>NC_084802.1:219503232-220753232 GCF_963169125.1 Humulus lupulus | reverse complement strand
CTCCTCGGATGGGAATAAAGTATTTATTTCCCATCATTGTACCATCTCGGGCCCAGCGTACCATTAAATACCGTCAAATCACCACTCAGACGCCTGACGCACGCGAACTCAGCCAATCACCTCACGCGCACGTCTTGGTCGCAGAGCCAGTCCCTGCATGACGCGTGGCCCTCGCCATACTTGAGTACTTGAATTCAAACAAAAGAGATTTCCTTCTTTTTTCGTACTAACACTCAGACGGAAAAAAGGAACCCTTCCAGGAACACAGGAGGTGATCCCTCGTCAAATCTAGAGATCAGAATACCCGGAGGACTGTACAAGCCCCCGGACCCCTCAAGCTCCGTGACCTTGGGGGCTAAATGTTATCCAGGTTTCCGGATAGCGTCTAGATGGATAGCCTTCGGGGAGCAGAATCATCAAGGTCTTCCACGGAGGGTGACCAGGGCTCGCAGATGGACAGAAAGGCATCGCCTCTCCCGTTTAGTGTCTAGCTCACTCCTTCAAGCCACCGCGACCCGGAAGCTCGTCAGTTCTCCCGGACTCCCGAAGGGATATCCTTCGGGGAAGGTCCTTCCAGGAGGAGCTCTTCAGGTTGTCTTCGCGGATTTGGTTCCGTGCTTCGCACGGAAGAAGACCAAGTGGTCGAATCACGGAGGAGGCATAGTTGGAACGATACTCACCTGACACAGGATCCCGTCTGACACGCCTGACAGGTCAAGGCCGCACACATCCCAGCACGCCTAAAGGTGCCTTTTCACCTACTGTTCCGCTGACCGCCTGGAAAAGACGGCTGCCTTTCGCTATTTCCCATACTTTCATGTAATTATACCTACGTAGAGTCTTATAGCCATGCTGCTACAGTAATTGTATCCCCTATTTATGGCTGTTGCGATTAAGACTCAGGGGGACAGAGTAAAACCCTAATCAAAAACCCTCGCTATAAAGGCCCCTTCATTTTGCAAGAGGGGGGAGGACCAAAAAATGACATAGCAAGAACTCTGCTAAAATCTCTCTAGCTTCATCTTCTCCAAGAGAACTCGAGAGAAACACTGTGAGGTTGTGAGTTTCTTGTACACCAGCTGTTTAACTGTAATTCTCTACAAGTATAATAACATCGACTCGTGGACTAGGGCTCGTTAACGCCTGAACCACGTAAAAACACTGTTTGTTTATTTACATTTCTGCACTTCTACAGTTCTTATCTTTTTATTATTCCGTTCGTATTCGTTTCCGAAAAACTCGGTAAACACCCTTGGTTATTCTGGGCAACGGTTTGAGTCATTTCACAACATCCGTTACCGCTCCAACGAGCTGATTAGGGGTTTGGCTGGTTCTCGCGACCAATGCTCGCGCCTCTTCCAGGTTTATCCATTCCTGTGCCTTGTTCAAGAATTCATCCACAGTGCTGACACCTCTTCTCTGGATTTCTTTCCACAGCCCGCCTCCAACGAGGATTCCAATCCTCAAAGCCAAAAGCTTGGAACTATCATCCGCGTCCCTGGCTCGAGCCGCGACGTTTACAAACCTGCTCAGGTAAGCTTTTAAAGGTTCCCCAGGTTGTTGCTTCACGTTCGCCAGGGTGTCAGCTTTGACGTGGGCAGCTTGAGAAGCTCGGAATGCCCTCTTGAAATCGACAGAAAAATTCTTCCACGGGCTGATGGAATGCTTTTTACACTATTTGATCCACTGCCTAGCTGGCCCGGTCAAGGTGGAATTGAATATCAAGCACCTCAGCTCGGGGCCGATATTATTAGCCACCACCAGGGGATTGAACATACCCAAATGATCCGACAGGTCCCCGTCTCCATCAAATTTGGACAGATGGGGCATTCGGAAACCTGGCGGGTACGTTGTGGCTGCTATGTTGGGGGTAAAAAGCTCGAGTTCGTCCCCTGAGTCATACTCATCCTTGTCTTTTTTTGACAAGAGTTTCTTCATTAGCTCCTCCATCTGAGCTAACCGTTCTAGGGTCTGGTCCATAGTCCCTTGATTGTTCTAGGGGCTGTTCAACACCTGAAGTTCCATTGTACGTGTTAGGCGAGTTATTGTCCCTCTAAGCTTGAGCTTGGTTAGGTGGGACATTCCCACTGCCACATACTTCGGAAAGACCATCCTCTCAGCAAGCATGACTTTCATTTCTGGCCGGATCACCTCTCTGCAAGTTGAGGCGATCTCGAAGGTCGGCCCTCAAGGTGGCCCGAGGGCTTTGCGCTGAACTTAAGCGATTACGCAGGTCTCCACCAGATCTGCCACTTCAATGGCTCTCAATCCAGTAGCTCCCGTTGGAAAAGCTTAGAGCCTGCTGCCGGGGGTGAGGATTTGGGACCTCCACGCGTGCTCGTGGGAAATGGGGAGGACCGGCGGGAGGAGGACTCCTTCTGCTGCTCTCGTGCACCGAAATGTCTTGAACTGGACAGGAAGGAGATGGGTATCTTATCGGCGACGGGGGATGCCTAACTAGCGAAGTGATCCTAGTCCTGTTCGGATGGATCAAATTAGCTGGAGGCAATTCTACCCTACCGTCTCCAGCTTCCTGCGCCCGGCGGTCTGACCGCAGCACGGGAGGGCTAGCCGGAGCAGGTTGCCTGTGCGAGCTTTCCCCGGACCTCCTCCGCGAGCTGCCACGAGCCTTTTTGGGCGCGTTCTGACTGATTGGTTGAATTGATGATTGGCCCTGGGAAACTCCTCACACATAGCTTCCTGGTTATTGTGTGACATGGGTGCAGAACTCAGGGTTGAGGTTCTGACTGATCGACTGGGTTTGGGCCGACTATCCCTGCGGGACTTGTGAGTCCCGCTTTGCCTCTTTCCAACGTTAACGTTGGTTGCAAGAGGGGGTAGTCAGGCCAAGACTTCCTCGATTTTCCTACTTTCTCTGGATAGCTGACTCCTCAACTGTATGTTCTCCATTTCTATCGTCGTCAGGTAACCCGGGTTCGGATTTGGCAGTCGGGGTGCCGAACTCTCGGTGTCGTCCTGGCCCATCGGCTGCTTTCCCGATCGCTGCTGGACCTCGGGGTTTCGTTCGTTGGATATGGCGGCATGGTGGGCCTCCTGCCCATCATTTTGATCCGTCTCGTTACCATGCCTCGACCGAGTAACCACCATGATTTGTGATAGCACTAATCTAAATCCTCTCAATGAAAACACCAAACTGTTGACGCGGTTTTTTGCCAACAGATAATTATACGAATAAGTAGGATGGATTAGTGCAAATTGGTAAACCGTAATATGAAAAGAATTGTAATCTAGACTTGTGAAACTAATAGCATGGGAAGATGGTCACTCCTCTTTCTTTTTTAGGTGGCTCGAAGGTTAAAATCCCTTTAGTCCACCAGTCGATATTATTGATTTCTCTTGACTATTTCTTACAAAGTGCTTCTTTACAAAAATATGCCAACCCCTTGCACTACCCAGGCTCTTGGTATTTATAGGAAGATGATATCTGGGTTGGCAATGGAGTCATCTCGTGATCTCTTTATCCTTCACGTCATCTCTGTGACACTGATGATTAATTCCTAAACCTTACAGTGAAGTGAGGTCTAATCAATAGGTAAGGATGGTTAATGGGCCGCATGGCCCAAATCAGATGCAGGACATCCGAACACGCACGTTTATACTGGGCATCCGAGAAATCAGGAATAGAACAGACACATGATGTCTGATATACGCACGTTTTTATTCATGGTTGACTTAACAAGGATTCGGGTGTTAGATCTCTGCCACATCACAAGCTTAATGCGGCGCCAGCTCGTGACACTCATATTGCTGACACGATGGCTCGAAATAGCAGCTAAATCTCTAACTAGCTCGGGCTGACTAGATAGAGGCCAGTAATAAATAGCTCCGGGTGGACCGTTGACACGTGGCAAATCGAATTAGGCCCTTCTCTAGCTCGCCAAAGTGTTCGGGTATTTAGGGCGTACAATACTGATATTGGTAGAACATGCTTATTAGTATTGTTCATTGTGAATTATCAATTGATACGTGTTAAATGCTAAATGCTATGATCATGTATTCATTTGTATATCTGTATAATTGTGGAATATCGGTGATTGTCTATTGATCTTGGACCATGAGGCAGCAAGAGGTTTAGTTATCACTGCCTAACTGTTCGCATTGACTATTGCAGCAAGGATTAAGTTGTAAGAATGATTCCAAGACAGACAGATTCATCAGCTGGCCAATAAGATCAAGGCCAGAATAACAGACATGGTCAAGAGAATGATCAGAATCAGATTCCACACCCAGCTCCTGATAACTGGCAGCAGTTGTTTAATGACTTGCAGGCCAGAGTATTGAGGCATGAAGAAGAAATCTGCCTCCTGAGACAACAACAAGTTCCTCTAGGGAACGTTTTACCTGAGGTACCACCTATATCGGTGCCAACAGTTGAGCAGCTGCCTGAGGTTGGAAGCAAATGGGAACCTCTATATGAAAGATTCAGGAAACAACAACCTCTAGTATTTGAGGGGAGTGCAGATCTAGCTAAGGCTGAGCAATGGATGAGTATGATTACCACCATCCTTGACTTTATGAGGGTGTCTGGTAATGAGAGGTGGCCTGTGCCACATACATGTTTCGGGAGGATGCCCGAATTTGGTGGGAGGTTATATCTCAGACTAGAAACATCAATGCCCTGAGTTTGGAAGAGTTTCAGACTCTGTTTAATGAGAAGTACTACAATGATGACATCAGGGCTGCTAAAGCTGAGGAGTTCATCAGATTACTTCAGGGGAGTTTGACAATGACTGAATATGCCCTGAAATTTGATAGATTGGCAAAGTTTTCCATGGATCTGGTGCCCACTGATGGAACCAGAAGGGAGAGATTTCTCCAGGGGCTATAGCCTAGATTAGCCGGGGATGTTCGTATAACAACTGTGGCATGAGTTACTACTTATGTGCAGGTGGTGGAGAAGGCGCTCACAGCTGAGACCGCAGAGAACAAGATCTGGCGAGACAATGTAGCCAAAAGAGAGTTGAGGACGACAGGTCCTCCATTTATGGGTTCAAGTAGGGGTGGAGGCCCCAGTGATCAGAAGAGGAAGGCTCCTGACACCTTCCCAGCTCTAGGTCCTGATAGGCGACCACGTGGTATTACAATGGGTCGTCAGGGTGGCAGTGAGACCTGGAAGACTTATCCAGAGTGCCCTAGGTACAAGAGGCGCCATTTGGGAGAGTGTAGGGCAAAGGCCTGCTTCTTATGTGGGACAGTGGGTCATTTCAAGAAAGACTACCCAAAGGCAAGAAAGGAAGAACCCAGGAAGGCGGACAGCTCGGCCCCAACTCAAGTGTTTGCATTGACACAAGCAGAAGCTGAGGCTTCACCCTCAGTAGTTACAGGTCAACTTCTTAGTGCTGGAATCCCTTATACTATTTTGATTGATTCTGGTGCTACACATTCTTTTGTTGCTAGTAGAATTATTGATAGACTGTGTAGACCATGTGATTATTATGCTGTGGGGTTCGGGACCTTATTACCCACTGGGAGTTAGTAGTATCCAGGAAATGGGTCGGATCTTTGCCAGTGACAGTGGAGGGCAGAGAGTTGTCAATGGATTCGATAGAGTTATTTATGACTGACTTTGACATGATCCTGGGTATGGACTGGTTAGTGAGGTATGTGGCAACCATAGATTGCAGAAGGAAGATGGTCACCTTTGAGCCTCAAGATGAGGATCCTTTTGTGTTTGTTGGTACTGTGCATGGACCTCGTATACATATGATATCTGTTTTGAGGGCTAGAGACCTATTGCAAGGAGGTTGCATAGGATTTTTAGCTAGTGTGGTGGATACCACTCAAGTCGTGCTTGTGAGACCAGAAGAGACCAAACTAGTCTGTGAGTTTCTGGATGTGTTTCCAGAAGATTTACCAGAGTTTCCACCACACACAGAGATTGAGTTTGTGATAGAACTGGCACCAGGGATGGAGTCAGTGTCTAGAGCGCCTTATAGAATGGCCCCAGCTGAGTTAAAAGAATTGAAAGTACAGTTGCAAGAGCTGTTGGATTTGGGTTTTATCAAACCTAGTTTCTCACCTTGGGGTGCGCCAGTTCTATTTGTGAAGAAGAAAGATGGTTCTCTCTAAGGATGTGTATTGATTACAGGGAACTTAATAAGTTAACAATTAAGAACAAGTATCCTCTGCCAAGGATAGATAATCTGTTTGAGCAGTTGCAAGGAAAAAGGGTATTCTCAAATATACACATTCGTTCTAGTTATCATCAGTTGAGGGTAAAGGAGGGAGACATACCAAAGACTGATTTTCGTACTAGATGTGGGCATTATGAGTTTTTAGTCATGTCCTTTGGAATGACTAATGCCCCAACTTCTTTCATGGATTTGATGAACAGAGTGTTCAAGGATTATTTGGACTAGTTTGTGATTGTCTTCATCGATGATATCTTAGTTTTTCTTAGTCAGAGCATGAACAGGATTTGAGATTGGTTCTACAAAGACTGAGGGAGCACAGATTGTTTGCAAAGTTCAAGAAATGTTAATTTTGGTTATCTCATGTATCTTTCCTTGGGCACATTATCAGTAAGGAGGGGATTAAAGTAGATCCAGCCAAGATTGAGGCAGTCAGAGATTGGTCAAGGCCAAAGAATGCTTCTGAGGTTAGAAGTTTCCTTGGATTGGTAGGTTATTACAGACGTTTCGTGGAAGGGTTCTCTAAGATTGCTACTTCATTGACTGAGCTGACGCGCAAGAATCAGAAGTTTGTGTGGTCAGACAGGTGTGAGAATAGCTTCCAGGAACTAAAGCAGAGGTTGATTACAGCTCCAGTTCTGAGCCTTCCAACAAATCAGGAGAAGTTTGTGATATACTGTGATGCCTCACATCCGGGTTTGGGTTGTGTCCTGATGCAGTTAGGGAAGGTGATTGCTTATGCCTCACGTAAGCTGAAAGAATATGAACAGAGATATCCCACTCATGATTTAGAGTTGGCGGTTGTGGTCTTTGCATTAAAGGTATGGAGGTGTTACCTTTACAGGGAGAAGTGTGATATTTATACTGACCACAAGAGCCTCAAATACTTCTTCACGCAGAAAGCCTTGAATATGCGACAAAGGCATTGGCTGGAGTTAGTAAAAGATTATGATTGTGAGAACTTATATCATCCAGGAAAGGCCAACGTGTAGCTGATGCTTTAAGTCGGAAGGGTCCAGGACAGATTTATAGTGCGAGGCTGATAGCCAAAGAGTTAGCAGATGATATGACTAGAGCTGGTATAGAGTTGCTGGTGGGCCAGTTGGCCAACATTACGCTACAGTCTATGCTGTTGGAAAGAATCAAGGAGGGTCAGTTGGGTGATCCACAGCTGATCAAGATCAGAAAGGATGTTTTGGCTGAAGCATCCAGAGATTATACAGTGTCTGATTTAGGCTTGTTAAGATACAAGGGTCGGATATGTCTTCCGTTAGACACTGCTATGAGGTGGGAGATTCTGGAAGAATCTCATACTACTCCTTATTCTTTGCATCCAGGCACCACGAAGATTTATTAGGATGTGAGATCATTGTATTGGTGGCCTGGGATGAAGAAGGATAAAGTGGAGTATGTGGCTAAGTGCTTGACATGTCAACAGGTCAAGACTGAGCATCAGAGGCCAGCAGGGTTATTGCAGCCTCTAGATATCCCAGAGTGGAAATGGGAGGACATCACGACGGATTTCGTGGTGGGGTTACCCAGGACTATTGGTCAACATGATTCAGTATGGGTTATTATGGATCACTACACCAAGTCAGCTCACTTCTTACCAGTGAGGACTACTTATACAGTTGACCAGTATGCAGATCTATCTGTGAGAGAGATCGTGATCCCTGAGGAGCACCGAGGTCGATCGTATCAGATCGGGACCCCACTTTCACTTCCAAGTTCTGGGGAAGTTTACAGAAGGCCATGGGAACATAGTTGAAGTTCAGTATTGCTTATCATCCTCAGAGAGATGGACAATTTGAGAGGACGATTCAGATATTAGAGGACATGCTGCGAGCATGTGTGTTGGACTTTGGTGGATCATGGAGTAACAATAGTTATCAGTCTACCATTGGGATGGCACCTTATGAGATGTTGTATGGTATGAAATGCAGATCTCCCATTCATTGGGATGAGATAGGAGAAAGGAGATACTTGGGTTCTGAGGCAGTTCAGAGGACCAGTGAGACCATTGAGAAGATTAGAGCTCAGATGCTTGCTTCTCAAAGTAGACAGAAAAGTTATGCAGATCCCAAGCGCAGGAACATGGAGTTCCAAGTGGGAGACTATGTCTTCCTTAGAGTCTCGCCATGTAAAGGGGTGAGAAGATTTGGGAAGAAGGGCAAGCTGAGCCCTAGATTTGTAGGTCCATTTGAGATCCTGAAGAGGATTGGTCAGGTGGCTTACAGGTTTGCCTTAACACCGGCATTGTCGGCCATGTCATAACTCTACAAAATAGAGTTATTTTACCACTTTTTTTGTGCTAATTGTTGCTTAATTCTTGAGTTTTTAAGTAATTTATTAAGTTTTTAAGTAATTTTGAATTTATTAAGTTTATTTTAATTTTATAGATTTTTGTGTGTTTTTATAGTTATTTTGTTGTAAAATATTGTAGTTAATTATTTGAATTATTGTTGTTTAATTTGAGGTAAGAAAATTTTGTATTATTGAACTTAAATGTTAAATATAAATTAAGTTATAATTAATATTTTCAAAGAATTAACTTGATTTATTTTATAGTGAAAATATTTTATTATGATTTATTTTATATTTATTTTGTAGGGAATTTATGGTATTTTTGGGCTTTGAAAAGTAAAGAAAAGTGGTATTTTTGAAATAAAATCCAGCCAGGCCCACTCGGCCCAGCAGAAGGCCCAATCCGCACCTGCCCAGGCCCACTCGTCCATGAACCACCAGGCCTTCCTTCAGCTTCACGCCTTCAGCTCCCTTCAGCAAATCCTCACCCAACGCCAGCTCCTCCCAGCCCCTTCAGCCAACACGCCCCCAGTTGCTCCACTCCACCAGGCCAAAACACCTCATTGCCAAACCCAGTTGCTGCCACAGCCGCCTGCCAAGCCTCCATGCCATTTCTTTCTTGAGCCAACAAAGGCTCACTTTTGTACCCTTGTCCCCTTTGCCAAAAATACCATTTTTTTTACCCAAAATTTTCTACACATTTCATCCCATAACATCATCATTACACCCTAAAATTTACACCTATTTGCCACAATATTATTAATTTAATCAATTTAATTAATTTAAATTGATTATTTTAATAATCTCATTTTGGCTATAAATAGGGAATTTTCAAGACCATTTGGGTGTGCTTATTTTGGAGAGGAGGTTACCATATCACAAGTTCTACACTTTCAAGACCTCTCAATTTTCTTCATCTTTTTCTTCTTTTTGGTCATTTTTCCTATGAGTTTTTAGAGGAAAAATTTAGGGGTTTCTCCTCCAAATTTTCCTATTTATGTTTGTAATTTTTAGTTTGTATTTCCTATTTTAGTTATGAGTTTCTAATCTTTTGAAAATTATTAAGGTGATGATGAAACAATGTGTAACTAGATAGTGTTTATTTTGTATGTTGATTTCCCATTTTGTGCAATAAAGTTTATGGATTTTCTTCTTCAAATATTTTCTTTCATCTTAAATATCTTGTATTTTAGATTGTTAGAACATATTTACACTTTGTTCTTCATTGGTGCAAAAACATAATATTCTTTGTGTAAGATGTGTCATTAAATTGTACACATCCAATGCTTAGAACAAAAATATTATGTTTTCCTTATAAATAATGTTCATTGATTTATTTGTTATTTCATTAGATATATTTACACTAAATGCTTTGAAATTATAATTTTTAAAAGTGAAGATAGATCCTATATTTTTATAAAAACTTGTGCTTAAATAGAATATCTAATTTGAATAAGTGATGGTTTGATTAATTACTACTATTTCTAAAATTTGGAAATCAATGTATTTTTAAATATTGTTGAACTTATATTTTGTGGATTCTATTATCTTAATAATCTTTCTTTTACCATCTTGATTTATATTAATAATTTATGTTATATATATAAATATATTGTTTTTAATATCTTTATTATTATCTTTTATTTTATTTTTATTGTTACAAATTCTCATTAATCTTTGGAGCTAGGTTAGAATTTATTAATTTTGGTTTAAAATTGTTTTCTTTTCGATTTTAGACAACTCCTTTGGGTTCGACATCCTTGCTTACACAATCACTATTCTATATGAACGATTCGTGCGCTTGCGATATGAATATTTAAAACATAACCATTTTGGGTCCATCACTGTGCATAACGTGTTTCATGTTTCAGCTCTTCGGAGGTATGTATCTGATGTGACTCATGTTTTGAGTTATGAAGATCTGGAGCTTGAGGCAGGTCTCTCATATGAGGAACAGCCAGTCCAAATACTTGACAGAAAGAATAAGGTCCTCAGGAATAAGACAATACCTTTGATTAAGGTATTATGGAGGAACAGCAAGGTCGAGGAAGCGACTTGGGAGCTGGAGTCAGATATGCAGAATCAGTATCCCGAGCTATTCAGGTAAATTTTCAGGATTAAATTTCTGTAAATAGGGGATAGTTGTAATGCCCCAAAATCCCTAATGAGGTTTAATGGTTGGATTAGTAGGCTGGGAGGGCCATAATTGATTTAATATACCATAAAATGATTATATGCATGTTTATGTGAATTATATTATTATATGATGACAAATGCATGCATGTGGGTCCACATTTCATTATAAAGGCATTTTGGTAATTTGGCCCATTGAGGGCATATTTGTATATTTGCATGCATGTTGGTGATTTCTGATGAGGCCACATTATAATGTGGATTTTTTCGAGCTATTCGTCATGAGACGATCTTTGAATACTAGTTAGCGGCTTGGTCATAACAGGGTTGATTTCGGGGTTCGGGGTGAGTCTCGGGGTAATTTGGTGATTAGAACATTACCAGGAATTAAAGGGTAATGGGATATGATTTATTAACATTTGAGAATATTGAGAATAATGGGAATTGGAGGGTGTTGATTATGATTAACGGGATACGAGGAAAAAGGACGGTTTTACCCTTGGAAGCCTTAAGAGGGAATTAAATGACCTAGGGGCAATATTTTCTTTTGACCTAAGGATATATATGAACCATTGAAATTGTAGAAAGCTTAAGAAAACAGAGCATAGTTTCATCTTCTCCCGTTCATCTTTTCTCCATCTTTTCTCTTTGAATTTTTGAACTCCATTTGAGGAATCAAGCTAGGGAAGTGAGCCTTGAGGGTCTAGGGTTGTGTTCCACCATTGAAGAAGGTTCCATACTGAGCTTGAGGTAATTTTTTAACCATAGAAACCCTGGTTCTTGCTCTATTTTCCATTTGGCTCAGGGTTTCAATTCCTAAGGCTCGGGATCGAATCTACTAGCCGTTTGGGTACGATTCGAGGTCCCGGGAGTGAGGTTTAGGTCAAGAACCTTTTATTGCTCATCTTTCATTGATGGAAGTTATATTTGGTTATGACTAGGTGACCGCTATGGAATCAAAGGATCGATCATTCTCAAGGGTCGTTCTTTTATTAATTCTCGCTCAAGCCAGAGGTAAGAAAACTGCACCCGATATGTGACATTCATGGTTATAGTCATGTTGATTTTTATATATGTGGACATTGATTGCATATTAAATGCTTAGCAATCTTGCTTATCTGTGAATGGCACTGACCTATGAGTCAAGAATCGACAATGGTGTCAATATTGACTGTTAAGCTGTGACTTATTAGTCAAGTTCGGCAGTAGTACTGAGCACTGGTCGTATGGTTTTGCCTTATGAGTCAAGAACGGTATTAGCGTGTTTAACGCAAGCCAAAAAGATTAGATGTAATCTACATAAGCATTATCGTCATAAGCATGAAATGCTTGACCGACCTTAAGTTCGATGAACACAGAAGCGCTTGTCTAGTCTAAAGGCTTGTTACTTAGAGTCGGGGCGAGAAGGCCCAGGTGACTGCATCGTCACATGGATAAGGGTGCAGAGCCCAAGTTCGTGACTCACTCATTAGTCACTTATCTGATTCAAGTTCGTGACTCCATAGTCACTCATCTGGTTTAAGTTAGTGACTTATTCATCAATCGCTCACCTGATTAGGGCTACATGCCCTAGCATGATTATTAGAATCTCGATATTATCAGATTAGGGCTACAAGCCTTAGCATGGTTACTAGATTCTTGAAGTGATATTCACTTATCTATTTCGGGCTATAAGCCCAGTATGATTATCATAATCATCAATTGATATTGTATACATGCAGTAATGAGTTTTCTTGCTGAGCCTTGGCTCACGGGTGCTATGTGGTGTAGGTAAAAGGAAAGAAAATCTCACCCGGCCTTGAGTGGAGAGCTTAGGTGTTGATGTGTACATATGCGGCCGATTGACCACCCCGGCCAAGGTTTTTCTCAGAGGAACTAGAGGTTAACCCTATTTTTGTCACTTAGGTCGGCGGGTTGTATTTTTTTTTTACACTCTAATGACCATTTTGAATTGTAAAACACTTGTGAACGTTTTTATGGGCTCATTTACAATTTTATGTTTTAAATAAAATATATCATTTCCTTTTGATCGAGATTTTTCACCTTAGCATATTAATAACACCTAGATGTACATTTATAACCAAATGACTCGATTAACGAGTTAAGCACAGTTCAAAGTTCACAGTAACAGTTTTGGAGTAACTAGAGCGTTACATATGTGATCGACTAGAGGCCATAATATCTTCTTTTGTAAACATGGGAGCGCTCCATCTTCTGTGATCTTCTGTTGAAAATATTGGAACTTTCCCTGTAATGTTATCTTGTGCTCCACCAGGATGACTAAAGCTGGTGCCTGATGTTCGGTGTCCTTGACTTGGTAGGTTCGCATGTGCAATAGGACGTATTGGTTGTTCTTGTGCTTGTTTGACGTGCAAATTATCAAACCTGTCAATCGACACTTCTACACTATAATATGCCTTGAATCGTACTCCTACCCCTCATTAAATTCAGCTACTGGATCATCATTCACATAGGGGTCGTACTCATACAGGTTGTCCCTCATGCCACCAATAGAACCTCCCACAGGATCTCTCTCAGGTCCAACAGTACTCACATGATCATCACCAACAATACCCACAGGATCTCTCCCAAGATCTCATTCTGGAACAAAAGTGTCCACCGAACTGTCAACTTTATTAACAACGGGATCGGGAGTGGAATATGGATTTGAAATGACAATCTTCTTAACAGGAGTGACACACGAGGAAAATCTTTCTTTCGTTGTTACTCCTAAGAATGCACGGACACCAAGATCACTTTCAACATGAACGGGTGTAAACAGTTGGTCTCTGCATGTGTAAGGAACCTCTAATTTCAACCCATTCATTTGTTTATCAACATGAAGTTCCTTGTGCAATATGGCAATAAGTTGCAAGTATGTTACATCATTCTCCATTGGTATCACCGTGCATTGAGCATCCTTGAAAATCTTCTTCCTCCATTCTATGGGAAAAATTCCATTTCTAGAAGTTCCATCTAATATGTCACCTTACTCACTTAGGTCCTTTGAACGACTAGGCTTTTCTTTCTGAACCAGATTCATTTCCGCTGCCAACCACACTACAATATGATGTGATAGTGTGAAGAAAGGCCAAGACAAGAACAATAGTCTATGAGAGGTTGCCTAGTTACAAAGCAGACAGCTGCCGGCTTGGGTAGCACTGAGAAAGTTTTATACGCCCGCTCGTCAAGTGAAAGAGAGTCTCTTAGCCTTTATAATAAGAAAATAAGGCGACATATCGCTACTTCTTCTTCTTTGACTTCTTTGCCTTACCATAGGCTGCTCCTTGCACTAAATCTCGTATGATACACAACTTTATATGCCCTAGAAAGTAAACTATCAAGCATAAAGCGAAAAATGAAAGCAGTTTAGCACATCCCGATGGGAATGGAAAAGAAAGAGTGAGAGGACAGATTGGTTTACGGGCTGTGTACCCCTTGACCCTTGGATAGCTATTGGAATGATACCAATTGGCACCTTCGCTACTAGTTGAATCAAAGCATTGGTATTGGTACCGTACTAGCTTTCAACCATTTACTCGTCTTCCTTCGTGGGTTACCTATTTGAACTAGAGCTTTCTTCCTTGATTGACAGACAGACCGGTTTGCAACTGGCTTGACTGAATGGATCGAATGGACTGAGACCGAGGAACTGCTATCATGCTACTGGCTTTTCACCGGATTGCTACTGGATCGCTGGCAAAGCATTACCTCTCTCTTTTAAAAATAATGGTAATTTTTTTTCAGGCTTCAAAAATAAATCTATCAAGTTGTCATCAAACATATATCAAGTTCCTATCGAGCCTCAATCGAACCTATATCGAGCAACAAGTTTTTCATAGAAAATGATCCTAAACAAACATTTCTTAAAGCCACTATCGAGCACTAATCGAACTCCATCGAGAATCCCTTTCGATCCACAATCGAGCACTAATCGAGCAACAATCGAGATATTAACAAAACCCACACCATCTACCTATTACCGAGCCCCTATCGAGCTCTCATCGAGCATGTATCAAGAAACAACTAAACTAAATAGTCAAGGGTCCAATCGAACCCCTATCCAGTTCCTATCGAGCACCATCGAGAAATATATGCTATACCTATCGAGTTATCATCGAGCCACTATCGTGCAACATCAAGCTCACAACTTAATTGTCTTCTACATAGTATCAAGCCCCTATCGAGCAAAACTTTTGCAAAAAATGCGAAAAATTTAGAAAAACACAGATCGCGAAATATCTCAAACAAACCCAAAAAAACACACAAATATAGGCCCAGATCTGTTTGAAATAGCAAAAAAAAAAAATGTAAACAAACAGTACCCAACACAAAAAAAAATTGAACAATCTTCTTACCCATAGTTTTTCTCTTCCAAAATCTCTCAAAATGGATGTTGCCTTTGATATTGAGATCTTTACAGAGACAATGGAGATGACTAAAAACGATTTCAGCAAGAAATTTGGCACACACTGTGGGTTTTGGTGAGGGTTTCGTGAGAAAGAGAGAGAGAGGAGAGAGAAAGAGATGATTTTGGTCTTCTTGATATAATGGGAGATGTATTTTTGGTAGAAAGTGAATGTTTAGCATCAAATGAAAGAGTTAATAGTAGTGATATTTTCTGATAATAGTAGACTATTAAGCGTAAAGAGTGTAATTTCCCTATGTATATTCAGCCACGTAAAACATCACTATACATTCGTACCGTTCAAATATTCCTTTATTTGTTTATTTAGTCGAGAGTCTTAATCGATAAATCTTTATTAAGTCCTCATTTTCAAGATTCGATACCTTTGTTTTCCAATGATCATAGAGACCACAAAAATGGTGAAGAAAATTGTTTAGGAAACAATACTAATCCGATTAATTTTATATGTGTATTTAATATCTATTTATTTACATAGGCAATGATGACATAATTTAGAGAGAGAGGACCAGTGACTTTACGACAATATATATGGTTTTCAAATAATAATGTTTTTGTCCAAGTCTTTAATTTGAGGAAGAAAACAATGAGAAAGAGCGTAGTAGGTAAGATAGGTGAATAATAGTTTTGTGAGTTTTGGTATTTGAGTGGGCCATATCTTATGCTTGCCATATGATATGACCAGACCTATTAAATTATTTATTGCCTAAATTCATTATTGAATAATATATTATAAGTCTACATACAACTAAACGTGAATAAGAAGTTGTTTGTTCATTTTTTTTTCTCGCAAATGTAATTCTTATTGTTTTTATATTTTACTTTTTAAATTTTACTAGATATTAAAAAAATTAAATTAAATAAGATTAATTAACTTATTGTTTTCTTTCTTCTTTAGTTTTGGCAGACTATTGTTTTCTTTGAATAAATTTATAAATTAATCCTTTATAATTTCTCCATAAAAGCCAAAGTCAATTAAAGAAGAGATAGCATCAAAATTACAACTTATGAGTAATTAAGACAATTACATTTCATTTTACAAACATACGAAATAATCATTATATTGAAATGAGCTACTTTGTTACAATATTAATAAATAATCGATGATAATTTATATTTTGAATTTTTATTTTATTTTCTCTTAATATCTTGTTATCTTATTCCTTTAATGTGTTTCTTATTTATATTGTTTTATATATATAATATATAGTATTTTATTTACTAATAATTAATAACCAATAACTAGACAATATTGATATTTAAGAGAATATAAATAAATCAACAAATTATAATTATATTTGTTGTACTAAATAACTTAGCTAATTGACTAAAATTATTAAACGAAAGAATTTTTGTAAAATGGTATAACAAAGAAAAATTGTTGTATAAGTATTAAATTATATGAATTGAATGAGTTTACTTCTATTTTTTTAATTACATAAATATCTATATATATATATAATTTACTGCGCTCGTCATTGTGTTATATTATTTTATTAAAATTTCAAAATTTTACTATTTATTTTTTTAGCTCATGTTTTATTTTTTTTCTCTACATTTAGAAATTACTATACATTCTTCAAAAGAAAATTAATACTATATCTCTTCTCTCTCATCTCTTATCCTCTAGTTTTTCTTCATTATTTTATATTTATAATTGTTGACGCGGTTTTTCGCCAACAATAAATTATATGAATAAATAGGATGAATTAGTACTGAATGATAAACCGTAATATGAAAATAATAATAATCGAGAATATGGAGACTAATTGCAAAGAAAGATAGTCACTCCTCTTTTAGGTGCTTCGGAAGTTAAAATCCCCCTAGTTCACCAGTCAATATTATTGAACTATCCTTACTGTTTCTTACAGAGTATTTGCATTACAAGAAGAATCCAACCCCTTGCACTATCCAGGGTTTTTGTATTTATAGGAGATTGATCTCTGAGTAGGTATTGGGGTCATCCCGTGACCTCTTCATCCATCATGTCATTTATGTGACACCGATGATTAATTCCTAACCCTTACAGTGAAGTGTGGTCTAATCAATAGGTAAAGATGGGTAATGGGCCGCATGGCCCAAATCAGGTGTGGGATGTCTGATCACGCTCGTTTATATTACGTATCCAAGAATTCGGGAATAGAACAGACACGTGATGTCTAGTATACGCACGTTTATATTGCATGGCTGACTTTATAAAGATCCGGCCAGGCTTCTGATGTGCCACGAGCTTAATGTGGTGCTAGCTCGTGCCTGCAAAACTGTTGACACAATGGCTCCAAGTGCTGAGCAGCTTAACCATCCATCAGCTCGAGTTATTTGTTTAGGGGACCGTACCAAACAGCTCCGGATGAACGGTGGACACATGGCAGGTCGGTTACGGCCCTTTCCTAGCTCGACAAAGTACGTGCGGATATTCAGGGCGTACATTTGCCCCCCAAGCCCCTGCTCGTGACCTATGACGTCATCTTTGATCTTCACAATGGGGACTTTTAAACTTCCTTTTCGACTCCCCATGTCCTACCCACCACTTGGGTATTGGACACGTGGAACGTCGTGGTTGGCGTCTGTTCAGATTCCGAGGATTGTATTAAATGGCCTAGCCACCTTATTGCCGTCGTTTCGTCTCTTGAGTTATTTCCCTCGTATCTCGCATTAATTTGATCGGACGGTCATCATTTCCTTATGCCTCTTACGTATGTATATGGTTGGCAGTCTTCAGTACTAGTCACCCTTCATTTGAAATTTTTCCCTCATTTTCTCTCTTTCGAGTTTTAGAAGCTCTTCTTCTTCTGGTCATAATCCCATAAATCCCCACATTCTTGCCACAAGAGCCTTTCAGAAGTCCAGCCTTAAGGATTCCACCAGAACTCTTACTCCTACGCTGCCTGCAACTTTCATTCGGAATATACACTATAAGTTCCCTGTCCGTTGTATGTTTTGATTTCCTCGTTTCTTTGTTATGTAAACCTACTTCTCATAGTTGTAAACAATAGGTTATTTTTTGCTGGTTTTTGGTGCATAGGTTCCGATTCTAGGCATATTGATTATATTTAAAAACATGTCTAGGAATGCGATGTTCATAACTAGGTAATTTTTGGGTAACTTTTTGAGTAAATTTAGGAAACACCCATTCAGAATATGGAAGATGAGAGGTTTTTAGGGTGCAAAACTGGGTAGCTTAGGGGTCACACTTCCTAGGTGGTTTTCCTCTCAAAATCTCTCCTCCAAGGCCAGTAATAATCTGACCCTCCTAACACAAGGATCCCTGGATATCAGGGATCTGTTGGAAACTTAGGCGCGTAGTTATGGCAGCGCGTGGCATCACACCCCACGGGCTGAGATTTCCTTAGCTCGCGTATGAAAAACCCTTCTTCTCACGCTGCTTGTCCTTTCTTAGCTTTTAGGTCACCTACTGTGTTTTTTCTCATTCTTGTTCGCTAGGCGATCAGATGGGGCCCAAAAATAACGTGTCCAAGAAAAGCACGGCAGGCTCGTCGTCCCAGCAATCCAGCAAAGGGAAGGAGGTCGCAGTGGAATCTCCTATCCCTCTGTTTGGTCCCACGGTGGAGAAGGAGATCAAGGTGGGACCTGATGCTTTCTTTGAGGCAGAGAGGATAGTCTCGAAGATCATGACCGAAGGGAGGGTTAACAAGATACTGATGTCCCACAACATCGAGATTGGGACCGGCGCTCTTATTGCCCGACCTCCTTTCGAGGGTGAGAGGAGTTATGCACCCCTTGAGGAAGATTTTGCGGCCTAGAGCGATGAGCATCTCAGGGCTAGGTCCTTCCTCCCTTTGGATCAATACTTTGCCGACTTTCTTAACTACGTAAAGTTGGCACCATTTCAACTGCCTCTGAATTCTTACCATTTGTTGGCGGGGCTAAGGTATCTCTTCCTGAGGCACGAGTGGGATGTCCCTACCTCGGCGGACATCCTCTACTTGTTCTGCCTCAAATCCAGCCCGGATCAAAAGGGCCGAGATGATGGGTACTACTACCTAACTCGCTTCCCGAACTCGTCCGCGATGATTGAACTTCCCAGCCATCCCAACGACTTCAAAAATCAATTCTTTATGTCGAATGGATTTCGCAATTGCGAGTACCACTACTTCAACCGTCCTCGTAAGCCTTCTATCTTTAGCTCGCGTAAAAAAAAATTCTTTTTCTTTTCGTGTGTATACTGACTGGAGCATCATCATGCAGCCATTTTTGCGAGAACGCCTAAGTCCGTGACCCTTGGGGGTCAATATGATACCCTGGCGAGGCTTCCGCCCAGTGAGAAGGACTTCCGTCAGCTCGTGTCAGACAACACAATGTTGGCATGTAAGTTGATCTCTGCAGGCCAAACTCTGGCCTTGAGGAGGACGCGGGCCAATCATCTAGCAGCCCGCGTGCTGGCGACTATTCCTGAGGTCGATGCCGCGGCCAACAGTGGCGATGAGTAGGAAGAGGAGCCCGAGGTGCCACTCGTGAAGAAGAGACGATCTCCGAAGGATGCTCGGGATCCCGACTTGGATCGAGCTCAGTCAGGGGCAGCAACTGACCCCTCCGGCCAAGGTAACCCCTATCCCTTTCGGGACCTATACAGGGCAGTCGCAGACCTTAGGCTAGTCAGGTTTAACCCAAACCAGCTCATGCATCGCCACCGAACCGATCTAGACCATAACATAACCCTACTCCAATGTGTAGATCATTTAGTGTTGCGTGGTGACGCGGGCTGTCCTAGGGGCACCGTAGTAGTAGACAACACGTTGTCTTTTAGGTCGGCCTTTTTTTAGGAGTATAGGACCAATCTTAGGTCGTGGCCCTCCCTTCTAGAGGGTATAGTTGCCCCTGGACTTAGGCAATACGTGGAGGAGTCTAGTCCCGAGGTAGAACCTAATCCGGCACCTCCCCTATTACAAGAAGTGGTTGTGTTAGATTCTCCTTCCCCTGTAGCAGCTCCGAGGCCGGAGGTCGTGGAAATATACTCTTCCTCTAGCTCAGAGGGTAGGAATTTTGCTGCTTCGTGTATATCTATTGTTAATAATTTTATTTTGAAGAACGTATATACATCCTTAACGTGTTTTCCATTCTTCTTTTCAAGCGAGGAGATGACACAAAGGGGGGAACCGGACATCCGCTCGATGTTCCCAAGAGGGAAATCACTCGAGGGTCCCCTTTTCAAGAGGCTTCGGCCTACTTCCAAGAAAACGCCGCCCCCAGCTGCGATTGTCTCACAATCCCCGGGTAAGGGGAAAAACTCTGGCCCAGGAGCTCCATCCGCTGCAGGTTCGACTACGACCCTTCCTCATCTTCCTCTGCCTCATACTCGGGAACCGGTAACACCAGTTGGACCCCAAGCTCCAATGGCCCCCGCTGCCATAGTTCACATCCCCCTCAACCCCCAGATCTGGAGCTGATCCCAGACACTTTTCGGGGGACCGTCTACGAGACAGTGAACTACTCAGTGGAGAACTATTACAAGGCCAAACCCACCGACCTGAGGGCAATTGAGGAGAGGAGCCCTGAGAACGTGATGGAATCTTCCCTAGGAATGAACCTCACAGTAAGCACTTTTCCTTACTTCACTTTTTATATATACATATATATCTTATTTTTTGGGTATGCGTCTAACTGTTTCTTTGCTTTTTGTAGGCGGTCTTGGCTCTTCATCGCAGCATCTCTCAGGCCGGGTCCAGGAATGTGGAAATCAAGGCCGAGCTAACTGCGGCTCAAGCTGCTCTCACCGCCTCTCAACAGAACGACCAGAGTGTCAGGGCTGCTTTGGCGGTGGCCCAAGCGAGCGAGCAGGCAGCGAAGACTGCCCTTACCACTGCCCAGGTAGGCGAGCAGGAGGCGAGAGCTGCCTCAGCAGCCCTTCAGGCCGAGCTCGAGGGGGCCAAGGAAAATCTGCTGGAGGTCGAGGCAGCCGTTCTAAAGGAGAAGAAGGCGTCGGCATCCTCCATGGAGACTATGCTGTACCACTGCTGGGCCTTCAACCAGGACGGCAACTTCTCTTTCATGGCCTCCGACGCATAGGGGCACTACCTCGAAAAGTTCAAAGCTCGGCTGCAACAGGAGCTTCCGGCGGCGACTGAGACCGGGGAGACCTCTGCTGCCGGCGAGCAGGAGGTTGAGGAGGTGACGTCCTCGGAGCGGCCTGGGGGGGCTTAGAAATTTTTTTTTTATATTTTCATTTCTATTTAATTTTGTCTGTAAATATTCAACACAAGGTTTTTTTCCTCGAAACAATTTATTGATTTCAGTTATCTCGAGTTTTACTTCAATCTCTATTTTTTTATATTTATGATGTGTGGTAAAAACTTAGTTCGTGTTAGTTTAATTGATCGTTTTTCTTTGAGATAGCAAAGCATTGCTAGTCAATTTTAACCAACTTCTAAGTTTTTGGACCTAGTTGTTCCCAGGATATTTAATCTTAAAAACTTAGTTCGCGTTAGTTTTATCGATACCTCGTGCTTTTTAGAAAAGACCCTAGTTAATCAATTTAACCAACTTCTAAGTTTTAGGACCTGGTTTTGTCCAGGATATTTAATTTTAAAAACTTAGTTCACGTTAGTTCTATCGATACCTCGTGATTTTTAGAAAAAACACTAGTTAATCAATTTAACCAACTTCTAAGTTTCAGGACCTAGTTGTGTCCAGGATATTTAATTTTAAAGACTTAGTTTGCGTTAGTTCTATCAATACCTCGTGCTTTTTAGAAAAAACACTGGTTAATCAATTTAACCAACTTCTAAGTTTTAGGACCTGGTTGTGTCCAGGATATTTAATTTTAATAACTTAGTTCGCGTTAGTTTTATCGATACCTCATGCTTTTTAGAAAAAACACTGGTTAATCAATTTAACCAACTTCTAAGTTTTAAGACCTGGTTGTGTCCAGGATATTTAATTTTAAGAAACTTAGTTCGTGTTAGTTTTATCGATACCTCGTGCATTTTAGAAAAAACACTGGTTAATCAATTTAACCAACTTCTAAGTTTTAGGACCTGGTTGGCTGGGTGATCTGCCCCCCAAGTAACCAGGAAGTAGACTTGCATGGTTACTTGAACTAATTACACAAACAAGATCGTACAGACATAAATGAAATCAAAAATTGCTATATATATGTTTTTTGATATAGCTAATTGGCTTTTATACGCAAGCCTTACATTAAGGAGTGATTTGATCACTGATAATATTTTCTCAAATGCACAGCATTCCAGGTCCGTGTCACCCTTTCTCCATTAAGCCGGGCTAATTTGTAGGTACCTTCTTGTACGATTTCGATGATCTAATAGGGCCCTTCCCAGCTCGGGCCTAAAGAACCATCTTTGGGGTCCTTGCCCGCTAAAAATACCCTTCGAAGCACCAGGTCTTCTAACCCAAAAGCACGTCTTTTGACCTTTGATTTAAAATAACGAGTGATCTGTTGCTGATAATGTGCGAGGTGCAGCTGTGAATCTTCTCACTTTTCATCAATCAGGTAGAGGGATGCGCTGAGCAATTTTTCATTCTGCTCCTGGCTGAAGGCCTGGACCCTATGTGTGGTTATCTTTGTTTCGACAAGAAGGACGACCTCGCTCCTGAAGGTCAAGGAAAAAGGGGTGTGCCCAGTCGAGGTTCGGTGCGAGGTCCGGTAGGCCCACAGAACCTGCGGGAGTTGCTCGGGCCAAACTCCCTTGGCTTCGTCCAGTTTCTTCTTAAGACTTGCCTTGAGCGTCTTATTCACAGCCTCGACCTGGCCATTAGCCTGGGGGTAGGCCACGGAGGAAAAACTTTTAATTATGTCGTGTCTCCCGCAAAATTCGGTGAAGAGGTCGCTATCGAACTGGGTTCCGTTATCCGACACGATCTTCTTCGGCAATCCGAACCGGCAGACAATATTCTTAACTACAATATTATTGTCGCCAGGGGCTTCGCTTCTGCCCACTTCGTGAAGTAGTCAATAGCTACTACCGCATAGCAAACTCCTCCTTTTCCCGTGGGTAGGGTACCAACTAAGTCAATCCCTCAGACCTTAAACGACCATGGGGATGAGATCATCTTCAGCTTGACGGGCAAAGCTCGGGCAATCGTGGTGAATCACTGGCACCTGTCACACCTTTGGACGTAAGAGATCGAGCCCTTTGACAGGGTGGGCCAATAATATCCTTGCCTCAATATCTTCAAGGCTAGGCTTTGCCCCCCAGCGTGATCTCCCCAAAAGCCTTCATGCACCTCCTACAAAATGGTTCTAGACTCCTCTGGCAAAACACATCGCAAAAGAGGCAGAGAGAGGCCACGCCGATACAACATTTCGTCTATGACCGTATACCTCAGAGCTTGGTAGAGTATCTTTCTTGCGTCCTTTCGCTCTTCTGGTAACTTCCCTGTTGTAAGATATTCGACTATGGGAGTCATTCAGGTGGGCCTTGCATCGATCATTTCGTTCTCTCCTATATTCTCTGCCACACTTGGTCTCTCTAGGACCTCCACTGCTACCAAGCTCAAGGTTTTGACTTCCTTGGAGGTGGCCAGCTTTGCTAGGGCATTAGCATTGGCGTTCTGCTCCCGAGGGATCTGTTCAACTAGGTTGTACTCAAAAGCGGACAACTCCTTCTTTACCTTTGCCAGGTAGGCCGCCATCTTGGTTCCCCATGCTTGGTATTCCCCAGATACATGGTTTACCACGAGCTGGGAATCGCTATAGCACTAGATGGCCCTGGCCTTCAGCTCCCTGACCACCCTCAGCCTAGCCAATAAAGCTTCGTACTCGGCCTCGTTGTTGGATGCTTCGAATCCAAATCGCAACGCGGAGTGGAAACAATGTCCCTCTAGGGATATCAAAATGATTCCAGCTCTGGACCCATTCTCATTAGGTGAACCATCCACAAAGACTTTCCACAAGGCCTGCACCGGTTCTTCCACCGGTTCCTCTTGGAATCCAGTGCACTCTGCCACGAAATCAGCCAGAGCTTGGCTTTTGATCGCAGTTCGTGGCACATATAGTATCTCGAATTGGCTGAGCTCGATAGCCCACTTCAAAAGATGCCCCGATGCCTCAGGGTTCTGCAGTACCTTCCTTAAAGGTTTGTTGGTTATGACATGGATTGAATGGGACTGGAAATATGGCCTAAGCTTTCTGGAGGCCGTGATAAGGCAGAACGCCATTTTCTCCATCAACGGATATCAAGATTCAGCTCCGAGGAGCCTTTTGCTAATGTAATAGACTGGCTTCTAAGATCGGTCCTCTTCCCGGACCAGCACGGTGCTAGCCGCATCTTCCGTGATAGCTAGGTAAAGAAAAAGAGGCTCTCCTGCTACCAGTTTAGATAACACGGGCGGCTCGGCTAAATGTGCTTTTAGGTCAAGGAAGTCACGCTCGCACTCTTCGGTCCACTCAAACTTTTTATTTCCCCGGAGCAGGTTATGGAATGACAAACATTTGTCGGTTGATTTGGAAATGAACCGACTAAGGGCTGCCACCCTTCCTGTCAGACTTTTGACGTCTTTTCGCGATCAGGGTGATGGCATTTTGAGTAGCGATCTGATTTTATCAGGGTTCGCCTCTATCCCTCTGGTGTTGACTATGAAACCCAGGAATTTTTTTGACGCAACCCCGAAGGTACATTTTTGGGGATTCAGCCTCATACCGTACTTCCTTAGGATTTCAAAACATTCTCTCAGATCGGGAACATGGTCATCGACAGTTTTTGACTTGACCAACATGTCGTCAACATACACTTCCATGTTTTTCCCGATCTGATTAACGAACATTCTGTTGACCAATCTCTGATATGTAGCTCTGGAATTTTTCAGCCCATAGGGCATGAATTTGTAACAATAAACATTGTTTGGGGTTATGAAGCTGGTATGCTCCTGGTCCGTAGGATTCATAGCGATCTGGTTGTACCCAGAGTATGCATCCATGAAGGACATGAACTCATGCCCTGCCGTGGCGTCCACCAACTGGTCGATCCTTGGTAGGGGGAAGCAATCCTTGGGACACGCTTTATTCAGGTCAGAAAAGTCGATACAGGTCCGTCATTTTCCATTGGGCTTCAGGACCAAAACAGGATTGGCGACCCAAATCGGGTATTTTGCCTTGTGGATAAAACTGCACTTCAAAAGCCGAGCAACTTCCTCTTCCAAGGCCGCAGCTCGGGTCGTACCTAGACGCCTTTATTTCTGCGACTTCGCAAGCATGCTTTTGTCTAAGCTGAGGGTATGCATGATGATGTCGGGCTGATCCCCACCATGTCTTCATGAGACTAGGCGAAAACGTCTAGATTTTCTCGCAGGAATTTCAGTAGCTCCGCCTTTCTCTCATTACTAAGGTTTTTTCCGAGTCTAACGATCCTCGAAGGATCTTTAGGATCGATATTTACCTCTTCGAGCTCTTCGGTAGCCTGGAGCTCGAACCTATCTTCGCCAATTCTAGGGTCGATATTGTTACTGAGGTTGGTACCTACGTTGTCGACCGGCTGAGATTCCTTTATCCCAGAGCTAGTTCCCTTTTCCTGGGGTTCCTCACCTCCACCCTTAATGGTTATCGTCTGCTGCCCGGGTTGTGATTTTCCCTTCATGGAAATGCTATAGCATTCCCTGGAAGCGAGCTTATCACCTCGGACCGTACATACCCTCATAGAAGAGGGTAATTTGACTACGAGGTGGCTGATAGAAGTTATTGCTTCAAACGCCATCAACGTAGGCCGGCCTAGAATTCCGTTGTACGCGGTGGGACAGTCGATAACCACGGACTCAAGGAGTTTGGAGACAGTTCGGAGTCCCTCTCCCAAGGTTATTACCAATTCAATCGTACCTATCGCTATCGACCCTTCGCCAGAGAACCCATACAGCATGATGGAAGTGGCCTTCAGTTCGGTCACTGACAGCCCCATTTTTTCTAACGTGGACCGAAACAACAAGCTCATAGAACTCCCATTATCAACTAGCACCCTCCTGACTCTCCTGCTGGCAAGCTGAGAGGTTATAACTAGAGGATCGTTATGTGAGAACTGGACATGACTGGCATCTTCTTCGGTGAAACTGATTGGCTGTCTCTCCAATCGTCGTTGCTTGGGTATGGGCTGCTCAGGGATAAATTCGATTCTGTTATGAGACTTTAATTCGTTGATGTATCTTTTTTTAGCACCTCTGCTCGAGCTTTCTAGATGGGGGCCCTCAGAAATGGTGGTTATCTCCCCTCCTACTATTGGAGGAGGGAGGTCCTGTCCCACGTGGGCTCCGGTCGGATTCGTCGGGGCTTCTAGAGCTAACTGAACGTTTTGCCTGGCTGGCTGACTTGGAGTGACTCGATTCCAGGCATACTGAGGCAAGGGTCCGACCCGGATAAGTGTCTCAATCTCATCTTTTAGATGCCTGCAATCATCGATGTTGTGACCAATGTCGTTGTGGAATCGAAAGAATTTTGAAGGGTCTCTCTTAGCCTTCTGATGTTTCAAGGGCGCTGGCCTTTTCCAGGGAAGGCGGGCAGAATTCACTAGGAAAATATGTTCCCTAGTGTTTGTGAGATCGGTATAAACCGCGTAGACCGGTTTGAATTTTTCCACGGGTTTGCTCTTCTTTGGACCGTGCTGGTCGCCCTCGCTGTTTCCCTTTCTTTTGCCTCCACCCCCTTGGTTATTCTGGGTAACAGTCTGAGTCGTTTTCACGAAATCTGTTTCCGCTCCAACTGGCTGATCAGGGACTTGGCTGGTTCCCACAATTGATGCTCTCGCTTCTTCCAAATTTATCCATTCCTGGGCCTTGTTCAAGAATTCATCCACGGTGCTGACACCTTTCCTTTGGATTTCTTTCCGCAGCCCGCCCCCAACAAGGATTCTAGTTCTCATAGCCATGAGTCTGGAACTTTCGTCTGCGTCCCTAGCTCAGGCTGCAACGTTGGTAAACCTGCTCAAGTAAGCTTTTAAAGATTCCCCGGGTTGTTGCTTCATGTTGGCCAGGGTATCCGCTTTGACGCGGACCGCCTAGGAGGCTCGAAATGCCCTCTTGAAGTTAGGAGAGAAATTCTTCCATGAGCTGATCGACTGCTTCTTGCACTGCTTAAACCATTTCATAGCTGGCCCGATCAGAGTCGAAGGGAATATCAGGCACCTCATCTCGGGTCCGACATTATGGGCCATCATCAGGGTGTTGAACATCCCGAAGTGATCCGACGAGTCTCTGTCTCCATCGAATTTTGAGAGATGGGGCATCTTGAAACCCGGCGGGTATGCCGTGGCTACGATGTTGGGGGCAAAAAGCTCGAGCTCGTCTCCCGAGTCATATTCATCTTTGCCCTTTTCTGATAAGAGTTTCTTCATTAGCTCCTCCATCTGAGCTAACCTTTCGAGGGTCTGGTCCTTGATCCCCTGGTTGTTCTGGGGCTGTTCAACAGCCCTCGTTCCATTGCACGCGTTAGGCGGGTTATTGTCCCTCTAAGCTTGAGCTTGGTTTTGTGGGATATTCCCATTGTCACGTATTTCAGAAGGACCATCCTCTCGGTGAGTATGAATTTCATTTCTGGTCGGATCCTCCCTCTGCGAGTTGAGGCGATCTCGAAGGTCGATCCTCGAGGCGGCCCGAGGGCTTCGCGTCGAACTTAGATGATTGCGCAGGTCTCCACTGGATCTGCCACTTCAATGGCTCTCAATCCAATAGCTCCCATTGGAAAAGCTCAAAGCCTGCTGCCGAGGGTGAGGATCCAGGACATTTTCGCGTGCTCGTGGGCGATGGAACGGCGGGAGGAGGATTCCTTCTGCTATTCCCGTGTACAGGAATATCTCGGGTAGGACGAGGAGGAGATGGATATCTTATCGGAAAAGGGGGATGCCTAACTGGTGAAGCGATCCTAGTCCCATCTGGCCGGATCAAACTAGCTCGTGGTCGCTCTATCCCACCGCCTCCAACTTCCTGCGCTCGGCGATCTGACCACGGCACGGAAGGTCTGTTCGGAGCAGGTTTTCTGCGCGAGCTTTCCCCGGACCTCCTCCGCGAGTTTCCACGAGCTCTCCTGGGTGCGTTCGACGGTGGAGCCGAACTTGGAGTTGATGTTCTGACTAACCGGGTGACTTGCTGATGGGCCCTGGGAAACTCCTCAAACATAGTTTCCTGGTTATGGTGCGGCATGGGTGCAGAACTCGGGGTCGAGGTTCTAACCGACCGATTGGGTCTGGGCCGACTATCCCTACGGGACTTGTGAGTCCTACTTTGTCTCTGTCCGGCGTTAACATTGGTTGCAAGAGGGGGTAGTCGGGCCAAGACTTCCTCAATTTGCTTATTCGCTTTGGCCAGATGACTCCTCAACTGCATGTTTTCCATTTCTATCGTCGTCAGGTAACCTGGGTTCGGATTTGGAGGTAGGGGCGCTGAACTTCTGATGTCGTCATGGCCCATCGGCTGCTTTCCTAATCGCTGCTGGACCTCTGGGTCTGGTTCGTTGGATATGACGGCATGGTGAGTCTCCTGCCCACCATGTTGATCCGCTTCGTTACCATGCCTTGAACGAGTAATCAGCATGATCAAGTTTTCGTGATAGCACTAATCTAAAATCCTCTCAATGAAAGCACCAAATTGTTGACACGGTTTTTCGCCAACAATAAATTATATGATTAAATGGGATGAATTAGTACTGAATGATAAACCGTAATATGAAAATAATAATAATCGAGAATATGGAGACTAATTGCAAAGAAAGATGGTCACTCCTCTTTTAGGTGGTTCGAAAGTTAAAATCCCCCTAGTTCACCAGTCAATATTATTGAACTATCCTTACTGTTTCTTACAGAGTATTTGCATTACAAGAAGAATCCAACCCCTTGCACTATCCAGGGTTTTTGTATTTATAGGAGATTGATCTCTGAGTAGGTATTGGGGTCATCCCGTGACCTCTTCATCCATCATGTCATTTATGTGACACCGATGATTAATTCCTAACCCTTACAGTGAAGTGTGGTCTAATCAATAGGTAAAGATGGGTAATGGGCCGCATGGCCCAAATCAGGTGTGGGATGTCTGATCACGCTCGTTTATATTACGTATCCAAGAATTCGGGAATAGAACAGACACGTGATGTCTAGTATACGCACGTTTATATTGCATGGCTGACTTTATAAAGATCCGGCCAGGCTTCTGATGTGCCACGAGCTTAATGTGGTGCTAGCTCGTGCCTGCAAAACTGTTGACACAATGGCTCTAAGTGCTGAGCAGCTTAACCATCCATCAGCTCAAGCTATTTGTTTAGGGGACCGTACTAAATAGCTCCGAATGAACGGTGGACACGTGGCAAGTCGGTTACGACCCTTTCCTAGCTCGGCGAAGTACGTGCGGATATTCAGGGCGTACAATAATAATTAAAATATTTTTTAAAAATATAATATTTAAATAATATAGAAAATATATAAAAAAGTTGTGTATAATATAATGTAAAATAATAAAACAAATTAGTAATATATTTTAAAAAATAGAATAAAGAGTAAATGACGGCTAAAATACTTAATGTTTTCAAAATGTTGCACTTTTATACCCAATTTTTTTTTTTTGCGGTAAATATACTCAATGTCTTCAAAATGTTACACTTTAATACCCAAAAAAAAAATTGGTAGTAAATATACTTAATGTTTTTAAAATGTTGCACTTTTATACTTATTTTTTTAAAATTATTTTGAAAAATAATAAGAATGTGAAGGAAAAATATATGATTTTAGTTATTTTTAAAATTTTAAATTATTTTTAAAATATTAAGTATAAAAATACAATATTTTAAAAACATTGAGTATTTTAGCCGTTATATTTTTCACAAGAATACCCTTTAGGCATTCTTTAAACTAATCAGTAAATATTATTTTCTTGCCTTCTTATTCTCATATTTATACCCAAAAAAAATTAAGATAAATAATAATTAGTCAATTTTAGACATAATTAATGGAATGATTTTTATTTTTACATTTTTTTAGTTTATATCTAACCTTTATCATATATTATATATCAATTTTCCATTTTTTATATCATTTAAATTTTATATTTTTTAATCTTTTTTATTCATTTCAAATCAGGAGAGATGAGATAGCTAGAAGAAATAAGAGAGAATAGAGATGTAATTAAAAAAAAATAGATTAATAGTAATTTTTATATATACAGAAGACATTTTAGAAATATGTACAATTAAGAATTGGAATGGATAGGGTGCTTTTTGACCCTTATTCTTTACATTGTAAAAGAAAAATATGTTTTATATATAATCGAATGTAAGTGCTCCTAATTAGTTGTTTAGGGCGGTGTAATCTTTATTCAATATAAGTGGAATAGTTTTTTTTTTTTATAATTTATATATATATATATATTTAAAATCATTTTATATTAAATATCATTAGTTTGATAGATACATTTTTTTTTTCTGAAAATCGTCCCACTAAAAAAATAATGATTTTGGTGCAGGAAGAAATAAACAGAGAATGACCTTTGAAATTTATTTAAATGTACACACTTCTTATTTATATAATTATTAGATACATCTACATGTTTGCCTAGTTTTATTTATAGAATTTATAAATTATTTTTATTAAATTTATATTATGGTCATATAAATTTTTAATAATTAAACAATATTATATATAAAAAATATATATATACATATTGTTGACCCTTGATTTGGCCAACGACACGGAATCAAATAAACGACAAAGAACAAGAGAAATCAAGAAGAGAATCAAATGGAAAGAAAGTAATACAAGCGATTTATAGTGGTCGCCCCCAACTAGATGGTAATGACCTACGCCCACTTAGTGTTCTTATTGATATTGAATCCTAATATTGTGATTAAAGAATTAGGGTTTTTTAGTTTCACAAGCCTTGAGAGTATTACAATTTCAGTGGATAATCACACTATGCTTTTCTCTCAGAATGTAAAGATCAAAAGTTCAAAAGGAAAAATTTCCTTCCTTGAGCCCTCTTCTTCTTATTTTTAGGCTCAAGAGGGTTACATGGGCCGATGGGCCTTCATTACCATGAAGATCAGCATATCAAGGTAATAAAAAGTAAATATAATAAATGTAATTATTACAAGATTGCGCATCTCAAAGGAAGTAAATGGAAGTATGCGACCAGACTAGTCGCACCTAAACACGAGACTTGATGAAGCAATAATCATCTGGTCAATAGTCGAATAGAATCCCTTCACTCAGAACTGCTATGTGCCAGCCACATGGAAGAGAATCTTGCCACGTCATCAGGAGCCATTTTTGGGTAAACATTTGCCCCTCAAGTTTATTTTACTGCGACCAGCATAAAGTAAACTTAGGAAATCGACCCTTCGCATGCCCCATCAAATCTGTCAGAGCCGTCCATGCCTTCTCGAAAAAGGCAACTAATCATTTCTTTTCGGTTTCCCAAAAGTGGTTTGACGGCTATTACACTTCCTCATGCCTTGAAAAGTTACCCTTTATTATTACCTCAGTAACTGCTCCTCGACTAATATAAATAATCCCTCAAAGTCACTTTTCACTTTTTACATTTTACCTTTATCCTCAAGAACACCAAAGAACAAGGTGCAACAGTTCAAGAATTCAGACAATCCTTCACGATCTGCGGAGCTTTTAGCCGGAGACTTGCCTTAACGTTTTTAGACATTCACTTCTACATTCATCCAAGTAAGTTCCCCAAACCTTTCACTCTTTGAGATGCCGTGCAATATCTGTCTTCCCTTCATTTTAGATTCTAAGTTCTTGAAAAAAATTCTTCGGGGTAAATGGGTATATTGATCTGCGTTTAATATGGTAGGAAAATGACACTTTGCTGGGGTTAGGAATCAGTTTGGTAGTTAGGATAATTAATTTAGGCCGTAAAATCGAAGTGAAAATTCAATTTTTAAGCCTGTAGAAAAACTGGGTTTTTCCCACCCCTTCAGAGTCGAAAAAGTTTCTCCTAAAAACACTTTTTACTTCTGCTTTTTGATCCATTTTCCAAACTGTTCGCATAGGATTTAGTATTTTTGTTAGAATGTTGCTAGTCATATAAAAGCTTAACTTTTATACACGAGCAACGTTATTACAACTCTTTAAACCTCTTTGTCTTTTGGGTCGTAGATTCTCATCTCCCCTTCTCTGTTTGCAAATGTTCATGCAAGATCCGTGGGGAGGTGAGAGGCCAATCGACAACGACTTACTCGCCCAGCTGCTCGTGGATGAAGAACAGCCGTCGTTACTCATTCCGGAGATTCCTTTTTCCCGTATCCCATCCAACAGACCTTCAACCAGTCCATCAAACATGGGTAAAGTAAAATCCACCACCCAGAAAAAGAAACCAACCAAACCTTCTGTAAATCAGCTTGCTCCTCGGGCTGAAATTCCTTCGACCAGTGGTCGAGCCAAAAACACTCATCCCGAAATCCAAACACAGGCCCAACCCTGGGACGTCCTTCGACCAGACTTCGAATGGTACGTTGCTCCTCCTAGCCAAATCACTGCTAGGATGCTAACCAATTACCTCAGGAAGTACGGACTTTCTGCGGTAATTTTATTCAACCCACCAACGACCAACAGGCAAACCTGCCTAGCGGCGCCTTCAGCGCCTGGTCAAGATACCATATTGAGGCAGGAGCAATCTTGCCTCTTCATCCTTTTCTCCAGGGTGGCCAATTATTTCAAGGTCGCTCCTTCCAAATAACTCCAAAAGGGTATAGGATGCTTTCCGCTCTCTATATCCTATATAGCCATAAAAAGTGGCCTGTCCCTACGCCTCATGAGATCAACTACCTATTCGATCTTAAATCCAACCCCAACCAAGACAACACGGGGTTTTTTCATCTCTGTCACCAAGAATCGACTCGCATCTTCCTGAGTGAGACTACCTACAAGTCCAATGTAGGAAAGTACTTCTAGGAGTACTTTTTAACTACTGATCTGGTTGCCAACAACCTAGCCTTCACCCAAGGAGGTAATTTATTTATTCTTTGGTCATTTATTTCTTTTTATTTGTTCTGCATCCTCCTTAGAAAATTAGCACTCTTAAGGTCCATGGCAACGACCAACTCCTACTCCAGAAATGGAGATTCGAGCAACATCTTTGGCCAGCATGACCGACGTGAGGGAGTCAACGGCGGGGAGTGCCACTGGTGGAAAAGTTCCCGAACAGAACCAAGATGTGTCATAACCTCCAAGGAGGAGGACAACTGGGGTGACAATCATGGAACCTTCCAACACCCTGCGAGCAGACGCTCCCCCTGCCCCTTTGGGAAAGGGAAAAAAGAAAGTTTTCGAACACCTTGCACCCATCGAAGAGTTTTCAGATGAGAACAGTACTATCTTCTCACTCTTAGACAGTTTTCCCATTCCCTGTCATTTATTTGACAGGGACGACAACTTTAAGTACACACCCAATTCAAATTCAAATTTCTTCCAGGAAGTGAGTGAGTGTAGCAGTAGTTCAGTAAGTGTAGCGACCAATAGTTATAGCTCGGGTATTTTACTTATATTTTCCTTGTTCTCATTTTCAACTCCATCTATACATATCGTCTAATTGCTCTCAATGTTTCCTTTCTCGCAGATATGTCATCTGGAGATATGTTTGACCGCTACAGCGCACCTGCTGCTCTTTTGAACAAGAAGAAGGAGAGCAAGCGACACCGTGGAGAGAGCAGTAAAGCTCCTTCAACCAAAAAGGCTCAAACTGGGGATCCTCCAGCAGCCACTCCCTCAAGAGAAACAACGCCCCCTCTGTCTCCACTCGACCAGGTGTCTCCCCCTACACCAGCCGACCAGAATCCTACCCCTCTAGCACTTACCGACCAGACACCTCACAATCAACCTAGAGATGCCTTGACAAGCACCATGGTTAGCTCGGCCAAAGAGAGAATATACAAACTCTCAAAGCATAAACGCAGCCGAGAGGCCATCATCGACACAGACTTCATAGAGGCTAATCAGATAATAAACCGAGGACTGAAAGAGATAGCCAGTGTAAGTTTCTTTCTATTGCTAAGTTTTATTTATTTTACTTTGTCATTTTCTGCCATCATCTTATCTCTTTATCTGATCATAGGGAATGCTGACTATAACTACCGGCTGGTGCTGCACGGGGGCTTTGATCACCCAGACCAAAGAATCTGACTCTAAGCATACTGAGGAGGTCAAGGTGCTCGAGGGGAAAATCACTGAACTGCTCGAGCAAAACTCCAAGCTGGTCGCAGAGCTTCAACAGTATCAGACTACCCTGACCAAAGCCAATGAAGACAAAGAGAAGTTTAGGGAGTGTGTTAAACTTAACTTTTAAGAAGCCAAACAACTTGAGGCTGAGTTGATCGCAAGCAGAAAGGAGACTGAGGAGCTTGAAGGGTGTGTCAAGGAGCTCGAGGAGACTAATGCCATAAACTTGGAGAGTTATAGGGGAGCCACCTTCCATTGCTTTTATGAGTTCTGGAAGCACAATCGTGGGGCCAACTTCAATTATCTTTCTGAGCGCCTGAGGCGAACTGAAATATCCTGGTGCACTGCTCGCCTGGAGGAAGAAGAGAGAGCCAACACTCCTACCTCCCCAGAAATCTCAGCCACAGGAATTGAAGGCACGAAAAATGAAGCTGGAAACACCGTCGACCAGGATAATCCTCAAGACCCTCCTGCCTCATAGTATTTTTTTTCTTTAATTTTATCTTGTAGTCAAGACAATTTATATTTTTATTACTGCACGGGCAACTTTTCTTTTAATAGACAATTACATCTGAGCAATAACGGCTCGCGGTGTAAAGGGATTCATTTTTGATATTATAATACTTGCATTTTATTATAACATCTGTTCGCATGACCGAACTTAGCATAGTACTTTGGTTTGATTTAACAAAATAACAAAATTTTGAAAAATACTCTAAGTACCCTAGCATGCTTTCACTTATTTTGCTCGTGTGTTTACATACATTATAATATGCTTTGCTTACTAGATACCTTATATGCCCCCAAGTGATTGAGGAGCTTTAGGTCCTCGGTCACTTGCCTTGACAAGGACCTGTTTAAACATTTATGCTCGTAGTAGAAATTTTAAAACAATAATATAGAAAAACAACACACGTAATGAGCAAATACTTGTAATAAATACAATAGTTTGGCAAGATTGACTGGCTGCGCACAGTCCCTTTTATTTCTCGTAATAGATGGAAAATTGTATCTGTACAAGTGATCAATTTAATGATCTTACACTTATAAGCGATTAGTCACAAAAATGACAAACACTCGTTCATAAACTTGTAAAAAGTAAAATTAATACAAGTCAATTCTTTAAGAAGAATTGTTTATTGATAGTACTTGCGTAGGTGTTCTCCATTCCAATAGCGAGGAATGAGATCTCCATTTAAGCGAGCAAGTTTGTAAGTGCTTGGATGGAGGACTTCTTTGATTTGGTACGGTTCTTCCATGTTAGTTCCAAGTACTCGAGCGACCTGATCGCGGGTGTTAAGGAAAACTCTTTTAAGTACTAGATCTCATTCCTTTCACGTACTTTAGAATTGACATATCAGGCGACCTTTTGCTGGTAGGCTGCTACTCGGAGCTGGGCTTGCTCGTGTCGTTCATCGACCAAATCCAAAGATTCCATTAATAACTGGCTATTAGAGCCTTGGTTGTATGCCATCCTCTGATGTGATGGCAGATCTAATTCAACAGGCAACATAGCTTCATATCCATAGGCCAAGGAGAATGGAGTATGGCCTGTTGTTGTTCGATGGGATGTTCTGTACGACCAGAGGACTTCAGGCAATTGCTCTGGCCATGCCCCCGTTGCTTCTTCAAGTCTTTTCTTCAGAGTATCTTTTAGCGTCTTATTGATTGCTTCGACTTGTCCGTTTTCCTGAGGGTGAGCAACTGAAGAAAAGCTTTCAATAATTCCATGCTGCTCGCAAAAATCCGTGAACAGATCACTATTGAACTATTTGCCATTGTCTGAGACAATTTTTCTTGGCAATCCATAGCGACACACAATGTTCTTGACCACGAAATCCAGCACTTTCTTGGTCGTTATGGTTGCAAGTGGCTCAACTTCGGCCCACTTCGTGAAGTAATCAACAGCCACCATGGAATATTTGACGCCGCCTTTCCCTGTGGGCAAAGATCCAATTAGGTCTATACCCCATACTGCGAATGGCCACGGACTTTGCATCTGCTTTAGCTCATTAGGGGCTACTCGTGGAATCTTGGAGAATCTTAGGCACTTGTCGCACTTTCGCACAAATTACATTGAATCTTCATTCATTGTTGGCCAGAAGTATCCTTGCCTTAGGATCTTCTTCGATAAACTCTACCCCCCAGCATGAACCCCACAAAAGCCTTCGTGGACCTCTCTCATTAATTCTTTGGCCTTCTCTTTTGAAATACACCTGAGGAGTGGCATTGAGTATCCTCTTCGGTACAGAATTCCATCGACCAGGATATACCTCGCAGCTTGTCGTTGAAGAGTCCTGGCTTTGTTTCTGTCCGTCAGCAACACACCATGTGTCAGGTACTGTATTTAAGGTGCCATCCAAGTGTTTGCCGCATGAATCGCTAGAGAGGTTTCTTATACTTGGATGTTTGGTGCGAACAGCCGTTCAATAGGTACTATATTCGGGGTGTCAGCATCCTTGGTACTCGCTAATTTGGCCAAAGCATCAGCGTTCGAGTTTTGGTCGCGGGGTATTTGCTGGAGAGTATACTTTTCAAATTGTGCCAACAGATCCTTTGCTTTGTTCAAGATGTTGGTATTTATAAATCAAATCAGAGATTATACGCAGCGGAACAACAATCAAAATTCTTAATTTAACCCCACAAGATTTCTAGATCTACTTCTTCACATACATATATATATTGAATCAAAGATACGAATGGAAAATTATCTCAAGTCCTTCCTTGCTACTATCTATTTGTATGGAAAAAATCTTTGAGATCTCACACCAAGATCTTCCAAAATGCTCTCAGCACACAAAGAACGAGTGTGGGCTCGCTATACGAAACAATAGGCAAAATCTATTTATCAGATGTTCTCAACACATGAGATCTGATAAAGTTTGGACCTAAGTTTGTGAAGAACGGTGATCTATGCTTGTGCCACTGTTCTATTTCTCTCCAGGAGATTTCACAATCTGTTTTCTATCACTGAAAAGTATCGCTATGAAAACGGATCTCCTATATTTAATATATCCAATATATTAAAATAAAATATTAGTTATTTAAAACAATTTAAAAATAACTAATCAGTTATCGGATTTTGTTTAAATAATAATATTTTAATCATATTACAATATCTCATTATTTATTTAATATTTAAATAACTAAAATTGTGGAACAAAGAAACTTCTAGAAGCTTCTTGTGTGTGTAGCACAGTGACTATGCACTGTGCTACACGTGTACCACATGCCAAGGAAGGCATGCGATTTTTCTCAATTTTTATTATTATTTAAATACCAAAATCGCAAAAATAAATTAATTCAAAATTAATTATATTTTTGTTAAATCAAATAATTAATTAATTCTCAATTAATTAATTACACATAATTATAAAATAATTATGTTTGGTGCATAGAAAAATATTTTACTTATCAAATAAGTCATTTTGCCCATTTTTATATTTATCTTTATCAGTGTTTGTTTGAGCCATTTTGGGGACCATGGACCTATAACATTAAGCTCCAATAAATTGAAACTAAATAATTAAACTCTTTAATTATAATATTTAATTTATTAATTCTGATATTTCTCCACTATAAATTCAGAATTGAACTCTTTATGTTATAGATATACTTTTACAGAAATCTCATTCTAAGCTGTCCATTGATATAACCATCTTACAATAGTTCAACCCTCTAATTAATTAGTTCTTAAATTAGAATGGAATAATTACCTTTTTACCTTTCTAATTTACTTCTTATTCCTTAGGTACCATTAATTCACTAGTGAATAATTAATCTATAATCTAATTATAGATTTGAGCTCAAAATCATTCAGTTCCAGAATTAACCCTTAAGGGAACTAATATACCATCCGTTAGGAAAGATTAGATTCTGTATTGTTGATACATGTTCCTAGCCATCCATGATATTAAATCTCCAAAACAAAAGTCATTAGCCTCATTCTATGAAGAGACCTTAACGAATGAATCAAAAGATTTAATAAACATGAATAGGAATTCATGAACACTCAGGATTAAGGTTGATCTATAAATGATCATCAGTTATGATATGAATTACAAGTCTTTATTATTAAATGATTTTTGGATAAAGACTTTTATTCATATCGGTCCATGTCATATATAATCATATTATATAAAGCACCTTTACCGAGATGTCTTACCACATCAATAATCCGAATCTAGATTATTTGTATCAACATGATACTCAGCAAACCGTACTTACAACCCCAATTAAAGAATTCTGTAACTTCAATTTGTTGTTGTTGGCTATTTTTATTCATTAATTTGATCTTAATTCTTTCGTTCTAATACAAGATCACATCCTCAATAATGAATATGGAATTTTTCTGATATTTACAAAATTATTCAAAAAATAATTTAATAATCTAAATATAACAATAATAAACCATTGTATTTATTTATTCATCGAAATAATAAATGTCTTTTACATGCTTTTAGGACATACTCCTAACACAAGTAAGCAACCATCTTTAGACCTCGAGCTTGATATTCTCCAATGATCTGGTTAACCACCAACTGAGAGTCACTGTAGATTTCAAGTGACTTTATGTGCATGTCCTTGGCTAACCGTAATCTTGAGAGCAGCGATTCGTACTCGGCTTCGTTGTTAGACGCCGTGAAGTCAAATCTGATTGTGCAGTGGAATTGATGCCCTTCAGGCATTATCAAAATTACTCCAGCTCCAGCGTGATTTTCATTAGAAGAACCGTCTGTAAACAACTTCCAAGAGGGAGTTTGACTTTGAGGTTCAGGCTCTTCTGTCTGCTCGTTGTCTGGAAGCCCAGTGAGCTCTGTGATGAAGTCAGCCAGAGCTTGTCCTTTTACCGCTACTTGTGGTAAGTAAGAGATATCAAACTGCCCAAGTTCAACTGCCCATTTCAATAATCGGCTCGCGACTTCTGGCTTCTGCAAAACTTGCCGTAGAGGTTGGTCGGTCAAAACTGTGATTGGGTGAGCTCGGTACTACGGCTGCAGCTTTCTGGAGCCTAAGATTAGACAGTAGGCTAACTTTTCAATAGGAGGATATCGCAGTTCTGCTCCTATTAGCTTTTTGCTTACATAATACACAACCTTTTGTACATTCTCCTTCTCTCTTACTAGAACAGCACTAGCAGCATATTCTGTGATCCCCAAGTAGATGAATAGGGTTTCTTTATCGACCGGCTTCGATAGAATCAGTGGTTGCGACATGTGTGTCTTTAAAGCTTGAAAAGCCTGCTCGCACCCCTCCATCCATTCGACCTTCTTGTTGCCTCTAAGTAGATTAATAAATGGGATGCATTTGTCCGTCAATTTGGAGATAAATCTACTTAGAGCAGCAATCCTTCTGGTTAAACTTTGAATATCTTTGATCTTCATTGGTGATTTCATATCGACCAGGGCTTTGATCTTCTCGGGATTGGCCTCAATTCCTCGTGAGTTTACTATAAATCCCAAGAATTTCCTTGATCTAACTCCGAAGGAACATTTGAGGGGATTCAACTTCATCTGATAATTATTCAAGACGTTGAATCACTCTTGCAAGTCCCCTATGTGTCCTTCTGCCTTTTTCACCTTAACCAGCATGTCATCAACATATACTTCCATGTTTGTACCGATCAGCTCCTTGAACATGTGATTGACTAGTCGCTGGTAAGTCGCACCAGCATTTTTCAAACCGAAGGGCATTACTTTGTAATAGTAAAGCCCTGTATTGGTCTGAAAGCTAGTGTGATCTTCATCAGGTGGATGCATACTGATTTGATTGTACCCAGAGTATGCATCCATAAATGATAGGATCTCGTGCCCTGAAGTGGCATTGATAAGTTGGTCGATTCTAGGGAGTGGGAAACAATCGTTAGGGAAGGCTTTATTAAGGTTTGTGAAATCCACGCACGTTCTTCACTTGCCATTCGGCTTGGGAACTTGTACAGGATTAGAGACCCACGATGGATAAAACACTACCCTAATGAATCCATTCTCCTTTAGCTTCTCGACTTCTTCCTTCATAGCTTTTGATCTGTCTTTGTCGAGCAGCCTTCTTTTATGTTGTACTGGTGGAAAACTTTTGTCTATGTTCTGGACATGGCTGATAACTGCCGGGTCTATCCCAACCATGTCTTTATGCGACCAGGCAAAGACTTCCTGGTTCTTCTTTAAAAATTCCACCATTTTTTGTTTTGTTGTTGTCTCTAAGTTTTTACCGACTTTCACAACCTTGGTCGGATCTGCTTCATCGAGTTGGACCTCTTCGAGGTCCTCGATGGGTCCTACTTCTTCATCACAATCCCCAAAGCGAGGATCCAAATCTCTATCCTCACTTTGGGCAACACCCTATTTGGTGACACAATCACCTAATTGGGCTTGCACTTCATTGGTCGTTTGCAACTCTTTTCTGGAAGTTTCCCTCGATCCACCTTTCTTTGCCTTAGATATCGAGGCGTTGTAGCACTCCCTCGTTTCTTGTTAGTTTCCTAATACGCATCCTACCCCTGCGTCAGTTGGGAATTTCATGGCAAGGTGCCAAATCGAGGTAACAGCTCGCGGGTCGACCAGAATAGGCCTCTCAACTACAACATTGTACGCCGAAGGACAATAAACTACTATGAAAGTAGTGAGTAATGTCTTGTTCGCGGGTGCAGCTCCTGCTGTAATAGGGAGCCTAATCGACCCTGTTGGCGCGAGCCCTTCGCCAGAAAAACCATATATGGTTTGGTTGCACGGCTTCAGGTCCTTGACGGACAACTTCATCCACTCCAGTGAAGACTTATACAAGATGTTTGACTGAGCTCCCTGTGTTAACCAACACCCTCTTAACCATCATGTTGGCGATCTGGACATCAACGACCAGTGGAACGGAATGTGGGAATCGGACATGCTGAGCATCATCTTCAGATAAGGTTATCAACTCCTCCTCTGTTCGAGCTTTTTCAGGTGCTCGATCCTCCATACTCATCATCTCAATGTCCTGGTCGTGGCGTAAGGTCCGAGCGTATCGCTCCCTTGCCTTCCCACTATCTCCTGCAATGTGTGGGCCGCCACAGATGGTGAGTAACGTACCTGCCACAAGAGCTGGCTGTAAAGGTGGCGTGCATTGGCGTGCAGGCGCCTGCTCGTTGCCTCCTTGAGCCTCTCGCTGAGACACTCCTGTGGCTCGTACATACCTCCTTAGGTGTCCCTGTTTGATAAGGAACTCAATCTCGTCCTTCAACTGGTTACATTCATTGGTGTCATGTCCGTAGTCGTTGTGAAAACGACAAAATTTTGTTGTATCTCTCTTGGAGTTGTCCTTCCTTATAGGTGCTGGTCGCTTATAAGGGACATTGGTATTGGTCGCCTAGTAGACCTCTGCTTTACTCTCGACAAGGGTTGTATAGTTGGTGAATCTCGGCTCGTACCTGTTGCCTTTAGGGTGTTTATTTTCGGATGTTGATGGCTCATTGTTCGCCCTTTTTCCACCATTTTTCCATTTCCATTCCCGTTCCCGTTGCCTTTGCCGTTGCCATTGGGTTTATCTGACCCGTTGGCGGTTTTGGCGGGATCTTCCTTTGATCCTTTGTCTTTCATAGGCGATTTCCCCTCGTTGGCAATCGCGTCCTTGAGCTTGATGTATCGATCAGCTCGATCAAGAAACTCCTGGGTACTTTTTACCCCATTCTTTCTTAGTCTATTCCAGAGGGGAGAATGGGGCCTAACCCCAGCAGTTAGGGCCATCATCTTTTCCTCATCACCCACTGTTTTGGCTCCAGCCGCTGCTCGCATGAAACGTTGGACGTATTCCTTTAAGGGCTCTCCCTCCTTTTGGCGTATCTCAACCAGCTGGTTGGCCTCAGTGGGGTGTATGCGACCCGCGTAGAATTGTCCGTAAAATTCCTTTACGAACATTTCCCATGATACTATACTAGCAGGAGGGAACTTAAAGAACCACTCCTAAGCAGTGTCAGATAGGGTGTCAGGGAATATCCTGCAGCGGGCATCGTCCAACACCTTCTTAATATCCATCTGTATCTCAAATTTATTTACATGAGATACTGGGTCCCCGTACCCATCAATGTTCGGTAGAACTGGCATCTTGAACTTGCTAAGGGTTTATGCCACAGCAATCCTCTGTACAAACGGAGTGCCTCTCCTCCGATCGTACTCAATATGGGATGTTCAGCTCCCCACTAGCTATTGTACCGCCTGATTCAGAGAATCAATTTGAGCATGAACAACATTTGGGATCGACGGGGCTGCAGGTGCCGGCGGAGCATACTCATCGTGCCTCTCATGCCTGTTGTTGAGCACGTCCCTCAGGTCATCATCTTTGCATCTTTGCATCGTTGCTCGCTAGCGCCCAGCCAATCAAAGACGTTATGATGTCTGGGCTGCCCCCCAGCGTTATGGCTCGCAGGCTTATTTTCTCTTGGTGGGGGGATTCTGTCTCCACCTCTTTCCTCACACCATCAACCAGCATTCCTCCTGCCAGAATCGACCTCATTATAGTCATGGCCATCCCTAAACTACGACCGACTATGGCGCGACCGGCTGGTCATGCTGTTTCCTCCTCTAGCTGGCATTTCCCGAGCGTCAGGGGGAGGCCTGCGTTGGTCGGTGGGTCCCCGTGCATTATTATGTCGTGGGGGGCCCCTGACCATAGAGCCTGACTCGTTGTGCCTTCTATTAGCAGAAGGACGTTGTCCCCTTCTCGGTGGATTTGGCTCATTGCCCCTTGGGCGTCTAGGTCTTCGGGGAGGCTGCCCGACCCTATTCTGCCTCTGGCGCTGAGGATTGCCACGACCAGCTTGAGAGGGTGACTATTGCTCAGGATCCTAAATTGGGACATCCTCCTGAGCAACAGGTGGTTACTCCGGCCTTTGAGGGCTTGCTGGCTGGAGCGGATGACTCGGATTTGGGGCCTGTTGCGGTGGGGCATTTGGTGGCTGATCCGGTTGAGAGGTCGGTGCAGCTTGTCCTCGGGCCAACTGAATGGTTGCTTCAAGAGTGGCCGTGGCATCTCTCTACCAACGATCCATGTTTGTCTGCCGCTCATTCATTCCTGACACTAACGCTCAATCTCCCTCTGCTGCAGCGACAAGTCCTCTGCCGCATTCTCCTGATTGGCCCTCAGATTGGCCAATTCGTCTTGCAACACACTCAGTGTTGTCCTCAGCATCTCAGAATCCATTTCTTCCTCCTCAAAATCCAAGTGTGGCTCATTTTCTGCCACATTTGGAGGAGGAGGTTGAGAGGATGCAGGGCCAGTAGCTTGTCCAGCTCTCTTGGTTGTCTTCACCATATGATCTTCTTGAAGTTTTTTGTTTAATCTCTCAATGAGAGCACCAAAATATTGACCCTTGATTTGGCCAACGACACGGAGTCAAATAAACGACAAAGAACAAGAGAAATTAAGAAGAGAATCAAATGGAAAGAAAGTAATACAAGCGATTTATAGTGGTTCGGCCCCAACTAGATGGTAATGACCTACGTCCACTTAGTGTTCTTATTGATATTGAATCTCAATATCATGATCAAAGAACTAGGGTTCTTGAGTTTCACAAGCCTTGGGAGTATTACAATTTCGGTGGATAATCACACGATGCTTTTCTCTCTGAATGTAAAGATCAAAAGTTCTAAAGTCAAAAGTCCCTTCCTTGAGCCCTCTTCTTCTTATTTATAGGCTTAAGAGGGTTACATGAGCCGATGAGCCTTCATTACCATGAAGATCAGCATATCAAGGTAATAAAAAGTAAATATAATAAATGTAATTATTACAAAATTGCGTATCTCAAAGGAAGTATGCGACCAGACTAGTCGCACCTAAACGCGAGACTTGATGAAGTAATAATCATCTGGTCGATAGTCAAACAGAATCCCTTCACTTAGAACTGCCACATGCCAGCCACGTGGAAGAAAATCTTGCCACGTTATCAGGAGTCATTTTTTGGTAAACACATATTAAATGAAAAATTAAACTAAAATATTATTTATGATTTTTAAATATATACATAATATGATAACTTTTTTAAATAAATGATAATATTTTTAATAAAAATAAAAATTATATGTATTATATATTATTATTATAATAATATTTTATAATGTTAAAATTTATATTAATATAAGTATTAAATATATAATTTTGTATTAAATATTATTATAATACTATTTTATAATATTTGAATTTATATTGATATAATTAGTAAAAAATTAGCATTATATATTATTATTATAATAATATTTTATATCATTTAAATTTATATTAATATAATTATTAAATATCTAGTATTATATATTATTATAATAATAATATTTTATAATATTTAAATTTATATTATAATATTTAGATTTATATTAATATAATTCATAAATATTTATTATTTTATTAATTTTAAAGATATATTCCATTAAATTAACAATATAGATATTCACTTATTGAACAGTTTTTCGTAACGTATTTCTAGTCTTGATTGGTACACCACACTGAAGACATCAGAACAGAACAGAACAACTAATAAGTTTCCATTATGAAAAAGACCACCGAAGGTTTCTCATGTCTTTTTATACATATATATATATATACACTAGTGAATCACGATCAACCCGTTAATATTATTACTTTTTCTCTAGTATTTTGTTTCTTGTCAGAAGACTAAAAGTGATTTAAAAATAAATAAGTAGATAAATATATTTTTATTTTGAATTCTTGTAAGTGAAGAAAGTAAATAATAATACAAACAAATCGTTCATAATTAATAAAAAATTTCTCTTGGACTTGAAAATTGAATTGATTGTGTTATTTATTGAATTTAAGATATTTTTATTATTATTATTATTATTTATTTTGTAAATAAAATGAATGATCACATTTGCCTTAAAAAAAATGATCATAAAATACTATTTCCTCTTTATTATTTTCAAAATAATTCTATAAAGTTGTAATATATTTGTTTATAATTAATATGAAACTAATATATTTTTTCTTACAAATAGTATGATTTTAATTAAATTAATCCTAATTAAAATTACGTTTGATGGATATCTTTTTATAATTTTGCTAGATATTGTAATATGATATTTTTAAAAATATAAAATATGATATTAAATAATTAAATAACATATATCATTTCATAATGTTAATTTTTTTAAAAAAATTATGACATATAGAGTACAAATTTTATTTATTAAATTTAAAAGAAAATATTATAAAAAAATAATGATATTTTTTAAAATATATAATATGATATTAACTAATATATATCATATTATAATAATGTTAATATTTATTTAAATGATGAAAATAGAACACATTTTAATTACTTAATTTTTAAAAAAATACTATTAAAAAATAAATCTCAATAGAAAATAATAGAAGAAAGGGAATAAAAATAATAATGAAAAATAGAAATATTCAAATAAATTTTACTGAGTAATTAATTTAAGAAAAAACCAAAGTATACAATGATAGTATAAAAAATTTACATGATGGATGATTGTTCTCTAGAAGGAAAAAAAATTTTAGACAAAACAAAAAAAGGTAACAAAAAATATAACAAGTAAATAATATTAATAATAAGATATAAGTGTCAAATTTTTATTTATTTAGTAAAAGATAAAATAATGTAATTCATAGTGTCTGTACGTGTGATAATTTTAGGATTAAAGAAATATAAAAACAAAATAAGAAAAAAAATAAAAAAGAATGATGACCGTATATGTGATCCACACACCAGCATAGTATGACTCGAGCAACAAGCCTATCAATACATGTAACTTTCACATGCATTAAACCACGTTGCCTTTGTATATATTAATATTCAATAAATGATGATAGCCTTTTATTATATTAGTATATAAATATAATGGACTTAATACAATATAATCATACATATTAAATTTATATATATAGATACTATATTGTATATTGTGCATATACAATTACAAATGAACATTATATAATTAGTGTATATTATATATATATTGTTTAGTAGAAAAAATAAATTAAAAAAAAAACAAAAAAAAAAAGTGACATCATATACTTAATACAATATAATGTATATTGTGCATATACAATTACGAATAACATGATGTAATCCGTTTATATTATATATATATATATATACTATTTAACACAAAAAAAACAAATTAAGAAAAAAACAAAAAATAAGAATGATTCAAAATAGATCCACGCATATATATATATATATATATATATTATGAAATATCTCCATATTTTATACGTATAATATATTGAGAAATTAATTAGTAGCAACAACAACTCCAGCTTTTAGACTTTATATTCATAATAAATATATTAGCTAGTATTAAATATCTCAGAAAAAATTATATGATTATTTACTGCTAAATTTCTAAGCTATTTTTTTCCATTAAAATTTAAAATAAAATATCGGTGAATGCTCTATATGCAATGAATAATTAATAAGCTTACGCAAAATAATCCAAACTAGTACAAGAAAAAAAAAAGAAAAAAGAAGACGCTATAAAACTACAACAGGATAAAATTCTACAAGGTATATATATACTAGCACTTATCGAGAAAACATAAATAAAAATCATCATTAGGCAAAAAAAAAAAAAAAAAAGACGTGTAGTTGAATCATGCTTTGGCTTTTATTTAACTAAACCAAAAAAACCAGAAGAAAGCCCTCAAAGAAATCATTATTGATATTTCCTCTTTTTTATTTATTTGTTTTCTATAAAACAATATCCAAGACCTCCTAAGTCTAATTGCGTATACTATGCTTATCATGATTATTTTTAATTTCACATTCTAAGTTATTTGGAATTTATTAAAAATTTGTGAAAGATGTCTTATAACTATATTATACACCATGTGATAAAAAATTAAAACCATTATTGAAAAAAAATTAAAATGGCAACTTATTTATATACGAAAATACTAGAAGTACCTAGAGTAATGATTAAAACCAACTACTACTTAATAATTTTTCCATATATATAAATAGTATATGATTTCCTCTCAGTACTATGTAATAGCACAATATTAGTTCTAAGAGCTTCAGTCGTTACTGAATTTAAGCCTTAAAACTTCGATTTCGGGATAGGGTTTACACATGAGGTCGTATAATGATGTCATTTTTATGTGTTGGTATATACTTGCCAACTAATTTTATTTTTCAATGGGAAAGTAGAAAATAAAATTAATAAAGAGAGTAAATACTTTATATTTTTATCACTTATCTAATCAATAATACAGGAAAGTGGGGCTTTAGCGACCACAATTTTCGTCGCTACAGACCTAGATGTTGTCGCTATTGCCTTTAGCAATAACAAAGTTGTCGTCACATGTCGTCGCCAAAACTCAATCGCTAATTAAAAATAAACAACAATGAAAAATTTGATGTCATTGCTATTGTCTTTCGTGACCACTGCGACGTCGCTAATACATACGAAAATAAGCCTTGATCTAGTCATATACTATCGATGACATTTTATCGTCTAGCGACCACTTAATATTTCTTTTAAAAATATATAAATATATATATCATTAAAGCTATTATATATACATGTATTTATTGACACAAATTTAAATAGAAGAGAAATTAAACACAAAATTATATTAATGACTTTAAATATTTATATGTAAAAGAAATTGTCACAAATATAATCAAAGTTTTAGTAAAATACATTATCAAATAATACAAACAAGATTGATAGATATGAAATTAATAAGTCATCTAGATCCCACCCAATATTTTGCATAAAAATACAAGACTAATCTATAGAATTACATCTTGTTAAACACTCAAAATTCGATTACACCTGCCCGAAAATTTGAATCTGAAATCTGAAAAAATCTGGCTTACACTCGGACGAGTTCGGTATATATTTCCAACACCCAAAATTCAACGAACTCAAATTCGATACACTCGAACTCGACAAACCCACCTGAATATGCACTCCTACATTTGATCACCCAAATGATTAATATTACACTTCTACCATGACTTAAGGCATGGGACGTGTCATATAGATTGTAGAAATATACCCATAGATTTATTTGAGTCACCCTAGGAGGAATTGAGGTGCCAAGTAGAAAACAATTTGTGGGGCTGTCTAGATCACGACAGAATCAACTCGAGGCCACAGACTCGACTTTTCACCCATGGCGATTTTGTTGGTGTTGACTTTGGTCAAATAAATAAGGACATGACCCAAACATGTGAACATCCATCTAGCCCCCATCTAAAGTTAGTGGACCTATGCCCATACCTCCATCTTGGATCCAACTATTTAGTGTGAAAAATCACCACTAACAATAACAAATAACAAACTAATTAATTAGCCAACAAGATCACATACTTATACACCTTGACCCCATAATTGGGAAGAAAAAAAAACATGAAACTATAATGATCTGATTCACTTTACAAAGTATAATACTAAATAGAATAAATCAACATTTAAATAGCTAAATCTTTTTTTATTTAACATGAGCATGACATGAAGGATAATAATAAAATTTTCCAATCAATTTTTGTTGGATAAGACAATTCATCTTAGGGTACGTTTGCTTGGGAGATAAAATTTGGTTAACTACTCCTACTGATTTACTCACTTAGATTAACACACAAAATCATATTCAACTTAAGCAAAGGTGCAACAAAGTAAAAATTGACACAATAATTTTTACATGGTTTGGCCATGATTTTTCATGACATGCATCCATGGGACCATGTACAAAGGTAAAACAATCCACTAAGAATCATAGAGTCATTGCAATCAGTTCAAATACAGAAACACAAATTAAAACTTCCTCTTAATTTTGTTCCTAAGAACTTGACGAGTACAAAGCAAACTTTTGGATTCTTCTTTAAACAACCAGCCTCCCGCTGGTTTAATGATTGCTGGACTCTCTCTAGCAGTTGGAATCCCTCCAGGTTCAAATCGAGCTCCCCTCGAAGTCTAGCTTGAACTCCCTTCAAGCCTTTCACCAGAAAAATCAAAGTTGATTGGTGAACTCTCACCAAATAGCCATGGGCAATGAACAATGAATGCTTCAGACCTTTTGTAGAGAATGTTTCTTGAAGAAACCATTTTTTAGCTGCTAAGAAAGGTAGGGTTAATTCGCACAAAATGATTATATATACTAGGGCACAAAAGGGGAAAGCCAGATCAGCAAAACATGTGATGAATTAAAAATCACGTGCTTCTGGGCTTTCAGTGTTATAACATGGAATGCATCTCAACATGAAGTTCAATGCAAATACACTTACAAACTCCCCCTTTGGCATGCATATGAACAATGAACCTGATGATTTTCAATTTAGCACACATAGCAGTCATAAAACAAGAAACATTAAACCAGAAACATCATTCGATCAATATATCAAAGAACAAGACACACCAAAAACAAAGTTAACCACCTGCTCAAAATATAACAAAGTAGTAGAAAACAAACAACATGAAAGTAGGTTAATTTTTGAACTAAATACAAAATATAAGTGTAACCAGAACTACTCCCCCTCAGTGTACAAAGGGCATACCAAAGAACACAAACCAACTGCTCCCCCCTGAATGGTTGACACCATAGTGACCTCAGTAAGAACACTAGGAGCAACAAAAGACTCCCCCTCAGAAACAAAACCAATATCCATAGTAATAAAAGAAGGCCAAGAAAACAATGGTACCAAAATATTAAGAACAAGACCAATCCAATTGAAACTCAGAGAGGAAGGCATGAAATGGTGGATCATTGGGATGATGGTGGGCTAGAGAATGAAAGTGAGTCAAATAGAGTCCCCTTTTTGTTTTTTTGTTTTTTTTGTTTTGGCCTTTAAGAACACAAGAGAATGAAACAAGAGTAAATACATTAAAGCAAGAACGGGTAATACAAAAACTAAACAATATTAAAAAGATAATCATCAAACTAAAAGACCCAAAGCAAAATGGGAGACTTCCTACACATTGTTGAAACAGACGTATGTCACATTGTAACAAAGACTTGACATATGCAAAAATGAAGACTAACAAGACACAAGACAATAACTCATCAAGTCAAAAATAAATAAAGTCAATATCCATAGGTGTGTGTATTGTTCTCATGAGTTGGCTGTTATTGAAGAACCAGGAAAACTCTCCCTAAAAAAATAAACAATTATTATTTTTTCTTTGTTTTTTGTTGTTGTTGTTGTTGTTGTTTTTTTTTTTTTTTTTGGAATAAAACCCCTCATCAATTACCAATTAGAGCTTATTGGCTAAGCACATAGATAGCCATCTCCAAAGACACACAGTCCTCAGTGAAGGAGCAAACTACACAAAGCAAAGTGTCCCAAAAGTAGCTTTCACACTAATAAAAATAAAGTCTCTCTAATAGGGGAGACAAATCAATGCAATTGTTAAGTATGAGAGTTCATGTATCAAGTAAAACTACAAAAGAGAAAAAAACAAGCCTACCACACTTGAAGACATATGATTGTAAGAAGTAAGTTGAAGAAAGACTCACATATGCAAATAGTCAAATTAGAAGATGAAATCTCAATTGATATTGCTTATTTTTAGATGCCACATGTTATCACTCAAACATACAAACTCCTATTTGACTTTCTCAAGTGAAAAAAAGTTTGTGAACTCAAAGACTTAGTAAACAAATCAGCAAGTTGACTTTTAGATGCAACATGAGAGAGTGTAATGGTTTTAGACTCAACTAACTTACGAAGAAAGTGGTGGCGGATGTCGATATGTTTGGTGCGAGAGTGTTGGACAGGGTTTTTGGAGAGATTGATGCACTAGTATTGTCGCAATATATGGTCAGATCATCAAGGAAAAGACCATAATCATGCAACATTTGTTTCAATCAATGAGTTGAGTGCACCAACTTCTAGCGGCAATTTATTCAGCTTTGGCAGTGGAGAGTAAGATGAAAATTTTCTTTTAACTATGCCACGAAACCAGGTTGTTCCCCACATGAAAGCGCCGCCTGAAGTACTTTTCCTATCATCAAGGTTACCTACCCAATCAAAGTCACTAAAACCAACCAAAGAAATATTAGTATCATGTGAGTACCATAGACCGAAGTCAGTGGTACCAACAAAGTTTTTAAGAATCCTTTTCACATCAGTGAGATGCAGTTCAGTGGGGGCAGATTGATATCTAGCACAGACCCCAATATTGAAACAAAAATCTGGATGACTTGCAGTAATGTAAAGTAAACTTCCTATCATGTTTCTATACAGTGTTGCATCAACCTTTTTACCTGTCTCCTCTCTGATTAATTTGGCAGTGGTGTCCATAGGTGTGTGAGCGTGTTTTGCATTTTCTAAGCAAAATTTTTTGAGCATATTTTGATTGAAACAAGAAAATGCCATGTTCCATTTCAAATTCCTTAGTCATTAATTGAACAAATGAGTGAGCGTGTGCATCATAAGTGGACCTAAATACTATGTCATCAATATATATTTGAGCACAAACAATACAAGGGTTCAGAGGTTTAATAAATAAGGTTTGGTCACCATTACCTCTAGTATAGCCATTGTCAAGCAAGTAATAGGTGAGACGATCATACCATGCCTGAGGTGCTTGCTTGATCCCATACAATGACTTGTTCAACTTGTAAACATGGTCTCCGTGATGAGGGTCCTCAAACTTAGGAGGTTGAGACACATATGTCTCGTCAACTAGGATTTTGTTCAAAAAGACACTCTTGGCATCCATTTGGTACAACTTGAACTTCATGAAACACGCCACAGCCAATAATAGTCTTATGGACTCCAATCTAGTCACTAGAGCAAATGTTTCCTCAAAATCCACACCCTCAATCTAAGTATACCCTTGAGCCACTAGTATTTCCTTGTTGTAGTGCACCAACTTTTTTTTATTTTATTTTATTGATTTGTGTGATTTATTTTATTATTAATTGTTAAGTGATAATTGTATTTGAATTGGTTGGTTGAAAATAAATGACTTGTATTTTGGTTAATTGATTTATTTAATTAATTATAAATGTGAGTTCTTTAGATTTGATTGTGTGCAAGGAGATGCATGCTTAGTAGTGATGGACTAGAGCACTTGTGTGTGTGTGTGCATGTGAATGGTATTCATGGTGAGCATGCATTAGTTTCCATGCATAGTGTATATTTTTGTAATGTCTCAAATTGCTAATAAGGCTTATTACCTTGCTTAGTGTGCCAAGTGGACATAATTGGATATATATATGTGTGTGTGTAAAGTTAATTGATTAAATGTGTGACTATGTGACATACATGATTAATTATTAATAAGGGCATATTTGTAAGTATTGACCCGTTGATGATATAAATGTGATTATATGTGTTAAATGATTGAGACCACATTATTATGTGGATATATTTGCAATATTCGACTCGAGGCGATCCTAGGGAGCGGATTAGCGAAATAGTTACAACGGGGTTAAATGTCTGGCTCGGGGTGAGCTTAAGGGTATTTTTGGAACTTACCATATATTTGGGATATACCAGGTACGGGTAATTATTTGGTGATTAGTTGTGCACGTCGGGATTAATTGGGAATTTATAGGACCACTCAAGGATTAGCGGGAAATGCGATAAATGATGGGTTTTCCCTTAAAGGCATTAAGAGGCTAAGATAACACTAGGGGCTTTTTGGTCATTCCCTAGGCTTAGGATAGACTTGGGGGACCTAAGGAAACAACCAGAAACTAAAAGGCAAGCACTCATCTACTCTCTCTCTCTCTCTCTCTCTCCATCACTCTCGTTTTTCTTTATCTCTAGAGCCTTGGGAGATATTTCGAGTCTTGGTGAATTCAAGGGGAAGGGTTGAGTTTTTTCTGAAGAATTTAAGCTAGGAAAGCTTGAGGATCAGTTCAGGGTCAGAATCACTAACAAGGTAAGGTATAAAACAAGTTTATTAGGTGAATTTCTCTGATCAAGTTGAGATTTTCTTAAATTTTTAGCCTGAGTATAAATATTAAGATTTAAGGTAGTTTTGAGATAGTTTATAGGTCATAAATGTTGTATATGTTGCAGTGAACTTGTTGAGGGTTTGATTTTTGGAAAAATGATGTTTTTGGTAGGGAAATTATGAAGATTTTTGGATTGAAAACATAAAAGATTTATGGGTTTTGGGCTTGAGATGCATCCCTGTTCTTCAGGCGCCGCAGCCCATGTTTGTGAGAAGGCCTTAGAGGTCTCTGAAGTTGCCCAGGTGTCGCGTCGCAAGTTAGGGTGCGTCACGGCACGTGTCTTCTAGGAGAGAGCCCCCTTGCTCTCTGACTTGTAGCGCGTCGTGGCTCTAATTGAGAGAAATAGCCAAACTAGGTTTTTAGGCTCGAGAACTCAAACCTAAGAGCTCGGGAAGGATTCTACTACCCGATTTAGTAGAATTCAAGGTCCCGGAGGCTAGTATGTTATTCTGAATTTTTTTAATAGGTTTAGGTTTTAATGGTTATCCATTGTCGCTATGTGACTAGGGTTACCGCTCGGGATTGAGGTTGTGCTTAGGACCGCTCTACACCTTCAGCTCGATACTCGAGGTAAGAAAACTGCACCCGGGTTGTGATTGGGGCCTGGACACCTGTTAACGAACATGCTTATTATTGTAAATACATTTGTATTTGAGAATATTTGGATAGACATACTTGTTTGTGTTACGATCAATTGCATGTTCCGTAATCTATTAATTTGTTACATATGATCTAAAAGTTCAGCCTAAGGGAGCCGAGGATGATGTTAAGAGTGCAGAACACAGCCCGACCTAAGCGTGTTGGGTCAACTAAATAACGAGAGGGCTCAGCCTAAGAGCGCTGGGCCTGAACGTCAATAAATAAACAGAAGTTCCTTTTTGCACTTAACTAGTTGTATTGAATGTTGAGATTGAATTACCTGTTGGAATAAATTGTTTATAATTGCCTAGCTTATTGCTTATGTTCTATTGTCATTGAATTGATCGATCTAAGTTTACTGTATATATATATATATTGTTGTTCATTTGTGATTGTGAATTAAGTTTTCTTCCTGAGTCCTGGCTCAAGAGTGTTATGTGGTGCAGGTAAGGGAAAGGGAAAGGGAAAGTTGGACCAGTCGTGAGTTGGAGAGCTTTAGGGGAGGTGTGTACATCAGCAGCTACTCGACCGCCAAGGGCGAGGGATTGACAGGGACTATTGCCAAATTTTATTTTGCCACTGGGGCTGGCTTTAGTTGTAATTATATTGAGGGTTGCAATTGCCTTGTAAACACCTTTTTGGGCTCCCGTGTACAAACTCTTACTTTTTAATAGAAATAACTATTTTATGATTAAAATCTTTTAACCCTAATCGTTTAATTGACCTTAGTAACACGTTTATGTCCAAATAACTTGATTAGCAAGTCCAACACTATTTAAAATACACAGTGTAATGGTCTTGGCTATCCAGAGCATTATAATTTTCCTATTTTTGTTTTGTTTTGTTTAATTAATTTAAGAAAAGAGAAAATGGGAAACAAATGGGAGAAGAGAGAGAGGGGGTGGTGTGCGAGTATAGGGCAAGGAAGAGGGATTTTTTTTAAATATGTGTTGACATTTTTATTAGAATTTAAAATTAAAGTAAATAAAAATATTAGTGTGAATGGGTATCATAGTATTTTGGGAAAGGGTTAGTGGATGACCTTGAACATATTGGGTAAGTAAAATAGAAAAGATTGGAAAATTGAATGGGGTGAGTTGGCATGGTGGCTAAGACACATAGAGATGGAGAGAGGCTTGAGGGTATCGGTCAACTTAGGGGAATTGTTTCCTATTTATTTTTAATCTTTTACTTGATTGTGGAGGAGAGTATCAAGGAAGGGATTGAGGCCTTTATTGGTGATTGCCTTTTAGGGTTTTGGCTAGAGCAATAAGAGGAAAGAAGTGGAAAACTCTTGGCTCATTTGAGGTTGTGGCCGACTGCACCATAGAGAGAAGAGAGAGAGAGAGAGAGCTCGTGGAAGAGAGAAAGGGAGAAAGAAAATAAGAAAGAGGAATAGAAAGCAAGGGATTTCAAAATCCCTAAGGGTGAGCATGTTGGTTCATAGTGTTAATTTCATTCTTCTTCTTCTTAATCCTAAGAGTATATATTTTTTTCCTTTTATTGTTATGGGTTTTGAAAACCCTAGGTGTATCAAGATAAGATTTTAGTTTTGAGTTGTTGAACTCTAACAAGGAGGTAATGACACCTCTAGCCCTTTTCATTGTTTTGTTGTTGAACTAAGCTCTTTGAATATGACTATAGAATATTGTCTAGGTTGTTTTGAGGTTTTGGATCCTTATGTGTGATTTTGTAACTTTGTTTGTTGATTTTGGTTTAAAACTTGTTTATTGTTGTGAAAAAAAATTCGTATGCATTTTGATGAATGGCATTCTACTTAAAAACATGTTGAGAGCATAGCATATGAGATTTAAGAATAAAATTGGGATATTAATGCTTATATGTTTCAGCTAGGGAATTCTTGCTATGGTTGGAATATTTATTTATTTTTTTAAATGGAAAGTATGTTAATATTGTTATGTGTTGTATCTTTTAGGGTTCTAATGATATTCTTGATTGAGTTTTGGGTTCAATAATAATATATGATGATTCAAGGGTCTTCTAGAAAATGGATTATTATTATTGTGAGGTTTGTCCTTGATTTTCTGTAAACTTGCTCGTGTTTTTTGAAATAGAAACAAGTTAGGGTTTCATAAAACCCTTAAGAGTTATTTTTTATTATTTGAAAGATTAATCTTGGATTATAATGCGGTTTCTTTAAATCTTGAAATCTTAGAAATTAAAATGCAAATTTGGAAGTAGGAATATGTACTATTGTTTGGCCTAGGGTGATGTATGTTTATGGTTTAATTTTTTGTTATTTTTCTAATTAAAATTGTGGTAAATTTTTTTTAATTAAAAGGATAGCAAAAATATGTTTTGAAAACTCATGCCTTAAAATTAATGTGGTAAGATGCTTTTTGATTTTTTACTTAATCATAAAGAAAATATCTTTTAATTAAAAGATATCAATAATATGTTTTAATAACTTATGCCTTAAATATTATACATGATTTTATCATACTTTAGATAGGTATTTTCTCATTTATATTTATGCAAAAAAAATTTACAGAATAATTAAATAAAATTATTTAAAGATTGACCAAAGAATTTATTTAAGAAATTAGAGTATAATTTTGACTATCCAACTTTTATATATTTTGACTTAGATGTAAAATCTTGTGACATTGAGGTCTTAAGTTTTCAAGGTTAATACACATATTTTTTTTATATATTTGACATTGCTAAATTGAATTGAAGTATATTATGGAATTAATTAATTTTGTCAAAATCAATTATTTTTGTGAGGAGTAGAAAAGTTGTTTTCATGAGCTATTTTCTTTGACAAATGGGATTTTATTAATGTAAATACAACTAAAGAGCTAGTTAAAATAAAATAATTTTGTGAAATTAAATCTAGAATAAAACCCTATGACCTAAGGAGGTAATATGATAATGTTTACAAATTGATAAACTAACTCTTGCTGAATTTTTAAGAAAGTGGCAATAAAATGAACAAGTAGAATTTCCCAACTTCAAACGCTAATTTTAATAACACTCCCAAGTATGCATGTTACATGCAAGATTTTTTTTACGTTCAAATGTACACAAATTAATCAAACGTGTGATTCTTGTTTTGTAACTATGAAGAATTATTTAGTGGAATTGACATTATTCTTTTATGATTCTTTGTAAAATCATTGTACGCTAATGGTTATGGTGCAATGGGGTATGTTTGTATTGTATGCTAAGCTTTACATGATATTGAGGCAAATGTTTGGGTTGTGATTTTAGGCTCATTGTGAAGCATCACACTATTTTAATTTGCTTGGACTTGAGGTAAGGAAGTTAGCTAAAATTTATTTGAATTATGTAATGAAAAGGATAAGCTATTATGTTATGAGATAAATGAACGATTATGTTATGAGATGAATGAGCTATAATGTTATGAGATGAGTTGTTTGTATATATGCTTGTATGAAAAGCACTAGGTTGTTAGCGTGTTGAACGTGATACAACAAAAGAGTTACTAAGGATATAACGTAACTCATAGGGCGGACGCGCCGAGGTTGTTCGAGGACCAGAGTTCCTGTTTACCTCATGAAAGAGGATTTACTGGTTTATGCTTTACCGGTTGCCTCCTAGAACTTTCTTGTTTATTTGTTATGATGATATATATTAAGATAAACTGCCTAGTTATGATATGAGTATGATCTGATCAGCCATGTTATGAGCTTACGTTATGAAATAAACTGTAATGTGTTTTTCTTTGTAATTGTTGTATTTTATTTGTACTTCCTTACTGAGTTTTTAGCTCACCCTGTTACTTTCCTCATTTCAGGTAGGCAATAAGGTTTCTTCTTAGCAAGCACTGTGATGTGGGGAGTTCCAACGTCTAAGCATGTTTGACAAGGGCATCCATGAGCAATTAAACGATCTAGACAAACGCCAAGAATGTTTATGAACTTTTATTTTATGGCTTATGTTTTTACTATGCTGCATTGGGACTTTATCTTTAATTTTAAAACTGCATAAAAGATACTACATTTTATTTTAAACAATTGGGCCCAATTTACATGTTTGACAAGGCCCCACTGAACTTTTATCAAAAGTGATATTTTTCTAATAAATATGAACTGAGTGACGATTTTACAAAGAGAATAGAATATGTCGTTGTTACAGTTGCGAACAACATTTCCCACTTCATCAATCTTATTTATGAAAATCCACTTGGTACTGCTGACGTCGTTTTTCATCACCTTAATTATGAAAAACACTAAACGAGAATGTAGAAAAAATAGAAGAATTCAGAGGTTTTTTACGTGGTTCAACAGTTAAAATCTACCTAGTCCACGAGTCATTGTTATTATCAATACTCTTTCAAAGCTTTGAATGAAAGCAATTTGGTAGAGTTTTCTCCAGTACAATTTGTGCGTGAATACAAATGAATCAGACCATGCTATTTATAGACCTAGTTGCAAGAATATCTTCCCCCAATTCAAGGAAGTTACAATCAAGCATTTAAATTTGAAATAAATACATTAAATGCGTTAATTATATAATATCCCATGATAAAGGAGATTTAATACATGGTAATAACGAATCCATATGAAGTAGGAATTTTCTAACAGCCTTTCCTTGTGACAAACGTGTGATTAAGCTTAATCACTGTGCTGACACATTTTCAAGACTAGCCAAGCTTCGAGCTCATCATTCCAGTTGTAGCCTCCCCCTCATCCACTAATTCGGTCGAACTCAGTCCTCGGAGAAGGTTGATGTCTTCGAGCCTGCAACTCAGGCTCGAACACTGCGACTCATGCTCGAGTGCTAAAAACAGATCTTAGAACCATTTGACAATTTGTATAAGTGTACTGCTAACATTTGTAGGTCCCGAACTTACCCATTTCGAGGTTGTCTAGTTAATCTCCAAATTTGGGTGTAACATTTTTCACCCTCAAAAGTGCTGGTTCGAATCCTCTGAGAAGGAAACTTTTGAACTCCACTTTCGAAGAACATGCCCACCTACCACACTCGAGTGTGGACACGTGTCACTAGGGGATTGCTTACCAAGAGTACTAGAGTACCCTTTTACCTAAGCACTTCTTTTTCCATTCTCTTTTTGCCGCCATCTCTTTGAAATCAAACATGATCCCTTAGATTACTTTTTAACTCAGATCAAGGGCTCAGACCCATTTGCCTTTTACAATTCTTCCTGCCTATAATATATACGTCTTCTCTTCTCCCCACTTTTTACTTTTGCATTTTAGCTTTCAGAAAAGAAAACACGAGTCGGAGGAAAACACGAACTAGAGCTCTCATCTTTGCATGTTCTCCAAACTAAAGAAGCAACACAACCTCACCACCTTCAAATTCGTGGGATCATTTCTGCTTCCTCTTCTCTAGTTGACAATCTCTTCATTCCCATGAACAACATTGTGTACGTTTTCTAATCTTTTCTAATCATCATACATGTTTTTATACGTTTCCTCTCTGTAAGTAGGAAAACCTCTCTGGTTATTGCTTCACTCTTGAAGCCTTCTTTGCAAGAGGTAACATTTTATTTGTGTAGGCTTGTATAGATCATAAACATGCTTTAGGCAAAATATATTTTGGTAAAAACAGATAAAAATGGAACCTGTTTTAGGTTATGGGGTATTAGGTTATAGGTTTTGTGTAGCCTAAGAAAAATGGTTTTTGGATTAGGGTTTTAACACACTTATCCCAATAGTATCTCCTTTTTGGGTAACTGCCCATTTTCCCCTAGAAACTCGGGATATTCTAAACTAATAATAACCGCCCCATTCTCGTGTGGGTATACTATTGATGCCTCGAACTTTTTAATAGTTCGGTGTTGGCATTGGAGTTAATCTCGCTATTTCGAGCCTTTAGGCTTGATTAAGGAGATCTCGTTATCTCGAGCTTGTAAAGTTGAGCTATCAGGATTTAATCTTTTCCATTCTTTTAAATAATGGGCCCTCACCTTTTTCTTTCTTGTTAGATGTCGCAGTCTTCAGAGAATCGGTAGGGGCCTGAGCTTGCTATCCCTTACCACCCACCATCTCCTCGACCTGAATCGTCTTTTACACAAAATCAATGGTTGATCCAGGAGCACAAGCAACACTTCGAACAGAAAGACATCTGAGCCCACTTTCGACACCAGATCGACGAGGTTGAAGAGAGATAAATGAACCCGATATCCGATTTTCTATGTCTCCAAACCTTGACCCCGATATCCGACCAATTCCTTTAGAACCCAAGTGTAGGGTCTCCATAGCCTTTTCTCTAGGCGAGCTTTCATTTAGCCTCATGGAGAACATTTTGAACCAGTCTACCACCTCTAAAACCCTTTCCATTCCAGTCTCGGAGGATTCTTTCTTCGAGGTTGAACATTGTCAGAGCTCTGTCATCTCTACCAGGCATATTTCAGAGTTGCTGGCCCACCATGGGTTGCAGTTATTTGGAAAACTAATGTAGCGTCCCAAATTTACTAATAAGGCTTAGGGCCTTGATTAGCGTGTTGGGAGGGCAATAATTGATATTATTATGTTAATATGTGAATTTGATAAGTATATGATTAGAAATGCATGTTTAGGTGAATTAAATTTGCATGTGGGCCCCATCTGGTTATTAGGAGCGTATTTGTAATTTTAGCCTGTTGAGGGCATAAATGTGATATTTTGGATATTGTGATTGATACCACGAGTGAGTGGTGATATATTTGTAATGTGCGATCTGAGACACTCCTAAGGATAATTTTAGCTAAATAGTCACAACGGAGTCGAATACCCGGCTCGGGAGGAGTCTAGGGGTATTTTGGGAACACAGTTGGTGATCGAATCTTACCGGGTAACAGGTAGTAATTTAGCAAGTTTTGGACATGTCGGGATTAAACGGGGATTTATAGGAACACTCGAGGACTTAGTGGGATGTGGCATATGAGGAAATCGCCCTTGATGGCACTTGAGGATTAAAATAAGCTTAAGGGAATTTTAGACTTTTTGGCAAAGAGATATACACAGTTTAGGAAGCTGAGACTCTAGAGGGACATAGAAGAAACATAAGGAAAAGAAAACCACAAGAACTCTCAGCTCTCTCTCTCTCATCCGATTCACTTTCTCTCTCTATGATGCTTAGATATACATAGTTTAGGAAGCTAAGACTCTAGACGGACATAGAAGAAACAGACTGAAAAGAAAACCACAAGAACTCTCAACTCTCTCTCTCTCATTCGATTCACTTTCTCTCTCTATGATGCTTAGAGTTTGAAGGAATTTATGAGGAATTCTAGACTAAATACTTGAAGGATTAGATTGGCTGGGATTGGGGATTAATATAGGGCTAAACTATCTCAACGGTAAGAGCCTAAACATAGTCTTTTCTATTTAATTCTGCTGAACTTTGTTAGAACTTAGAGCTTGCATGAAAATGAATTCTAAGATTGGTTTTGGGTGTTTGGTGGGTGTAAGGAGTTATTTATGAGTTTGTTAGGATGTTTCGGCCATATGGATAAGCATTCTAGGCCTAATTCTGAGTTTGGCTGGACTTTGGAGTGTGAATTATGGGTTTAGACTCGGGGAAGACATGAGAAATTGGTTGGTTTCTAGGTTTCTGGGACTTGCGCCGCAACCCTGTTCATCAGGCACCACGACGCGTATGTGCGAGAAGGCCTGGGGAGGCCTGAGATTGCCCAGGCGCCACGGTGCAAGGCTTGGTGCGTCGCGGCTCATGTCTTTCAGCAGAGAGGCATTTTTCCTCTGACTTGAGCACGCCGCGGCCCTTAAGGGGGGCTGGGTCGCGACTCAAATGAAAATAATGGTTATTTGAGGATTTTAAGCTTGAGAACCCAAATGTTAAGGCTCGGGAAGGATTCTATTACCCGGTTTAATGGAATCAAAGGTCCTGGAGGCTAGATTAATATTCGAAAGTTATTTATTGGTTTGGAACTTGATGGTTGGTTATTATGAATGCATTGTGACTAGGTTTTCAATGAGGCTCGGGTTAGAGGACTGTGCTCGGGATCGCGGTATTCAAATAGCTTTGGACATAGGTAAGAAAACTATTGTACCCATAGAGCAGGGCATGGCCCTATTGTTTGTATTGCAGGGTGGGACCCTAATGCTTATGTTTAATATGCGTTTAAATATCTGTGAATATTATGCCATGTGAAGCATGTTTGTGAGTGAACGACGAAGGCCAGAAATGGTGAAGGCCGAGAACAGCAATAAGTCGAGTACGACAAGGGGTTGGGATCGGCATTGAGCACCCAGAGTGCAGGAAGTTAGGACGAGACCCTCCTAGGGTGTTGGAGCCACCCTCTCGGAGAAGACTGTGAACCCAGGGACTTGTAAAGTGCCTGGGATGGCGTTGGCCGCTATGTGTTTAGCCCGTTGGCTATTTCGTTGTATACTGTGAATTGCTATGCATATGTTATATATTTTGTGTTGAGTTTTCTTTCCGGGCTTTGGCTCACGGGTGCTTTATGGTGCAGGTAAGGGCAAAGGAAATGTCGACCAACCATGAGTACGGAGAGCGTGGAGCAACGAGTACATGTTTGGCCTACCTGGCTGCCATGACCAGGGTTATTTTGGGGAAAGTACTGTAATGAACCATTTTGTCACTTAGGTCAACCTTAATTGTATTTTTGAGTTGTAATGTTTTTCCTAAACAGTATTTTGGGGTCCCAACTGTATAACTTTTTATTAATTTCAATAAATGTCCAAATTTTATAATTTACGTCATTAAACGAGTTTTATTTCCATTTAGTCACACTTTTAATCTAAAACCTCGCTTAGCGAGCTAATGATACATTTTTAACTCACTTAGTAATGGCTCTAAGGAAGTAGGGTGTTACAACTGATGTGTCAGCACGCAAGCTCCAACAAAAGGAGTTGCTGTGCTCTGGGTGATAACGACCTAGAGTCGTGAGCACATGCGAGCTGGGGCCTTACTGCCCGTAAAGGACTATTTCCGAAACATCCTAGATTATGCTGGCATCGCCCCATTCCAGCTCCAAACCAACTCGTACAGAGCCCTGTCCCCTCTGTGGTCACTATACCATGAGATGAAGTGGGAGGGGCCCTTGGCGAATGAGATTCTCTATCTCTTCTGCCTCAAAAGCAAACCTTCCGAGCTCATGGCATGGATGGCTTCTACTACCTCTCGAGCTATCCAAAGGAAAAGCGGTTGTTTGAGGATATTCCCAATCATACTCCAAACTTAAAAATCATCTTCTTTTGGATAGATGGCCTTGCTCCTTCCCGATGTTACTCCTTCAAGCGTATTCGTAAGTATCTCTCCATGGTCCTTTTTTATTCTCTTTTTCTTTTCTTTTTTCATATTCGAGCTTGAAATGCTCACTCGAACCTTTCTTGGAGCCAACTATCACCGACCACAGCCAACAAAGTCCATGAAAGATCATAAGGAGGCGATTCTCAAGCTTCCTTACGATTGGTGGTCCCTCACTTACATCCTTCACGAGGATAAGCTCCGAGCTTGCGGTCTCTTGGGTGAAGGCGAGTCCACCAACGACTCGGGAATTTGCAAGTTCATAAGATGGGAGTATGTCCCAATCCCAACTGCTAAGCTTCCCTCCAGAAGGAGACCCTCGAGTTCTCAAGCCCGGGCCTTTGTTCCTCATTTACCCGAGCTCCCATGCTCGGGAACTGAAGCTCAGGACGAGGCTTCATTAAGCTCAGTAGACGGAGGTAAAGTAATGTTAGACCTATCCAAGTGGTCTCCCACTATCCTTAGGTATGAGCCTAATGCAGTGGTTCTTTTTAACGACCCTAGGAATAATTTCATGGTTTGGTCGGGGTAGATCTTAAATTCCATAGGTTTGATAGTTGGCTAGGGAAGTACCAGGCTATGTATAGTCTAAACGAGTTTTGGGACTGCATTGTTGTCCAATATGGGACCAATGAATATAGGTATTTAACAAGACTGTCTCCCACCTATAGAGAGGGAGCCCCCTTAGAGTCATCAGAAGATAGAGGTATTTCCTGGTCCCCGAGCTCAAGCTCGACAGAATCCTCCAGTTAGGTTTCTTTTCACCTAGAAGTCTCATCATACATCGTAACATATAATCAACTCTTGATGTTTTATTTTTCCTTTTTTTTAGGTTAGATGGATTCGAACTTGGACAACCTCCTCAACAAACTTGTTGCCTCAAGAGCAAACAAATGCCACCAGGCGTCTCAAAAGGGGGGTCGCCCTTCCAAGCTCACCAAGAAATCTGATCTTCCTTCATCGGTCTGGAAGCCATCCAACCTGGGCCAAGTCACTGACCCTACAACACTTCCGGAAGTCGTGGTCCCTTCTCCTATGGGTCAACCCAAGCAAGTTCATCCTACCCAGCCTCCTATTCGAGACTGTCACCTCACCGTCATGACCTATGTGCCTGAGTATGTTGTTGACAGTGTTGCCGGTACTTCTGGGGTTCAACTTGGTTTTGATGCATTGACTCGCGTGGGCCAATGCCTCAACAGCCTCGGGGCTCCCTTGTGGGATTTCTTGACCACCTAACAAAGTGCCAACACTCTTTTTGATAAGAGTGGAGAGTTACTCTCTTCAGTAAGTTATCTTCTAAGGATTGATAGGCTCCCTGTTTCCATGCCAACTCTTTATTTCTCTGTTTCTCAAATTACTTTTTATTTGTAGGCCTTCTTAACCTTCGTTTAGCATAGCTATATCCTAAACTGTGAGGTTGCGATGAGAAAGTTGCATGGCCAAGAGCCCAGAGATGTACAGCTCAGGGCTGAGGACGATCTTAAAAAGGCATAGTTGGAGCTGGAAGTGGCCCAGAGGGAGGTAGAGGCCAGACATGCAGAGTTCAAAAGGGTCCAGAAGCTGGACGCCAAGATGGAAGTGACCCGAAAGGAGGTGGAGGCCAGAGATATAGAGATCAAGGGGTTCAGGAGCTGAACGCCAAGTTGGAGGAGGACAAGAAGACGACTTTTGAGGTCATCGAGAGTGAGAAGGCTCGTCATCTTGAGCACTTTAGGACCAAAAAAGATCACACCATCAACATGGCAATGTATCGAATTAGGGCCAACAATCCCAACCTCAATACCAACTTTCTGTCCGCTAGGGAGACCGAGTTTGTCACTAGATGTCAAGCTCGACTAGAGAAGGAAGAGGCCAGACTCGATGCTGAAGAGGCGGCGGAGGCCACCAAGCAAGCCAGGATTGTGGTTGATGGGGTTGCTAATCCTTAAAGTGCAACTCATGAGCTGCGACCCAATTTTGTTTCCCTTGTAATTATATATATATTTATGCCTTTGGGGCAGAGACAATTATAACTCAAAGGTTGAGTTATTTGAAAACTTTATGTTTTAATGGTAGTTTATTTTTCATGCTTAAATCTCCTTCTCGAAATCATTATGCATACTATCTACCTTTATCGCTTATCTTTATGCATACTTTATATTTCGAACTATTTTGAGCATACTACAAAATACTCTTCTTTTATATTTGTTTATCTATACAAATATTGTCGTGCTTGAATTCAAACTTCCATGTATTCATACATAGTTCATTTGATTGCACAGTTTTTGACTTCGTTGTCCTCAAAATCAAATATTACTTTTATCACGTATCTTAGTTAAAAATACTTATCGGCATGTAACCTTGTTAGTCTAGTTATTTCTTGCTTATTTATAGTAACTTTTCCTCATCCTCGAGTATGTTCTTGAGGTTGCGAGGTCAAAACTTATTTGCAAAAATTTCCTGCTATGTCTCGACTTATAAATCTTGTTGGTTTATTTTGAATTCCATCTTTTAATCATGTTGAATAAGGTTTGGTGGTTCATTCCGAACTTGTTTAATTCGTGTCTAGTTCATAATTCATACACTTTAACTAATTTTATTTCATTTTTATTGAAGCTATATTTTCGAGCATATGGTATGATGGTATACCACTTATGCCCCCTTAATATCCTATGATTTCAATATTAGGTTATTGAATTTTGAGAGCTTGCAAAAAGTATAACAATAAAAATACACAAAATTTGAATAAAAATCAGTGCTTTATTGATAAAAGGAAAAAATTAAGTACAAGCTTGGTTATAACTGAATAAACATCATTCCTACATTACTGATAATAAGGTCGTAGATGTTCACCATTCCAAGCTCATGGTACCAATTCTCCATTTAATCTCGCTAGTTTATCAACACCAGGTCGAATAATTAATTCAATTTGGTATTGGCCTTCCCAATTAGGCCCGAGTATGCATGTCGAGGGGTCTCGTGTGGCCAAAAACACGCGTCTGAGCACCAAATCTCCTAATCCAAATTTTATATCTCAAACCCTCTTGTCGAAGTATCTTGTAGCCCTCTGCTGGTATGTAGCGTTCTTAAGTTGGGCTTCGTCTCGTCTTTCTTCAATTATGTAACGCCCTAAACTCCAGGGACCGTTACGGTGTGCCTTGTAAACTGTGCTAAACTCGCTAGTCGAGACATTTTCAATTATGTAACGCCCTAAACTCCAGGGACCGTTACGGTGTGCCTTGTAAACTGTGCTAAACTCGCTAGTCGAGACATTTGGCCAAAATCGTGTAACTAAGTATGATTAGCGGTTTAGGGATTAAAAATTTTGTTTAAGATATAACGTTTCATTAGAACGTTTATTATATACATTGGGATCCCAAAAATATAATTCAAAGGTCTATTACAAGAAAATATTTACAATTAGCCGTTCTAAGCGGCAAAACAGGGTTTAACCCTAGTTCCTGTTTCAACCCTCGGCCATGGCAGTCAAGCAGCCGCATATGTACACATCGCCACCTAAGCTCTCCAACTCAAGGATGGTCCAGCTTTCTTTTGCCTTTACCTGCACCACATAGCACCCGTGAGCCAAAGCCCAGCAAGAAAACTCAATATGCTCATGAACAGTAATAACACGTCATCAAATCATAAGGCACATGCATAGCAAATATAGCCTTATTCAAATAGGCAAATAAGTTCAAACAATGAAGGAGTGACTGATCAACAAGTCACTATCAGGGGGTCTGTACCTTTTAACAAGTGACCAATTACAAAGTCACTAACAGGGGTCAATACCTTTAAACGAGTGACTAATTATCAAGTCACTAACAGGGGGTCAATACCTTTAAACGAGTGACTAATTATCTAGTCACTAGCATGGGATTCCGCTCCCTCAGCCATGTGACAAAACAGTCACCTAGACCTTTGGCCCTAGCTCTGAGTAACTAGTCTTAGAATAGACAAGTGCTTATAATTTTCATCGACCTTGGGGTCGGTCCAGCATTAATACCCCATATGAGTCATTCAATGCTGATATCGATTAGATCTAATCTTTTATCGGCTCTGCGTCCTCGACGCTTATGCCGTTTCTGACTCTCAGGTCAGTAATACGCGACCAGTGTCGATCCTGAACAATTTGTGCCACACACAAGCAAGCAATGCTACCAAACATATATCATATGTCAAATATCCGAATATAGGGCATTCAGCATGCTTACTTAACAACTGCTAGCATAATTAGGACCATGCATAATCATAGAGGCTCAAGCTCTGAACAATCTCATATTCAATACTTATAGCATGCCCTAATCACATTTTTCTCGTGCAACACATGCATCACATTTAATCACTTGACATGCCTCAACAATAACCATGCATGTCACATTTAAGCATCCAACATGCATCAAGAATAACCATGCATGTCACATACACACAGGGTGCCATTTTCTTACCTCTGATTCGAGCGAGAATGAAGAAAAGAATGACCCTTGAGCACGACCAACCTTTAAGTTCCTTAACGGTCACCTAGTCATAACCAAATACGGGACACCATCAATAAAATGAATAACAAAGGTTCCTGAACCAAGATCTAGCCTCCGGGACATCAATCCCCACTAATCAGGGTAGTAGGAACAATCCTGAGGCCTAAAACCAAGTTCCCGAGGTCAAAACACTCAAACGGGCTCAAAACTACCCAAGAGCCACGGCCCTAGAACCTTGAGCTGCGGCACCCCATACCCAAGGTCGCAGTGCCCAGCAAGGCCAAAATGCGTCCACCTGCTTCTTCGAGCTAGGGCCGCAGTGCTCAAGAACAGGGTCGCGGCCCCCACCCAGAACCAGCCAAATCCAAACCTTCCAAAAACATACCTAAACACTTCCAAATCCAAAAATCAAAGTTCCCAAACTTCCCAATGATCCAAAATCATCAAATCCCGAGGCTCAAACGAACCAAAAGCTCAACGATTCACAAAATCCAATTCGAAGCTTAGAAACTCTAAAAACTCAAAACTTAAAACTTAGATTACCTTTGATTGGGTTGTTTCTCGTCAAATCCTTCGGTCAAGAAGCTTCTAATCTTTACTAGGATCGCTATGCCTCGATCCTTGCTTGATTCCGACTCCTAGAACTCAAGATTTCTTCGAAAATGCCTCGAACGGTAAAATGAACTAACAGGAAGAGAGAAAGGGTTTTCTAACGTACGGTTCTATTTGACAAGCTACTTCAAGCTTAAGTAACCTCAAATAAGACCTAGTGCTCGGGGTCCCAAAATCACCCCCGGGAACATTATAGTCAAAACTTCCAGAATTTCTTCCTGATCTCAGTAACTCCCAATTTATCATCAAATAAACATTCCCATTACTCAATATTCCAATAAATGACCCCGTTAAGACAAAATCGCTAATTCACAATATAAGACCGTCTCATGCCGAATAGCTCGAATATATCTCCATAATAATGGGATCTCATCCATAACTCGGAATATGTACAAAAATACATAAATATGTCCTAAACGGGCCAAATTACCAAAACACTGCAATAATCAAATGTGGACCCACATGCATGCATTTAACATCATATTATAATATAATTCACAAAAACATGCATATAATCATTTAATGGCATAATTAAATAGTTATGGCCTTCCCGGCCTACTAATCTAGCCATTAAACCGCATCAGGGATTTCGAGGCATTATAACTATCCCATCCTTACAGAAATTTCATCCTCGAAATTTACCTAAACTGCCCGAAATATAAATTCCGCTCAACTGGTTCCAGTTTCCCAGGTCATTCCCTCGACATTACTGTTTCTGCAACATACCTTAACCCAAGGTACAACTTTGTTCCTCAGAATCTTATTCTTTTTGTTTCATATCTGGACTGGCTATTCCTTACAGGATAACTTCGCCTCAAATCCCTTGATTCTCATAACTCAACTCATGAGTTTCTTTTAACCCATGTCCTCAGCATGGAAATACATAATACACTGTGTACAACTAACAGTGCCAAAGATAGGGTCGATCCAAACTCAACCTAACCAGTCCTATCCAGGATTTCAACTGTTAAGATAATCTAGGGCTCAACTTGCCCTCAACTCCTCATCCCTTTCCATGGTGATACTTTTAAGGAAGATACCATCTTTTACCTGGAACTCCATGTTTCCTACTTTTCAATTCAGTAAAACTTTTCCATTTACTCTGAGAAGTGAACATCCAAGCTCCAACCTCTAATAATCTCAATGGTCCCCTAAACTACCCCAGGACCCAAATATATTATCTCATTTATCTTATAAGATGTTCTTCCAATAACAATTGGATAACCCTCTCTCTCTGATTTACCATCAGTTTGAGAGTAATGAACTGTACTGAATTCCATCTATAAATTCATCGCCTTTCTTAACCCTTCCATAACTTGGAAGTAACAATAGAGTTTTCATATGATAAGATAGACCTTGAATTTCATGAAGGCGCACTATCTCTTTCACATAGAGATCTGATTACTAATCAGCTGCATTATTCACTGTGACGCCCCACGTCACTATGGCTGCTTTCTGGAATGACGACTGGCCCTACAAACCAACACGAGTATTTTCAGCGTGCTTTGTCCTCACTCACATGCTTCCTAGGAAAAATTCCCAGGAGGTCACCCATCCCTAGATTACCCCAGGTCAAGCACGCTTAACTTTGGAGTTCTCAAGTGACGGGCTACCGAAAAGAAGATGCATCTTGTTGATATAGGTAGTACCCATCAATCCATTCAAGCCCTCTTCAATTGTGTAGTCTCATACCTACACAGTCTTAGAATCATCACACTTGACCTTCCCCAGGTGGTGTGGGATTGCACAGCTTACCCGATCTTTCCCCTTACAGATTACAGGATTCTGACTGTCACATTCACCCTTGCTGATAAAGATAAACTCACTTAAAACACTAGTCCATAATGACCCAATGCCAATTCACGCTGACCCACTAACCTGAGCAATCCCATCGCGATGCTTTCTTATTTCCATTATAAAATACTCAAAGGCGGCAATTGCCCCACTGATTCGTAATACTTTGTCTTGACCTCCTAACAAGTCAAGAACTCTACCACGTATTCCATTATGTCCCTCTCCATCTTAGGCCATCAATATTACACTTCCACACTCTAGAACACTTTCATGATGCCTGAATAAAGAGAAAACAAGAGTAGCACGAGACTCATTCAGAATCTCCCCAAGTAATCCCAGTGTCAATCGGATCCCAAATCCGATCCTTATATCTCAATAAATTCATGCCTAAAGCTGTACAACTCTTAGCTAATCCAGCTAAGACTTTCCACTCAATCTTTCCTATCTGTGGTTCACTTAACTGTCTTTCCTTTTTTTTTGATGCTCTCTGAGATAGTAATCTTAAACATAAAACTGACCACCTGGCCCACCAGAAACTCTACTCTAGTTCTGGTCAGATCCTTTAACCAACATGTTGCATAAGCAATCACTTTTCTCTGTCACTGAGGTGTCATAGCCACCTACTAACTGGTTCTGATCTGCTAGAAGACTCAGAACTATTTCCCAAGGCACCTGTAATATCCTGTCCATTTTAGATTAGCTTATACAGGATCTTTATTTATTTTCATGTATATCTAATATTAAACAAATTAATACGAGATAGCCTAAAACATATTTCTAAAATTGAATTCAAAGAGAAACAAAGAATAGAATCCTTACAGTATACACCGTAGAATTAAAGAGTCATTCCTTCAGTTTCTCTAACTCTTGTATCCTCTCTGTCGAAGAGTATTATCAAGAAACTGAACCGATCTTCTATTTTCTTCATAATCTTCCAATATATCCTTAGCACCACCTAGACTAGTGTGGGCAATTCTCAACACATGAGATAGATATAGAGAGAAGAAGAGAAAATAACAAAGAGGCTTAGAAAAGGACTTGTGTTTAGAGAGAATCTAAAACTATTAGAAAATCTGACTTGTGACTTATCTGTCATCTCAGAAATTTTTCACTGATGACTTCTCTCCAAGCACTCCTTTTATAGACTCAATTAGGCCATTTAATTTAATTAAAAAATCATTAAAATAATAGCCATTTTGAAGCCCTAGGTCGAAATTATCATGGGCTATAGACTCGTGAAATTTCCCATTTGATTATAAGCCCATTGGACTTAAAATCAAGGCCTGTATTATTTTCTATTGATTTAATTAATTAAATAATTATTTAAATCCTTTATCAAATTAATTATTTATAATTTGAACCTTGATTTAAACTTATTTATTAATTCAGATACCAATTTATCTTAATTAATAAATCTGCAATAATTTCTCTTTTCTTCTTAAAATTACACAACTCTGAAACTATCCAAAATTGACCTGGTCAACTTTGATAATTCTAATTGATGATTAAATCAATTAATTGAGACTATCTAGATGATTTTATCCAAGGTACAATGGAGACCATGGGCCTATGAAATCAAGCTCCAATAAGTTATCATAAATCTAACAAATAAATTTACTAACTTATTAATTCCTCGTGACTCCACTATAGACTCGGAATTGCACTCTTTCTATAACAAATATAGATACACTATTAATTATCCATTGTTACAACCATAATTGTCACTGAATCCTCTATAGACGGTCTATAATGAGATAGGACTAAAATACTGTTTTACCCCTCATTGTATTTTATCCTTAAAACACTTAGTTCCTTGTAAATGATATTTCAGTAAACTAATTTAATTACTGAAATGAGATCTCTATCATTTAACACCTTGAACCAAACTAAAAGGAAACCATCGTTTCACTTCTTCATCAAAAGCTATAGATGTTCATATCTATGATTAACACTCCCACTCAATTATACTACCGAGTTCCCAAGATGTAGGTATGGGCTAGTCCGTAGGGTAAGCTGGTAACGGACAAGTCAAAGAACTCAAATAATACAATCAGTTAGAATACTAACCACTCAGAATTGAGATTGAATTGACCTATGGTCAACTATATGATATGACTAGAATAGATAATAACGGTATGTTTACTTATCTTATCAACTGTCAATATCGTTCCTGTCCGATGTAACAAATACATCCGATCTTATCTATTTTGCTAATGTTTTGGAAAGAACATAACACTGTAATGTGTAAGTAGATCATATCGTAGATTAGCAAGTCAGTGTAAATCCTGTGCACTGACTAATCTTAGGACTAACTTATTTTGAACATATAATCATATTTATATTCCACTGTGATGTCGTCACTATAAATAAGATTAGCTATATGCTCGGGATTTAATAGAAGTTTATATTAAACAAATAATCATGAAAATAAAACATGTGAGTAAAGTGATTGACCAAGTTAAAAAATGATTTCTATTCTTTTATTGATAATAAAATGAGATTACAAAGAATTTGGGTTTTAATTAGGGCATAAAACCCCAACAGCCCATCCAAGGAAACTCTTGCCTACCGAGGCAATCCTTTTCCACAGAAAATACACCACAATACCATCATCCAAGGCAATCACAAATCCCATTCTAATAAACCTTTGAATGCTCTGTTCGTCTGATTCATCAAGACAACTTAACATTAGTCACACTCTCAAATCATAGCTCAGCACTCCCAGTGCCCTTATCTGATATAAAACAGTCTTCTACTTATTCTTCTCCCTGATCTCTAGCTGGTAATAACCAGATCCAAGATCCACCTTAGAGAATACCATCTTACTCACTAACTGAACCTTTAATTCTTACAACTCCACCGAGCCATTCAAAACAGTGCCCTAAAACCTGCTTTCATTCCTGGCACTAATCCAATCACCATTCTATCTTTTTTCTGCAAACACCACCCCGACTAATCCCCTGGAAGCACATCCAGAAACTCACAGACTAGTCTAGTCTGTTTTGATCCCACTGGCACAATCTAAGTGTTATCCACCACACTAGCTAAGAGTTCCATGCATCCCCTTGCAATAATACTCTAGCTCTCAATACAGACATCATAAGCATACAAAATCCATGCACATTGCCAACTGTCACAAGGCATTCCGTTCTCAAGCTCAAGAGATACTATTCTTTTCTTGCCATTTAAAATTGCCCACATCTACTTAACCAATCCATATCCCAGATCATACCAAAGCCAGTCATAACCAGCTTTATCAAAACCACTGATGAGTCCTTATCATCATAACCCCACTCACTTCTTAAGTCACCAATACAGTATCACTTTCCCATCACAACATGACCATGTGATCCGCATATCATCTTTATGCCCCTTTATATGCAACAAACAAGTAAACAACATGGAACCAAAACCAATCAGCATAACTCAAAAATCAGAATTAGAAAACTGACTTGCTACCCCTGAGGAACTAGTCTCAGTCTCAAATTCCAACTGCATTGGAATGAACACTTGTGCTGGGGTCGAGCTGTCCATCCCCTTTGGCTCATCCTTCCTTCGCATTGGGCAATCCTTCTTACGATGTCCAAACATTTTACATGAGAAACATGCCCTTTCTCGACATTCTCCTAGATGATGCCTTTTACACCAAGCGCATACTGGATATGTCTTCTGGCTTTCCTTTTTACTCGCTCCAATAAGTGGAGGTACCACTATATGAGATTCGTGCTCTCTAACACTCTTCTACCCAATCTGATGTCTCGCGCTCTAAACAGCAAGAGCCTTCCTTACCACCTGAGCATAGGTAGAGACTTCATGCACTGGGGCGACTCTAATGCCCTGAACTACTATGGGGTTTAACCCCTGAATAAACCTTTCCTTCCAATCTACATCTGTGGGTACCATGTTAAAAGAAAACTTGGCCAACCCATCAAATCTGTTAACATACTCAGTTACTAAAGCCTTTCCCTGAACGAGATTCAGAAACTCATTCATCTTAGCAGTCTTGGCTACGTCACAATAATACTTCTCATTGAAAAGTTGCCTAAATTCTTTCTAGTCCATCACAACTATGTCTCGTGTCTAGGATACTACTTCCCACCACGTCCGGGCATCATCCCGCAGTACACATGTAGCACAGATCACCCTATCGTGACCTACCATTCCCATACTGTCAAGAATGGAACTGATCATGCCCATCCATTGCTCAGCTCTAAATGGATCTAGGCCTCCCTCGAAGACTGGAGGGTAATACTCCTGAAATCTTCCACAGAGATATTCCCATCTATTCTCAACCCTAGGCTGAGCCAAAGCTGGTGCCACTCCTAGCACAACAAAGGAAGAGGTGCTCCCCAAAAAATTCCGCTGTTGCTTCAGACACCTGATCTCTTCCTCATGCCTCTGCAATCTTGATTGCAAATCTGTGAACATCTGCTGAAAATTCATAGGAGCAGATGAAGAACTAAAACCCTGGCTGTAACTCTCAGCCTCCATGTAACCACCACCAGGCCTCACTATCTGCCTTGGCTATAAACCTGCTAATTGAATTTGCAGTCAATAACTTGACCCATTAAACAGGATGAGCATATCAAGAGCTTTCCCCACGGAAACAATCTTACCACACCACATTTACAAACTATTTGTAGTGCTATAAACATGCCCATGGCATATATACATTAATCATAATCCCTGCTCTTCAAACATTCATACCATGCCTCCAACTCCAGCATGAAATTATCACAATTATATAATCATGGAGCAGGTAATCATATGATCACATTCATATATATATATATATATATATTCACGGAGCATATAATCATATAGTCAAGAGCCAGGCTCTATCAGAATCTCATGCTCCCTAATACAATGTGCAGGTAAAGCAGTCACATTCTATTTAAGTGGTTAAGCACATAACTATAGAAATAGTTACCATTCCCTGAGTGAAGCTATCTTCAGTGACGAGTGTACATGCCCAGCTTGTCTTCAGGAACCATAAACCTTGGCAAGCTCTGATACCAAGTTGTAGCGCCCTAAACTCCAGGGATCGTTACGGTGTGCCTTGTAAACTGTGCTAAACTCACTAGTCGAGTCATTTGGCCAAAATCGTGTAACTAAGTATGATTAGCGGTTTAGGGATTTAAAATTTTGGTTAAGATAGAACATTTCATTAGAACGTTTATTATATACATTGGGATCCCAAAAATATAATTTAACGGTCTATTACAAGAAAATATTTACAATTAGCCGTTATAAGCGGCAAAACAGGGTTTAACCCTAGTTCCTGTTTCAACCCTCGGCCGTGGCAGTCAAGTAGCCGCATATGTACGCATTGCCACCAAAGCTCTCCAACTCAAGGATGGTCCAGCTTTCTTTTGCCTTTACCTGCACCACATAGCACCCGTGAGCCGAAGCCCTACAAGAAAACTCAATGTGCTCATGAACAGTAATAACATGTCATCAAATCATAGGGCACATGCCTAGCAAATATAGCCCTATTCAAACAGGAAAATAAGTTCAAACAATGAACGAGTGACTGATCAACAAGTCACTATCAGGGGGTCTGTACCTTTTAACAAGTGACCAATTACCAAGTCACTAACAGGCGGTCAATACCTTTAAACGAGTGACTAAATATCAAGTCACTAACAAGGGGCCAATACCTTTAAACAAGTGACTAATTATCAAGTCACCAACAGGGGGTCAATACCTTTAAATGAGTGGCTAATTATCAAGTGACTAATGTAACGCCCTACTACCTCAGAGCCGTTACTAAGTGAGTTTAAATCGTGCAATTAACTCGCTAAACGAGATTCTTAGAACAAAAGTGTGACTAAGCTAAACTCAAAGTCATTATCTTTGATTATAACCTAATTTCATTGAAAATTATAAAAGTTTAACATTTGGGATTCCAAAATACAGTTTAGAAATATTTACAACTCAAAATACAATCACAGTAGACTAAACGACAAAATCCAGTTTTATACATTCATCTCCCAAAAAATGCCCTTGACCGTGGCAGTCAGGCTGATCAAACTTGTACACGCCGCCTCACGCTCGCCATACTCATGATTGGTTGACTTTCTCCTTGCCCTTACCTGCACCACAGAGCACCCGTGAGCCGAAGCCCAGCAAGAAAACTCACAAACAGATAACATATGCATATCAAACACTTATCAGTTAAGCAGGCCATCAACTGGTTAAATACATACGGCCACGCCATCCCAGGCGCCTTACCATGCCCTGGATTTGCGGTCTATACCGTGAGGATATCCCAGGTATCCTTTAGGATCTATCCTAGCAACTCGCACTCCGCGTGCTAAACGCTGTTTCTGGCCCTGGCCCCTTGCTGCACACGGCCTTGCACTTCACGTGCCTATCGCCGTTCCCGGCCCATTGCCGTTCTTGGCCTTTGCCATTATCGGTCTTCACCGTTCACGGCTCATGTCGTACAGTCATCACACTCACATATGATAAAGCTAATCAATAAGCTAAACATACATAAATTAAACACAAAGGGTCAAAACCCACATCACAGTCATTTAGGGCCGAGCCCAACAGCTCATGCTCTACGGGAAACAGTAGTTTTCTTACCTGTGTCCCGAGCTTCTTACGCACCAAAGTCACGAGCACGATCCTCTAACCCGAGCCTCTCCAAAAACCTAGTCACAACACATTTAAAACATACTTTAATACTAACCAATCCAAAACCATTTCCTGGGACCAATCCCATACTCTTGGGACCTCCAATTTCCCAAAACAAAGTAGCGGAAACATCCCCCGAGCCCCCTGGACAAAAGCCCCAAAAGGGAAAATTTCCCCTGCCAAAAAATACCCTAGCGCCGTGGCACTACTCATTGAGGTCCGCGGCGCCCAGAAGGGCTCCTGATGCCTGATGCTGCTTTGCGCCGCGGCGCCCCTACGCGAACCCAGAATTTTAGGTTTTCCCCTGCATTTTCCCCGAGCCATAGCACTCCCAATTCAACTCCAATGCATACCTAAACCCCAAAATCAATCCAAAACCTCAAATAAACCATCTACCAACCTATAAACACCAACAACTAGCACAAACACATGATCACACCCACAATTCACACTTTGGTTTCAAATTTCAGAAGTTTAAACTAGAAACTTAAACCAAGGCTTATAAAACTTAAACCATGCTTCAAAATTCTTAAACCCCACCAGAAACAAACATCAGAATTACATAGAATTATTACCTCAAGTGGAGAATTCGACCTTAAGCTTCCTTCAATTCCAGCTTCAAGCTAAATCCTCTTGTTTCTCAAACTGAATTCCCACACAAACCAGCCACAAACCAACTTTCAATTTTCATGCTCACACTCTAAAAATCAAGCTTAGAAACTTAACAAAACAGAGATAAATTCTTACCTCTGAGAAAATCTTGGCCTGTACTTGGTTTTAGTTGCCTCTAACCACTTTGATTCTCCTCCTAGGTTTCACAATTCCAGCTCCCTGCCTTTTTCCTCCTATCCTTCTAGGTTCTCCTCAAACTTCCAGCAAGAACAAGAGCTTCTAGGTGCAAAACATGAATGACTTCTCTTCTCAGCTGAAGTTATCTAAATCCTTGCCAAAGGACCATTTTACCCTTCCATCTAATTCATTTTTCTAACTAAACCTCAAGGGCATCCTAGACATTTCACATTCCTTACAAATATACCATTTTATCACTTAGGGTAGTTATCCTCACTGGTTACCAATGGTTACTCAAACCACTAAAATACCATTAACCAATACTTACAAATTCCCAATCTCAAATTGTAATATTCCCAAAATACCCCTAGGCTCCTTTCGAGCCAGGTATTTAATCATGTTGTGACTTTTAAACTAACTAGCTCCCTAGGACAATCTCGGCACGTGCATCACAATTATATCACCGTTATACCATAAATTTCACATATATTACGTTTATGCCCTCAGCGGCTAAAATGACCAATTTACCCCTAGCAATCAAACAGGGCCCACATACATATTTATTCCACCTAAACATGCATTCTAATCACATAATCATTTAAATTCACATAGATTAACATAGTATAACAATTATTACCCTCCAGGCACACTAATCAAGGCTCCAAGCCTGATTAGCAAATTTGGGTCGCTACAACTATCCCCTCCTTACAGAGATTTCATCCTCGAAATTACCTGAACAATTTGGGATACCGCTCCCGCATGTCTGATTCAAGTTCCCATGTCGCCTCTTCAACATTGCTGTTTCTCCACAGCAATTTCACCAAGGCGATGGTCTTGTTCCACAAAACCTTATCCTTTCGGTGAAGAATCTGAACTGGCTTCTCCTCATAGGACAAATCCTGGTCCAACTCCAAACTCTCATAACTCAGAACGTGAGTTGAATCTGATACATACTTCCGGAGCATGGATACAAGAAAAACATTATGAACCCCTGATAAGGTTGGAGGCATCGCCAACCTGTAAGCTACCTCCCCAACCCGCTCTAGAATCTCAAAGGGTCCAACAAACCTAGGGCTCAGCTTGCCCCGAACACCGAACCGTTTCACTCCTTTCAGAGGTGAAACCCTAAGGAACACATGATCACCAACCTAAAATTCTACACTCCTGTGTTTCAGGTCTGAATAACTCTTTTGGCGGCTCTGGGAGGCAAGCATTCGTGCTTTGATCTTCTCAATCGCCTCATTGGTTCTCTGAACCATCTCAGGACCCAAATAACTTCTCTCACCCGTCTCGTCCCAATGGATAGGTGATCTACACTTCCTCCCGTATAACATCTCATACGGAGCCACTCCAATAGTCGCTTGATAGCTGTTATTATATGAGAACTCAATCAGAGGAAGATTCTTACTCCAAGATCCCCCAAAGTCTAATACACAAGCTCGCAACATGTCCTCCAATATCTGAATTGTCCTCTCAGACTGTCCATCTGTCTGAGGATGATAAGCAGTACTAAACCGTAACTGTGTGCCCATAGCCTTCTGTAGGCTCTCCCAAAATTTGGAGGTGAAGGTAAGGTCTCTGTTAGACACTATCGACCTCAGAGCTCCATGAAGTCGACCAATTTCCTTAACATATAATTCAGCATACTGTTCCACAGTAAAAGTCGTCTTGACAGGAAAAAAGTGGGCGGACTTGGTGTACCTATCCACAATCACCCACACCGAGTCATGCTGTCCTACGGTTCTCGGCAAACCAACCACAAAGTCCATGGTGATATCCTCCCATTTCCACTCCTGAATCCCTAGAGGTTGCAGCAATCCCGCTAGCCTTTGATGCTCAGCCTTAACCTGCTGACATGTTAAACACCTGGCCACATAATCCACGACATCTCTTTTCATGCCTGACCACCAGTATAAAGCTCTCAAATCTTGGTACACCTTCGTCGTACCTGGATGTAAAGAGTAGGGAGTGGTATGTGATTCATCTAGAATCTCCCGTCGAATAACAGAATCCATCGGAACACAAATCCGACCCTTGTACTTCAGTAACCCCATCTCTGAAATGGAAAAGTCCTTAGTCGCTCCGACTAAGACATTCTCTCTGTGCCCTCTTAACTGGAAATCCTTCCCCTGCGCCTCCTTAATCCTCTCAAGAAGTGTATACTGAAGAGTGATGTTGGCTAACCGGCCAACCACCAACTCTATTCCTGCTCTAGTCATCTCCTCAGCCAGCTTATCAGATATTTTCCTTGAACTGAACAACTGTCCTGGCCCTCTCCAACTCAATGCATTAGCCACTACATTAGCCTTCCTAGGATGATATAGGATATCACAGTAATAATACTTAACCAATTCCAGCCACCGCCTGTGGCGCATATTCAGGTCCTTCTGAGTAAAGTAATACTTCAGGCTCTTATGGTCGGTGTATATCTCGCACTTCTCACCATAGAGATAATGCCTCCAAATCTTAAGTGCGAATACCACTGCTGCCAACTCCAAATCATGCGTAGGATATCTCTGCTCATACTCCTTTAACTGTCTCGATGCATAGGCTATCACCTTACTGGCTTGCATCAGTACACACCCCAAACCCTGCCTGGAAGCATCACAGTAAACCACAAACTTCTCATTATCTGTTGGCAGACTCAACACTGGCGCAGTGATCAGTCGTCGCTTCAATTCTTTAAAACTATTCTCACATCTGTCCGTCCAGACATACCTTGTCTTCTTCTTTGTCAGTTCTGTCAAAGGCGTAGCTATTCTGGAGAACCCCTCAACAAACCGCTGATAGTATCCTGCTAAACCCAGAAAACTCCTCACCTCAGGAACATTGCTTGGTCTAATCCAATCCCTAACTGCCTCAATCTTACTTGGATCAACCAGAATCCCCTCCTTACTAACGATATGACCCAGAAACGTGACTTGCGGTAGCCAAAATTCACACTTGCTAAACTTAGCATACAACTTATGCTCCCTCAACCGCTGTAGAACCAACCGCAGATGCTGCTCATGCTCTGCCTCTGACTGAGAATACACCAAGATATCGTCGATGAATACAATCACAAACTTATCCAGATAATCCTTGAAAATCCTATTCATCATATCCATAAAATCTGCTGGAGCATTGGTTAATCCAAAGGACATAACAAGAAATTCATAATGGTCATACCTCATGCAGAAAGCGGTCTTTGGTATGTCCTCCTCTTTAATCCTTAGCTGATGGTAACCTGACCGGAGATCAATCTTAGAAAACACCGTACTCCCTTGTAACTTGTCAAATAAATCATCGATCCTAGGCAGTGGATACTTGTTCTTAATGGTTAACTTATTCAGCTCCTTGTAGTCAATGCACATCCTAAGAGATCCATCCTTCTTCTTAATAAACAACATCGGAGCACCCCATGGTGAAAAACTCGGTCTGATGAACCCAAAATCCAGTAGCTCCTGTAACTGAATCTTTAACTCCTTTTAACTCTGCTGGAGCCATTCTGTAGGGTGCTCTAGATACTGGCTCCACCCCGGGCGCTAACTCAATAACAAAGTCAATCTCCTGCTGCGGCGGCAAACCTGGCAGATCTGCCAGAAATAAGTCTAGAAATTCACACACCAATCTAGTCTCACCTGGTCCAACCGACTCAACCTTGGAGGTGTCCACAACACTTGCTAGGAATCCTATGCAACCTTCCTGCATCAGGTCTCTAGCTTTCAATGCTGAAATAATAGGTATTCGCGGTCCACCAGACATCCCCACAAACACAAAGGGTACCACCCCTTCTGGTTCAAAAGTCACCATCTTGCGCCTGCAGTCAATCGATGCCCCATATTTCGCTAACGAATCCATTCCTAAGATCATATCAAAGTCATCCATCTCAAGCTCAATCAAATCAACAGACAATTCCCTACCATCTACCTCTACTGGTAATGCCCTAATCCATCTCCTAGAGACTACCAGTTCCCCAGTTGGCAACAAAGTCTGAAAACCCCTAGCATACACAATACTAGGTCTACACAGTAGATCTATCACCCTAGCAGACACAAACGAATGGGTAGCTCCTGAATCAAACAACACAGTATAGAAAGATCCAGCACTAGAAATATGACCTGTCACAACTGAGGGGCTAGCCTCCGCCTCAGTCCGAGTCAAAGTAAACACTCTGGCAGGAGCGAGACTATCTCCCTGCTTCGGCTCCTCCTTCCTGACTTGTGGGTAGTCCTTCTTCAAATGATTAGACTCCCACAGACAAAACAGGCCCTGATCCTGCACTCACCTTGATGTCGTCGTTTGCACCGAGGACACACTGGGAAACTTCTCCAGTTGTCACCCCCACCCTAGCAGCCACTAAAAGCACCCCGTGCCCTCCTATCAGAACTGGGAGGAACAAAAGAATCTGGGGCCTTCCTCTTCTGATCACTAGGGCCACTACCCCGACTGGATCCAACAAAAGGAGGCACTGTCCTACTAGCATCATGCCTAACAGCGCTCTCTCTCCATATCTGATCTTCGGCCCTCTTAGCTGTAAGGGCCTTGTCTACTACCTGTTCATAAGTAGTAGTCACTGGATCCAATGTAATGTTCACATCGCGGGCAATCATAACGTTCAACCCCCGCACAAACCTGTCTCTTCTTGCCGCATCTGTCGGCACTAGATCTAGCGCAAACTTTGCCAAACGATCAAATCTCACAGCATACTCTGTCAATGTCAATTGGTTCTGAGTCAGGTTGATGAACTCGTCAACCTTTGCAGCTCGGACTGCTACACTGTAATACTTCTCGTTGAAGATATTCTTAAATTCTTCCCAGGTCATAATTGCCACGTTCCTTCTCTGAACCACAACGTCCCACCAGATGCGGGAATCCTCTCTGAACATATAACTGGCACAGGCAACCCTCTCATTTCCCTCAACGCTCATGAAATCCAGGATAGAGGAAACCATATTCATCCACTGCTCTGCTCGCAGTGGGTCTGGTCCACCCTCAGAGGTGGGAGGATGCTGCTTTCTGAATCCCTCATACAAAGGTTCCCACCTGTTCTCAACCACAGGTTAAACCGGCACTGGCGCTGCACCCTGCTGAATTGGCAGCCTAGTGACCTGTGGAGGGGCCTGCTGCCTCAGCTGACGTAGTTCTTCCTCTGTTCTCCGCAATCTCTCTTCCATTTCAGTGAACATTTCTTGCCAATTCTGTGGGGCATGTGGAGGGTCCTGACCCTGGTTGTCATCCTCGGCCCGACTGCCGCGGAGTCTAGATGATTGTCGAGGCATCATAACTGTATGCCTGCAATCAATGACGCCGCTCATCAGGCATGATAACAAAGTCCAATACCACCTCCCAATCACAACAACCAACCATGAACAGTAATCCAGATATCATACAAGTAGCACATAACACACAACGGGCCATGCCCTGGCATCATGCATATGTTAACTCATTCATCATGCTCTATATGAAATAAGTAGGCAAACAGGGCATTCAAATACATATTCAAACATATTAATCAACCATACCAACCAACCCTGAGTCGAGCTTGCCACTGACAGCGAGCGTACATGTTTGGTCAATCTCCAGAATCAATAAACCTTGGCTCGCACTGATACCAAGTTGTAATGCCCTACTACCTCAGAGCCGTTACTAAGTGAGTTTAAATCATGCAATTAACTCGCTATACGAGATTCTTAGAACAAAAGTGTGACTAAGCTAAACTCAAGGTCATTATCTTTGATTATAACCTCATTTCATTGAAAATTATAAAAGTTTATCATTTGGGATCCCAAAATACAGTTTAGAAATATTTATAACTCAAAATACAATCACAGTCGACTAAACGACAAAATCCAGTTTTATACATTCATCTCCCAAAAAATGCCCCTGACCGTGGCAGTCAGGCTGACCAAACTTGTACACGCCGCCTCACGCTCGCCATACTCATGATTGGTTGACTTTCTCCTTGCCCTTACCTGCACCACAGAGCACCCGTGATCCGAAGCCCAGCAAGAAAACTCACAAATAGATAACATATGCATATCAAACACTTATCTGTTAAATAGGCCATCAACTGGCTAAACACATACGGCCACGCCATCCCAGGTGCGTTACCATGCCCTAGATTCGTGGTCTATACCGTGAGGATATCCCAGGTATCCTTTAGGATCTATCCTAGCAACTCGCACTCCGCGTGCTAAACGCTACTTCCGGCCCTGGCCCCTTGCCGCACACGGCCTTGCACTCCACATGCCTATCACCGTTCCCGGCTCATTGCCGTTCTCGGCCTTTGCCGTTCTCGCACTTTGCCGTTATCGGTCTTCACCATTCACGGCTCATGTCGTACAGTCATCACACTCACATATGATAAATCTAATCAATAAGCTAAACATACATAAATTCAAACAAAGGGTCAAACCCCACATCACAGTCATTTAGGGCCGAGCCCAACAACTCATGCTCTACGGGAAACAGTAGTTTTCTTACCTGTGTCCCAAGCTTCTTACGCACAAAAGTGACGAGCACGGTCCTCTAACCCGAGCCTCTCCGAAAACCTAGTCACAACACATTTAAAACATACTTTAATACTAACCAATCCAAAACCATGTCCCGGGACCAATCCCGTACTCTTGGGACCTCCAATTTCCAAAAACAAAGTAGCGGTAACATCCCTCGAGCCCCCTGGGAAAAAGCCCTAAAATGGAAAATTTCCCCTGCCCAAAAATACCCTAGCGCCGCGGCACTACCCATTGAGGGCCACGGCGCCCAGAAGGGCTCCTGATGCCTAATGCTGCTTTGCGCCGTGGCACCAAAGAACAGGGTCGGGACGCCCATACGCGAACCCAGAATTCTAGGTTTTCCACTGCATTTTCCCCGAGCCATAACACTCCCAATTCAACCCCAATGTATACCTAAACCCCAAAATCAATCCAAAACCTCAAATAAACCATCTACCAACCTATAAACACCAACAACAAGCACAAACACATGATCACACCCGCAATTCACACTTTGGTTTCAAATTTCAGAAGTTTATTCCAGTAAACCAGAAACTTAAACCAAGGTTTATAAAACTTAAACCATGCTTCAAAATTCTTAAACCCCACCAGAAACAAACCTCAGAATTACATAGAATTATTACCTCAAGTGGAGAATTCGACCCTAAGCTTCCTTCAATTCCAGCTTCAAGCTAAATCCTCTTGTTTCTCAAACTGAATTCCCACACAAACCAGCCACAAACCAACTTTCAATTTTCATGTTCACACTCTAAAAATCAAGCTTAGAAACTTAACAAAACAGAGATAAATTCTTTCCTCTGAGAAAATCTTGGCCTATACTTGGTTTTAGTTGCCTCAAACCACTTTGATTCTCCTCCTAGGTATCACAATTCCAGCTCCCTGCCTTTTTCCTCCTTTCCTTCTAGGTTCTCCTCAAACTTCCAGCAAGAACAAGAGCTTCTAGGTGCAAAACATGAATGACTTCTCTTCTCAGCTGAAGTTATCTAAATCCTTGCCAAAAGACCATTTTACCCTTCCGTCTAATTCACTTTTCTAACTAAACCTCAAGGGCATCCTAGACATTTCACATCCCTTACAAATATACCATTTTATCACTTAGGGTAGTTATCCTCACTGGTTACCAATGGTTACTCAAACCACTAAAATACCATTAACCAATACTTACAAATTCCCAATCTCAAATTATAATATTCCCAAAATACCCCTAGGCTCCTCCCGAGCCAGGTATTTAATCTCGTTGTGACTTTTAAACTAACTAGCTCCCTAGGACAATCTCAGCACGTGCCTCACAATTATATCACCGTTATACCATAAATTTCACATATATTACGTTCATGCCCTCAGCGGCTAAAATTACCAATTTACCCCTAGTAATCAAACGGGGCCCACATGCATATTTATTCCACCTAAACATGCATTCTAATCACATAATCATTTAAATTCACATAGATTAACACAGTATAACAGTTATTACCCTCTAGGCACACTAATCAAGGCTCCAAGCCTGATTAGCAAATTTGGGTCGCTACAACTATTAGGGGGTCAATACCTTTAAACGAGTGACTTATTATCAAGTCACTAACAGGGGGTCAATACCTTTAAACGACTAACTAATTATGAAGTCACTAGCATGGGATTCCGCTCCCTCAGCCATGTGTCAATACAGTCACCTAGACCTTTGGCCCTGGCTCTGAGTAACTAGTCTTAGACTAGACAAGCGCTTATAATTTTCATCGACCTTCGGGTCGGTCCAGCATTAATACCCCATATGAGTCATTCAATGCTGATATCGATTAGATCTAATCTTATATCGACTTTGCGTCCTTAACAGTTGGTGCCACACACAAGAAAGCAATGCTACCAAACATATATCATATGTCAAATATCCGAATATAGGGCATTCAACATGCTTACTTAACAACTGCTAGCATAATTAGGACCATGCATAATCACAGAGGCTCAAGCTCTGAACAATCTCATATTCAATACTCATAGCATGCCCTAATCACATATTTCTCGTGCAACACATGCATCGCATTTAATCAGTTGAAATGCCTCAACAATAACCATGCATGTCACATTTAAGTGTCCAACATGCATCAAGAATAACCATGCATGTCACATATACACAGGGTGCTATTTTCTTACCTCTGATTCGAGCGAGAATGAGTAAAAGAACGACCCTTAAGCACGACCAACCTTTAAGTTCCTTAACGGTCACCTAGTCATAACCAAATACGGGACACCATCAATAAAATGAATGACAAAGGTCCCCTAACCAAGATCTAGCCTCCGGGAGATCAATCCCCACTAATCCGGGTAGTAGGAACAATCCCGAGGCCTAAAACCAAGTTCTCGAGGTCAAAACACTCAAACGGGCTCAAAACTACCCAAGAGCTGCGACCCTAGCATCTTGAGCCGCGGCCCCCAGCCACAACAGGAGCAAGGGCCACGGCACCCCATACCCAGGGCCGCGGCGCCAAGCAAGGCCAAAATGCCTCCACCTGCTTCTTCGAGCTAGGGCCGCGGCCCCCCACCCAGAACCAACCATAAACCTGATTTTCTTCATCACAAACCTTCCAAAAACATACCTAAACACTTCCAAATCAAAAAATCAAAGTTCTCAAACTTCCCAATGATCCAAAATCATCAAATCCCGAGGCTCAAACGAACCAAAATCTCAACGATTCACAAAATCCAATTCGAAGCTTAGAAACTCTAAAAGCTCAAAACTTAAAACTTAGATTACCTTTGATTGGGTTGTTTCTTGTCAAATCCTTCGGTCAAGAAGCTTCTAATATTTCCTAGGATCACTATGCCTTAATCCTCACTTGTTTCCGACTTCTAGAACTCAAGATTTCTTCGAAAATTCATCGAACGGTAAAATGAACGAACGGGAAGAGAGAAAGGGTTTTCTAACGTACTGTTCTATCTGACAAGCTACTTCAAGTTTAAGTAACCTCAAATAAAACCTAGTGCTCGGGGTCCCAAAAACACCCTGGGAACATTATAGTCAAAACTTCCTGAATTTCCTCCTAATCTCAATAACTCCCAAGTTATCATCAAATAAACATTCCCATTACTCAATATTCCAATAAATGACCCCGTTACGACAAAACTGCTAATTCACAATATAAGATCATCTCATGTCGAATAGCTCGAATATATCTCCATAATAATGGGATCTCATCCATAACTCACAATATGTACCAAAATACACAAATATGCCCTAAACGGGCCAAATCACCAAAACACCCTAATAATCAAATGTGAACCCACATGCATGCATTTAGCATCATATTATAATATAATTCACAAAAACATGCATATAATCATTTAATGGAATAATTAAACAGTTATGGCCTTCCTGGCCTACTAATCCAGCCATTAAACCGCATCAGGGATTTCGAGGCATTACAAATTAGGTCTAGAGTTTCTTTGAGCTAAGATTGGTTTAAGGTCTAGTCATATGCCTTGCATCTAATTGTTTGGATTTCAACCTCAATAGGTAGCATAGCTTTGCAACCGTAAGCAAGGGACGAGGGGGTATGTCCTGTTGAGGTCCAAGCTATCGTTCTATAGACCCACAGGACTTGTGGTAATTCTTCTGGCCATTTTCCTTTAGCCTCTTTGAGACTTTTCTTAATAGAGATCTTTAAAGTCTTGTTCACTGCTCTACTTGGCCATTTGCTTGTGGATGGGCTACTGAGGAAAAACTTCTGATTATCCCATTCTTTTCGCAGAACTGTGTAAACAGTTCGTTATCGAACTGGGTTCTGTTATCTGATACTATTTTCCTTGGTACCCCATATGTGCAACTTATACTCTTAACCACAAAGTCCAAAACTTTCTTCGAGGTGATAGTGGCCAGTGGTTCTGCCTGGGACCACTTTGTAAAGTAATCAATAGCGACTACGACATATTTTACTCCTCCTTTTCCCGTTGGTAGGTGCAACGACTCAAAATTGCTAATAAGGCTTAGGGCCTTGATTAGTGTGCCGGAAGGGCATAATTGGTTTATATGTATGTTTAATTGGTTAAATGCATGATTATGTGGCATGCATGATTTATATGATTATATGAGAATGTGATATGTAAGTTTATAAGTATTTGATATATATATATATGCGGGTCATTTATAGCTTATAAGGGCATAAATGTGATTATATGTGATAAATTTTTGAGACCACATTATTATGTGGATATATTTGCAGTATATGGCTCGAGACGGTCCTAGTGAGCAGATTAGCGAAATAGTCACAGTGGGGTTTAATACCCGGCTCGAGAAGGAGCCTGAGGGGTATTTTGGAAATTTAGAGAATATTTTGGGATATATTGAATAATGAATAAGTATTCGGTAATTAATTGGACATGACAATATTAATTGGTAAACATTAGGAACACTTCAGGAAATTAGCGGGATCTGGGAGTAGAATGACCATTATACCCCTAGGGATACTTAGGGGATTGATAGGCTTAAAGGGGTATTATAGTCCTTTTAGAGGGTAAAGGTTATATGCTGTAAGATTCTAGACTTAGTCAGAAATCACCTAGAACTCTCAATTCCCACTCACTCTCTCTCTCACGATTTCTCCATCTCTCTCACTTGTGCTTGGAAGTTGAAGGAATTGAAGGAGAAAAGCTTAGGCTAAGCTGGGGAAAGGCTGAATTTGAAGCTTAGGGAGTTAGGAATTTGAGGCTGGTAGAAGGCAGAAGCTTGTGGAGATTCATCAAGCAATTGAGGTAAGATTTTGTCACTGAATATGTTAGGAACTTCTGGTTATTTGGGTGATGAGTTGCTACTAAGTTGGGGTATTAAATTTAGTAGGTTTGTTAAGAATTTTTTTTTAAAAAAATATATGATTAAAGGTCTTAAATTCGTAGCTAAGCTTGGTTTTGGGTTGGGAGGTTTGCTAAGACTGAATTCTAGGAAATTTGGCTGGGAAGGATGTTGAGCAAACCCAGAAATTCTGGGCACGACGGGGCGCGCCATGACCCAGCTCATGGGCGTCACGGCCCGCATACCCAGAATGCTTGGGTGTGCTCTCTGTCCTGAGGGCGCGTCACGGCCCTAGGGGGCAAGTCGCGGTCTGCCTCCCCTTAAGCTTGAGGATTTAGTCTCTGACTTGGGGGGGCACCACGACCTTAGGGCCAGGTCGTGGCCCGCCCAAGGGATTTTTTCTTAGTATGATTTCTAGGGTTGGAAAGGCTCAAGGGTTTGAACTTAGGCGCTCAGGACGATTTCTACTACTCGGTTTAGTAGAAACCAAGGTCCCGGAGGCTAGTTTTTGTCTCTTACGTATTTATTTGGATTGGAAATTAATAATTATCCATTGGCCACTGTGACTAGGTTTATCGCCAAGGCTCGAGATTGTCGATCGTGCTCGGGACGTTCTATATCCTCCGCTCAGAATTTAAGGTAAGAAAACTGCACCCTTGTGTGGATGTGTTGGGACTGAGATTCCTTGTATCTGAGTATATGTGTTGTATAACTGTGATATTCTTATGCGAACATGAAATGGTCAGCCTAAGAGAGCCAGGGATGATGTCTTGCGCACAGGATGCAGCTCGGCCACTGTGAGCCGGGGTTAGCTAGATAAACACTGGACTCGCCCTAAGTGAGCCAGAGTCAATGAAGTAAACAAAGGGCTCAGCCTAAGGGCGCCGACCTTGAGCATTTGAATATTGATTGAGATTTATTGCTGAACATACATGTTTACCGTTAATATTTTGATGTTTATGACTTGTTGGATTTCTGTATAACTATCTTTCGATTGATTGATTGCAATAACTGATTATGTACTTGCTGTTATGGTTTTCTAGCTAGGCCTTGGCTCACGGATGCTACTTGGTGCAGGTAAAGGCAAGGGTAAGCTGGAACAACCATGAGTTGGAGAACTCTGGGGGTGAGGTTTACATTGTCAGCTGCTTGTCCATCATGTCTGAGGGAAAGTACAAGGGAAAAGCCTAAAATTTGTATTTTTCCATTAGAGTGGCCACTGGTTGTACATAACTTTTGAGAATTGTAAATTTTGTCTCTTAAACCCTGTTTTTGGGATCCCATGTACCAAACGTCTATTTTAATGAAAATCAACTGTTTATGTTCAAAATCTTATAAACCTAACTTGGCAATTGACCTTAGGATCATATTACTGTTCAAACGACTTGATTAGCAAGTCTTGCACTATTTTAAAACACACAGTGTAACGGTCTTGGTTATCCGGGGAGTTACAGTAGGGATCCTATGAGGTCGATTCCCCATACCACGAATGGCCACGGGTAGCTCATCATGGTGAGCTCAGTTGGTGGAGCTTGCGAGATTAAAGCGAACCAATGACATTTCTCATAGCGCTTAACTTATTCGAACGATTCTGCTTATTGTAAATTTTGTCTCTTAAACCCTGTTTTTGGGATCCCATGTACCAAACGTCTATTTTAATGAAAATCAACTGTTTATGTTCAAAATCTTATAAACCTAACTTGGCAATTGACCTTAGGATCATATTACTGTTCAAACGACTTGATTAGAAAGTCTTGCACTATTTTAAAACACACAGTGTAACGGTCTTGGTTATCCGGGGAGTTATAGTAGGGATCCTATGAGGTCGATTCCCCATACCACGAATGGCCACGGGTAGCTCATCATGGTGAGCTCGGTTGGTGGAGCTTGCGAGATTAAAGCGAACCACTGACATTTGTCATAGAGCTTAACGTATTCGAACGATTCTGCTTTAACTGTAGGCCAGAAGTATCCTTGGCTAATCACCTTTTTGATAGACTATGCCCCCCAGTGTGGTCTCCGCAAAATCCTTCATGGATTTCTTTTAAAAAATTTATGGCTTCGGGTGGAGTTACACACCTAAGTAATGGCATAGAATACCCACTTCTGTACAATTTCCCTTCGAAGATAGTGTATCTTGGTTTCTTGTACATAAGTTTTCTAGCCTCGTTCCGGTCTGCTGGAAGGCTCCTAGTTTTGCGGTAGTCAATTATGGGAGTCATCCAGGTTGGCCATGAGTCAATCATGTTGACATCATCTTCTTCAGGCTCGGCTATGCTTGGGACCGGTAAAAACTCGACCGAAACCACATTGAGCGTATCAGGTTCCTTTGTTGTGGCGAGCCAAGCTAAAGCATATGCATTTGAGTTTTACTCTCGCAGAACTTGTTCAATGATATAGAACTCGAATTGCCTGGCCGGTGCTTTGACCTTCTCCAAGTAAGCTGCCATTTTGATTCCCCGAGCCTAGTATTCTCCTGAAACCTGGTTGAGAACCAACTGGGAATCACTGTAGTAGTGGATGGCTTTTGCTTTAAGCTCAGAAGATATATGAAGTCCTGCTAGTAGTGCTTTGTATTCAACCTTGTTATTTGATGCCTCGAACCCAAACCGCAAGGCTCAGTGAAAATGATTTCCCATATGAGTGATTAAGATAATTCCTACCCCCGATCCGTTTTCATTCGAGGACCCATTGACATAAAGTCTACACAGCTCGCGGGCTGGGGTTATGACTTCCTCGTTGGTGATTCCCGTACATTCAACTATGAAATCCACTAGGACTTGTCCTTTGATTGTTGTTCTTGGGTGATATGTGATCTTGAATTGTTTGAGCTCAACTGCCCATTTTACCAGTCTTCTGGATGCCTCTGGTTTCCACAACACCTGTCTTAATGGTTAATCAGTCAATACGTGTACAGGATGCGCCCAGAAGTAAGGTTAAAGTTTTCGAGATACATGAATCAAGCATAAGACTAGCTTTTCCATTAACAAATATCTTAGATCTGCCCCAGTAACCTTTTACAAACATAGTAAACAGGTTTGTTTTTTTACTTCTAATCCTCCCGAATAAGTATTGTGCTAATTGCATGCTCAGTTGTGGCGAGGTATAAGTATAACACTTCCCCTGTGATTGGTTTGGATAAGATTGGTGGTTAGGCGAGGTGCTTTTTAAGGGCTTGAAAAGCGAACTCGCATTTGTCTAACCATTCAAATTTATTGTCCCCTCTTAAATGATTAAAGAACGGAAGGCATCTATCTATAGATTTTGATATGAACCTACTTAAGACCACCATTTGTCCAGTCAAACTATGGACATCTTTATGTTTTCGACGTGAGGGCATATCGATTAATACCTTGATCTTATCCAGTTTTCCTTCTATGCCTCGAGCATTTACTATGAATCCAAGAAATGTTCCCAATGATACTCCGAATGAGCATTTTTGTGGGTTAAGTCTCATGTTGTATTTTTGGAGTATAGCAAAGCATTCTGCGAGATCATCAACATGGTTACAGTTATATTTAGACTTGACCAACATGTCATCGATATAAACCTCCATGTTGTTCTCTATTTGCTCGACAAACATCCTATTTACCAATCTTTGATACGTGGCCCCGGCGTGTTGGCAAAACAATCAGAGTGCGCAGGGGAATAGGCGTGGTGGGCCTAGTGTATACAACAACAAAATTTTCCATCTCTCATATAAACAATTTATATGATAAAAAAAATATTGAGACAAAAATATTAACATACAATATTATTAATCATGCAACATATATATAAATATACAATATATTTATATATATCATATAAACATATACATAAATATTCAATAACATGAGTATTTTTCTCTTGAAATATATCAAGTATCCTTGAGTCTTTTCGTATATATATCGATCTTCCTATACAACGCTTTGAGTACTCAAACCACGATCTTCCGGAGTGTTCTCTACATCTCAAGATGTGTGTGGGCACATAGAGAATATGGGTTTGCAATTTAGGAATCACAAGTATTTCTCAACACATGAGAACTTGGATTATGGTATGAGAAATGTTAGAATAAAGAAGAATTTAATCTTTTGTCTGACAAAAATTCTAAAACTTTTATTAATTCTTACTGACTTGTGTATGGCTCCTCTCCTTTTTTTTGTTGTTATTCTATAACATATATATAGAGATAATTGTATTACCTTATTATTCCTAATAATAACAGTAATATAATAATAATATTATAATGATGATAGGAATTGATTTAGGTAAATATCTAACTTACCAAATTTGAAAAAATATATTGACAAATCATTAATTAAATAAATAAATAAAATAAAAACTACACATATTCAATATATGTACACTGTTACATGCATGGCACAATCTCTAGACTGTGCCAACTGTGCCATGCGTGAACAGCGGTGTAATCTCTTTTCAGGGATATTTTATTTTTCTTTTTATTTAACTAAAATCAATCATTTCACAAAATATGATATTATCTTTTTAAGGAAAAGATGACAACCATATTTCAAAATTTAAATTTTAAATTCACAATTTAAAATTCAAATTGATAATCATCATTATCATCATCTTTAAAATTCAATAAATCAAAAACTATTTTTGACTTACCAATTTTATTTTCTCCCACTCAAATAAAATCATTAATTAAAAATTTTTATTTATATTAATTTTGAAATTATATATATATATTTAACTTAATAAACATATTTTTGAAAATTTAATAGTTAATTCCAAATTAATTATTTAACCTCAATTATCATATAATTGTACACTTGACCCGAAGAATAAAATTCTTCTCCAATTTCCAAATTATAGTTTTACATTTGTTTCAACTCTTACCTTAATATGGTTTTGATAGAGCCACCGTGAGGACCTATGGACCTATAATATCAAGCTCCAATAAATATTATATTATTAATTAAATCTCTTTGATTAAATAATCATATTTGTTAATCTCATGATTACTCCACTATAAATATGAGAATGAACTCTTGATAATTATAGACATATATTTACGTAGTACTTTATTAAAGAATAAAGTATCCATTGATATAATCATTTCATACAACATTATTCCTCTATTAATAGTTCATAATTAAAAGAGAATAAAGTTACCATTTTACCCTTTAGCTATATCTTGTTCCTAGATAATCATTGACTTTACTAGAGAAGGTTGTGTAACAACAAGTTTGCGACATGAGCGCTCATAACCTTTTTAGTTCCAAAAGTCAACCCAATAGGGACCACCATTATTCAATCTATAAGAAGGTGTAGATTCCATATCTGTTAAACTATGTCCAGAGCCATATATATCATTGAGTCCCCAAAATAATTGTTCTTAGCCTGATCATTCTGACAAACCTTAACGAATGAATCAAATTATCAGATGACATATATAGGAGTTCATAGCAACCTTCGGATTAAGATTATCGTGTATATGATCATCGTTTGATGTGTTTGATTAATACTATGAAACGGTTTTTAAACAAGTATTAACAAATCAAATCTGATCAAGTTCTATATATCACTATATATAAAGTGTCTTCACTAAAGTGTCCTACTACACTAGTGACCAAGATCTATGTGACTTGTATTCATAATAATAGCGAACCGTACTAGCTGTAATTAATCTATAGATTCCTTAACTTTATTTTACTGCGAACTGTTTTAAGTTTATTATCATTGTAACGTCCTCCTAATCCAGGACCATTACACTGTGTACTTTGAATTGTGTCAGACTTGCTAGCCAAATCATTTGGTTTAAAATGTGTAACTAAGGTTAATGTCAAGGCTTAGGGTTAAAAATTTTGGTCAAACGAACTGTTGACTTTTATTTAAAAAGTTTCATACAGACACGGGATCCCAAAATATTACAATAAAACTTTTTAAAATGTATATATACATCAAAAGTTACATTCATCCAGCCTAAGCAGCAAAAACAGGGCCACAACCCTAGTTCCTCTGAGATACTCCCGGCCGTGGTGGTCGAGCAGCCACATATGTACACGCCGCCACCGAAGCTCTCCAACTCATGGCTAGTCAAGCTTTCCCTTCCCCTTACCAGCATCACAAAGCACCCATGAGCCAAGGATCAGCAAGAAAACTCAACATGTGCATAAATAGACATGGCCAGCAATATCATCCTACAGTTACCATCATTCAGTTACAAACAAGTGGTCATCGGACCAACTTGGGACCGCTACCCAAAAAATTTGGCTTTAGACCCAACCTCGAAGCCAATGCCCTAGCTATGTGACCATAGAGTCACCTGGGGCCCTAGCCCTTTGCTCTGAATCACTAGCCATAGAGCTAGCCCAACTCCTTGGTTTACCATCGACCTTAGAGTCGACCAACGTAATAGTACGTTGTTGGTTTAGGCCTAAGCCTTTTGACCAGCGCGCTATTGCCGTCCTTGACTAATAAGTCAAGCCCTAATCCAGGATTACAAACCTCAATACAAAAACAGATATTGATAGGCATATCCCAACAGAATACACACATATGCATGTTAATCACATTACACCACCGAATAATCATTCTCATAATGCTAATCACACCTATTTAACGGGGCTTCATGCCCTAACCACAGAATTCACACAACAATCATGAAGCACATAAGCAAAATATTAACCAACATGTGAAGCAAAAGCTTAAATATAAATGTCCTCAAGATAATTGATAACAGTCGGGCCAAGCCCTAATCACATATAGCACGTGTTGGGTACAGTTTCTTACCTCAGGTTCGAGTAAGCGTAAATAAGAACGACCCTCGAGCACGATCCTGGTTCCGAGACCCTAGCGATACCCTAGTCACAACCATAATATAGGATTCCATCAATAACAAGCAAATAAAGGCTTTTGGACTGAGTCCTAGCCTTTGGGGCCTCGAGTTCCACTAAACCGGGTAGTGGAATCGATCTCGAGCCGTAAGGAAAAAGTTCCCATTTAAAAAAAAAACTTCCCAAGGCTAAAAAGCCTAGGTAGGCCGCAACCTGGCCCTGAGGATCGTGACGCGCCCCTCCTAATAGAGAACCTCCTTCCCTTTGTCAAGGGGCACGGGTCGCGACTTTCCCTTGAGAGTATATCTCGAGCCGTAAGGAAAAAGTTCCCATTTAAAAAAAAAACTTCCCAAGGCTAAAAAGCCTAGGTAGGCCGCAACCTGGCCCTGAGGATCGTGACGCGCCCCTCCTAATAGAGAACCTCCTTCCCTTTGTCAAGGGGCACGGGTCGCGACTTGCCCTTGAGAGTACGTCATGCCCCTTAGACAGAGGCCTCCCAAGGCCCTGGGTTCAAGCTGAGTTGCGACCCCTCAAGAACAAGGTCGTGACTTGGCCCTCGAACCCTGATTTTCTTCCATTTTCAGCAGGCAAATTCAATCCAAACTAACCCAAATTCACCCTTAAACCATAATTCAATTACCACAATAGTTCTAACACCTCCCAGCAACAAAACCCAACAGAAAAACCAGTCTTAAACCTCATCCACAACACTAGGTCAATTCTCAAGCTTAAAGGTTAAAGAACACTCTAAAACATCCAAACAAACTCAGAATTTCAATGTCAAAATCATAGTCTAGAGTTTACCTCAATTGAAGATTAATCCACAAGCTGCAATAGAGCTAACTCTCCAAGTTTAGGCTTCAATTCTTGTGTTTCTAGCCCAAATTCCTCCTTAGTTCTTCAATGGCTAACTAGAGGATGCTTAGAGAAGAAGAGAGCGAAAGAGTCAGTTTAGGAGAAGTGTTTTGTGTTTCTGTCTTTAGTTTCCTAAGCTTAAGTGACATAAGTCAATCCCGAGGCTCGGGGTACAAAAAACGTCCCCAAGGGAAAAATGGTCAGATTCCCCAATATTCCCTCCTAAACTCACTAACTTCAAACATATCTCCAATTATTCATTTCCATAACTCGATAACCCATTAAATGTCTAATACCCAAAATACCCCTTGACTCGCCTCGAGTAAGGTATTGGGTCCCGTTGTGACTTCCCCGCTAACTTGCTCCCTAGGATCACCTCATGCCGAGTAACCCAAATAAACCCACATAATAATGTGTTCTCTCACATATATCACATATATGCACATAGATATATAATTATGCCCGCAACATGCCAAATTATCAAAATTGCCCTTATAATAAGAAGCGGGTCCACATGGATATTTAATATTTCTAAACATGCTCAACTAACTATATAATCATATAATCTACATAATTACAATTAAATATAACAAATAAGCACATAATTCCATATATTGCCATCCTGACCCCCTAATCAAGGCCCTCAGCCTTATTAGGTAATTTTGGGACGTTACAATCTTAATCTCGATCCTCTCATACCAATATGAGATTAAGACCACATAGATAAACTTTGGAATTTTATGATATTTACTTAATATTATCAACATAATATCAAACATAGTCTATATATAATAATTCAATTCAATTATTTTTTTCATTTAAAACATTTGTCAACTACAATTGCTTTAAGGGCACTATTCCCAACATGACGTTCTTAAGCCCGAAAGGCATCACATTGTAGTAGTACAAACCTTTATTGGTCATAAAGCTCGTATGTTCCTAATCAAGTGCATGCATGGCTATCTAGTTATATCCAGATTACGCATCCATGAATGACATGATGCTGTGACCCGCGATAGCATCTACGAGCTGATTAATTCGAGGTAGGGGAAAGCAATCATTTAGACATGCCTTGTTAAGGTCTGAATAATCAATGCAGGTTTGCCACTTGCCATTGGGCTTCAGAACTAATATGGGATGTGTTATCCAATCGGGATAGAAAGCATCTTGGATAAATCGATTTGCCTTCAGCCTTTTCGACCTCCTCTTTCAAGGCTTTCTTCCTTTCATCATCTAGGAGCCTTCTTTTTTGTTGTTTTGGTTTGAAGCCTTTGTCTACGTTGAGTGCGACCATGTGAACACATCTTGGTTTTCGCTCAGGAAGCGAATTAACTATTATCTCGTATCCTTTGGAAAATTCTTCCCTATCTTTACCACCCTAGTGGTATCATTTTCATCGAGCTCTACGTCCTCGAGCTCTTCGATTGGTCTGAGATCGGCCCTATCCTCTTTTATCCCGGGGTCAATCTCTTTTTTGACCTCATACATTGTCTCGCTTATTTCTCAGATGACCACAAGTGCATGTGCACTTGTTTTTCCATTCCCTCTCATTGAGATGTTGTAGCATTCTCGGGTGGCCAGCTAGTCTCCTTTTAGCGTCCCAATGCCACTAGGTGTTGGGAATTTGATGGCCAGGTGTCTCACACCAGCCCAATCAGGGCTGGTCTCCCTAGTAGCACATTGTAGGCGTAAGGGGTGTCTACCACTATGAATTCCATTATCTTGTTTACCGAGACTAGATAGTCTCCAAAGGTCACTGGGAGCTCGATAGATCCTGTGTTGGCTATTCCTTCCTCTGAAAATTCGTACAACATCGTCGCATAGGCTTTCAAGTCTCAAACGGAGAGTCCCATTTTTTCCAAGGTGGCCTTATAAAGGATGTTGACCGAGCTCCCGTTATCTATTAGGACTTGGCACACCATTTTATTGGTGAGCTGAAAGGTAATGACCAAAGGGTCATTATAAGGGAACTAGACGTATGGGGCGTCTTCTTCAGTGAATGTATTGGGTTGAGTTTCAACCCTCTATTGTTTCGGAGCTCGGGGTTCAGGTTCATAAGGAGATCCATCCCCCGTCTTGAGCTCGTTGACATATCTCTTCTGGGCATTTCTGCCTGACCAAGCGATATGCGGTCCCCCGACGATAGTGACTACATCTTCCCCATCAATCAGGGGTCGATTATCCTCCCTTGCATGTGGGGTTGTATTCTATTGGGCAGGCTGTATAGGAGCTTCCCTCTTCCCAGACGAAGCTTGGGTCAGATTCCTGTTTCTAACATACTACCCAAAGTATCCATTCGAGATCAATCCTTCGATCTCATATTTTAGTTGTCTGCATTCATTGGTGGTATGAGCAATGCCCCTATGAAATCTGCATAATTTATTGGTGTCTCTGTTAGACTTCTGATTTTGCCTCAAATTAGGTCGTCTGAAAGGGACATGGTTCTCGTTTGCAACAAAAATGTTCTCCCGAGTATCAGTGAACTTGGTATAGACTGTATTAATGGAGAAGTATTTATCTCCTTTTTTCTTCTTACCCCCGTCAGCCTCTGAGTTTTTCCCTTCATTCTACTTTCTCTTTGAAGGGTTATCTCCTAAGGTTCGCGAAGTGGAGGCGTAGCCGAGGTCGAGGGTGAGTTAATGTTTGTCATTGTAGTTATTATAGGTTGAGAAGTCAACTTTAATGCCGACCTCGCCTCTTCTACATTGACAAGCCTCTGAGCCTGGTTGTTGAACTCAGTTATTGTCCTCAAGGATTTCCTTTGCATGTCATCCCAAAGGGGACTACCTAGAAATACTCCAGCTCGTGCTGCCATAAGATGACCACTGTCGTCGACATTTCGAGCTCGTGCCACTTCTATGTTGAATCTCGCCAGGTAGCTTTTTAATGACTCTCTTGGCTGCTGCCAAACATTAGTCAATGTTGAGGCCTCAGGCTTGACACTCTTTACGACCTGGAATTTCTTCTTGAACTCCTTAGATAATTGTTCCCATGACGAGATCAAGTGTCTCCGGAACTTGTCAAACCAGTTTTTCACTAGTCTAGTGAGTGTGGTCAGAAAGAGCATGCACCTTAGCTCATATCCAATGTTGCTGGTTTGAATTATTGTGTTAAACATACTCATGTGGATATATGGATCGAAAGTCTCATGGAAGGGTGCTACATGGGATACCTTAAATCCTTATGGAAATGGAGTGTTTGAGATATGGGGAGAAAAAGGCTCGAGCTCCACGTAAGAGTTGTCAGCCTTGTCCTTATTTTTTTCTTCTTGAAGAAGCTTGAATGCTCTTTCAAGTTGGTTAATCCTTTCTTGGACCAAATCCACCGAAGGATGATCTTTCATTTATGGTAGCTGGTTATTGTTCACAAAAACTCCAGCTCCTTTTCCCAATACAGGGTTATACTAATTCCCGTGTACTGGTTGCGAATGCTCTTTCCGGTTATTTAAATGTGTTCGTAAATCCAGGTTTGACAGGTTAGCCCCCGGTTCTGATTCAGACGATCTCGAAGATCAGGATAGTCATTCTCATAATTCCCATTATTCCTGGGCTCAGTATTGTACACACTCACCGATCGGCTGAGGTCCAGACTTCCACTAAGGAAGCTGACATTCCTCTCTGGTTGTTGTTGTTGTTGTTGTGTGGCTCAATTGTTATGAGGTGGGTGTTCTGCTTTCCCCCTCGCCTCAGTTGTTTGTGATCTCGTCATATGACTTCCCATTAGCTAAGGTGTCCTATGTCCTCAATGAGCCTCTCACGGGGCCTCATTTTCACCCCCTTGTTCAAATCGAGCTCTATGGTTTCTATCTCAGCTCCCACTTCGAGCACTTCGAGAAGGTCTCTGAGGTGCCCGATCCCCTGCTCGATTCCCATTGGGAGTTGGCTGGGGTGCCTCTCAAGCTGGAGAGGGATGTCTTATCGGAGAGGGATAATGGCTTATTGGTGATGGCAGTGGCCTTCTGTTATTGGGTCTAGAAGGTCTAGAATTGGCTCGCACAGGCTTTGAGTTGTTCTTGACAGGTTCGAGGTTATCATTCTGAGCTACCAGAGCAGCTCAGTTAATCCCAGTTCCAGCAGGTACATTTCCCGTAGGATTGTCCCTAGCAACGTTTTGAGTGTTTCCTCTAGGTCGACTGTTGCCAATATTTTTCCTGGGCCTCGGTTGAGCCTGTTGGGCCCTTTGCTCGGCCAATCTGGCAGTTGTACTCCTTCGGGGTCGCCCTCTGGTCCTTCGGGCAGTGTCTATACTTCAGTGGCTTGCCTAGCCAATTCCTCGTTTCGTTGTGTAGCCTAGACCAGCTGTTCACGCAACCTGCGATTCTCCAATTCCACGATTGGTATGTACCTTTCAGGATTATAAAACAAATCCTTATTGAGCCTAGGGGTCTGAACAGGTTTCCCCTAGAGGCCGACAATGCACTCCCTTCATCGGGGCTCTGATCTACCATGGGCTGCTTCCCAAGCCTCTGTGGGTGGTTCTCAGCCTGAGGAGTATGCTCCTCAGGGATTTGGGGTAATGGTCACCCACCAGTTCCAGTGATGTTCAAGGCAGCCATTGATGATGTGCAGGAGGTTTTGATTAAACAATACAACGATTTGTTTAATGCTCTCAATGAAAGCACCAAACTGTTGACGCTGTTTTTTGTCAACTTAATTATGAAGAGCACTAAACAAGAATGTAGAATAAACAGAAGAATTAATAGGCTTTTTACGTGGTTCAGCAATTAAAATTTTCCTAGTCCATGAGTCACTGTTATTATCAATACTCTCTCAAAAGCTTTGAATGAAAGCAATTTGCAAAGTTTTCTCTAGTACAATTTGTGTGTGAATACAAATGAATCAAACCAGGCTATAATATCCCATTATAAAAGGGATTTAATACACTGTAATAACAAATCCCTACGAAGTAGGGATTTCTTAATAGCCTTTCCGTGTGACAAACGCGTGATTGAGCTCGTTCGCTATGCTGACACGCTTTTGAGACTAGCCCAGCTTTAAGCTCATCGTTCCAGTCATAGCCTCCTCCTCATCCACTAATTTGGTTGAACTCATTCCTCCGAGAAGGTTGATATCTTCGAGCTAGCAACTCAGGCTTGAATACTGCAACTCATGCTCGAGTACTAATAACAGACCTAGAACCATTTGACAATTCATATAAGTGTACTAGTAACACTTGTAGGTCCTGAGCTTACCCTTTTTGAGCCTACATTTTGAGGCTGTCTAGTTAATCTCGAAATTTTGGTGTAATAGGTACCAATGATGTTGGCACCCAAAGGACACAGAACAAGAGTCCACATTTCATTTCTTTCAAATTTTTGAAGCTCATCTTGCATGGCAGATATCCAGTGCTCATCTTTAAGGGCTTCCTTGACTGATTTTGGCTCCACTGAAGAAAGATAACAAGCATTAGCAAGTTTCTTTCGAGTTACCATCACTTCATTTGGATTTCCAACAATTAAGGATAGAAGATGATCTTTGAGAATCCATGTGATTGGTCCCTTTTTCTGATGAATTCCAATATCAGAGGGGACATCATTTTCTGGAAAGGAAGATACACCTGAGGCTTCAGAGGTTTCAGTGGCAGCATAAATTTCTTCGATTTTAGACACACTTGGTTCATCTATAATTTGTGATGCAACATGTAGAATCGATGTGTCAACAATAGTATGGATTTCTTCTTCTTTTTAGTAGCTTGAAAAGTCTTCCAAGACACTAAACACAAAATTGATGGATTCCATAACTGCCCATGTTCTCATGTTGTAGATTTTGTAAGAATGACTGTTGGTAGAGTACCCCAAGAACACTCATTCATCACTCTTACCATAAAACTTACCAAGCTTTTATTTATCGTAAAGAACGTAGCATTTCCATCCGAACACATGAAGATAAGCCAAATATGGCATTCAACCTTTCCACAGCTCATAAGAAGTTTGTTTGGTGCCAGGATGAAGATTCACCAGATTACTAATATAACAATATGTGTTGACCGCTTCAGTCCAAAGTCTCTTTGATAGTTTCTTTGCATTCAACATAACTTAAGCCATCTCTTGGAGAGTTCAATTTTTCCTTTCCACAACTCCATTTTTTTGAGGAGTTTTGGGTGCTGAGAACTCATGAGCTATCCCTTCTTGATTACAAAAATCAGCAAAGATATTGTTCTTTAATTCCTTGGCATGATCACTTCGAAGACGAATCACTTTCTTTTAACTTTTTCACCCTTTTCATCTTTCAAAGAAAGATACAATCCCTTGAAATTTTTAAAGGAGTCAAATTCTTCTCTAAGAAATCTAACCCAAGAGAATTAAGAATAATCTTCCACATACACCATAACATATCTTTTACCACTGAGACTTTCAGTTTGCGTAGGTCCCATCAAATCAACATATAGAAACTCTAGAACTTGCAAAGTAACTAGAAACTTCAAAGGAGGGTGGCAACTTTTGACTTGTTTTCCAAGTTCACAAGAATCCCTCACCTTGTTTTTTAAGGGAGAAAAATTGGGAACATCTCGAACAATGTTTAATTTCACAAGTTTACTGAGATCTTTATAGTTCAAATGACCTAACTTGTAGTGCCACAGTTCAGTATCATCAGTCTTTGCAACATTGCACACTAAGTTAGTGCTGTGATAATGTTGACACAGTTTTTCGCTAACAATGGATTAAGAAATCCGACAATAGAGATATTAGTGCTCTCTTACTAAGCCGTAATTAATCAAATGAATAATGCTTCAAACACTCACACTTTAACGTGGTTCAGTGGTTAAAATCCACCTATTCCACGAGACAATATTATTAATCTCTTTCAGGCTCTGGATGAAATAGTTTCTTACAATTTCAGCAGAGTTTCGGTATATCATAAAGAAATCCCTTTTCCTGTCCATTCGTCTAGTATTTATAGTGGTTTTTTATGGACAATTTTGGGCTACCACATACATAAATATGGTAAATATTCAACCAGAATAATATCCCATTTATATAGGGATATGATTGCCTATGGACTTAACATCCGTTATCTCGGGTAATAAATATTTAATACAATCTGGGAATTAATGAACGTGTAAGTATTCTCCGAGTCTTCTGGGATCCTTCATTGTGTGTCATGATCAGGCTTTTGAGAGTTGAACACTTCCCTCGAACTAAATGTCAGAGAGCTAACAAAACTTGACATGGGCCGAGTTCAGTGCCTAGAAGGCGATCTAGTCATCATGCATCTCAAACTAGGTTATTGGCGCATTTGGCGACCTGGAGATTATCTAGGTGTTGTACTTCCAAGTTTGACTATAATTGTTCATGCCAGAGTTAGCTAGATGTTCTAGCTGTTCGCTTTCTCCATGTGCTTATCTACTAGTTGTACCTCGAACTGAGTGATTCAGTTCGTGTTTATTTTGGGGTACAACAGATAACAATTGTCACCAGACCTCACCCCTGTTAAGAAGTGTTCCAAATGTTGAAACAACAGTACAACTAGTCTTTGAAAATAAAACTGTGCACCCTTCATCACAGATGTGACTAACACTTATCAAGTTAGCCTTCAGACCTTCAACATGTAGAACCTTTTCCAGAGGAGACAAACCCTGCAAACATAACTTCCCCCTTCCAATTATCCTTCCTTTGCTTCCATCACCAAAAGTAGCACATCCCTCAGCATAAGACATGAGATTTGTGAGAAGATGTTTATCACCCATCATGTGGCAAGAACACTCATTGTCAAAGTACCATTGATCGCTCTTACACGCCAACAGGGAAGTATGAATCACAAGGGCATTAGTTTAAGCATTCTTTGGCCTCCATAGTTTTCTTCCTACAAGAAAGGCATGTGGTTTGTCATTGGAGGTTTTTATAAGCCAAGACAAGTATAAATTTAACTTGTAGCATCTTGGACGTATATGACCCTTTTTTCCACAGAAATGACAAATGGGAATGAATTTCCTTGTTGCATGAAATATTGTAAAAGCTACAACTACCGAGAAGGGTGGATGGGAGCCACTTCTTGATATGAACTTGGAAGCTCTATCTTTTTGATAACCAATAATTGATTGAAACCGACTCCTGGTTTTTCTCTATCATAATCATGTTGCCAAACAAATCCTGACCTACAGTACATGTCTCAATGGATTTATTAGCATATTCCAAATTCACTTGCATTTCTTCTAGAGCAATCCATTTCTCTTCAATAACCTAAGTGAGAAATTCCCCTTTACCTAGCAAGTTTGTCCTTTCTTTTTCAAGTTCTCCCATTTTAACCTCCATAATTTTTGCCTTATTTATCACATTGAGCCACTGATTATACATTTGTTCATAGGCAGCTTGCTGGTCTAAGTCATCCTCATCATCACACTCATTGTTAGAGTCACTATCTGAACATGGTGTTTCTGATGTCTTGACAGTGAAAGCAACATAGTTTTCTTCTAGGTCTGAAATGTCCTCTTTTGTAGCTTTTTGATCCTCTTCGTTGTCACTCTAGGTTGCGGCGAGAGCTTTCCCCATTATCTTAAAGGTATTTGCACACTCAGCTTGTATGTACCCAAAACCTTCACACTCACAATATTTGATACCCTTGATGTTCTTCCTTTCCACCCCATGAGCTTGCTTATGAGGAAAATTAAGTGGTTTCTTTGAGTTTTCACCTCTATAATCACAACTTCTTTTTCTCATATTATTTCTTAGAAACTGGGCATAATTTTTTGTGAGTAGAGCAACCTTATCCTCATCAAGATTCTCAAGTGTTTCTCCCACAAAAAGACTTTCGGTAACCGTACACCACTTGAGACTTTCTTCTCCTTCTTTTATTTTGACCACCTTTTCATAGTGAGTTCATAATTTTGTAGAGAACTAATGAGCTCATCCAAATCAAGGGTATCAACATCTTGACATTCTTCAATGGAAGTGACTTTTGAATTGAACTTCCTAGGGAGAGCTCCGAGCACTTTCATCACAAGCTTGGAATTAGAATAAGTTTCACCTAGAGCTAAACATTCATTAGTAATATCACATAATCTAGCATGAAAATAAGTAATGGATTCATCATTTCTCATGGTTAAATTTTCAAACTCAATAGTAAGAGTTCTCAATCTAGATCTTTTGACATTTTTTTGTTCCTTCATTTTTAATATGTAACTTATTCCAAGCATCCTTGGCTATTTGAAAATTGCCTATAGGCTTATTTTTGGTCTCCTCACCATCTTTTACAGTAGGAAGAGTCCAGCCATCTATCACGAAACATCACATACACTCATTTATGACTTTGAGAAAAGCTCTCATTCGAGCTTTCCAACAAGTATAGTTCGTTCCATCAAGCATGGGGGGTTTGGAAGTAGACCCACCTTATTTGAAGCAATCCATCAAACACAATAAAGGCAGCAAGCGCACAAAAATGTAGAAAACAAACAAACAAAAACAGCTCTAAGGAACCAATCCAAAACAACCACCTAAGAGTATAAGCAACAAAACCAACCAAGAAGAAGCAAGGAACAATATACAAGCTCTGATCCCAACTGAAAGTTGGTTAACTACACCTACTGATTTACCCACTTGGATTAACAAACAAGATCAGATTCAACTTAAGCTAAGCTGCAACAAAGTAAAAATTGACACAATAATTTTTACATGGTTCGGCCATGATTTCTCATGACATACATCCATGAGACCTTGTCCAGAGGTGAAGCAATCCACTCAAAATCAAAGAGTCATTACAATAAGCTCAAATACATAAATACAAATTAAAACTCCCTCTTAATTTTGTTTGTAAGAACTTGACGACTGAAAAGCAAACTTTTGGATTCTTCTTCAAACAGCCAGCCTCCTCATGGTTTAATGATTGATGAACTCCCTCCAGCTACTGGAATCCCTCCAGCTTCAAATCAAGCTTCCTCGAAGACTAGCTTGAACTCCTTTCAAGTCTTGCACTAGAAAAGTAGAAGTTGATTGGTGAACTCTCACAAAATAGCCACGGGGAATGAAAAATGAAGCAATTAATGCTTCAGACCTTTTGCAGAGAATGTTTCTTGAAGAAGCCACTTTTTAGCTGCTTAGAAAGATAGGGTTAATTCACACAAAACAATTATATACGCTAGGGAACAAAAAGGGAAATCCAACTCAGCAAAACATGTGCTGAATTAAAAATCACATTCTTCTGGGCTTTCAGTGTTAGAACATGGATTGCATGTCTCAACATGAAGTTCAATGCATGACAAAAATACACTTACAAGAGTAATGAAAATAATGGAATAGGAATGGTAATTGAAATAGAAATGGAGTGGAATAAAATTTAATATGAGAAAAATTAACAATTATTTTGTTTGTGTATTGGAATGACATTTCATTCCACTTTTGGATGGAATAGTCATTCCACCAAAATGATGGAAAAGTTATTTTATTGGAATGACATTTCAATGCTTTATAAAACAACCAAACAAAAAAAAATGAAAAAAATATATATATTTCTATTCCAGTTCTTTCTATTCAATTACCCTCAACCAAACATCATCATATAGTTTTGAAAACTATAAAATACTTTTTTTTTTAGTTTTAGTTTACACGCAACTTTATGATTTAGTGGAAAATTAAACTAAATACTATGAATTTATTTATTTATCTATTTAATTTTCTATCAATGGAATTTGTTTCGTTCTAGTTATTTATAATTTTGACCAAGAAGGATTTATTTCAAACAATATTTTGGTTTTTAATAATAAAAAATGAATTGTTTATTTAACAAATTAATTTACACTTTAAAAGGTTCATTTGATAGAAATATGAACGTAAAAAAAGTGTGAAAATTATCATTTAGTTGCATAATTGTATTTTTAATTTACATGGAAATTGTTGTCCGTGTTTTCACCAAGTGACATGTGACACACATTAACGAGTAATCAAGTCTTCACGGAAGCTAATTAAGTCCCCTAGAGGTTGCTTCGAGCTCCACGGGAGTTATGCCTTACCTTCAATCATAGTTCACCACCACCGGAGAAGTGTGTCCTCGTAAGAATGCTACTTCTTGAGGACTGTGTTCCAGGTTATTGTTCCAAGTCTTAGTACAAGACCGTTTCTTCTGTTCATGTCCTCCAGGTCTGCGAGAATCATCCTCCGGACATGGAGTAGAGTTGCAAGGTGTCAAGCATAGTGATCATGGACCATAAGTAGCCTTCTGATACTCACTGTTACACAAATCATGGTGTCGATCTCGTACAAGCAATAAGCAGGATGTCTCATGACGCCACCTGGCATAGGAAAACATGTTGCTACCCTCTTGACACTGTTAGGAGCGTGTTGCCCAATAAAGCAGTATGATGAAATTCCTTGTACTAGGCCCACTAGGATACGCAGTGGCCCACAAGCTCGTTAATGGGAACTTAGTGCACATTTAACTCCCATTAAGGGAGAGTAATTATAATTAACCCTCATTAGGGAACTAATTACCCATAGTCAATTATAAATAAGGCTAGGGCGCACTTTGTAAATGATCCCTGATTCATTTCTTATTTTCAGAGCATGCCAAAATGCTGCCTGAAAACCTCCATAAGAGCATGACATTTGCAAGTTCTTCACATCTTAAATACAAGTGACTCGTAGACTGCGACTGATTCACAACCTGAACCACATAAAATTATGTGTCTCAACTTTTAACTCTTTAAGCTTTGTTTTAATTAGTTATTAGTGAAATTGCTAGTAAACAAAAATGATACACTTAATATTGAGGGTGAGGGCTTACTATTTATGTGATTAAAAGTAAACCCACGTAAAAAAGATAAAAAATGTAAACTTTTCTTTTTTTGAATTAAAAAAAAGTAAACTTAAGAATTGTTTATATGTATTAGTTGTTTTGTGAGGGAGAAACAGTTATAAAAAATTGAAAAAAAATTAATTTAATTTAATATTTGTCTATTATTATTATTACTATTAGTGTGATTAGTGCCTATGTTTTGTAAAATGGTAATTTAGACTCTTTATTTTATAAAATAGATCAAAATAATACCCTAGACCCGATTTTGGTCAAAATATTTTAAAATATAATATTTATTTCTTAGCTACTCGACTACTTTCTCCGCTTCACTGAACTTATCGCATCATTAACGACCCAAGACTTGATCTTATAATTAAAAATATTTTGACCAAAGTTGGGTCTAGGATACTATTTTGATCAATTTTGTAAAATACAGAGTTTGAATTATCATTTAACAAAACACAATAACTAATTGTAAATTCAGAAAAAATACAAGAACCAAAATAGTATTTTCCATCGTCATTACTATTATTATAAATAAAGTAATATAAATAAACTTTGGAGGCACCACCCTTCAAATGAATGATTAATACCATAACAGTGCTTCTATTCTTTTCTTCAAACTCATTTCTAAATAAATTCCTCATAAATTTTTTAAATGTGTTTTCACACACCATTTAAAATTACTTTAGTTAAAAAAATTTCATTGATAAATAATTTTATTTAAAATTTTTCTCTATCTCTAATTTATTATTTAAAAAAATAAAACATCTTTGATATTTTCAATTAAAAAATATGTTTTTTAAGAATAAAAATACTTAATCACGATTCTTAATTTTATTTTTTTAACTTAAAAGAAAAATAAATATAAATAATTTAAAATTATAAAATATATATCTCATTGGAATTAAAATCAGAATATTCATTTTATTTTATTATTTTTTTTTTTTTGAGGAAAAGAAGAGCTATATATTCAACTAACACAAAACAAATACAATGCCAGCACTAACTAACAGCTATAACAAACTGCCAGAAGGAAAAGTTACAGGGAATTTATACGGCTAATTACATCTCTGTCTCTTTTTTAGCCTTGGTACAATTAATTCCCTTAACTCTAGCTTTGATAGCTAATTTTATAGATGAACTAACTATCATCACTGAGTTACAACACAAATAAAAAACACACCTGTTTCTATTACACCAAACTGAGTAAAATACTGCTGAAAGTATAGCATTCCACACCAGATACAACAAGTCTGAACAGACTTTGGAGCTCCAAGTCTTCCAGGCTTCAATGGTCAGAGGCCAGCTCCTAAAACCAGACCAGGAGCTAACTTCTAGCTGAATTTTCTTAGTGAAGGTGCAGTAAAAAAAGAGGTGTTGGTGGGACTCAGTAACACTATCACAGACCGGGCAAAGATAGGAGGCCAGATCCAAAAATTTCCCCAGTTTATCTCGAGTAAGGAGGTGTTCATTGATTGCTTGCCAGGAAATAAACCTGTGTTTCGGGACACATAAGCGATGCCATATAGCAGATGCATATTGAACCTCACTAGCTGTGATAAGAGAAAGATAAAGAGTTTTCGCTTTGAATTTCCCTCTTAATCCCGAAGAGCTAACAACAGCAGAATCTATAACATTCCTCAGCGTCAATAGTTTCCGAAAGTACCAGCTAGTGTCATTAATTAAGGGAACAGACCAGAAACTTTGGCCTTTAAGGTAGATCGAGTCTATCCATTTGACACATAAGCAATCCTTTTTGCTCGATATAGCCCAAATATACTTGGCCATCAACGCAATATTCCACTTCCTGCCCTCAAAGAAGCCAACTCCTCCATACTTTTTGGGAAGACAGACTTGCTCCCAAGAAGTGAGGTGAGGTTTGCTTCGATTCCCTTTCAATCCCCAAAGAAAATCTCTTCAACTTTTATCTATGACAGCAACAACTTTCTGAGGAAGGATGAAGATGTTCATCCAGAAATTCCTAATTCCAAGGAGGACTGAATGAATGAGTTGAGCTCGGCCTACAAAAGAAAGATTTCTGCTAGCCCAGGAATGAAGGTTCCGCTGAATTTTTTCAATGATTTCCCCACAGTTTGCTACTCTCCACTTAGTTGGTCTAAGGTGAATTCCAAGATACTTAAGCGGAAAAGAGCCTTCTTCCATTTGAGTAATCTCCACTAGCTGAGATTTACAATCATCTTTCAAGCCTCCAAAGTATATATGAGACTTAGAGTTGTTGATTGAGAGGCCAGTTGTGGCACAAAAACTATCGATAACAGCCTGTATGAGTCTCATAGATTTCACATTACCCTTGCAAAAAATAACTAAATCGTCTGCAAAACAGAGATTGACAAGATTAACATGCTTACATAAGGGATGGAAACCAAAACCTTTTTGTTTTGAAGTCTGAAGTAAAAGCCGAGTAAGATACTCCATAATTAAAACAAACAAAAGAGGAGAAACCGGATCTCCTTGTCTAAGACCCTTTTCCCCTCTAAAGGTGCCATGAAGCCGACCATTGAGCATCAATGTATAAGAGGTTCCCTTTAAACAGACCAACACCCAATGTATGAACCTCGAAGGGAAACAAAGACCCTTGAGCAAGTCAGCCACAAACTGCCAATCAACTATATCGTAAGCTTTACTGAGATCGATCTTCATGATACATCTAGCTAAGATGTTTTTCCTCATATAACCCTTGAGCAAGTCCTGAAATATAAGTATATTATGAGCCAGGAGACGATTTTTGATGAAAGCCCCTTGATTACTGTGGATCAAGAATGGAAGAACTTCAGACAAGCGAGAACACAACATTTTAGAAATGCATTTATAGAGCGTATTGCAGCACGCAATAGGTCTATAGTCAGCTACTATTTTAGGGGAACCAGTCTTCGGAATGAGAGAGATAACAGTCTCATTAAGATCGCTGGGAAGAACACCATCACAAAAAAAATTTAACACTGCCATACTTATGTCATTTCCTATCTCATTCCTAAGGCCTTTGAAAAAACCAGCACCAAACCCATCCGGACCTGGGCTCTTAATGGAGTGAATGCCAAACAGAGCTTCTCTAACATCATTCTTAGAGAAAGGCCTGATTAAATTGACTTGCTGCTGAATAGAAAGTTTTTCACCAAAACTCAGGCTTTTAGTATCAATCTTCCCAGTGGCCGAGCTCTTCTTCCCCATGAAGTTCCTGAAATGATTAAAGTAATGCTCTACCACCTTATCATAATCATCAATCACCTCCTCATTAACCACAAATGAAGTAATTCTGTTCTCAGTCCTTCTTTTTTTCATGATTGCCTGAAAGTAATGGGAGTTTTCATCATTAAATTGCAGCCAAGTGATCTTACTGGTTTGTTGGAGGAAACTAACATACCTCTTCCTAGCTTGAATAAGCTCTTGAAGCTTAATCTGTTCAGTTAACTGGTGCATAGTATTGAGAGGGTCATTAGCTGAGACACCTTGGGCCAAATTGAAGCTATCCTTAGCTACCTGATAGCTGTGAGGAATATCACCCACTTCCTTTTTGTTGAACTTCTTTAACATGTGTTTCACCCTGTACAGCTTCAGGATAATATCGGCAAGGCCTGTTTTAGAGGTAGCTTTGTTCCAACTGTCAAGAACAACATCTTTAAACTTACTGTGCAACATCCAGCAGTCAAAAAACCTAAAAGGCTTAATACCAATATTCCCTATAACTTGGTTCTTAATTACACAGTAACTATGATCTGACATACTATCCCATTTACAAATTCCTTCTGTGTTAGGGAAGAGATCCAGCCATTTCTCATTAGTAAAGACCCTATCTAGTTTAGAGAAAATTCGGTCCCCTATTTCATGCTTATTACACCAGGTGAAAGAGGAACCAGCACAGCGAAATTCATCTAATTGGCCTAAAGACAGCCAATTTTGAGCATCATAGACCTCCTTTGCAGTTATGGGTCTAGCTCCATTCCTGTCTTGATAGCTGAACATAGCATTGAAATCTCCTAGAACAATCCAAGGAAGATTCAGATATCCTATCCCACAAAATTTTCCTGTCCAAAAGAGAGTTAGAGCCATACACAGCAGTAAGAAAGAACTTTGTAATATGCCCAGAAACTCTGATTTTACAATGCACAAACTGAGTATCTTCACTGAGGATCTGAACTTGAACAAACTTCGATTGCCAAATAAGTAATATTCTGTAAGATAACACACTACTCGAGTAATAATCCTAGTTGGGAAAACTATTACTAATTATTCCTACTGTTTTCTCATGGTGGACTTTGGTCTCAAAGAGCGTCCCAAAACCAATATTATTCAATCGACACAAGTCTCGAATATCTCTCTGTTTATTACCTTTATTCATACCCCGGACATTCCAACTAAGGATGTTGCACTTCTCCATATTGACTAGAGTTAGTAGTGGTAGCTAAATTCCCAACCCCTGGCTCTTGGAGCGCTGCATATCCATTTCGATTAACTGCTTTAGAAGGCTGGACAGTCTTGGACTTGGTTCCTCTCCTTCTTGGCGTTATCCACTCGCCTCCCGTTCCAGTATTCTTTCCCACCTCTGTGTTACTAGTAGTAACTTGCTTTGCATCTTTACCTTCATTAGCATTAGCTGACTTGTTTATAACAGCAACTGTATCACATAAATTTAAGGCGTCCTGAGAAGAGCAGGGGTTACAGTCACAACAGCTGCTTCACTTGAGGCTTCCTGAGAAATAGATGCCTGCTTATTTTCAACATTAGTCTCAGCATTGTTCTTTCCAGCAGTCATCTCTGAATTCTTATTTTCCGGATTGGACTTTTTGACCCAAAAGTATCCCTTATCCTTCGAACAGTTCACCATAGTATGTCCCAAACAGCCGTATGTTTTGCATTTAGAGGGAAGCCATTCGTATTCCACCAATTGATCAACTAGTTGATCTCTTTTATTGACAAACGAGATAGTCTTAGGAGGGGTTTCAGAGATTTCCATGTCAACCAGAATTCTCGCAAATTTGACCATCGATCTATCACGAGTAACTTGATCAATCATTATGGGTTTGCCTAAGGTACTAACTAGTGCACTTAGAATCTTACGACCCCAATATTGAAGCCCCAAGCCATTTAATCGAACCCAAACCGAAACCGATTTCACCATCTGCACTGTGTCCATATCAGGTGTCCAGGGACGGAGAACAACTGGTTTCTTGTCGAAGTGAATAACACCAGTTTCCAGGACAAGATCCCTAGTAGCAACATCACGAAAGCTCACCAAGGTAAACCCAGAATTCATGCGCACTATCCTGTCAATACCAAGGTTACCCCATATTCTTTTCACAAATCCTTCAAACACTCTAAAGGGGGGATTAGCTCCCAATACTACACATACAATCGATGTGCGCCAAAAGGAAGCTTCAACCTCAATTTCATCAATGTCTAGTTTAGCAATTATTTGATCCCCACCCTTCATAGGCTCTATGAAGTCCAAGCTAGTAGCCGGAGTTTTCACCTGATTGGCTTTAAATTTGCTCCATACGTCTTTAGTTGAGTTCTGGTAATCTGTTTTCTCCATCTCCTCGGCCCAGTTCGCAGCTCTGGACGGACCAGCTATGCCCTCTGTATCTACCGGCAAAAGATGATCAGCATATGAATCAGCTTCCAGCATTTAACACGGGTCATGGTATTCCTCAACACTGTTCTCCAGTACAACATGTTCTTGAATTGAAGGGAGATCTGGTTTCAACAGACTGCAGTCCATAGAAACGGCCACCGCCGTCGGCTTCGGCACCTCCTTTTTCTTTCGACCCATGGGGAAAGAGAAGAGAGCTCCACACGCCTAGAATATTCATTTTTCATGGTTGTAAAAATTAAAAGGAATTAAAATAATTCTTAAAATTGATAAACTAAGTAATTATAATATGTTTTGGGGTGAGCTAAAAATAAAATTTTATTAGTTTTTAATATTTAATGAGGATATTCATGTTAATTCACTAAATTAATATATTTGATAATAATTAAATAATTAAAAAAACGAGAATAGAGAAAACAAACAAACTAAACTGTGTCCATGATTGTATTCCTCCTCTATCATGTACTTGTTTTTTTTGCTGAACATCCCCCTCTACATACTTGGAGGACTTCTCTTTTATTATTATTTTTTTAATTGAGCGAGTTTATGGTAGGCATGACTAGCCTAGGCATGACAATGAATAAAGTTCGGATATGATAAATTTTTTCTACATCCCCATCCTAATTAAAAAGGTTATATTTATACCTAATTTATTATTTTGGGAAATTGGAGAGAAAATACTAAATTTTCAAAAGAGTTGCATTTATACATCACAATAAATTTGGCGGTGAAAATATCAAATGATATATTTTGGATATGAACGAATATTCAATTTTTTCTTAAAAGAGTTGCAATTATATACCATCTTAATTGATTAAAATAAATATTAAAAATAATATTTTTTAGGGCTTTTTTATAACATTGTTTCAAATTTTATTTTATTAAAAGAACCTTGGAACTTCTTAATTAATGAATATTTGTAAGTTTATTATATTTTAGATTTTTTAATATAATTAATTTTAAGAAACATTAATTTATTTTTTATGTCCGACACCTAGGACATGGTTTGCTGTTATTGGGCCATGTATATATGATGTCTCATATATTTCAATTAAATTTATATTAAAATATGTAAGATCCAATACTAAATCTTACCAACGACACGATATGTCACATTCTAGGGTATTGGACACCTAGGGTGCTTATTAGCAATTTATTTAATATGTTTTTATGTTTTCTTTTAATTTTTATAAAAATTCACACGAAATCTTAAAAATTGATTAGAAAATTGAATCTAATTGGATTTGATGAAAATTTTCAAAATCTAATATCTGGATTGGACTAGTTAAGTATAAAAATATTGAATTAAATTAGATGAACACCTCTTATATTAATAGGGTGAGATTATTGGCACACACTTTTTTTCTCCTCTCACACATTTTCTAATTAAACCCTTCTTAAAATTTAAAAATAAAAAAATTACTTTTCACAACCCTATTAAATTTTTAATAATTACAATACTATCCACAAAACTTTCTTCCCACACCCCTTTATATTATTATTACTAAATAATACAAATATTATTAAAACCATTATCTCCTAAACAAAACTAAAACTTAAATCATTCTCACTAACTTAAAATACACATGATGATCAATAACTTCATATCATGATCGATGTCTAGTCTTTAACATCTCATTTTCATGGCTTAATGACATTTCTTTTCCTCTTATATTGTTCTTTAGTATTTTTAATGATATCAATCTCGAGTACATTGTTGTTATCATATACAATTTTAAAAAAGAAATACAATAAAACACTTTATACATCCGATACATACAATAAAATACAAAAAAAAACCTCATTATAATTAAAATCTTTACCATCTCCACATCCATATTCATATTTATATTTTTGTAAAGAACGCCCTAAACTAATACTTATAAAACATTCGCATAACATAGTTTATAAAAGAATAACACTCATTATCAAAGTCTCAGTGGGGACTTGCTTAAAACCATGCAAGTTGGCGCCATTAGTTTTAAAAGAAAACATAAATTTTTATGCAAAGTTCAAAGAAAAAAAAAATTAAATAACTGAGTCTCACTGATAATTAGGAAAGTCTCTTAAAACAAAACATAATTTAAATGGCGTTCTAAGATGATCGTTTTTCCGTCCATAGGATTACCCCACGGCATACACCCCACGATGATAGATCTCCTCACGTCACCACGCGTGCCATAAAGAAATCCTATTTGCTACCTGGAAGGAAAGTAAGGGGGTGAGCTAAAAGCCCAGTAAGGAAGTACAAACAATAAGCAAGTAAATACAAACACTAACGTTCATCTAAAAGATCGTGGCATGTTATAGCATTTTCGTAACATATCATCATAGCATATCATAATGTAATCGTAACATAACATCATATCACATTCATACAACATACATGATGAGCATGGCCCGCTAGTTGTCCATGTCATCCTAATCATATTCATACAGCATACATGATGAGCATGGCTCGCTAGTTGTCCATGTCACCCTAATCATATTCACACAACATACATGATGAGCATGGCTCGCTAGTTGTCCATGTCACCCTATGAGGTAAACAAGAGTCTCTGGTCCTTGAATAACCTCGGCGCGTCCGCCCTAGGAGTTACGTCTTTATATCTATAGTAACTCGTTTGATGTGTCTAACATCCATAAACATATCATATTCAACATATCATCATAGTATGGTATTCATAATTCATAAGAATTCATTCATACAACAGTCTTACCATTCATAGCATAAAATCATAGAATCTATCTAACTTCCTTACCTCAGGTCCAAGCTAAGAAATTTTCACAATCTTTCAACGAGCCTATATCATAATCAAAACAACATTTATTAGGTTCATAAAATTACTATTTTGCCCTACCAAACAACTCATGTGTGCATGGGCCATGCACACATAATAACAGTTACACATGACATGCAATTATTCTTAACTACACATAAAGCTATAAAAGAATAATGCTCATTTTACCTATTTTACATGCATGATCTTTTTATAAAAACCACATAGTTGAATAATAAACATAATTTTGGACGTAAAAGTGGATTTGCATGTAACATGCATACGTGGGAACATTATGTAATTGCAACGTTTTAAAAAAACGATAATTCTACATTTCTTACTTCTATTGTTTTAAAATTAATAGACATATAACATGCTTTATTTTTCTTAAAATTTCTAAGTTGAATAAATTTATCAAAACATCATTTTATTTTATAAAATAATTTGATTTAGCTTAAAAATCAAATATGTGACAATTTCATTTATTAATCTCAAATTACAAAGAATTAACAAAAAATCTTGGAATTAATTAAAATACCTATTTTTAATATGTTTCTTTAGAAAAAAATAAATTTTAACATTGGTTAATTGTGTCACATAAATGGTGTGAGAAAATATATTTTTAAGTGTGGGAAAAATATATTTTTAATTTAAATTATTTAAGACTTAATTTTATGTAACATAAATCCATACGTGACAATTTAAATAATCATTTTTTAAACTTTTTAAACCAAACTTTCAGCCACTATTTAATTTCTTTAAAAATCACAATAAATAGAATCTAAATATTTTTCTCAATCAAAATAAAGGAAAATCATAACTTATCAAAATATGCATTCATACTATTTTAAAATACAATTTTTCAATATTACCATAACTTAGGATAATAATTTGTTCCAAAAAACTCATCAAATTTATTTTAGTGAAACACACTTCACATTTTCTCACAAAAATTCCAGCAACTATTTTTACATTTTTTAGAGTTGTTAATAATTATAATTGTTTGAGTGTATTTATGTCAATTTACACAAGATTATGTTTGTAAATAGCTAATTAATTACCAATTAATTATCAAAAGGGTGATTGAAGAAAAAAAAGTGTGTGCCACTAGTCACACTCATATTAATATATATATATATATATTAATAATTACATCCTTAATCTTTTAAAAATAATTATATATTTTTTATACTAAAAACAAATAAATATTTGTGTTATTTATAAATTTTAGTTCTTGATATACTGATGTAGATATTAGGATTAGGTGTCCTTAGATACTTACCATATCTATTTATGCACTGGTTGTTAAATTTATACTTATATTTATCACGAGTAGAGCAGCAACCGATTATGGAGTTTTTGCGTTAAGTAAATTTATATAAAATTTAATTATTTGATGTAAGTTGTCCTCTTCACTCCTCTTCACTTCACTTCACTGTTCTACACACTATCAAGGGCTGAAGCAATAGGCCCAAATTATTTACTGGGCCGATACTTACTAGACTAACTTTGAAAAACAAAGGACTCAAACCCAGCCATTGTGTAATGGACCCAAGCCATTTTGTTTCGTTTTTTCTTTTTCTTTTAACGTTAGGGGTTAAATAAATATATGTTTCCAAACGTAAATACTCTATTTAAAAGTTGGTAAGACTGATTTCTTTTTCAATATTGTAGATAAGTGAAAAAAAAATACAACAAATTACCAATCAACCACTTTACATAAAAAAGATTTTCAAAATATTAGAAAAAAAAACTTTCAGTTTATCAATCTACTCCATACATAGAAAGTGTATTTTTAAAAGGAAGGAAGTTAAGTATTATAGTATTCAAACTGTCATTAGTGTTTCCTTGATTTTTACGGTTTGGCATGCAAAGTTCATGGTAGTAGGTGGTTTGTTGTAATCAATTCTCTCTTCATAGACATATTTGGGGTTTTGATTTTTTTTTTGGTTTGGATAAGGTTGAGGTTTGAAGACCTCCTAAGAGAAAACAAATAATAATGGCAATAAATAATTTTTATTTAGAAAAAAAATTAAGCCATTGTTGAGTGGTTAATGTTAGATTGTGAAATTGAGCGTTTATAACAAGGACCTTTTGTTTTTGTTTGGAATTAGATCACCAAATTTTGATTTCGACCACTTTGCCCTATACACATGGTTTTCAAAATCTTTAGGTGGTGCTGGTTCAAGGGAATTGAACTAGAATGAGAAAGGTAATGGTATAGTAATTGAGTAAGAATAATAATGAGAATAATTTTATGATGTTTGCTTTATTTCTAAAATGAATATTGAAATTATAATTATTTTATTTGATTTGGTGTAAGAGTAGAATGGAAAAAATGATTGTTGTCTGTATTTTCACCATTCGACACGTGACATAAATTAAGATGATGTTCAAAAGCTCCACGGGAGCCCGAGTCCAGTTCTCATCATTATTATCACCACGAGAGGAATATGTCATTAATGGTCATTACCTCCCGAGAACCTAGTCGGAAGGTGACTCTCCAAAAGACGCTCACGCCGTGACCTTATCCAAGTGTTTGAGAACCCTCATTCGGAGGAGAAGAATAGGTTCTAAGTGTCAGCCAGAGAGGTGCAATGGACCATAGAAAACTGTCTGACACCTAGTGCCCACAAAGATCGTGTTGTCGATTTCGTACAAGCAGCAAAAAAGATGTCTCACAACGCCACCTGACATGGGGGAACGTGCAGCTACAACCCTGACACTGTTAGAGATGTTTTTCCAATAAAGTAATTGGTTGATCATCCTTGTATTGTGCCTGCCTGAGGTACGCTGGGGCCCACCAGCCTATAAATTACATAATATCTTCATTTATGTAATAACTGCATGAACTTCATGTTGAGACATGCATTCCATGTTATAACTCTGAAATCCCATAACACATATGATTTAATTCAACACATGTTTTTCTTAGCTAGCTTTCCCTTTTTGTGCCCTAGTATATATAATCGTTTTGTGCGAATTAACCCTATCTATTTTAGCTGCTAAAAAGTCATTTCTTTAAGAAACAACCTCTGCAATAGGTTTGAAGCATTCAATGCTTCATTGCTCATTGCCTATGGTGTTTTGGTGAGAGTTCACCATTCTATCTTTGGTTTTCTAATTCAAAGCTTGAAGGGAGTTAAGAAAACCACTATACCAGCAGGAGGCTGGTTGCTGGACGATCTTCACTAAAAATAAGGATTTGGTTACATTTTGCTTAATTCAATTCAAAAGGGAGTTTTTGATTGTTTTTCTGCATAAGTTTTTGTAATAGCTCTGAGTATTTGTTAGTTGATTTTCTTAACCACTGGACTAGGTCTCATGGAGTAGGTTGTGAGAAATCATGGCTGAATCATGTAAAATGATTGTGTCATTTTTGTGTTTTCTGCACTATGTTTTTTTTTTTTTTTGTTGAATTTGAATTTTAGTAATTAGTTCAAGTGGGTAATTTGTAGGAGTAGTTAACCATTTCTCAATTTGTATCATAGATTTTGTGTTATTCCTTGCTTTTTCTTGGTTGATTTTGTTGCTTCTACTATTTAGTTTTGGGCCTTGTGTTTGTTCCTTAGGCATTGTTAGTTTTTGTTGGCTTTTTGAATATTTTTTTTTGTTTACTTGCTTACTTCCTTGTTAGTGTTTGATGGGTTGTTTCAAAGAAGGTGTATCTACTTCTAGACCACCAGTGCTTGATGGAACCAACTATGCTTGTTGGAAAGCTCGAATGAGAGCTTTTATCAAAGCCATAGATGAGTGTGTGTGGAATGAAATTGTTGATGGTTGGACTCCTCCTACTGTGAAGGATGGCGAGGATACCAAAAAGAAGCCTGTGTCCGAATGGACCACAACTGAGATTGAAAAACCAAATTGGAACTCCAAAGGAGTTCATACCATTTTTAATGTCGTGACTATGAGTCAAATGAAGACTATAGCTAATTGTGAAATAGTCAAGGATAATTGGGACAAGTTACAAATTAAAAATGCAGGAACAAAAATTGACAAAAAATCTAGATTAAGAACTCTTATTACTGAGTTTGAAAAAATAACCATGAAAAATGATGAGTCCATTACTGATTTTCATGCTAGATTATTTGATATTACTAATGAATGTTTTGCTCTAGGTAAAACTTATTCCAACTCCAAGCTTGCGAGGAAAGTGCATGGAGCTCTCCACAGGAAGTTCAAGTCTAAAGTCAATTCCATTGAAGAATGTCATGATGTTGATACCCTTGATTTGGATGAGCCCATTGGTTCTCTTCAAAATTATGAACTCGCTATGAAAATGTGGTCAAATGAAAAGAAGAAGAAGAAAGTCTCAAGTGGTGTAGATTTGTCTCATAAGGTTGTCGAAAGTCTTTTTGTGGGAGAAACACTTAGGAATCTTGATGAGGATAAGGTTCCTCTACTCACAAAAAATTATGCCCAGTTTCTAAGAAATAATATGAGAAAAAAACAGTAATGATTATAGAGGTGAAAACTCAAAGAAACCACCTAATTTTACCCGTAAGCAAGCTCATAGACGTGAAAGGAAGAACATCAAGGACATCCAATGTCGTGAGTGGGAAGGTTTTGGGCACATACAAGCTGAATGTGCTAACACTTTGAAGAAAAAAGAAAGAGCTCTGGCCGCAAACTGGAGTGACTGCGAAGAGAATCAAAAAGCTACAGAAGAGGAAACTACGTTGCTTTTACTGTCAAGACATCATAAATACCATGTTCAGACACTGACATTAATAAAGAGTATAGTGATGAAGATGACTATTAGACCAGCAAGCTGCCTATGAACAAATGTATAATCAATAGCCTAGCTTCATAAATAAGACAAAAAGTCTGGAGGTTAAAGTGGGAGAACTTGAAGAAGATGAAAAAAGAAACTTGTTAAGCAACATGGAATTTCTCAATGTGGCCTTTGAAGAAATATGGGTAGCCCTAGAAGAGATGCAAGTGAAGCTGGACTTTTCCAATAAGACCTTTGAGACCTGAACTGTAGGTCAGGATTTATTTGATTACATGATGGGGATTGATCATTATGCTAGAGAAAAACTAGGTATTGGTTTCAATAAGTCATTGGTGATAAAAAAGAAATAAGATTCTCCAAGTACATCACAAAAAGTGGCTCTTATTCACCCTTATCATCTTGTTGCTTCTATAGTGTCTACAGTGACAAAGAAATTTGTTCCCAATGTCATTTCTGTGGAAAGAAGGGTCATATACGCCCTAGATGTTACAAACTGAATTTTACTTGTCACGACTTATAAGAGATTCTAAAGAAAAACTACATGGCTCTTTCATAGGAAGACAACAATGGAGGCCAAAGCATGTTCAAACTAATGCCTTAGTTGTCCATACCTCATTGTTGGCTTGTAATAGTGTTCAATGGTACTTTGATCGTGCGTGTTCTCACCACATGACGGGAAATAAACATCTTCTCGCATATCTCATATCTTATGTTGAGGGATGTGTTACGTTTGGTGATGAAAGCAAAGGACATATAATGGGAAGAGGAAAGTTGTGTTTGTAGGGTCTACTTGTTGGTAGTGATGCACACGCGGTGGGGAATTGGCGGGGAGTGCTCCCCCCATCCTCGTCCCTTTAATCTCCATCCCCGCTTATTCCCTGTCGGAGGCAGGGTGGGGAATCCCCTATTGAGGTGATGAATCCCCTCGGGGAACCTAATTATTTAAAAAATAAATTTTAAATTAAAATTTTAAAATAAAAATCGTAAATTATATGTAAATTAAAATATTGCACAATATTTATTATTTAAAATATTAAACATTATCCTAAATAAAATTTAAAGTATTCAAAAAGTTACTACTATACTACAATAACACATAAAGAAAGATATAAAATACATATAAAATATTAAAAAAAATATTTAAAAATTTAAATGGGCCCCATTGGGGCGGGGAGTGCTATCCCCGTCCTCCTCCCATTTAACATTTGGGGATTGAAAATTATCCCCGTCCCCGTCCTGTTCCCCATTTGGTATTAAATAAGAAAAATATCAAAATACGCAGCGGAATGTATAGGGAGGGGATTTTAAAAAATCATTAATACCACCCAAGATCATACATATATAGAGATATTAAATAACACATATAAGGAAAAGAGATTACCTTTCGTATTCTATCAAGTGTCCTTGAGTATTTTAGTAAAATCAACGATCTTCTTATCCTTACGAAATCTCACACCTTAGCCTTCCAAGCCCTTCCTCTAACACACAAGGATGTGTGTGGGCACGTAGGATTCACATGGTTATTTATGCTCTTTAGATGTACTTAACACATGAGATCTAGAGAGGTTTGTGAAGAGAGAGGCTATGGAAACTTCTAGAATTTAAAGTTTAGAAAATTCTATCGTTTCTTTCTATGAGAGAGTCTGATAACCAAGAAAACAATTGACTTCGAAAAGAATAGCTTCTTTTCAGGTTTATAAAGATAATTAAAATATTTTAATTATATTTAATTAATTAAAATAAAACTGATTCGTTGCAACCTATTTTAATTGTTTAATTTAAATCATATTTACAATAATAATTAAATAAACAAATGAATTTAAAATTAAATATTCAAATCCCATGGATAAGGATGTGTGTGGTGCCATAATTTTCTATCCCTGATTTTCTCATTTGTTTGTTTAATTAATTTTAAGACAAGATATTTATCCCAAAATAAATATAGTTAACTTAAAATTAACTTTATCTTAAAAACTATCAATTTTAAATAATTATCTTATAATAAGATAATAATTAATCTATCCCAAATATTAATCCAAACATGATTAATATTTATTTTAACTAATATAAAGTTTTTCAAATAAAACTATATAGTTAATAAATTAATTAATTCACAATTAATCAATTGCCCATAATTATCACATAATTATTTCATTTCATTGAAAAATTAATTCCTTTGCAATTTAGTCATTCTCTCTACAATTTTTCCTTGTAACATCCTTACCCTTAGCATTGTAGGACAGAGGCGACCTAGGGACCATGGACCTATAATACGAAGCTCCAATAAACAAGATTATTAATTAAACTCAATAATTCAATAATCTTATTTATTAATTCCATGATTACTCTACTATAAATATGTAATTGCACTCTAAGTATTTATAGAATTATATTTATAGAGTTTTCTCTTGTAGACCATTTATATAGTTAATAAATGTAGTTTTGTCCTCCATTTATTGGTTCGTTAATTAGAGCTAGTCAAAATTACAATTTTACCCTTCTGGTGACCTCTTGTTCATTAAGTACCATTATTTCACTAGCGAATAATTAATCTACAATCAAATTATAGATTTGAACTCAATAACTATTTAGTTCCATAATTAACTGTTAAGGGAACCAATATTCGATCCGTTAGGAAAGTATGGATTCCAATATTGTAAAATTATGTTTCCATCCATTCATGATATTGAATGTCCAAAACAAAAGTCACTAGCCTAATTATATCAAGAGACCTTAATGAATGAATCAAAAGATCCAATAAGCACAAACATGAGTTCATGATTACTCAGGCTTTGGACTGATCTACAAATGATCATATATTATGATAAGAATTAAATCTTTATGGCAAACAATAAGTTTATAAAGATAGTTAATTCATATTGGCCCTGTCATATATAATCTCTATTTTATACAACACATTTACCAAGATGTTTATCCACATTAGTAATATGAATCTATATTACTTGTATCCCGTATGCTTAGTAAACAGTACTAGTAACTATTCATTGAAGATTCCTTACTTTAATATGTTACTGGCTATTTTATTCATTGTATATGATCTTAATTCTTCTGTACTAATACAAGATCATATCCTCATAAAGGAATATGGAATTTTATGATATTTATACAAATTATTCAAGCAATAATTATAACATCCGAATATAATAAAATTGTACATTTATTTAATTCAATAAAGTGTCTTTTTATAGGCTTTTGGGGCATAATCCCTAACACTACCTCCTCTAGAAAATGTTATCTTTGTTGAAGGCATGAAGGCTAACTTGATAAGTGTCAGTCAAATCTGTGATGAAGGGTGCACAGTTCTATTCTCTAAGACTGGTTGTACTATTGTTTCAATATCCAGAACACATGTCTTAAAAGGGATGAGGTCTAGTGACAATTATTAACTCTTGAGCACTAACTTAGTGTGCAATGCTGCAAAGACTGATGATACTGAACTGTGGCACTACAAGTTACGTCATTTGAACTATAGAGATTAAAAGTTGAACTAATTTGTCTCCCTTGAAAGACAAGGTTTGTGGTCCTTGTTAACTTGGAAAACAAGTCAAAAGTAGCCACCCTCCTTTTAATTTTCTGGTTACTTCCCAAGTTCAAGAGTTGTTGCATGTTGACTTGATGGGGCCTATGCAAACTGAGAAATGTGATTACTCTCGATTCTCTTGGGTTAATGTAACGTCCTACTAATTCATGACCGTTAAATTGTGTGTTTAAAATAGTGCTTAACTTGTTATGCGTGTCATTTGGACTTAAACATGTATAAAGTTTTGGTCAAAGAAGTAATACGTTTCATTAAAAAGTATTAGTTTATACATGGGTCCCAAAAGAGAGTTTATAAACAATTACAGACATAGTAGGGTACAAAATTAGTCGACTTAAGCGGCAAAATAATCAAAACCCTAGATCCACAAAAGAATTATCGACCTTTGCGGTCGAGCAGGTCGAATATGTACACATTGCCCCTAGAGCTCTCCAACTTCTCCTTGCCCTTACCTACACCACGTAGCACCCGTGAGCCAAGGCCCAACAAGAAAACCCTAGTAAATAGAATCAGTTAAACAACAAAATATGAATCGTAAATAGCATGCTTAGTAGTTATAAGAAAACTCAAACAATCGTGCAACTAATTTGTGCGACCTCTATGCCGAACGAGTGTGCAACACACTCCTAGATTGGCCTAGCCATAACGGCCTGCATTCTCCATTCTTTTGTCGACCACGGCTTATTAGCCGAGCTTTCTAGACAAATACACAAAATAGGCATCTTACATACATAACCCAAACACATTCCCATTAAACAGATATGCAAGGCATGGTTATAACAATGTTAAATAACCGGGGTCGAAACCCTAATCTTATAACAGGTGCCAGTTTTCTTACCTCGAGTCCTCAGTAATAAGGTGAGGCAACCCCGAGCATGGTCCTTTCCTCCTTAGCCTAGCGGAAACCCCTAGTCACAACACATTAAGAAATATCAATCAAGAACTGAATCGACAGAGAGCTTCAAGATAAAGCCCTAGTCCTTAAACCGGGTAATAGAATCATTCTTGAGCCCTGTGATTCGGTTTCCCAAGACCAAAGCTTAACACATTCTGAAATCCAATTTAGCGCCGCAATGCCCCACACCTACGCCGCGACCCCATACTTGGCCGAGAGGCCGACCCGAATTTCCAAACATTTTGTGCCGCCGCAACCACCACTAAGAGCCGCGACGCCTTACTTGGGAAAGAGCCAACCTAAAATATTTTCTCATTTTGCGCCGCGACACTGCCCACTAAGGGCCACAGTGCCAAGGCAGTCCAAGGGTAACCAGCTTCAAACGAGCCACTACGCTCCATCCAAGCGCCACAATGCTACTGCGAAAACCCATATTTATGCGATTTCAGAAATTGAAAACCGACCCAAACTCATTCCCATAACCTAATTTCAACCAATTTGAGCCTAAACCCAACCAAAAATCATTCATACCACCCATAAGCATCATAAAAACAACATTAAAATACACCAAAACCTAACAAAACCCCAACACCCAAAAATTGCCAAAGATACTCTAAGAACAATTCAAAAATCTTCAGGAATTGGATTTACCTCCTAGAATTCGAGTTCCCCAACTGCATTCCCTAGCTTAGCAGCACTTAATCCCCAAGAACAAGCTGCCAAATCCCACCAATAGTTTCTTCTATGATCAAGGTGCCCAAAAACTTCTTGGAACAAGAAAAAGTGAGAGAGAGAGAGAGCTATAGGCTGAGAACATGAATAGTGTGGAAGGCTTGAGACTCAGCTAAGTCTTAGCTGCATAAAGGAAAACAACCCAATTGATCTTCCCTATTAAGTCTCCGACCAAAGCCCACTAAGGGAAAAAATGTCATTTGTCACCAATAAACCCACTAAACCTCAAATTTCACTTACAATTCCCAATTAATTCTACTAATCCTCAAAATATCAATATTTTCCCCAAATATAACTCATACTCCAATAGCTCCTGGTAATTCACCAAATTACCAAAATACCCCTAGACTCACCCCGACGTCGATATTAATCCCCGTTGTGACTTTTCCGCTAGTTGGCTCAAAAGGACCGACTTGTGCCAAATATGTCAAATATATCTACATAATAATGTGGTCTTAAACACACTACATATAATTACAGTTATACCCTCAATGAGTCATAATTACGAAAATGCCCTTTCCTAGCATAAGCAGGCCTATAAGCACATTTAATACACATAAACATGCATAATCAGTCATATTATAATATACATGTAATTCATATAATCACATAAATATTCAATAAAATCACAAATATCACATATAATCCCAATTTATCCCTCCCGACACACTAATCAAGACACTAAGCCTTATCAGGAATTTAGGGACATTAGAACTATCCCCTCCTGATATAAATTTTGTCCTTGAAATTTACCTGAACAACTCCTCATAGGACAAGTCTGTCTATAGCTCCAGATCCTCATAACTCAACACATGAGTTGTATCTAACGCATACTTTCGAAGCATGGAAATATGAAACACATTATGAACCCCTGACAACGACGGGGATAAAGCCAACCTATAGACTAACAGTCAAATCTTCTCCAGGATCTCAAAATGTCCAACAAACCTAGGGCTCAACTAGCCCTTCTCCCTAAATCACCTTACTCCTTTCAAAGGTGAAACTCGGAGAAAGACATAGTGCTCAACTTGGAACTCTACGTCCCTATGCTTAGGGTCGGCATAGCTTTTATGCCTACTCTATGAGGCGAGAATCCGAGCTTTAATCTTCCCAATAGCCTCATTGGTCCTCTGAAATGCTTTAGGACTCATACATCTCCTCTCACCCATTTCATCCCAATGAATGGGTGATCTACACTTCCTACCATACAACATCTCATATGTAGCCACTTCAATCATTGGTTGATAGTTGTTGTTATATGAAAACTCAATCAAGGGGAAGAACTTACTTCGGGATCCTTCAAAGTCCAATACACGCCCGAAGCATGTCTTCCAATATCTAAATTGTCCTCTTAGATTGTCCATCTGTCTGAGGATGATAAGTGGTGCTAAACTTCAATTGGATGCCCATAGCCTTCTACAGGCTCCCCCAAAACTTGGAAGTAAAAGTGGGGTCTCGATCCGATACTATAGACTTCGGAGCCCCATGGAGGCTTACAATCTCCCTAACATACAACTCATCATATTTGTCTACTATATAGTTTGTTCTCACAGGCAGAAAATGTTAGGAAAAAATGTATTTGTCTCAATGGAAATGGTAAGAAATTACAACTCTATGCAATATATTACAAATAAATAATGATTGATTAAAAGGAGTTACAACTCTATAACTGAAAATTACAAATAAACAAAGAAAATGAAGAAGAAGAGAATGGTGAGAATACAACTCTAAGCAAAAGATTACAAGTAAAATAAAGGTGGTTGAAACAAAAGAAAGGATTACAACTCTTAAACAAAATATACAAGTAAAAAGAACAAGAGAATAAGAAGAAAACAATAAAATACAATGGAGAACAGAAATACAAGAAAACTCTCACTTACACAACCTAAGTGAAGAGGGTTGGGGATCACCAACTTGAACAAGGTTTAAAACCTTTGTCCGAAAGCTTATTTCCCCCTAACTCAAGCACTAAGGGATCTCTCTCAGATATTGGAAAAGCTTTCTAGAATTATCCAGCCTCAAGGTGTTTCTAGCCAAGTGCTCTAATGGATAGAAATGTTGTGCCTTACAAGTGAGCTATAGGCTCCTATTTATAGAGTTTAGAGACACCCTTTGAATTTCAAATTCCACCAACCCCCATGGCTGTTACCAATATTTAATTGGATTAATATGGAATTAAAAATGAGATTTGGGAGTTATTTGGGTTTTTTGAGCCGTTCAACAAAGATTAAAAAAAATTGAAAAATTGGTCAGTTTTTGGCCTGTGGCCGCAGCAAAAGACATTAGTGGCCGCGGGCACTAGTCTCTGTCCCACAGGCCGCGGCCACCGACCAATTTCAGCATTTAAAAATGCGCTGTATTTCCAAACAGTTCCAAACCCTCCTAAATGATTTTGTAACTCCCAAAACACATTATTGGGGTTAAAATCATATCTCTAACAGCCATTTCACATATGACTTTATGAAATTCATCTCAATATTGTGTAACAACAAATTTACACAATAAAGGGTAATATTTGGAAGTTACAAAATTGTAACACCAAATATGTTACATTATTTGGATATATCTCATATATCTAAATATTGTAACTCTCTATTATATGTTACAATATGTGACACTCTTTGTCACATTTATTTAATCTAAAACATTAAATTATAATATAATATAATATTACATTATATTATAAAATAATATAACAGAAAATCGGCCGACTTGGTATATCTGTCTACAATCACCCATACTGAGTCATGTTGCCCCACCGTTCTAGGCAAGCATACCACAAAATCCATAGTGATGTCTTCCCACTTCCACTGAGGAATACCTAAAGGCTGTAATAGCCATGTCAGTCTCTGATGTTCAACTCTCACTTATTGACACGCCAGGCATTTAGCCACGTACTCTGTCACATCTTTCTTCATCCCAAGCCACCAACATAAAGCTTTCAGATCTTGATACATCTTCGTGGTGCCCGGATGCAGCGAATACGGTGTAGTATGAGGTTCATCCAAAATCTCCCATCTAATACCCACGTCCATCGGAACACAAATTCTATCCTTGTGTCTCAGTAGACCCATCTCTTAAATAGTATAGTCCTTAGCAACTCCAGCTAGGATGTCCCCTCTGTGCTTCATTAATTGGGGATCTTTCAACTGACCCTCCTTTATGCTTTCTAAAAGAGTCGACTGCAAGGTGATATTGGCTCCCACCAACTCTGTTCCTGCTCTAGTCGACGACAAAATGATCAATAATTCTAGATCCACAAAAGAAACCTTGATCGTGGTGTTCGAACATGCCACATTTGTACACAACGCCCCTGAAGCTCTCTGTACACCCTAAATATCCACAAGTTATTAGCGAGTTGGAAAAGGACATAATTCAATCTGCCACGTGGAAACCGTCTACCCGGAGCTGCTGTTACGAGTCTCCACCTCTTTAGCCCGAGTTAATCAAAGGGTTAGCAAGTATGCTCGAAGGCATTGGGTCAGCAGTATGGATATCACGAGCTGGCGCTACATCAAGCTCGAGGTACGACATAGATCTAGCACCCCCGACCATTTGTGAAGTCAACCACGCAATGTAAACGTGTGCATATCAGACATCATGTGTCTACTCCATTCCTGAATTCTAGGACACGCAACATAAACATGCGTGTTCAGGCACCCCACGACTGGTTTGGGCCATGTGGCCCATTATCCCCCTTACCTATTGATTAGACAACACTTCATTGTCAGGTTTTAGGAATTAATCATAAGTGTCACAGAGGTGACATGATGGGTAAGAAGGTCACGGGGTGACCCCCTTTACCAACACCCATATATCCTCTCCCTATAAATATGGAGACCCTGGGCTTTGCAAGGGGTTGGCGTTTTGATTGTAAAGAAACACCTTGTAAGGAATACTCAAGAGATATCAATAATATTGATTGGTGGACTAGAGGGATTTTAACCTTCGAACCACCTAAAAAGAAGGAGTGATAACCTTCCCACCATACTAATTTTGCCAGTTTGGAATATAAATATTTACACATTACGGTTCACTATTTAGCACTAATCCATCCCGTTTAGTCGTATAATTACCTATTGGCGAAGAACCGCGTCAACAGTTTGGTGCTTTCATTGAGAGGATTTAGATTGGTGCTATTGCAGAAACCTAACCATGGTGGTTACTCATTCAAGGCATGGTAATGAAGCGAATCAACGTGATGGGCAGGAGGCCCACCATGCTGCCATATCGGATGAACAAAACCCTGAGGTTCAACAACGACCGGGAAATCAGACAATGGGCCAGGGCGACACCGGAAGTTCGGCTCCCCGGCCGCCAAATCCGAACCCGTATTTCTACATGGCGATAGAGATGGAAAACACACAGTTAAGAAGTCAGCTATCGAAAGCAAACAATCAACTTGAAGAGGTCTTGGACCGATTACCCCCTCTTACAACCGACGCTAACGTCGGAAAGAGGCATAGTGGGACTCATAAGTCCTGCTAGGATAATCGGTCCAGGCCCAGCCGGTCGGTCAGAACCTCGACTCCAAATTCTACTCCCATGTCACACCACCAGGAAAATGTGTTTGAGGAACTTCCTAGGGCCGATCAGCAGTTCAGCTGATCGGTCTGGACCTCAACTCCTAGCTCTATTCCACCCTCGAGCGCACCCAGGAGGGCCCAAGGCAGCTCGCGGAGGAGATCCGGGGAGGGCTCGCGACGACAGCCTGTCCCGGCTACCCGTCCTACACCACGATCAGACCGTTGAGCGCAGGACACGGGGAATGGTAGAGCGGATCGGCCGCGACCTAGCTTAATCCGCCCTAACAGGACTAGGATCACGTTACCAGTTAGGCATCCCCCATCACCAATAAGATACCCATCTCCTCCCCGTCTAGTCTAAGACATTCTAGCTCATGGGAGCAGCAGGAGAGATCCTCCTTCTGCCGGTCCTTCCCATCGTAGCCGAGCGCACGGGGAAATCCCGGATCCTCACCCTCAGCGGGGGGCTCCGAGTTTTTCAAACGGAAGTTACTGGACTGGGAGTCATCGAAGTGGCATGTTCGGTGAAGACCTGCGCTATCGTTTGAGTTCGGCTGAAAGCCCTCGGGCCACCCCTCGGGCCGACCTCTGAGATCGCCTCAACTCCCAGAGAGGAGATCCTGCAAGAAATGGTAGTCGTGCTCACCAAGGGGAGGGTCTATCGGAAGTACGTGACAGCGGGAATGTCCCGCCTAACCTAGCTCAAGCTTGGAGGGACAATAACCTGCCTAACGCTTACAATGGAACTGGAGCTGTTGAACAGCCCCAGAACAACCAAGGAAGTAAGGACCAAACCCTAGAGCATCTAGCTCAGATGGAGGATCTGATGAGGAAGCTCTTATCAGAAAAGGAAAAAGATGAGTACGACTCAGGGGACGAACTCGAGCTCTTCACCCCCAGCATAGCAGCTACGACATATCCACCTAGTTTCCGTATGCCGCACTTGTCCAAATTCGATGGGGACGGAGACCTGTCAGATCATTTGGGTATGTTCAACACCCTGATGATGGCCCACAACATCGGTCCCGAGCTAAGGTGTTTAAATTTCCTTCCACCTTGACTAGGCCAGCCAGAAAATGGTTCAAGCAGAATAAAAAGAAGTCCATTAGCTCATGGAAAACCTTTTCTGTCGACTTCAAGAGGGCATTCCGAGCTTCTCAGGCTGCCCGCGTCAACGCCGACACCCTGGCAAACGTAAAGTAGCAGCCCGAGGAACCTTTGAAAGCTTACCTGAGCAGATTCGTAAACATCGCGGCTCGATCCAGGGACGCAGATGATAGTTCCAAGCTTATGGCCTTAAGGACTGGGATCCTCGTTGGAGGCGGACTCTGGGAAGAGATACAGAGAAAAGGTGTCAGCACCGTGGATGAATTCTTAAATAAGGCCCAGGGATGGATAAACCTGGAGGAGGCACGAGCATTGGCCGTGGGAACTAGCCAAGCCCCTGATCAGCCCGCTGGAGTGGGAACGAATGTCGTGAAAATGACCCAAAATGTTACACAGAATAACCAATTGGGTGGAGGCAAGAGAAAAAGGAGCAGCGAGGGCGGCCAGCACGACCCAAAGAAGAACAAACCCGTGGAAAAATTTAAACCAGTCTACGCGACCTACACTGAGCTCACAAACACTAGGGAGAACATTTTCCTAGCAAACTCCGCTCGCCTTCCTTGGAAGAAGCCGGAGCCTTTGAAGCACCAGAAGGCCAAGCGGGACCCCTCCAAGTTTTGTCGATTCCACAACGACATTGCCACAACACTGACGATTGTAGGCATTTGAAGGATGAGATCGAGTCTCTCATCAGAGCCAGACCCTTGGCTCAGTATGCGCGGAATAGAGTTCCCGCCGGTCAACCGACTCCAGAAGCTCCGATAAGTCAGCCCGGGCCCCGGATAAATCAGGACACCCCTCCTCCTGTGATAGGAGGAGAGATCTCCAAGATCTCCGGAGGCCCCCATCTGGCCGGCACGAGCAGAGGTGCCCAGAAGAGATATGTCAATGAATTGAAGGCTCATAACGGAGTGGAGTTCGTCCCAGAGCAGCATCTACCCAAACAACAAAGATTGGAGAGGCAACCAATCATATTGACCGAGGAAGATGCTAGTCACGTCCAGTTCCCCCATAATGACCCTCTGGTCATAGCCGCCCAGCTCGCCAACCAGAGAGTTAGGAGGATACTGGTCGATAATGGGAGCTCGGTGAACCTGCTGTTCCAGTCTACGCTGGAAAAGATGGGTTTGTCTGTCACCGAGTTGAAAGCCTCCCCCATGATGTTATATGGATTTTCCAGAGAAGGGTCGGCAGCAATAGGAACAATCGAGCTGGTGATTACCTTGGGAGAGGGACCCCGGACTATCTCAAAACTCCTCGAGTTTGTGGTCATCGATTGTCCCGCCGCATACAATGCTATTTTGGGATGACCTACATTGATAGCATTTGAAGCCATAACCTCCATCCGCCACCTCGCACTAAAATTCCCCTCTTCTACGGGGATATGCATGGTCCAAGGTGATCATCTCGCTGCTAGGGAATGCTATAGCATTTCTATGAAGGGAAAATCAAGACCCGGGCAGCAGACGATGACCATCCAGGGCGAGAGTGAGGAATCTCAAGAAATTGTACCTATTCCTGAGATAGAAAAACCTCAGAATGCCAGAGGGGAGGGTATCATCTTAAATAATGATATTGACCCCAGAATAGGCGAGGATAGATCCGAGCTCCAGGCCATCGAAGAGCTCGAGGAGGTGAATATCGACCCACAAGACCCCTCGAAGGTGGTAAAGCTCGGGAAAAACCTATGTAGCGAAAGGAAGGCGGAGCTGATTAGGTTTCTGCAAGAAAATCTAGATGTGTTCACCTGGTCTCATGGAGACATGGCAGGGATCAGCCCGAGCATCATCATGCACACCCTCCACTTGGATAAAAACGTGCCTGCAAAGTCCCAGAAACAAAGGCGCCTAGGAACGACCCGAGCTGAGGCCCTAGAGGAGGAAGTAGCCCCGCTCTTAAAGTGCGGCTTTATCCGCGAGGCAAAGTTCTCGATCTGGGTCGCCAATCTTGTGTTAGTCCCGAAGCCCGATGGGAAATGGCGGACCTACATCGACTTTTCCGATCTGAACAAAGCCTGCCCCAAAGATTGCTTCCCTTTGCCAATGATTGACCAATTGGTAGATGCCACGATGGGGTACGAGCTCATGTCTTTTATGGATGCGTACTTGGGCTATAACCAGATCTCCATGAATCTGGCAGACCAGGAACACACTAGCTTCATGACCCCAACTAACGTTTATTGTTACAAGGTCATGCCTTTCTGGGTGAAAAACGCAGGAGCTATGTACTTGAGGTTGGTAAATAGGATGTTTACCAATCAAATCGGGAAAAATATGGAAGTGTATGTTGACGACATGTTGGTCAAGTCAAAAATTGCCGATAATCATGTCTCCGATCTGGAGGAATACTTTAAGATTTTGAGAGAATACAACATGAGGCTAAACCCCCAAAAGTGTACTGTCGGGGTTGCGTCAGGAAAATTCCTGGGTTTCATTGTCAATACCAGGGGAATAGAAGCGAACCCTAATAAAATCAGGTCGCTACTCGAGATGCCCTCACCCCGGTCGCGAAAAGACGTTCAAAGTCTGACAGGAAGGGTGGCGGCCCTTAATCGGTTTATTTCTAAATCTACCGACAAGTGTTTGCCATTCTACAACCTGCTCCGGGGAAATAAAAAATTCGAGTGGACCGAGGAATGCGAACGTTCCTTCCTCGACCTGAAATCACATTTAGCCGAGCTGCCTGTATGATCCAAACCAACAGCAGGAGAACCTCTTTTCCTTTACCTAGCTGTCACGGAAGATACGGCTAGCGTCGTACTAGTCCGGGAAGAAGACCGGTCTCAAAAGCCAGTCTATTACATCAGCAAGAGGCTTCTCGGAGCTGAATCCCGGTATCCGTTGATGGAAAAGATGGCCTTCTGCCTTATTACGGCCTCCCAAAAGCTCAGACTGTATTTCCAGTCCCACTCAATACATGTCATAATCGATCAGCCTTTAAGGCAGGTTTTGCAGAAACTTGAAGGATCGGGACGTCTGTTGAAGTAGGCTATCGAGCCCAGCCAATTTGAGATACTGTACATGCCGCAAACTGCTATAAAAAGCCAAGCCCTGGCTAATTTTGTGGCAGAATGCATAGGATTTCAAGAAGACCCGGTGGAAGAATCAGCTCAAGCCTCATGGAAAGTCTTCGTAGATGGCTCGTCTAACGAGAATAGCTCCAGGGCCGGAATCATATTGATATCCCCAAAGGGACATCGATTCCACTCAGCGTTACGATTTGGATTCAAAGAGTCCAACAACGAGGCCAAATACAAAGCTTTATTGGCTGGGCTAAGGGTGGCCCAAGAGCTGAGGGCCAGCTCCATCCAGTGTTATAGCGATTCCCAGCTCGTGGTAAACCAAGTGTTAGGAGAATACCAAGCACGGGGAACCAAGATGGCTGCTTACCTGGCCAAGGTAAAGAAAGAGCTATTCGCATTTGAGCACGGCTTAATCGAGCAGATACCTCGGGAGCAGAACGCCAACGCTGACGCCCTGGCGAAGCTCGCCACCTCCAGGGAGGCAGAGACTTTGGGGCTGGTGCCGGTAAAATTCTTGGAAAGACCAAGCATAGAGGAAATTGGGGCGGAGGTCGAGATGATTGACACCAGACCGACTTGGATGACTCCCATCCTCGAGTATCTCACAGCAGGGAAGTTACCCAAGGAGTGAAATGACGCAAGGAGGGTACTTTACCAGGCTCCGAGGTATATAGTGATAGACGGGATATTGTACCAGCGTGGCCTTTCTTTACCTCTTCTACGGTGTGTTCTTCCAAGCGAGGCGAAGACCATTTTGCAGGAGGTGCACGAGGGTTTTTGCAGAGATCACGCTGGGGGGAAAAACCTGGCCTTGAAGATATTGAGGCAAGGGTATTATTGGCCCACTCTGTCAAAGGACTCGATTTCCTATGTCCGAAAATGTAACAAGTGCCAGTGATTCGCCACAATTGCCCAGGCTCCTCCGGTCGAGCTGAAGATGATCTCGTCCCCATGGCCGTTCGTGGTCTGGGGGATTGACCTGGTTGGTGCCCTCCCCACTGGAAACGGAGGAGTTCGCTACGCGGTGGTGGCTATCGACTATTTCACAAAGTGGGCAGAAGCAGAGCCCCTGGCGACGATCACTTCAACGAGGGTCCTCGACTTCGTGGTCAAGAATATTGTTTGCTAATTCGGGCTACCAAAGAAGATCGTGTCAGATAATGGAACGCAGTTCGATAGCGATCTCTTCACCAAATTCTGTGAGAGGTACGGTATTGTTAAAAGCTTATCCTCTGTGGCCTATCCCCAGGCCAATGGGCAGGTCAAGGCTGTCAACAAGACGCTAAAAGAAAGCCTTAAGAAGAGATTGGATGAAGCCAAGGGAGTTTGGCTCGAACAGCTCCCCTAGGTACTGTGGGCATGCCAGACCTCGCATCGAACTTCGACGGGTCACACTCCTTTCTCCCTGGCTTTTGGGAGTGAGGTCGTCCTTCCTATCGAGGTAAAGGTAGCCTCGCATAGAGTCCAGACATTTGGCCAAGACCGGAACGACAAATTGCTCTGCGCGTCCCTCGACCTAATTGACGAAAAACGAGAAGCTTCACAACCGCAGCTCGCGCATTATCAACAAAAGATCACTCATTATTTCAACTCAAAGGTCAAGAAACGCATCTTTACCGTAGGCGACCTGGTACTCAGAAGAGTCTTCTTATCCGGTAAGGATCCCAAGGACATAGTGTTGGGACCAAACTGGGAAAGGGCCCTTTCAAATAACAGAGGTTGTGAAAGAATGAACCTTCAAGCTAGCTTGGCTTAATGGAGAAGCAGTCCCACGGACTTGGAACGCGATACACCTGAAGCAATATTATCAGTAATACTTTTGTAAGGCTTAATTAGAAAAGCCACCTTTGTTTATTAAATAATGAGAGATAGTATTTTCACGTTGTCGTATATGTTTGTGGATGTAATGTTAAAAAAAAAAGGGGGGGTATGTTTCAAGTAACCACGAAAGTTCCTTTCCTAATTACTTGGGGGGCATATATAAAACTTAGAAGTTGATTCAAATTGATTGATCGATGTTTTTCTTACAAACCACGAGATATCAATAAAGGATTAATGCGAACTAAGTTTTTAAAGTTAATGTCCTGGATATGACCAGGTCCTAAAAGTTAGAAGTTGATTCAAATTGATTAATCGATGTTTTTCTTAAAAAGTACGAGATATCAATAAAGGATTAACGCGAACTAAGTTTCTAAAATTAATGTCCTGGATACGACCAGGTCCTAAAACTTAGAAGTTGATTCAAATTGATTGATCGATGTTTTTCTTAAAAAGAACGAGATATCAATAAAGGATTAACGCGAACTAAGTTTTTAAAGTTAATGTCCTAGATACGACTAGGTCCTAAAACTTAGAAGTTGATTCAAATTGATTAATCGATGTTTTTCTTAAAAAGCATGAGATATCAATAAAGGATTAACGCGAACTAAGTTTATAAAGTTAATGTCCTCGATACGACCAGGTCCTAAAACTTAAAAGTTGATTCAAATTGATTGATTGATGTTTTTCTTAAAAAGCACGAGATATCAATAAAGGATTAACGTGAACTAAGTTTTTAAAGTTAATGTCCTGGATGCGACCAGGTCCTAAAACTTAGAAGTTGATTCAAATTGATTGATCGATGTTTTTCTTAAAAAGCACTAGATATCAATAAAGGATTAACGTGAACTAAGTTTTTAAAGTTAATGTCCTGGATACGACCAGGTCATAAAACTTAGAAGTTGATTCAAATTGATTAATCAATGTTTTTCTTAAAAAGCACGAGATATCAATAAAGGATTAACACGAACTAAGTTTTTAAAGTTAATGTCCTGCATATGACCAGGCCCTAGAACTTAGAAGTTAAGTTTAAATTGATTGACCAAAATTTTTATAAAAAAGTACGAAATATCAATAAAAGTACTAACATAAACTAAGTTCTTACCAAATGCATTGAAAATGAGTAACGATAAAGGTAAAAAATAGATTAAAGTGAAATCTGGGGAAACCAATTATCTCGAGGAGAAAAAACCTCGTGGTAGAAGATTACAAATAAAAAATAAAAAAGAGAAGGATCAAAAGTCCTAGGCCCCTTCAGGCCACTCTGACGAAGTCACCACTTTGGCATCCTGCTCGGCTGCAGCGGAAGTCTCCCCAATCTCAGAGGGCGCCTACTGTTGAAGTCGAGCCTTAAACTTCTCGAGGAAGGGCTCCCACACCCCAGGAAGGAAAAATCACCATCCTGGTTGAAGGCCCAGCAATGATAAAGCATAGCCTCCATCGAGGAGCTGGAAGATGCCCTCTCTGCCACAAGGGTGGCCTTAGCCTCCTCAAGATCGACCTTTACAGCATCCAAGGAGACCTGTGTAGCCTCGGCCTCCAGTAGCTTAGCCCGGTTTGCCTCTAGATCAGCCTGTGCGACCTTCTCGTTTTCCCTGGCAGCCGTCAGGGCAGCCTTGGCATCTCTCTCTTGTTGTTGAGCAGACGCAAGAGCGGCCTTAGCAGTCTGGAACTCACCCCTGACCTCGTCAAACCTGGCCCTGGACCGAGCTATGCTTCGGTGTAGGGCCAAAGTTGCCTGCAAGGTCAAAAGATGATAAGGCATGTGCTTTAGGAAAAGCAAAGAGAACCATTGATTAAGCAAACTTACTGTGAGGGTCATTCCAAATGAAGACTCCATAACCTTCTCGGGGCTCCTCGTCTCAATCTCCCGCAAGTCCCTTGGGGTGGCATTGTAGGAATGATCCACCATATAGGTCGCGGTTTCATAAACTGTCCCTCGAAAGGCCTCGGGGATTTTCTCCAGGGCCTGAGTGTTGACTGGGATGCGCACGGTGGGAGCTGGAGCTGGCAAGGTCCCGGTTGGTACCTCCAGTTCCCGGTTAGAGACCAAAGGTCACGGGGGAGGGAGGGGCATCTTCTTTGCAGCGGGAGGATCCTGGCCCTTCCCCTTGGCGGGAGACTTGGAGGTGGTCCCGGGAGGGGGAGTTTTCTTGGTCAGCCGGGGCTTCTTTACCAATGGTCCAGACAACTCGAAGGGAGGATTCCCCCCCTGGAAAATGGATCATAGGACGTTGTCCTCGGACTGTGACATCTCCTCGCCTGAAAAAAAACCAAGGAAGTGTTAGTAGACATATAAAAATACTTGATAAAAGATAAAAAAAATCTAAAGAATGTATTGAAAAGGTCCTACCCTCCGAGCTAGAGGAGGAATCTATTGCCACGACCTCTGGCCGCGGAGCTTCTACGGGGGAGTCTAAGATTATAACTTCATGAATGAGAGGGGGCTCTGGGTCCGGATCAGCCTCAGGACTGGACTCCTCTACATACTGCCTAAGCCCCGGAGTTACTACACTATAACATCACAAATTTCCTAATATGGCTTAGTGCCTGGATTAGGGGGCCGGGAGGAAATAATTGAGTTAATATGTGAATTATATTATAATATAATTATGCTTGTATGTTAAAGATATTAAATATGTGTATGTGGGCCCGTTTCTTATAAGAAGGGTATATTAGTAATTTGACCCGTTTGGGGTATAAATGCGAATATGTCCTTGTGTGATTGAGACCACATTATTATGTGGATATATTTGGGTTACTCGACGAGAGACGGTCCCGATGAGCAAGTTAGCAGAAAAGTCACAACAGGGTCTTAATACCCGGTTCGGGGTGAGCTTAGGGGTATTCTAGAAATTTAGTACATTACCGGGAATTAGTGGGTAATGGGAGTGTTTTGGTAACCGTGTGAGAATATTGGAAGTAGCGGGAATTATAGGATGCGAATTGTGGATAACGGGATATAAAGCAAAGGAAAAAATTGCCCTTGTGGATATTTGAGGTATAAGCTAAGGATAAGGGGTAACTTAGTCTTTTCCACTCAGGTTTAGGATTTAGCTGGCTGGGATATACGCAGAAAGTTTAGGAAATTTCATGAAAAAAAGGAATTCAGCAGCTCCCTTTCTCTCTCCCTCGTTTATTCTAGGTGCCATGGAAGCTTGAGGAGTTTTTAGAAAATTGAAGAGGATCAAAGCTTGGGAAATCAAGGTGTTAGGCTTGGGGATTAGTTCAAGGGCGTTTTTCATCTCTGAGGTAAGATTTAAACTCAATTGCTCTTGGTGATTCTGTGATTGTTGATTGAAGTTTAAAGTTTATCCATGTTAGAATGTTGGATGGTTGAGTTTGTGAATTTTGATAAGTTTTGTTACGATGTATGGTTGGGTTTTGTTTTTGGAAAGGGTTGTGATAACTATGGGAATTGAATTAGAAGGTTAGAGTGGAATTGGATGGGTTTTAATTGGGTTCGGCTGCAGAAAAACCCAGAAATTTCTGGGTTCGTGGTGGTGAGCCGCGGCCTGTGAAGGGATTTTTGAGACAGCAAGGCTTGGAGGCAGGGGCGGGCCACGGCGCCTCAGAGGCGCGCCGCAACGCGCGTTGGTTTCCAGGGAGGCCAAGCCTCTGGAATTAGAGGCGGGCCGCGGCTCGGGTGTGAGGGGCCGCGACTGTTAAGGGGAATTTTGGCTTAAATGGGATTTTTAGATTGGGAACTTAACCATTTGGGCTCGAGATCGATTTTACTTCCTTGTTAAGTGGAATTCGATGTCTCAGAGGCTGAGAGTTGGTCTAGAAGTTGTTATTTACCTGTTATTGATGGGAACTTCTTTATCGCGGTTGTGACTAGGTTTTCGCTAAGGGCTTGAATCGGGGGTCGTACTCAAAGGGTCGTCGCTAATAACCCGCATACGGACCAAAGGTAAGAAAATTGCACCTGTTATGTGAATGCATGATTAGAGCTTAGTTAAGGTAATGAACATGAATATTATTATGTTGCGAATGTCTGATTAGGTACGCTGTAACGTGCATAATTATGATTATGCTTATGATTGTTGAGTGAATGTATTATAATGCATTGTGTGACTATTTGATAAGTATGCTATATGAAACATGTGACTGTCTGTTATGGCTGTGAAGCTTAGTTTATAAACTAGGGTACTATTGGGATGTTAAGTGGGGATCAACTTATTAGTTGAGAATATGATGGACTCTAGGAGATCCTTATTAGTTGAGAATCCCAAGGCTTCAATTAATAAGTTGGAGGCACGTGGTGGCTTGACTTATAAGTCAAGGGCATAAGGAACTTAGTTTATAAGCTAAGATTGGCATAATACACGTGGAATGCAGGCCACCATGGTTGGGCCACCCTGGGAGTGCAACACACACTTGACTGGCTCAGATGCCAACAACTTGAAAGAAAGTGCGACATGCACTTGTGTGACTCTATAGTCTCCAATTGAGTTTAATGAATGTGCTGGACTCAGTTATTACTGTTTGATGGTTGTTTTATTCACTGAATTGTTGATTATGTCTTCTTGCTGAGTCTTTTGGGTCACAGGCGCTTTGTGGTGCAGGTAAAGGTAAAGAGAAGCTCAACCAACCATGAGTCGAAGGGCATTAGCAGTGGTATGTACATATGCAGTCCGCTCGACCACCACAGCCGAGATGCTCAGAGGAACTAGGGTTAAACCCAGCTTTTGCCGCTTAGGACGGCTTATTGTGTAATCTGAGTTTTGTAATACGCTTTTAAACTAACATTTTTGGGATCCCATGTAAAGAACTTATCTTTAACTTAATGGAAATGTTTATGAGATGATCAAAAGTTTTTAATACCCAAACCTTAGTGGCTTGATCACATGTTTAGTCCAAATGACTTGTTAGTAAGTCCAGCACTAGTTTCAAAACACACCTGGTAATGGACCCTAATTAGCAGGGCGTTACATACACCCTCCAGAAGGGAGGGCCACAACCTAAGGTTGGTCCCGTACTCCTCAAAAAAGGTTGACCTAAAGGCCAGGGTATTGTCTACTACTACAGTGCCCCTAGGGCAGCCCATGTCATAGCGCAACACAAGTTGATCAACGCACTGGAGTAGAGTTATGTTACGGTCTTGGTCATTTTGATGACGATGTACGAGTTAGCTGGGGTTAAACCTAGTAAGTCATAGGTCTGCGGCAGCCCTGTCTAAGTCCTTAAACAAGTATGGGTTACCTTGGCCGGAGGGGCCGGCTGCTGCCCTGGACTGGATCCGCTCCGCGTCGACCCCTTGGGCGATCTCAAGAGCCCGCTTTCGACGCACGAGCGACACCTCTTCTTCCTCGTCCTGCTCGTCGTCATCCGCAGCAACCCCCTCAAGGATGGGTGCCATCTCGCAAGCTGTTGGGATGGTTCGCAGCCTCCTCAAGGCTAGGGTCTGGCCCGGAGAAATTAACTTACATGCCAGCATGGTTTCATCAGACACGAGCTGGCGGTAGTCTTTTTCACTTGGAGGGAGCCCCGCCAAAGTTTCATATTGACCCTCGAGGGTCACCAATTTAGCCGTCCTTGCAAAAATAGCTGCACGATGGTATTCAAGTCAATACGCATGGAAAGAAATAAGTCAACGACGATTTTGCGAGCTAAGGATAGAAAGAACTTACGAGGATGGTTGAAGTAGTGGTGGCCGCAGTTGTGAAACCCCGTCGACATAAAGAACTGGTCCTTGAAGTCGTTGGGGTGGCTGGGCAGCTCGATGACTGCGATAGAGTTGGGAAAATGGGTCAAGTAATAGAACCCATCGCCTCGCTCCCGTTGATCTGGGCTGGCTTTGAGGCAGAAGAAATAGAGAATGCCCGCCGGTGTAGGGACCTCCCATTCCTGCTTCAGGAACAGGTACCTCAGCCTCGCTAACAGGCGGTAGGAGTTAGGGGGAAGTTGAAAGGGGGCCAACTTCATGAAGTTCAGGAAGTCTGCGAAGTATTGGTCCAGAGGAAGAAAGGCCCCGACCTTGAGGTGTTCATTGCTCCAGGTCGCGAACTCCTCGTCGATCGTTGTGCAGCTCCGCTCTCCCTCGAGGGGAGGTCGGGCAACAAGAGCGCCTGTCCCTATTTCGATGTTGTGGGATAGCAGGATCTTGTTGACCATCCCCTGAGTTGTAACCTTCAAGACAATCCGCTCGGCCTCGAAGAAGGCGTTAGGTCCCACCTCGACCTCTTTCTCCACGGTGGAACCGAAGTGGGGGATAGGGGATTCCGCTACCACCTCCTTCCCCTTGCTGGCCTGCTGAGATGGCGAGCCAGCGATGCTCTTTTTGGGCATGTTCTTCCTGGGTCCCATCTAGTCGCCTAATGAACAAAGATGAAGAAGTTTAGAAAGGCGACCTAAAAATAGGAAAGGGAATCTAGCACGAGAAATGATTTTCCTTACACGGGCTGAGGTAATCTCAGCCCGCGGTGTGTGAGGCCACGCGGTTCTATGAACACGTGCCTGCGTTCCCAACGGGTCCCCGATTGCTCGGGATCCATGTGTTAGGAGGGTCAGGATAATGCTTGCCTTGGAGGGAAAGTTTCAAAAAGAAAAACCGCCTGGGAAGCATGACCCCTAAGCTACCCGGTTTTGCACCCCAGAAACCTATCGCCTTCCCCTCTCCAAATAGGCATTTCAAAAGATTACCCAGAAAAGTCACCCCAGAATTATCTTGTCCTATGCGTCACATTCCTAAATATATTCTCATATGGTCGATACCCCTAGGATAAAAACCTACGCACAAAACACCAGCCAAAAAGAAAAAACAACCTACAATGTGCGACTAAGAAAGAAGTTTACCTAAACAAGAGAAACAGAAATATCTAAACGTACAATAGGCAGAGGACTTACAGAGTATTTTGCTGTGTGAAAATCAAAAAAGGCGTAGGAGTCGGAATCCTAGTGGAGCCTTTAGAACTGGAGTCACGGAGAACCCTTGTGTCTGGAACGCAGAGACTTCTGGAACGATAACCGGAAGGAAAAAGGCTTCTGAGGCTAAGAAAAGAGAAGATGAGGAAATTTTTTCAAATAAAGGGTGGCTCATGCGAAAGGTGGCCAACCTTATATATACGTAAAAGGCAAAGGAGCGAGGACCATTTGATCATCTTAATGCGAGATACGAGGAACACAACTCGAAAGATGAAACGATGGCCGAAGATAGGCTAGGCCATTTAATGCGATTCTCAGAAGATGGACTGTCACCAACCACGATGCTCCATGCATCCGATACCAGTGCAATAGGCGGGACATGAAGAGTCGAAAAAGAAGCCTAAAATCCCCCGCTGTGGCCACATGTGACGTCACGTGTCACGAGCAGGGGCTTAGGGGGAAAATGTACGCCCTAAATATCCACGAGTTATTAGTGAGCTGGAAAAGGGCATAATTCAATCTGCCACGTGGAAACCGTCTACCCGGAGCTGCTGTTACAAGTCTCCACCTCTTTAGCCCGAGCTGATCAAAGGGTTAGCAAGTATGCTCGAAGGCATCGAGTCAACAGTATGGATATCACGAGCTGGCGCTACATCAAGCTCGAGGAGCAGCATAGATCTGACACCCCCGACCATTTGTGAAGTCAACCACGCAATGTAAATGTGCGCATATCAGACATCACCTGTGTACTCCATTCCTGAATTCTCGGACACGCAGCATAAACGTGCGTGTTCAGGCACCCCACGACTGGTTTGGGCCAGGCGGCCCATTATCCCCCTTACCTATTGATTAGACAACACTTCATTATCAGGTTTTAGGAAATAATCATAAGTGTCACAGAGGTGACATGATGGGTAATAAGGTCACGGGATGACCCCCTTTACCAACACCCAGATATCCTCTCCCTATAAATATGGAGACACTGGGCGTTGCAGGGGGTTGGCATTTTGATTGTAAAGAAACACCCTGTAAGGAATACTCAAAAGATATCAATAATATTGACTGGTGGACTAGAGGGATTTTAACCTTCAAACCACCTAAAAAGAAGGAGTGATAACCTTCCCACCATACTAATTTCGCCAGTTCGGAATATAAATATTTACACATTACGGTTCACTATTTAGCACTAATCCATCCCGTTTAGTCGTATAATTACCCGTTGGCGAAGAACCATGTCAACACTCTCCAACTCATGGCTAATCTAGTCTCTCCCTTTGCCTTTACATGCACCATAGAGCACCCGTGAGCCAAGGCCTAACAAGAAAAACTCAAAGGGTATAACAGTAATCCAAATATTCAAAAGCAATAAACACATCTTTCACAGATATCAGATACACTCATTCCAATCATATAACCTGTAAACACGTTCCATAGTTTAAAAAAATATTCATATTAATCATGTAATCAATTACACGGACTAGGAAAACAGCCTTGCCGAACGGTCCAACCGAGCAAGATGCGTTTACAGACATTCAACTCATGGTTCGTGTCGGACAAGTGGGGATCACACCCTTAAACTGAAATTGCCCTCAATTACACGACCCAAGGACACAGACCTACCGAGCGGCCCAATTGAGTGAGATACGTACTCAGGCACTCAACTCATGGTTCATGTCGGCCGAGTGGGTACTGCACCCTCATACTGAACTCGCCTTCATGACATGCGTTCCACACAGTTTGCCGACCAACCCCATGTTAATTGTGATGGTCGTTTGACCCCATGTTTAAGACGATGGTTGAATATCAGTTATACCATATAATCGAAGATAAGTCAATGCTAATGAGCATACTAACCGATTAGCTCTATGTGCAAATACCAGTTTTCTTACCTCGAGTCCTAAGCAATGAAGCAAGGCAACCTCGAGCACAATCCTTTTCTCTCGATCCTACCGGTAGTCCTTAGTCACAATATATTGAGGAATACTTATCAAGAATTGAACCAATAAAGGGTTTCATGACCAAACAGTAGCCCTAGGACCTTAAATCCTACTAAATCGAGTACTAGAATCATTCCCGAGCCCTTACGTTTGGGTTCCCATAACCCAAAACTTTAATTTTGGATTTTTCCCAGTTAGTGCCGCGTCGGCCACCACTAAGGGCCGCGATGCCTGACTAGTAAGAGAGCCCACCAAATTTTCCCCTGAATTAGCTCCATGGTGTTGCCCACTAAGAGTCACAACGCCAAGGAGGTTCGAGGCATCCCCTACCTCAAGAACACTCAAGTGGGTCGCGATGCTCTTGCCAATCGCCGCGGCGCCATGTAGAGTCCAAGAACTTTACTTAGCTAGTTAGATAGTAGTAGTAGTAGTAGTAATAGCTAGTAATAGTTGTAGTATGTTTATTACTATGGATTTCGGTTCAAGCCGGAACTTAGTTGGACACTCATAGCAACACTTGTAGATTTATAAGTTTAACCTATAGTTTAAGAATATTAATTATAACATAAGGTTTGATTAATATAGATGATTATGAAGATGATATTTATTATACTATAAGGTTTAGATAGACCCAATAAGATAATGGCACTTGTCATGTGCATGTTTATTGAGAAATTAAGTATTTTTGAGGAATAGTTTATTAAGAGTAATATTTGAAAATTCCAAAGTCTGCCAGCAACTTTGAAATTGTTATAGGACTCAGTCAAAGCTATTTACTGAATTCAAATTAGGATGAAAAAGTGCAATAACGTGTATAATATTTCAACGTATGCCGATATATCGCAGCTCTAGGGGGCGATATATCGCCACTTGAGGAATACGAAAAACACGTAACTTCGCACGAACACTTGACGAGCCTCGGGAACATAAGCCCAGGCGATATATTGCCTACTGTGGGTGATATATCGGCTCTAGGGCATTATTTTTGAATGGTTTTGAAATCGAGCTCATTTTATTCCATAACCTCTTGATAAGCCCAGAATCTTTTTGACCGAGTTTGAAGCCTCTGCTGAACAAATATTCAAATGTTTTTCAATTTAAAAGTCATTATTTTTATTCAAGCTAAATGAAGATCTTTTCATTCTTGAACTCTATAAATAGAACCTAGTACCCAGCCATTTCTTTCATTCTTCAAGCTGAGTTCAGAGCCTTCAAGCAGCTAGGTTTACTTTAGAGTGTTAAACACTTGGGTTGGGGTTATAAGCTTTATCATTCTAAGCTTATTAAACACTTGGGAAGTAAGGATAATAGTGTGTATTCCGATATCGAGGTGTAGTTCGGTTATAGTGCATTCAAGGTATTCCTATTTCTAGTTCCTTTATGTATTCCTAACTCATTGTTTTCATTCGTGGTTAGGCATTTAAGTTCTTTGAACTTGAGGTTCTTGTTGGTAAGTACCTTCTCGGTGGTTTAGTTCATTCCTTTTCATCTCCTTATTTTAGAAATACTCACCTTCTCATTTATGGTTTTTAGGAGTGTTCCAAAATCCTGTCCTTGTTCTCACATCCCAGTATTTGGTAAGGAAAATAGGATAGTATTATATGCTTATATAATTATGCTATAGTATGTTTTTATATGTTATGATTATACTATAGTATGTTTTTATATGTTATGATATATGTTTTTGGGGCTTATAGTTGCTTAGCTAGCAAACCTCATTGTATTTTGAGGCTTATAGTTGCTTAGTTAGCAAACCCCAATAGTTACCATGTACATGGGTTAGAATTATGATATATGTTTATAGTATATGTTATATATTTATAGCTTAAGTTTATGTATATGTTTCATGCTTGTAGTAGATTTTCCTTGTTGGGCATTAGGCTCATTCCTTTGTTTTATATGTGCAGGAAAATAGTTATGGAGGTTGGAAGATTTTGGCGACTAGGGATTGTGTATTGAGGGAGAATGGATTCGGTGGACTGCGTGAACGATTCGAGGACTAAGTTGTTTTTAGTCATTTTATTATGTTTCTATGTATTTTTCGTACTTTGTTTTTGTTGAGGCTCAAAATTCCACGCCCTCGAAGGATCAAAGGCATGCACTAAGGCCCCATAAGCACTTAATTACGTGATGGGCCTGCGATGCCCTCGGGCTCCCATTGTCCCGCACCAACCACATACCTAGCGAAGCCACGCCTTAGTTGCACCTGATGGTCTCGCTGGTGGAGCGTCTCGCTGGGCGTGGTGGCTTCGCTGGTGGAGCGCCTCGCTGCAGGTGGTGGCCTCGCTGGTGGTGGCCTCGCTGCACATGGTGGCCTCGCTGGTGGTGGCCTCGCTGATGGTGGCCTTGCTGCACATGGTGGCCACGCTAGTGGAGCGTCTCGCTGGGCGTGGTGGCCTCGCTGCACATGGTGGCCTCGCTGGTGGTGGCCTCGCTAGTGGTGGCCTCGCTAGTAAGGCACCTCGCGAAATGGTGCCCCAACCATGCCTCGGCCGCGCGCATGGGGTTCAGCACTAGGTGGCATCGCGAGATGGCGTCACGCACATGCCTATTCTTCGCCCCTAACACTTCAAGTGGACGTCTCCTCTAAGGGTCAACCATGACTTCGACATTTAGAGGGAAAGGCCTAAGAATAATTCAAAAGGATCATGTTGGTACAATCTTGTACGAGGTACGACTGTTAAGACCGTACGCATGATCCTGACACTCATGATAGACGAGTAGTTGGAGCATTAGGAAAGGGGACAGAATCGACACCACTACCTCCTGCGCCACTACACCTACCACTACTCATCAGACACGGGTACAGACAAGTAGTGGAGACATCCTCCTGACATCTGCTCCTGTACGGGATGTACGACCACAACCTCTGAAGCCACTCCCCTGACACAGTACATATGTACCACTTGGTCTCCTGGACCACCATGTATCTAAGGCCATTAGAGCCTACTATAAAATGAACTCTAAGACCACCTGAAAAGGGGTTGGAAATTTTACTGTAGCAGAGGTTTGAGTGTGAATGAAAGACTGAATTCTCCATTATTGTTCCATCATTGTTCTTGAGTTATTGTTCAAGTTTTTACAGCTTTCCGATTAGTGATCTTAATTTGATAATTTTTCCAACTTAACTTCGTTGACGAGTTCTCACCGTCAACAGTTTGGCGCCGTCTGTGGGAACCTTAGTTTCAAGCTACTGTTCCACCATTGTTTCCGACAAGAAGAAGATGCCAAGACGCTCGAAGCGACTGAGGGAGACGTGGGAGGTAGAAGTTCACCTGAACGAAGTCCAGCTGAAGGCCTCCATGAAGGACGCTCCTCCACCCAGGGACGTGGAGCCCCCGAAAGACCCTGAGGTTCACGGAGGTGATAGGGTGGCCTCATCGCCGGCCGCTCCACCTGGAGGGAGTCCTCCAAGAGCACCATCGGTAAACGCTGATGAGTTCCCTCCTCCAAAACCGCCGCAGGCACCGAACTCCGGCCGGCAAGACCCGGGCCCTTCTGCCCGTAGGCCTGACAAGCACCCCCGGGTCCACTCTGTGAGCTCGAGTTCGAAATCCCGGTTTTACGAAGAGGAGATACGTGAGCTCCACCACAAGAACCAAAGATTAGAAACCACATTAGAAAACATGCAAGAGGTCCTTAACGGCCTGCTGCAGGGTAAGTCCAGCGTAACCTTGCCTAAGAGGAAGGAGAAGGGCCAGGATGGGGTGGAGACCACGATACCGGTAGATGATGGGAGAACCCGACATTCAACTAGTAACACCCCCCGCGCGAAGCAACGCGATCACCCTGAACCACCTAAGCAGGCCCTGAAGCCAGCGCCGAGGACCAACGCTGCCCCTCGCCATGAAGATGAGGTCACCTCCAAAAGAACACCTTCAGACTTGCGGGAGGAGCTCAATAAGAAGAGCGCGGGCAAAGAGACCACGCCCCCTGTGGCGCCTCGAGAAGGCAAGGGAAAGGCGGATCTCAGCCCGTCCGCTTTAAGGGACACTCTCAGCAAGAGGAGGCAGGACCTTGACACGGAGATGAGGAGCTTGAGGAGCAAGATCGTCACCGCGTCAGGCGGACAGGCCTTTGAGGAGGACTTCGACCATGAGTCGCCCTTTGTGAGGGAAATTCAGGCAATCCGACTCCCTGCCAATTTTAAGGAGCCCAATATGACCCCTTACGAAGGGAACACGGATCCGAAATACCACCTGGATCCGTTTAATGATTTGATGAAACTGAGAGGGATCGAAAGTGGTGCCAGGTGCCATTGCTTCGCTGTTACTCTGAAAGGACCCGCCTACAAATGGTTCAAAAGACTAAGGTCGGGGTCCATCAGGTCCTGGCAGCAGTTTTCTGACGAATTCCTCCAGCAACACCATGCCGTGCGAGACTACACGATGCCTGGTACCAACCTGGCTAACGTGAAGCAAGGGGAGAACGAAAGCCTGAAGAGCTACATTCATCGGTTCAATATGGAGGCCGCAAAAGTGGGAAGCCTAACGCGACGAGAGTTAAAAATGGCCATTACCGCAGGAGTGCTCCCAGGAAGCAAGTTGTGGGACAACATGTTGAAGAGGGAAGTCACCGACTTAGATGACTTCTATGAGAGAGTGCAGAAGTACATCTGTGTGGAGGATGGCCATGCAAACCTGAAGGCGAGGAAGGAGGAGCCCCACGCGAAGCCCCCAACTAACGACGGATCGAATGTAGCGAAGAAGAAAAGGATGTACGATGGGCCAAGAGATGACTAGTAGAGGAAAACCAAACGAGGGGGTGACCATAGGCCGACGGCTTATACTTACTATACGAACCTCACGGACACCAGGGAGCATATTTACATCACCAACGAAGATTGAGTGCCCTTCAAGAAGCTCCCACCAATGAGGAAGGATCGGTCCAAAAGGGACCCCAGTAGATACTGCCAATACCACAAGGACATCGGACACACCACGGCAGAGTGTATCCATCTGAAGGAGGAAATTGAGGAGCTTATCCGCCGGGGGCAATTGGGCCGCTATGTCAGGAGAGAAAGGCAAAGGCTGGAGGGCGGGCCCACAGCACCCCAGGCACAAGAGCGTGCCCCAGAAATATAGGGGGAGGTCCGAACCATTTTTGGAGGTCCAGGATTTGGGGGAGACTCTAGGAAGGGGCGAGATAGATATGCAAGAGAGGCTCGGCGAAGTCCTCCTCCCTGCGTCATGAGTTTAGAACAACGACCCCTGAAGAGTTTCAAGCGGGAAAACGACTCGATAACGTTCACTGAGAAGGACGCACGGGGGGTAAACTATCCCCACAATGATCCGCTGGTGTTGACAGTTCAATTGGCAAATATGCGTGTGCATCGAGTCCTAGTGGACAACGGGAGCTCGGTGGACATCCTATATCGCCCTGCTTTGAAAAAGATGGGACTGGGCATTCGTCACCTGAAGCCCTGCCAGTCGTCCCTATACGGATTCACAGGGGACTCAGTGCAACCCCTTGGAATGATCGAATTGACACTTACCATGGGGGAAGAAACCCCGGCAGACTACAGTCATGTCTAACTTTGTTGTAGTAGATTGTGCATCAGCTTTCAACGCGGTATTGGGAAGACCCTCCCTGAGAGAATTGAAAGCCATAACTTCAATATATCACTTGGTTGTCAAGTTCCCGACTCCAGGAGGGGTCGCAAGTATGAAGGGAGAACAGAAGGAGGCGAGGGAGTGTTACAACATCTCACTCCGCACGCCTGTAAAACCGCATGAGCCAATGGCCATGGTGGTGCATGAGGTGCTATGTTTGCCCACGGGGGGTCTGCAGGAGCTGGACCCTCGGGTCGTGGATGAGCCAAGAGTAGAACCAGTGGAAGAAGTAGAGGAGGTTACGGTGACGGAGGAACCCTTAAGGAAATTGAAGATAGGGAGAAGCCTGCAAGGTGACGTGAAGGAGGAGTTGACGAAATTTTTGAAAGATAATCTAGACGTGTTTGCATGGAGTCATGAGGACATGGTGGGCATAGACCCCAGTGTGATGTGTCACCACCTGAACATCTCCCCAGAAGCAAGGCCCGTCCGGCAAAAGAGGTGGGCGCTAGACCCAACAAGATACGCAGTGTTAAAGGAAGAGGTTGACAAGTTGAAGGCCAACGGTTTCATCCGTGAGTCTTTCTACCCTGTGTGGGTATCGAACCCAGTACTCGTGCCGAAGCCGAATGGGAAGTGGAGAACTTGCATCGATTTCACGAACTTGAATAAAGCTTGTCCTAAGGATAGCTTCCCACTTCCCAGGATAGATCAGCTAGTAGATGCGACAGCAGAACATGAGTTACTAAGTTTTATGGACGCCTACTCAGGATACAACCAAATCCCAATGAACCCGACAGATGAAGAGCACACGTCATTCATTACAGACAAAGGGCTATACTGTTACAAGGTGATGCCCTTCGGGCTCAAAAACGCGGGAGCCACCTATCAAAGGCTGGTGAATAAAATGTTCGCCAATCAGATAGGAAGGAATATGGAGGTGTATGTGGATGACATGTTAGTGAAGACCAAAGTAGCAGCAGAGCTCAACAAAGACCTTGGGGAAATGTTTGACACGCTCAGGAAATACCGGATGAAGTTGAACACAGTCAAGTGCACCTTCGGGGTATCCTCAGGAAAATTCTTAGGCTTCATGGTCAATTCCAGAGGCATCGAGGCCAATCCTGACAAGATAAAGGCACTCATAGAGATGAGCCCGCCAAAGAATAAGAAGGAGGTGCAGTGCCTAACAGGAAGGGTGGCAGCCCTTAATAGGTTTATCTCAAGGTCCACCGACAAGTGCCTCCCATTCTTTGACATCCTCAAAGGGAGCAAAAAGTTCGCTTGGGATGAAAAATGTGAGGAAGCTTTTGTCAAGCTGAAAGAGCACCTGGGGAAGCCACCCCTGTTAGCAAAGCCAGAGAAGGGCGAGAAGCTGTACCTGTACTTGGCAATGTCTGAGCATGCCATCAGCGCAGCCCTGGTTAAGGGAGAGAAGAAGCAGCAACAACCCGTATACTATATAAGCAAACGTTTGGTGGATGCGGAGAACCGGTATCCAGAGATCGAAAAACTGGCCTATGCGCTAGTGGTGGCATCGAGGAAGTTGAAGCCTTACTTCCATGCACATACAATTGAAGTCTTAATAGATAGTTCTTTGAGACAGGTCTTACATAAGCCAGAGACTTCAGGGAGACTAATGAAATGGTCGATTGAGCTAAGTCAGTTTGATATTGTATACACTCTGAGGGATTCCATCAATGGACAGGTGCTGGCAGATTTTATAGTAGAACTCACCCATCAGCGGAATGAAGGAAGGAATGAAGAAGGAGAGCAGCCTGTTATGGAGGAGGAGCTAGGAGGTTTAGAGTAGTGGAGTTTGCACGTTGATGGGGCATCAAATGAAGGAGGATCAGGAGCGGGCATCATGATGACTGGGCCCGAGGGACATAGAATGTATTGCGCAATCCAATTTGGGTTTGAGGCCTCCAATAATGAAGCAGAGTACGAGGCGCTCTTAGCTGGCCTGCGTTTGGCCCAGGAACTGAGAGTGACGCGCCTTCAAATCTTCAGCGACTCTCAATTGGTAGTATGCCAAGTAAAGGGAGAGTACCAGGCGAGGGGACCCAAGATGGCAGCATACTTGGACAAGGTGAAGGGCTATCTGGGACGGTTGGTGGCATATACTATAGAGCAAATCCCCAGAGAAAAGAACACCCATGCCGATGCACTCGCAAAGCTGGCATCTACAAAGGATAGTGATGTCTTGGAATCAATACCCGTGAAGTACTTACCAAAACCCAGCATCGAAGGCGCGGACGTGCACATGATTAGTGTCCCGAGGGAATCATGGACCGAGCCGATCAAGAGGTACTTGGAAGAAGGAACCTTGCCTGCAGATAAAAACGAATCCTAGAGGTTGGCGTACAAGGCCGCAAGATACACCCTGGTAGATGGGGTCCTTTACAAAAGAGGATTCTCAATGCCACTCATGCGGTGTGTAGAAGAAGAGGAGGCGTTGAAAGTGTTACAGGAGATACATGAGGGAGAGTGCGGCAACCACGAGAGCGGACCCTCCACGGCTAGGAAGGCCATGAGACAAGGATACTACTGGCCTTCCATGGACAAAGATGCGCATGACTTTGCCCCAAAATGCGACAAATGCCAGAGGCACGCCAACTACCCTCGGAAACCCCCAAGCGAACTGACCAGCATGACCAGCCCCTGGCCCTTCGCTATCTGGGGGATAGACTTGATTGGCGCTCTTCCTACAGGCAGGGGTGGAGCAAAGTACGCGGTGGTGGCAGTGGATTATTTCACTAAGTGGGTAGAAGTGGAACCCCTTGTGAAGATAACCGCCAAGCACATCACCTCTTTCGTCAACAAATTCATTGTGTGTCGATATGGAGTACCCTACAAGATTATTTCCGACAATGGTACCCAGTTCGAGGGAGGAGCCTTCGATGAATATTGTAAGGAAAGAGGCATAAGGAGGAGTTTCTCCGCGGTTGTGCACCCCCAGGTCAATGGGCAAGTGGAGGCCATAAACAGGGTCCTTAAGAAGAACCTGAAGACAAAGCTGGAAAAGATGAACGGAGCCTGGGTAGATGAGCTACCAAATGTGCCGTGGGCTTACAGAACCACCCCACGCATGACTACTGGGGAATCCCCATTCTCCTTGACCTACGGGTGCGAGGCCGTGCTCCCAGTCGAGTCCCACAGGGTACAGGCATATGGAGACGAAGCCAACCGCGTAGCCCTGGCCGAAAGCTTAGACATGCTGGAAGAGAAGAGAGAAAAAGCCCAAATGAGGGTGGCGGTATACCAGCAGCGCGCCACAAGGTACTACAATTCGAGGGTGCGAGAGAGAACTTTCAGAGTTGGTGACCTGGTGTTAAGGAAGGTACTCCCAAATACAAGAGACCCAGGCGCAGGAGCGCTGAGGGCGAATTGGGAGGGGCCTTACCAGGTTGCTCAGTGCATCCCCCCGAACACTTACAAGCTGGCTCGCATGGACGACACCCTCATACCCCGAGCATGGAACGCGGAGCACCTGAGGAAGTACTACCAGTAAGGCGCCCATGTTCGATGGAAAAAGAACAAGTGTTGCACACTGCCTTAATATGATAGGGAGAAATCAAAGAGGTTACTTAGATAGCCTCCTAAGTAGGAGTGAGTCTTTTATTTTTGTTTTATATAAAAACTTCATATGTACCATTGCAACTATTTGTATGAGGCCATTTATTATGAATGTGATGAATGGAACTGCATGTTGTGGGTAAAACTGTTCAACCTCATGTATTGTTTTCCTTCGCTACGTGGGCATCAGCCAAAGTGCCTGCCGAAATAAATTTCACCAGACACTTGGGGGGCAGGATAGGAGGCGACAGCAGGCAGCTAGCAAAGGGAACCGAAAAAGGGCCCTATAACGAAGGATCCTAAAAAGGGACCCCTTGCCCTCCTAGAAACAAGACCCCTAAAAGGGACCCTCTACCAAGAGGACCCTTAGCCCTCCTAAAAAGGAGGCCCCTAAAAATAAAAAAAAAAGAAGAGGACCCTCTACCAAGAGTATCCTAAAAAGGGCCCTCTATCAAGAGGAAGTAACCCATAACCAAAGAGACCCCCTATACTAGGGCCTTAAACGAAGTCCCTACAAGGCATCCCTTGGGATCACAAGGATTAGCTACCCTTATGAACACCAAGGGAGGCCATAGGGACTTACAAAAAATGCATGGTGACGAAAATAATAATAAGTCTAGAGCGGTCACCAAGCCGCCTAGCCAAAAAGGGTCCCAAAGGAGACCCTTGCAAAAATAGTACTATGAATAACGACGAGAAGGACGCTTCTCGCAAAGAAATAATAAGCGCGCGCAAGAAAAACATAAAAGGATAACTAAGACCCAAGGGGTCAAAATATCCTTATAAAAGCAACCAAGAGGCACCAAAAGAGGTCCCAGCGAACCCTTTCACATGGGCTCCAACGAACCTCCAGCCTGATAGATAAAAGAGGGGAACCAACTAAACCCCGTCACACAGGCTTAAAAGGGCCTCGAATGCAATAGAACAAGAAATAAACAGCAACATATGTATTTATACATTAAAAAAAAAAGGAGTTCTCGGGATAGTACAAGAGTTACCAATAGAAAAGTAGCACTGATAATGATGTTACAAAAAAAAAAGAAAAAAAAAAAAAAAGAGCAAGACTACTTCAAGGCCTCCCATAGTGAGCACTCCACCAAGCTGCTCAGGCAACGGCCTGTTCGCCAAAAGAGGAGAAGTCGAAGTTAGGATCCTGCCTCCACACATTGTAAAGAGCACGATCTATAGACTTGCGCTCGGTTATGATCCTCTCCGCCTCCAAAAAAGCCCTCGCCACCTCCCAGGAAGCCCTCTCCGCCTCCAAGGAAGCGATCTTCTCCTGAGCCGACTGTAGTTCAGGCCTAAGGGCCTCAACTTCAGTCTCCAGTTGAGTAACCCTCTCCTGCAACGCGGTAGCAGCGGCCTTGGCCCCCCGGAGCTCGCGCTCCAAGCATCTAGCCTTGCCCTTTAGCTCCTTGATCTTGGCCTTCAGCTTCTCCCTCTTCGAGTCCAAGTTGGCATACTTAGTCTGGGCCTTTGACAATTGGACCTTGGTTGCGCTAAGCTCATTTTCAAGCTCCTAGACCTGGGCCATGAGGCCGTCCCTCTCGGTAGTAGATGCAGAGAGGACGCCGGACGTGTCAGCATGCCGAAGGGACACGATGTAGATCTGCACAAGAAAGTCAATGGCGTCAGCAATAAGTAACAAAAAGAAAAACACATGTACACCTATACATAATATTAATCAACGCAAGGTGCAAGACCTCACCCAGGCCGCGTCACGCCTTAGGGTTTCCCCAAGGTCTGGTTGGGTCACATTCCCTAAACCTCTCCAGTCGGAGATAGGGAGGTCCGAGGCAATCTGAATGAAACGCTGGGCATAGGATGAGGCCATCCTAGTCACCCAAGGCTCCGCCTCCACGCTAGGAACATCTGGTTGGACAGGAACGGATGACCCACTCGCCGATACAGGAGGAGGCGCAGGGAAGGGGAAAAACTGGAACCCTGGTGCATTAGAAGGGGGCTCCGCGAGGTCGACATAATCAGCATCCGGCAAGCCAATATCATGAGGGACCTGAGGGAAGGCGTCATTGCCATCAAGGCCAGGAGGAGCGTAACATCCCGCTGCGGCCTGCGGGTCCGGAGATTGACAGGCCATGTCCTGGTCATGGGAACCGTAAGGAGGGCATCCTCCGGGGGACAGGGGGCACTGATGAGACCCCCCACATTCGAGAGGAACATCCTCCATCTCCTCCTCAGCCTCACCATCGTGTAGGGATGGCCCAGCCGGCATAGCCATAGCCTTCTTAGACCCAGTAACTGACCACAGGAACTTGGGGTCAGAGACTGGGGACAGCTGGTAGCGGTTGAGGTTCGCCACAGTAAATAGGACCGTCGCCTTCTTCAGAGCGGAGTCCGCACTAATGAGCTTGTTGATGGCCTCCGCCTCCGGCCCAATGACCGAAGGATCAGCAAATTGCCCTGCATAATCCACGCCAATGTCAGTACAAGCAAGAGTACGAAACAGTAAGTTCTATTAAGAAAAAGAGACAAACCAGGATACTTACTAGGGCCGGCGCGAAAGTCTTCACGAACTGAAAGAGGGCCCTCTACCCAGAAAAAGTCTTGTTTCCAAGGCCCTGTGTTGGACACTGAGCCCTCTATCAAGGGGAGCTCATTGGCCTTCTGCAGATAGTAAAATCCCTTGGACTTGTGCACTCCCATGAGGTTATACAGGGAATGCACCTCCTGCGCCGTCGGGGCCCGTTGGGCGTTTTCCTTAAACCAAATGAAGAGGCAACTTAAAGTCAACCAACTGTTGGGTGACAGTTGAAGAGGGACCAAGTCGAAGTAATTAAGAACCGCCACGAAAAATGGGTGCAAAGGAATGGTGCCACCCGCCTTCAGAATCTGCTCACTCAAAGCCACAAAACCCTTCGCAGGGCGGTCAGCCCGGCATGCCTCCTTAGGAGCATATAGGGCGTATTCTGATGCAATGCAGTAGTGCTTTACGATTCCCTTCAATTTGTTCGGAGACACATGGGACACTAGGCTGGATGCCAGTAGAGGGGCCTCATCCTCTTCTTGGACAGACACCTGCCTGCGTGCTTTCGGCATATCTGCAAAATCAAAAGAAATATGTGAGGAAGAGACAGAACACTTAACCCTCCATTTTTTCTTCCTAGCAAGAGTTTTCCATCGAGGGAGCGATGGCGGAAGCACTAAGCTAGGATAAACTGAGACTAGGGGTTGGGGAGAGGAGCTAGCAGCCCCATGACTGTCATCAGGCGAGGAGGGAGTGGGAGGTTCTGGCGGAATGTGTCCCTCCATAAATTCTAACTCCCACCACAATTCAAAAAGGGTCGTCCTAAGACGCGCTATATGGTCACTAATGCCCAGAGGTGAAGGTCCTCCATCTCCTCTCAACACCGAGTCAATTTCGCTCTCCACCACCCAAATTTTACGCCTAAGATCGGCCATGCACTCGAGGTGGAGGATGCGGGCTTGCCTTAAAGAGTCATAGTCCTGGTGAGGGTTGCCCTCAGGGGACTCTGAGTCTGAGGACAGGTCAATAAACTCAGCCTTTGGGGGTATGTCGGACGGGCCGTCACTGGCCATGAAACCACGTCCCAACAGCAAAAAGGGGTTCACGTATAAACGAGGGGAAGGCTACAAAACACAAAGGAATAGGCTCAATACATCTAGATGCAAACGCCCTAAATGGCCTACTACAGGGTATATATAAAAAAAAAAACAACAACAAGGAGGAGGGGCGTGCATATGGTCAAACTCACTACAAGCTCAGACTAATGTACCCCATCCCGAGTACTGCTAGTTTGGACCCGATAAAATAAAAAATAAATAAATAAAAGGGAGAAGGAAAGAAAATATACCTCAAGCGATTAAGAGAGCGAAGGCGGGATCCAAAGAAGGTCACGGAGCAAAAAGCACCACAGAGTCGAAAGTGCGCGTCTGCAAGAATGAACCAAAAAGATGTGTTAGCCATAAAATAGACACACCAAGAAATTAGCTCATATTTAAAAAAAAAAAAAAAAAAAAAAAAGATGATGAAACTATGGAAAAAGTGTGGTTGTGGGGGATTGAACCCTTTACCTCTTGAAAGGAGCAAGGGTCTAAATGCCACTAAGCTAAGGAGATGAAGTGTAAATATTTGGCCATGCATGAGGGCCTATTTATAGGAATCATGGTGAATAGTCTACAAGAGCACCTAAAGGTACTCTAATAGACTGGGGGGCAAGTGTTGAGGCTCAAAATTCCACGCCCTCGAAGGATCAAAGGCACGCACTAAGGCCCCATAAGCACTTAATTACGTGATGGGGCCGCGATGCCCTCGGGCTCCCATTGTCCCGCACCAACCACGTACCTAGCGAAGCCACGCCTTAGTTGCACCTGATGGCCTCGCTGGTGGAGCGTCTCACTGGTGGAGCGCCTCGCTGGTGGTGGCCTCGCTGCACATGGTGGCCTCGCTGGTGGTGGCCTCGCTGCACATGGTGGCCTCGCTGGTGGTGGCCTCGCTGGTGGTGGCCTCGCTGGTGGTGGCCTCGCTGATGGTGGCCTCGCTGCACATGGTGGCCACGCTGGTGGAGCGTCTCGCTGGGCGTGGTGGCCTCGCTGGTAGTGGCCTCGCTGGTGGTGGCCTCGCTAGTAAGGCACCTCGCGAAATGGTGCCCCAACCATGCCTCGGCCGCGCGCATGAGGTCCAGCACTAGGTGGCCTCGCGAGATGGCGTCACGCACACGCCTATTCTTCGCCCCTAACACTTCAAGTGGACGTCTCCTCTAAGGGTTAACCATGACTTCAACATTTAGAGGGAAAGGCCTAAGAATAATTCAAAAGGATCATGTTGGTACAATCTTGTACGGTGTACGACCGTTAAGACCGTACGCATGATCCTGACACTCATGATAGACGAGTAGTTGGAGCATTATGAAAGAGGACAGAATCGACACCACTACCTCCTGCGCCACTACACCTGCCACTACTCATCAGACACGGGTACAGACAAGTAGTGGAGACATCCTCCTGACATCTGCTCCTGTACGGGATGTACGACCACAACCTCTGAAGCCACTCCCCTGACACAGTACATATGTACCACTTGGTCTCCTGGACCACCATGTCTCTAAGGCCATTTGAGCCTACTATAAAATGAACTCTAAGACCACCTGAAAAGGGGTTGGAAATTTTACTGTAGCAGAGGTTTGAGTGTGAATGAAAGACTGAATTCTCCATTATTGTTCCATCATTGTTCTTGAGTTATTGTTCAAGTTTTTACAGCTTTCCGATTAGTGATCTTAATTTGATAATTTTTCCAACTTAACTTCGTTGACGAGTTCTCACCGTCAACAGTTTTGTAACAAATTTTAAGATTTAAGTTATGCTTTATTTTATTTTCAAACAATGGGATCCCATATCCTACCCCTAATTTATTTATTTTAACCTTGGTTTTACAGTTTTTAATAAAGTTATGACTATTTTGTATGTCATTTTTGTTAAGAATATTGTCTATGTATAAGTAGTATTAATGGTCAAAAGTCTAACAATAAGTTGGGTCATTACACGCCACCCCGAAACCCAGAAAAACCAGCGATTTTCCAAAATTGAAATTTCCCAAATCCGACCCAAAACTCAATTTCAACCAAATTTGACCATAAAAAATGGGCCCAACAAGACATACATAATAAAAAAACTTAAAAACCCACTAAAACTCAACAAAAACCTAAAATACAAACTCTCCCCAAGAACATTAAAAAAAACAAATCTTAAAGACTTATAAGATTTAGTTTACCTCTGAGAATTCGAGTCCCAACTGGATTTCCAAGCTTGACAACTTCTACTTCTCTAGAATCAACTTCCAATTCCCTATCAAGATTGCTCCCAAGCCCAGAGTTCAAAAACTCTCTTCAATGGTTTCTCTTGGAACAAAGGAAGGATGAGAGAGAAAGAGAAAATGAGAGAGAGAGGGAGAGGGACATCTGAGTTAAATAACTCAGACTTGGCCTATTTCACATAATAGTCCCAAAAGATCGAAAAACCCTTGGCGAAAAACCTCTCTCAAAGCCTCTCAAGGGTAAAAGGGCCATTGACACTCTAATTCTACTAACCTCAAGTTTCACTTATAATTCCCAATTAATTCCACCAATCACAAAATACCTCTATTTTCCCCTAAATACAACTCATACTCCAATGAGTCTCGGTAACTCACCAATTACCGAAATACCTCTTGGCTCACCCCGATCAGCGTATTAATCCTCGTTGTGATTTTACCACTATTTTCTCAAAAGGACTGACTCTTGCCAAATATCTCAAATATACCCACATAACAATGTGGGCTCAAACATAGAACATATAATTACAGATATACCCATAGTGGGTTAAAATTACGAAAATACCATTTTTAATAGAAATAGGCCTATAAGGACATTTAATACACTTAAATATGCATAATCAGTCTTATTATAATATAACTCATGTAATTCACATAATCAAACAAATATTCAGTAGCCACGCATAATTCCAATTATGCCCTCCCGACACCCTAATCAAGGCACTAAAGCCTTAGTGGAAATTTTAGGATGTTACAACTATCCCCTCCTTATAGAAATTTCTTCCTCGAAATTTATCTGAACAATTCGAGATACTGATCCCATATATCTCTCTAATTCCCAGGTCGCTTACTCAAATTTACTGTTCCTCCATAATATCTCAACCAGAGGAATATTCCTGTTCTTCTAGACTGTTTCTTTTCTATCCAAGATTTGAACCGGTCATTCCTAATAGGATAAGTCTACTTGTAGTTCCAGATCCTCTCCAAGATCTCAAAGGTCCCACAAACCTAGGGCTCAACTTGCCCTTTTTCCCAAACCGCTTCACTCCTCTCAAAAGTGAAACTCGAAGGAAGGCCTAGTTCCCAACCTAGAACTCTATATTTCTATGATTAGTATCGTCATAACTCTTCTACTTACTCTGTGAAGTGAGCATCCGAGCTCTAATCTTCTCGATGGCCTCATTGGTCCTCTGAACTGCTTCAGGACTCAGGTATCTCCTCCCACCCATTTCAAGCTCAAAAGTCACCATCTTCTTCATACAATTGATGGGTGCCCCATACTTGGCTAACCAGCCCATTCCCAGAATCTTATCAAAATCTTTCGTAGCTAGTTCAATCAGATCCACTGATAACTATCTACTGGTAATAATCTGGCCCATCTCCTAGAGACTACCAATTCTTCAATAGACAACAAGGTTGCAAACCCCACAGTATAATAATCACATGGTCTACACAATCTATCTATCACTCTATTAGATACAAAAGAATGTGTTGCAGCAGAATCAATCAGCACAATATTAGAAGAACCAACACTAGAAATCTAACATGTCACGACAGAGGGACTAGCCTCAGCCTTTGACTACGTCCATGAGAACACTAGAGCTGGAGTCAAGTTGTCTACCTTCTTTGTTCTCAGGAAAATCCTTCTTGAGGTACCCAACTATTCCACATAGAAAACATCCATTTGCTTGACATTCTCCCAGATGAAGCCTCATGCATTTGGCACACTCTGGATAAGTCCTCTAGATCTCATTGCCACCCTGGCAGCCAATCTGAACACCTCGAGCCCTCCTATCTGGGTCTGAAACTGTAGAAATATCTAAGGTTTTTCTCTTCTAGTCACTAGGGCCTCCGCCTCTACCAGATCCTAGCGGTGCTCTCACGCCAAATCTTGTTCTCTGCACCCTCCACAGTAAGGGCCTTCTCCATTAACTGAGGACAAATCGTAACTCTAGGTATAGAGGTGATTCTAACATGCCGGGCTATCATAGCATTCGCCCCCTTAAGGAACCTTTCCTTCCACGTAACCTCAGTTGGCACCAAGTCAGAAGTGAACTTGCCCAACCTATTGAACTTCAGAGCGTACTCTCTCACTGTCATGGTGCCCTAGACCAGATTGGTAAACTCATATGCTTTTGTAGCTCTGACTACATTGTCATAATATTTCTCATTAAAATGGTCTCTAAATTCTTCCCAACCCTGTGTAATCACATCCCAAGTCTAGGATACTACCTCCCACTAGATACGAGCATCCTCCCGAAACATGTAAGTGGCACATACCACTCTATCATTACCCTCTGCCCTCATAAAGTCCAGAGTAGAGGTAATCATACTCATCCACTACTCAACTCACAGTGGGTCTGACCCTCCCTCAAAGGTAGGAGGGTGTTGCTTTCTAAACCATTCATACAAAGGCTCCCATTTGTTTTCAACCTCTGGCGGGTGAACAACTGGTATCAAGACAGGTGGTACAACTAATGCACTGTCCCTACCGAAACCTATTGTCTCAAAAAACATATCTCATCCTCTTGCCTCTGTAATCTAGCCTGTATTTCAGCAAACATTTGCTGCCAGATCTCAGGGGCTGGCGGAGGATTTTGACTCTGGTTATCATCTCGAGCGTTTATTTCTACACAGGCTAGTCTATCTAGTTGCCTTGGAAGCATAATTCCAAGTCTATATGCAATCAATGACTCGGCTCATCAGGCAATGATAACGGTGCCGAACACCCCCGGGGTCCAAAGCTGAACATATAAGCGTTACATATGCATCAATTAATAGGTCTATCTTTAACAATATATATATATATATCATCCTCTCTATTCTAGTATGCAGATAAGGCATATAGTTTAGAATAACATATATATAGGTATTCAACCCATTACCCACCGAACCGTGAGCCTAGCTTGTCTTTAGCGGCGAATGTACATGCCCAACCAACACTACTACAAAATACCCTTTACGGGACCCTTTTTTAGGACATGCACATAAATGCAAGTCCTTAAAAATATTTATGGAGTTTTTAGGACACTCATTGAGAGTCCTGAAAAAACAAAATTTAGAACTCGCAATGAGTGTCCGAAAAAAATATGCGAGTCCTAAAAAAATCTGGGCTAAAAAATGAGTGTTTTACTTAACAATTTTAAGCACTTGCTTTGGGAATCCTTAATACTCTTTAAGGACTGAAAACACCTGGGCTGAAAAATTAGGAATGGTGACTTTTAAGGACTCACTTTGCGAGTCCTAAAAGAGTATTAAGGACTCCCAAAGCAAGTCCTTAAAATTGTTTAAGTAAAAGAGGATAAAAACACTCATTGTTTCGAAAATATAGGGTCAAAATACACATTTGAGGATTTATTTCAGTCACACACATTTGGGGATTTAGGGCTTTGATGGACGACGGTTGTTGGTGGTGAACAGCGACGGTGACCGACTGTGGGTGTTGTTGCATTGGCTCTCGGCACTCTCAGAAATCTGCTCCTTCAACGTTGGTTCTCGGCTGTTGGTTGTGAACGACGACGGTGACCTTAGCTCCAGGTGCGTGCGCGGGTTCTCGGTGGCGGTGGCGTGCTGTTGGCGTGGGCATCCCTGAGTTCATGGTGGATGTGGTTCACGGCATGCTCTTCATCTCAGGTTTTTTTTATTTTTTATTTTTTAATTTCTTTACCTATATAAATATATATGTATGTTATTTATATATATATATATTATAGTTGCAGATTTTAAATTTATATATATATGTATGGTAATATTATAATTTCAGATTTTAATATAGGGTAATAATATAGGGTAATAATTTTAGATTATAATATAAGATAATAATATAATTTCAAGTTTACTATACAAATAAATATACTTTTGATTTAAAAACTTAAAATATGATTAAAAAATAAATAATAATACCCATGTGCAATTTTCTAACTACAACTAAAATAAATGAGTGTTATTTCTTCAATTAAAATTTTTAAGTTATCTTTTTTTTAAAAAAAAAAAAAAACTATATATATAAACTTTATTATTCGTATGCAATTAAATTGTTTCAAAATTAAATGAATTTTATCATACATTTTACATCATGAGTTATAAATTATATGAAAGGATAAAAGCTTCACAATGTATTAATTAGACTTATTTCCTGATCAAAGTTCCTTAATATATATGTACATATACATATTCTGATTCGGTTTTTGTGATCCGGATATTTAACATCTGACATTTTTCTTTTTTTATAATGTTGATTAAAATGAATAGGTTAATATTTTGATTGGTGTTAAAGCATTGGATTGGTAGCTAATTGCAAGAGGTATGTTGTATTTGATTTAGTTTTAAAAAAATTCAAAATTTTACAATTTTGAACGATAACTGTATTACTTTAGTGGAGTTTGAATATCTTAGATATTCATCCGTAGTGAAGTAGGTTCTGAGAATTATGTGTGCTGCGGTGATAACGGAAGATTGAGAACTTGCATGTCTTAGTGAAGTAGGTTATGAGAATTTTGTGTGTTGCGGTGATATATGGATGAAAACCTGTGTGTTGTTTGATTTGTTTGACATGTTGGTGTTGATTGTGACATATGGCTAGGCTAGTAAATTCGGGGATATGCTGTCCGATTTTCTATAGATATTTTTGCACTTAGTTTTGTGTGGAAATATGAAAAAGATGACTACCACAATGATAAATTTATGATCCGAATATTTAACATTTGACCGTCTAATTAATAATTAAGTTGAATTTAAAATTTTCTACTATTCACAAAATTTGCTTAATCTGAGCCTCCAAAGAGCCGATTTAGAGTAACTATGTGATCACATATTTGTGCTTTCGAGATTATAAGTGTAGGATAGGTCTTTCTAGAATTTGAATCAAAATCCTCATCTTTTCTCTCCCAAAAGAGTAAAACAGGTTGCTGAATAAACCCTATCCGTGAGATTTAAGAATCATACATATAATATAACATTCTGAAAATTAATCTTAGAAAGATCCTTCAACGGTGTTTGTTCTGCCACCTATTGTGAACCTTTAACAAAGCTTATGTTGGTGACTGTGGCCTATTTTCTTACCTTTTTAACCTAATTTCTAGGGTTTATATGATTTGAAATAGATTTAGGATAAATGATATTTGAGTTTTAGGAATATATATTTATATAGCATGAAGAAATTTATTATCTAGAATCAACGCTTGGGGTTACTTCATAGGCAGCTGAGGTGAGTATTTTTTAAAAAAAATATTTGATGGTTTGAGTTGCGTAGAAGGGGTTTCATTAAAGGGTTGAGTTGTTTCTAACTCCTGATGATATTTTTCAATTTGTTTCAATTGTGCTTGTATTTGGTGTTTCTGGGTTTAGATTCTGAGTTTTTTTTTCATGTTTTCTTTTTAATCTTATTTTTCTATTTGTAACAAGAATATAGTTGTTAATGCCTTTCAGTTCTCTTATACGTACTTATCTCTTATACAACCATTTTGTGGCTATCTAAAATTGGGCAAAATCAATATACTTTGCTTGATGCAACCTCTACTCTTCCTCTCGTGTACCAATTGCCTTTCTGTTATAGTAATTATAGGTTCCATTTCGTGAAATATGTGTAATTGTGGGGAGGATTTTGATTTTGTTATATGTTATAATTGATCGTATTTACAATGCGAAAAATTGATTCATAAAATGTCCCTAGCTAAGAGATATTGTGTTGTGGGATATCATGATTGAGACCTCATTTCACTACCTATACAGGTACTACTAAAGTGGCTTAATAAAGACTCACATTCATAACCTCCTTTTATTTTTTTAGTAGTATAATAAAATGTAATATATAATTGCTTTGCTAGTTGTTTAATGTTTGCTGCTCTAGATTATATAGTAGTAGCAAGACTAGGATATATTCAAGTAGATTATGTATATATGTGTAAGTATTAAAAATTGTGTAGCTAATGAATTAATATGTATCTTGATCACTACTGAGACTGACCATAGTAAAACTGCTTAGTTCATATATATAGATCGACTTGTCTTTTTATTTATTTCCAAATGAATTTTTTCCTTCTATTAATTAAGAAAACAATGATGACAGAGCAATTGAGAGAACTCTTAGTAGCATTGTAGTGAATGAGTTTTATTTGAGAATGTATGTTAGAAATCTTATTATTTTCGTGATATTGCAAAGAACTTAAATGTGTACAATTTCATTGGTAGATATGATTTTTATAATATGATTTAGTGGCCTATTTAACACGCTTTCTAGCATGCGGATTTTCATGGACTGCTTCATCACACTTTTTCCTTTGTTTTTTCTTCCATTAAATGGTACATTAGTTGGATTAATATAGAATTTTATTTTGCTGCCTTATATTAGAAGAGCTTTTATAGAATGTGCTTCATATGGTGGATTGTTGTATTCTGTGGGTAAATTATACCTAAACTATATTTATTGTCTCTATTTACTCGAGAATTTTTTAACTTCTCAATAGTAAGAACATAAAAGATAAAAAAAACCAACATCAAGCAAATAAACAAAGAATTTGATGTGCAATATAATAGTTTTAATATCTTTTTCCATCATAAGTTCCAATTATATGTGATTAAATGAAGATAAAAGTTATATAAGTTGTGGTAGGCAAATAAAAACTTACTTGCTTTCCAAGTCTTTGTCAACCACATTGTAATTTTATATGATAAGAGTCTTTTTTTTTTTTTTTTGTATATGTGGGTAGATTACGAGAGAAAGAGATTGAAAGTGTTTTGTCTTCATTTTTTAAATTTGATTATAAGTTAGATAATTCAGCATATTTAATCAGATACTTCATAGCTTCTTCATAAGGTTTGAGCTATTTTCATGCAATACACATGACTGACATAAAGCATAAATAAGGATTTTAGTATACTTTTAGTTTGATATACTTTTCTTTGAATTTGTAAAACTTTATGCAATCTATTACTTAGAAAGATTTTAAATGTGAGGCATTTAATGTACTTCATATCAGGTTAATAGATTTCTCTTCACCTGTAACTTATTTTCTTTTGTTTTAGTTGTCATTTTTTAATCAAATGATGAGCTATTGACACAGATAATTTTTTATTGTTACCACACTCTTCTTTGAACCTATTATTTATTGTTAATGGCTTCATGCCAAGTATGATTACATCTATGGAACCATGGAGAATTTGTTAGATATGCTTTAGTTCTAATGGTTCTTTTGCAGCGCTTTTTCTTTGAAATACCAACTGTTCCAGAATAAATTGTTGTATATTGTATCACTGTGTGTGCATTTCTTTTAATAAAGAGCTACAACTTTTAGTGTTTCAGGAACTAAAGAGAAAGAGCACAGCAGCTACTGCACTCAAGTCACTTCAACATAAACATGAGAAATACAAGATAGAGTTGAACAACTCATATAACAATACTCGAGTATACTTATAACTTGTTCATGTTGCACATAACTGATTACTTATAAATTGAGATTATATTTGTATCTGATGAAATATATTTTGATTAAGTTTGCTATGTAATTTTTTTCTTTGTAATATGTAAATTTGGTTTATTTTTTTATTGTTGACTATTGTTGGTGTAATAAATTTATAAAATTGTTGAATAAAATAATTATAAGTTTTTTTGTTTTATTATAAAGTGTTAGAACTAATCAAATATAAATTTAATGTTGCCAATGTTAAATTAATTTAATTTTTGATGTGCATTATTTTACTACACCACATTCTTTTAGGACTAGCAACGCGAGTCCTAAAAGCTTACTTAAAGGCACTCAACCCGATTTTTTAGGACTAGCGTTGCGAGTCCTAAAAACATTCTTAAAATTACTTAAAGGCACTCAACCTGATTTTTTAGAACTCGCAACCTCGGTTTTTAAGGCTCTCAAATAGAGGACTTGCGCCCCGCGAGTCCTAAACACTTTTTTAGGACTCGCAATGCTAGTTCTAAAAAGCCTTTTTGTAGTAGTGCAATCTTCAAGAACCATTAAACCTTGACAACTCTGATACCAAGTTGCAATGCCCTACTAATCCAAGATTATTACATTGTGTGTTTAAATAGTGCTCAACTCGCTAAATGACTCATTTGGACTAAAACATGTAATTAAACTGAATAAAGGATAAAAGTTAAAAAATTTGGCCAAAGGAGTAATACTTTTCATTAAAAGAGTTTAATATATACATGGGATCCCAGAAAAAATTTATAAACTGATACAGGACAAACAATATACAAATTAGTCATCCTAAGCGGAAAAATGATCAGTAATTCTAGATCCACAAAAGAAACCTCGATCGCGGTGATCGAGGAGGCTGAAAATGTACACAACACCCCTGAAGCTCTCTCTTTCTCTCTTTGCCCTTACTTGCACCAAAGACCACCCGTAAGCCAAGGCCCAGCAAGAAAACCTCACAGAGTAATCCAAATATTCAAAAGCAATAAACACATGTTTCACAGATATCAGATACATTCATTCCAATCATATAACATGTAAACATGTTACGCAGTTTACAAAAATATTCATTTTAATCATATAATCAATTACACAGACCAGGAAAACAACTATACTGAACGGTCTGTAATGCCCCAAATTTCCTAATAAGGTTTAGGACCTTGATTAGGAGTTCGGGAGGGCCATAATTGATTTATTATGCCATTAAATGATTATATGCATGTTTATGTGAATTATATTATGATATGATGATAAATGCATGCATATGGGTCCATTTTTAATTATAAGGGCATTTTGGTAATTTGGCCCATTGAGGGCGTAATTGTGTATTTTCATGCTTGTGGGTGAGTTATAAATAATACCACATTGTATGTTGATTGGTTCGAGCCATTCGGCATGAGATGATCATGGAATGTAAGTTTTTGGTCTGGTCATAACGGGATTATGTTCGGGGTTTGGGGTGAGTCTCGGAGTGATTTGGTGATTGGAACTTTACCGAGAATTAAAGGGTAATGGGATATGATTTATTGGCATTTGACAATTTTTGAGAATAGCGGGAATTGGAGGGTGTTAATTATAATTAACGAAACAGGCGGGAAAGGACAGTTTTGCACTTGGTGGCCTTAAAAGGATTTGAAGTGATCTAGGGTTGTGTTCTACCATTGAAGAGGATGCTAAGCTGAGATTGAGGTGAGTTTTTAGCCATTAAAACCATAGTTCTTGCTTTGTTTTCTCATTGAGTTTCAGTTGGGTTTTTGGTTTGAAAGTTGAGTTTCAATTGGAGTTTTTGGCAAGGGTTTCTTAGGTTGTGATGCCTAGGTTATGTATAGATGGTTTTTGGGTTTATTTGAGACTTAAAATGAAGTTTAGAAGCTTTTGGTTCAGGTTGGAAATGGAGGAGTCAAAGGGGAAAGTTTCAGGGCACTTTCTGGCTGGGTGTAGCGCTATAGCGCCCACTAAGGGTCGCTATAATGCTACTCAGGAGGCATTGGGTCTGAGTATAGCGCTAGGGTGCTAGTGGGGTGGCGCTGGGGCGCTACCCTGTTCCATCAAATTCCCATTTTGGGCTTTTTTAAGGGTTTTTTGCTCGGGGTTTCAATCCTTAAGGTTCGGGATCGAATCTACTCACCGTTTGGGTACAATTCGGGGTCCTGGGAGTGAGGTTTAGGTCAAGACCCTATTATTGTTGATTTTCATTAATTGGAGGTTATATTCAGTTAAGACAAGGTGACTGCTAAGGGATTAAAGGATCGATCGTTCTCAAGGGTCGTTCAATTGTTATTTCTTGCTCGAACCAGAGGTAAGAAAACTGCACCCTATATATATGACATGCATGGTTATTGTTGAGGCATGTCGAGTGTTTAAATGTGATGCATGAGAAACATGTGGTTAGGGCATGCCGTGAATGTTAAATGTGAGATTGTTCAGAGATTGAGTCTCTGTGTTTGTGCATGCTCCCAATTATGCTAGAAATTGTTAAATGAGCATGCTGAATGTCCTATATTTGGATATTTGACATATGATATATGCCCTGTAGCATTGCTTACTTGTGTGTGGCATTGACTAGTCATAATCGGCACTGGTCGTGTGCTACTAACCTAAGAGTCAGAAATGTCATAAGCGTCATGAATGCAGGGCCAATAAAAGATTAGATCTAATCGATATCGGCATTGAATGACTCATATGGAGTAGTAATGCTGGACTGACCCTAAGTTCGATGACCATCTGCATTGAATGACTCATATGGAGCATTAATGCTGGACCGACCTTAAGTTCGATGAAAATTATAAGAGCTTGTCTAGTCTATGACTAGTTACTCAGGGCTAGGGCCAAAGGCCTAGGTGACTGTTTTGTCACATGGCTAAGGGAGCGGTACCCACGATTGTGACTCTATAGTCACTCGGTAGGTTTATGTTGCTGACTATTACATTAAATACCTACCTTGTTTAAGCTAGTGAAAGGATCACTTATTTGTAAAGCCCAGGTGACCCTATCGTCACATGGCTAAGGGAACGGTACCCACAGTAGTGACTCTATGGTCACTTGATTGGTTTGCATCGGTGACTTGCTTATCAATCATTTATTATGTTTAAGCTAGTGACATGATCACTTATCTGTAAAAGGAACGAAACTCACCTTAGTGACTTTTTATAACTGTCACTCTTCTATTTAGGGCTATAAGCCCAGCATGGTTATCGGAACCACCAGTGTTAAATCACTTATCAGATTAGGATTGACTTGATAGTCATCCATTCAGGAGGGCAGGATTCCTTATCCTGGATACCCCATCATTACTTGAACTTATTTGCATGCGTGTTTAAGGCTGTTATTGCTAGGCATGCACTTTATGATTTGTTGACATGATATTATTAATCATGAGCATATTGAGTTTTCTTGCTGGGCTTCGGCTCACTAGTTCTATGTGGTGCAGGTAAAGGCAAAAGAAAGCTAGACCATCCTTGAGTTGGAGAGCTTAGGTGACGATGTGTATATATGCGGCTGCTCGACCGCCACGACCGAGGGTTGAAAGAGGAACTAGGATTAAACCCTATTTTGCCGCTTAGATCGGCTGGTTGTAAATGCTTTTCTTGTAATTAACCTTTAAATTATATTTTTGGGATCCCAATGTATACAGTAAACATTTTAGTGAAACGTTATATCTTAACCAAATTTTTTAACCCTAAACCGCTAATCATACTTAGTTGCACGATTCTGGCCAAATCACTCGAATAGTGAGTTTAGCACTGTTTAAAAGGCACACCGTAATGGTCCCTGGAGTTTAGGGCATTACACGGTCCAACCGAGCGAGATGCATACACAGACAATCAACTCATGGTTCACGCCGAGCAAGTGGGGACCGCACCCTCAAACTGAACTTTCCCTCAATTACATGGCCTAGGAAAACAGTCCTATTGAGAAACCCAACCAAGCGAGATGCGTACTCAGGTACTCAGGTCACAGTTCATGTCAGGTGATTGGGGACTGCAACCTCATACTGAACTCACCTTCACAACCTACATTCCACACGCTTTGCTGACCAGCCCCACGCTAATTGCTTTGGTCGTCTGGCCCCACGTTCAACACAATGGCCAAATATTAGTTATACCACATATTCGAAGATAATTCAATGCTAATGAGCATACCAACCGATTAGCTCTATGTGCATATACTAGTTTTCTTACCTCGAGTCCTGAGTAATGAAGCGAGGCGACCCCGAGAATGATCCTTTTCTCCTGAGGCTAGCGGTACTCCCTAGTCACAACATATTGAGGGGTACTTATCAAGAATTGACCCAATAAAGGGTTTCATGACCAAACACTAGCCCCGAGACCTCAAATCCTACTAAACCGGGTACTATAATCATTATGAGCCCTTAGGTTTGGATTCCCATAATTTTTGGAATTTTCCCAATTAGCATTGTGGCGGCCACGACTAAGGGTGCGGTGCCTGACTAGTTAGAGAGCCCACCAAATTCTCCACTGAATTTACGCCGCAACACTAAGGTGGTCAGAGGCATCCCATACCTTAAGAATATTCAAGCGGGCTGCGACACTCTTGCCAATCGCAGTGGCACCACCCTGAACCCCGAAAATACCAGTGGTTTTTCAAAATCGCAACTTCTCAAATCCGACCCAAAAAGTCAGTTTCAACCAAATTTGACCATAAAAAATTGTCCTAGCAACACAGATACACAACAACCTTTAAAACCCACTAAAACTATGTCCAAACCCAAAATACAAACTCTCCCCAAGAACAGTCAAAAAAAAAAAAGACTTATAAGATTGAGTTTATCTATGAGAATTCGAATCCCAACTGGATTTCCAAGCTGCAAAGCTTCTACTTCTCTAGAATCAGCTTCCAATTCCCTCTAAAGATTGCTCCTAAGCCTAGAGTTCAAAAACTCTCTTCAATTGCTTCCCTTGGAACAAAGGAAAGATGAGAGAGAAAGATAAAATGAGAGAGAGAGGGAGAGAGAGACATCTGAGTTAATTAACTCAGCCATGGCCTATTTCACACAATTTTCCCAAAATACCGAAATACCCCTAGCTCGAAATTCTCTCTCAAAGCCTCTCAAGGGTAAAAGTGTCATTGACATTCTAATTCCACTAACCTCAAGTTTCACTTATCATTCTCAATTAATTCCACCAATCATGAAATATTACTATTTTTTCCTGAATACGACTCATACTCCAATGAGTCCTTGTAACTCACCAATTATCGAAATACAACTTAGCTCAACCCGAGCCGGGTATTAATCTCCGTTGTGACTTTATCTCTATTTGCTCAAAAGGCCCGACTCCTGCCGAATATCTCAAATGTACCCACATAACAATGTGGGCTCAAACATAGCACATATAATTACGAATATACCGACAGTGGGTTAAAATTACTGAAATGCCATATTGTTAATAGAAACGGGCCTATAAGTACATTTAATACACTTAAACACACATAATTAGTCATATTATAATATAACTCATGTATTTCACATAATCACAAAAATATTCAGTAAACCACACATAATTTCAATTATGTCGTCCCGACACCCTAATCAAGGCACCAAGCCTTATTAGGAATTTTGGGATGCCCATACCTCGTACGAAAAAGATGTCATCAATATATCCTCCTCTTTGATCCTCAGCTAATGATAATCAGATCAAAGATCAATCTTTGCGAACACCATCTTGCCTTGTATTTGGTCAAGCAAATCATTAATCCTCTGCTGTGGGTACTTCTTCGTGATAGTCAGCTTGTTCAACTCTCTCGAGTCAATGCACATTTTCAATGTCCCATCCTTAATCTTAACAAACAACACCGATGCACCCCACGGTGCAAAGCTAGGTCTGATAAATCCTAAATCAAGTAATTCTTGCAATTGAATCTTCTATTCCTTTAACTCTATTGGTGCCATCCTGTAAGGTGCCTTGGATACCGGTTCTGTCCCCGATGCCAACTCTATGATGAACTCAATCTCTCGATGAAGTGGCAACCCTGGTAGATCCTCTAGGAATACATCCAAGAACTCACAGAAAATTATGATCTCCTCTGGTCCAACCTGTACATCTTTGGTGGTATCCACCATGCTAGCTAGGAATCCTATGCAACCTCCTTGCAATAGGTCTCTAGCCTTCAGTGCTGAATTCATAGGAACATAATGGCCGTTCACAGTACCCACAAAGAAAAATAGGTCTTCACTCTCAGGCTCAAAAGTCACCATCCTCTTCTGGCCCTATATTTGACTAACTAGTCCACACCCAAGATCATATAGAAATACTCCATGGCTATCTGAATCAGGTCCATTTATAGCTCTCTACTATCCACCTCTACTGGTAAGGATCTAATCCATCTCATAGGGACTACCAACTCCCCAATAGGTAATAATGTCCCAAACTCCACACATAGAAGTCACATAGTCTAAACAATCTGTTTATCACTTTACTAGATACAAAAGAATGTGTAGCACCGAAATCAACTAGCACAGTGTAAGGAGAACCAGCACTATAAATCTGACCAGTCGTTACTAAGGTACTAGCCTCAGCCTCTAACTGTGTCAAGGTGAACACTTGAGTTGTAGTCAAGTTGTCCACTGTAACGCCCTAGTTACCCCAGAACAGTTACGGTGAACCAGAAATTTGACTCGCTACTCGAGTCCTTTGGTTAAAAACGTTCATCTAAGGGTTATTAACAGGCTAAGGTGGAAAACCAATCAAAAAGGCAATGATATATTTTATTTACAAATCAAAATGGTCATTACTGTTTCAAATTTACAAACCCGCTGACCTAAGCAGCTAAAATAGGGTAAACCCCCTAGTTCCTCTGAGAACTCCTTAGCCATGGTGGTCAAGCGGCCGCATATGTACACATCACCACCTAAGCTCTCCACTCAAGGCTGGGTGAGCTTTTCTTTCCCTTTACCTGCACCACATAGCACCCATGAGCCAAGGCCCAGCAAGAAAACACAATATAACATGAATATAATAGAAACAATGATCATAATAATCATTCAGGACTTTCAGTCCAAAATAAAGAAGTGACAATTGGAAAAGTCACTAAGGTGGGTTCAGTTCCCAATAGCCATATGACGATAGGGTCACCGGGGCTTTAAAGATAAGTGATCCTTTCACTAGCTTAAATAGGTTAGGTGCATGATGAATAGTCATCAACATAACCTACCTCATGACCATAGAGTCAAAACCATGGAACACCGTTCCCTAGCCATTTGATAAGCAATCACCTAGGCCTTAGGCCCTAGCTCTGAGTAATTAGTCCTAGACTAGCCAAGCGCTTATAGGTTTCATCGACCTTAGGGTCGGTTCAGCATTAATGCCTTAGAGTCATTCAATGCTGATATCGATTAGATCTAATCTTCATTCGGCCCTGCGTTCAGGACGCTTATGCCGTTTTTGACTCTTAGGTCAGTGATACGCGACCAATGTCGTCCCTGAATAATCAACGCCATACACAAGTTATCAACATTCGCTAGCATTTAATATGCAATCAATGTCCACATTTATCAACCAACATGCCTCAAAAACAATCATGCATGTCATATACACAGGGTGCAATTTTCTTACCTCCGGTTCGAGCGAGAAATATAATAAGCACGACTCCTGAGAATGATCAACCCTTTGGTTCCTTAGCGGTTACCTAATCACAACCAATTATAACCTCCATTAATGAAAATCAACAATGAAAGGGTCTTAAACTAAACCCCACTCTCGGGACCTCGAAACATGCCCACAAGGTGAGTAGATTCGATCCCAAGCCTTAAGGATTGAAACCCCGAGCCAAAAACCCTTAAAAACACTCAAAATGGGATTCTGGAGGAACAGAGTAGTGCTACAGCATCGCTCACTAGCGCCCCAGCGCTATACTCAGCACCCCCAACCGCCCAGAAAACATCCTGTGTAGCGCTATAGCGCTCTCTAATGGGCGCTGTAGCGCTACCCCTAGACTGATCCTCCCTTGAAACCTCCTTCTTCAACTCCTTCAATTCTAACATGATTCCAATGCTTCCAAATCCCATTTTTGTTGCCAAATGAACCCAAAACCATCCTCACATACCCCAAGCATCACAACCACAAGAACCCTAGCCAAAACTCCCAACAAAACCAATCATTCAACCTAGAAATTCAAACTGAAAACCAGAAATAAAACATGGCAAACCAGGGATTTTAATGGCTAGAAACTTACCTCAAGCTCAGCTTATGATGCTCTTCAATGGTGGAACACACTCCCAAACTCCCAAGGCTTACTTCCCAAGCTTGAATCCTCAAGAATGGCTAAAAAATCACAAAGAAAACAGAAGGAGAAAAGGTATGAGAGAAGCTTCAGTCTATACTCTGTTTTCTTCTTCTTTCTATAGCCTTCAATGGATTATATCTATCCTAGGGGTGAAAAGACCAAAATACCCCTAGGTCAAATAAGGGTTTCTAAAGGCTCCCAAGGGAAAATTTGACATTTCCCACCTATTTCGTTAATTATAATTAACGCTCTCCAATTCCCATTATTCTCGATAATCTCAAACATCAACAATTCATATCCCGTTACTCTTTAATTCCTAGCAACACTCTAATCATTAAAATCACCTCGAGACTCATCCCAAGCCCCGAACTCAAACCTGTTATGACTAGACCGCTAATGAATATTCCAAGATCGTCTCATGCAGAATAGCTCGAACAAATACACATTATAATGTGGTCTCAACAATATGTCACCGACATACATACAAATATACAATTATGCCCTCAACAGGCCAAGTTACCAAAACACCCCTGTAATGAAATGTGGACCCACACGCATGCATTTAACATCATATTATAATATAATTCACATAAACATGCATATAATCATTTAATGGCATAATTAAACAATTATGGCCCTCCCGGCCTACTAATCCAGCCATCAAACCGCATTAAGGATTTCAGAGCATTACATCCACCTTCTTTGCCCTAGGGAAATCTTTCTTGAGATGTCCAACCACCCCACACAAAAAGCATGCCTTTGCTTGACATTGTCCCAGATGGCACCTCCTGCACCTAGTACACTCTGGATAACTCCTCCAAGCCTCATTGCCTCCCTGGCGGCCACTCTGAATGCTTCGACCCCTCCTATCAGGACCAACAGTGGTAGAGGTGTTTGGGGTCTTCCTCTTCTGGTCATTAGGGCCTCCACCCATACCAGATCCCACAAATGGAGGCAATACCCTTTGAACATCACGTCAAGTGACCCTCCAGATCTTATTCTCTACTTCCTCATCGATAAGGGCTTTTTCAACAACCTAGGCATAAGTAGATGCCTCAGGCTCTAAAGTAATCCTAACATCACGACCTATCATAACATTTAGCCCTTAGACAAAACGATCCTGTCTTGCTGCGTTTGCAGGCACCCAATCAGGTGAAAATTTTGCTAGCCTAACAAATTTCAAGGCATATTCAGTCACTGTCATGTCGTCTTGTACAGAACTGGTAAACTCATCCACTTTCATAGCTCGAACTGCTTTATTGTAGTATTTCTTGTTGAACACATCTCAGAACTCATCCCAGTTCATAGTGGCAACATTCCGTGTTTGGGACACCACTTCCCACCAAATATGAGCATCATCTCGAAATATAAATGTGGCACAAGCCACTTTGTCATTACCTACCACCCTCATAAAATCTAGGATGGAGGTGGTTAGGCTCATCCACTACTCAACCTTGAGTGGATCCAGACCTCCCTCAAAGGTTGGAGGGTGCTATTTCCTGAATCTCTTATAAAAGGGTTCCCATCGATTCTTAATTTCTAGTACTTCCACAGGTGGCGTGGCCAGGGCAACATTCGTTGGTGGACCCTGTAGCCTAAGCTGCCTAATTTCTTCTTCCTACCTTTGTAACCTTGCTTGCATTTCAACAAACACCTATTTCCAGACAAATACAATAGATAGGCATCACACATACATCACAGTTATACATAATCCAAACACATTCGCATTAAACAGATATGCAAGGCGTGGTTATAACCACGTTCAATAACCGAGGCCAAAGCACTTATCTTATTATAGGTGTCGATTTTCTTACCTCGAGTTCTTAGTAATAAGGCAAGAAGATCCTGAGCACTATCCTTTCCTCCCGAGCCTAGCAGAAACACCTAGTCACAACACATTAAGGATATCCATCAAGAACTGAATCAATGGAGAGCTTCTAGTCCAAGCCTTACTCCTCCGAACCTCGAATTCCATTAAACTGGGTAGTAGAATCATTCCCGACCCTATGATTCAGTTTGCCAAGACCCAAGATGAACACATTCTAACAATACCATTTAGCATTGTGGCGCCCCACATCTGCGTCGTAGCTCCACACTTGGCCGAGAGGCCAACTTGAATTTCCAGGCATTTTGCACCGCGGTGGACATAACTAAGGGTCGCGATGCCTTATTTGTTAAAGAGCCAACCTAAAATATTTTCTCATTTTGCGTTGCGGCAATGCCCACTAAGGGTCACGACGCCAAGGCGGTCCGAGGGGTAACTGATATATCTCCCTTTGCATCTTATGGGTATTGTGGTAATTTTGGCTTGTGAGGGAAATTTGATAATTTATGATGATGCATATATTGATGCATCTTATGGATTTTTTATTTAATTTTTTTTTTATGATAATATGTGATTTATTTCATGAATATGAAAGGTGTATGTGTATGTATGGAAGTGTCAAAACACTATTCATTCAAGTATCAGGGGCTTAAGTGCCAAATATATTGGAAATTAGGGGCTAAAGTATAATTATGAATTTTGTGGAAGATATTGTAATTTTCATAAGTCAAAACTATTAGTTTAAGAGGAAATTACAAAAAATACTTGATCCTAATTATGATAGGGTTAGAATTAGGGGCAAATTTGGTTTTTTGTTTTTGGGGTTAGTATTTGCAGACTAAAGTAAAATTAGGATTAAATTATCGTATTATTGTCAGTCACTGTATTGATCAAAGCAAGGATTCTCTCAGAGGCTGAGGTCTAGAAGGTTGGAGAACTAAGAATCAACTTGAAGGTAAGATCCTATTACTCTTTACAATCTAAGTCATGTTTATGACAGTTCATGGAATTTAAGGGTAGATGATATGAATTAGTTGTTAGAATTTCATGTTTAGGGAATTTTAAGAATATGTATTAATTTTATAAACATGTTATAGAAGAATTAATGATAAATTAAGGACTGGTTTTGGCATATATGTTCATAACTTAGGAAGAATGAGTTGTATTGCATAAGAATTGTTAGAGTTATTGAGTTAGGGAATATTCATGAATTTTTAGTATTTTATTAATCTCTAATACTTGAATGATGATATAGAGGTATTCAAGATTAGAAAAATGCATAAAGAATCGTTCAAATCAGATTTAAATTGAGAGAGTTATGGCTATTTGAAGAACATTCGTGATCTGGGTTCTCCGTTGGCCGTGACTGCGCCGAAGGGGTAGCACGACTGCACTACATGCCCAGAAAGCATGGTTTTCCTCATTTTAATGGTTTTGGTTGGGGCTTTAATGGTATAGTTTAAGGGTTTTCTGTTTGGGGATTTTAGGACTTTCTTAAGGACACTTTAAGGCTGTTAGGAGTCCAAGAAAGTCTAAGAGAGATTGCATAGGTCTAATATGATGTATGGTCTCTAAGTTCAAGATTATATGTTGTTTGGCTTAGGACTTGCCGAAAGATACTTGAATGGAACAAGGAACGTGTTTTGGATCGCTGTTGGACTTGAGGTAAGAAGAGTGGTCACTGTAACACAGGGTGTGCAATGGGCACAAATGTTATATATATGTGATTTAAATATGTATATGTATGGTTAAATTATGATTTTTTCATGTATGTTATGACATTATGAATATTGCATGTTTATGCACGTTGTTGTATGCTTACGTTGATATGGGTGTGAATATACTTAAGCGGAGTTGCTATACCCTATGTTTATGTTATGACATTGTGTGGTTCTTGGTAAGATGTTGGGCAGGGTAGCTATTGGAACAGGTAAGGTGTCCGAGGCCCCGGAGGTTTAGGGTGGGATGTCACTCGCTACTATAAACTGTCAGAACTTGCTTATGTTGTTTCTTTGATGTATGCTTGTGTGACATGCTTACGTTATGAAAATGCATGCTTACGTTTCTCGTGCTTAGTAGCACACTTGACCAGATTAGCCTCAGCTTACGACCGAAATGATGTTGATAATACGTGTTATGATTGTATTGTGATATGCTATGATACGCTATGATTATGTGATGTTGTGATACGATGTAGTATGCTATGATTATGTAATAATTATGATACATATAGTATGTTATTGTATGTTAAGTTATACTATGAGAATGATGTGATACGATATGAATTTTTATTGAAGTCTATATATGTTAATGTATAGATTATGAGTAGTATATGACTTAAGTTGTGATAATAGAATAATATATGATATAGGTTGTCATAGTTTGAACTAGGATATATTGTATGTTTATGTTTTCTATTTGGGCTTTGGGATTGTGACCTACATAGCTCTTCTTGCTGGGCGTTAGCTCATGGGTACTCTGTGTTGCAGGTAAGGGCAAAAGCGTAGTAGATGAGGCGATGAGTTGGAGCAAGCTCGGTCTGATGTATGCATGTCGTGATTGGTTGACCTGGGGTTTAAAGGGTGCTACTTATGCATTGTTGTTATAAAAGCCTTTAACCTTTGGTTTTATGTTGTTTATTAAACATTTATTTTTACTTACAACGTGGATGTAAAACATGATTTATTTCAAATATCGATATCTTGAGTTGCATGTTTGTAAAATGTGTTAATTCATGATTGTTTTATAAATTTTTTGTTTTTCTTAATGAAATTCATGTAAACATTAATTTACTTAAATAGGGAGTATTTGGGTATATTAATGGGTTTTAATTCGGGTCGTGACTTTTGGCATCATAGAAATGGTTTTAACGTTCATGTAGACCCTCACGATATGCACATGAAGACCGAGAAGACTTGACTCATCGCACTATAATTTTTAGTTCTTAGGTTTATTTTTTTTTCTTTAGTTTTTTTTACGCTTTGCTACTGCTTGTCAACACAGATTTAGTAAGAGTAGACTCAATAAGTTGTATGTTTTTTTATGGTTTGTGTTAGTGTGATTGGAAGCCACATGTGAGGAAGATTGGGTTTTGTGAATATGAATTAGGGTTGAGTGGCGTTGCGGTTAACGCGTCACGCTACATTTAACGGGCTGCGCTACTTTTAACGTGTCACATTACATTCAACGCTCTGCGCTACGTTTAACGCATCGCGCTGTGTGTGTTTTAGGCATGATCGTGATGGTTTATTAGAGATATGTTGTATCAATTAGTGAGATAAGAAGTTAGGTTCTGTAATTGAGATGATATAGTTAAGCCAAAATTCAAAAAGATATAATAAGGATAGAAGTGGTGTCAAAATGATGTGTTGTCATAATATGGTTATGGGTAGCAAGTGTATAAGTGGTTAGACTTTATGAGATTGTTCTAAGGATAATGATTTCATTAGTTTGTGAGATTAAGTTTGATTATGTACATGAGGAAAGACAAGAAAAAGTACTAGGCTACTAGTTTGGTCATTATTGAGTAGAATGGCCTAAGGTGATTCAGTATGGTAAACAGAGGATAGACAATAAGAAAAGACTTGTTATAGTAGCTCGTTGTCTTTGGATTGGGAGTTAGTAAGAGCCAACTTGTAAGTATTTAAGGGATAAAATGCGCTAGGTGACACTAAGAGGAAGTTAGGCATGCGTATTGTGTGGTGATGCCACTAGGTGCCCTGTTGACCGAAATAGTTTGAGGATGGGCATAATCCTGTATCACCCTACACTTATGGTGTGTTTTTGTATGCGTATTATATGTGTTATAAATGGTTTTGCATGTATGCTTATTGTTGTTGTACCGCTAGCTTTTGTGCGGTTAGTTGCTAGATCTTTTGTATGTTTGATTGTTGTTTGTCAACAATTTATGAAGTCATGTTGTGTTTGGTTCAGCATGTCTTGGTTAAGAGGAGTTAGCCAGAGAAGGCGACCAGTTAGCTATTCTTGAGGTGGAAGGGATATTTTTCCGATGTTAAGGAACTATTACGGCTCTAGATGAAAGGTGAGCTACTCATTGGGCAAAGGTAGAGCATGATTGGAATGCCCTTGATATTATTTTGGCTGCAAGGACTATTGAATGCCACTCGTAATGGTTTTAGATTCAATGATCTCCAACATTTGAGAAGGAGTTAAGTTGTTGGGATATGAGGGACTGGTTGGCTAGATGGCAACCATGAACTAGTGACATAAGGACTAACCGATAGGAGAATGAAATCCTAATCGCGCTTATGATAGACATAGAGGTTTTATTTATAAATGATTTTGGTTCACGCTTTGATGCGGCACGAAAAAGCGGATGGGAAACCAACAAGTACTTGGTATAAGATTTTTCACGTGAGTTTAAGATGTATTATTTAGAAAGCTTAAAGCTTTAGTTGGAAGGTTTCCAAAGAAAGTTGGACAAACTAATCGAGCAGGACTGTCAAAGTTGGTTGACTCAACACAGGTATTGCCAAGAATCATAAAGGATTTGGTGGCGATAAGGAAGAAGGTACAAATTAAGTTCGGCTTTACAGGTGAGGCTAAAGTCTCAGATGTGGAGGAAATAATGGAGTGGAAAAGAGAATACACTATTAAGGACAACACAAATTTATGAGAACAAAGATGACCTGAAAGTTTGATCATGATCAAGCAAAGATCGAATGGGATGGGAGGCAGTGGAAAGAATCCCATAACGAGTGTAATTCTTCAAATTAAAGGAGTTCGCTCGGTAAGAAGTGAGAGAACCAATCAACGAAGAATGACATTTATGTATAAAAGAGGATTGGGCACTTCTATTTTGGAAATAATGATAAGGATGACAAGAAAGTGCGAAGCACTCACTACAAAAAAGACGGTAGACAGCCACAGGCGAATGAAGTGGACTAGATGAGGACAACAATTGATTGACATAGAAGGAGAGATCACCACATAAAGCACAACATAGAAGCTTACTACATGACATGATCGATACGACCACACGAAGGATACTCAAGAAATGGAGGCGTCACTTTTTCACATGGGATGACAGAGGCTACAAACATATGGAAGGATTGCACGAGATCATTAAGATTTCACTTCTAACAATAAGGATATGAAGAGTACATAATTCAGAGGATCAAAGAAGAACAGAGGAGCGTACGACATGGATGCACGAGCAATGGACAAGGACCTTTAGGGAGACGAGTTATGGATTAAGACTGCAGTGATTGCAACTGTTTTGGATGAAGCCGAGGCAATAGTAATATGCCCAAACTATTATTAGGTGAAAGGAAATACGATTATGAGAAAGGACAAAGATGTTAGTAAACCATGATATATGAACATATTTTGGAAACAGATTATACTTGGATAGTATGGAATTTTAAGACGGACTAACTTGACAAAGATGTCGGTAGTTTATGGATATGATAGGCGACATTTTTGCATTTTCAAGGCGTGAAGATATTCTAGACTCATTACAAAGGATTGAAACCCAGTGTAGGGAAGAAATTTGATTATGAGTAACATGTAGAAATGTTACAACTCATGGATGTATTAAAGTAAGATCAATATGGATGAAGGGTAAGGATTCAAGGTAACAAGATTTTTTAGTGATAAGAATGGATTTATTTATGAAATAACGTGGTTTATTTCTGTAAAACGACGATCATGATGAATTGATCTTAGATTTGGAAACAAAGAAAAAATTATTTAAGATTTACAGACTGCAAATTTGTATAGGATCTATAAAAGATTTAAGATTATCTTAAGGATTTGTGAAAAAGTTTAGAAAACAATGGCTATAGAGAGGAAGGGCGACTTAGACCCTTATTATCGAACGAAATGATAAGTGAAAGATAGACTCGTGTTCTAAGGGACTTGATACAAATTCAGTTTTTTATTGTATCAGATTATAACTTATGCATAAACAAGTTTATGCTACTGTTTAAACTAATAAGTGATAAATTTCAAACAACATCTTGAGCGGTGGGGTAAAAAAAGTTGATACCCACTCATTTGATTGGACACATTAGAAGCAAGGAATTCATAAGGGTTAGAAGTAAATGACTACTTCTGAGGGTTAATAGAAAAGCCACATACATGGATAAAGTACTTAGATGAGTATAGTGGAATTGATAGATTGCAAGATTGAGAACATACAGCAAGTACTTTTATAAGTGTCTTTATAGAAAATTATTGTAAGGAAAATCTGAAAGGAAAAATGAGATGGGCATTATGACCCGTAAGTGTTCCTTAAAGGAATTAGTGAACCTCTGACGTTAGAAGACGTTTATGATGGAATCTTTGAAAATATGTATCAAATGTAAGTTACATGGTGGCATGATCTAATTGTTAAGGGAAGAGGAATTAAGAAGATATACCTTGCAAGTTAATAAGGATTCTATACAAAGGGGCAAGTATGAAGTATACACATAAATGTTTTGGATACTAAGGAGCTGTAGAAAAAAATTCATGGATTATAAATTTGGAAATATTGCAACAGTTGCTGAAACATGAAGTAGAACTGATATGGATGGGTTAATACTAATATTGACAGAAAAATGTTAGGAATATCAAGTGGCAAATAAGTTTAAAATTAAGGAAACAATAAGTGATATAGTGAATATAACTAGATTATGGGTGATGTAAACCCAAAAATGTATTTGGGTGTATGATGGTTATAATTGAACGTGGCTATAGTGCTTAGCCAAGTTATATCGTGAGGATCCTGAGTAGTGGGGATCAATTATGATGAAAAGATCCTATGGAATTTTGAGGTCACAAGGAAAGGTTGAGTTGTTAGATGCTCTTGAGGTTAAGAGAACCTTGAGATGTTATGGCATAGGAATTTCGAGGATGAAATACCTTTTAAGGAGGCGATAGTTGTAATATCCGCCTTTGCATCTTATGGGTATTGTGGTAATTTTGGCCTGTGAGGGAAATTTCATAATTTATGTTGATGCATAAGAATTTTTTTATTTGTTATTTTTATGATAATATGTGATTTATTTCATGAATATGATATGTGTATGTGTATGTATGGCAACGTCAAAACACAGTTCCTTCAAGTATCAGGGGCTTAAGTACCAAAGATATTGGAAATTAGGGGGTAAAGTATAATTATGAATCTTGTGGTAGAGATTGTAATTTTCATAAGTCAAAACTATTAGTTTAAGGGGAAATTAAAAAAAAAGAGTTGATCCTAATTATGATATGGTTAGAATTAGGGGCAAATTTATCTTTTGGTTTTAGGGATAGTATTTGCAGACTAAAATAAAATTAGGATTAATTTATCGTATAATTTTCAGTCACTGTATCGATTAAAGCAAGGATTCTCTCAGAGGTTGAGGTCTATAAGGTTGGAGAACTAAGAATAACCTTGAAGGTAAGCTCCTATTACTCTTTACAATCTAAGTCATGTTTATGACTGTTCATGGAATTTAAGGGTAGATGATATGAATTAGTTGTTAGAATTTCATGTTAGGGTATTTTAAGAATATGTGTTAATGTTATAAACAAGCTATAGAAGAATTAATGATGAATTAAGGACTGGTTTTGGGATATATGTTCATAACTTAGGAAGAATGAGTCTTATTACATAAGAATTGTTAGAGTTATTGAGTTAGGGGATTTTCATGAATTTTTGGTATTTTATTGATCTCTAATAATTGAATGATGATATAGAGGGATTCAAGATGAGAAAAATGCAAAAAGAATCGTTCAAATTAGATTTAAATTGAGAGAGTTATGGCTATTTGAAGAACATTCGTGATTTGGGTTCTCCGCTGGTCGCGACCAGGCTACATGCCCAGAAAACATGGTTTTCCTCATTTTGATGGCTTTGGTTGGGGCTTTGATGGTATAGTTTATGGGTTTTCTGTTTGGGGATTTTAGGACATTCTTAAGGACACTTTAAGGCTGTTAGGAGTCCAAGAAAGTCTAAGAGAGATTGCGTAAGTCTAATATGATGTATGGTCTCTATGTTCAAGATTATATGTTGTTTGCCTTAGGACTTGCTAAAAGATACTTGAATGGAACAAGGAATGCGTTTTGGAGCGCTGTTGGATCTAAGGTAAGAAGAGTGGTCATTGTAACATAGGGTGAGCAATGAAGGCACAAATGTTATGTATATATGATTTAATTATGTATATGTATGGTTAAATTATGATTTTTTCATGTATGTTATCACATTATCAATATTGGATGTTTATGTACGTTGCTGCATGCTTATGTTGATATGGGTGTGAATATACTTAAGCATAGTTGTAATACCCTATGTTTATGTTATGACATTGTTTGGTTTTTGGTAAGATGTTGGGCAGGGTAGTTATTGGAACAGGTAAGGTGTTCGAGGTCGCGGAGGTTTAGGGTGGGACGTCACTCGCTACTATAAACTGTCAACACTTGCTTACGTTGTTTGTTTGATGCATGCTTGTGACATGCTTGCGTTTCTTGTGCTTAGTAGCACACTTGACCAGATTAGCCTCGACTTACGGCCGAAATGATGTCGATAATACGTGTTATGATTGTATTGTGATATGCTATGATACGCTATGATTATGTGATGTTGTGATAGGATATAGTCTGCTATGATTATGTAATAATAATGATACGTATACTATGTTATGTTATGTTAAGTTATGCGATGAGAATGATGTGATGCGATATGAATTTTTATTGAACTCTATATATGTTAAGGTAGAGATTATGAGTAGTATATGACTTAAGTTGTGATAACAGAATATTATATGCATTAGGTTGTCATAGTTTGAACTAGGTTATATTTTATGTTTATGTTTCCTATTTGGGCTTTGGGGTTGTGACCTACATAGATTTTCTTGTTGGGCGTTTGCTCACATGTACTTTGTGTTGCAGGTAAGGGCAAAAGCGTAGTAAATGAGGCGATGAGTTGGAGCAAGCTCGGTCTAATGTGTGCATGTCATGATTGGTTGACCTGGGGTTTAAAGGGTGCTACTTATGCATTGTTGTTATAAAAGCCTTTAACCTTTGCTTTTATGTTTTTTTATTAAACATTTATTTTTACTTACGACGTGCATGTAAAACATGATTTATTTCAAATATCGAGATCTTGAGTTGCTTTTGTAAAATGTGTTAATTCATGATTGTTTCAATAAATTTTTTGTTTTTCTTAACGAAATTCATGTAAACATTAATTTACTTAAATATGGAGTATTTGGGTAAATAAATGGGTTTTATGTCGGGTTGTGACTTTTTGTATGTGTTGTAAAATTTGTTAATTCATTATTGTTCATAAGGCTTGACTTATAAGTTGGAGAATCACAAGGCTCGACTTAAAAGTCAAGGAATCACAAGGCCCGACTTATATTTCAAGGAATCACATGGCCCATCTTATAAGTCAAGGAATCACACAGCTCGACTTATAAGTCGAGGAATCACAAGGCTTGACTTATAAGTCGAAGGTTCATTAGGCTCGACTTATAAGTCGAGGGTTGCAAGTCTCGGCTTATCAGTCATGATCGGCATTATGCATGCTGAGCGCAGGCCGATATGGATAGGCCACCCTAGGAGTGCATTATGCACTTGACTCGATTAGATGCCATATAAATGAATGGGAGTGCGACATGCACTTGTGTGACCCTATGGTCACTTACTGGTACAGTGTGTATGCTTGGTTTTAGTTATTACTATCAAGCATGCTGTTATATTTTGTTAGTAGATTTTCTTGCTGATTTTTTTTTTTAGCTCACGAGTGCTTTTTGGTGCAAGTAAGGGTAAGGAGATGCTTGGCCAGCCATGAGTTGGAGAGCGTTAGGGGCGGTGTGCACATATGGATTCTGCTTGACCGCCAAGATTGAGGTATCGCAGGGGGAACTAGAGTTGGAACCTGTTTTGCCACTTAGGTCGGCTTGTTTTGTATTCCGTGAGTTGTAAAAAAAAATTTAAACTTGTATTTTTGGATCTCATGTAAATACTAAAGTTTTCTTTTAATGGAAACGTTTATTCATTGACCAAGATTTTTAATACATGAACCCTTTGTGGCTTAATCACATGTTTTAGTCCAAATGACTTGTTTAGCGAGTCTAGCACTAATTTTAAACACATGTGGTAACCGACCCTAATTAGCAGAGCGTTACAACTTGGTATCAGAGCTGCCAAGGTTTAAGGGTTCCTGATGATGGACTGGGCATGTACAGTCCCCGCTAAAGACAAGCTCTACTCAGGGTTCGGTAACTATTAATATAGTTATGTGTGCAGTTGGTTAAATGAAATATATATGCCTTACCTGCTTGTTTAAATAGAAAGCATGAGCTATTCTAATAGGGCCTGGCCCTTGACTGTTGTTTGCATTTTAAAGATGTGCTTATTAGCACACAAGTTGCTTGTAAATGATGTAGGATTGCTTCTAGGCATCATTATTGCTCTTAAATGTCAAAAACGCTTATTATCATTGCTATATGTGCATGTATGTCGGGAGATGCTTATTAGCACCGTTAAATGTTAAAAAGAATGCTTATTAGCATCGCTAGCTGCCTATGTGTGCCAGAAAATGCTTATTAGCATCGTTATTGCTCTTGAATGTTAGACATGCTTAATAGCATTATGTTATGTATATGAATGGCAGGAACGTGCTTATTAGCGCTATTAATGCTTGTGAATGTTAAGAACATGCTTATTAGCACTTTGTTTGAACATGAATAAGTATCGCCATGCTTATTAGCATGATTGTATATGTGTGGGAGTATAGGGATGCTTATTAGCATTGACATTGCTTGTGAATGAAAAAGGAAGTGCTTATTGGCATTGTTATATGGTCATGCAGGTCAGGACACGCTCATTAGTGTTATTATAGATACAGGTATGTTAAGGAATGCTTATTAGCACTGTTAAATGTTAAAGAAAGGTCTATTAGCATCGTTATTTGTTTGTAAGTGCTAGAAAATGCTTATTAGCACTGTTACTTGTTTATAAATGGTAGGAAGTGCTTATTAGCACCATGTTTGGATATGAATATGAATTGACATGCTTATTAGCATGACTGTTGAGTGTGAACGTTTGTTTGTTCGGTCTTGGACTGTAGGGGCGACAAAAGGTTTAGTTATTACTACTTAATTGGCCGAATTGATTACCACATCAACGTACACGTTTAGAAGTATGCTTCCAGGATAGTAAGATCTGCAAGTCAGCTAGAGAATACAGGCTGAAAATGATCATCAAGGTCAGACCCCTTCGTCAGCTCCTGAGAACTGGCAGCAAGTGTTTGCTAACATGCAAGCCAGGTTACTGAGGCAGGAGGAAGAGATCCGCTTCCTGAGACAAAAATAGGTTCTGGTAGGGAACGGTCAGTCAGAGGTACCACCTATGATGGTGCTAACAGTAGAGCAGCCGCCAGAGGTTGGGAACAGATGGAAACCTTTTTATGAAAGGTTTAAGAAACAACACCCTCTAGTATTGGAGAGCATTGCAGATCCGGCTTAGGCAGAGCAGTGGATGAGTATGGTTACCACCATCCTGGATTATATGAGGATGGTTGGTAATGAGAAAGTGGCCTCGGCCATGTATATGTTTCGGGAAGATGCCCGAATCTGGTAGGAGGTAGTATCCCTGACTAGGAACATTAACACCTTGGATTAGGAAGAGTTTAGAACTCTGTTCAATGAGAAACATTACAATGAGGCAGTTAGAGCAGCAAGAGCTGAAGAGTTCAGTAAACTGTTGCAAGGGAATATGTTAGTGATAGAGTATACACTGAGGTTTGGCAGATTATCCAAGTTTGCTGAAGACTTGGTGCCCACTGATGGGACAAGGAAGGAAAGATTCCTTCAGGGGCTACAACTTATGATAGCCCGTGATGTTAGAATTACGACAATACTTGGAGTGAAGACATACGCTTAGGTAGTAAAGAGAGTCCTTACTACAAATGGCACTGAAAATAAGATCTGGCGTGAGAGTGTGGCCAAAATGGATACCGAGAGAATGGGATCCCCCTTTTATAGGATCTGGTAGGGCGGAGGCCTTAGTGACTAGAAAAGAAAGACCCCGGAGACTGTGTTTGCTTCTGGCCCTGATAGGAGGCCACAGGGTGTATAGGCTGGCCACTAGAGCGCCAACAGGAACTGGAGGACATATCTAGGGTGCACCAGATGTAGAAGATGTCATCTGAGGGAGTTGGTAGTATCCCAAAGATGGGTTAGATCACCATCAGTGATAGTAGACGATAAAGAGTTGTCAGTTGACCTAGTAGAGTTGGTTATGACCAACTTTGACATGATTTCCGGGTATGGATTGGTTAAGAGAAGTATAGGGAAACCATAGATTGTAAGAAAATGATGGTAACCTTTGAGCTTGAGGGTGAGGACCACTTTGAATCTGTTGGCACTATGCATGGACCCTGAGTCCCTATGCTTTCAGCATTGAATGCTAGAGATCTATTGCGAGGAGGTTCCATAGGATTCCTGGCCAGCGTGGTGGACACCACTCAGGTCGTGCAAGTGGGACCAGAAGAGACTAGGTTAGTCTGTGAATTCCTAGATGTGTTTCTAGAGGAATTACCAGGGTTGCCGCTGCAGAGAGAGACAAAATTTGTTATTGAACTAGCACCTGGGATAGAGCTGGTGTTTAGGGAAACTTACAGAATGGCCCTAGCAGAGCTGGAAGAACTGAAGGTACAATTACAAGAGTTGTTAGAGTTGGGTTTTATCAGACCCAGTTTCTCACCATGGGGTGCGCCATTCCTATTTGTGAAGAAGGATGGTTCTCTAAGGATGTTCATAGATTACAAGGAACTGAATGAGTTGACCATTAAGAATATGTATCATTTGCCAAGGATAGATGACCGGTTTGATCAATTACAGGGAATAGAGTTGCTGTTAAGCTAGGTGGTCAACGTTACGGTACAGTCTACACTATTGAAGGGAATAAAGGAAGGTCAGATCTGTGTTCCGATGGATACTGTGATCAGACAGGATATTCTGGATGAATCCCATACTACCTCGTACTCTTGCATCCCGGCACCAAAAAGATGTATCATGACTTGAGGACTTTATATTGGTGGCTGGGGATGAAGAGGGACGTAACTGAGCATGTGGCTAAGTGTCTGATGTGTCAGCAAGACAAGGTTGAATATCAGAGACCAGTGGGGCTATTACAGCCCTTGAATATCCCAGAGTGGAAATGGGAAGACATCACCATGGGTTTTGTGGTGGGATTTCCCAGGATGGTGGGTCAACGCGACTTCGTGTGGGTTATCGTAGAATGATACACCAAATCATCCACTTTTACTAGTAAGGACGACTTATACAATTGAGCAGTATGCATATCTCTATGTAAGAGAAATAGTACGCCTTTATGGAATTCGAGTTCGATCGTGTCCGATGAGCACACAGCTGAAGTTTAGTACAACTTATCATCCTCAGATAGATGGTCAGTCTGAGAGGACTATCAAGATATTGGAGGACATACTGAGAGCATGTGCACTGAACTTTGAAGGGTCGTTGTGTAAGTACTTGCCTCTAATAGAGTTTTCCTACAACAACAGCTATCGGGAAACCACTCAAGTGGCTTATTATGAGATGTTGTTTGGTAGGAAATGTGGATCACCCATTCACTAGGATGAGATGGGTGAATGAATATATTTGGGTCCTAAAGTAGTTCAGAATACCAATGTGGCTATCGAGAAGATTAGAGCTCGGATGCTCGCATCACAGAGTAAACTGAAAAGTTACTCATATCTGAAGCGTAGGAACATAGAGTTCCAAGTGGGAGACTATGTCTTCCTTAGAGTGTCACCATGGTAAGGGGTGAGGAGATTTTGGGAGAAAGGGCAAGCAGAGCTCTAGAATTGTGAGACCCTATAAGATCCTGGAGGGGATCGGGCAAGTGGGCCTATACATTTTCCTTACCTCCATGTTGTCGATCGTACACAATGTATTCTATATTTCGACACCTCAGAAGTATGTGTCAGACGTCACTCATGTATTGAGTTATGTGGGTCTGAAGCTTCAAACAAATATCTCCTATGAGAAACTACCAGCCCAGACACTAAACATGAAGGACAAGGTCCTGAGAAACAATACCATACATTTAGTTAAGGTATTATGGAGGAACATTAAGGTCGAGGAGACGACCTGGGATCGAGAGTCCAACAGGCGGGATTAGTATCCCAAGTTGTTCAGGTAAAATTTCGAAGATGAAATTTCTGTGAGGGGATAATTGTAACACCCCAAACTCCCTAATACGGCTTAGTGCCTAGATTAGGGGACCGGGAGGAAATAATTGAGTTAATTAGGTGCTTGTGTGTTATGAGCATGTTATTATGTGAATTGTATTATGATATGATTATGCTTGCATGTTTAAGTGTATTAAATATGCATGTGGGCTCGTTTCTTATTAGAATGACATTTTCGTAATTTTTACCCATTGGGGGTACAATTGTAAATATGTGTGATATATGATTTTTAACTTACTCGGCACGAGGCGATCCTAGGGAGCTAGTTAGCGAAAAAGTCATAATGGGGTAAAATACCCGGCTCAGAGTGAGCTTAGGGGTATTTCGGTAATTTGGTAAATTATCAGGGAATTATAGAGTAACGGGAATTAATTGATGAATATTGGTTTGATAGATTATTTGGGATTTATATAAGATAATTTGAGGTATCTTTGAGGTTAAATGGGGCAAGGGGCACTATGGTAATTTGACCACATGGTTTACCAATTAGGCTCACTCACGTTGAAGACTTTCCCTTGAGCTTTGGGAGCCCTTCTCTTTGAATAACACACAAGGAAGTCCAAAGCTAGGCCAAGGAGTTGATTTTTGGTAGAGATTGAAGGGGGATCCTTGTGGATTAATAGCTGGGTTTGGGACTTAAGGTTACTAAGGTCATCATCAACCTCAGGAAATTTGAAATTCAGTGGTGAGATTTCCTTGTTTTGATATTAAAATGGTGTTCTTGAGAGTTTATGATTTTTGATTCTTAGTTTAAGGTTCTAAATGTGTTATGATGGCTTGAATGGTGGGTTTTATTGCCTAGGCTTAGTATAGTTTATGTGGCTGGAATTTCGTTGGAAACGTTGTGTTGAGTTGGATTTGAGGTTTGGAATTCATTGGAAATTGCAGGGTTTCGATTTGGGGAAGAACACTTGTGTTCTGGGCAGATTTTTTGAGTTCTAGCGACCTAGAGCGACCGCGTTGGTGTCCCAGAAAGGGGGAAATTGGATTCCAATTTAGGGGCTCAAGTTGAGGGGTACGACCCCGCCAAGGGTAGGCGCGACCGCGCCAAAGGCCCTAAAATGATGCAATGCTGATTTTAGGGCTAGGCCCGGGGGCTCGGGGAATCTAACTTAGGAGCCCACTTGAGGGCTGGGAGACATTTCTAGCGCCCCGTTAACTGAGAACCATGGTTTTAAAAGTTAGATTTTGGTTTGGAACTAGAGTTCTGGGGTTAAGTCCTAATGAACATATATGTGTGTTGTGACTATGGTTTTCACCAGGCTCGGGTCAAGATTAGCGTTTGGGGTCATTTCATTATTCACACGGGGATCTAGGTAAGAAAACTGCACCTGATGCATGAGATACATGAATAGGGCTTGACCCCACTGTCAAGTGTATTATGATTAGGGCTCGACCCCACTGTCAAGTTAATTATGATTAGGGTTCGCCCCCACTGTCAAGTGTATTATGATTAGGGCTCGACCCAATTGTTAAGTGTATTATGATTAGAGCTCATACCCACTGTCAAGTGTATTATGATTAGGGCTCGACCCAACTGCTAAATGTATTATGATTATGGCTCGGCCCAACTGTTAAATGTAATATGACTGGGGCTCAGCCCAACTGTTAAATGTAATATGACTTGGGCTCGTCCCAACTGTTAAATGTAATATGATTAGGGCTCGGGCCAATTGTTAAATGTAATATGATTAGGGCTCGACCCAACTGTTAAATGTAATATGCATGTGTATACCTGTGTAAGTACATTATAATGTGTTGTATTTATGTATGATAAGGGTAATATATGTATGTCTGTTCTTGACTAGGAGGCTCGACTTATAAGTCGGAAGTCTGTCAATTGTGGGGCTCGATTTATGAGTCGAGGGGTTTACAAGGCCCGACTTATGAGTGAAGGAATCACAAGGCCCGACTTATAACTCAATGGTTCATAAGGCTCGGCTTATAAGTCCAGGAATCACAAGGCCCAACTTATAAATCGAGGAATCACACGCTCAACTTATAAGTCGAGGGATCACAAGGCCCAACTTATAAGTCGAGGGTTCATAACGCCCGACTTATAAGTCGAGGATTATCAGTCATGATCAGCATTATGTGCGCTGGGCGCAGGCCGATATGGATAGGCCACCCTTGGAGTGCATTATGCACCTGACTGGCTCGGATGCCATATCAATGAATGGGAGTGCAACACAAACTTGTGTGACCCAATGGCCACTTACTAGTACAGTGCGTGTGCTTGGTTTAGGTTATTACTGTCAAGCATGTTGTTATATTCTGTTAGTAGGTTTTCTTGTTGAGTGTTTTGGCTCACGGGTGCTTTGTGGTGCATGTAAGGGTAGGGAGGAGCTTTTCCTGCCATGAGTTGGAGAGCGTTAGGGGCGGTGTGTACATATGCAGTCTTCTCGACCACCACGACTGAGTTATCGCATGGGAATCTAGGGTTGGACCCTATTTTGCTGCTTTGGTCGGTTTGTTTTGTATTCCTTGAGTTGTAAACAAATTTTTAAACTTGTATTTTGGGATCCCATGTAAAGACTAAAGTTTTCTTTTAATGGAAACGTTTATTCGTTGTCTAAGATTTTTAATACATGAACCCTTAGTGGCTTAATCACATGTTTTAGTCCAAATGACTTGTATAGTGAGTCCAGCACTAATTTTAAACACGTGGTAACGGACCCTAATTAGCAGGGCGTTACATGGTCAGTTTATCTACTATTGTCCAGGCAGAGTCATGATATTTTGTTGTCCTAGGTAACCCTACAAAAAAATCCATTGCTATGTCTTCCCACTTCCATTCTAGAATATAAAGTGGCAGTAGCAACCCTGCTAGTCTTGATGTTCTGCCTTCACTTGCTGACAAGATAGGCATTTGGCGACAAACTCAACGATATCTTTCTTCATCCCCAGCCATAAAGTTCAAAGTCTTTAGCACCTGGTACATTTTTGTAGATCCCGGATGTAAGAAATAGGGTGTCGTATGCGCCTCCTTCATAATTCTCATCTTAATCTCATCTTAATTAGGAACAAAGATTATATCCTTGTATTGTAGTAACCCTCCCTTGGACATAGAGAAGTCATCGTCACCATTTTCTTGTACCAAAGCCTTTTGTTTCACTGATCTAGCAAGGTGGACTATAGGGTGAGATTCGCTAGGCTTCCTATCACCAACTCTATTCCAACACTTATAATCTCTTTCTACAATGGTGTCTCTATTGTACTCAGTGTCGAGACATTTCCATGTCCCCGCCTGCTCAATGCATCAGCCAATATGTTGGCCTTGCCTGGGTGGTATAGAATTTTGCAATCATAGTCTTTTACTAGTTATAACGACATTTTTTGTCTCATATTCAACTCTTTCTGAGTGAAGAAGTATTTTAGACTTTTATGATCAGTATAAATTTCACACTTTTCTCCATATAGGCGGTGTCTCCATATATATTTAGTGTGAAAACTACTGCTGCCAGCTCCAGATCATGTGTAGGATACCTCTGTTCATATTCCTTGAGTTGTCTTGAGGCATAAGCCACTACCTTTCCATTTCGGCACGCATCCCAACAAATTCTTAGATGCATCACAATACATCATGAATTTTCCCTCTTCGGTGGGCACACAAAGAATAGGTGCAAATATGAACTTGTATGTCATAGTCTAAATGCTCTCTTCACATTTTGATGTCCAGGTGAACTTCTGGTGTTTGCGGGTCAGATTGGTCAAGGGTGTTGCTATCTTAGAAAATCCCTTAACATACTTTTGATAGTAACTCGCTAGTCCTAAGAAACTTCAGACCTCGGAGGCAATCTTGGGTTGGGGTAAGTCTCTTATGGCCTCAATCTTAGTTGGGTCCACTGATATTCCATCTTTGCACACTATATGCCCTAAGAATTTTACTTACTCAAACCATAATTCACATTTAGAAAAATTAGCATAGAGCTGATGTTCTCGAAGTCTTTTGAGCGTCAGTCTCAAATGCTCTTCATGATCTTCCTTAGTCTTAGAGTATATTAGGATGTCGTCTATAAACACAACTACAAACTTGTCCAAGAAGTCCTCGAATACTTTGTTCATCATATCCATGAATGTCGAAGGACCATTAATCAATCCAAAAGACATCAGTAAAAACTCATAGTGCCCATAGCTAGTTTAGAATACCTTCTAGGGAATATCTCCCTCCTTCACCTTCAACTACTAGTACCCAGATCATAGATCAATCTTGGAGAACATTGCTGCCCTTTATAGTTGGTCAAAAAGGTTGTCTATCCTAGGCAAAGGATACTTGCTTTTTATTGTGACCTTATTGAGTTCTTGGTAATTGATGCACATTATCATACTCCCATCTTTCTTGTTTACAAACAATATTGGTGCTCCCCAAGGTGAATTAATCAGTCGAATGAAACCCTTTCCCAACAACTCCAGTAGTTTTGTCTTAAGTTCTTTCAACTCTGTAGGTGCGATTCAGTAGGTTGCCTTAGATATTGGTGTTGTCTCTGGTGCAAGTTCGATCACAAATTCCATTTCTCTGTTCGGGGGTAAACTTGGAAGATCCTCGTGAAACACTTCCGGAAATTCACAGACTATGTGAACATTTTCTGGTTTCAACTTTGTCTCTCTAGATTTTTCTACCACACTCGCCAAGTATTTTGAGCACCCATGTTGCATCATGTTCTAAGCATCCAATGTCGAAATGATAGGTGTGGAGAATCCTGTCATTTCTCATTTAAAAGAAAAATACTCCCCTTCATCTGGTCTGAACTCTACTGTTTTCCTTCGACAGTCTATAGTTGCTTTGAACTTAGTCAACCAATCCATGCCAAGAATTACATCATAATCCAACATATCTAATTCTATAAGGTCTTTTGGACATTCCCTACGCTCAACTGCTGTAGAGACTGATTGTAACCATCTAGATGATAACATAATCTCTCCTGATGGTAACAATTTCCTAAAGCAACTCCCAAATATTTTACAATGTAATCCCAATTTATCAATTACATTTTAACACTACTACAAAAAGAGATTTTTAGGACTAGCATTGCGAGTCCTCTATTTGAGAGCCTTAAAAACTAAGGTTTTTAGGACTCTCAATGCGAGTCCTAAAAAATGGGAGTCTTAAAAAATCTGGTTGAGTGCCTTTAATTAAGTTTTTAGGACTCTCTTTGCGAGTCCTAAAAGAATGTTTTTAGGACTCGCAATGCGAGTCCTAAAAAATCTAGTTGAGTGCCTTTAAGTAATTTTTTAGGACTCGCTTTGCATGACCTTAAAAGTAATTTTTTTTTAAAAAAATACAGCTATAATTTTAATTTTGATTTAAAAATATATATCCATTTGAGTGTCGAATATGTATCAAAAGAAATTTGAAAAGAAAATACTAAAAAAATGGCAAAAAATTTTTACGAAATAAATTAAAAATTTCTAAACATGTATTGTAATTATCTAGCTATAGCATCATTCATTTCGCTCTAACCAATTGTAAAAATGACATTGCCCATTCTTCTCTAACTTCGTCAATTTCTTGAGTAGTATATGGTTTTTCGGAGGTGAACTGAAAAAAAAAAACAAAAATTTAATTATAATTATATTAGTGGTAATAAATTCAAAGCATATATAAAAATTGTACTAGATTAATACTATGTAGTTTTATATTGTTTATTACCTGTTTCGACAAGAAATATTTGATATGAGGGGCATTGATAAGTACATTCTTCATCATCCTCATAACGTAATATCCGCAGTCGATATTGTTTGGTTGTTTACGACACTATATAAAGATTGGTAATACATGTACAATTCTTAGTATTAAATATCTTAAACATCTTTACATATACATAAATTGGTTACATATACATCTTTACTCTGTTATTGAATTAGATTTAGCCAGGGTCATAAATCGGTTTTGCTTTAGGAGAAAATAGATGTGCTCTGTTATTGAAAATAGTTTACTCCAAACTAAATAATTGTATGGAGAAAATAGTTGTGCTCTGTTATTGAAAATGGGTCTACTAATTGTATTGAGTAGTAATTCTGTTACGTATTATTCATTTATGTATATATATATATTATGTTTTGAATCCCAACTATATGATATTGGATCTGTTAATGATAAGGATTATGTGTTTGGAGTTCGTGCTCTCTCTTTTTGTTTTGCCATTTCTATTGTTTCATAATGTATTGTTCTATTGAATTGAGGTCTTTTACTTTTTACAGGCCAAAGGAACTACAGTTGGCTGAGACTTTGGTATAGAATAGAAGTAATATATTCAACTTAATTGAAGTCTCATAGCCCAAGATGGTGCTTTTCTATTTTTCTCTACAATTATTAGCATAGCATAAATTTGCCGGACCCAAAGCCAAGTGTTGATACAAGGTCATCATAATAATAATTACAGGTATATAGGTCATAATTAATCAAAAAATAGAATCCATTGATATATATATATAAACTTCATACATTTAGATTCTTCTTGATTACTTGCTACTATGCTTTCTATTTTGGTATTTTTACTTCTCTTCTCAAGGTTTACCACATTCTACCTTGTAGTTTATGCTAACTAGAAATAGAGCTTTTCTATTCTGTCATGTCTAATTTTTATATTTAATGAGAACTTACTTTCACTGGTTACATGTTGGCCCAATTATTAGCCACATGTTGTGTCGATACTTGACCAAGTTGGCTTGCTTCTTCTGAATATTATATGTTTCAAGAATAAACCATAGAAATGTACATTAAATTTCATTTCTAAAATGGAAATGAGTAGATACTTATGCATAAGTTATACATGCAATATGATGAGACTGTGATCATAGGTGTTACATACCAAGGTGTTTTTTTTTAAATATATATATTATGTATATAGTCCAATTTTTATTTATTTTAAACGTTCTGGAAAATACTTGTATTTGTATTTGTATTTGGTCGAAATTTAAATAAAAAATGCTACATATTATCGCATCTAATCTCATTTGCCCCTTTAGATTTATAAGTTTGAAGTTAATTAAATGGCTTTTTGAATTGGATGTAGTAATGTTATTCTGCTCATTATATTCGTACACAGAACTGTGATCAGGTGCTTTTGATTTGATGCATATGAAAGGGAAGGAGAGAACACTCTAACGGAAAAAAGTGTGAGCATGTTGTGGTTTTGTGTATTTATGCATAAAGCTTATTGTTCTTCAAGTAGACTTCAAGCATTTAACTAGCCAATTTTAGCTCAATTTAGAGTGATTAAGTTCTGTACTGGAAAGTTTTTTAAGTTTCAAGGTCATTTGACAATTAGTTTTGACACTTCGATGGGTTTTGTGCTGGACTTTTTGTACTTATATGAAACTTGCCACTTTCTTTAATTTATCAATCTGGTGTTCTACTATACTGACTTCTATTTATTTTAGAAATATTAATACAAGTTCAGTTTCCTTTCAAAAATAAAAATTTCTAGGGGCAATTCCTTTGTTTGTATATTTCTGGATCCTTATCTTTAGATGTTGTGATAGTATGTGTCCTCGGCTATGACATTATCACTTTGGATGTTGTGATTTTTTAAGTGTACCTCTGCTTGTTTGTTTGTGTTGTAACTCTAGAATTTTAGTGCCTACTTTTAATAGATTACTTGTTCATCTCAAAGCTATAGCTTATGCTTTTTCCTTTGCTTGTCACTCTATCTTGTTTAGAAAAATTGTGTCTTTGCTAGCATAAAAGTGAGTCATTTTTTTCATATTTCCACACAAAACTAAGTACAAAAAAATCTATAGAAAATCGGACAACATATCCCCTAATTTACTAGCCTAGCCATCTGTCACAATCAACACCAACATGTCAAACAAATCAAACAACACATAGGTTTTCATCCATATATCACCGCAGCACACAAAATTCTCAGAACCTACTTCACTAAGACATGCAAGTTCTCAATCTTCTGTTATCACCACAGCACACAGAATTTCCATAATCAACTTCACTACGGTTGAATATCTAAGATATTCAAATTCAACTAAAGTAATACAATTATCATTCAAATTTATAAAATATTGAAATTTTTTAAAACTAAATTAAATATAACATACCTCTTGCAATTAGCTACAAATCCAATGCTTTAAGACCAATCAAAATCCCCAAATGTGTGCCGTTGAGCGTCCTTCACCTAGCAGCCGCCGTTCAAAGCAAACCAGCCCTAAATGGTGTGATTGAATAAATCCCCAAATGTGTAGTGCTGATGGGTTTTCTCTTGTGTTTTAACCCTATAATTTTGAAAAAATGATAGTTTTTTAAGTGTTTTACTTAACAATTTTAAAGACTTGCTTTGGGAGTCCTTAATACTCATTAAGTCCTAAATAATGTCTGAAATACCAATTCCATCACATCTGAAACTAAGGTTTTTAGTGGAGTGTAAGTTGAATACAAAATAAATTGCAAGAAAATGCATCTCGGTTTGAAACTTTCACATATAAAAGTCTTGTTATAATAGAACCATAAATAATTTGCTTATGAGGGTTTGGAATCTTCTTCAGAAACATAACAACAAGGCCAATTGTCCAGTGATATCTTCACCAGATATTATTTTTGATAAGACATAAGTAAATTAGAGAAACTTTGAATGACTGAATACCTTGCCACCCAGAAATGTGTAAGTGTCAGCTGCAATGATGCTACTGATAGAGATTAAGGTTGCAACAAGCCCAATTGTCCAGTGAGTTGGCCCACCAAGAACAGTAGGCCATGAAGCTCCTATTGCTGCCAAAAAGTGATATGGAATTTTGGTTCTACGTACAACACTAGTAAATGATGAAAAGCATAATACTAAACTATTCACTAGGCCACATATGACTTAACATATACACAGAACATACATTACTGGCACAATTCCAAACCATTTATCTTTGCTTAATCCACTATGCATATAAAGTCAAGGGAGTGACAAGATAAAAGATAGAAAAGGCATGGCCTATATGATGAGTCAGCCAAATTTTAAATTAAGTGCATATATTAAACCCCTTACTAGTGTTTAAGGTTGGCACTACCAGACCGCATCAAAGCTTGACCCAGAAACAAGGAAGATATCCATATAAAATATACCAAACATGGTACTACTAAGCTGTGAAAAATCAGGATTTCCTCTCTGTAAATATACTGCCATTGCCACAATAAAGGTAGCTGATGTCACAGAAACATCAATATGACCATATATATATTTATATATGCATTGTATATTTGTAAGGACATTCTTTAAGCACTACACCACGCCCAGCTACACACATATATATATACATACAGAGATCTCAAAGAAAAATATATATACCCAAATATCATTTTGATCCCAGATATTTAAAAAAAAAAGCTGAGGAAAAAACTTACCTGTTCGACCTCTTCAATACAGATGCAGTCGACCCTCGCCAGCGCCGTTCAAGCCCTCGCCGCAGCTGAAAGAGGATGAGAGATTGAGAGCCAATGGCGGTGCCAAACCAGGAAGGGAGAGAGAGAGTGTGAGGGCAAGGGGGAACAACCAAACCAGAAAGGGAGAGAGAGAGAGTGACGGCAAAGGGAGAGAGAGACTGAGATTGAGTCGTGAAATTATAAGAGGAGGACTTAATTTTTTTTGGTGAGAGTGAACAAAAAAAATGACGTACGGCGTGGTAGTCCAAAGTTTTACCCAATAACCTAATTAAATCCCCAATTTTCAAAGAAAAGAAATGTGTCTCTTTTACTTTTTTAGGACTCCCAAAGCAAGTCCTTAAAATTGTTAAGTAAATGAGTATATAAAAAATACTTATTTTTTAGTTTAGATTTGTTTAGGACTCGCATTTTTTTTAGGACTCGCAGTATTAAGGACTCTCAAAGCAAGTCCTTAAAATTGTTAAGTAAAAGAGCATATTTTTAGCCTAGATTTTTTTAGGACTCGCATATTTTTTTAGGACACTCATTACGAGTCCTAAATTGTGTTTTTTCAGGACTCTCGATGAGTGTCCTAAAAAACTCTATAAACATTTTTAAGGACTTGCATTTAGATGTGTCCTAAAAAAGTGTCCCGTAAAGGGTATTTTGTAGTAGTGTAAGCAACATAAGAATGAGTCACTTTAGAATCAATGAGGACCCCATACATAATACCAAAAATAGAAATCTGACCTGTGACAATCGTGTTACTGTTGGTTGCCTCTCCCTGGGTCAAAGAAGAGACTCTTGCTGGAACTAGATTGCCATTGCTCCCTTGTCCAACTCCTGCCTTCCACTGTGGGCAATCTTTCTTCAAATGACCTACTTGACCGCACTTATAGCATTTTTTGAGCTTGCTTTGCATTCCCCTAAATTTTTGTGTGAGCACTTAGGACAATTGGGGTACTCTATTCTACGGTTTTGGTGATTCTCGCGATTATGATTGTTGCTATGGTTATTGTGGTTGTTGTGGTTGTTACCATTTGGACCTATAGCTTTAGGCCTCTTGTCTATGCCACTATTTTGTCCCTCTGTGCCTTCCTCATATTGCTCTCTTATAAGACATTGTTCTTGTTGGCCTCCACCCTTGCAGCATTGTCTTTCCATATACAGTCTTCCATATACTCATCTTCTCGAGCTTTTTCTAAAATCTCATAATAACTAACCAGCTCTGTGCTGATCATTTTCATATCTCTAGTGATCATAGGTCTTAGTCCCCTTATAAACATTTGAGCCCTCATGGTCTCTGTGGAGATTATCTCTGGAGCGAGGCTTGCAAATCTGTTGAATTTCTGAGCATATTCTATGAATGAAAGATTGCCTTGTGTTAGGGTCACAAACTCGTCGACTCTGGTTTCCAACACTGCAATACTATAGTATTTCTCATTAAAGGCATGGACAAAGTTTTCCCAAGTCATGTTATCTAGAGGTCTTGTTTGTTCACCACGTCCCACCAGTTTCTGGGGTCCATCTTTACTAAGCGGACAACACACGAGACTCTCTGCTGATCGTTTAACTACATATGGTCGAAAATGGCCTCGATCAACCTCAGTCAATCCTCAACTATCATGGGATTGGGCTTTCCTTCAAAATTTTGGGGAGACTATTTCCTATAGCGCTCATATACTGGCTCAAATCCATAGCTCATTGGTGCTTGTGGGGGCACAGGGGGCGCTTGTTGTACTGGAGTCTCAGGTTGTGCCAACAGTACTTGTTTGGTTGGAGGTGCTTGCTAGGCTTAGGCCAACTCCTCTTCCCTCTGTCTCAACTATTCCCTTAATCTTGCTGCCTCTACAGCTAAGTCAATAGCTAGTGCAGGTGGGGCTGCTGGTTGTACTGGTGGCACTTCCATGCCAAGGATTCTGTTGCATTTTGGTTAGCAGGGGCACCTCTTTCACGACCTCTACCCCCTCCTCTGCCAACCCTAGTGCCTCTTCCTGTAGTAGACATGTTGATATTCTAGGGCACAAAAGAAACCATCATAAGAGGAGAAAATTTGTACAACAAGTTATCACTTAGAGACTTAATTGCAATGAATTGACATGCATACTCATATCCATTCACATAAAATCCAATGTTTGCAAAAATCAAAATATGATAAATACTTAATATCCTTAAATATGTCCAAAATATCCAAGTATCCAAAATAATTCAAACGAATAAAAATATTAAAAAAATTCCCATTTATTTAATAGAAGTCTAGGGATTTGGTGAAGGAAAAGCTGTAATCCTCCACTGTTGACTTATCCCTAGAGTCATAGTCCAATGTCTCCCCACTTTCACTTCGAGATTTCTGATGGATGACCGAGTTTCAGTCATAAACTGAGCATGGGAGTTGGTCAAGGTCAACAGTGCAACTTGTAACTCATTTGACTTCTCTTCAGGAACTGGTGGCCTAGGTTGTGGTGCTAGAGGTTGAGGCATAATCTGCTGAGAATGAGGTTGGAATTTAGGTTGCTAGCCCTGATTATTTCTACATGAAAAATTAAGGTGATTTCTCCACCCTAGATTAAATGAATTGGAGAAAGGATTGTTGGCTTGCCTATTAAAATTACTCATCATGTTGACTTACTCCATAAGGATGGTGATATTGAACTTTGTTGTCATACACTGCTCAAATTGGTGAGTACCACCAAAAATTTCACACCCTATCTGTAACTGAATGGCATTGGCTGATATTGTATTATACTGCAATTGCTTAGCCAATGTTGCAACTTGAGTAGTTAAAGCAGTGATTGCATATAATTCAGGAACCCCAGCTACCTTTCTGTTACTAGTTGCACACTCATCAGACCATTGATGGTTGTTTGTAGCCATATCTTCCAACAACTCATATGCCTCGTTGGCACTTTTACTCATAAATGCCCCTCGAGCTGTGGCATTAATTATGGTGCGAGTAGTACCGCACAATCCATTGTAAAAGTTGTGGACCAACATCCACTTTTCAATGCCGTGATGAGGACACTTTCTCAACAGTTCCTTGAACCTCTCCCAAGAGTCATATAAAGATTCCCCCTCAAGTTGGTAAAAATTATTGATCTCCCCCCATAATGTAGCAGCCTTTGATGGAGGAAAGAACTTGGCAAGGAATTTCTGAGCCAAATCCACCCAAGTATTTATGGAATTGGATTGAAGGGAGTTCAACCAACTTTTAGCTCTATCCTGCAGTGAAAATGGGAATAGCCTCAACCTGGTTGCATCGTCGCTCACCCCATTATACTTGAACGTTGCACATAGCTCTAGAAAATTAGCTATGTCAATATGAGGATCTTTTGAGTGTAAGCCACCAAATTTCACGGTGGACTACACAATTTGTAAGATCGCCGGCTTAATCTCAAAGTTATTAGGCTCCACATTCGGTGGTCTTATACATGTTTGCACTCCCGTAATAGTTGGGAGTACATAATCCCATAAGTTTCTCAAAGCGGGATTCTGAGCTTGTCCTTGCACCACTTCTGGCACCCCTCCATTCAACCCATCATTGTTTTGAGGATTTTCCATAACCACAGTTGGACTATTAGCTCTCTTGTTTCTATGATTCTGCCAGCACGCTTTCTCAATCTCATGATTAATAGGAACAAGCCTATCTGCTCCTCTTCGTCTACGCATATAACAGGACTACCTGAAAAAAATGGTCAAGAGTGCACACAAAATAAGTTAGAAACAATTAAAAGAACAACCAAATAAGAAATAAAATTAATTACTTTGATATTGATAATTTTCAGTCCTCGGAAATGAAGCAAAAACTTGTTGCGAAAATTAAAGCTATGCAAGTGCACACAGTCGCAATTTGTAATAATTTCTTGGTAAGACCAAGTATCCTTCCACAAGGACTGAATTATCAATTACCAGATAATAAATTCTTAGTTTCTATTTGGTTAACGAAAATTTGTTTTGTATCATGATAATTAAAAATAATAAAGTTACTAAAAATAATGCAAGATTGTAAGAGCATAAACAAGAATAAAATTCCAAGGATTTAAACAATTAGGGGTTTTAATTTCATCTACAATCCCTCCTCTCAATCACTAAAACAATATTAAAGATTCTTCTTCTTATTAAGCTAACAAGTTGTCAAGGTATTTTATAATAGGATTAGGAATTATAAAACTCGACCTAATTATGAACTTTCTATATTTCTATGGTAAATTCAACAATTAAGAGACATTGAATTCACAACCTAGACGCTACACAAATAACATAGATACTTTCGTTCTAGATTAAATCTATATTGTTTCAATCAAAACTTGTTTAAATTTCACTTTTCATAATTTCAATTCAAACACAAATAGATAATGAAATGAGATGGCCAATCACATTTCTTGCATTAAAATAGATTGAGACAGGCTTAATAGACGAAGAAGAAAATCCTAATATTGCATTAGATCATCAAAGGAGTTCAAGAGAATCCATTAAAAACCCTAATAAAGATTTAGTTCAACATTGTCATTCTAAAAGTAAACAACAATTAAAAATAACATAGAATTAAAAGGAAATAGAAGAAGAACTGTAGAGAGCGAATGGAGATGCTCCACGTTGTGTTCCTTGCTTCACAATTCATCCTTCTCTCCCCATCTGATTAATCCATCTCAAAATTAGGTTTAAGAACAATTCCAGTGCCACCACCAGTGTCTAACTTATAGCTGGGCTTCGATCAGGCGAGCCACGACCCAACCCCTTCATTGCTGCGGCTCGTGTAAATTTTCAAGGCAGACATACTCATCAGCACAACGGCCGGTATCAAACCTCGAAAAACAGGCTTTTTGCCTTGGACCTGGTCGCGACTCAGCATCGTAGCGCTGCGACCCTTAAAGACTTCTTCAATTTTTGTGCTTTTGTTCCCGAAAATTTACCGAAGCCATAAAATTGCTTGAAGATTCATCTTTTCATGGAATCAACACCAAACAGCCAATTTTTCATCATTTTCTGCCAATTGGCTCCAATTGTTCTTTTTCTTTATTTATAAGTTAAACCATAAAATAAACAAAAACAAGGATAATATCATACTAAACAATAGAGCAACTTAATAAAAACTACCTAAAACACAACCTAAACACAACATAAAACTAGACTCAACATATCTCCGCCGTTAATTTCGTCAATGCGAACCCTTCGAATCTCAAGAATTTCCTTAAGTAGTTTCTTTCTAGTCGTGCGAATTATTGGAGGCATAGAGTCTATTCTACAACCATAGTACTAAAACTTAAAAGCAAGTAAAACAGTGAAACAAGTAGAAAATATACTTACCACACGGTGAGATAAGGCTTTCCTAGTCTTTAATATGTACGTAGAGGGGTTCCTTGAAAAATGAATGACATGTCTCTGAATACCATTTGTAAAACGCCTTATCTCAACAATCTTTGTAAAAATGCCATTTTTATGCTTATTTAGAAAAATGTCAACAATTACCTAAAAGTTCAGTGGGCTTTATTAAAACATGCATTATGGGCCCCTTTGTTAAAGCAGAATATAATGTCTTTTATGAAATTCGTAAAAGAAAATAAAAAAGTATCACCAAAAATAGCCTTAGTATTTTCAGTGCTAGGATTTTCCCCCCAGCATGATCTCCACAAAAGTGTTCGTGCACTTCTTGAAAAATGGTTTTAGCTTCCTCGAGCAGAACACATCGTAGGAGAAGCAATGAATGACCACGTCAGTACAAAGTCCCATCCACTATTACATACTACAGAGCTTGATAAAGTATTTTTCTTGCGTCCTTTCTGTCCTCAGGTAGACTTCTGTTGTGAGGTATTCCATTATGGAAGGCATCCACGTCGATCTTGTGTCGATCATTTCGACCTCTGTCATTTCTTCTGTAACACTTGGACTTTCCGAGAACTCCAATGGCACCACATTCAATGTCTCAGCTTCTTTGGTGGTGGCAAGCCGCGCCAAAGAGTTAGCATTAGAGTTCTGGTCGTGAGGTATCTGTTCAACAGTATTGTACTCAAATTTAGATAGTTCTTCCTTCACTTTAGCTAGGTAGGCTTCCATCTTGGTACCTCAAGCTTGATATTCTCCCAACACCTGATTAACCACGAGCTGAGAATCACTATAGCATTGGACGACCTTCGCCTTGAGCTCCCTTGCCACTCTCAGCCCAGCTAATAAGGCCTCATATTCGACTTCGTTGTTGGATGCCTCGAATCCAAATCTTAGAGTTGTATGAAATTAATACCCTTCTGGGGAGATTAAGATGATCCCAGCCCCCGATCCATTCTTGTTTGATGATCCATCCATGAAGATTTTCCATGACACCTGCATCGGTTCCTCCAAGAGTTCCACTTGAAATGCGGTGCCTTCAGCCATAAAATCAGCAAGGGCCTGACTTTTGATTGAGGCCCGTGGCATGTAAAATATCTCAAACTAGTTAAGCTCGATAGCCTCTTTTAAAAGATGTCCCAATGTTTCAGGTTGGTCGGCCTTGACGTTTATTTAATGGGACTGGAAATATGATCAGAGTGGAAATATGATCCAAATATTAGATAAAATGCCAGCTTCTCTATCAGTGGGTATCGTGACTCGGCTACGAGAAGTCTCTTGCTTATATAATATACTGGTTTTTGAGCACAATCTTCTTCTCGACACTAACTACATTTTCTGTCACGACCAAATAAAGGAACAGAGGTTCTCCAGCCATAGGCTTAGATAACACTGGGGACTCGGCCAGGTGCGTTTTTAGGTCGAGGAATTCCTGTTCACACTCCTCAGTCCATTCAAATCTTTTGTTTCCCTAGAGAAAGTTGTAGAATGGCAGGCACTTGTGAGTTGATTTTGAAATGAAACGATTCAAAGCTGCCACCTTTCCAGTCAGGCTTTGAACTTCTTTACGTGTCCTGGGCGAGGGCATTTCTAACAACGATCTGATTTTATCAGGATTCGCCTCTATCCCCCTCGAGTTGACTATGAATTGCAGAGATTTTCCAGATGCCACTCCGAAAGTGCACTTCTGAGGATTCAAATTCATGTCATACCTCCTCAATATCCTAAAAACATTCTTCTAGATCGGACACATGGTTATCGGTAGTCTTTGATTTAACAACCATATCATCGACATACACTTCCATACTTCTCCCGATCTGATTAGCGAACATCTTGTTGACCAAGTGTTGATATGTAGCTCCGACATTCTTTAGCCCGAAGGGCATAACTGTATAACAATATACGTTATTTGGGGTCATGAAGCTAGTGTGTTCCTTGTCCGAAGGATTCATCACGATCTAGTTATATCCAGAATACGAATCCAAGAAGGACATGAACGCGTGACCTATCGTGGCTTCTACCAACTGATCAATCCTTGGCAGTGGGAAACAATCTTTGGGACACTCTTTATTCAGATTTGTCTTTGGGACCAGCACGGGATTGGAGACCCAGATCGGGTATTTTGCTTCACGGATAAACCTGCACTTTAATAGTCGAGCAACTTCTTCCTCAAGAGCTTCAACTCTGACTGTTCCCAAGCGTCTCCATTTTTGGGATTTTGCAGGCACGTTCTTGTCCAAATTTAAAGTGTGCATGATTATACTCTGGCTTATTCCCACCATATCTTCATGTGACCAGGCGAAAACGTCCAGATTCACTTGTAAGAAATTGACCAGCTCCTTCTTCCTTTTATCATCCAGATTCTTCCCAACCTTCACGACTCTTGAAGCTTCTTTTGGGTCAATGTTTACTTCCTCGAGCCCCTCTATATCTTGGAGTTCTGACCTGTCTTCGCCTATCTGTGGGTCAATGTCATCGCGTTGGGTGACGTTATTGTCCACTTTTTGTTGAGGTTCTTCCATCCCACAAGTAACTTATACTTCCTGGGACTCCTCACCTCCGTCATTTATGACCTTAGCTTCCGGCTTGGGTTGTGATTTTCCCTTCATAGAAATGATATAGCATTCTCTGGAAGTGAGCTGATCACCTCTGATAGTTAATATTGCTATAGCTTATGGGAATTTTATTGCTAGGTGGCGGATTGAGGTTATGGCTTCAAACGCCATCAACGCAGGTTGGCCAAAAATCGCATTGTATGCAGCTGGACAGTCGATTACCATGAATTCAAGGAACTTGGTAACAGTTCGTGAGTCCTCTCCCAATGTTACCACTAATCCGATCGTCATGATGGTTGCTGACCCTTCACCAGAAAACACGTAGAGAATCCTTGAGGCTGCCTTCAAGTCAGTTACAGACAACCCTATTTTTTCAAAGGTGGACCTAAAAAGTAGATTCACGGAACTTCTGTTATCTAGTAGTGTCCTCCAAACCCTTCGTTTTGAGAGCTAAACGGTTATGACCAATGGATCATTATGTGGGAATGGCTAGCATCCTCTTCCGAGAAAATGATTGGTTGCTTTTCCAATCTCTGTTGTTTCGACAACTGCTGTTCCGGGATGAACTCCACTCCGTTATGGGACTTCAGCTCATTGATGTACCTCTCCTGGGCCCCGATGCTCGTGCCTGCCAAATGAGGTCTTCTAGATATGGTGGTTATATCTCCCCTACTATTGGAGGAGGGTCGACCAGACATGCTTGAGCTCCAGTTTGACTCATTGGAGCTTCGGGGACTGATTAAGGGTTTGTTCCAGCGGGCTGATTAGGGACCACTCGATTTCGTGCATACTAGGCCAAAGTTCCCACTCTATTGAGAGTTTCGATCTCATCCTTCAACTATCGGCAGTCATCAGTGTTATGACCGATATCATTTAGGAATCGACAAAACTTTGAATAATCTCTCTTCACCCTCTAGTTCATCAATGGTTCTGGCTTCTTCATGGAAGGTGAGCAGAATTTTCCAGGAAGATGTGCTCCCTAGTGTCTGTTAGGTCTGTATAAGTAGCATTAATAGGTTTGAATTTCTCCCTAGACTTATTTTTCTTCGTTCTGCTCTTGTCGCCTTCACCATTTCCCTTCCTTTTGTTATTCCCCCCTTGGTAATTCTGGGTAATGGTTTGAGCCGTAGCTACAACGTCCGTCACCGCTCCAACGGGCTGGACAGGAAGCTGGCTAGTTCCTGCGACAGAAGATCGCCCCTCCTCTAGGTTAATCCATTCTTGAGCTCGGGCCAAGAATTTTTCCACACTCTTAACTCCTTTCCTTTGGAGTTCCTGCCACAAATCTCCCCTGACGAGGATTTCCGTCCTCATTGCCATGAGCATGGAGCTATCATCACAATATCTAGCTCGTACAGCGACATTAGAAAATCTACTCAGATATGTCTTCAACGTTTCGCCAGGTTGCTTCTTTACATTGGCCAATGAATTAGACTCAACTTGAGCTGCTTGTGAAGATGAGAATTATTTTTTGAACTCGAAGTAAAACTACTTCAACGAGCTTATGGAATGTCTCTTGTATTTCTTAAGCCACTGTCTGGCTGGCCCAACCAGAGTTGCAGAGAATAAAATACACCTTAGATTGAGTTCGACATTGTGGGCCATCATCATGGTGTTAAACTTTCTGAGGTGGCCTGACGGATCTCCATCTCCATCAAATTTTGACAAGTGTGGCATTCTGAAGACTACCGCATATGTGGCCGCCGCAATATTTGGAGCAAAAGGCTCGAGCTCATCCTCTGAGTCACAATCGTCTTTGTCTTTTCTAGATAAAAGCCTCGTCATTTGCTCCTCCACCAGAGGTAGCCACTTGAGGGTTTGGTCTCTGGTTCCTAGGTTACCTGGGGGCTGCTCAACAGCTCCCATCCTATCGTATGTGTTTGATGGGTTATTGTCCCACCAAGCTCGAGCTTGATTTTGTGGGGCATTCCCATCATCACGTACTATGGATGGACCTCCCTCTTATCAAGTATAACTAGCATCTTCATTCCGAGCTGGATTCCTTCTCTGCGAATTCAGACGATCATGGAAATCGGGTTGTGAATTGGGTTGAGGGCTTTGTGCTGAACTCAACTAATTTATTAGATCACCCTTGGACCTACCACTATGACGAATTTCAGACCAGTAACTTCCATTCGCGAAGATTACAGCTCGCGGTTGGGGCCGAGGATCTGGATTTTCAACACATGTCTGTGGGACGTAGGTATTGGCAGATGGAGGAGGATTTCTCCTACTATCTCCATAAGCTGGAATGCCCCGTATAGGACGAGGTGGCATCGGATGTCCTATAGGTGACGGGGGATGCATTATTGGCGAAGCAATCCTTGTTCCATCAGGGCGAACTAGATTAGCCCGCCTCTATTCTACCCCATTGTCTCTAGCTCTCTGTGCCTAATGATCCAATCACGACTTAGGAGGGTTTGCTGGAACATTTTGTCTTTGTGAGCCTATCCCAGCCCCTCCTCGTGGATTTCCATAGGCATTTCTAGGAACCTATGAAAGAGGCATCGAACTTAGGGTTGCGGTTCTAACCGACCGAATGACATGTTCATGACCCCTATGAGGGCCACTGGGTTGAGCATTCTGACGATCTCGCCTTGTAGGTACTAAACTTGGGGTGGCAGATTATTCCTGTGGGACTTGTGAGACCCACTTTTCCTCTTTCTAACATTAACGTTAGTTGCAAGAGGGGTAACCGAGCCAAAACCTCCTCAATTTTCCTGTTTGCCTTAGCGAGATGGTTCTCAATTGCATGTTTTCCAATTCGACGACAGTTAGGTAGTCTGGGTTTCGATTCGATGGCAATGACGCCGAACTCCCATTGTCGTTGTGACCCGCCAGTTGCTTTCCCGGATGTTGCTGGATTTCAGGGCCACGCTCATTCAAAACAGCAGTATGATGGGCCTCTTGCCCACCAGGCTGTTCTACCTCATAGACGAAGAAGAAAATTCTTTATATTGCATTAGATCATGAAAGGAGTTCAAGAGAATCCATTAAAAACCCTAATAAAGCTTTAGTTCAACATTGTCATTCTAAAAATAAACAACAATTAAAAATAACATAGAATTAAAAGGCAATAGAAGAAGAACTGTAGAGAGCGAATGGAGATGCTCCACGTTGTGTTCCTTGCTTCACAATTCATCCTTCTGTCCCAATATGATTAATCCATCAAGAAATTAGGTTTAAGAACAATTCCAGTGCCACGACTAGTGTCTAAATTATAGCTGGGCTTCTATCAGACGGGCCACAACCTAACCCCTTCATTGCACGACCATTGTAAATTTTCTGGCCAAACACCCTCATCAGAGTAGCGGCCCGTATCAAACCTCAAAAAATTGGCTTTTTTCCTTGGACCTTGTCGCAGCTCAGCATTGTAGCGCTGCGACCCTTAACAACTTCTTCAATTTTTGTGCTTTTGTTACCGAAAATTTACCGGAGCCATAAAATTGCTTGACGATTCATCTTTTCATGGAATAAACACCAAAATCCAAATTTTCCTCATTTTTCGGTCAATTTGCTCCAATTATTCTTTTTCTTTATTTATAAGCTAAAACCTAAAAATAAACAAAAACAAGGATAATACCGCACTAAACAATAGAGCAACTTAATAAAAACTACTTAAAACACAACCTAAACACAACACAAAACTAGACTCAATATATCTCCATCGTTAATTTCATCAATGCGAACCCTCGGAATCTCAAGAATTTCCTTAAGTAGTTTCTTCCTAGTCGTCCTAATTATTGGAGGCATAGAGTCTATTCTACAACCATAGTACTAAAACTTAAAAGCAAGTAAAACTGTTAAACAAGTAGAAAATATACTTACGACACGGTGAGATGAGGCTTTCCCTGTCTTTAGTATGTACGTAGAGGGGTTCCTTGAAAAATGAATGACATGTCTCTGAATACCATTTGTAAAACGCCCTGTCTCAACAATCTTTGTAAAAATGCCATTTTTATGCTTATTTAGAAAAATGTCAACAATTATCTAAAAGTTCAGCGGGCTTTATAAAAACATGCATTATGGGCCCATTTGTTAAAGCAAAATATAATGTCTTTTATGAAATTCGTAAAAGAAAAATAACAAAAGTATCACCGAAAGTTTAATAAAACATGTTAAAACTCATAATATGTCTATTAGCATTCCTAAATCATCTTTGTTCATAGCTCCCAACGGCATACCTTAGTAACTCCTTTGTTGTGTTGCGTTTCAACACACTAACGACACTCTACTTTTCATACAGTCATACAACACATACATACATAACAATTTATTTCTCATACATTCAACTATCTTTGCAAAAATAACATTTTTATACTTGTTTAGAAAAATATCATTAATTATCTAAAAGTTTAGTGGGCTTTATTAAAATATGCATTATGAGCCCATCGAAAGTTTAATAAAACATGTCAAAACTCATAATATTTCCAACAGCGTTCCTAAATCGTTTCCGTTCATAGCTCCCCAAGACATTCCTTAGTAGCTCCTTTATTGTGTCGCGTTTCAGCATGCTAACACTCTACTTTTCATACTGTCATACACGACATACATAGAAAACAATTTTTCTCATAATTTATTTCTCATACGGTCAACATAATCGTATAAGAAATCTAACTAACTTCCTTTCCTCAAGTCCAAACTATTTAAAATGGTGAGATAGTTTCACAACTAGCCTAGAATAATCAATCAAACTCTCGTCTTAATACAGAGTAAAACTATGCATAACATACAAGCACAAGTGGCACCTATTGCACACAAGTTACACCACAACTCAATTCATACATCAAACCTCACATAAAATCACAAAAGAATAATGTCATTTTCACTAATTAATTCTCAATAATTTTAAAACAAGAACCATGGATTTAATCAAATAACATATATTTGTACGTAAAAATTCTATTGCATGTAACGTGCATACGTGGGAATATTCATAAATACTCAGTTAAAGTTGGTAATATTAACTCTTTTGTTTTCTTGTAAATTTCACAAAGATTCAACAAGCATTTTACATTTCAAAATAAATTACTAATTTTGTTACTATCATTTATTCTATAAATCATACAAATGTCATACATAAATTTTATTACAAAAATTTCTTTTACTCATAATATTCATAGCTTAAATTGTACAAAATAATAAACTTGTTGTTGACGTGGTTTTTTGCCAACAGTGTATTAAGAAATAATAGGGCAGATTAGTTATTAATAAACCGTAATGAAAAATAAAAAGAATTCACTCAAGAACACAATTTTTACATGGTTAAGTGGTTAAAATCCACCTAGTCCACGAGTCAATAGTATTGCTGTTTCTCTCTCTATTTTGGCAGAGTTTTGGTATTATAGAATAAAGGTCCCTTTTCCTGTCTAACACTCCCAGTATTTATAAGGGAATTCCATGGACAGGTTTGGGTAACCGCGTGATTCAATCACGCATTTACATAATGATTACATTTAATACAAATAATTCCCATTTATATTGGGATATGATTTGATAACAGGATAACATGTTACTACTATCTCGGACAATAAATATGACGGCCTGGTCATAAATAAACGTATAAGGGACTCCGAGTCTCTGGGGATCCGCGGGTATGCAATATACTAGAATTACCACGAGCTGGATATCTCCTCCAAGCTCGTATTTCGACAGCTATTTTAATTATGAGCTCGCGCCTCAGAGCCATTGCATCCTTAGTTCAGGATAAACTCAGGATGCCTTACACCTCGTATGCCCACTATGAATCTCGAGTTTTCCACGTGGATAAAAGCAGATATCATTCCCTTGGTTATTTCTCCGTATATTTATTTGCTAGCTGTACCCGAGTTGAGAAAATGAACTCGTGCTGAAATCAGAGTACAACATTTGCCCCCCAAGTCCCTGCTCACGTTTGATGTCGTCACTTTCTTACCTACACAGTAGGGAATTTTAGACTTCTGTTACATAAAACCACGCCTGCCCACTACTTGGAGAGGGAGCTCGTGGTTGACCCCAATGCATACTTCAAGGCTGAGCGTATCATTTCAAAGATCACAACCTAGGGGAGGGTAAATAAGATTATGTTAAGCCACAACATAGAGGTCAGAGTTGGAACTATCCTTGTCCAACCAGCGTTCAAAGGGGAATAGAGTTGTTCCCCTCTCCAAGACAATTTCGTGGCTTGGAGTGATGAGCACCTGAAGGCTGGGGCCTTCATTCCTCTGGACTAGTACTTCGCGGATTTCTTGAATTACGTGAAGCTGGCTCCATTCCAGCTCCACCCAATTCGTATAGACTTTTGGCGGGGTTGAAGTACTTGTTTTTGAAGCACGAGTGGGAGGGCCCCACCCTGGCAGACATACTGTACTTCTTCTGCCTCAAAGCTATCCCTGATCAGAAAGGACGAGGTGACGAATTCTATTACCTCACGCGGTTTCCCAACTCTCCCCCAGTCATCGAGCTTCCTAGTCATCCAAATGACTACAAAGACTTGTTCTTTATGTTGAATGGATTCCAAAACTGCAAACATCGATACTTCAATCGACCTCGTAAGTTCCTTATCTTTATAAATTCAATTCATGAACTTTTGTTCCTTTGAGATTTTGTTTTGTACATGTCTTGATTGAATCTATTTCTCATGCAGCCATATTTGCGAGGATGGAAAAGTCTGTGACCCTAGGGGGCTAGTATGAGAAGCTATCCAGAGTTCCCCCCAATAAAAAGGACTATCACCAGGTTGTGAATTACGTCACAATGCTGGCTTGCTAGTTGATCGGTGAAGGTCAAACACTAGCGTTGAGGACCCAGGCTACCCTTCCGGCGATCCCCGAGCTCCCATCCTCTCAAGAGGCCTTGCCGGCCATTGAGGATGAGGTGCCTCTAGTGCAAAAAAGGCGGACTCCTGAGGCTGTCTGGGAACCCGATCTAGAACGAGTTGCACCAAGGGCAACAAACAGCCCCTCTGTCCAAGGTAACCCATACCCCTTTATGGAATTAGATAGGGTTGTTGCCGATCTTAGGTTAGTTCGTTATAATCCAAATCAGCTCATCCACCGTCATCCTTACAACCCAGATCTAAATGTAACCCTGCTCTAGTGCGTAGACCACCTAGTGGTACGCCAAGACAATAGTTATCCTAAGGGCACAATCGTAGTTGATAACACCTTAAACTTTAGATCCACCATTTTTTAGGAATATGGGACCAACCGTAGGACCTGGCCTTCTCTGCTCCAGGGTGCATTTGCCCCTGGATTTAGATAGTATGTAGATGAATCTAGCCCCGAGGAAGGACCTGAACCCCTTTGGATCCCAGAAATATTAACTATAGATCCCCCTTCTCCTCCATTAGTTACAAGGCCAGAGGTCGTGCCTATCCTGGTCAAAACACCCAAGCTGGTGATAATAGACTCCTCCCCCAACCCGAAGGGTAGGATCTTTGTTTTCTTTCTTTCTTTATAAATGCTTTTTGAAACATTTTCTTATGAACTAACTACCTTTGCGCTTTTTAGGCGAAGAGATGGATCAACATGGAGCTTTTGTCCTCCGAACTACTTTCCATGCTAAGAAAGCCGGCCTGGGCCCTATTGTAAAGACGCCTAGGTTTACGAAGAAGGCCACCCCTGCAATGGGGAACACCTCAAAATCCCTCGCCAAAAATAAGGAGACGAGCTTGACTCGAGAGCCAGCTCCGGTAGCTAAGGTCACTACCAAGCAACTTCCTCCTCCCCCACCTCGCTTCATGGCCCCTCAAGTTATACAGACCGAGGCCCCAACCCCCACCGTCCGAATACAAGTAGACCCTCAGGACCTGGAGATGATCCCTGAAGCCTTTCGGGGTATCGTTTATGAGACTGCAACTCACATGGTGGGGCACGCCTACAAGGCCAACGTGAGGGACCTGAGGACCATCGAGGAACGCAGCCCAGAGAATGTTATGGAATCAGCCACAGGGATGAATCTAACTGTAAGTTCTCTTTCCTTGGTGAATTTTGTTTTTATTGTGACTTGGTGTACATCTCTGACTGTTTCGTTCTTTTGCAGTTTGCCCTGGCCCAGTACCGCAGCATAGCCCGTGCCAAGGCTAGAAATGAGGAGCTCTGGGTCGAACTGAATGCTGCCAAAATGCCCTGACTGCTTCTCAAGAAGGCGAGCAGGCCACCAAAGCTACTTTGATGGCTGCTCAGAAGAATGAGCATGATGCCAAGGCTGCTCTCACCTCGTCCCAAGAAAATGAGCAGGCTACAAAGATTGCATTGTCTACCTCACGGGCTCAAACTGCACAACTTCAGGCCAAGGTTGATGAGGTCAAAGCAAAGCTGATCGAGGCCAAAGTCACAGCCAAAGAAGAAAATGCAGCATCATCATCGACCATGGAAGAGATGTTGTACCATTGCTGGGCCTTCAACCCAGATGGGAACTTGTCTTTCATGGAACCCGGGCTGTGGGATCCGTACCTTGCAAGAACTGTCAGAGACTTGTGATGTGCCTGGAATGGCGGAGGGAGATGGCGAGGAGGTCACATCTTCGGGGCAAGCTGATGGAGCCCAATGATATCCCTTTTGTATTTGTTTAACAGTTTTTTGATATTAAACAATTTCCTTCGGGCTCAGTTTGAGGTTTTTTCTCCTCGTGTAATTTATTGGCTTTATTTCGATATATATCCATCTTTTGATCCACTTATCTTTCCTTTATTATCTCTCATTCTTGTGAGTCCTTAAATTTGTACATTAAAGATTTTAGGAATCGATTTTTCGATCGAGACAGATTTTATCGAGCTTGGTTATATCCAAGTTTTTGTTTGGTTATTTGTACCATACCTGTCAAGAATTAGGCCTTGAACCTGGTTATATCAAAGCTTTTTAATGTTTTAAACGTAGTTTGTGTTAGGTTGATTGAAACTCGAGCTTTAAGAAGCCATTGAATAATCAATTTTTCCAAACTTCTATGTTTCGGACCTGGTTATGACCAGGATTTTAAATGATTTTAAATGATTTTAAATTTAGTTCGCGCTGGGTTTATTGAAAATTCGAACTTTAAAAAGCCATTGAATAATCAATTTTTCCAAGCTTCTAAATTTAAGACCTGGTTATGTCCAGGATTTTAAATGATTTTAAACTTAGTTCGCGCTAGGTTTATTGACCACTCGAGCTTTAAAAAGCTCTTGAATAATCAAGTTTTCCAAGCTTCTAAATTTCGAACCTGGTTACGTCCAAGATTTTAAATGATTTTAAACTTAGTTTGCGATAGGTTTATTGAACACTCAAGCTTTAAAAAAGTCATTGAATATTCAAATTTTCCAAGCTTCTAAGTTTCCTAATCTTATCAAGCAGGCTTAATTTTGCCAACCTCCTGTTATGTGCCCCCAAGTAACCAGAATGTAGAAACTTTCTTGGTTGCTTTTACAAACATTAGAACATGAACTAATACAATCTTAAAAAAAAAAAATTATTTAATAGTCCATCTATTATTTAATCAAATAGCTTTTATAAATAAGCCTTACATTGATGGTGGTACTACTTATAATACTTTTTCAAATGTAGGACGTTCCAGGTCCGTGGGACTACTTCCCCATTCAGCCGAGCTATCTTGAAAGTTGCTTCACGCAAAACCTCAATGACTTGATATGGTCCCTCCTAGTCCGGGCCTAATACACCCTCCTTGGGATCCTTATTCGTGAAAAAGACCCTTCGGAGAACCAGTTCGCCCAGTCCAAATCTACGCCTCTTAACTTCAGAATTAAAATAGTGAGCGATTTTTTGTTGATAATAGGCGAGCTGTAACTGCAATTCTTCTCATTTTTCTTCAATAAGGTCGAGAGATGCATTAAGTAGTTCATCATTCTATTCCTGGATGAATGTCCTTTGTCTATGGGTGGCTACCTTGGCTTCAACTGGAAGCACGACTTCGCTTCCAAAAGTTAAGGAAAAAGGAGTATGTCCCGTGGAGGTTCTGTGAGAAGTTCGGTAGGTCCAAAGTACTTGCGGGAGCTGTTTGGGCCATAATCCTTTGGCTTCGTCTAACCTCTTCTTCAGGCTCACCTTTAGGGTTTTGTTCACAGCCTCGACCTGCCCGTTGGCCTACGGATATGCTACTGAGGAGAAACTATTAGTAATGTCATATTTTTCACAGAAGTCAGTGAAGAGATCACTTTCGAACTGTGTCCCATTGTCTGACACGATCTTTCTAGGGAGCTCAAACAAACATATAATACTCTTCACCACAAAGACTAGGACTCTTTTTGAAGTGATGGTTGCCAGAGGTTCGGCTTCTACCCTCTTTGTGAAATATTCGATCGCCGCCACCGCGTAACGAACTCCTCCCTTTCCCATAGGTAGGGACCCTATTAGGCCAATTCCCCGTACCGCAAATGGCCATGGGGATGAGATCATTGTTAGCTCGATTGGAGCAGCTCGAGCAACTGTGGCGAAACGCTGGCATTTTTCGCACTTTTGAACATAGGATATTGAGTCTTTTGTTAAAGTGGGCCAAAAATAGCCATTCCTCAGTATTTTCAGTGCTAGGTTTTGCCCCCCAGCATGATCTCCACAAAAGCCTTCGTGCCCTTCTTGTAAAATGGTTTTAGCATCCACGGGCAGAACACATTGTAGGAGAGGCAATGAATGACCACGTCAGAACAAGGTCCCATCCACTATTACATACCGCAAAGCTTTGATAAAGTATTTTTCTTGCGTCCTTTCTGTCGTCAAGTAGCCTTCCTGTTGTGAGGTATTCCATTATTGGAGTCATCCAGGTCGGTCTTGTGTCGATCATTTTGACCTCTATCATTTCTTCTGTAACACTTGGACTTTCCAAGAACTCCACTGCACCACATTCAATGTCTTAGCTTCTTTGGTGGTGGCAAGCCGCACCAAAGCATAAGCATTAAAGTTCTGGTCACGAGGTCTCTGTTCAATAGTACTGTACTCAAATTCAGACAGTTCTCCCTTCACTTTAGCTAGGTAGGTTACCATCTTGGCACCTCCGAGCATGATATTCTCCCAACACCTAATTAATCACGAGCTGAGAATCACTATAGCATTGGATGACCTTCACCTTGAGCTCCCTTGCCACTCTCAGCCCAGCTAATAAGGCCTCATATTCGACTTCGTTGTTGGAGGCCTTGAATCTGAATCTCAGAGCTGTATGAAATCGATGTCCTTTTGGGGAGATTAAGATGATCCTAGCTTGATAGCCACTTTAAATGACGTCCCAATGTTTCAAGTTTTTGCAACACCCGCCTTAAAGGTTGGTCGGTCGTGACGTTGATTGAATGGGACTGGAAATATGGTTGAAGCTTCCTGGAAGCCAATATCAGACAAAATGCCAGCTTCTCTATCAGTGGGTATCGTGACTTGGCTCCGAGAAGTCTCTTGCTTATATAATATACTGGTTTTTGAGCACAAATATTCTTCTTGAACTAACACGGCACTGACTGCATTTTCTATCATGACCAAATAAAGGAACAGAGGTTCTCCAGACATAGTCTTAGATAACACTGGGGGCTCGTCCAGGTGCGTTTTGAGGTCGAGGAATGCCTGTTCGCACTCCTCAGTCCATTCAAATTTTTTGTTTCCCCTGAGCATGTTGTAGAATGGCAAGCATTTTTCAGTTGATTTTGAAATGAAGCGATTCAAAGCTCCCACCTTTCCAGTCAGGCTTTGAACTTTTTTACGCGACCTGGGCGAGGGCATTTCTAATAATGATCTGATTTTATTAGGATTCGCCTCTATCCCCCTCGTGTTGACTATGAATCCCAGAAATTTTCCAGATGCCACTCTGAAAAGTGCACTTCTGAGGATTCAACTTCATGTCATGCATCCTCAATATCCCAAAACATTCTTCTAGAGCGGACACATGGTTATCGGCAGTTTTTGATTTAACAAGCATATCATCGACATACACTTCCATACTTCTCCTGATCTGATTAGTGAACATCTTGTTGACCAAGCGTTGATATGTAGCTCCAGCATTCTTTAGCCCGAAGGGCATAACTTTATAACAATATACATTATTTGGGGTCATGAAGCTAGTGTGTTCCTAGTCAGAAGGATTCATCGCGATCTGGTTATATCCAGAATACGCATCCATGAAGGAAATAAGCTCGTGACCTGCCGTGGCATCTACCAACTGATCAATCTATGGTAGTGGGAAACAATCTTTGGGACAAGATTTATTCAGATCGGAGAAGTCGATGCAGGTCCTCTATTTCCCATTTGGCTTTGGGACCAGCACGGGATTGGAGACCCAAATCGTCTATTTTGCTTCACGGATAAACCCGCACTTTAATAGTCAAGCTACTTCTTCCTCAAGAGCTTCAGCTCAGACTATTCCCAAGCATCTCCGTTTTTGGGATTTTCCATGCACATTTTTGTTTAAATTTAAAGTGTGCATGATTACAATCAGGCTTATTCCCACCATATCTTCATGTGACCAGGCGAAAACGTCCAGATTCTCTTGTAAGAAATTGACCAGCTCCTTCTTTCTTTTGTCATCAAGATTCTTCCCAACCTTCACGACTCTTGAAGCTTCTTTTGGGTCAATGTTTACTTCCTCGAGCTCCTTTATAGCTTGGAGTTCTGACCTGTCTTTACCTATCTGTGGGTCAATGTCATCGCGTTGGGCAACGTTATTGTCCTCTTCTTGTTGAGGTTCTTCCGTCCCGCAAGTAACTTCTACTTTATGACCATAGCTTGTTGCCCGGTTGTGATTTTCCCTTCATAGAAATGCTATAGCATTCTCTGGCAGAGAACTGATCACCTCTGATGGTGCATATTCCTGCAGATAAGGGGAATTTTATTGCTAGGTGGCGGATAGAGGTTATGGCTTCAAACTCCATCAGTGCTGGTCGGCCCAAAATCGCATTGTATGCAGCTGGACAGTCGATTACCATGAACTCAAGTAACTTGGAAACAATTCGTGAGTCCTCTCCCAATGTTACCACTAATCTGATCGCCCCGATGGCTGCTGAACCTTCACTAGAAAAATTGTACAGAGTCGTTGAGGCTGCCTTCAAGTCAGTTACAGACAACCCCATTTTTTCAAAGGTGGACCTGAAACGTAGATTCACAGAACTTTCGTTATCTACTAGTGTCCTCTAGACCCTCCAGTTGGCAAGCTGAACGATTATGACCAATGGATCATTATGTGGGAACTGGACGTGGATAGAGTCCTCTTCCAAGAAAATGATTGGTTGCTTTTCTAATCGATGTTGTTTTGACAACCGCTATTCCGGGACGAACTCCACTCCTTTATGGGACTTCAGCTCATTAATGTACCTCTTCTGGGCCACGCTGCTCGTGCCTGCCAACTGATGTCCTCCAGATATGGTGGTTCTATCTCCCCCTACTATTGGAGGAGGGTCGACCTAACTTGCTTGAGCTCCGATTTGACTTATTGGAGCATCGGGGATTGATTGAGGGTTTGGTCCAGCGGGCTGATTAGGGACCACCCTATTTCGGGCCTATTGGGCCAAAGGTTCCGCTCTAATGAGAGTTTCAATCTTATCCTTCAGCTATCGACAGTCATCAGTGTTATGACCGATATCATTATGGAATCTACAGAACTTTGAAGAATCTCTCTTGACACTCTGATTCTTCAACGGTTCAGGCTTCTTCCACGGAAGGCGAGCAGAATTTGCCAGGAAGATGTGCTCCCTAGTATCTGTTAGGTTGGTATAAGTAGCGTAAACAGGTTATTCTGGGCAACAGTTTGAGCCGTTGCTGCAACATCTGTTACCGCTCCAACGGGCTGGACAGGGAGTTGGCTGGTTCCGGTGACGGAAGCTCACACCTCCTCTAGGTTAATCCATTCTTGAGTTCGGGCCAAGAATTTGTCCACACTCTTACCTCCTTTCCTTTGGAGTTCCTGCCATAAATCGCCCCTGACGAGGATTTTCGTCCTCATTGCCATGAGCTTGGAGCTATCATCAGCATCTCTAGCTCGTGCAACGACATTGGAAAATCTACTCAGATATGCCTTCATCTCTAGCTCGTGATGGCCTGCTTTACATTGGCCAATGAATCAACCTCTACTCGAGTTTTTTGTGAAGCTCGGAATGCTTTTTTAAACTCAGAGGAAAACTTCTTCCACAAGCTTATGGATTGTCTCTTGTATTGCTTAAACCACTGCCTGGCTAGCCCGACCAGAGTTGTAGGGAATAAAATACACCTTAGATTGAGTCCAACATTATGGGCCATCTTCATGGTGTTACACATTCCGAGGTGGTCTGACGAATCTCCATCTCCATCAAATTTTGACAAGTGTGGCATTCTGAAGCCTATTAGATATGTGGCCGCCGCAATATTTGGAGCAAAAGGCTCGAGCTCATCCTCTGAGTCACAATCGTCTTTGTCTTTTCCAGATAAAAGCCTCTTCATTTGCTCTTCCATCAGAGACAGCCTCTTGAGGGTTTGGTCTCTGGTTCCTAGGTTACCTGGGGGCTGCTCAATAGCTCCCATCCTATCGTATGCGTTTGATGGGTTATTGTCCCTCCAAGCTCGAGCTTGATTTTGTGGGGCATTCCCATTATCACGTACTATGGACGAACCTCCCTCTTGTTGAGTATAACTAACATCTTCATTCCGATCTGGATTCCTTCTCTGCGAATTTAGACGATCACGGAAATCAGGTTGTGAATTGGGTCGAGGGCTTTGTGCTGAACTCAACTAATTTCTTAGATCACCCTTGGACCTACCACTACGATGAATTTCAGTCCAGTAACTTCCATTTATGAAGCTTACAGCTCGCGGTTGGGGCCGAGGATCTGGATTTTCAACACGTGTCCGTGAGACGTAGGTATTGGCAGATGGAGGAGGATTTCTCCTAAAGTCTCCATAAGCTGGAATGTCCCATGTAGGACGAGGTGGCATCGGATGTCTTATAGGTGAGAGGGGATGCCTTATTGGCGAAGCAATCCTTGTTGCATCAGGGCGAACTAGATTAGCCCGCCTCTGTTCTTCCCCATTGTCTCTAGCTCTCTGCGCCCGACAATCCAATCGCGACGTAGCAGGGTTTGCTGGAACATTTTGTCTCTGTGAGCCTATCCCAACCCTTCCTCGTGGATTTCCATAGGCGTTCCTAGAAACCGGTGAAAGAGGCATCGAACTTGGGGTTGCGGTTCTAACCGACCGACTAACATGTTGATGACCCCTATGAGGGCCACTGGGTTGACCATTCTGGGGATCTCTCCCTGTAGGTACAAAACTTGGGGTGGCAGTTCTGACTGATCGACTTGGTTTGGATCGATTATTCCTATGGGACTTGTGAAACCCACTTTTCCTCTTTCTGACATTAATGTCAGTTGCAAGAGGTGGGAACTGAGCAAAAACCTCCTCAATATGCCTATTTTCCTTAGCGAGATGGCTTCTCAATTGAATGTTTTCCAATTCGACGGCCGTTAGGTAGTCTGGGTTTGGATTCGATGGAAATGACGCCGAACTCCCAGTGTCGCTATGACCCGTCTGTTACTTTCCCCGACGTTGCTGGATTTCAGGGCCGTGCTCGTTCAAAACAGCTGTATGATGGGCCTCCTGCCCACCAGGCTGTTCTATCTCATTATCGCTCATTGAGAGAGTGAGCACCATGATGAGAATCGACTGGAATTTTGATGTAGCACTAATTTTCTCTCAATGAAAGCATTAAACTGTTGATGCTATTTTTCACCAACAGTGTATTATGAAATAATAGGGAAGATTAGTGCTTAATAAACCGTAATGACAAATAAATTGAATTCACTCAAGAACACAATTTTTATGTGGTTCAGTGGTTAAAATCCACCTAGTCCACGAGTCAATATTATTGTCGTTTATCTCTCTATTTTGGCAGAGTTTTGTTATTACAGAATAATGGTCCCTTTTCCTGTCTAAGATTCTCAATATTTATAAGGGAATTCCATGGACAGGTTTGGGTAACAGCGTGAGTCAATCATGCATTTACATAATGATTACACTTAATACAAATAATTCCCATTTATATTGGGATATGATTTGATAACAGGATAGCATGTTCCTACTATATTGGACAATAAACGTAAAAAGAGACTCCGAGTCTCTGGGGATCTGCAGGTATGCAATATACTAGAATTACCACGTGCTAGATATCTCCTCCAAGCCCGTGCTTCGACAACTATTTAAATTATGAGCTCGTGCCTCACAGCGATTGCATCCTTTGTTCGGAATAAACTCAGGACGCCTTACACCTCGTATGCCCACTGTGAATCTCGAGTTGTCCTTGTGGATAAAGGCAGATATCACTCCCTTTCTTATTTCTCCATATTTTTATTTGCCAACTGTACGCGAGCTGAGTAAATGAACTCGTGTTGAAATTAAGGTACAACACTTGTTTATTATTTAATAACTTATTTTGGAAACCCTCTTTTCAAATTAATTAATTAACTTTATTAATGCTATCTTTTAAATTTGGCAAAATTAAAAGAATAATGTTTTTCTTTTACCAAAAAAAAAACGTGACTGAATTATTTTCTTTCCTAGAAATTATTATTAGGTCATAAAATCATATTAGTCATAATCATTTAAATTTGGTAAAAACTCACAATATGCACTATTTCAATAACCAAATTTTAAGCACATTTAAAATCCAATTTTTACAACTTTTAATTACTAGAATTTCAGCATATGTCATAATTAAAAAAAAAAATGCAAGACACGGGTACAAAATTACTCATTTTCTCATCTTACTTTTAAAATATGAACTCAAGACATATTTTTTCCCTTTTAAATTATTTCTACAAATCATTATTCTAAAAAATAATAAAATCAACAAGCATAAATTTGCACAACATTCTAAACGTGCACATAATCCTTTTTAACCATTTTAACAAATTAACCTAACATGTTTCTACACTTTATGCATTTTAATATTACAATTAGCATGAAAACAAAAAATTCAATAAAATTGAGCCATTCCAAAAACACACACCCGAAATGGAAGCCTTTCCCGTGACCACACAAACAAGGATAAAAAAATGCAAAATAAATTAAGAACATCCCTACCATGCTCTTCCTAACTCAAACATATACCTTAATATATCCAAGACACACAACATTACAATATAAGTAACATTAAACTCAAATATGTCCTCATTAGTTCATTGAAAAATCTAACATGCTCCTATTGCAATAAAATCAAACTAAACTTTTCATGGTCATAATTAAATAAAACAAAGGAACCTAAAGCCTAAAACATGCCATAGCCGAAACCCAAAACCACCATAAAAATTTCATGAACCATAAATTCCACATAGCTCATCATCATAAATCACTCATACCCTAGCATGCTTCCTATTGAAAAATATACAACCAACCATCGTAGATATAATGCTCAAAATTTACACAATATACTCAAATCAATAAGCATGTTTATAAAAATTCAAAAGAAACAAATTAAATCCTAAAACGTGCACTATGTTGAAACATACATCAAAACACATTCTTGTATCCATTATTCAATTAAAACCAAACATGCTTCTATTCAAAATATCATACCAACAAATGTATTCATCATAGCAACACTATAAAAAATATATACTAGAACATATACACCAACATCCACCATAGACATGTCTTCTCAAAAAAACAAACAACATTTCAAAATCATAAAGAAGAATAATAATAAATCAACATCATAATAGTAAAAAGGCAAGGATTCTCCATTACATCCTTGGTAGTGTTCAAGAAAACACTAGCTATGGTCAACCCCCTTGAATACCTAGGATTTTTGAAACCCAAAACACATCCTCTTAGAAAAGTAAAAAGAGAAGACATAGGCTAAAGGATTCAAAGCACAAGACAAGACACATACTTAGAGTTTCTCTTCTTCCTTTCATCTTATTTTCTCCTTCTTTCCTCTAGGTTTCAGCAGCCACAAATGAGAGCTCACAAGCTATTCTCTTTTGTGTATATTAACCCTAGTGGCTGACCCCTATACTAATGGGAAAAAGCAAAAACCCAATTTTAATTCCCTTGATTTTTATCTTGAAATCAAATTGGAATAATGGTGACAAATTAAAGGGATATGTCAACTACCTAAATTGGAAACTAGAGTTGTCTTCTACTCTCCCACACGCCTCCTTCTCTTCTCTCTCTATCTCGTACACTATTTTATTTCCTCTAATTTCAAACAAAGAAAAGCAAACCAAAATATAAATAAAGAAACTTTTCTTTCCTTCGCTCTTCCAATTGCATCAAGACACTATCCTCTCTCTCTTACAAGTTGGTTTTCCTTTCACACTTTGTGAATCACAACCTTCTAGAAAGCTTCCTAATTCATAGTCTTTTCTAAAATACAGAAAACTCACACTTCCACTATTTAGTCTAGGTTCATGGCATTCTCTTGCTTGCTCACCATGTACATGCAGATACACAATCAACAATTATACCATTACTAACCATGAACACACATGCACACAATCAAAACTCATGCACAATAATTTACTAATAAATCTATTAAATAAAAGCAATTAAAAATAAATTAAAAAATCAAACACTTAACATTTAAATAATTAAATTTAAAATAACCTAACACATAAACAAATTAATAATAAATAAATAAATAAAAATTGGTGTGCTACATTCAGCTAAAGGTGTTTTTGGTTGTATTGACTTTGTAAATCAGAGTGTGCAGTGGAAGGGTGATAATAAATTTTTTAACCACTACCATATCCAAGATCACATATATACCTATACATTAAATCAAGATTCATAATCATAGAATCGTACCTCTCGAAGCCTATCAAGAATCCTTGATATAATTTCGTAAACCAACAACGATCATCCAATGCAATGAGACTGCTTTGAGATCCACACCAAGTTCTTACAAGTCAATCCTCAACACGCAAGCATGTGTGTGGGTACGTAGGATATAGATGACAATATTTAGACTCTACTGATGTACTCAACATATGAGATCAAAAGATGTTTGGTGAAGACAAAGGCTCTCTAGAGAGAAACGAAGTTTTCATGTTTTCATAAAACTAATCAAATTCTTTCGTTCTTTTTCTTTCATTCTTTGATTAAAACTTTATAAACCTAAAATTAATATAATAAACTTAGACTCAGTCTAAACTGATTTAGGTTTTTTTAAATGTAAATTATTTAATAAATATTTTTAATCAAATTAAAATAATTATTTAATAAATAAATAATTAAAGTTCTGTTATCATATAATAAATTAATATTTTTCTCTCTCGTTATTAATGAACTCAAAGTTAATTAATACAACTAATATATAGTTTTCAAATAAAACATATTAGTTTATTTATATATTCATAATTAATTAATTATCACATAATTATTACTTAGACCTAGAAAATTAATTAATTGATAATTAAGTCTTTTTCTTCTTTTAATTTGTCAATTATATCCACGTCCTTGACAGTGTGGTATAAAGGTGACTTAGGGACCATAGACCTATAATACTAAGCTCCAATAAACTATATTATTAATTAAACTCTTTAATCAAATAATCTTATTTATTAATTTCATTATTGCTCCAATATAAATATTGAATTGCACTCTTAGTAATTATAGAATTATATTTACAGAGTTGTCTCGATTTTTCCATTGATATAATCATTTCATGTAGGTTTGGCAATAATTTATTAGTTCATTAATTAGAGCTGATGAAATTTACTGTTTTACCCTTTTAATTACCTCTTGTTCCTTAAGTATCATTACTCACTAGCGAATAGTTAATTAAGGAAACCTACATTAGTTCCAAAATTAACCCATAAAAGAACCAATATCTGATCTGTTAGGAAAGCTTGGATTCCATTCTTGTAAGATCATGTTCTCAGTCATTCATATTATTGAATCTCTAAAACAAAAGTCACCGGCCTCATTATTCTAAGAGAACTTAATGAGAGAATCAAAAGATACAATAGACATAAACATGAGTATATGACTACTCAGGATTTAGACTGATCTACATATGATCATCTTTTTTATATGAATTAAATCTTTATGGAAAATAATATGTTTATAAAGAAATTAATTCACATCGGTCCAGTCATATATAATCTAATTATATAAAGTACATTTACTAAGATGTCTATCCACATCAACAATCTGGATCTAGATTGGTGAGTTGTACACAATAGGTTGTCAAAAATGGTAGACAGAAATGGCAGTGTGGTGGATGGAGATACACAAGAGGATAGTTAGAAAACAAGGGTGACGACTAGGTCATCCACGAGGAGCTAAAGAAACAAAGGTTTGTACTTTTCGAGTGATGCCATCCTTTTTTTAAATGGTCAACCATAATGCTCACAACAGGGGCAGTGAGCATTCTGTAATAATGGTCAAAACCTTTTTTTTCCTTTGCCATTTTCCTATGATAATGTTGCGACATTTGTAGTGGCAAAAATCTAAGTATTATTTTAGTATGCGTATCAAGCCAAATAAGAAAGACAAAAGAGTCAGCTCAACCCAAAGTAACACAGAGTCAGTGTTACTGTGGCACTTAAGGCATGAGGTAATCAGACTGACAAACTAGGCCCAAAGCACAAAATAATCCCATATTCACGTAACGGGATGAAACAAATAACTTAACTTGCACCCGGGCCTAAGAACACCCAATCAGCCAAAAAGGCCAAAGAAGAAGTCAAGAAGAATGAGTTAAGAGAGATGTTATTTAGCTGCCGAGATTCTAGGGCGAGACCTTGGAACGAGTGAGGAAGAACGTCACCTGAGAGGGCTCTATAAGAAAAATTGAAAGGAGTCCTTAGGCCAGAGGAGATAGAATACTGAAACTAATTACTCAGACTCAGTGAACTTCACCAGTCTTCTGATCCAGTCATCGCCCTCAAGCTCCATCGTCACCACTGTTTCTTTTACTTATTGTTTATCATTATTGGTTTCTTGACTTACTTTCCCTTCTAATTATTCTCTAGTAATCCGACTGACTTGAGTGTCAGAGTCCCTTTGGCTGACACCCCACCAGTGCTCCCAATTGAACTATTGTCTCTCTCTTTGTTCTTGTTAGGTTGTTGGTGCCCGTTTAATCATTTGTAGGAAATCACTTCTAAAATTTGGCGCCCACTGTGGGGCCCTAGCAATCAAACGATTGACAAAAGATACAAGAGTTCGTTCAGAGAACTATGTCAAACATGGCTGAGACACTCAATCTGGGCGCCTAGCTCGCTACCCTTACGTCCTAAATGAATGAAGATTGCAAGAAAATGAGGAAGCTCGAAGCTGAGAATGCTGACATGCTCGTACAAATGGAGGCCATGTCTTCTCAGGCTACCGAGGTTCAACCATTCCGCTTCTGAGGCTCAATTAGTTGATACAACCTTTGGGTGATTTCACCCCTATCTCTAATAATGATGGACCGAGTCAGACAGATCCATCATCATCGGTAAGGAATTATCAAACTCCACATACCATGCCTAACACACAGAATTCTACTTTCAATGCAGGTGAACATGTAACCATGACTGAATGTGGATATTCATCTGCCCCTGCACAACACTAGGCTCTAAGAGTTAGCCAGCAAGCCTCTGGAGCCAGACAACAGCAGACTCCAGGAATCAGCTAGCCAGCCTTTATTGCTGGACAGTTGCAGACACCAGGAATTGGTCAACCGATCTTTGAGTGTGGACAACAGCAAACCATGGGAGTCGGTCAGCCTACCTTTGGAGTTGGACAGAGTGCTCTAGAGAAACCATCCATTTTCGAACAAAGTCAGCCAACCACGACCGAGCCAGCACACCAACCCATCACCAGTTCCTTCCCAACTCCTGACTTTAAATTGGCTGAGGAGGAGGCACTTATCCAGCAGATCCCCGAGATGCCTGCTCCAATCAAGAAGAACACAACAAGTATCTATGCCAATTCCCCATTCGCTAACGATATAGCTATGGTCGAGATGTATAAAAAGTCCAGCTTTTGTCACATGAAGATGTTCGATGGGATGTCTAACCCTGATGACCACATCGCCCAATACAAACAGAGCATGTTTACGGTGGCCATCCCATGTGACATGAGGGAAGCTTCCATATGTAAGGGGTTTGGTTCCAGTTTGATTGGACCAGCCCTCCAATGGTACACTAATTTACCTAATAATTCAATTTCCACTTTTGCATAATTAACTTAAACTTTTGTTGAGCAATTTCCCCGTAGCAGGAAACTTGATAAGGCTGCAGAAGACTTGTATGCCATAGTCTAGTGGTGTGGTGAGCCTCTTCGAGACTACGTAGGTCGTTTCAACAAGGAGAAGGTATCCATTACCAACTGTAATCAGGACACAGCCATCTCAACCTTAGGAAAGGACTCCACTACGACTTAATCATGTACATAGAACTTACCAAGTACCCTTGCAAGATAATGGAAGACCTCCTCGCTAAGGCCTGGGTAGAGATCTAGTGGGAGGAAGACGAAGCCAACTATTATTGCTCCTCCCCATGAAAGGACACTCGAAGAAACTCAAGGGTGGGTAGACAACAGAGTGACAGATGATCTGAGTCATACCCATATCCTAGCAGGCTTGAGAACAGAAGAAGGGAGTACAACTAGTCATCCGAGACACGCCCCCGAGATGGACCAAAAATACCAGAGTACAACTTCTCAATATCTCTTATTGAAGTGTAGTGACATTAAAAGGGCTTAGAGATAGAGCGGGGTGGCCCAAAAAAATGAGAACACTAGCCGACCAGAGGGACAAAACCAAATGGTGCGAATTCCATGCTGACCATGGCCACCGGATAGACAAATGTATTTCCCTGAAGCTTGAAGTATCAAACCTATTGAAACGCAGACACCTAACCGACCTTCTAATAGACAAAGGAAAAAGAACCTTCCAAAGCAGGGAAGACAAGTCAGAAAGCCAGAAAGAGTTAACTCCACCCAGACCCCCCACCCATAAACGATCCATCAAAGTAATAACAGGTGGCTCTGAGGTAAGTAGAGTCACCCATTTAGAAGCTAGAAGACATACCAGACAGACCAGCTGGATCAATGGGGAGTCAAGTGGAACAGAGAAGATGACGACCAACTCACCATATCAAGCCCTTAGCTTCTCTACATCAGAGTCAACCCACACCATGATACTCTTGTTATTGCATTTATATTGCTAATTTTTTGACTAAATGTATTCTCATTGATAACGACAGTTTAGCCAATGTTTTGTTTCTGAATGCTCTCAGGGAAATGGGGATAAACGAGTCCAAGATTGTAAAGAAGATCAACGTCCTCATTAGATTCAGTGGAGAACAAAAGAACACAGTAGGGTAAATTGAGCTTCCTGCCTACGCAGAAGGAGTCATCCCATACACAAGGTTCCAGGTGGTAGACTCATCCTCATCGTATAATGCCATACTAGGCCGACCATAGATACACGAGATGGAGGTTGTGCCATCAACCTACCACAAAGTACTGAGGTTCCCAACCAAATGGGGGGTGAAGGAGATTAGAGGACGGTAGAAGGACTCGAGGGCATGCAACTAGACCACCATGAAATCCAAACCATCCCAGTTATAGCAGCTACAGTAGGAAGGACCGACTAACTCATAGCCAGACCAACCGGACATGGAGGAGTTAGATGAAGCCTTGATCCATCAAGACTTCCCTGACCACAAAGTCCAAATCAGATCAAGACTAGACCTTGACCTCAGAGCAAAGATTATTGAATTCCTTTCTAATAATTATGACTGTTTTTCATGGTCCCATGCGAACATGACTGGAATTGACCCCAAGATTATTGTTCATAAATTGTAGGTTGACCCAGAATACCCACCAAGAAAGAAAAATAGAGGAAAGTTCATCCTTGAAAGAAACAAGGCAGTCAACGAAGAAGTCCAGAAGCTCATTGAGAACGAATTCATACAGGAGGTGCATTACCTCGAGTGGTTGGCCAATGTGGTCATTTTGAAGAAGAAGAATGGCAAATGGATAGTATGCATCGACTTCACAAACCTCAACAAGGCGTGCCCTAAAGACTCATTCTCATTACCACATATAAAGATGCTAGTAGGCGCCACAGTTGGTCATGAAATCCTTAGCTTCATGGATGTGTACTTGGGATACAACCAGATCCTGATGCACCTAGATGACCAAGAGAAGCCTTCATGACCAACCTAGGCATAATTATTTACAAATTTATGCCATTCAGATTGAGGAACGCAGGGGTGACAAACCAATGCTTAGTGAACAAAATGTTTGCTGACTTGCTAGGGAAGATGATGGAAGTCTACATCGATGCATGCTCGTCAAATCTCTCATTGCATAGGACCACATCAGTCATTTAAAACAATCATTTGATATTCTTAGATAATATAACATGAAATTGAATCCAACTAAATGCTTTTTTAGTGTAACTGTAGGAAAATTCCTTGGCTGCCTAGTTACTCAGAGAGGAATTGAAGCCAACCCAGCACAAATAGATTCAATCCAAAGAATGCTCTCTCCAACATGCATTAAATAGGTGTAGAAGCTAACCGGAAGTATTGCTGCACTTACTCGATTCATTTCAAAATCATCTGAACGATGCCATCCATTCTTCAACACTTTGAGGAAGTCAAAGACATTTGAGTGGACGGAAAAGTGCAAGGAAGGTTTGGCTGAACTTAAGCGCTACCTGACCAACCCGCCTTTGCTGTCAAAGTCAAAAGACAGTGAACCACTGTTCGTCTACCTGGCCGCATCTGAGACAACAACCAGTGCGGTTCTAATCCGAGAGGACGGAGATAGACAATACTCGTTCTACTATGTAAGCAAATCCCTACTACACGCAGAGACACTATACAGTCAACTAGAAAAGCTTGCATTGGCGCTCATCAACCTAGCAAGGAAGCTACGCTCGTACTTCCAGTGCCATCCAACAGTCGTCCTGACCACCTCCCCACTTAAGACCATCCTGCACAAGCCGAAACTATCAGGCAGATTGACGAAGTGAGAAATAGAGCTCAACGAGTATGACGTGACATATAGGCCACGAACCTCCATAAAATCTCAGGTTTTGGCTGACTTCGTTGCAAATTTTACACCTAACATGCAAATGTAGGCAGAAAGAGAGTTATACTGCATGACCAAGGGACAACCAACTGACACCTGGAAACTATACGTAGATGGTTCTCGCAACACAAAAGGAAGTGGACTTGGACTTGTTCTGACCTCACCACAAGGCAACATAATAGAGCAAGCAGTCATGTATGGGTTTAAGGCTGCCAATAACGAAGTAGAGTATCAAGCAATGATAGCAGGGCTCAGACTAGCTAAGAAAATGGGAATCAAATGGCTCAATGTCTTTAGCGATTAACAATTGGTGATTAATCAAATGCAAGGCAACTACCAGCCCCGGGATAACAAGATGACAGCCTACCTCAACAAGACCAAGGAGTTACAATCGGGCTTCGATGAGTTCAAAATTAACAAAGTCCCAAGAGGGGAGAACAGTCATGTAGACGCACTAGCCAACCTTGGATCCTCCATCAAAAAAACCAGCCCAAAGACAATACCAGTAGTATGTATCTAGTGGCCCGCTTTCTAGAAGAATGAAGAAGAGCAAGTTGGCAACATCTCCACAAACCGAACATGAATGACTCCTATATTGGAGTACCTGGAGCAGGACATACTACCTGAGGACAAGAATGAGGTGCATCGGTTTAAGGCTTAGTCAGCCTGCTTCACTATCATACAAGGTATACTTTACAAACAACCCTATTCTGGTCCATACTTAAGATGCATTAACCCTGCAGAGGCAAAGTACGTGCTAGCTGAACTACATGAAGCGGAGTGTGGAAACCACTCTGGATGATGAAGCTTAGCACATTGAGCCTTGACACAAGGATACTATTGTCCAACCATGAGAGTCAACTCCTCTGCATATTCTAGGCGTTGAGGTAAATGTCAAAGGTTCGCTCATGTATCTTATCAACCTCCAGAACGTCTGACATCCATCACTTTCCCATGGTCGTTCATGAAATGGGCAATGAACATAGTTGGCAAACTCCCAACCGCACCAAGTCAAAAAGTCTACATGCTCGTGTTGACAGACTACTTCGGTAAATGGATCAAGGCAGAAGCCTACCACCAAGCGAGGGATAGGGAAGTGAAGAATGTCATTTGGGAAAATGTTATATGCAGATTTAGGGCACCTAAAGAGACCGTGACAGACAACGAATCTCAGTTCATCAGCTTCGACCTCCAAAAATTATGTATATTTTGGAACATCAAGCTCAGCTTCTTGACGCCAAGGTATCCCCCAGAAAATGGACAAGCAGAGTCATCCAACAAGACAATCATGAACACCATCAAGAACTTCCTTAAGAAGGATAAGGGAAGGCGGTCAGATGAGTTGCAGGGAGTCTTATGGTCTTATCGAACCACAACTAGGACTTCATACAGGAGAAACACCATTCTCGATAGCCTATGGGATGGAAGCAGTCATCCCTACCGAGAGTTAAGTTCCAACATCCAGTTATGAACTGACAAAGAAAACTAGGAGAACATGTTCCATGAGCTCAACACTGTCGACAAATAAAAGGGAAAAAACACTCTTTCAACCTTAGCCTACCAGCAAAGCATTGCCAGACATTACGACAAGAGCATTCGCACTCAAACATTCAAAGTGGGATACTGGGTATTACGAAGAGTGTTCTAGAACACTAAGGAAGCAGGAATAGGTAAGCTCGCCCCAACCTGGAAATGTCCCTACCTAGTCACTAAGGTAGTCGGGCATGGGCCAGACAAGCTACAAAATCAAGATGGTCGAGACATCAGCAACAGCTGGAACACTTTCCACCTAAACAATATCACCCTTAACTCTTCTTAGTCTTCTTTCATCTACTCTGTTCAATGGTCTTACGAGACCATCATCCATGCTACATACTAACACTATCATCCAAGAAGTGTTAGAACTACATTCGGGCTTGATCCCTGAAAAGGGTATGGATGCAGCTCTACAAAGTGCAGCCCCAATTATATCCAAAAAAAAATTTATAAGTCACCCAACAAGAAGGTCAAGAGGATGAGCTAGCCTAACCATAAATTCATCTAAGGACGTGAACGAACATGTTAAAAATCTAAGTCTAAGTCTAACATAACGAGCATATTACACTTAGACTGATGGACAAATATAGAGTAAATCACCAGTCAATCAGCCATCTGGACAAACCAAAAAGCCATCTAGACAACCATCTGGATATGGTAAAAAAACAAAAAGTAAGATAATACAATTAGTCATCCAGTCATCTAAAAAAATATACACGAGTACAAGATTTTCTTGAATCGAAACATAAAAGGCTTACAAAGCATCAAGACTTTCAACCATTCACTCAAGTTAGAACTACTACCAACATATATAAAGATAAAAGATATGAAGACTTAAAAAGAAGTTCATACAATCATCCAACAAAATATTCCTACAACATAGTCATAATCATAAATCAATCATCTACAAAGAAATCATCAGTAGAAAAATGTCTGAGGGAGGCAGCTAGCTCGTCAACTTGAGCTTCCTTAGCAGCCTTCATATTCTCATACTCCTCATAATCTGAAATGAACTTTGAGATGTTCCACTCATCAACCTTCCAATCTCAATACGCCATGGCCATCTTAACGCAGAGCTAAATCTCTATCTCTAAGGTCGTGACCTCCAAATGGTCCTCCCACATGGCGACTCTTGCCTTAGCTCCCTCAAGGTCAACTATGGTAGTATTCAGGCGATCGACATCAGCTGCATTAGTGTTGAGCTGAGTGTGCAACTATTTTTGTAGGAATTTATCTTTATCCTAGGATGCCTCCAACTTGCTGCAGAGTTCATTGCGTTCACCTGTCATCTTCTTTAAAGACTTTTGCATCCCTTTCAACCCGTCCTTGGCATACATCAGCCCTTGAAGACCCTGTCATACACACAAACAAACCAGCCACAGCAAGTTAGCAAGTCATCCAAGACTAACAACCATAACAAAAGATTTAATTAGAAATATGAAAGTCAATCATACCATAAATGAGTGGGAGATAGTCACGTATATTGATCCTTCTAACCCGACCACATCCACCTACTCATGTCCTCAGGCCACAACATCTTCCCTAACTCTCCAAGGTGAGGCCTCATATCGGAATAAGCCGCAGCTGATGAGGGGAAGGATAACTCAACCGTATCGTTAAAAGTATTGATTGACTCAGCAGGAGCATACTTTCTTTTCTTCTTCTTTTTCTACTATGTGGGGGTCAGGGTGGAACAATAGGTATGGCTTCCTATTCCACACCTAAACTACCCCCAGCAGACACCTTACATTGGAACATTCCCTCTAAGGCATTTGAACCAAATAATGGAACTCTGAGTGGTTGAGACATGTCTTGGTCTACATACAACTATTCATTCACCCACACGTCAGTCGAAAAAGTAGGCCCATAGCCCAAAAATTCAAGACATTTCTTAAGGAGGACAATACAAGAGTGGGCTCGATTCTTAGGAAGAGGAATACCTTCTGGAATTGAAGGAACGAAATGCCACAAAGATGATGAACGTAACACCGATTAGGACAGAAGGTACATCCACTCATGATCTAAGTTAGGAAGACGGCGCACCTGAGCGACTTGGTCAGTTGCCCCCCCCCCCCCCCCCCCCCCCCCTCTTGAATCCCAAAGGATCCCAACAGAAATCCTACATGCGAAATGAAAAGAGCAAGTCTATCAGACAAAGTATAAAAAAAATTCACAATCAAAAGCAAGACAAAACAACTACTCACATCCAGGAGTCCAAGCAAATGGTATCTCTAAGTCGGCTGGTAACCCCAGCTGGTCAAGAGAAACAAAGAAATAACATTGCTTCCATTTCTTCTCACCAGACTTAATGTCGGGAATTAACTGCCTTATATGCCCCTACAAGTCAAGCGATACCTACCCTTATTCTGGAGATGCTCTTTCAAATAGTAATCTTCCAACAATTCAGCCACCCCAAAAGTAATATTATGCCTCTCATAAGTCACTTCAAGAGCCATTATCACCCTCCAAGCGTTAGGCATCAGCTGGTCATTGGGAAATTCTATGATAAAAACATAACTCTAATACTAGCCTAGGGATAGGGAGTTGGAAGCCTTCCTTAAAAGGGAGTTCATATAGACAAACCAAGCCTAATAATCTTCAGTCAGTATGCTCAGAAGGGTCAGGAACATGAAGATCAAAATAAGGAGAGATGTTAAAACATTGATGGATCACTGGTAACTTATCTAGGCGGACTAAAGAGTGGGGGTTGGAATTTGGAAGAAGGAAGCGAGGTTTGCCACCATCTATGGATGCATCACTGTCGCACCCCACCATATTATAATATTCTCTAAAAGCATCATCGTTTTAGCCTGCAATGTTCACAGGGTTACCCTCACTCTCTAACTGATCTTTAAGGTCTTCATGACTAGAAAAGTAAGACAATCAGCTCAAGTTGTCGCCACAACTATCACAGTTGCTTATAGACATAATGAAGATCACCTAGAATAAAATGCTAACTAAGTTCTGGGAAGTCACGAATAATACAAAAACATACATGATTAAGCACACCAGGACTTAGATATTTTACACAAAGAATATATTAACCATCCAGTCGCCCAACAAGATCCAGTCAGCAAACAAGATGCATTTTAAAGAATGCAAAATGATTCATCTAGTCAATTGGACTCGCTTTCAACAAAGTATACCAATGAAAATAACAAGCATATTTAACTGGTCAATCAGATAAGCGAAACATCCAAACAAGCAAGACAGGTATACCATCTAGAAACAACGAACTAGAAATTCTTACCAAGGCAAAACAACAAAGTTCACATTTTTTACTACCTACTCACATCAAATATAAAAGAAAGAGAAGGCAGATCGAATAAAAACTACAACCCCAAAACATAAAACCAAACATGAAGATTAACAAGAACGCAAAGAACGAACGAAGAACATTCGAAGGGAGAAAACTTACCTCTCAACGCTTCCTTCCACCACTCTAAAGCTCCACTCTTCCAAAGCCTCCAAAGAATGACCAAATGTGAAAACAGTTTCACTTATTTATAGGAAGAGAGAGACCATGGATGGGTGGCAAGTGTCAATCATCAAAAGTACCCATATTTTCAAGACACAAGATATTCCAAAGGCAAGTCTAGCCTTGTCAGGGCACCAAGTAAATCAACCAAGGCATCCTCCCATCATTGCGACATGGAGCACACACACTTCATTCAAGGATAGGAAAACTCTCTAAAATCCCATTCAAACAATGCAAAAAGTACACCCTTGCCATCATATGATGCCATCAAGTTACCTTCCCAAGTAGGCCCCTCAACAAAATTAATTGGCATAAGCCACATAAAGTTACCCCTTCCATAAATGCGATGATTGAATAGCGTGACAAGCGGCCAATCGCCCAGTCCATGCGCGCATAGGCACGCCCAAGCTTGTACAGGCATACGCACAGCACACAGAGCACTGGCGCACGCGGCCAGTCACCCAGCCTGTGCGCAGCACCCAAGCTCACACGGGAGCACGTGGACAGCTGACTAGTCAGCCAGCCCCCCCGCGCAACATTTAGGTGACCACGGACGCGTGCCCAGTCGGCCAACCTGCACGAATGTAGGCGCACACAGGTGCGCGCACAACGCACAAGACTCAGGTGCACATGGGCGCACGCGGCTAGTCTACCAACCCGCGTGTGCAGATGCTCTTCCCCTTTGCGTGCAGACTGTTAAGCGGCCAATGCAACCCCCTACTTTGTTTTTTTATTATCTTTTCCTGACCAACGACTCCATATAGGTTTCTGTATAAGCTAATCGGTCTCTCCTCAACTCTTTGTCTAGAATGAATTCCACACCAAAGAGTAAGGGACAAACTATAGTGGTAAAAATCTAAGTATTATTTTAGTATGTGTATCAAGCCCAGTAAGAAAGACAAACCAGTAAACCTGACCCAAAGTAACACAAAGTGTGTGTTACTGTGTCAGTTAAGACTCAAGGTAATCAGACAGACTAACCAAGCCCAGAGTACAAAATAAGCCCATATTCACATAATGGGTTGATACAAATAACTTAACCAACACCTGGGCTTAAGAACACTCAGTCAGCCAAACGGGTCAAAGAAGAAGTCATTAATGAGAATATGCAAAATTTAATAACAATGAAAATATTTTCTTCTTGTCATTTTCTAATATGATTAATGTCATTAAGTGAACATGCAAAATGACAATATTAAAATTTTAATTGAATTAATGCAAAATTTATAATTAATAAATGAGCATATATTTTCTAATATGATTAATGTCATTAGATTTATGTTGTCCGTGTTTTCTCTAAGTGACACGTGGCAATCATTAAGGAGTAATAAAGCTTTGTGGGAGGTAATGAAGCCCTCTGAGTTTGCCTAGAGCTCATCAGAAGGAAGGTCTTACCCATTAAATCGTGCATCGCCTCCAGAGAAGTATGTCCTTGAGGAGGACTACTTCCCGAGGACTATGATTAAGATGTCCTCCAAGTCCTTTCCATTCAATTCATCCAGGTCTGCGAGGACCATCCTCACGACCTGGAATGTAGTACCATGTGTCATGCACAGTAACCCTGGACCAATAGCAGTTGTGTGACATGTTACTGTTACCCAAGTCGTGGTGTCGAGTTCATACAAGTGACAAGCAGGATGTCTCACGACGCTATTTGACATGGGAAAACGTGTAGCCACCTCCTAACACTCCCAGGAACGTGTTAGCCCATTAAGTTGTGGGTTGTAACCTCGTAAATGAGCCCAAGAAGATACATCCAGGCCCACCAACTCCTTTACTACGGGAATGTGTATTTGTTAGTTGTTAAGACCCCATTAATGGAGAATCCTTGTATTAAATCCTCATTAAGGGAATTAATTGTCCTCAGCCATTTATAAATAGGGCTAGGGGAAACTTGGTACAAGCATCCTAATTGAATCCTCACTTTTGTATTCAGAGCATTGCTAAAACGTTGCCTGAGCTCCATAGAAGCTTGAGACCTCCAAGCTTCCCAAACCCTAATAAAAGTGATTCATGGAATAGGGTCGATTAATAACTTGAACCACGTAAAATCTTTGTGTTCTTGATTGAATTTTCTTTATGCTTGATTTAATTAGTAGATAGAAAAAAAGGCAGTCAACATTTTGGTACTTTTATTGAAAGCTTGAAGAAAGCTTTGAAGATTCAGCCATGGTGACTACCAGATGGAATGCCACTGAAGAAATCCCCCCTCCCACTGTCACTGAGGAGGGAGAGCCCAACAAACCCGGAGGCTTCCAACGACGATAGCTACGATGAATATGACGAATATGATGGCAAGGACGAAGGTGACTATTACGAGAGTGAGTACTCTCAGTCATTCTACACAGAGGAGTTACCAGAGGTGGTTGCCCTCAAGGGTCAAGTTGCTCCCCTACAATAGAAAATAGAGGCCCATGAGGGGAATATTTCTGCCTTACAGGAGGTGGTTAACACCATGAAGACCACTTTGATGACTCAAGGGATACAAGTGGATCCTCATGGTGAAGTACAACCTACGCAACCAACTAGCGTGCCACCCGTGCACCCAGCTGAAGTACCACTTGCTCTACCATTGGGCGTGCCTCCCGAGCACCCCACTGATATGGTGCAAGATCCATCAGCTGGCATGTCACCTATGCACCTAGATTGAGCTGGAGTACCCCCCATGCCTCAAGTTCACGGGAAAGAAAAAGTTGAGCCCTCTCAGAAGAGAAAGAGTACTCATCAGGCTTTCGAGCCCATTCATGCCCCAAGGAGGGAAAATGATCCTAAGTGTCAAGGTGCCCAAGGACACTACCAGACCACTAGCATCCACGGAGCCCAGGGCCTTCCACCCAGGAAATTTACAGTAGATTGCACCAGGCCTGGAGGTGGTGTCAAAATGACAAAAGGTACCTCAAGACGATACGTATCTTTGGCACTTAAGACTAGGGCATATTAACTTAGATAGGATTCAAAGACTAGTTTAGGGCGTGTCTCTAAATGAGTTAAAGGTCAGAACTCTACCAGTTTACGAATCTTGTTGAGAAGGAAAAATGACCAAAAGACCTTTCTCCACTAAAGGTGTTAGGGGCATGTGCATATATGGGGATGTAGAACACATGCGCTGAAAGCTAAGACTATGAAGTTGGAACCTAGATCTGAAGTATGTTTATTTGTTGGATACCCTAGAGGCACTAGAGGAGGTTACTTCTATAGTCCAACAGAAAAGAAAATATTTTTATCGACAAATGCTACATTTCTAAAAGAAAACCATACGAGGGACTTCAAACCTCGAAGTAAGGTTGTACTCGAGGAGTTACTTGGTGATAAAATCACCCACAACTGACTTTAGAAGTTTGAACAGAAAAGACCAAAATTACAAACCAGGATACTACAATAGTCTATCGTAGGGGGGAGTTGTAAGACAACCTGTTCGTTACACTGGATTTGGAGAAGCACAAGTTGCAATATCTGATGACAATGTTGATGACCTGTTGACTTTTAGTCAAGAGATGAATGACCCTGATAAGGAACAATGGCTTGAAGCAATGAGACTCAAGATGGAGTCGATGTACTCCACGTTGATGAAAGTATCTTTATGGTACAAGCAGAGGGTTTCATAGATCAAGGCAAAGAGAAAAAGGTTTGTAAAATGCAAAGGTTCATTTATGGACTTAAGCAAGAGTCCAGATTATGGAATATAGGATTTGACCAAGCTGTTAAATCATATGGTTTTGATCAAAATGTCGATGAGACTTGTGTATACAAGAAAATTGACAAGAAAAAAATGGTCTTTCTAGTTTTATACAAATATGATATATTACTCATTGGGAAAGAGGTGAATAAATTATCTGACGTAAAATTCTTGCTAGCCAACCAATTCCAAATGAAAGATTTGGGAGAGGCAAGCTATGTTCTTCGGATACGATTAATTCGTGACCATAGCAAGAAGTTGTTGGCATTGTCTCAAGCATCTTATATTGATAAAATACTTGCGAAGTATGCGATGTGGAACTCCAAGAAGGGAAACCTCCCATCTCGTTATGGTGTTCACCTCTCCAAGTACCAATGTCCTAAGACACCCCAAGAGGAAGAAGAAATGAGATAGATGCCTTATGCCTCCACAGTAGGAAGCTTAATGTATGTACCAGACCTAAAATTTACTACGATGTGGGTATAGTCAGTAGGTACCAGTCAAATTCAGGACTCAATCACTGGACAACAGTCAAACACATTCTCAAGTATCTTCGGAGAATGAGAGACTATATGCTAGTATATTTTGGAGAGAATTTGATTCCAATCAGATATACATATTCTGACTTCCAATCTGATAAAGATTCTAGGAAATCTACGTCTTGATCTATTTTCAAACATGGGGGTGGACCAATTATATGGATGAGTATAAAGCAAGCTTGCATTTCTAACTCCACCTTGGAAGCAGAATATGTTGCTGCAAGCGAAGCAACAAAAGAGGCTGTATGGCTCGCGAAATTTTTGTTTGATCAGGAAATTGTTCCAGACATGGATTAACCAATTGTACTCTACTGTGACAACAGTGGAGTGGTTTCCAATTCAAGAGAATAAAGAATCCATAAGAGAGCCAAGCATATAAAGTGTAAGTACCACCTCATAAAAGAGATTGTACAAATAAGGGATGTAATCATTCAGACGATTGAATCAGAAAACAACCATGCTGACCCCTTTACAAAGACATTGCTTGCTACAAGTTTTGATGGTCATTTTTTAGATTTAGGATTACATAACATGTCTCATCTGCTTTAGGGCAAGTGGGAGATTGTTCAGATTTGTGCCCTTAAACCATCTTTCTGTATGAACGATTATATTTAATTAAATAAAGTTAATATTTTGCACACATTTTTGTATTTAATTATACATGATTGTAATGACCCACTAATCTAGACTATTTGGACCATTAACGAAACTATACATAAAACTTACATTTTTATGAAAATACCATAATTTATTGAGTAACTTGCAAAATAAGAGTTATTTACAAATAAACAGAATACTAAGAAGGATTATGGGATCCCATTGTCTTTAAAACAAAAGATAATTTAAAATAAAAGACATTACATCATTGGTGCGGAAAATACACATAAAACCATAGAAAACATAAAATGAGACTACATCCTCGAATCGAATAACGCTCGGACCCTTGACTCCATTCATCATCGATACACATCCTCCAAGCGTCACGAATCTTACCGCCTCTAAGCTTATTTTCCTGCACATAAACAGAAAGGAGTGAGCCTAATGCCCAGCAAGGAAAATCTAACACAAAGTCATATACATAATTTCATAAAAACATAAAGACTTAACATAATACATATAACATACACTTATTATAATGGCCATTATTACTTGGGGTCCCATAGACTAAACAAGCATATGCCCATGGGATTAGTGGGGTCCTACTAGCTAAGTAGGTCATATGCCCATAACCCTTTTGGGGTCTTGTTAGTCATATGGGTCATATGCCCAAGCCTACAAACATACACATATACATATCATAACACATTAATAACATAAAACATATAGATAACATAAGCACATAACATATTGATTCTAGCCTATTTTCCTTACCAAAGTTACCGGGATATAATGGACTGAGTTGGGACTTTTTGGAACACTCCTAAAACCATAAGAAAGAGTGAGTCTAAAGAAAGGAGATGAAATGAAAGAGAAGGAAAGACTAAACCATAAAAACATACTTACCGACTTATATGCTTAAGAACTTGGATTCCCTAACCAAAATAAGAATGAGGTTAGGGGACTGAGTAGAAGGTTTTGAGAAAGGAAATAACATGAAATAGAGTTTCGGGTTTACCTCAAAGATTTGCAAGATCAATCTAACCTCCACCGAAATACTATAGAACTCACTTCCCAAAGTGTTTGATAAGCTTATGATGTTTAAGCTTATAGTTTTTCCCCAAACCAAGTGTTTACACTCTCACACTCACTTAACACTAGCAGCTTCTGAACTTAGAGCAAATGGTGAATAATGGCTGGGTACTAGGTCCTATTTATAGAGTTTGGGAATGAAAGTATCTTGATTTTACTTGAATAAAAATAATGGCTTTTTAGATGAAAATCATTTGAATAATCGGTCAGCAGAGGCTGAAGACTCGTTCAAAAGATGCTGGACTTATGGAGGAGTTTGAATGGCTGAAAGGAAATGAATTCAAAAGAGTTTGAAAACATACTGGAGGAGGCGATATATCGCCCCCTATAGGCGATATATCGCCTGGACCATTGTTCCCGAGGCGACCGTGCATCGATTCGTGTTTTCTGTATCTACGTGCTGCGATATATCGCCCCCTATAGCTGCGACATATCGGCACACGCTGAATATTTAAACATGAAATTACACATTTTTAGCTAAGTTTGAATGGAGTAAACAGCCTTGACTAAGCCCTCAACGTACTCAAAGCTGCTGACTGACCCTATAACATTCAAACTTTACTCCTTATTAAATTAAATCCTCAATAATCTTTAATCCTTAATCACCATTCATAACATGTGCTTAAAATCCTATTGGTTGATGTCTAAACCTTATAATATAATAAATATAATCCTTAATATCAGTCACATTAATCAAACCTTAGGTTATACTTAATATTCTTAAACTATAGATTAAACTTAGAAAATCTATAAGTACTTCTATGAGTGTCCAAATAATTCCCGGTCTGAACCAAAAATCCATAGTAACAAAGATAACACTAAACATACTATAACACTACTAAACAATTAGCTAAGTAAAGTTCTTGGACTCTACAATGATATTTATCATGAAGATCCAATATTTTTTATGTGGTCTTGAATTAAGTATATGTATAATGATATATATATAAAAGAGGATTTAATTCAAGATAATAATATAAAAAATTTCCGTAATTGCTAAATAAAGTGGGAGCTTTATTTAATAAAGATTATGAGTATGGTCTATCTTCTATTTAAGACAGAATATTTTATCCAAACTGTTAAGTGTAGTGACACAAAGAGATAGAGGTACCGTATACAATATAGATTGTATTGTACTGGGACATGATGGAAGAAAGAAATTATGATATTCTTCGTTAATATATAAAAGTTCAACATTCATCAACCAATGGTCATTTTAGAATTGACCTCAATCTTGAAGTGAGTAATGATTTCCTATTTGTGCGTTTATGACTTTTGACTTATCGAGCAAGGGTCAATATTCCTACGACCGAATTTCTTATATCTTGGAGTCATAGAACTACAAGTTACTAGGAACATACTTCATAGATATGGAATTTGCTCCTTACTTAAATGAAAGCAGATTAGTTGTTCCTTTTAGTGTTGATTCGGGACTTGAACATAGAGCATTCAATTTCTGTTAGAGAACATAAATTTCATTCTATAATTAAATTTATAGAATAATATTCATTAGAGGATCAATGGAACTAATTAATAAAGGCATAATTAGAGAGCTTAACAGAGATTAAGACCTAGCTTTAATTATGAACAACTAGCAGAGGGTCATAACTCATGCAATGACTAAATCAATGGACGGCTTTATAGTTATAGCTTCTAATAATATAAGACTATAGTTTTGAACGTTCAACTATGGATTTCTAGTGGAATAATTCATAGTTAATAAATTAATTAATGGAACTAAGAGTTAGAGAAATTAATTAAATTATTAAATCTTAGAAATTCAAAGGATGTCTCTAAACTCTATAAATAGGAGCCTATTGCTCACTTGTGAGACACAACTTTTCTATCCATTAGAGCACTTGGCTAGAAAATACCTAGAGGCTTGATTATTCCATAAAACAATTTCCAAATCTATGAGAGATCCCTTAGTGCTTGAGCTAGGGGAAAATAAGCTTTTGGACAAAGGTTTCAAACCTTGTTCAAGTTGGTAATCCTTAATACTCTTTATTTTAGTTATGTGAGTGAGAGTTTCTTGTTATTTGCTCTTGTTCTAATATTTTCTACTATTGCTTTTCTTCTTATTCTTCCTGTTCTATTTACTTGTATTTTTGTTTAGAGTTGTAATCCTCTCATTTCTTTTGTTACAAACATTTTTACTTTATGCATATCATTTTGCTTAGAGTTGTATTTCACCATTCTCTTCTTCTAATCCTTCTCTTATTTATTTGTATTTTCAGTTATAGAGTTGTAACACTATTTAATCAATCTAAAGTTTATTTGTATTATTTTGTCTAGAGTTGTAATATTTCTTACCAATTTCCATTGATACAACATATATTTTCCTAACAGTGTCTAGCACTAAACTTCATGTCTCATGTTCATAGGGAACAGATTGTGTAACGACCCAAAATCGCTAATAAGGCTCAAGGGCCTTGATTAGTGTGCCAAGAGGGCATTAATGGAATAATTGTGATTCAATGAGTAATTATATGTTTAATAATGTTTATATGATAATTGATTATATTATGTGGTAATATGATATGAAATGAATATGTGATATATGCGAGAACAACATTATTATGTGGACAGGTTTGCAGAGCACGACTCAAGACGATTCTAGAGTCAGATAGCGGGATAGGTCACAACGGGGCTTAGGACATGACTTTGATAATTCGGGGATATTTTTAGATAGCGGGTAGTGATTTGGACTATCGGGTTGTGAAAATAAATATATGGAGATATATTTGAGGTTAGGATGTCTACGCGGGAATATTGGGGGGATTTTACCATTTTGGCCTCGGGATTAACTTAACAGATAAGTTAGACATAAAGGAGCTTTTAGAAGAAAAACATAAACCGACTAAAAGCATTTACCATAGCTCTCTTTCATGCTCAAGGGAAAACAAAGGAAAGAAACACAGAAAACTAAGGGGAAACAAGCTGGAATTTCTGGGATTTGTGGTGAGGATTTGGAGGTTTAGCTCAGGAGTAAATCAATAACTAAAATAGGGATTAAGGTAAGCATCTAATTCTATTTTCTATGGTTGAATTCTGAGTTCTAGCTGGGTTTTGGTTAAGTGTTGAAACAAATATGGTTTTGATGTTTTAAGGCAGAATTAAGAAAGGAATTTGGGAACTTAGCTTGGCTATGGCTTGGTGAAGTGATTCTGCAGCAAAGGTAAGTTTCAACTCTTGGTTTAGAGGTTTTAAATTGGGTTTGAGTGGCTGGTTTAAGTGTTTATAGCACTTGGGTTTCAGAAATTTAAAGGAGGAGATTAGAGTGTGCTAGGTTGTGTTTTCTTGGGAATTATGTTGCTTAGATCATGCTAAAGAAGTTGGGAATTAATTGGTTAGGAGTTGGGAAGCTTTGGGATGGTTTAAAGTGAGGTTTCAGGCTTAGAAATGGTGTAAATTCTGGGTTCGAAGGGGAGGGTCGCAGCTCTGTTCTAGAGCGTTGTGGCCCTAGCATGCAAAAGAGCCAAGAAGGCTCGGCCAAGGGGGAGCGCCGCGGCGCCCAAGGCAAGGGCCGCGATGCGTGTGTGGTTCAGCATGGGTGTTGGTTCTGTTTTGAGGAAGGTTCGCGGCTAGGCTTTGGGGGCCGCAGCCCTTGGTTGCACACATGAGTTTTTTAGGGTTTTAGGCTCGGGAAGGTGGTCTAGTGTGTTTGGGATTTGTTTCACCACCGTGCTTGGTGGAATTCGGATTCCCGGGAGTTAGTTTTATAATCGGAAACCTATATTTAAGTATTTATGAAACCCTATACTTTGGTTGTGGCTAGGTGATAAAATCTTAGGCTCGGGAACGAATCGTGCTTGAGGGGCATTGCTCGTAATTCAATAACCGCACAGACTAAAGGTAAGAAAACTGCACCTGGTTGAATATATGTGACGGGACTAAGGGCTCCCTATTGTAAATTCTTGAAAAGATGGTATTATACCACGCAAGCCATTTGGTGAACCAATGGCCTAAGGGTGCCAAGGGTTACACTAGCGCACAGGGCGCGGCTCGGCCAGTAGGAGCCGAGGATAGCTTATTATGCACTGAGCACGTTTTAAGCGGGCCGGAGTCAGTGGGTTAAACAGAGGGTGCGGCCTAAGTCATCGGCCCTGAATATTATGTGATATGAGTATTATATGTGATAGAATGTATCTTGTATTAGATTGCATATGCTGAATATCTGTTGAAGATTATCTGAAGGGAATACATGCTTACTGAACTGTTTGTCTGTTATCATTGTTTGAGATATTTATGATGTTTTCTTGCTGGGCCTTGGCTCACGGGTGCTACGTGGTGCAGGTAAAGGCAAGGGCAAGTTAGATCAGCCCTGATTGGAGAGCTCAGCGAGTAGAATGTACATAGACAGGTGCTCGGCCGCCACAGTTGAGATTTAAGCAAGGACATGGAACCTAAAAACTGTCTGTTTTGCCTTAGTATGGCTAGTGGATGTTCATGTATTCTTGAGAGTCTGTAAACTTGTTCTAACTTTGTTTTATATGGGATCCCATGTTTACTACAGTTTAAATATATGAAATGAGTCTTTTGAGACCAAAATTTTTTTTTAACCTTAGCTTTTACATGTTTAGTGACACGTTTTCAAATTAATGACTTGATTAGCAAGTCTAGTACCTTTATAAGTACACAGTGTAACGGTCTTGGCTATCCAGGGCGTTACAGGTTGTCTTACAATCCTCCCACTATGACAAGGCACTCGCGTATTCTAACTATAATCAATGGTTTCTTGATGTTGTACATCACATGGTGATATAGATCAACTAATCTTATTAGAATCCAATTTCCTCTAGTACAACTTTACTTTGACTTTTAAATTTTGTGTTTTAGTTATGTTCAAGAAAGGCTACAAAGACCCTTTCCTTACTAAGGCTATAAAAGTAACATTCCTTATAGGAAGCATAACCAACAAATATGCAAACTTCAGATTGTTAGTCCAGCTTCTAGTCTTTGTTTAAAAAAATGTGAGTGGTACACCCCTATATGCGAACATGGCGCAAACTCGCTTTAGCGTTATTTCACAACTCTAAAGGTGTCTTTTCACAAACTTGAACAAAACTACTTTCAAAATATAAACTGCTCTTTCAAGAGCATATCCTCAAAATGTGAGTGGTAGCAATCAGTAGCTTAACAATGACCTAACCATATCTAATAAGGTTCTATTTCTCCTCTCTGCAATACCATTTTGCAGTTGTGTTCCAGGTGTTGTGAGTTGGGATAAAATTCAATTCTCTAACAGATGATCCTTGAACTCAAATCAAGGTAGCCACCTCCCGATCTGATCAATGTGATATAAGTGATTTTCTAACAGCTTTTCAACTTTCGTTTGGAATTCTTTAAGCTTCTTTAAAGTTCTAGATTTTCTTTGTGTTAGGTATACATATAATTATAATGAATAATCATCAATAAAGGCGATGGGTATTCGTAACCTCCTATTGCTTGTACATTGAAAGGGTTGCAAACATCACTATATACTAGCTGAAGTTGTTATTTGGCTCTTTGGTCCTTTATAAAGCAATGTCTCTTAATCATATATCTTTCTGGATAGGATATACAAACTGGAAGAGTGTTAACTATTAGCACTCTTAAAGCACTATTCTTTACTAACCAATTTATCTTATTAAGATTGATATGTACTAACCTAAGACGCCAAATATATGTATCATCACTTTGAGAAACTTTATGTCATTTGTTTATTCTAGGATTAGCTACTTAAATAATTCCAAATTTATTTATCGATCGTTCATTAGGTTTTCAGAGACACAATCCATTAGTTATTTTTTATGACAATGTATTGATACCATTTTCTTAAATAATAATCTTATTATTAATAAAATAAACATCAAAAAATTTCCAATCTATAAAGATATAGAAATCAAATTTCTATAAGATTTTAAATAATTATTGTTCAAAACAATAAATCTATTTCAAAATTAAACTGATTGCTCCCACTACCTTTATTGAAACAATGACATCACTGCCAACTCTTATGGTCACATTGCCTTCACCAAAATTCTTTATAGAACTAAGTTTCCATAAAGAATAATAAGCATGATTTGTGGCTCCCAGATCAACGATCCAAGATGACAAAAGATCTCCCACTAAAAGGCTTTAAAACAAGTAAATCAAATTTACTTTTTGTTTTCTTTGCAAGATTGGAGATTGAATAAAAATTCTTGGCTTTACTTTGTCATCTATCTCCAACATAGCATGTATCGATTCACATATCATATATGCAATTCTCAATTTTCATGTTTCATCACAAGGAACATTATCCATGCCATAGAGTAAGTAATAACGAGTCTTTTCATTAGATCGCATCCAATTTAGGTACTTCTATTTTCTTCATGAGATTTTGTGAAAGCTGACACTTGAGGAGATTCCACTTTCATGACAAACTTATGTTTTTCACATTAGTACAATATTATCATGAAATTATCACCATTTTAATTTGTGTTCGTTGAGTAAAGCAACAATAATAAAGAGGTTATTGATTGAAGATATTTACTACGGAAATAATAAACTAATATCTTTAATATAATCAAATATAAATATCGAGTTTTAGAGTAGTAAATGTGATGCATGAATGGAATAATTTCAAAATAACACATAAAAACAACTGTTACTAAACCATGATAAATTCATTTGATAATTAATGGACCAGTCTTAGGGTAGGTCAGAATAATTTCAAAATAATTTTGAGACAATCTCAAATTCATAAGTGGAAACTTAAAATCAACTATTTTCTCTTTCAACTTACGAACAAACGTTAATTTGGCCAAGATGAACTAGTCCACTCGAAAGCCTAATTTCATCTTTGTGAGTGTAACCCATTATTTTAAATCAATGAATTAACTCAAGAGTGTGCCTTAGGGTCAATCAAACTTGAAATACATCATTAAATCCTATTATTTAATTAATAAGAAGTAACCCTTGAAAATAACATAGTGAGAAACCTTCCATAGGGGAATACAAACAAAGGCACCTCGAGGCCCATTCTATGTCCCTTCGGTGTCAACTAATAATGGAGACCGTAGGAGTTATTGTCATATCTCCTTCTCCCACTCACTATTTTAGAATATGTGTTTTCTCAAAACATCCTATGTTTTTTAATTAGGAAAAATTAATTCAGATATGTAAATGGCTTTAATTACCAATCATATTGGGACTGGGTTCATTAAACATTGTAAATAAATTTTTAAATTTACCCTAAAACTATTAGGTGAACCTAAATTATAATTAATGTCTTTTAAATTATTAATAAATCACATTTATTAATTTTGGTTTATGGTCCTAACTAAAAGAAAATGCCCATTAGGTATGACTTGCCAAGTTTAACTATTAAACTTAATTCATTATGTGTTTCCTTTTAATCACATTAAACATAAACAAATAATCAATTATGTTGATCCCATTTAAAACATGTTTCTAATCAAATAAGATGCATGCTTTAAATATAAATTGTATGAGATTCATGTATGACATGTTATATGCATGAACATGTTATCGATCATATTAATAAGCATAGAATAAAACACGCTTGGAATTTGACCGGGTCTCTAAGGATAATTACAACCCATAAAATAAACCTAATCTATTACAAAAAAAAAATGGGTCTTCCACTTCTTCTCCATGATGCTTGAGCTTCCATAACTCCTCCAAGATCCAATGACTCAAACTCATTATTTAGAACTTATTAAAAATAAATTTTAATAAGTTTTCCAAAAATACCACAATTTTTAAATTTTATTTCAGAACTACCACTAGGCCTTTATTTTTCATAAGAATAGCGCTGGGCCAAATAATTATTCATAAATAATATTTGGACTTAATGAGTATTTTATAAATACTATTAATATTTAAACTAAATTTAAAAATACAATTTGGTTTATTTTTCTCTAAAAATAACACTTGGGCAAAGTGATATTTTAAAAATACCACTTTAGGCCCAAGCCCAATATACATGTTGTATTAGGAAACACGTATCAAGAGCAGCAGCCATGGACATTCTTGTTTTCCAGCAAAAGCATGTCGACATAAAGTCGAGCAACACTGGGTTTGACCTAATAAAATGTCACCAGCCCTTCCATGGCCGATGTTCAAGTAGCATGCGGCGGAATAGTCATAGCTGTCGAGAGTGAAGTGGATGTTAATATAAAATATTTCTTTTATAAATTTCATAAATGGCAAACCACTTTCATTACTTTAAGGGCACTATGCCCAAACCCTCAATACATAATCATGGACATCAAGCTGTACTCCGATGTGTGTACGAGTAGCAAGCCAAACTCATCCTCTAGGAAGTGCATGAGGGCTTTTGTGGTGACCCATCTGGGGGGCAGAGCCTCGCAAAGAAAATTCTAAGACAATGGTACTTCTGGCCAACGATGAATGGAGATTCGATGGATTATGTAAAGAAGTGCGACAAATGCCAACGTTATGCCAACATCCTCCGAGCTACTCTGAAAGAACTCACTTAGATGACAAGTCTTTGGCCCCTCGTCGTCTAGGGCATTGACTTAATTGGAGTCTTGCCCACGTGAAAGGGAAGAGTAAAGTATGCTATAGTGGGAGTCGACTACTTCATGAAGTGGGTTGAGGTTGAACTTCTCGCTATGATCACCTCCAAGAAGGCGCTGGACTTTGTCATAAAAAACATCATTTTTTGTTATGAGCTCACGAGGAAGATTGTCTCCGACAATGGCCTTCAATTTGACAGTGAATTGTTTAAGAACTTTTGTGAAAGGCATGGAGTCATGAAGAGTTTCTCCTCCATAGCTCATCCTCAGGCAATCGTACAAGTGGAAGTAGTCAATAAGATGCTTAAGGCCACTTTGAAGAAAAGGATGAAACAGGCGAAAGGCGCCTGGCCCGAGTAGCTGCCTAAGGCATTGTGGAGCTACCACACCACTGCTAAGACCTCCACCAGCCATTCGCCACTCTCCATGGCCTACGGGTATGAAGTCATGCTCTCAGTCGATGCAAAAACCTCAATGCACCAAATAGATACTTATGACCCAACCGCGAATCATGGTTTACTTCGAAAGTCACTGGACCTTGTTGAGGATCTCTGAGAAGCTTCACAGTTATGTGTAGTCTCCTACCAATAGAAGGTGGCCAGATACTTTAATTCCAAAGTAAAAGACATAAAATTTGAGGTTGGGGACATGATGTTGCGAAGCGTTTTCCTAGCAACCCGAGATCCAATTGTCGGAGTGTTAGACCCTAACTAGGAAGGCCCGTACCAAGTCGAAAGCTTTGTGTGTCCTGGGACATAAAAATTGGCTCGTTTGAATGGGAGCTAGTACCACAAGCCTGGAACGTCGAGCATCTTCGCAAATTTTACCAATGATATGAGCAATTTTATTTTCTAAATTTTGAAATCACTTGTAGCCTTCGAGGAAATTTAATGGAAATCTTGTGTACAAAACACAATAGATGAAACTCAGAGAATTCGCTTGTATGTTTCACTACCTAAGGAGTACCCACTCGCTAGCTTGGACAAGTGAATGCAGACTAGTCTCCAATCACTTGGGTGGCATAGCTGGGTCACCTCAAAGGGTAACCACTCACGAAGCACGATGTAGAGAATTAGCAAAATGACCTAGGGAACTAAGCTTGTTAAGAGGGAGGTAAACCTTAAGTCATAAAAACCTAAGTAGCCTAAGGGTGGAGAACTTGACTTATCTCCCAAGGACTATATGCTTGCGAGGCAATAATGATTTCCAGACTTCCATAGGGTGAAAAGTATAAAAATTGAGTCGCATGTACTCGAGTCAAAGCCTTGGGTTGCCAAAACTTAAGCATCACAAAAACCTATGTAACCTAAGGGCGGAGAACTCAACTTGTCTCCCGAGGACTGTGCGCCCGCGAATCAGTACAAGTTCCTGACTTCCAAAAGGGAAAAGGTATAAAACTCGAGTCGCATGTACTCAGGTCCAAGCCTTAAGTTGCCAGAAACTTAAGCAACCCTAAGTATCCTATGCTCGAAGGAAAGTCTAAAGTTACCATAACTTTAGCAAAAAGACCCAAGTTTCCCAGACTGGGCACACAAACAACCTAAGTTGTTTTGGTCTTCCAATTCTTGAGTCGCCTATACTCAGGTACAAGCACCAAGTTACCCAAACTTGGTAATGACCTAAAGTTATTTCCCAAGGACTAAGTGCCCGTGAAGCAACACTAAGCGTTAGGAAGCCAAAAACATATGGAATGCGCAAGACCCGAATGGCCTAGACTCAAGAACAAGTCCCAAGTTGTACCTACTGGGGCAACCAAGACCTGAGTCTCGTGAGACTAAGGCCCATGTATGCTGGACAAAACAAGGTTAATCAAATCATTCTTTTTCGTGATATCGCGTTACGATTAAAAGTTGGAAGGAAAATCTTGTAAATTTTAAGTCCAATTTGTAGTATTACTAAATGATGTTTAAAAATATGTTAAGTCAAAAAGCAAAGAAGGCAAGTAAATAGAGCAAGCAAAATCAATTCTCAAAAATTAAATAAACACATTTGTGCTCAGGGGCTCGAGCACTAAACTATTTATACCCCAAAAAAAGGGAAAACATGGCACGCAAGCCTATTTACAACTAAAAGGAAAAAAAAATTACAAAGTGGCAGCTTAGATCTCACCAGGAGGAACCTTCTCGATAACATCTATGACGAGATCAACCTAAGGAACTTGACCTGCTTCCATGGAAGCTTAAGCAGTGGTGGCGGTGACCCAATTCATAAAAAGCCACTCTTTGTAGAGCAACCTCGTGTTGGGGTCATAAGTAAAGGACAAATCCATCTCCATGTTTCTCAATTATGCAACATAAAGGGTATCCTCAGCGAGAATATTGGCTTCCTGGTTGAGCTTGGAGACCTCCTCGTTGAGCTCATCGACCTTGCATCTCAGATCTTCCACCTCAGACACAGCCACTTATGCTCTCGCCACCGCTTGTGAGGCTTCCCCTCGGGCTCTAACGGTCTCGCCAATGGAATTGGAGGCTTCTCCCAAATCCTTGGCAACCTTCTCCCAAGCAGCCTTGGTGTCCTACAGTGCCTTAGCCATGGCCTCCTCGGCAGCTTTGCAGTGGCCAGTTATCTCTTCAACCAACTTGTATGTAGTATCCTCCACAGCTTGGACTCAGGAATTCTCCTCAATAACTTGCTTCTCTAGCCCTTGGTAGCAAGCCTTATCATCCTCGAACTCCTTCTGGATCTGTGAATTCTCCTTGGGAGAGATCATTTATTGAGCCTTTGGCACGGCCACTCCTCCCGAGCTTCGCTCAGTTTGAAGGACCTCGAGCTCACTACTTCCCCCATGTGCTTGCATAAGGCAGTAATTTAAAAAAAAAAATACAAAGTTAGTACCAAAGCACAAATACACTAACAAATCAAATAGGGATAAGAGGTTTACCCGGGCGGAGGCGTAGCGGCAGGATGGAAGGATGGAAATTTTGTTGTGACACCTAATTGTGCGTAGCTGGGAGAAGGCAGCTCACAGAAAGAGGCGCTCACCCCTTGCAGAATCTCTGCAGCCAACGGAGTAGTGCGACACCCAAGCTTCCATGCAAAGAGGGACTTAATCTCCACCCGACCAATTGGGAGCCAGGGAGATTTGCTTTGGGGAGGCTTGTTTTGACGAAGATACTTTGAAGTCTTCATCCCCTTCCTCCAAGCAAGTGTTAAAGTACTCCACCACTGCATTGTACCTTTCTAACTCTTCCCCTTCATAGTGCTCAAGGATGATCACCAGGCAAGGAGTCCTCACCGGAGGGCTGCTTGACACTTTGAGAGGCAGGTGGTTCATCTCCACTCCAAACGTCCTATAACGCCCTACTACCCTAGGACCGTTACTGCGTGCATTTTAAACAGTTATACTCGCTAATCGAGTCATTTGACTATAATCATGTAACTAAGTATGATTAATGGTTTAGGGTTAAATTTTTTTGTTAATATACAACATTTCACTAAAACGTTTGCTTTATACATTGGGATCCCGAAAATATATTTTAAAGGTTAATTACAATAAAATATTTACAACCAGCCGACCTAAGCATCAAATTAGGGTTTAACCCTAGTTCCTCTTCAAACCCTCGGCAGTGGTGGTTGAGCAGCCGCATATGTACACATCGTCACCTAAGCCCTCCAACTCAAGGATGGTCCAACTTTATTTTTCCTTTACCTGAAGCACATAGCACCCGTGAGCCGAAGCTCAGCAAGAAAACTTAATATGCTCATGAACAAGTAATTACATGTCACCAAATCACAATAGGAAAGCCTAGAAATAATAACCCTACTCATGCATGCGAGCAGATACAAATAAATGTTTGTGAAGTCCTGCGCTCTAAGTAGATGACTAATAAGTCTCTCGCTCTGAGGTAGATGACTAATAAGTCTCTCTGAGGTAGACGACTAATCAGTCTCTCTGAGGTAGACAACTAATAAGTCTCTTTCTGAATAGACGACTAATAAGTCATACTCTGTTTAGATGACTGATAAGTCTATCTTTTTTTGGATGACTGATAAGTCTATCTCTGTATAGATGACTGATAAGTCTATCTTTGTGTAGATGACTGATAAGTCTATCTCTGTATAGATGATAGATAATTCTATCTCTGTGTAGATGACTAATAAGTTTATCCTTATGTAGATGACTGATAAGTCTATCTCTGAGGTCCCACGCCCTCCTAGCCATGTGACGTATCAGTCACCTGAGCTTATAGCCCTGGCTCTATGTAACTAGCCTTAGACTAGACAAGCGCTTTTAGTTTTCATCGAACTTAAGGTCGGTCAAGCATTTCATGCTCATGATGATAATGCTTACATTTGTTAGATCTAATCTTTTCGGCTTATGTTAAACACGCTAATATCGTTCTTGACTCATAAGCCAATACCATACGACCAGTGCTCAATACTACTGCTGATCTTGACTGATAAGTCACAACTTCACAATCAATACTGACTCAATTGTCGATCCCTGACGAAAAAGTCAGTGCTTCCTCAATGAGATAATGCAAACAGACATACGTCATATGTAAAATATACAAATATAAGGCATTCAACATGCTTAATCAATAATCAGAAGAATAATTATAATCATGCACAAATACAGAGACTCAAGCTCTGATCAATATCATATTCAACATTCATGCCATGCCCTGATCTCATGTAACTTATGCATCACATATTGGGTACAGTTTTCTTACCTCTGGTTCGAGCGAGAAATGAGTTAAAAACGACCCTTGAGAACGATCAATCCTTTGAGTTCCTTAGAAGTTACCTAGTCATAACCAAATATGGGATTCCATCAATAAAATCAATCAATAAAAGGTTCCCGGACCAAGACCTAGCCTCCAAGACATCGAATCCTACAAAACTTGGTAGTAGAAACAATCCCGAGGCCTAAGGTTTAAGTTCCCATGATAAAAACACCACTCTGGCCAAAAAGGCCCATAAGAGTCGCGGCCCCACCCCACTGAGCCGCGGCCCGCCTCCCAAACAGAGGCGTCAGCCTCTTCTCTGTTTGCACCTTGCGCCGCGGCACACCAACCTTGCGCCATGGCCCTACCTGCCCATCAGCCAACCTTATCCTCTTCAACAAGCCTGGGTCGCGGTGCCTTGGAACAGGGCTGCGACCCAACCTCAACCCAACCATTTTTCCTCATTTTCTCCCATTTAACCACAAAAATCAAGCTTTAAACCATTTAAAACCACACCAAATACTGAATTCTATAATCAAAACTCTCAAACTTTCAACCAAACCAAAAACATAGTAAAACTCATAATTCAAGCTAAAGAACCTTACCTCAAACTTAGGTTTGAATCCCCTTCAATGGCTGAACATAAGCCTAGAATCTCAAGCTCTAATTTCCTAGCTTGAATTCTCAAATTAAGCTTCAAAATTTCAAAGGGAGAAGAGAGAAGAAGATGATCGTGGGGGAGGGAAAGGAGTACTTTGTTTTGCCTCTAAGGTTTCTACAGCCATCCTTAAGTTAACATATATCCCTTGGTCAAATGTCCAAAATGTCCCCAAGCCTATCTTCTTTTCTAAACAGCCCCCAAGGGCAACAATGTCATTTCCCACTTATCCCGCTAATCATAATTAACATCCTCCAATTCCCGTTCTTCTCAATATTCTCAAATAATAATAATCCATATCCCATTACCCTTTAATTCCCTATAATGCACTAAACATCAAATTACCCCGAGACTCACCCCGAGCTCAGTGAATAACCCCGTTATGACCAAACCACTAACTTGCATTTAAAGATCGTCTCATGCCGAATAGCTCGAACAATTCCACATTATAATGTGGCCTTATCCATAAATAACCAACTTGCATGAAAATATACAAATATGCCCTCAACGGGGAAAATTACAAACATGCCCTTATAATGAAAAGTGGACCCACATGCATGTATTTATCATCATATAATAATATAACTCACATAATCATGCATGTAATCATTTAATAACATAATAAATAAATTATGGCCCTCCCGGCCTACTAATCAAGGCCCTAAGTCTTATTAGGAAATTTGGGTCATTACACGTCTGTTCTCCTGGGACGGAAGATCCACGACTGAGATCGATCATTGGTTGATCCACCACCATTGGGACCTCTCTTACAGCAAGATTTGGGCCAAGAACCATGCGAGCAGGTACCGGAGCTGCAGGAGTCGCTGCTGGAGCTGTGGGAGTAGCTGCCGTTGCCGTGGGCACCACCGCTGGTGCAGCAGGGACATGAATCTGGGCTGGTCCCTGCAACCTTTGTCTTTTGGCATGAATGGAATCGGCCAAGGCCATTTGAATAGCAAAAGGAAAAAACAATTAGTGTCTATAAAACATATGAAATACAAGGATTAACAGGAAAACAACTAAAAGGAAAATTCAAGAGCACACGGGCTCCTTGGGAGGCCCTACACTAAATGGCTCTTTCGGGTGAAGAATGGAGTGGGAAAATTCCCTCACTAGCCTACCGATCTCCTAGGTAGTGTTAGTTTCGTATTGGCAAAACTACCTCGCGTGGAAGTATGTCACGTCATCCAATGGCACGAAGACTGATGGAGGAAACCTTCTCTTTGCATGGTGGAGTTAGACATCGATCAAGTCTTGATAGTCTTGGAACTCCTCCATCATCTAGTGGCAGTCAGATGTGAGCCCAGACTAGAGAAGGGATGGAGAAACCCACATGTGCTCGAAACTTACACTGTCTCCTACTTGCCTAACATTATACACTACAATTGGGGATTTACCTTGATCAATGGATGAAGACCTTATTCTTGTCTGGAGCTCCTCCTCAAGATCCTAGTCCTCTCGAGCTTCTTCGGCTACTCAAATAGCTTGATCATTTTAAAACACTCCTCCTATATCCTCTGATTATACTCGAGACGGGCCAGTCCATCTATATAGTGATGTGGCAAGATGCCTCTTCTTGGGCCTGCTTGGAGTTTTGGAATGGGATCAGGTCGGTGTTGCCGATGTGTTGCCCTTCCCAAAGAAGTCCACCAACGAGTAGGCTCTCCTCTGTCACCAGGAAGCTTAGTTCCAACTCTGTATCCAGAGGACTCTTCATCTCTTACAAATGATTATCGTACGCTTCGACATATAGTGTTCGATAGAAAAGACCTAACAAAATGAAATTTCTCAGTATGGGAAGACAACTGGCATTGGAGGAAAACCAAAGGAAAACAGAGATACTCACCAACCCTGGAGAACTCGAGGAGAAGGGTTTGGTTGGTCTGCGTCGGGAAACCATTTATGAAGAAGAGATCGTCTTTGTAGTCCTGGGCATGGCTCTCGTTGTGACAGAAAGCCTTGTACACCAAGTTTGGATTGGTGTACTTCGTTAGGGTATAGTACCCATCACCATGTTTTTTCCTCGGGTAAGCCCAGAAACTGTACACATACTGAATTTTGGCTGGAGAAGGCACGGACCAGTTCCTCCTCCGGTACAGGATGTATAACCCTACGAGGACCCGATCCCATTCGGGAATAGTTGGAACAGGGCGATGCCCACGAACTTCAAGAAGTCCATGAAATATTGGTCAAGGGGTAGCGGCGCCCCTTCTTGGAGGTGATACCAGCTCTAGGCCTCGAGGCCATTCACACTCTGGTGTGCCTTCTATGTCTCCCAGCACAGGCGCACGAGAATATCCTTACTAATACCATAATGGGTTTATGATTTGGTCCTAGGCCCTGTTGTACTTCAGCTTACTGAGAAGCTACTCCACCTTGAATCCATCATTCTCATGGCATTGGGGGGGGGGGGGGGGGGCAGTAATGGGGGCATTGTTCACGTCCTCCTCTGAGGTTCCCTGATGGGCTGGCATCTCTACTACTGGAGGTTCCTCCCTTACCATTATTTTCCAGTCCTGCATCAAGGCCGGTGCTTTCCTCTCCTCCGGTCTTCATCCACCTTCTAAGGCCATGGTTATGATCTCCTCGTCAAATGCGTAGAAGTCTTGTTGATGTACTTAGTAGAGCTCCTTGGACATCTGAAACAAAACCAAGCAATTAGCATTTTGACCAAAGGAAAATTGGCCAAAACATGAGAACCCCTAAGACAACTGCTCGAGGAGTGGAAGAAGAAAGTAATTCTAAAGGGAAAGGAGGGTCCCCGGAACCCTAAATCAGTTCCCGGAGAACACCACCGGAACTTAAAAGTTCGCCAGAATCTGGAAAGTTTCCAGATTCCAGTCAAATGCCTAGAATGCGAAAAAAACGCTTAGAAGCCTAAATGGTCCATTTTGGCCAGTATTGACACTAGCATGGACCTATAAGGATAGGAAAATAGGTCAAAATGACCTCTAAATCCTAAGATGATAAATGGAAACCCCCAAAACATCAAGAGCATCCAAACAGAAAAGGGAAAGTAAAAAACTTACTTGAAATAAATCACCGATAAGTGGTGTAGCGTGTCCGAACACGAAAGTATTTTGTGCATTTAACCCAGAAGTAGCTTGACTCCCTCCAATCTTCCAGGGTCACGAGTGGAGAGGCATTGGTGCAATGATGGATCTCTTGTTTGCTGAAGAGGTTTTGCTGAGCTCTGGGTTGGAAAACAACTCAAACGCTGGTGTAAAAGGAAATAGGCTGCAAATGTCGATATATACACTCGAGAACTTGGAGTAGAAGTGTTGACGGTGAGAACTCGTCAACGAAGTTAAGTTGGAAAAATTATCAAATTAAGATCGCTAATCGGAAAGCTGTAAAAACTTGAACAAGAACTCAGGAACAATGATGGATCAATAATGGAGAATTTAGTCTTTCATTCACACTTAAGCTTCTGCTACAGTAAAAATTCCGACCCCCCTTCAAGTGGCCTTGGAGTTCATTTTATAGTAGGCTCTAATGGCCTTAGGTACATAGTGGTCCAGGGGACCAAGTGGTACATACGTACTGTACCAGGGGAGTGGCTTCAGAGGTTGTGGTTGTACATCCTGTACAGGAGCAGGTGTCAGGAGGATGTCTCCACTACTTGTCTGCACCTACGTCTGATGCGTGGTGGCAGGCGTATTGGTGCAGGAGGTAGTGGTGTCGGCTCTGACCTATGGCTGTAGATGTACGAACCATGATCCTTACCCCAGCAATCTCACTGGCACTGGTATCCGTACTTAGTACTTGGTCGTACAAATATGTCTCATTCGACTCGTACTGGATCTCCTAAGCATAGGGATCTCGAGGTGTAAGGAATGGGACCCTTGGTGCTTGTACCGGCCGTGGCGTTGAGTAGGAATCTTGGGTCCTTAGCACGAGAAGCCCGAAGCACCCTAAGGTCACCCACGGGCGCGGGCGATAAGCGCGTGGCCTCGCTCTACGTCTTAGTGTGCGAGGCAAGATGCCTCCTCTGCAAGCCTTCCCCTTCGTGTGACTTCCCCTACATGGCCCCTAATGGTGTGGTTTGGGCCCATACTTGTCAAGTGACGGGGTGTCGGCCTCCTGAGGAGATGGTGGGCTGATGGACCTCCCGGGGCGCGCGTGCGTGGGACCTTGCGTGGCCTCGCGCATGGGGCGCCGTTGACGGCCTCGCAGCCTCCCTCGGCCTCGCATGGTGGGAGTGGCCCAAGGGCCTCGCAGCCTCCCTCGGCCTCGCATGATGGGAGTGGCCCAAGGGCCTCGCAGCCTCCCTCGGCCTCGCATGGTGGGAGTGGCCCAAGGGCCTCGCGAGACGGGGTGGCTTCGCCCATGTGATGGCCTCGCGATATGGTGGCTTTGCGAGACGGGGTGGCTTCGTTCATGTGATGGCCTCGCGAAATGGGGTGGCTTCGTCCATGTGATGGCCTCGCGAAATGGTGGCCTCGCGAGACGGGGTGGCTTCGCCCATGTGATGGCCTCGCGAGATGGTGGCCTCGCGAGACGGGTGGCTTTGCTCATGTGATGGCCTCGCGGGATGGGATGGGATGGCTTCGCCCATGTGATGGCCTTGCGGAATGGTGGCCTCGCAAGACGGGTGGCTTTGCTCATGTGATGGCCTCGCGAGATGGGATGGCTTCGCCCATGTGATGGCCTCGCAGAATGGTGGCCTCGCGAGACGGGGTGGCTTCGCCCATGGTTGGCCTCGCCCATGTGGTGTCCTCGCAAGATGGTGGCCTCGCGAGATGGGGGTTCACGAGGCTACTGAGTCTTGGCACCCGTGCCTTGCCAATGTGGGCCACCTGGCATCGACTCAACGAGGAGCGTACCCAGACTCGTGTCGGGATGGTGCGATGGCTTCCTGAGACGACGGTGGCCCTAGGGCCCTGCCTCGGCCTTACATTTTCTCTTGATGAGATTATGAGCATCAACACTTGCCCCCCAGTCTAGGAGAGTACCTTTAGGTGCCCTTGTAGACTATTCACCTTGATTCCTATAAATAGACCCTCATGCATGGCTTGATATTTACACCTTACTTCCTTGGCTTAGTGGTAGTTAGACCCTTGCTCCTTTCAAGAGGTAAAGGGTTCAATCCCCCACAACCACACTTTTTCCATAGTTTCATCACTTTTTCATTTTTTCATTTTTTCATCATTTTTTTTTTTTTACATATGAGCTAATTTCTTGGTGTATTTATTTTATGACTAACACATCTTTCTGGTTCATTCTTGCAGACGCGCACTTTCGACTCTGTGGTGTTTTTCGCTCCCGGACCTTCTTTGGATTCCACCTGCGCTTTCTTAATTGCTTGAGGTATATTTTCTTTTCTTCTCCCTTTTATTTATTTATTTTATCGGGTCCAAACTAGCAATACTCGGGATGGGGTACATTAGTCTGAGCTTGTAGCGAGTTTGACCATATGCACACCCCTCCTCCTCCCCCTTTTTTTTATGTATACCCTGTAGTAGTCCCTTTAGGGCGTTTGCATCTAGAGGTATTAAGCCCATTCCTTTGTGTTTTGTAGCCTTCCCCTCGTTCATACGTGAGCCCCTTTTTGCTGTTGGGACGTGGTTTCATGGCCAGTGACAACCCGTCCGACATACCCCCAAGGGCTGAGTTTATTAACCTGTCCTCAGACTCAAAGTCCCCTGAGGGCGACCCTCACCAGGACTATGACTCTTTCAGACAAGCCCGCATCCGCCACCTTGAGTGTATGACCGAACTTAGACGTAAAATTTGGGTGGTGGAGAGCGAAATTGACTCGGTGTCGAGAGGGGATGGAGGACCTTCACCCCTGGGCCTTAGTGACCATATAGCGCGTCTTAGGACGACCCTTTTTGAATTGCGATGGGAGTTAGAATTTATGGAGGGACACGTTCCGCCAGAGCCTCCTACTCCCTCTTCGCCTGATGACAGTCATGGGGCTTCTAGCTCCTCTCCCCAGCCCCTAGTCTCAGTTTATCCTAGCTTAGTGCTTCCGCCATCGCTCCCTCGATGGAAAACTCTTGCTAGGAAGAAAAAATGGAGGGTTAAGTGTTCTGCCCCTTCCTCACATATTTCTTTTGATTTTGCAGATATGTCGAAAGCACGCAGACAGGTATCCACCCAAGAAGAGGATGACGCCCCTCTACTGGCGTCAAGTCTAGTGTCACATGTGTCTCCGAACAAATTGAAGGCAATCGTGAAGCACTACCGGGCTCCTCCAGAATACGCCCTGCATGCTCCTCAGGAGGCCTGCCGGGCCGACCGCCCTGAGAGGGGCTTTGTGGCTTTAAGTGAGCAAATTCTAAAGGCGGGTGGCACCATTCCTCTGCACCCGTTCTTCGTGGCGATTCTCAATTATTTTGATTTGGCCCCTCTCCAACTGTCACCCAACAGTTGGTTGACTTTAAGTTGCCTCTTCATTTGGTTCAAGGATAACGTCCAACGCGCCCCGATGGCGCAGGAGGTGCACTCCTTGTATAACCTTATGGCAGTGCCCAAGTCCAAGGGCTTCTATTACCTGCAGAAGGCCAACAGTGAGCTTCCCTTAATAGAGGGCTCGGTGTCCAACACGGGGCCTTGGAAACAAGATTTTTTCTGGGTAGAGGGGCCTCTCTCGGTACGTGAAGGCTTTCACGCCAGCCCTAGTAAGTATCCTGGTCTTTCTCTTTTTCTTATCAGAACTTACTGTTTGGCACTCTTGCTTGTACTGACGTTGGCGTGGTTCTTGTAGGGAAATTTGCTGATCCCTCGGTCATTGGGTCGGAGGCGGAGGCCATAGGCAAACTCCTTGTTGCAGACCCCGCCCTGAAGAAGGCAACAGTCCTATTTACTGTGGTGAATCTCGACCGCCACCAATTGTCCCCGGTTTCTATCCCCAAGTTCCTGTGGTCAGTTACTGGGTCTAAGAAGGCTATGGCTATGCCGGCTGGGCCGTCTCTACACGATGGTGAGGCTCAGGTGGAGATGGAGGATGTCCCCCTCGAATGTGGGGGGTCTCATCAGCGCCCCCTGTCCCCCGAAGGATGCCCTCCTTACGATTCCCATGACCAGGACATGGCTTGTCAATCCCCGGACCCGCAGGGTGTAGCGGGATGTTACGCTCCTCCTGGCCTTGGTGGCAATGACGCCTTCCCTTAAGTCCCTCATGATATTGGCTTGCCGGATGCTGATTATGTCGACCTCGTGGAGCCCCCTTCTAATGCACCAGGGTTCTAGTTTTTCCCCTTCCCTGTGCCTCCTCCTGCTTCGGCGAGTGGGTCATCCGTTCCTGTCCAACCAGACGTTCCTAGTGTGGAGGCGGAACCTTGGGTGACTAGGATGGCCTCATCCTATGCACAGCGTTTTATTCAGATTGCCTCGGACCTCCCTACCTCTAACTGGAGAGGTCTAGGGAATGTGACCCAACCAGATCTTGGGGAAATCCTAAGGCGTGCCGCGGCTTGGGTGAGGCCTTGCACCTTGTGTTGATTAATATTATGTATAGGTGTACATGTGTCTTCCTTTTTGTTACTTATTGCTGACGCCATTGACTTTCTTGTGCAGGTCTACATCGTGTCTCTTCGGCATGCTGACTCGTCCGGCGTCCTCTCTGCATCTACTGCTGAGAGGGACGGCCTCATGGCCCAAGTCCAGGAGCTCGAAAATGAGCTTAGCGCAATCAAGGTCCAATTGTCAAAGGCCAGGACTAAGTATGCCAAGTTGGACTCGAAGAGGGAGAAGCTGAAGGCCAAGATCAAGGAGCTAAAGGGCAAGGCTAGATGCTTGGAGCGCGAGCTCCGGGGGGCCAAGGCCGCTACGGCTGCGTCGCAGGAGAGGGTTACTCAACTGGAGACTGAAGTTGAGGCCCTTAGGGCTGAACTGCAGTCTGCTCAGGAGAAGGTCACTTCCTTGGAGGCGGAGAAGGCTTCCTGGGAGGCGGAGAGGGTCATAACCGAGCGCAGGTCTATAGACCGTGCTCTTTACAATGTGTGGAAGCAGGACCCCAACTTCGACTTCTCCTCGTTTGGCGAACAGGCCGTTGCCCGAGCGGCCTGGTGGAGTGCCCACTATGGGAGACCTTGAAATAGTTTTGCTCCTTTTTTGTTTTCTTTTTATTTTGTAACATCATTACCAGTGCTACTTTTCTGTTAGTAACTCTTGTACTATCCCGAGAACTCTTTTTTTTTTCTAATGTATACGTACATATGCTGCTGTTTATCTCTTGTTCTATTGCATTCGAGGCCTTTTTAAGCCCGGGGTTTAGTAGGTTCCCCTCTTTTATCTATCAGGCTGGAGGTCCTTTGGAGCCCATGTGAAAGGGTTCGCTGGGACTCCTTCTGGTGCCTCTTGGTTGCTTTCATAAGGATATTTTGACCCCTTGGGTCGTAGTTACCCTTTTATGTTTTTCTTGCGCGCGCTTATTATTTCTTTGCGAGAAGCGTCCTTCTCGTCGTTATTCATAGTACTATTTTTGCAAGGGTCTCCTTTGGGACCCTTTTTGGCTAGGCGGCTTGGTGGCCGCTCTAGACTTATTATAATTATCATCACCATGCATTTTTTTTGTAAGTCCCTATGGCCTCCCTTGGTGTTCATAAAGGTAGTTAATCCTTACGATCCCAAGGGGTGCCTTGTAAGGACATCGTTGAAGGCCCTAGTATAGGGGGTCTTTTTGGTTTTGGGTCACTTCCTCTTGATAGAGGGCCCTTTTTTAGGAGGGCAAGGGGTCCCTTTAGAGGGTCCCTTTTAGGGGCCTCGTTTTTAGGAGGGCAAGGGATCCTCTTGGTAAAGGGTCCCCTTTAGGGGCCTCGTTTTTTAGGATCCTTTGATATAGGGCCCTTTTTAGGTTCCCTTTGCTAGCTGCCTGCTGTCGCCTCCTATCCTGCCCCCCAAGTGCCTGGTGAAATTTATTTCGGCAGGCACTTTGGCTGATGCCCACGTAGTGAAGGAAAATAATACATGAGGTTGAACAGTTTTACCCACAACATGCAGTTCCATTCATCACATTTATACTAAACAGTCTCATACAAATAGTTGCAATGGTACATACGAAGTTTTTTTTTTATATAAAACAACAATAAAAGGCTCACACCTACTTAGGAGGCTATCTAGGTATCCTCTTTGATTTCTTCCTATCATATTAAGGCAGTGTGCAACACTTGTTCCTTTTCCATCAAACATGGGCGCCTTACTGGTAGTACTTCATCAGGTGCTCCGCGTTCCATGCTCGGGGTATGAGGGTGACGTCCATGCGAGCCAGCTTGTAAGTGTTTGGGGGGATGCACTGAGCAATCTGGTAGGGCCCCTCCCAATTCGCCCCCAGCACTCCTGCGCCTGGGTCTCGTGTGTTTGGGAGTACTTTCCTTAGCACCAAGTCGCCAACTCTGAAAGTTCTCTCTCGCACCCTCGAATTGTAGTACCTTGCGGCGCGCAGCTGGTATACCGCCACCCTCATTTGGGCTTTTTCTCTCTTCTCTTCCAGCATGTCTAAGTTTTCGGCCAGGGCTACGCGGTTGGCTTCGTCTCCATATGCCTATACCCTGTGGGACTTGACTCGCATCTCGACTGGGAGCACGGCCTCGCATCCATAGGCCAGGGAGAATGGGGATTCCCCAGTAGTCGAGCGCCGGGTGGTCCTGTAAGCCCATAGCACATTTGGTAGCTCATCTACCCAGGCTCCCTTCATTTTTTCTAGCTTTGTCTTTAGGTTCTTCTTAAGGACCCTATTTATGGCTTCCACTTGCCCATTGGCCTGGGGGTGCACCACCGCGGAGAAACTCCTCCTTATGCCTCTTTCCTTGCAATATTCATCGAAGGCTCCTCCTTCGAACTGGGTACCATTGTCGGAAATAATCTTGTAGGGTACTCCATATCGACACACAATGAATTTGTTGACAAAAGAGGTGATGTGCTTGGCGGTTATCTTCACAAGGGGTTCCGCTTCTACCCACTTAGTGAAATAATCTACTGCCACCACTGCGTACTTTGCTCCACCCCTGCCTGTAGGAAGAGCACCGATCAAGTCTATCCCCCAGATGGCGAAGGGCCAGGGGCTGGTCATGCTGGTCAGTTCACTTGGGGGTTTCCGAGGGTAGTTGGCGTGCCTCTGGCATTTATCGCATTTCGTGGCAAAGTCATGCGCATCTTTCTCCATGGAAGGCCAGTAGTATCCTTGTCTCATGGCCTTCCTAGCCGTAGAGGGTCCGCTCTCGTGGTTGCCGCACTCTCCCTCATGTATCTCCTGTAACACTCTCAACGCCTCCTCTTCTTCTACACACCGTAGGAGGGGCATTGAGAATCCTCTTTTGTAAAGGACCCCATCTACCAGGGTGTATCTTGCGGCCTTGTACACCAATCTCCGGGATTCGTTTCTATCCGCAGGCAAGGTTCCTTCTTCCAGGTACCTCTTGATTGGCTCGGTCCACGATTTCCTCGAGGCACTAATCATGTGTACGTCCGCGCCTTCGATACTGGGTTTTGGTAAGTACTCTACGGGTATTGATTCCAAGACATCACTATCCTTGGTGGATGCCAGCTTTGCGAGTGCATCGGCATGGGTGTTCTTCTCTCTGGGGATTTGCTCTAAAGTATATGCCCCCAACCGTCCGAGATGGCCCTTCACCTTCTCCAAGTAGGCTGCCATCTTGGGTCCCCTTGCCTGGTACTCCCCCTTTACCTGGCATACTACCAATTGCGAGTCGCTGAAGATATGAAGGCGCGTTACTCTCAGTTCCTAGGCTAGAAGCAGGCCAGCCAGGAGCGCCTCGTACTCTGCCTCGTTATTGGAGGCCTCAAACCCAAATCGGATTGCGTAGTACATTCTGTGTCCCTCGGGCCCTGTCATCATGATGCCCGCTCCTGATCCTCCTTCATTTGACGCCCCATCAATGTGCAAACTCCACTCCTCTGAACCTCCTAGCTCCTCCTCCGTAACAGGCTGCTCTCCTTCTTCATTCCTTCCTTCATTCGGCTGATGGGTGAGCTCTACTATAAAATCTGCCAGCACCTGTCCATTGATGGAAGCCCTCGGAGTGTATACAATATCAAACTGACTTAGCTCAATCGACCATTTCATTAGTCTCCCTGAAGTCTCTGGCTTATGTAAGACTTGCCTCAAAGGACTATCTGTTAAGACATCAATTGTATGTGCATGGAAGTAAGGCTTCAACTTCCTTGACGCCACTACTAGCGCATAGGCCAATTTTTCGATCACTGGATACCGGCTCTCCGCGTCCACCAAACGCTTGCTGATATAGTATACGGGTTGTTGCTGCTTCTTCTCTCCTTTAACCAGGGCTGCACTGATGGCATGCTCAGACACTACCAAGTACAGGTACATCTTCTCGCCCTTCTCCGGCTTTGCTAACAGGGGCGGCTTCCCCAGGTGCTCTTTCAGCCTGATAAATGCTTCCTCACATCTTTCATCCCAAGCGAACTTTTTGCTCCCTTTGAGGATGTCAAAGAATGGGAGGCACTTGTCGGTGGACCTTGAGATGAACCTATTAAGGGCCGCCACCCTTCCTGTTAGGCACTGCACCTCCTTCTTATTCTTTGGCGGGCTCATTTCTACGAGTTCCTTTATCTTGTCAGGATTGGCCTCGATGCCTCTGGAATTGACCATGAAGCCCAAGAATTTTCCTGAGGATACCCCGAAGGTGCACTTGGCTGGGTTCAACTTCATCCGGTATTTCCTGAGCGTGTCAAACATCTCACCAAGGTCTTTGTTGAGCTCTGCTGCTACTTTGGTCTTCACTAGCATGTCATCCACATACACCTCCATATTCCTTCCTATCTGATTGGCCAACATTTTATTCACCAGCCTTTGATAGGTGGCTCCCGCGTTCTTGAGCCCGAAGGGCATCACCTTGTAACAGTATAGCCCTTTGTCTGTAATGAATGACGTGTGCTCTTCATCTGCCGGGTTCATTGGGATTTGGTTGTATCCTGAGTAGGCGCCCATAAAACTTAGTAACTCATGTCCCGCTGTTGCATCTACTAACTGATCTATCCTGGGTAGCGGGAAGCTGTCCTTAGGACAAGCTTTATTCAAATTCGTGAAATCGACACAAGTTCTCCACTTCCCATTTGGATTTGGCACGAGTACTGGGTTCGATACCCACACAGGGTAGAAAGACTCACGGATGAAACCGTTAGCCTTCAACTTGTCAACCTCCTCTTTTAACGTTGCGTATCTTGTTGGGTCTAGCGCCCGCCTTTTTTGCCTGACGGGCCTTGCTTCTGGGGAGATGTTCAAGTGGTGGCACATCACGCTGCGGTCTATGCCCACCATGTCCTCATGACTCCATGCAAATACGTCTAGATTATCCTTCAAAAATTTCATCACCTCCTCTTTCACGTCACCTTGTAGGCTTCTCCCTATCTTCAATTTCCTTAAGGGTTCCTCTGTCACCGTGACCTCCTCTACTTCTTCCACTGGTTCTGCTCTTGCCTCATCCACGACCCGAGGGTCCAGCTCCTGCAGACCCCCCGTGGGCGTACATAGCGCCTCGTGTACCACCTTGGCCATTGGCTCACGCGGCCTTGCAGGCGTGCGGAGTGAGGTGTTGTAACACTCCCTCGCCTCCTTCTGTTCTCCCTTCATACTTGCGACCCCTCCTGGGGTCAGGAACTTGACCATCAAGTGATATATTGAAGTTATGGCTTTCAATTCTCTCAGGGAGGGTCTCCCCAATACCGCGTTGAAAGCCGAAGCACAATCCACTACAACAAAGTTTGACATGACGGTAGTCTGTCGGGGTTGCTCCCCCATGGTAAGTGTCAATTCGATCATTCCAAGGGGTTGCACTGAATCCCCGGTAAATCCGTATAGGGACGACTGGCAGGGCTTCAGGTGTCAAATGCCCAGTCCCATCTTTTCCAAGGCAGGGCGATATAGGATGTCCACCGAGCTCCCGTTGTCCACTAGGACTCGATGCACACGCATATTTGCCAATTGGACTGTCAACACCAGCGGATCATTGTGGGGAAAGTGTACCCCCCGTGTGTCCTCCTCAGTGAACGTTATCGAGTCGTTTTCCCCCTTGAAACTCTTTGGGGGTCGTTGTTCTAAACTCATGACGCAAGGAGGCGGGCTTCGCCGAGCTTCTCTTGCATACCTATCTCGCCCCTTCCTAGAGTCTCCCCCAAATCCTGGACCTCCAAAAATGGTTCGGACCTCCCCCTGTATTTCTGGGGCTCGCTCTTATGCCTGGGGTGCTGTGGGCTCGCCTTCTGGCCTTTGCCTTTCTCTCCTGACATAGCGGCCCAAGTGCCCCCGGCGGATAAGCTCTTCAATTTCCTCCTTCAGGTGGATACACTCTGCCGTGGTGTGCCCGATGTCCTTGTGGTATTGGCAGTATCTACTGGGGTCCCTTTTGGACCGATCCTTTCTCATTGGCGGGGGCTTTTTGAAGGGCACTCGATCTTCGTTGGTGATGTAAATATGCTCCCTGGTGTCCGTGAGGTTCGTATAATGAGTATAGGCTGTTGGCCTATGATCACCCCCTCGCTTGGTCTTCCTCTGCTGGTCATCCCTCGGCCCATCGTACGTCCTTTTCTTCTTTGCTACATTTGACCCGTCGTTAGTTGGGGACTTCGCGTGGGGCTCCTCCTTCCCTGCCTTCAGGTTTGCGTGGCCATCCTCCACACGGATGTACTTCTGTGCTCTTTCATAGAAGTCGTCCAGGTCAGTGACTTCCCTCTTTAACATGTTGTCCCACAATTTGCTTCCTGGGAGCACCCCAGCGGTAATGGCCATTTTTAACTCCCAGCGCGTTAGGCTCCCCACCTTTGCGGCCTCCATATTGAATCGGTGAATGTAGCTCTTCAGGCTTTCCTTCTTCCCTTACTTCACGTTGGCTAGGCCGGTACCTGGCATCGTGCAGTCCCGCACGGCATGGTGCTGTTGGAGGAATTTGCCAGAGAACTGCTGCCAGGACCTGATGGACCCTGGCCTTAGCCTTTTGAACCATTTGTAGGCGGGTCCTTTCAGAGTAACAGCGAAGCAATGGCACCTGGCACCACTTCCGATCCCCCTCAATTTCATCAGATCATTAAACACATCCAGGTGGTATTTTGGATCCGTGTTCCCTTCGTAAGGGGTCATATTGGGCTCCTTAAAATTGGCAGGGAGCCGGATTGCCTGAATTTCTCTCACAAAGGGCGACTCATGGTCGAAGTCTTCCTCAAAGGCCTGGCCACCCGACGCGGTGACGATCTTGCTCCGCATCTCCGTGTCTAGGTCCTGCCTCCTTTTGCTGAGGGTGTCTCTCAAAGTGAACGAGCTAAGATCCGCCTTTCCCTTGCCTTCTCGAGGCGCCACAGGGGGCGTGGTCCCTTTGCCCGCCCTCTTCTTATTGAGCTCCTCCCGCAAGTCTGGGGGTGTTCTTTTGGAGGTGAACTCATCCTCATGGCGAGGGGCAGCGTTGGTTCTCGGCGCTGGCTTCTGGGCCTGCTTAGGCGGTTCGGGGTGATCATGTTGCTTTGCGCGGGGGGTGTTGCTAGTTGAATGTCGGGTTCTTCCATCATCTATCGGCACAGTGGTCTCCACCCCATCCTTGCCCTTCTCCTTTCCCTTAGGCAAGGTTATGCTGGACTTACCCTGCAGTAGGCCGTTAAGGACCTCTTGCATGTTTTCTAAGGTAGTTTCTAACCTTTTGTTTTTACGGTGGAGCTCACGTATCTCCTCTTCGTAAAACCGGGACTTCGAACTCGAGCTCATGGAGTCGACCCGGGGGTGTTTGTCAGGCCTACGGGCAGAAGGGCCCGGGTCTTGCCGGCCGGAGTTCGGTGCCCGCGGCGGTTTTGGAGGAGGGAACTCATCAGCGTGTACCGGTGGTGCTCTGGGAGGACTCCCTCCAGGTGGAGCGGCCAGCGATGAGGCCACCCTGTCACCTCCGTGAACCTCAGGGTCTTTCGGGGGCTCCACGTCCCTGGGTGGAGGAGCGTCCTTCATGGAGGCCTTCAGCTGGACTCTGTTCAGGTGAACTTCTACCTCCCGGGTCTCCCTCAGTCGCTTCGAGCGGCTTGGCATCTTCTTCTTGTCGGAAACAAAGGTGGAACAGTAGCTTGAAACTAACGTTTCCACAGACGGCGCCAAACTGTTGACGGTGAGAACTCGTCAACGAAGTTAAGTTGGAAAAATTATCAAATTAAGATCGCTAATCGGAAAGCTGTAAAAACTTGAACAAGAACTCAGGAACAATGATGGATCAATAATGGAGAATTTAGTCTTTCATTCACACTTAAGCTTCTGCTACAGTAAAAATTCTGACCCCCCTTCAAGTGGCCTTGGAGTTCATTTTATAGTAGGCTCTAATGGCCTTAGGTACATAGTGGTCCAGGGGACCAAGTGGTACATACGTACTGTACCAGAGGAGTGGCTTCAGAGGTTGTGGTTGTACATCCTGTACAGGAGCAGGTGTCAGGAGGATGTCTCCACTACTTGTCTGCACCTATGTCTGATGCGTGGTGGCAGGCGTATTGGTGCAGGAGGTAGTGGTGTCGGCTCTGACCTATGGCTGTAGATGTACAGACCATGATCCTTACCCCAGCAATCTCACTGGCACTGGTATCCGTACTTAGTACTTGGTCGTACAAATATGTCTCATTCGACTCGTACTGGATCTCCTAAGCATAGGAATCTCGAGGTGTAAGGAATGGGACCCTTGGTAATTGTACCGGCCGTGGCGTTGAGTAGGAATCTTGGGTCCTTAGCACGAGAAGCCCGAAGCACCCTAAGGTCACCCACGGGCGCGGGCGATAAGCGCGTGGCCTCGCTCTACGTCTTAGTGTGCGAGGCAAGATGCCTCCTCTGCAAGCCTTCCCCTTCGTGTGACTTCCCCTACATGGCCCCTAATGGTGTGGTTTGGGCCCATACGTGTCAAGTGACGGGGTGTCGGCCTCCTGAGGAGATGGTGGGCTGATGGACCTCCCGGGGCGCGCGTACGTGGGACCTTGCGTGGCCTCGCGCATGGGGCGCCGTTGACGGCCTCGCAGCCTCCCTCGGCCTCGCATGGTGGGAGTGGCCCAAGGGCCTCGCAGCCTCCCTCGGCCTCGTATGGTGGGAGTGGCCCAAGGGCCTCGCGAGATGGGGTGGCTTTGCCCATGTGATGGCCTCGCGATATGGTGACTTTGCGAGACAGGGTGGCTTTGTCCATGTGATGGCCTCGCGAAATGGGGTAGCTTCGTCCATGTGATGGCCTCGCGAGACGGGGTGGCTTCGCCCATGTGATGGTCTCGCGAGATGGTGGCCTCGCGAGACGGGTGGCTTTGCTCATGTGATGGCCTCGCGGGATGGGATGGCTTCACCCATGTGATGGCCTTGCGGAATGGTGGCCTCGCGAGACGGGTGGCTTTGCTCATGTGATGGCCTCGCGAGATGGGATGGCTTCGCCCATGTGATGGCCTCGCGGAATGGTGGTCTCGCGAGACGGGGTGGCTTCGCCCATGGTTGGCCTCGGCCATGTGGTGTCCTCACGAGATGGTGGCCTCGCGAGATGGGGGTTCACGAGGCTACTGAGTCTTGGCACCCGTGCCTTGCTAATGTGGGCCACCTGGCATCGACTCCACGAGGAGCGTACCCAGACTCGTGTCGGGATGGTGCGATGGCTTCCTGAGACGACGGTGGCCCTAGGGCCCTGCCTCGGCCTTACATTTTCTCTTGATGAGATTATGAGCATCAACAAGAAGCAATTCCTCCGTAGCCATTGATCACCTACAGAGTAGGCACTTGAGTGTGATCCAACAATCACAAATATCAAGGTATGGATCGTGATCATAGCATGGGAAAAGGGCGCCTCGGGTACAAGGCGAAAGGATGCCTAAGGTACGGATTGGATGTCTTGGACACGGAAAAGACTCCTCATTAAATGGAACTGATTGATGGGCCCAGTAATAGGGATTCAACATGTGGCATTACCTTTCTGAAGGTGTTATGTCTCAAAAATCCCAAACTACTGCCCCCGAACACATCCCTCAAAATCACTCCTCTCAATCTAAGTCTCCACTGTTCAAGGATGAGTTAAGACTTGGGGGTAAATATTGTCTGTGTTTTCTCGAAGTGACATGTGATAGTCATTAAGGAGTAATTAAGCTTTACGGAAGGTAATGAAGCCCTCTCAGTTCACCTAGAGCTCATCCGAAGGAAGGTCATACCTGTTAAATCGTGCATCACCTCCAAAGAAGTATGTCCTTGAGGTGGACTACTTTCCGAGGACTATGATTAAGATTCTTTAATTAATACTTTATCACATATCCAATCGTAGTTAATTTTATTGAATTGTAATTGAGTGTAAATTAATATTACTGTTAGAATATCCAAAGAGAGGTAGCTAAAATGATCAAACATATAGTTTCTCCCACAAGATCTGACGTTCGAGTCCTTTCTGGGTACCTACATAACAAATGCTATAATTTATTGGTCCCCAAATATTATTAGGGTAGATGCGAAACCTAGTTTTAAAAAAATTAGTTTTAGAATAAGAATTACTTAAATGAATTTATATGCCTTACCAAGCTCTTTGACTTATCAATCTTTCCATATTATCATTTTAAATTTTACGAATCTATTTACTCAATTCTTTTTAAACTATCTAATCTATTATTTGGTTTTGTTTTTCCTTTCTGTGGATACGACTATCCAAATTATCTACTACAACCGCTTACAATTTTATTGAACAGCATCAATGTCGTACATTATACATTGATACCTTTTTATTTATAGAGGAGCCATTAAAAATATTTCTATATGAATTAAGGGAAACTTCTCGTTTTGTTACATGCTAAATATAAATAATCACACTCAAATTCAAGTAAAAAATAAATAAAGAAAATAAATCACGAAAATATCTAAGCAATTGAATATTATGGTGTGGTGGACTAATCAACAATTATTCATTCCTTAGCCTTCCAACAAAAAAAAATATTCATTCCTTTTTTTAAAGACCATGGCCTCGTTACAACCTGTGAATGGCCTCCAGAGCAGATACCCCAAGCACAGGAAAGAGTACTAGGAAGAAATATCACTAATGCATGGCTTCAGCCAGAATAATGATTGCAAAAGGCCTTCTTTGAGACAAGGAAAATCTCCCAAGCAAACAATTGCTACTTCATTCAACATAACTCCCAATTCAGTTACAAGAAACTATTTATATTCAAAGAAGGAAAATACAAAGAAAAACAGAATTGGTTTCTCCTTTGTCCTGTGCTTCTGAACGATTCTCCAACAGCATGAAATCCTTTAGCCAGCTAGGTTTCATGCGCTTTCGGTTCACACACGCACGACCTTCTCCTTCTCCCTCGCTCTTGCTTTTAGCTTCGTTCTTCTCTTCTTCTGCATGTTGTGAAGATTGTTTCTGTTCCGAGTGGTCCAGCCATTCTTTAATTCTGTTATGAATTTCCATTAGGTCCAAGGTAATTGGGCCTCTGGTATGGGCCGAGCCATCAGCTGGGCTATCATTACTCCCGTCCACGAAAACGACCTTGTCCTCAAGGTTGGCCATTTCATACATTTGACAGAAAGTGGTGAAATCTTCCCAAGTCGCATCCTCCGGAGAACTCATAGACCACTGAACGAGAACTTGAGGGGTCGGTCTGTTCTTGATGGTGTGTAGGAGACTTGCTAGAATGGAAAGAGGAACCATAACTGGTTTGTTAGCAATACTCAACTCTGACAAAGGGTAACAAGTGGGAGGTGGTTCGCCATGGAATGGTTTCAGCAATGAGACATGAAAAGTAGGGTGAATTCGACTTCCAATCGGCAATTTAAGGGTGTATGCCACAGAACCAGCTCTAGCAATTACCTCAAATGGCCCAAAATAACGACAGCACAGTTTTGAGTTGAGTCGATGTGCTACCGTGGTTTGGCGGTATGGTTGCAACTTAACTAAGACTAAGTCGCCCAGTTTGAACACAATGTTTCTCCGCTTCTTGTTGGCTTGCTGTCTCATGCAGTTCTGAGCTTGGTGCAAGTTGTGTTTGAGTTGTTGTAGAATGGCATCCCTGGAAAATAAATCTTCTTCAACTACTTGAATAGAAGTAGTGCCTCTGGTATAAGATGGAATTGAAGGTGGAAGTCTGCCATAGACAGCCTGAAAGGGCGTCATCCCAATAGAGGAGTGATGGCTGGTATTATAGTGATATTCTGCCCAAGAGAGAAATTTGCTCCACTGTTTCGGATTGTCAGCCGTAAAAGCTCTTAGATATTGCTCCAAATATATATTTATGACCTCCGTTTGGCCATCAGTTTGCGGGTGATATGAAGAGCTCATCTTCAATGTAGTCCCCATGAGCTCAAAGAGTTTCCGCCAAAATGCACTAGTGAAGATGGGATCACGGTCAGACACAATGGAACGCGGTATCTCGTGCAAGCGAATCACCATATTTGAAAACAGTTCAGCCACTCGGGTAGCTGAATAATGGCTTGGTAATGCTCCAAAATGGGCGTATTTGGTGAATCTATCCACCACCGCCAATATATTAGTGACCCCATGAGAATTGGGTAATGAGACTATGAAATCCATGGCCAATTCTTCCCAAACACGCTCAGGAATCTCAAGAGGCTGAAGCAAGCCATATGGAACTGTGGGTGAATATTTAATTGTTTGACAAGTCAGACAAGAAAGCACAAACTTACGAACGCGTTGCGCATGCCTGGCCAGAAAAAATTGGCTCCTAGTCTCGTAAAAGTTCTGTCCGGACCAGCATGGCCTCCTACTAGTGTGGAATGAAATTCATGGAGCAACTGCTGTTTCAAATTTGAGTGTGGACTAACCATTAGTTTCTGCCGAAAATACAATAAGCCATCTTTGATGGTATAAAGAGCAGCATCCAATTCACCTTTCTGTAATTTAGTATGCAATGAACGAAGGTCAAGGCAAGTAGTGTTTTCCCTATGTAATTCTTCCGAAAATTCAAAGCAGCCCATACTCATTGCTGTGTGTAGAGAAAAGAAGGCACTTTAATGCAATCGAGAAAGAGCATCAACAGCTGTATTATGTTTTCCAGCTTTGTATTCAATTGAAAGTGAAATCCCAGCAACTTCCGAAGAAAATGCTGCTGCTCGGGAGTTTGAATGACTTGAGTCAATAATTCTTTTAAACTTTTGTGATCGGTACGAATGATGAAATGTCTACCAAGCAGATATTGACGCCATTTTGTCACAGCTTCTACCACAGCCCTCATTTCTCGAATATAAGCTGATGCACCCAGAAATTTTGGTCCCAAATTCTTGCTGAAAAAAGCTAATGGATGGCCTTCTTGCATTAGCACCCCTCCAATTCCTACATTAGAAGCATTAGTTTCCACCACGAACTCCTTTGAAAAATCTGGCAGTCTTAACACAGGTGTCTTTGTCATAGCAACTTTTAATTTCTCAAAAGCTTCAGTAGCCTGTGAATTCCAATGGAAACAATCTTTCTTAAGTAACTCAGTCAAATGTGCAGCAATAGTGGCATAATGAGCGACAAACCTTCTGTAATAACCCGTGAGTTCGAGAAAACCCCTCAATTGTTTGAGTGAAACAGGTTTTGGCCAATCAATCATTTCTGCTATTTTTGCGAGATCAGCACGAACTCCTTCCGACGATACCAAATGACCAAGGTATTCAATGGAACTTTGGAAAAATTGACATTTACTGGCCTTAGCATAGAATTGATGGTCTCGGAGGAGTTGTAAAACCAGAGATAAATGAGTAACATGTTCTTCATTAGTTTTGCTATAAACCAAGATATCGTCGAAAAAAACCGTCACACAAGGCCTTAAATAAGGTTGAAACAATTAGTTCATAGGAGCTTGAAATGTTGATGGGGCATTTTTCAGCCCAAAAGGCATCACAGTAAATTCATAGTGATCCTCATGGGTTCGAAAAGCTGTCTTGTAAGTATCTCGTGGATCCATGCGAATTTGATGGTAGCCGGCTCTAAGATCCAATTTAGAAAACACTACGGCATGGCCAACCTCATCTAGCAGCTCATCAATGGTGGGAATGGGAAAACGATCCTTGACTGTAATACCATTAAGAGCCCGATAGTCAACACGGAAACGCTATGAATCGTCCTTTTTCTTAACCAACAACACCGGAGATGAGAAGGGACTGGTGCTGGTTTTTATAAAGCCACATGATCCCATTTCCTTCATCAACTGCTCGATAATATCTTTCTGAAAGTATGGATAGTGATATGGTCGCACATTGACCGGAGTGGCCCCTGGTTGGAGAAAAATACGATGATCAATGCTCAGCCGAGGTGGCAATTGTGTTGGCTCAGCAAACACATCCGCATAATGAGAAAGAAGACCCCGTCCTTTTGTAGGCAATTGTTCGTCCATTGTCTCCAATTTAGCATGTGTTTTACTCATCTCATCCCCTATCTCGGAGAGTCGATAAACCCCATGCACCTCCCCTTCTTGTAACAGAGCATTAAATTGAGAATAAGACAACTGATGAGTAGTTATATCAGTTGAACCAGCTAGCTTAACCACACTTCCTTGCCATGAAAACTCCATTGTGAGAGCTTTGTGATCATGGACACAAGGACCTAGTGTTTGCAACCATTTCATACCCAACACCACATCCAAACAACATATAGGTAAGACATATAAATCCACAACAAACTTATGACCCTGCAAAATCAGTTCCACTTCACGACATATATGAGAACAGAGAAGATAATTACCATTACCCATATAAACTTTGAGGCGCTTCGTCTCTTCCTTGGATAGGCCCAACTTGGCAGCCAAGGACTCTTGTATGAAGTTATTATTACTTCCCGTATCAATTAACACCTCCAAGGAATTAGATCCGTGTTTGGCCATAATTCGAAAAATTCGAGGATTCATTGAATTAGACAAGGAATGAAGACTCACCTCATCTTCCGCTGTATCTTCCAACTCAGGATGATCGGAGACCACCTCTCGATCAGCAACATCATCTTCTTGACCACACAAGATCAACATTCGGTTCTTACACTTATGGCCATAACTGAACTTTTCATCACAAGTAAAACAAAGCCCCTTATCACGACGATCCTTTAATTCAGCAGGAGACATCCGCTTGATAGGAAATTGAGCGGGTCCAGAAATTGGTGGCTTCGTACCAAGAGTAGTAGAAGGTTGCGAACCGGCACTCTGAGATGGAGGAGTCCCTTGATTAGAGGAGAAGGATCGATTGTACCAACCTGATCACGTAGTCTCCGAGCGTTGTTTAGTGAACATATCATCATGACGATCTTCAAACAACTGCGTCTTAGCCATTGCATCTACTAAGTCCACTGGTTTCAGTAATAACAACTCCCTTTTAATCTCTTGCTTCAGTCCCCACACAAAAAATTTAAGAAACATAGAATCTGCAACACCGGTAATTCGAGGCATCAGAGATTCAAATTCCTCACGATATTGCGAAACACGACCAACCTGAGTAAGCTTAGAAATACGACCCAATGGATCATCGTATATAGAAGTGCCAAATCTTAGCCTTAAGGCAGTCAAAAACGATTCCCAATCTGAAAATCCCCCTCCGTTTTCCATCCACTGAAACCATGTTGACGGAGGTCCATCCAAATGAAAAGCAACCATCTCCAACCTCAAATCCTGAGATACCCGATGCAGATCAAAGAATTTATTAATCTTATAAATCCAATCATCCACATTCGTACCTTCAAATCGTGAAACCTTAACACGAAGGATTTTGAGAAGTGCATTGACGTCTCGGGTCTCAGTCTCAACTTCTCTGCGACGACCTGCAAATTGATCGTTAACTCGAACAGCACTACCGTTACCTTCCCTTGCTGGAAACGGTGGTGAATGTAGCTGGGTAACACAATCATCCAATCGTGAAACCTCTTCCCCCAATCTGGCATTGAAACGAGCAAATTGCTCTTCTGAGTGTTGCTGGAACCGCTGCTCCATAGCTTGAAGCATCTGTACGAGTTCATCATTCTTCATGCTGAAGAAGAATTGATGAAAGCACCAATGATAGCAAAAGGCCTTCTTCGAGACAAGGCAAATCTCCCAAGCAAACAATTGCTACTTCATTCAACATAATTCCCAATTCAGTTACAAGAAACTATTTATATTCAAAGAAGGAAAATACATAGAAAAATAGAATTGGTTTCTCCTTTGTCCCGCGCTTCTCAACGGTTCTCCAACAGCACGAAATCCTTGAGCCAGCTGGGTTTCACGCGCTTTCGGTTCACACGCGCACAACCTTCTCCTTCTCCCTCGCTCTTGCTTTCAGCTTCGTTCTTCTCTTCTTCTGCAGGTTGTGAAGATTGCTTTTGTTTAGAGTGGTCCAGTCATTCTTTAATTCTGTTATGAATTTCCATTGGGTCCAAGGTAATTGGACCTCTGGTATGGGCCGAGCCATCAGCTGGGCTATCAAATAAGGTGCCTTACATGGTTAGGGTAACTAGGCCACCAAACAATATTCTTATGGACAATTACAACAAATTTAGTAAGATAATGAGCAACCTCATCGGACCTCCTATTACAAAACTAAATATTAAAATAGGAAAAACTAGCCATGACAACAATAATATCTTAGATGATCAACCCAAGAGAGTAGTCGCCATTAGATTTATCTTGAATCTTCTTCACAATTGGTTGACAGATGGATTCAACAATGATATGTGTGTAACCCAGCTCAACTCCTAAGCAACATGCAAGCATGATAGCGAGGCCTTCCACAGTCTCGGGGGTATAGTTAGTCGTGTAGGACCATACTGCTGAGACATGTACTTGGCCAGCCTCGTCTCGTAGCACCATGCCAAGGCCAACCTTCCCTTCATCTTTTGTAATAGTTGCAACCACGTTGATCTTTAAAATACCAGTCGAAGGAGGTACCTAAGTAACCAAATCATTTGATGGCTCAGCTCTAAGAGAGGAATTCCATGTACTACTACCAATATTGGAGCATTGGTAGTTATTGAGGTAGCTCAAGGCCCAAGAAACGGTTAAGTCCTCATAAAGACACACGATGTCATACACCTTCTTATTACGCCACTGCCAAATACGCCATAAAATGATCAATAATTGTTTCAGTTCAGCTATATTGAGTATTTGATCACAATCCAAGAACATCACATATGGGTCAGTTCCATCTGATATGTGTTCAGTGAATTTGAAAGGAAACAATTTCCTAATTTTAGCAAGAGATCTACAGGTCAAACGAGCATCATAAGTAGATTCAACTCTCAAACCACAAACAAGACAAGAAGCATCTAGTTTCACACCGTGTTTGTTTAGGCTCCCTAAAGTAGGAAGCCAACCCAAGGAAGCTTTCCATCCAAATATTTTTACTTTAGGTGGAATTTTAAGACCCCAAATCTTTTTCCACCAAGGAGACATTCCTGAAGAATAGGAAGCTTGACCAAGACCCAGTGCACAAACGTTGAACCAGTAGACACTACGAACCCTATAGAAACCATTCTTATCAAAGTGCCACACCAACTTGTCCTGTCTTTGCCGAGAGATTGAGGGAATAGACAGGATTACTGCAGCTTCATCTTGGAGGAAGGATTGGTAGATTAACTCAGCATTCCATTCCCCAGAGGGTAGTCTCAAGGTCGCAATTGTGACCTCCTCTTGCAAAACATGGGGGACCGAGACTTGAGGACATCTCCAATAGGAGTCCACTTTTCCTTATACACTGATACCACCTCCTCATTCCCTACACACCATCTCGACCCTTTGTCAAAAAGCTCATTGCCCCATAGTATACTTTTCCACATGAAAGAGGCATTGGACTTGCAAGTAGCTTGTGGAAAGAAGTCTTGGCAAAATAAAGACCTTTAACTACCTTTCTGCAAGAGATTCAGGGAAATTGTACACCCTCCCTGCTTGTTTAGCTAGAAGATCTTGATTGAAGAGAGACAAATTTCTGAAACAAACACCCCCACCATTCTTGTGCCAACAGAGATGGTCCCAAGTAAACTAATGCATCTTTTTCATTGATTCCTTGCCACCCCACCAAAACTGAGCACACATCCTATGGATTTCCTTAATAAGTATTGTGGGAAGCCTTAACAAATTCATTGTGTAAGTCGGGATTAATTGAATAAATGCTTTAATGAGCACCTCCCTCCCAACCATAGAGAACAACGTAGACTTCCAATTGAATAATTTATTCCAAATTCTATCCTTGGTAGAATTGAATAAATTATTTTTTACTATGTCCTGCAAAACACGGAAGTCCCAAGTATTTTTCACGACAGACTACCATCGGAAGGTTCAATCACCGAGTTAAAGCATCATTCACTGAGCTATCTATATTAGGACTAAAGCATAGGGTAGATTTATCGAAGTTAACCAATTGTCCTAAAGCCTTACTATAATCTAAAAGAATCTTCTTGAAGTAGGAGCCTTGTTTTAAAGATGGTTTAAAAAAGAACATGCTATCATCAGCAAATAGAAGATGAGATATTGATGGACCTGTCCTACCACACGACAGACCTGATAGGAAACCTTCAGAGGAGTTTTTCTTAACCATGGAAGATAGGCCCTCGGCACAGATTAAGAACAGAAACGGGGACAGGGGGTCCCCTTGTGTAAGACCCCTAATGGGCTGAATATTACCATGTACGTCACCATTAAGGATGGCAGAGTACTCCATAGTAGAGATGTAGACAAAAATATTTTCCACCCATCTTTGGTGAATCCTAATTTTGTCAACATCTTACAAAGGAAGGGTCACTCCACCCTATCATAAGCCTTCAACACGTCAAGTTTGAGTGCCATCTTTCCCTCCTTGCCACCTGTTTTTCTCTTAAGAGAGTTGACACACTCAAACTCAATAAGAGCATTGTCTGTAATTAATCTGCATGGGAGAAAAGCACTCTGCTACTCAGAGATAACATCCCCCAAGATCTATCTCATTCTATTAGTCATAGTCTTTGTAATAATCGTATACAGAATGTTACATTGACTAATATGATGAAATTGAGAGGGGGTCACTTACTTTGGAAATGAGGCATATGAGCGTTTGATTAATAGTTTTAAGGCAACTGGTGCCATTTAGAAAATCCAGACATGCCTTGCAAACATCCCTTCCCACCTTGTCCCAAAACTTCTTATAGAAGCCCGAACCCATACCATCTAACCCACAGCTTTTGTATGCATTCATTTGAAACACGGCCTTCCTGATATCCTCTGCGAAAAAGGGTCTAGTAAGTCAGTCATTGATCTCTGAGGTGACCTTGCACGAAACTGAACTCAAAACAAGGACCATATCCTCATCAGATGGGAGATCCAAAGTGAAAAGTGTAGTGAAATATTCATTGAAAACGCCCACTATAGGCTCAGTTTCCTCCACCCAAACTCAATTCAGATCATTGAGGCCTTTCACTAAATTCTTCCTTGTACGGTTAGTTGCACACTACTGGAAGAAGCTTGAATTTGTGTCGCCAAGTTTCAACCAATTGTTCTTTGCTCTAGTCGCCCAGTACTTTTCTTCTTTCTCATAAATTATATCCAGCTCTTTCTCAAGGTATCGAAGTTCGGCCCAGTTGGAGCTAGACAAGTGGGCATCAATAAGCTCCAATTCTTTTTTCTTTTTGGAAATTGTTCCACGATGCCTTCTGCAGACCTTATTATTCCATTTATTTAAATTTGAAGCCAGCGATGCCACATCGGTCGTAACATTCCTCAAATAATCATCTGACCTGCAAACCCAACTCTTGTCCACGAACTCAATGCAATCGTCCTCATTGGCCCAAGCGTGTTCAAAGTGGAACCGATTGCTTCTCTTTCTTCTATCAAAAGGACTAGATTCAGGAGGGCGCACAGTGGAGAAAAATAATGGTCTATGGTCTAATCCTAGTAAGCCAAGGTGTTTGACGTTAGACAACGAAAAGAGACTAAGCCATTCTAGGTTACATAGAAATTGGTCAAGACGCTCTTGCACAAAGGGGGGTTTCCTGTGTTCGTTAGACCAAGTGAATTTTCGTCCTGAGGAACCCAAATCCGCCAAACCACAATCTATAAAAGCTTCTCTGAAATCATTCATCAAGTAACGAGGCCTGAGAGGACCACCATCTTTTTCACTATTATGAATAATTTCATTCAGATCGCCTCTGCATAACCAAGGACCTTGGAATTCATTAGCCAAGCGATGGAGCAAAGTCCAAAAATGAGTCCCTAGGTTCGAATCTGGTTGGCCATACAGCCCGGTAAAGCGCCAGGGAGGTACATTTTGAGGTACAATAAGGACATCTATCTAAGCTTTATGATACTCAAGGAGTTTGATATCCACATGATCCATCTGCATTAAACACAGACCACCACTTCTACCAACCTTTTCCACCACTTATTTACTGCTAAACCCCAAGTGAACTCAAAGTAGTTCAAGTGGAGAAGAGGTTCCAATCATTTCAGACAAGAAAACAATGTCTAGAGAAAGATTCTTAACATGTGTGTGGAGCGCTTGGAACGTCTTATCTCTACCCACACCTTGGACGCTCCACGCAACCACATTCGTAATGATTGGTGGTTCTGCTCCGCAGGCACCGCCGATAAACTCAGAATGCATGTATCTACACCATCAACGACGAGGTTAAGTTCGTGACCTGAGGTGTTGGTAAGCTCCTCCTTATCTTCTAATTGAAGCAGGCACGGAGGCGCTGCTTGGTTCTTAGTCTTTCTCTTGACCACTATTTTCGGGGCAGGAGAAATAACGAACTTGTCCTTATCTTCTGACTTCTTACCTCTTTTCCCAGTCAATGCAGTCCATTTTAACATTGTTGGAAGCACCCTTCTTTTGGTACCAGAAGATGAAGAGGAAAAATTACTGGGTCCACCAAGGCCAAAAATTTGGCCATTAACAGGGATATTCATAAGTCCCGTGAAGGTCGTCGACGTAGCTTGCATGGGATGCATGGTATCCGCGTGCGACGCGGGACTAGGCAGGGAAGCTATAGGGAGCTCTAATGGGTCCGCATCTCCAAGCAAATTAGCTTTATTCCCACTCAGGCACGTGGCATTTTTTCCATCACAAAGTGTCGAGCTGGGCCCCACTAAATTACTTGATTCACAATATGTGATAAAATTCACAAGTTCAAATTTATTACTGTAAAGTTATTAGGAGGATTTAAATTTATTGGTGTCAGTCTGTCACCCTTCCCACTACAGGAATTGAGGAGCTTGGGATCCAACGTGGTTTCCTTTTTTTTCTTTATTTGCTCTATCCTCAATTAGCACAGATTTTCCTTGATCCTTGCTCAAAGAAGTTCACCTGCTATATTCTTATCTGCAATAAGGCTCAAATCACAACTGTGATTAATTTATTTTGATCTCCAAATCAAAGCACTTCCCTTACCAGACGGACCAACTCTGCCGCCACCGGTCTACATATAGTGCTCGTCGTTGGCTTGACCAGAAGGAGGGGGGTCCCCTCCTTTCCCCGGACTTCGTTTCATGAACACATAAGTGTTCTTGTGCGGGGCAGGTTCTCTTAGCCAGTCACCATATTTCATTGCTGCATTATTATTCATTCCCAAAGGTTTCTTGGTACATTCATTTAGAGGATAGCCAATTATCCCGCAGAAATTACAGAGGTCCAGCAGCTTTTCATATCTGATAGGGAGCATAACTGGATCATGTCTCATCCTCAATCGCTTTTTTATCACCCTTGTAAGAGGCTTTGACACATCTATAGACACACGAACTCTCAGATATCGACCCAGACAGTCCCTAGAAGAATTCTTATCCACGTCAACCACAGTTCCGACTGACTTGCCGAGTTCAAAGCCCCAATCACAATCCATACAAAAGATAGGAAACCAATATATCTGGATCCAAAATGGTGCAGTATCAAAGACCATTTTCAATGGACTCACAAACTGTTCTGTCTCTTTTAAAATTAAAAGACTGTCCTCATAGATCCAAGGACCACCTTCTAAAACTCTTTTTCTATCCATAATCAATACGAATCTAAATAAAAAATGTTCTTTCCCATATATTCAAACTCAAAGATTCCTTGAATCTTCCAGAACAAGTTAACCATATAAATAAAATTGTCTCTCTTAACCCCTTTAGTCATCATAACACGGCCAACCAGGGATTTTGCAGTACCTTTCTCCAGCAAAGACACATCACTTACCTCATGCTTAGTGCCTTGATTAGGGGCCAGGAGGGAAATATTGGAGTGTTACGTGCTTGTATATGTAATAATTGGATTAATTATGTATATATAAGTTATATTATGATATGACTATGTTTGCATATTTAAGTGTATTAAATATCACTACACCAAGTACCAATTTCCATAGCACATGAATATAATACTAATCAAAAAGTATTATGCTAGAGTATGGGCCACTTTATGAAAATAGGACGGTAATAATAAAACCATCCCGCCACTTACACTTAGCTTTTTTTTTTCATTTTTTTTCATTTCATTTGGGACCAATTCATTTCCTTCAATTCCTTCTCCTTTTTCCTCATCATTCTCTCTCCTCTCTCTCGGATCTCTTTCTCCCACCAGACCTCTCTCCTTCACTCTTTCTTTCTCACCTTTGTCTTTGTGGAGACTGATCGCTATCTTCCCCTACACGCGCCGGCTAGGGATCTTCAGAGGCCGTCGAAGCTTCGACCACGCGGACCCAAGCCCTCACACGACACCAGAGTCAGTTCGAGCTATTCGCTTGCAGAAGGTCTGTTCTTTATCATTCTTCTTTGAATTGGTTTCTCCAAAGTTTTGATTGAGGTATTTCTATGATAATTTATTATTATATATATATGTATTTTTTTTTGTTTGGAGAAAATTTATGAAGATGATTAACTCCCAACTCTAGGTTTCGAAATTAGACGTTGATTACATATCCTTGTTTGAGGCAATTAAGTAATGCCCATAAACTGTTCGGTGAAATGTGTGTTAGAGGGACATTGTTATTTCAATACTGCTCAATAAACATAGGTCTGTGTGGATGTGTTTTGTGTAGATAGAAGAATTGAGAAGCAAAGGGCTGGAACCGTATGCATATAAGTGGGACAGGACTCACTCTGCTAATCAGCTGCAAGAGACTTATAAAAATTTAGAAAATGGCGAAGAAATGAATGGTGAGCAAGACAATGTATCAATCGTCGGAAGAATTGTGGCTCGTCGAGCATTTGGAAAGCTTGCATTTCTCACTCTAAGAGATGATTCTGGGACAATTCAAGTATCCCCACCTCAGCTTTTTGTCCTTACAATGATCTTGCCATCTCTTTATTAGATGGATACTTATAATAAAGAAAAAATATAATAATAAGATGTGATTAGGTGGTTTAGTTCTTAAAAGCATGTCTATTTTATGGGATGCTTGATCTAAAATATATAAGTTAGTTACCTTTTTTTTTTAAAAATGGGGTGTTTTCCAAAGTTTGTAAATTTTGGCGGGTAGGGATGGTTTCTTCAGAAACTTTCTATAAATCTTTGCTCACATGTAGTATGGAAGAATCCTCACTCAAGTTGTTCAATGTTTGAAACAGCTTTATTGTGAAAAGGCGAGATTTTTAAGTGATCAGTTTGACGAGCTTAAGAATCTTGTTGATATTGGTGACATACTTGGTACAAGTGGCTCAATTAAGCGAAATGAGAAAGGCAAGTACTAAAAAAATTTATCTTTTGCACCTATTTGCGATTAGGTGCTGATTGTTGAATTTATAGTTACTTCTAGGTGAAGCTATTCTTACCCTATTTGTATTGGAAGCTATTTAGATAAACCAATGCCATTTATAAAAAATGCCATTGGCTTTGACTGGCTTATTACTTTTTTTGTGATTTCCCTTTGAGGTGAGAAACTAATTGAACTTATTTCTTTGTTTCTTTAGGGGAGCTTTCTGTCTATGTGAACTCTTTTGCAATTCTTACAAAATCTCTACTGCCCTTGCCAGACAAATATCATGGTCTAACTCATGTGGATAAGCGTTACCGGCAACGGTAAGTTGAGTTTTCTGTTTCTTTTTCACAGTTTGAGTGAGAGTGTCTCTTATGGGAAATAACAAATTGTTTTCTACTGGATGATGATAGCCCACAATTTGTTGCAGTGGTTCTTGCAAAAGACTTATCTAAATGACTTTTTAAATAAAATATATATTTTTTGGGGTATACTTAGTTATAACTGAACTTTACTTTTCTTTTAAAGGTACACTGAACTTATAGAATACCCTATTCTATAATTTTAAAAAAATATAATGTCTAGTTTATTGTAAAGATGACTGGAGGTTGAACTGTTGAAATGCTTAGCTGGGAATTCTTTTGGTTCATATTTTATAAATTTTGATTAACTGTATTCATTTCTAGGAATAGTTTTTACTTTTTCTGTATATGACAATTTTTTGGTACAGGGGATTTTCAGAGTATATGATTTCGAGAAATGAATTGGCCTATCAATAGCTTTGCAGTGACATTACACTGGAGTTCAATAACTACTCTAAACAAGTTGGTATCCATATTCACATCCCAAATTTTGAAATTCACATATAAATATATGTTTATATTCTGTATTTAAGTTTGTGAAGCAGGTTTCTGTGTTTTTCCGAGTTCAGGTCATTGAAATGGAGTCCCTATTTCAGAATTCTGAGTACGATCGAGTTGATTTAGCTAATCTTTTGAGATCTGTTCAAGAACAGGAAAAGCAGAAACTGAATTTGGTAACCAATGCCTCTTTTATTTTTCTTTTTTGCCACTATTATAATACACTCTAAAAATTGCTTGGCTATTTTCGTTGTGGATTTATATCTTAGAACTCTAATACAAGCCTTCCCTTTTCTTATTCTGCCGTTTTGAATGTTTTGAAGTTTCGTTTAGAGAGTCATATCGTTTTGCATTATGGTTTTGCCTTTGTATAGGTCCCTTTTCATTATTATTTATTCCCAGTGTATGTGTGACACCAAGGCTCCGTTTACTAATTTCAATGAAAATAATTATCGAAGATGATAATCATTGGAAAGAATAGTTTATGTAAAAACCCTTCTTGGACAAGAGCAAGGTGCATGCATATTTGATCTTTTTAAAAAGCCTTCTTGTGGCTGAAAATAATTAAAAGCTAATAGTCTCGAGTCAAGTGCCAATTAGAAATTTTTGTATGATTCTCTAATGAGATGTATAGTTGATTTACCTGATAGATCATTAGAAATGGGCATTTGTTAAGACTCTTATTTTTTCTTTTTCCCAAAAAGCATGCTGAATAGTAAAATTCAATCTGCCAATTATGAGTTATGTGGATGATTTTGTGACCGAAAGGATTCTTTACAAAGGCTGTTGATTTAAAAGCTGAAAGCTTGTTTATTAGTTACTATAGAGAGATTACTGATAAGTTGCTGATCATTCTATGTGCTTGAGAAGCAGATTATGGAGCAACTCTAGCATTTAAGAAATCTTGTTCCTGATGTTATTGTTGAAATTAAGTCAATCTAGTTGTCCATACGTGAAAATTTAGTAATGCTAATGCTGTATTTCTTTTTAAAATATCAATTCCTTGTGAAAATTTGATTTATATTTTGAACTTGTTATTTTGAGTTCAATTCAGATACTATGAAGGCCTTCACAAATGTGTTGGGCTCTATTATGAAAATGGTCAGTATTCACCCGACCAAATTGAACAGCTGGATTCATTGTACAATTCTCTTAGGCAGCAATACACTTGGTCTTCTGCTGTCAAGGTAAAATATTGAGTGATCTGAATTTTAACTTTGCTGCTTTCCTTGTAATGGTTACCATTTTATCTGAATGCTGTGAAGACTATTAGCTATTACACAAACTTGTAATAACATCGGGCTTTATTCTATCAAATATTGTGCACTGCTATGATGGAGTTGATTTTAAATTTATACACTGGATTCTTTTTGTTCTGCATGTATCTGTTGATATTATTTTTGGTAAATTTTAACTAATAAACTGCTATTAATTAGTTTCAAAGGGGGAGAACTTCGTTAATTTTTCAATGGGTTGACCTATTGAACTTAATATTGATTTATTATTAATTTCCAAATTTCTTTCATGGTATACCATTCCATTTTAGACGTGACTTTATCATATTTACTTAATATTAGAAATGCTTAGCTGAAAAGTCCTCAGGTGATTTATGAGTTGAATGCAATTAAATTAGCTTCTTGGTACCACTTTTTGGTTACTACCGCATTAGAATGACCATCATCATTATTATTATTTTTTTATGCTCTTCTTATTTATGGACTTTTTTGAGTTATCACTGAATCTTGTTGGGTTGGGTGTTTCAGAGAATACCGCTCAACTTTCTGCAATGTGTCAGGTTTAGAGAAGCAGCTGAAAATTATATTAGGCCCCTCCTTACTAAGGTATTTATGGTTCCTTGTTTTCTCTCTTCTTTTCAATGATGTATGTTGATATTGTTTTTCCTTGTTTTGGTTTTGTCGAGTGAACTAGACTTATCTTTTTCCTGCTCTCTTTATATATGAACAGTCAATCATGTTTCTGTCATACTGAAGCAGATGATCTAAGCAACATGATTTTAGATTTGTGGTCACTGAACGTGTCATAATATTATAAAACTATCTCCTTGCTTTTAGATTTTAGTTGTGAATGGTGAATGCTCTGATTTGCTCTAATATTTTATCTTGTAAGTGCTTTTTTAGTCTGGCACATGGTTTTGTTGCCAGAGGCATTCTTTTGGTAATTCTTATTGATGATGTCACTTTTTTTAAAAAAAAATATTTACTTTAAATGCAGGTCAGAGAAAGAACCTCCTTCAACTCTTATGTGGACCTTATTCCTATTAGCACAGGTTAGCCACCTTTATTTTTCTTCTTTTCGCTACCCCCTTAAATATTTTTTGTTGGGATATTTGTTTTTGCTTAGAATTTCTGTTTGGATCCAGCATTACGACAGAAGGGGACAATATGAAATCGCTCTTTCTAAAATTGATGAGGCCATTGAGCACACCCTAACCGCGATTGATTTATACTCGGGCAAGGTTGGTTAGGATTCTTAATGAAAGTTTTTTTAATGTAAATGTTTTCAGGAATAAGTTTTATGGATTTTTTTCTTAATATAATCTTATGATTTTTTTCCCCTTCTTAATCTTGTAGCAGAGATATTTTGCTATTAAAATCATTGTTATACTACAAGATATAGTTTGTGCATGTGTATGTATCTATAGATACACTTGACGATATATTTTGAAATGGTCTTTCATGGTTTATTCTTTTCTTAAAGAGATTTGATATTGTTGGCCAGTGGCCACAATATCTGAGATCTTTAGTAAGTTTTTGTTTATAGTCTAGAGGTTTTCACATGCATTTACCTTGGAATTTTTACGGTTTACTTGTGTGAACCGGTTTAGCTTAATTGTGAAAGGCAGATATCTTCTGGGAGCAGTTAAAATAGCTGTGTTGTCCATGGGAAATAGGATTTGATTACTGTACACATTCCACTCTCTTTCAATTTTTATTGAACTTATAACGTTTTGGGTTTTTTTGGTGAGATATTGTTTTCATGCACTTACCAGGATTCTTTAATTTTGTTTATCTTTCTTTTGATGTGAATGTGATAAAACAGAAGGTTTTGCTTGCCTTTCAGGTAAGCTTTTGTTTAAGCGTGTGGCTGAGAAGCTTTTATTTTGACCCCTCTTTTTGTCTTGAGCTGCATAAGGCCAACTGTAAAGCAACTACTGAGGGTGAACGCTGAACACCCAGATAGATGCTGTACATTGCTTTGAGGAGTTTCATTTTTGCTTAACATGTTTTGTCATGTTACATGGAAACTTGACATGTCATCATTTTGCAGAAACAGAGCACTTGGGCCAATCAGGGAATGGACACTTGAGGACTGTGTCAGAGTCCACAAACTCCTAGAAATAGTTCTTCTTGACCATGATGCTGCTTTAAGTGAGTACCGGAAATCTCTATATATATCTAGTGAACATGGTGCCTGATGGTACACATGGAAAATTGTTGTTGTTGCCTTACATTGTGTTAAGTAGGATTATTATTTAGAGACTGGGATGAGGGTTATTATTAAGCCAAGTACTTGATAGAAGATGCTTATTTGATCAAAATGATACTGGCATTTAATAGGCATAATGTTATGTTTTTTTTTTGTAGGATGGAAGGAGCAATGTGCCAAGTACTCTCCTTACTCCACATACTTTGAGGGCAGACTCAGCTCTGCCATGCCCAACTCTGTGTACAACCAAAGTAACAACTCAGAAAATGGAAACCATTCAGTAGTTGGACAAACTGCAGAATCTCTTGCATCAAACGGTAAGCTCGAGGCATTTAAGGATCTTACCATCTGACTATGATGTTGAGGTCGATGTTCAGTTAAAACATTTTTAGAGTTGCATTCTCTTGTATTATTATCCCTTAATTTGGCTGAATTTCCTTCTCCAGAGGTTGCAACAATAATTACTGGACAAGCCTAGTACTCTTCCATTTGATGAGGTATGTTTTTCTTACTAGAAGTGCTATTTTTCAATTGCATGTACTACAGTCATTTTTTGACCAACTGGTGATTAAACCACAAACTTATTTGATGAACAGAAAGGCAAACTAAATTTATGTGATTATAATCTATATCATTATAATTGATATTGTAATTTGTTTCTGCTACTATATTTTCTTTTGAAAACATTTGTGAGCAAGAATTTGTTGAAATTTGAGTGAAGGAGCTTCTTCCAAACTCTCACAGCCTTTAAGAAATAGACTCTTCAATTTAGCTTGAGATAAATCTGGCATATGAATCAAATTCTTTGAAAATCTGGAGAAAAAACATCATTGAAATCAATGCCTTCCCTTTGTGTGAACCCACGAGCAACAAGCCTAGCCTTGAATCTTCCTTTTTCAACCCCAGGAATTCCTTTTTTAATCTTGAAAATCCACTTACAGCTTACCAATCTAGAATCAGTAGGCCTTTTTACTAAACTCCATGTATTATTGTCATATAGAGATTTCATCTCCTCATCCATGGCTGTAAGCCAATTTTTTCTGTCCTTACAAGCAATAGCAGTTTTAAAACTCTTAGGTTCATCATCAAGGACTTCACTTGCTGCCACTAAGGAGAAGGCCATTAAATCTGCATAACCAAATCTCTCAGGATCTTGTAGTGTTCACTATGTTTATTTAATCAATGAAGTGTTAGTGCTCTCTTCTTTGAGGCTTGGTTCATACAAAAAAAAATCTGGTCTATAAAGTACAATTGAACATCAAATTTGAGGCTATTAGTACTTTTTGCTTTTATTTTGAAAACAGGGAAACGGAAAATAGTGTGGTCTATAATTAGTTTGAAGCTCTTGTAAAATAGTTATTTTGATTTATTAATATCTATTTTGAACTCATAAGGATGTCAAAGTATATGATGATATGATTGACTATATCAATAGTAGTTGCTGGTACAAAATAATGGTAAGCCTTTTATTTTGGTTGCTTTCTCACGAGCATTCAATTAAGTATCAATGCAGAATTCCAACTATATTTAGCTAGTCTCTCATAAGCCTATTTGCACTTTTGATTTCTATAGACATGACTTTCCTTCTTTATTTCTTTTATTTGTAGCAAATCATACAGTTTAACTGTTATGTATGCTTTTCTAATTTTTTCCATTCATACTTCTCTTCTTAAGGTACCATTTTCTATCTTATAGTTATGTAAATTAGAACTAGAATTTTTCTATGCAAATAAAACCCGACAGCGGTGCTCCCTTTTGAGCAATTGTAATGGTGAATCTAAGCATAATAGTATTGACTCTCAATATAAATGTAATAAACTTTAATTGGACTAATATAAGATGAGTTTTTGTTTTAACCAAGAAGTTTCTGATTTTTATGCCATGCTTAGGAGGCTGGAAATTATGCAAAAGATGATGTATGGCCTGCCCTTATTGTTGAGAAAAGCAATGCTTCTGATCTCCATGGATATACTGTCAGGGCTTTATACAGGGCATTCTAACATCATCTGAACAGGTGGGCTTTTTATTTCCCTTGTGCACACTATAAATGATTAATGGAAAGATTGTAGTACTTTTATTACTACAAATTTTATCTATTAAGTGGTAGCTGCTAGATCTGTTATGGTTTTCTATGAATCTGTTAGTCTTACTCGAAGTTTTAGCTCATTATAAGTGATGTATTCTCTTCTTCTATTTAACACTTCTATATATTTCAATAAATTTCAGTTCATTCATTCTCTATCCTCTCTGATTTTCTCATTCACTTTCATTTCTGAATTTAACTGTTTGTTTTGTGGAAAATTCATATGCTTAGATTTTTCTTTCTTAATAGGCTGATATGACCATGTTAGAAGACGAACGACCAACAAAAAGATGACTTTCATCAGCCCTTGTCAAGGTATAAAGAAGAAAGTCTTCTGTTGTGCTTTAGAATTATGCTGCTGAATGTTTCTTTCATTTTCATTAAGTTTTAGGTATTGATAGAGTACTCTGTTTCTTTCATTTTCACTAAGGGGGAAATTTTGCTTTTATTATTGAGCTTAATTGTTTATGCCTCTTAGTTGGATTTTTTATTACTAAGCTTTAATTGTTTATGCCCCTTGGTCATTTGTTTCTATGTTTTCTGCTTTTGCAGTAGTAATTGAATCTTGCTGTTCTATGCTTTTTATGTGTTGATAATTGAGTAACACTTTTATTTTTTGAACAAGTCAGTACGTCAAAGCTGTCTTTCTACATTTATGCTTCGTACTTCCTAGAAATTTCATGATCTTCCTATGCATGCAGGTTCTAAGTTTTTCTCTGTTTGTGCTAGGATTGGATCTTTAAATTAATGCTCTTTAAATTAATACATGCAGGTTCTGAGTTTTTCTCTGTATTTCCTGTTTAATTTTAGAGGGAAGAAGCAATATGTTTTGTTGCTTTAGTCGTTGTTTTGCATGGTAGTACATCTTGCTATACCCTGTTGTTTCATCAAGTTTTGGAGTTATTACAAATTTAATTTAAACTTTATATGCTTACAGGTAGAAACTAGCTTAAGTCTTATGTTCTTAATAATAAAAGGACTTTTTTTTTACAATGTGTAGGTATATTGAGATGATTTCTTTGGAGCAATTCTTGACAACATTTGTAGTTGAGGCCTTTAGAATGGAAGAATGTATTTCAATAATTTTTGTATACATTTCTTGTTTTGTATTTAGTGATAAAGGAATCTGAATTGGGCATAAATTATGTTGTAATATGATTTCTTAAGCCTACACTAGTAGACTAAATATTGTAATTACATTTTGAGTTATTAATAAAAATCTATTTATGTTACCTTATTTGGCTTCAACTTTCATATTTGTTTTCCTAGTTTTGTGTAAGTAAAAAAAGATTATGTTTCTCTAAGCTAATATAACACATGTGATATACTAAAGTGTAGTATAACACAAATAATGTGTTATACTAAAGTCTAGTATAACACAAAAAAAGTGTTATACTAAAGTGTAGTATAACACAAAAAAAGTGTTATACTAAAGTGTAGTATAACACAAATTTATAAGTATTGAAATGTGTTATATAATCGACTATAAATAACATAATTAAACACTTATCTATTTATTAAAATAACACAGAAATTGTGTTATCGTTGACAGTATAATAACACATCTGTATAACAATGATAAAGTGTTATGTAAAGTACCCTGACCTACGATAACATAGTCGGTCTTAACACATCAAAAAGTGTTATGGTATGTTTTGATAACACATTTTCGGTGTTATTAAAAGCATTTTTTCTTGTAGTGTATACAAGTGGGCATGTTGAGGGTATAATTGTAAATATATGTGTTTTAGGATTGAGACAACATTATTATGTGGATATATTTGAGTTAGTCGGCACGAGGCAATCCTAGTGAGCAAGTTAGCGATTTAGTCACAACGGGATCTAATACCCAGCTCGGGTGAGCCCAGGGGTATTTTGGTAATTTAGTACATAACCGATATTTATCAGGTAATTGAAAGTTATTTGGTAATTACTTGGGGATATTGGATTTAACTGGGAAATTATGAGGCGTTAATTGAGATTGGTGGGAAATTGTGGCAAAACACCATTTTGCCCTTGCGGGCATTAAAGAGAAAACTTATGGGCATTTTAGTCTTTTCATGCCCATGGATAGACTTAGTCAAGCAGAAGCCTTGGAAGAGACTAGATGACACTAAACACTCAGCTTCTCCTTCACTCTCTCGTTCTCTCTTGTTCCTTTAAAAATCTTGGGGAAGTTTTTAATTTTTGAAGAATCACTACTAGAAATATAGGCTTTTACTTCGGTTTTTATAGTGAGCATACAAAAAAAACTGAAGTAAAAACATTTTCAAACTCTTTTACTTCGCTTTTGAAATTGGCGCTCTGAAAAAAAATTACATACTACTTCGCTTTTTTAAAAAAATGAAGTGAAAAATTCATAGTGAAGAGGGCCGTGTTTGGTTGCACAAGCCCGTGACTTATGTTTAGAGATAATAAAAATGTGAAAAAATGGCCAAGCCAAATGTGGCCCTTGTGCACCTTTAACTTCGGTTTTTAGCTAAAAACCGAAGTAGAAAGTTTTTTTACCTAAAAACTGAAGTTAAAGGTGCACAACCATTATGTCCAAAGGCCATTTTACTTCGGTTTTTAGGAAAAAACCAAAGTGGAAAGTGCACTTTCTACTTCGGTTTTTACCTAAAAACCGAAGTAAAAGGGTTTTATAACCCATTTCCCCAACTCGAATGGTCATCTCCCTCAAACCCTTCTCTCTCCTTTGTGCAAAAAACCCCCAAAATCTTTCATTAACAACTGTGAGCCAACACCCATTTTCATTCTCCAAATCCTTTTTTTTTTGTTTTTTCTTTATTTCTTGCTACATTTCTTCACTATAAACCGAAATATAGTCCAAAAATCTGTTTTTTTTTTGTTTTTTAGAGAAAAAAAAAGCATTTGGCCGTGGGTATTTTCTCCATGGTTTCTTGGTGTTTCTTGCCAGATTTTGACCGGAGTATTGTCATTGCAAGGGGATTTTGAGCTTCAAAACAGGTATAGATTACTAAAATATGGTTTTGATGATAATTTTTTATTTTTCTATGTTTTTTTTTATTATTCCGAATTTTAGAATTAACATTTTGTTAACTTTTCTAATTATTTGTTTATTTTATTAGGTTAAATAATGTGATAAAAATTAGGTTTATTATAAATATATATGTATATTAGTGAATTTTAGAAATTGTCAATAGATAAATTTTCTTTTTAAATATTTGAAAAAAAATAAATAGCTTGAAGATGATCAAAGTGTTGTTCATTAGTTTCATTAACTAGTTTGATTTTTTTTATTTATTGGTTTGATAATTAATTATGTAGTTTACTAATTATGTAATGTTTTAGTAGGGTCGTTGATTGAGTGGTGAACTTTGTTGTTCATTTCGGGTGCATTGAAGAGTAATATCGAAGGTTAGTTATTTTTTTATTTATATTACTACAAGATTTATGTATAAAGATAAGGCTAATGTAATCATGCATATTAGATTTAGTGAAAGTTATGTTTGAAAATTATTGAAGTAGGCTCTGGGAAATTTGCGTGCTGTGGTGATATAAGGATGGATTGATTTATGCTTCATTATTGTGTTTGTTTGTGTTGTTGTTATAGGAAATTTTGAAATTGCGGTATGCTATAGAAACAGAGGATACTCTGCCGAATTTTTAAAAAAATTTATAAGACTAGAACCTAATAATGATGGATTCATCTATGCTTGATTATTGTGTTTGTTTTAATTGGTTTTATAGGTAATTATGAAATTACGGTATGCTATAGAAACAGAGGATACTCTGCCGAATTTTTTAAAAAATTTATAAGACTAGAACCTAATAATGATGGATTCATCTATGCTTGATTATTGTGTTTGTTTGTATTGGTTTTATAGGTAATTATGAAATTAAGGTATGCTATAGAAACAGAGGATACTCTGTCGAATTTTTTAAAAATTTTATAAGATTAGAACCTAATATAAGTTTTTTTCTAACTTATTAGGAATTTAATATTGTTATTAGTATGGATAAATCATGGATGCTTGGGAGGAGAGAAACATCACAATTTCAAGATGGATTCAACAAATTTTTAGAGTTTTGCCTAAAGAATTGTAGTGATCCACAAAAAATCTGTTGTCCTTGTATCGATTGTGGTAATGGAGTAAAGGGGAATATTACCATCATAAAGGATCATGTATTTTGTCGGGGATTTGATATGAGTTATAGTAAATGGTATTGGCATGGAGTTTTATTAAATGATGACCCATATCCATTAGGTAGGCGAGGTGTAGATGATTTTGAGAGTAATGATTTTGATGATCATCCTATAGAATTGCTTGATGAAGCACAAGAAGAGTTTTTTCATAATCCAGAAAAATTTGATAGTATGGTTAGAGATGCAGACAAACAATTGTTCAATGGTTGCAATAAACTAAGATTGCCCACAATGGTTAAATTTTATAACATAATCACCATCGCCCTGAAGCTTGTATGGTTGAGTGTTATTTAGCAGAAGAAGCTGTGGAATTTTGTTCAGAGTACATGGTTGGAATCGACACAATCGAAATTAGCAAACCATGGAATAACTCGGATGGAGTTGATAGAGGATTACGAGGGAAAGGAACAGTAGTGACCATATCTCGTGCAGAATTAGATCAAGCTCATTTAGTTGTGTTGGAAAACAATCTTGAGGTTCAACCATATATAACGTAAGTTAAAAATTTAATAAACATTATGTATAATTGAAATTTAATGTTGTACTTTGTATTTGCAGTGAGCACATGGAGTTATTACAATCAATGATTCCCAACAAGGTTAAAAATAAACAGAAATGGATTATAGATGAGCATAATAAAACATTTAGTCGATGGTTGAAAAATACTATTCCAGCAAGGTTGGGAGAAGAAAACCATGGAGTGTCGACAGAGTTAACACGTATATCATTTGGAGCAAGTGTTCATGTAATAAAGCACCATGCTTACATTGTTGGATTAACAAGATTTCACACAAAGTCAAGAGATGATGCTCGAATGGTTCAAAATAGTGGAGTAAGTATTTTTGCAGAAGCAATGCATTTCGCTAGTGCAAAAGACAATAATCCAGTAGCTGGTACTGTGACATATATATGGGGTTGTTGAAGAAATATGAAAGCTTGATTATTCCTTATTTCAAATTCCTCTGCTCAAGTGTTCTTGGGTGGACAACAATATTGGGGTTAGAATTGATGAACTTGGATTCACTTTGGTTGATTTAAGTAAGAAAGGTCACAAGAATGATCCTTTCATCATGGCTACCCAAGCAAAACAAGTGTTTTACATAACTGATCCTGCTGATGATAAATGGTCAGTTGTTTTATGAACCCCAGAAAGGCAGTTTATAGAAGATGAAAATGACGAAGAAAATGATGATTTGTTTCATGAAAATTTTATTGTTGGACAACCAATACATGAGCAAGTTGAGCAAATCCATGATTTCAATGAAGATGATGATGATGGGGAATACATTAGAAATGATATTAGAGACGGAATATGGGTAGATTGTGGATCAACCAAGAAAAGAAAAAGGAAAAGAAAATGTGTCCAGTGAGTAATGTATTCATTTTTATGTTAAATATGTATTTATTTATGTCAAAATTGTAACGTTAATTCTTGTTTATGTGCAGATGACAATTTCTGAAGGGGAGAACACACCGAATAGGCGAGGCCCAACAAAGAAGAACAATATCAATAATAAAAAAGCTAAGGGAATAAAGAGAAATATTAAGTTTAATGATAAAGGTCAACCTATAGGGAAAGCATATAGTGAGATGCAATCGTACCTTGGAGTTAAAACTAGGAGAACGATATCTCTTAATTATAAGGATTGGAGACAAGTCCCACAAGAATTGAAGAATAGAATATGGGAGGATGTATATGCAAGAAAATATTTTAATTACTTTAATATATTGATCATTTTCATGAATTACTTTGCATTTCAATAATCATTTTCTTTCTATTTCAGGGTGCCTTTAACATTCCAGAAAATTGGAAACCAGAATTAATTAAATGTGCGGGAAGAATGATGAGAGATTTTAAGATGGTTTGATAGATGAACTCCAAATCCTTCCTAAGAAATATCCAGAACTTGACCTAGAAGATTGGAGGACATTTGTTAGCCACCGTTTATCTCCTGAGTTTATGGTACTATTATGTATATCTATTATGTATATGATTTATTAGTTTTGAAATACTAATAATTGCTTAAAAACTTATTGTTACTTATTTTATGTAGGCTTTGTGGGAAGCACAACGTGAAAGAGCTCTCAAATATACTTCGAGGCATCATACATCTCGTAGAGGGCTTGCCAATGTTAAAGAGGACTTGGTAAGTAATTCACATCACTATTTTACAACTGTCAACCTGTTATGAAGAATATTGCACTCACCAACTTTAATTAATTGTTGTATGTTGTAAAAAATTGAACTAGGTGTGGCAGATGTAGAACGGTACCAAGTTTGGATAAGAGCACGAGAAAAGAAGAAGGTTCTTGTCACAGATTTGGACAAACAAATTGAAGCAAGAATTGTAAGTGGTTTCAAGCAAGTATTTTAAAGTAATGTAGGAATGATAAAATTCTTATAAGTCACTAATATAAGTGACCACTAGTTTGTTCCACAGAATGAGCCGAAAGAAAAAGTTAGTAGTGGAGAAATCATTGCAAAGGGTCGGAATGACATATTAATGCAAGCTTTAGGGACACCTGAGCACCCAGGGTGTGTTAGAGCACTTGGGTATGATATTATTTTTTATTTGTTGCATTTAACTTCATTCTATAATATTTTAGTTTTTAAATAAATTTGATTGATTATTGTAGGTCGTTTGCAAAGATTTCGTCCATCTTTGGAAGAAAACCAAAAATAGCAACAGAAATGGCTAATGTTGTTAGTAAGAAAGATGCAGAAATTGTGAGGCTCAGAGCAGAACTTAAAGCTTTAAAGGAGGAAAAAGCTAAACAAGCAGGTGGGATAGATGATATGGATGAACACGACAACGATGACGAGCAGAACGACGAAGAATATCACACACCGTACATGTAGGATGACACACCGTACATACAGGATGTGTTACTTTGTTCAGATAATACTCATAATGTGGTGGCAAAGGGTGTTATCATTGATGGGGTGGGTCCACTGACTATTCATGGTGTTCAACTGACAGACGAATACGCGAGGGTGCGAGTCACCAAAATGTTACAAAAGGATGTTGAAATCCCATGTTCTGTTGGGGAGATACGCTATGTTCGAGATACTTATGACGTATTCATTCCTTGGCCAAAAGAATTAGTTATGACTGATCAGGTATAAACGAATTCTTTAATTTGTTACCTATTAAAATATTTGTTGGTCCATTATTTTAATATTATTTTTACTTGATGTTGCGTAGGGTCCTCTAAAAAAGAAACCACCTATGTCAAAAAGTCCATCCAAGGATAAGAGGATCCGTAATTCTTTGACTAGCCCACATCTGTCATCAGCTGGGTCTCACGTCAATCCAGAAAACACTCTGACCGAAGGCCAACCATTTGCCGATCACATCACGAATCACATCCATGTTAGCCTTCAGTTTATGGTGAGAGAATTTTTCAGAGTTAAGGGAATTACAATCATCTCAATTCCAGTGGACCCATCATTCATGAATCGCGAGTCAATCTTTATAACTTCAGAGGATGTGGAACAAGTTGCTACTTTGCATATGATTGGAGGCTCAGCAATGATATTCGGATTAAGGTATCCCTTCAACTAATTCTTTGGAATGATATGAATTTAGAATCAATTATGAGTACTGCTCTGTGATCTGTTGCAAATTTTCATAGTAAATTGAATGTTTACAGGTTTGGGTAGTCCTATTTATAGGGAAAACTCTGCCGAAATTTTTCAAAAATATTTAACACTTAAGAAAATTTTGCAGATGCATTTAGGAGTCCCTATTTCCAAATCAGTGTGTCTTTTACAATATTTTTGACATTGAACGTCTTAGCATTAATAATGTTAACGATGTAGAACGATCAACCATTGACTTGGCAAATTGGTTGATGACCATGGATAGAGTTGGTCAACTATACTTTATACCTTGGAACATACGGTAAGAAATAGTGTAAACTTTTCTTATTTGATTATTCATATATTAAAACTTTAATTATTTTACTTAACATGCTTCTTATTTTAGGGAACATTGGATGTTGGTGATTGCTATGCCAAAAGGAAAAATCGTGTTCTTGGATCCACTGAAATCACACAAACATCCTAAAGAAATTGATTCAATGATAATGAGGTAATTTTTAAATTTTTGAAAATATTTCTTAATATGCAACAACTATTACATGTTACTACATTTTAATAACTTTTGTTAATTTTATTTTTAAATAGTGCATATTATAAGGCTTCTTCCAATGAATTACTCAGCAATACTACAAAGATATTCAATGTTTCATGTCCAAGACAACCACAAAGTCATGAATGTGGTTTTTATGTGTTGAAGTACATTAGAGATCTTGTTCGGGCATCAAATGCAATAGAAACCTTAAAAGAAAAAGTAAGTTCATTTTTTATAACTTATTTTGGTATCGATAATCTATAAAATTGATTATATTTATTAATTTTACAGTTTGATGGGAAGACGCAATATTGTGAGATTGCAGACCTCTTGCCAATCCAACACGAATGGTTAGGTCAATTGATGACATACATTTATCAGTAAGCCTATTTTGTTTATAAGTTTGTTTAGTTGTAAGTTTAGTTTTTTGTAAATGTATTAATGTTAAGGCTAGTTATCTTACTTAAGTACTTATGTTTTATATGCTTATGTATGACATTTAAAATTAATGAAAGTTATCATATTTTCATTCAAAAAAAATTCTTAACCAATTTCGATTGTAAAAATATATATAACTGTAAATTCATATAATTAAACCGTTGAAAAAGAATTAGGCCAAAAAATATATATATATTAATTAGACCATATAAATAAAATTAGGCCAAAATATATATATATAAAAATAGAAATCGGCCATTTAAAAATAATCAGAAATATATATTAAATAAAAAGGCGGGGCACTTTCTACTTCGGTTTTACCTAAGAACCGAAGTAGAATGTCCCCTTTCTACTTCGGTTCTTAGGTAAAAACCGAAGTGGAAAGTGGCCCTTTTACTTCGGTTTTTACCTAAAAACCGAAGTAGAAAGTGCCCAGGATGGACGCGTATATTCCCTTTCTACTTCGGTTATTATGTGAAAACCGAAGTAGAAAGTGGGATTCTACTTCGGTTTTTAACTAGTTTTTACTTCGCTCTGAACTTCTGCGGTTGAGAATTTTTACGAAAACCGAAGTAAATCAAGCTTAAAAACCGAAGTAAATCAAGCTTAAAAACCGAAGTAAAAGCCCATTTTCCTTGTTGTGAATATTGGCTTAGGGATTGAAAGCTTGAAGCTAGGATTGGGTTAGGAGCAGCAAATGGTCGGATTGCTCAGTTATGGTAAAATTCTTTGCTCCGTTTTGCTGGGAATTCTGGTGCGATTTAAGATTTTATTGAGTTTTAAGCTTATGGTTGGACTTTGAATTGGAGTAGGGTTGTGGCTTGGTTTTTTGTGTGTATGTGTTGCCTTAGAGGTATTATAGAGAATTTGGGACTCAATTCTAGCTTTACTTATTTATTGGGGTGAATTTGGAAGGTTTTAGTTGGGAGGAAATTTTTTGAAAAACTGGGTTCGCAGGGTTGCGTCGTGGCACTGTTCTTGGAGCGCCGCAGCCTGCAAAAACTCAGAGGCCAGAGTGATTCCCTGATTCTTCCTGGCGCCGCATTGCGTGTCCAGGGAAAAAAGGCTAGGGGCTCTCTGACTTTAGGCGCGCTGTGGCCATTCAGGGGTGCACCGCAGTGCTAGTTGGAAAGTTAGCCAAAAGGGGTTTTTGAGTGCAAGGACTCAAACCAAAGGGCTTGGGAAGGGTTCAACTACCCAGTTTAGTATAATTCCAAGTCTTGGAGGCTAGCACTCGGTCCAGAAACCATTATTCACTTGTTATTGATGGATACTTTTTATTATGGATGTGACTAAGGTACCGCTTGGGCTCAGAATGGGACCGAGCTCGAGGGTCGTTTCTATTTACCTATTACTTCGATCAGAGGTAAGAAAGCTGCACCCGGTCTAGGTTTAGGGCTTGATCCGATTATAGTACATGGTTATCACTATGTTGAGAATGTTTTATTAAACATGTAATTGTGCTATGTATACTATGTTAAGTAATAACTATTTATCTGTATATCTGATTGAAAAGCTCAGTTTATAAGTCGATATTTATCTATTATGTCTGATTGAAAGGCTCGGCTTATAAGTCGAGAGGTTATCGATTATATTCGATTAAAAATTTGAACTTATATGTCGAGGCTTTATCTATTATATATGACTAAAAGCTCAGCTTATAAGTCAAGGACCTATTGCGAAATTTATTGCTACGCAAGTGCACATATGGGAAATTAGTAATAATCTTGGTAAAACCAAGTATCGTCCTCAAGGACTGAATCACCAATTACCAATCAATTAATCTTTTTGTTACTATTTGGTCAATTAAACTTTGATTCTTGTAAAAAGGCAGAAGAAAATATAAATTGTAGAAACAATAATTAAGAACTTAATAAAAATAATAAGTAACAGAAAAACCTTGACTTTAAATAATGAGAGAGTAATTAGAGCATTTAATCTCATCAACTATCCTCCCTATTAATCCCTAATACAAGTTACCAATTTCTTCTTCTTTCTTCCTATTTCAATTAACGAGTTGACAAAAGCAGCTTATAATCATGTTATGAATTATAAAGTTAACCTAAGTGAAAATTTCCTATATTTCTATGGTAAATTTAATCACAAAGACAACATTAATCAAAACAACTCAAAAGAGAATTACACAATTAATCTAGATACTCTCGTTCCAAATTAACATTGCGTCCTAAACAACCAAAGAAAATTCAAATTGCACTTCTCAGAATTTGATTCAAAAACTTAAAGATAATGACTATAGATGGCCAGTCAATAATCAATCAACAAGCACATATTGCAATGAATTGAAAAGAAGATGAAGAAGAAATGATAAATTGCATTAGTTCATAATATGGAATCAAGCGATTCAATTAACAGCCCTAAACAGAAAATTAGTTCATAACTGTCATTCTAAACACAAAGAAATTCAAGAACAAACATAAAAAAATAGATGAATGACAAACAATTGAGGAAGCCTCCAAAGGTGTTCTCTAAGATTTTCAGCCACCCAAAAATTGTCTCCTCTTTCTTTTTGAAATTAGGTTTATAACCTAATTTTTTTCTTTCTAAAGGACTTGGGCCGCAGCCCAGCTATTCAAGTGTTGCGGCCCGTGTCCCAAAAACTGCATTTTTTGTTGAGGCAGGCCGCGGCGCAATTGTCCCCCTGTCGTGGCCCGTGTCTTTGTTTCCTTGGAAATTTTCTCTTCCAAGTCGCGGCCCTTGTCTTGATTCTGAAACACTGCTTTTGTAAAGAGGCTGGCCGCGGCTCCAAATTGCTCAAGTCACTGCCCTTAAGGAATTCTTCAATTTTTTCAATTTTAAACCCAAAAAATCACCAATGCCTTAAAATCATGCCGGAATCCATCCTTTATTGAAAACAACACCGAAACTTGGGTTTTTCTTCTCTTTTTGAACCAATTTCGTCCAAGTATTCAAATCTTCCTTTTTATTCACTAAAACTAAAAAACAAACAAACAAAAGCATAAAACTGCACTAAATGAAATAAAAAACAACATACAAGACTACCTAAAACACCACCTAATTGTGACATAAACTAGACTCAACAAATTCCCCAAAACTTAACCTTTACTCGCCCTCGAGTATAGATTGACACTAAACTTAAAACATAACACACTTAAGCCTCCATATTATTCACATCGCATTGTCATCATTCAAAAACTATCAACTGCATTCTACAACCAGAATTTCAATCCAATCACTCCAACAATTAACCTGAATGCCTCAATTGGAAATTACAATATGATTTACAAAATACAAAATGAACAATTAGAACACATCATACATGTCTCACTCATACCAAAAATCCACTAACCAATATTCAATATGCTTGCACACTTGCCTTTCTTCACTAATGTCAACAACTTATGTTTTGGAATCAACAGGACTTTTAAGGTTCATAACATTTTGGCTTATCTAACGGTAGTTGAAAAGACATTTAAGCTTCATTATACCATAAGCACATCAAAAACCAATCAACCCAACCATCTTTCATTTAATAACCATCCCCCAATTCACCAACTTTCCAACAATTGAGAATTCACAAAACAATGCTCCAATATCACTTTATTTAATTATTTATCACTTTTTTGTATTATTTTTCTTCTTTTAGCGAATGGTATACATAAATTAGTGATGTTGCAAGAACTTTTACATTTCTCTCAATCATTAAAATACATCATTTATCCACATATCAACAATCTCACCCAACACAATTATTTCCCCCAAACTTATTTCTAAGCTTATGGCATAATTCAAAGGACAAGGGAAAATAATAACGGGTACATTTTTGGCTTAATAATGTGGTTAAACAATCAATCAAACAGGTTAAGGCACAGAAGCAAACTAAGGATAAAATAATATCGGTAAGCTTGAAAGGCTCAAACGTTCCAACAAAAGGTACACAGTTATTCACACAATTTCTATTTCACAAGTGATGACAAACGAAATTATTAAAGAAATGTCATCAGCTTAACTTTTCGACACTAAAGATAACTAAAACAAAAACGAAGCAAAAGAAATAAGCCTCTCCCCCAAACTATAGTTTCACATTGTCCCCAATGTGACCTAAAAACCAAGGTGAGAAAACTTACCTCAAGAAACACGCCACATCAGTATGGCGGCGGCGGAGGCGGTAGGTTGTAAGGCATATATGGTGGTGGATACATAAAGTTATTTTGATCGGCCTCACTCATAGGCCACCGTTGGACTAGAACATTTAGGGCATCCACATGCTGAGTTTCATACTCATTGCGCTACTCCATATATTGATTGAAATGTTGATTTTGAGCATCATGTGACTGGATCATATACTGATTTTGTTGAATGATGTAATTCAACCAATTATGTGTGCCCTGAGTATGGCAATCAATTTGCCCCCTTATAGCCAACAAGGATGCACTACCACTGGGTCATGCATCATCAGTTACACCTGTACCAACGAGATCGATCTCCTTATCTTCTCCACCTCGCGAACGTTTGGGGGCTTGGCCAGGTTGTGGAGACTCAAGAGAGGCTGGAGGAAAACCATGAACCATAGACAGAGTGATAGGTTTCATGGGCTTCCATATTATGTCTCCATCAAACACTGGCACTTCATAAGTCTCACACAACTGAGTTATGAACGTGCCATGCGCCAAGTCACCAGTGGTATTAAATTTACTGATGTTACGAATGCTATTCCTAATTATTCGTCCCACGTCTACTGTTTTGCCCGTCATGATAGCGTAAACCAAGATACATCGGTCCCAATCAATAGAAGATACATGAGTGCTGGGCAACAAACGAGCACTCACAAAATAAGCCCAAGCACGGGTAATTCGATTCAACTGCCAGTGAAACAAATGCTTTGGCTCACCAGCATGCTCAATATTTATGCCACCTCAACATTATCGACCTCGCTAAAATGGGCCAAGTGCCAGTGTTCATCTTCAGTGGCTGGAATAGTAGGAAGAAGAAGCAAAGTATTAAAAGTGGCAATGTTGGATGGCACTTCCTTGCCTCGAAAAAAAACTTTTTGCTCATCATCTTGACTAGGGAAATTTGCATAAAACTCATACAGTTGAAAGTAATTAGCATTATTCACTTGCATTTGCTTACAAACTATGCCCCAATTTTAGCGATTAATTTCAGCTCTGATTGACTCATAGGGGGAGTCATTTGGGTATGGTTCCAATTGATACTCCATCCCCCTTTCTGAAACAACAGATTTCCCATCGATTTTTTTAAACAAATTCGTGGCCTCTTTAGTTTTGAATTTGTCTGTGTTAAAATCAGTGGGTGGTGGCAGTGTTTGTTGGGCTCGGGATGAGGATGCTTTCTTTGAAGAAACACCCCTTGGAGGATTTCTTTTAGGACCCATCGCTCAAGTACAAAAACAATGACTATCACCAAATTTTCTGAGAGAAATTGGGCAGAACCTCCCCTTGTTTTCTCACTTCCCCCAAAATCAAAATATCAAGAACAGATTCGATAACCACTTTAACAATTCGTTGTCCGGCACAAACCCACCAAATGGCTCCACAACAATTTTCACTCACAATTTATCCAAAAACTACCAACTGAGCATTGAAAATTCAAAGAGCATGGATAAATTGTACTTACTTGAGTGAGAAACCAATATTTTGACACCAATATTTTCATAAATCTATGGTATTTGGTAGAAATTTTCTGAAATAGGGCTTTATGAAGGAGAAAATTTTGTGTTTTAGGTCAAATGAAGGAGATTGGAGATGAGAAATTGTTGGGGAATGGTGTTTTAATGAGAAAACAAATGGGTTATGGAGGATGAGAATGGTGGATTCAGAAGTATGGGGAAGAGGAAAAAGAAATATGTGAGATGAAGTAGGAAAAAAAATAATATCGGGTTTCTGGTCTTTTTATATCCTCTGTCGCGACCCAGCACCGCGGCTCGCCTCCTCTAGTGCCACGGCCCGCCTATTTTTTTGAGAAATTTGTTGTCAAGTGTCGCGGCCCTACTTAAGCTTTGTCGTGGCCCGCCCTTTTTCCTTTTTTCTTTCTGGGTATAAGTGTCGTGGCCCTCCTTGGTCTGTGCCGCAGCCCGCCTACCCCCGTGGAATATCACTGTGCCTCTGGTAGGGGTCTTGCCGCAGCCCAATAAGGCTGTGCTGCGGCCCTTAAGAAAAAAAAAATTTCATTTTTTTCACGCTTTCCACAATTCCATATGTACAATAATAAACCTACTATTCATAGTTTACAAGTGCAAAAATTAAACTTAAAATTTTGTTCCAACTAGAACAAAAAGTAAAGAAAGCAATAAAAATGTATGGGATGCCTCCCACGAGCACTGTCGTTAATGTCATTTAGTCGGACGCTGACTCCTCTCAAATGGGCTTCATGAGGATTACCGACTTTGCTTGATCAAATGCACTGCCCAAGTATGGCTTCAACCTTTGCTCGTTCACCTTAAAAGGATCGCCATTCTTTCCTTACACTTCCACTGAACCATATGGAAACACTCTCACAATAGTAAAAGGGCATGACCACCTTGACTTCAATTTTCCAGGAAATAGTCTCAACCTTGATTTAAAAAGAAGTACATGCTGCCCAGGTTGAAACTATTTTCTGACTAGGTTCTTGTCATGCCAAGCTTATGTGCGCTCCTTATAGATTTTTGCATTTTCGTATGCCTCATTATGAAATTCATCAAGCTCATTCAGTTGCAAAATTCTATTCTCACTAGCAGTATTCCAATAAAAGTATAAATTTTTCATTGCCCAATATGCCCTATGCTCTAACTCAACTGGAAGATGACAAGCTTTTCCAAAAACTAAGCGATATGGAGACATACCTATTGGTGTTTTAAACGTGGTTCTGTAAGCCCATAGTGCATCATCCAACTTCTTTGACCAGTTTTTCCTTGAACTATCCACAGTCTTCTCAAGGATACTTTTCACCTCCCTGTTTGAAATTTTAGCTTGGCCATTTGATTGGGGATGATATGGCAATGCAATGCGGTGGTATACACCATAGAGAGCTAGAAGTGCATCAAGTTGTTTGTTGACAAAATGACTCCCTTCATCGCTAACGAGAGGTCGAGGTGTACCAAAACGAGTGAAAATATGTTTATGTAGAAAGTTCAACACAGTTTTACCGTCATTTGTCTTCGTAGTAGCAGCTTCCACCCATTTTGACACATAATCAACTGCTAACATGACATACTCATTATTGTAAGATGGTGGAAAAGGGCTCATGAAGTCAATGCCCCAAACATCAAAAAGCTCAAATTCCAAAATCACATTGAGGGGCATCTCATTTTGCCTTGAGATATTACCAGTGCGTTGACACTGATCACAAGCCTTCACAAATGAATTATCATCTTTAAATAGGGTTGACCAATAAAAACCACTTTGCAATACCTTAGATGCTGTTCTTGTGGCTCCAAAATGCCCACCACATTGTAAACTATGGCAATGGGCAATAATAGAATGCATCTCATCCTCAGGTACACAACGGCGAATGACTTAGTCAACACAATGCCTATAGAGAATAGGCTCTTCCCAATATTAATGCTTCACCTCAGAGTAAAATTTCTTCAACTATTGCCTCGTTAGTTCAGGAGGTACAATCTTTGCAACAAGAAATTTCACAAAATCAGCAAACCAAGGCACAACAAAATTTTCACTCACCCCAAATAACTATTCATTTGGAAAGAAATCATTAATCTACACAGCTTTCTCATTCTGACTCTCTTTTACTTCAAGTCTTGACAAGTGATCAGCTACCAGGTTTTCAGTACCTTTTTTGTCACGAATCTCCATATCAAACTCTTGTAGCAATAGAACCCATTTGATTATGCGAGGCTTTGTATCCTTCTTTGTAATCAAATAATTGATAATCGGTGTACACAATCACCTTGTTACCAATTAGATACGGTCCGAACTTGTCAAAAGCAAATATTATGGCTAGCAACTCCTTTTCTATTGTGGCATAATTCAACTGAGCATCGTTAAGAGTTCTACTAGCATTGTAAATAGACTGAAATACCTTGTCAATACGCTACCCCAAAACTGTACCAACCGCATAATCACTAGCATCATACATCAATTCGAACGGTAAATCCCAATTTCTTGCCACCACAATAGGTGCAGTTGTCAACTTCTCCTTCAGCACTTTAAAAGCATGCAAGCACTCTTCATTAAAATCAAAGGCAACACCGTTCATCAACAAAGTAAAAAGAGGCTTTGACGTCTTCGAAAAGTTCTTAATGAATCTTCGGTAAAACCCAGCATGTCCTAAAAATCTTCTAATTCCCTTGACTGACACGGGCAGTTGAAGATTTTCTATTGTAGAGATTTTCGCTCTATCCACTTCAATACCTTTACTAGATACTTTGTGCCCAAGTACTATGCCTTCTTTTACTATAAAATGGCATTTTTCCCAATTTAACACTAGATTTGTTTTTTACAACGGTTCGGTACATTCACCAAGTTACCCAAACACATATCAAACGAAGAGCCAAAAATAGAAAAATCATCTATGAAAATCTCAATGCTCCTTTCCACCATATCCGAAAAGATAGCCATCATGCATCGTTGAAATGTTGCTAGTGCATTACATAGTCTGAATGGCATTCTTCTGAAAGTAAATGTGCCATAGGGACATGTAAATGTTGTTTTCTCTTGGTCCTCTGGTGCAATGGAAATTTGATGATACCCTGAGTAACCATCTAAAAAGTAATAATACTCATTACCAGCTATCCTATCCAACATTTGATCAATAAAGGGAAGTGGGAAGTGAGCTTTTCATGCTGCCTTATTTAACTTTCGATAGTCAATACAAATGCGCCAACTGTTCACTGTTCGAGTTGGAATTAGCTCGTTCTTTTCTTTTTTTACTACTGTAATTCCACCCTTCTTTGTAACCACCTGTGACTCACCCAAGCACTATCAAAAATTGGGTAGATCACCCCAACGTCCAACCATTTAAGGATCTGCTCAAGTACAACCTCCTTCATAGCTGGATGGAATCTTCTCTGAGCCTCTATAGATGGCTTGCTATCTTCCTCCAATAAAATTTTATGCATTACTGTGGAAGGACTTATTCCTCTAATATCTGCCAATGTCCACCCAATGGCCAATTTATGAACTCGTAAAACCCTCAACAATATCTCCAATTCAATTTTTGAGAGGTTAGCTAAAAGAATTATAGGTAAAGTCTCCTTCTCGCCCAAGTATGCATAACACAAATGATCCGGAAGAGCCTTTAATTCCAATTGCGGTGCCTGCTGAATAGATGTTAATGGTCGTTCGAGTCCCTCCACCAACTCTTCAAACTTCTTCCTGTACAGTTGGTAAGAGTTAATCCAATTTACATATTCTCTCATCTCAACATCATCATCATCTTCCTCACCACCTATCAACACCGCCTCTAAGGCATCACTACTCACCCTTCTTTTCGAGATTTCTTTATCTATCACATACACACTATAGCAACTGTCACTAGCCCTCGGATACGCCATTGCCTTGAAGACATTGAATACCACCTCATCTCCTTGAACCCAAAGCTTCAATTCACACTTCTAAACATCAATGAGAGTTTGGCCCGTGGCTAGGAATGGTCTTCCAAGAATGACAAGCACGTCTGCATCCTCCTCCATATCAAGAACAATAAAATCAGTAGGAAAAATAAACTTATCCACCTTCACAAGAACATCTTCAATGATACCCCGTGGATGCTTCACCGATCGATATGCTAACTATAGAGTAACTGTTGTTGGTCTTGCTTCACCCAAACCAAATCTTCTTAACATAGATAAGGGTATCAGATTAATACTCGCCCCCAAATCACACAAGGCATGCTTACACTCAAATTTTCCAATTGTGCAAGGTATAGTAAAGCTCCCCGAATCTCTCAACTTTTGGGGCAGCCTCCTTTGAAATATTGCACTACATTCTTCAGCGAGCACCATAGTTTCATAGTCTTCCATCTTTCTTTTCTTAGACAAAATCTCTTTCATGAACTTTACATAATTGGGCATCTACTCCAAAGCCTCAGCAAAAAGAATATTGATGTGCAGCTTTTTGAACTCCTCTAAATACTTAGAAAACTATTTATCAAGATTAGTTTTTCTAAGCCTCTGAGGATATGGAACTCGGGCTGGCTGGTCAACAACAATTGGAGGAATCTTCTCTATGCTCTTGTGATCTTCAGTAACCCCTTTCTCAACTGTATCATAATTTTCACCCAAATCTTCATTTTGAACCACTGATTGTTGTATAATAGACTGCTTAATTTGTTTACCACTACTCAGAGAAATTGCTTGACATTGCTCCTTAGGATTAACTTCAGTGTTGCTAGGCAAGTTTCCCTGAGGTCTATTATTCAGCATATTGGCCAACTATGCCACTTGTGTTTGAAGATTTTTGATAGAGGATCTAGTCTCAGTCATGAACTGAGTTTGAGTGTTAGTAAGAGTCAATAACGAAGCATGTAATTCATTAGGCATGTCTGGTAGAGCTTGTGGCCTAGGCTGTTGTGATGAAGAGGCTTGATTCATTGGTTGTTGTTGAGGCATATTCTGCTGATACTGACCCTGAAACTGAGGTTGCTGGCCCTGATTGTTTCTTCAAGAAAAGTTGGGGTGATTTCTCCACCTAGCATTGTAAGTGTTGGAGAATGTATTGTTGAATGGCCTCTGAAAATTTCCCACAGCTTGAAGCTGAGCTTGGTCCATAGGAATGTTCTTATTACTAGCAGGACATTGATCAAAAGAGTGAGAACCACCACAAATTTCACACCTAGCTTCCATCTGAATGACATTAGTAGACACAGTATGCTGCTGCAATTGTTTTGTCAACGAGGCCACTTGTGCTGTCAGAGCAGTAATTGCATCAAGTTCAAGTACCCCGGCTACCTTTCTAACCCAGATGACCTCTCATCAGACCACTGATGATTGTTTTGTTGCCATGTCCTCTAACAATTCATAAGATTCATTGGCACTCTTACTCATGAATGCCCCACCAGCTGCAACATCAATAATTGTTCTTGTTGTACCACACAGCCCGTTGTAAAAATTGTGGACCAACATCCACTTTTCTATACCATTATGGGGACATTTTCTCAATAGCTCCTTGAACCTTTCCCAAGAGTCATACAAAGATTCACCATCCAGCTGATAAAAATTATTAATCTCCCCTCTCAATTTAGCAGCCTTTGATGGAGGAAAGAACTTGGCAAGGAATTTCTGAGCCAAATCCTCCCAAGTATTTATCAAATTGGATTGAAGGGAGTTCAACCAACTCTTAGCTCTTTCCCGCTGCGAAAATGGGAATAGCCTCAACCTGATTGCATTGTCGCTCACCCCATTATACTTAAAGGTATCACACAACTCCAAGAAATTCGCCAAGTGCATGCGGGGGTCTTCAGAAGGCAAACCACCAAATTGGACAGTGGACTGCACCATTTGTAGGGTCACCAGCTTAATCTCAAAATTATTGGGCTCCACAACTGGTGGTCTTATACAGTTTTGTACTCCCGTAATAGTGGGCAGTACATAGTCTCTCAACCTCCTTGCAGCAGGATTTTGAGCCAGACCTTCAACAACCTCAGGAACCTCATTATTCCGGTCATTCTGTGCCATCTCCACAGTCTGACGAGCCAACCTCTTATTTCTTCTATTTTATTTGCAAACCTTCTCAATTTCAAGATTAACAGGAACAAGACTATTTGCTCCTCTTCCGCTATGCATATAACAAAACTACCTGAATTTGACAAAGAAACATAGCTGAAACAGGTTAGAAACAAGACAAAGAACAACCAAATTAGAAATAAAATTAATTAGACTGATATTGATAGTTTTTAGTCCCCGGCAACGGCGCTAAAAACTTGTTGCAAAATTTATTGCTACACAAGTGCACGTATCGCAAATTAGTAATAATCTTGGTAAAACCAAGTATCATCCTCAAGGACTGAATCACCAATTACCAATCAATTAATCTTTTTGTTTCTATTTGGTCAAATAAACTTTGATTCTTGCAACAAGGTAGAAGAAAATATAAATTGCAGGAACAATAATTAAGAACTCAATAAAAACAATAAGTAATAGAAAAACCTTGAATTTAAATAATGAGAGAGTAATTAGGGCATTTAATCTCATCAACTATCCTCCCTATTAATCTCTAATACAAGTTACCAATTTCTTCTTCTTTCTTCCTAATTCAATTAACGAGTTGACAAAAGTGGCTTATAATCATTGAGGAAGAGTCCAAAGGTGTTCTCCAAGACTTTCAGCTGCCAAAAAATTGTCTCCCCTTTCTTTTCGAAACTAGGTTTGTAACCTATTTTTCTTTCTTTCTGAAGGACTTGGGTCGCGGCCCAACTATTCAAGTGCCACGACCCGTGTCCCAAAAACTGCATTTTTCGTTGAGGCGGGTCACAACGCAATTGTCCACCTGTCGCGGCCCGTGTCTTTGTTTCCTTGGAAATTTGCTCTTCCAAGCCGCGACCATTCAAATCCATGTCGCGGCCCTTGTCTTGATTCTGAAACACTGCTTCTATAAATAGGTTGGTCGCGGCTCCAAATTGCTCAAGCCGCGGCCCTTAAGGAATTCTTCAATTTTCGCAATTTTATACCCGAAAAATCATCAATGCCTTCAAATCATGTCGGAATCCATCCTTTATTGAAAACAACATTGAAACTTGGGTTTTTCTTCTCTTTTTGAACCAATTTCCTCCAAGTATTCAAATCTTCCTTTTTATTCATTAAAACTGAAAAACAAACAAACAAAAGCATAAAACCGCACTAAATGAAATAAAAACAACATAAATGACTACCTAAAACACCACATAATCGTGACATAAACTAGACTCAACAGGACCCATCTATGATATCTGACGAAAAGCTTGGCTTATTATTCAATGATATATCTCATTAAAAGACTTATCTTATAAGTTGAAGGTTTGAAAGACTCAGCTTATAAGTTGAAGGTTTAAAAGACTCGGCTTATAAGTCTAAGGTTTAAAAGACTCGGCTTATAAGTCGAAGGTTAAGGCTTGTCTTATAAGTCGAGGGTTTGAAGGCTCAGCTTACGAGTCAAGGGCGGCAATAGCGTGTTGAATGTCGACCGATGCGGTTAAGCTAACCAGGGATCGTGATATACATTTGAACAACCCTAAGACCACCTGAAATAATAAGCGCCAGGTATGCTTGGCCTGCTTTAAGGCTGGTTATACGAATAATTCGGCAATAGGCGCTGGCGTGGCTTTATAGTCACTTATCTGGATTGATCGCTTGCATGAGTAGGGTTATTACTGCTAGGCATGCTAATTATGAATCTTTGATCTGATGATTTACTACTATGAGCATGATTATGTTTTCTTGCTGAGCCTCGGCTTACAGGTACTAAATGGTCGAAGTAAAGGAAAGGAAAACCTGGACTAGCCATTAGTTGGAGAGCTTCAGGGGAAGAGTGTACATATGCAGCCTGCTCGTCCTCCATGACCGAGGTTATCAGTTTGAACTAGGGCTGGACCCTAATTTTGCCGCCTAGGTCGACTTTTGTATACATTTTGAGTTTGTAACAGTTTTAAACTTTGTTGGGATCTCATGTATTGAAATCAAACTCTTTTATTGAAATGGGTGACTTTTGATCGAAATTTTTAGTACTTAAAGCAATGGTTAGTTTCAATTACATGTTTTATGTCCAATTACTCAATTAGCGAGTTAAGCACTATTTTATTACACAATGTAATGGTCCTGGATTAGGAGAACGTTACAGCTTGGTATCAGAGCGGTTTAGGTTTAAAGGTTCTTGAAGATTGGCTGGGCGTGTACACTCGCCACTGAAGACAAGCTCGATTCAGGGTTCGGTAACTATTGATATTAATCTATGTTTACCTGCCTGGTTGACATATGAATGTCTTATTTGCATGCTTGATTAGGAAGCATGAGTTATACTGATAGGGCTTGGCCCTTGAATATTATGTGAATGTTAGAGGTTGTGCTTATTAGCATTATTACTGCTATGAATATCAAAAAAATGCTTATTAGCATTATTGTTTGTTTATAACTGCTCAGTGTGTGCCTTTTGGCACTAGTGTGGCTTCTAAAAGCTAGAAAATACATATTAGCTCTGATATATGCCTATGAATATTAAGAATGTGCTTACATGCACCTTTATTGAGAATGAATATGAATAGACTTGCTTATTAGCATGATTGTTGTATGTGAAAGCTATTGAACTACTTATTAGCACTATTGTTGCATGTGTATGCTTAATTGTTCGGTCTTAGACCGTGGGGTGGTGTTGGGCATCTGTAACGCCCTACTTCCTTAGAGCCGTTACTAAGTGAGTTTTTAAGACAAAACAGTGTGCAATGAACTCACTAATCGAGGTTTTGAAACAAAAGTGTGACTAATTAAAAGTTAAGGCTGTAATCATTGAAAATGCGTCGTTTCATTAAAACTTCTATTATTAAACATTTGGGATCCCAAAATAAGGTTTGAAAACTAATTACATTTTTGAAATAAGGTTACAGTTAAGAAATCATAAAATCAAAGGTTATTACAGCCATTTTCGAATAAACCCCCAACCAAAGCAGTCGGGCAGACCGAACATGTACGCGCCGCTTCACGCTCTCCGTACTCATGGTTGGTTGATTCAGTCATTGCCCTTACCTGCAACACAGAGCACCCGTGAGCCGAAGCCCAGCAAGAAAACTCATGCAGAACATAACATATGCAATGTATACAGTTATCATAACAGATAATCCACAAATAAACAAGTCAATCATTAGACTAAGCAAACACGGCCAAGCCGCCCCAGAGCCTTACCGAAGCCTGGGGTATCGGTTCTCACCGCGAGGATAACTCATGTATCCCTTGGGTCCCACCCTGAATATAGCATAACACATGTATCCACCGGGCCCCGCCCTGACTATAGCATCCCATGTGCTAGGGGTTACTTTCGGCCCACGGCCGCCCCGGCTTACGCCGTACTCGGCCCTTGCCGCTCATTTCATCATAATCACACATATAGTACATTCGAAATAATCATTCACACACATCATGATTCATTTAAGGTTTAAACATTTGCACATAAGACAATCTGGGGCCATGCCCTAACCTCGGGTGTTATAGTTTTCTTACCTGTACACGGAGCCTCCTGATGCACTAAAGCCGCGAGCACGGTCCTCAAGCATGAGCCTCTCCAATAGCCTAGTCACAACACACATAAAACACTTTTTAATACTAACCAACCCAAAACCATTTCCCGGGACCAATCCCACACTCTCGGGACTTCCAAATTCCTAAAACAGTTCATCGGAAACATCCCCCGAACCCCCGGAGCAAAAGCTGAAAAATGCAAATTTTCCCATCCTGAAAAAGGCGTAGCGCCGCGGCGCTACCCGCAAGGGCCGCAGCGCCCAGCGAAGTCAGAAAGCCCCCTGACTGAAAACAGCCTCGCGCCGCGGCGCCCAAGAACAGGGCCGCGGCGCTCCTTCGCGAACCCAGAAAAACTGGGTTTTCTCTTGCGTTTTTCCCGAACTTAAACCCCTCCAAATCATCCCAACAATTACCTAAGCCCCAAAACCAATTCCAAACTTCAAATAGACCATACACCAACCCATAAACATCATATCCCAACTCAATAACACAATCATACTCCAAATCCACCCATTTAATCTCAACTTAAGAAATCTAAACCCATAAACCAAAAACATAAACCAAAGCTTGAAAAGCTTAAACCATGCATCAAATTCCTAAACCACAACAGAAATAAACCTTAAAATTGCATAGAACCTTACCTTGAATGAAGAATCCAACCTTAAGCTTCCTTGGTTCATCCCCTAAGTCCTCAAGTTTTCAGCTCCCTTCTTCTTCTTCATGCCCTAGCTTTTTCCCTCTCCATTGTCTTCTCTTCAAATTTCAAAGCATCAAATGACTAAGTCCCCAAACCGTGTACCCCTTATACCCAGCTGCAATATACCAATTTCCTAGCCAAAAGACCATTTTACCCCTTCATCAAAACCCTTTGCTAACTACACCTCAAGGGCACTCTAGTCCTTTCTCTTATATTGCAATTCTACCATTTCTTTCACCTAACTTGTTACTCTCAGCAGTAACTAACGGTTACCCAGGTTACTAAATCACCAATAACCATACCCGCTAAATCTTAACCTTAACCATAAAATTCCCAAAGTACCCCTAGGCTCCTCCCGAGCCGGGTATAGAAATCTCGTTGTGACCCTTAAGTTGACTAGCTCTCTAGGACCGTCTCGGCACGTGCATCCCAAAAAAAACACCACACTCGCGTGGTACAAATCACGGATTACAATTATCACATATATGCCCTCAGCGGGCTAAAATTACCAATTTACCCCTATCATGCAAACGGGGTCCACATGCATAATTATTTCACCTAACATGCATACTAACCATGTAGCCATGCATCTCAATGTTCAATTAGTCATATAACATGCTTTAAATCATAACCATGCATTAAACTCATAAAATCACACATAATTTCCATTATGCCCTCCAGGCACACTAATCAAGGCCCTTAAGCCTGATTAGCGATTTTGGGTCGTTACAGCATCATTATTGTTTCCTGATGTGTTGAGTCATTGATTGCAAATAGACTTTGAAGTATGCTTCCAGAGAAATCAATTGAACCAACCGGCGTTGGAAGTCATGTTAAAGACAACGACCAGGGTCAGAACCCTCCTCCAGCTTCTGAGAACTGGCAACAGTTGCTTGCTGATATACAAGATAGGTTATAGAGGCAGGAAGAAGAGATCCGCCTACTGAGACAGCAGCAGGTTCCAATAGGGATCGCTGCACTTGTTCTGCCACCTGATGTGGCACCAGTATTACAGCAACAGCCAAGGGTTGAAAACACGTGGGAGCCTCTTTATGAGCATTTTAGGAAGCAGCATCCTCCTACCTTTGAAGGAGGGCCAGATCCGATGTGAGCTGAGCAGTGGATGGGTATGACCACCTCCATCATGGATTTTATGGGGGTGGCAGGTAATGACAAAGTGGCATGTGACACATTTATGTTTCGGGAGGATGCCCGAGTCTGGAGGTAAGTGGTATCCCAGACCAGAGATGTTAAGACTCTGAGTTGGGAAGAGTTCAGAGAATTATTCAATGAGAAATACTATAATGATGCAGCCAACGCTACAAAGGCAGATGAGTTCAGTAATCTGGTGCAGGGCACCATGTCCGTCATAGAGTACACTCTAAAATTTCATTCGAGGGCTAAATGTTATGATAGCCTGAGATGTTAAGATTACTTCAGTACCTAGAATGACGACTTATGCTCAGGCAATGGAGAAGGTCGTTACTGCCGAGGGTGCTGAAAATAAGATTTGGCGCTAGAACGCTTTTAGAAGGGACACCAGGAGGGTGGGACCTCCCTTTAATAGATCTGGTAGTGGCAAAGACCCTAATGACTAGAAGAAAAATACCCCAAACACTATCATAATTCCAGGCCCAAACATGAGGCCATGGGGTGGTGTAATGACCCACTAATCTAGACTAATTGGACCATTATCGAAACTATACATAAAACTTACATTTTTACGAAAATACCATAATTTATTGAGTAACTTGAAAATAAGAGTTATTTACAAATAAACAGAATACTAAGAAGGATTATGGGATCCCATTGTTTTTAAAACAAAACATGATTTAAAATAAAAGACATTACATAATAATGCGGAAAATACACATAAAAACCATAAAAAACATAAAAGGAGACTATATCCTCGAATCGAATAACGCTCGGCCCCTTGACTCCATTCATCATCGATACACATTCTCCAAGCGTCACGAATCTTTCCGCCTCTAAACTTATTTTCCTGCACATAAACAGAAAGGAGTGAGCCTAATGCCCAGTAAGGAAAATCTAACACAAAGTCACATACATAATTTCATAAGAAAACATAAAGACTTAACATAATACATATAACATACACTTATTATAATGGCCATTATTACTTGGGGTCCCATAGACTAAACAAGCATATGCCCATGGGATTAGTGGGGTCCTACTAGCTAAGTAGGTCATATGCCCATAACCCATTTGGGGTCTTGTTAGTCATATGGGTCATATGCCCAAGCCTACAAACATACACATATACATATCATAACACGTTTAATAACATAAAACATATAGATAACATAAGCACATAACATGTTGATTCTAGCCTATTTCCTTACCAAAGTTACCGAGATTATGGACTGAGTTGGGATTGTTGGAACACTCCTAAAACCATAAGAAAGAGTAAGTCTAAAGAAAGGAGATGAAATGAAAGAGATGGAAAGACTAAACCATAGAAAACATACTTACCGACTTATATGCTTAAAAGCTTGGATTCCCTAACCAAAATAAGAATAAGGTTAGGGGACTGAGTAGAAGGTTTTGAGAAAGGAAATAACATAAAAATACAGAAAAGAACTAGAGTTTTGGGTTTACCTCAAAGATTGCAAGATCAATCTAACGTTCACCGAAATACTATAGAACTCACTTCCCAAAGTGTTTGATAATCTTATGATGTTTAAGCTTATAGTTTTTCCCCAAACCAAGTGTTTACACTCTCACACTCACTTAACACTAGCAGCCTCTGAACTTAGAGCAAATGGTGAATAATGGCTGGGTACTAGGTCCTATTTATAGAGTTTGGGAATGAAAATATCTTGATTTTACTTGAATAAAAATAATGGCTTTTTAGGTGAAAATCATTTGAATAATTGTTCAGTAGAGGCTGAAGACTCGTTCAGAAGATGCTGGACTGTTGAAGGAGTTTGAATGGCTGAAGGGAAAAGAATTCAAAAGTATTTGAATTCATGCTGGTGGAGGCGATATATCGCCCCCTATAGGCGATATATCGCCTGGACCTTTGTTCCCGAGGCGACCGTGCATCGATTCGTGTTTTCCGTATCTACGTGCTGCGATATATCGCCCCCTATAGCTGCGATATATCGGCATACGCTGAATATTTAAACACGAATTTACACATTTTTAGCTGAGTTTGAATGGAGTAAACAGCCTTGACTAAGCCCTCAACGTGCTCAAAGCTGCTGACTGACCCTATACATTCAAACTTTTACCCTTATTTAATTTAATCCTTAAAAATACTTAATCCTTAATTACCATTCAAAACATGTGCTTAAAATCCTATTGGTTGATGTCTAAACCTTATAATATAATAATATAATCCTTAATATCAGACACATTAAGCAAACCTTAGGTTATACTTAATATTCTTAAACTATAGGTTAAACTTAGAAAATCTATAAGTACTACTATGAGTGTCCAAATAACTCCCGGTCTGAACCAAAAATCCAAAGTAACAATGATAACACTAAACATACTATAATACTACTAAACAATTAGCTAAGTAAAGTTCTTGGACTCTACAGGTGGTCACCAAGGGGGCAATGAGAGTGGGAGGACTTATCCAGAATGTGCCAGATGTAGGAGGCATCATCTGGGAGAATGTTGGATGAAGGTCTGCTTTTAATATGGTATAGTTGGGCACCTTAATAAATATTTCCCAAGGGTGAAGAAGGAAGAATCAAAGAAGGCAAACAGCTTAGCTCCAGCTCGAGAGTTCGCATTAACACAGTCAGAGGCTGAGGCCCGACCTTCAGTAGAGACAAGTCAGCTTTCTAGTGCTGGCACTTCTTATTCTGTTTTGATTGATTCTTGGGCTACACATTCATTTTTATCTAGTAGAGTGATAAACAGGTTGTGTATACCATGTGAGTACTATGCAGTGGGATTTGGGACTTTATTGCGTACTTGGGACCTAGTAGAATCTAGGAGATGGGTCAGATCATTACCGGTGGAGGTGGATAGTGTAGAGCTAGTAGTAAATCTAATTGAGCTAGTCATGGAGGACTTTGATATGATTCTGGGTATGGATTGGCTAGCCAAGTATGGGGCAACAATAGACTGTAAGAAAAAGATGGTAACCTTTGAACCTAAAGGTGAGGAGTCGTTTGTATTTGTGGGAACTGTGCACGGACCTCGTATTTCTACGATATCAGCATTGAGAGCTAGAGACTTATTGCGAGGCAGTTGCATAGGGTTCCTAGCTAGCATGGTAGATACCACTAGGGTTGTGCAAGTTGGACCTGAGGAGACCAAGTTAGTTTGTGAGTTTCTAGATGTATTCCTAGAATAGATACTAGGGTTACCATCCGATAGAGAGATTGAATTTGTCATTGAATTGGCACCGAGGACAGAGCCAGTATCTAGAGCACCATATAGGATGGCTCCAGCAGAGTTGAAGGAGCTGAAGGTTCAGTTACAGGAGTTACTGGACTTGGGTTTTATCAGACCCAGTTTTTTGTCGTGGGGTGCGCTAGTTTTATTCGTGAAGAAAAAGGATGGCTCTCTAACAATGTGTATTGATTACACAGAGTTTAACAAGTTGGCTATCAAAAACAGGTATCCACTACCAAGGATTGATGACTTGGTTGATCAGCTTCAGGGCAAGACTGTATTTTCAAAGATTGATCTTTGATCTGGTTATCACCAGCTGAGGATCAAGGATGAGGACATTCCAAAGATGACCTTTCGTACCAAGTATGGGCATTATGAGTTCTTAGTCATGTGGTTTGGATTGACTAATGCCCCGACGGCCTTTATGGATCTGATGAACGGGATGTTCAAGGATTACTTGGACAAGTTTGTGATAGTACTCATCGACAACATCCTGGTTTATTTGCAGTAAGAGGTAAAGCATGAGCAGCACCTCCGGTTAGTATTACAGAGGTTGAGGGAGCACAGATTCTATGCAAAGTTCCATAAGTGTGAGTTCTGGTTATCTCAGGTGACGTTTCTCAGCCACATAGTAAGTAAAGATGGAATTATGGTGGATCCAGCAAAGATTGAGGAAGCCAGGGATTGGCCAAGGCAAAGGAATGCTTTAAAGATTAGAAGTTTCCTTTGATTGGTAGGATATTATCGATGTTTTGTGTAAGAGTTTTCAAAGATTGTGACACCACTGACACATCTAACACGCAAGAACTTGAAGTTTGTCTAGTCTGATAGGTGTGAGAACAGCTTCCAGGAGTTGAATTGGTAGTTGATCACTGCTTCAGTTTTGAATCTTCCTTTAGATCAGGAGAATTTTGTGGTTTACTGCGATGCATCGAAGCAGGGGTTAGGTTGGATCCTTATGCAGACTGGAAAGGTGATTGCCTATGCGTCACGACAGTTAAAGGATTATGAACAGCGATACTCTACACATGGTATGGAGTTAGCAGCGATGGTCTTTGCCTTGAAGGTATGGCAGCACTACCTTTATGGGGAGAAGTGTGAGATATACACTGACCACAAGAGCTTTAAGTACATCTTTACTCATAAATATCTTAATATTAGACAGAGGCATTGGCTAGAGTTGGTGAAAGATTATGATTGTGAGATTCTTTACCACCCAGGGAAAGCCAGCGTGGTGGCAGATGCCTTGAGCCAGAGAGTTCTAGGACAGCTGTTTAGCTTGAAACAAATATCAAAGGAGTTGGCAGAAGAGATGACTAAAGCAAGTATAGAGTTGGTGGTGAGTCAGTTAGCTAACATCACCTTACAGTTGTTGATGCGGTTTTTCGCCAACAGTGTATTAAGAAATAAAAAGGTAGATTAGTGCTTAGTATAAACCGTAATGAGAAATGAAATGAATTCACAAGAACACAAATCTTTTACGTGGTTCAGTGGTTAAAATCCACCTAATCCATGAGTCTATATTATTGTTGTTTCACTCTCTATTTTGGCAGAGTTTTAGCATTACAGAATAATCGATCCCTTTTCCTGTCCAATATTCTCAGTATTTAGAGAGAAATTCCTTGGATAGGTTTGGGTAACAACATGAGTCAATCATGCGTAAACATATTTATTACATTTAATAGGTATATTTCCCATCTATATTGGGATATGATTTGATCATACAGTAAATGTTCTCCTAATATCTGTGACATTAAATATAATAGTCTAGTCATAAATAACCGAATAATGGGATTTCGAGTCTTAGGGGATCCGCGGGTATGCGATATGTGAGAATTACCACGAGTTGGACATCTCCTCCAAGCTCGTATTTTGAATGCCGTTTGAATATTGTGAGCTCACACTTCACAACCTTCGTGTCTGTAGCTCGGGTTAAACCCAGTACGCCTAACACCACACATGCCCATGTGAAACTGGAATTGCTCATGTGGATAATAAATAGATATCATTCCCTTGGTTATTTCTCCGTATATTTATTTGCCAGCAGTACCCGAACTAAGTGAATGACTCAAGCTAAAATTAGGGTACAACATTTTCCCCCCAAGTTCATGCTCGTGTATGACGTCATCATTTTCTGACCTACACAGTAGGGGCTTTTAGTCTTCTATTACACAAAACCATGCTTGCCCACTACTCAAGTATTGGACACGTGGTGTACTGCAATTGGCCTCTGTTCGGGTTTCGAGGACTACAATAATTGTCTTATCACCTTTTTGCCGTCGTTTTTTCTATTTAACCTTGGCCCTTGGATCTTGAGCTAACCCAAACAGATGGCCCAGATTAACTTACATAATTTACATATAAAAGGGATGACCAAGTTTCATACCACACCACCTTTCATTTAAAAAATTTCCTCTTTTGAACTTCCGAACCTCTCTCCTTTTCTAGAAATTCCGAAAAATTGTTCGCCACACCCAGTTGTTCAGAAGCTTTTCAGGAACTTCCCTTCGCAAAGTCTATATCTTACCGTCGAAGAACATACTATAAGTATCTCTCTCTTTTGGTTTGAAGAATTTTTTTTTTATTTTAGACTTTTGTTCTTCACCATGTTCATCTGCAATATTCACTGTAGTCATTATTAGGCTATTTCTAAACGTTTTTAGCGAATAGGCTTCAACTTAGGTTCAACGGTGGAGTCCGAAAATATCTTTAGAAATAAGCCATTCATAAAAATGGGAAATTTCTAGGTAAATCTGGGTAGTATCTATGGTGAATTAATTTAGAGAATACCCATTCGAGATAAAGGAGACGAAGGGTTTTTAGGGTTCGAACCAGGTAGCTTAGAGGTCACGCTTCTTGGGTGGTTTTGCACTAAACTGCCTCCCAAGGAAAGTAGTGCTCTGACAATCTGACACACGGATCCCTAAATATCAGGGGTCTGTTAGGAAACCGAGGCGCGTAACTTAGAGTGTTGTGTGGCATCGCGCGATGGGGCTGAGGATAACCTCAGCTCGTATAACAAAAGTAAACCTTCCCCCCTCCGTACTTCTGCGTCAGTCTATAAACCTTCTTAGGTCACCTATTAACTAGGTCGTTCTGCTCATTTGGCAATCTAATGGCTCCTCACAAGAAAACCGCCCCCAAGAAGAATGCCTCAAGTTCGTCCACTCAGCAGAAGAACAAGGGGAAGCAGATTTCCCCAGAGTCTCCCATCCCCCACTTCGGTCTGGAGGTGGAGAAGAAGGTGGTGGTTGACCCCAACATCTATTTAGAGGCTGAACGCATCGTGTCAAAGATCACAACCCAAGGGAGGGTGAACAAGAACATGATGAGCCACAACATAGAGGTCGGGACCAGAACTCTCCATGCTCGACTTGCGTTCGAAGGGGAATGAAGCTACTCCCCTCTCCAAGACGACTTCGCGGCTCTGAGTGACGAGCACTTGAAGGCAAGGGCCTTTATTCCCCTGGACCAATATTTTGTTGACTTCTTGAACTACATGAAGTTGGCTTCATTTCAGCTCCCCCAAATTCTTACAGGCTTTTGGCGGGGCTGAAATACTTGTTTTTGAAGCATGAGTGGGAGGTCCCCACTCCGGCAGATATATTATATTTCTTCTGCCTTAAAGCTAGCCCGGAACAGAGGGGGCAAGGTGACGGGTTCTACTGTCTGACAAGATTTCCCAACTCTGTTCCCGTCATCGAGCTCCCCAGTCACCCCAACATCTACAAAGACTTATCTTTATGTCGAATGGGTTCCGGAACTGTGAACACAGATACTTCAACCGTCCTCATAAGTTCCTTACTTTTGAAACCTCAGCTCGTGACATTTTTTATTCCTTTCAAGGTTTTTCTTCTGTACATGTCTTAACTGAATTTGTTTCTTGTGTAGCCATGTTTGCGAGGACGGAAAAGTATGTGACCCTCGGGGGTCAATACGAGAAATTTTCTAGGCTTCCACCTAGCGGAAAGGACTACCGCCATGTCGTGAATGACATCACGATGCTGGCGTGTAATTTGATTGGAAAAGGTCAAACATTGGCCTTAAGGACCAGGGCTACCATTTTGGTGATCCAGGAGCTCCCATCCTCTCAAGAGGAGGCCTTGCCAGCCACCTAAGGCGAGGAGGAAAAAGAGGATGAGGTGCCTCTTGTGAGGAAAAGGTGGGCTCCTGAGGCTACTTGGGAACCTAACTTAGAATGAGTTGCGTCAGGGGCAGCAGCTGGCCCCTCTAGCCAAGGTAATTCATACCCCTATAGGGAATTAGATAGGGTTGTTGCAGATTTTAGGTTAATTTGATTTAACCCAAATCAGCTCGTCCATCATGATCCTTATAACCCAGATCGTAATGTAACCTTGCTCCAATGCGTAGAAAAACTAATGGTACGCCATGACGGTAGTTACCCTAAGGGCACAGTAGTTGTTGACAACACTTCAAACTTTAGATCTGCCATTTTTGAGGAGTACGGAACCAACCATAGGACCTGGTTCTCTCTGCTCCAGGGTGCCTTTGCCCCTGGATTTCGACAATATGTAGATGAATCTAGCCCTGAGGAAGGACCTGAGCCTAAGCCATTTAGGATCCCAGAAATATTAACCATAGATTCTCCCTCTCCTCCATTAGTTCCAAGGTTGGAGGTCATGATAATAGACTCCTCCCCCAGCCCAGAGGGTAGGATCTTTGTTTATTTTTTTTCTTTATGTGTATCTCTGACAACCTTATTTGCGACTAATTCCTTTTTATTATTTTCACACAAAGAGATGGAACAACCCGGAGCTCCTGACCTCCGAACCGCCTTTCAAACAAAGAAAACTGGCTTGGGTCCCGCCGTAAAGAGGCTCAGGATCTCAAAGAAAACTCCCCTGCTGCGGGCAACACCTCCAGATCCCCTGCCAAGGCGAAAAATGCGAGCACAACACGAGAATTATTTCCAATGAGTATTGTTACCGCTAGGGTTCCTCCTCCTCCTCCACCTCGATTCGCGCCTCCTCAGGACCAAGTAATACAAGCTGATTCTCCAGCCTCCACCATTCCAGCCCCCACCGTTCGAATTCCAGTAGATCCCCAGCATCTGGAAAAGATCCTTGAAGCTTTTCGGGGCATCATTTATGAGACGGCGAGCCATATGGTGGGGCACGCCTATAAATCTAGCTCGAGGGATCTAAGGACCATCGAGGAGCACAGCCCGCAAAATGTCTTGGAGTCAGCTATGGGGATGAACCTCACTGTAAGTTATTTTTCCTTGGTGAAAAATTCCTTATTATTGTGATCAAGGGTATATCTCTGACTTGTTTTGTTATTTTGCAGTCTGTCCTAGCCCAATATCGCAGCATAGCCCGGGCTAGGTCTAGAAATGATGAGCTCGGGGCCCAATTAAACTCTACCAACACTGCCCTGATAGCTGCTCAAGAAGGCGAGCAAGTCGCTAAAGCTTCCTTGGCGGCCGCTCAAAAGGGTGAGCATGATGCTAAGGCCGCTCTCACCTCATCCCAAGAAAGTGAGTTGGCCGCGAAGACTGCATTGTCTGCCCTCCAGGCTCAAACTGCACAACTTCAATCCATGGTTGATGAAGCCAAAACCAAAATGCTCGAGGCCGAGGCCGTAGTTAAAGAAGAAAAGGCGACCTCATTTTCTTCCATGGAGGAGATGTTATACCAGTGATAGGCCTTCAACCCAGATGAGAATTTTCTTTCACGGAAACTGGGCTGTGGGATCCGGTCCTTGAAAAATTCAAGGCTCGGCTTTTGCAAGAACTGTCAGAGACTGGTGAGGTTTCCGGGGTAGCTGAGGGAGATGACGAGGAGGTCAACTTGGCTAGGCAAAGTGGTGCAGCTCAATGATAGCTTCCTCTTTTTTTTATTTTTCTAATTGTTTAACAGTTTTTTTTATTAAACAATTGCCTTCGGGCTTGGTTCGAGGTTTTTCTCCTCGGGATAATGTCTGCTTTGTTTCAATATATATCTAACTTTTTGATCCATTTATCTCTCATTTACTATCTTTCATATTTGTAAATCCTTACACATGTACATTCATGATTTTAGAAATCGATTTTTAGATCGAGATAGATATTTTGAGTTCGGTTATATCGAAGTTTGTGTGTTTGATTTGTGTCATACCTGTTAAGAATTAGGCCTTGAACCCGATTATATCCAGGGTTTTCAATTTATTGAAACTTAGTATGTGCTAGGTTTATTGATAACATGAGCTTTAAAAAACCCTTGATATTAAACAATTTTCCCACTTTCCAAGTTTCGAACCTGGTTATGTCTTGGGTTTTAAATGATTTTAAATTTAGTTCGCACAAGGTTTATTGAAAATTCGGACTTTAAAAAGTAAATGAACAATCAATGTTTCCAAGCTTCTAAATTTTGGACTTGGTTTCGTCCAGGGTTTTAAATGACTTCTACTTAGTTTGCGCTAGGTTTATTGAAAACTCGAGCTCTTAAAAGGCTGTCGAATAATCACTTTTCCAAGCTTCTAAGTTTTGGACATGGTTGTATCCAGGGTTTTAAATGACTTCTACATATCCAGTGATCTGCCCAACCTCGGGTTATATGCCCCCCAAGTAACCAGAATGTAGAAACTTTCTCAGTTGCTTTTACAAACATTAATACAGGAGTTGATACAACCTTAACAAGAAAAATTATTTAAAATCGCCTAACAAGAAAAATTATTTAATAATCCATCTATTATTTAATTAAATGGCTTTTATAGATAAGCCTTACATGGATGATGGTACTACTGATAATACTATTTCAAATGTAAGGTATTCCAGGTCCGCGGGACTATTTCCCCATTCAATCGAGCTATCTTGAAAGTTCCTTCACGGAAAATTTCATCAACCTGATATGGTCCCTCCCAGTTCAGACATAAGACACCGTCCTTGGGATCCTTATTCGCCAGAAAAACCCTTCGGAGAACCAGGTCGCCCAATCCGAATCTTCGCGTCTTAAATTTAGAATTGAAATAGCGAGTGATTTTTAGTTGATAATGGGCAAGCTGTAATTGCGATTCCTCTCGTTTCTCTTCAATCAGGTCAAGAGATACGTTAAGGAGTTCATCATTTCGTTCCTGGCTGAATGTCCTTTGCCTATGAGTGCCTACCATGGCTTCGACTGGAAGGACGGCCTCACTTCCAAAAGTTAGGGAAAAAGGGGTATGTCCCGTGGAGGTTCTGTCAGAAGTCCAGCATGCCCAAAGTACTTGCGAGAGCTGTTCAGGCCATATCCCTTTGGCCTAGTCTAACATCTTCTTTAGGCTCACCTTTAGGGTTTTGTTCATAGCCTCGACCTATCCATTGGCCTACGGATACGCCACTAAGGATAAACTCTTAATAATGTCATATTTTCACAGAAGTCAGTGAAGATATCACTGTCGAACTGTGTCCCACTATCTGACACGATCTTTTTAGGAAGCCCAAACCGACATATAATAATTTTCACCACAAAGTCTAGGACTCTCTTTGAAGTGATGGTTGCTAGAGGTTCAGCTTTTACCCACTTCGTGAAATAGTCGATCGCCACCACCGCATAACAAACTCCTCCCTTTCCCGTAGGCAGGTATCCTATGATGTCGATTCCCCATACCGTAAATGGCCACGGAGATGAAATCATCGTTAGCTCGACTGGCACATCTCGGGAAACTATGGTGAAACGCCGGTAGTTGTCGCATTTCTGAACATATGAGGTCGAGTATTTTGTTAAAGTGGGCCAAAATTAGCCCTGCCTCAATATTTTCAGTGCTAGGTTTTTTCCCCCAGCATGATCTCCTGAAAAGCCTTCGTGCACTTCTTGCAAAATAGTTTTAGCTTCCTCGGGCAGAACACATCATAGGAGAGGCAATGAATGACCACGTCGGTACAATGTTCCATCCACTATCACATACCTCGGAGCTTGATATCCTTTCTATCCTCAGGTAGCCTTCCTGTTGTGAGGTATTCCATTATGGGAGTTATCTAGGTCGATCTTGTGTCGATCATCTCGACCTCTACCGTCTCTTCTCTCACGCTTAGACTTTCCAAGAACTCAACTGCACTACATTCAAGGTCTCAGCTTCTTTGGTGGTGGCAAGACTTGCCAAAGCGTCAGCATTAGAATTCTGCTCGTGAGGTATCTGTTCAATAGACTGCACCCAAATTTGGATAGCTCTGTCTTCACCTTAGCTAGGCAGGCCACCATCTTGGTACCTCGAGCTTGATATTCTCCTAACACTTGATTAACCACGAGCAGAGAATCGATAAAGCATTGGATGGCCTTCGCTTTGAGCTCCCTTGCCATTCTCAGTCCAGCTAGTAAGGCTTCATATTCGGCTTCGTTGTTAGATGCTTCGAATCCAAATCTCAGAGTTGTATGGAATTGATGCCTTTCTGGGGAGATTAGTATGATCCCAACTGCTGATTTGTTCTCGTTCGATGAGCCGTCTATGAATATCTTCCACAACTCCTGCACCGGTTCTTTCAAAAGGTCCTCTTAAAATCCAATGCATTCAGCCACAAAATCAGCAAGGGCCTAACTTGTGATTGAGCTCTGTGGCACATACAATATCTCGAATTACCTGAGTTCAATTGCCCATTTTAAAATATGTCCCGATATTTCAGGTATTTGCAACACCTACCTTAAAGGTTAGCCGGTCGTGACGTTAATTGAATGGGACTGGAAATATGCCCAGAGCTTCCTGGAAGCCAATATCATACAAAATGCGTGCTTTTCTATCAGCCAATACTGTGATTCAGCTCCAAGAAATCTCTTGCTATATAATACACTGGATTTTTAGCACGGTCTTCTTCTCGAACTAACACGGCACTGACTGCATTTTCAGTCACGGCCTATTAAAGGAATAGAGGTTCTTCAGACATTGGCTTAGACAATACAGGGGGCTTGGCAAAGTATGTTTTTAGGTCAAGGAATGCCTGCTCGCATTCCTCAGTCCATTCAAATTTTTTGTTTCCTCTAAGCAAGTTGTAGAATGGCAGACACTTGTCAGTGGATTTTGAAATAAAATGATTCAAAGCTGCCACCTTTCCAGTCAGGATTTGAACTTCTTTACGCGGCCTGGGTGAGGGAATTTCTAACAATGACCTGATTTTATCAGGATTCGCTTCTATCCCCCTCGTATTGACTATGAATCCCAGAAATTTTCCCGATGCTACTCCGAAAGTACACTTCTGGGGGTTCAACCTCATGTCATACTTCCTTACAATTTCAAAACATTCTTTCAGATCGGATACATGGTTATCGGCAGTCTTGGATTTGACAAGCATATCATCGACATACACTTCCATATTTCTCCCGATATGATTAGCGAACATTTTATTAACTAACCACTAATATGTAGCTCTGGCATTCTTCATCCTGAAGGGCATGACTTTATAACAATATATGTAACGCCCTGGTTACCCAAAACAGTTACGGTGAACCGGAAATTTGACTCATTTCCTGAGTCCTTTAATTAAAAACGTGATCTAAGTGTTATTAACAGGTTAAGGTGAAAACCAGTAAAAAGGAAAGGATATGTTTTATTTGATACATAAAACTATTCATGGGCCCGCAAGAACATTTACAAGTCATTTACAACTTAAAAAGGTCATTAGAGTTCCAAAGTTTCAAACCCCGCCGACCTAAGCGGAAAAAATAGGGTAAACCCCCTAGTTCCTCTGAGAACTCCTTGGCCGTGGTGGTCAAGTGGCCGCATATGTACACATCACCACCTAAGTTATCCGCTCAAGGCTAGGTGAGCTTTTCTTTTCCTTTACCTGCACCACATAGCACCCATGAGCCAAAGCCCAGCAAGAAAACATAGCATTATATGTAAACATCATCAAATGATTATCATTATAATCACACTGAGCACAAAGCTTTCAAACAAATGAGTGAAAATCACTTGAGGTCCTGATAAACCATACTGAGTGACTGACAAGCAAGTCACTATTTCAAGTGGAAGAGTGGCTGCTAGGTAAGCCACTAGCCTTCAACAGGTTCTGGTAAACCATACTGAGTGACTGACAGGAAAGTCACTAATTCAAATGGAAGAGTGACTGCTAGGTAAGCCACTAGCCTTCAAGCGCTTATATTATTCATCGACCCTGAGGTCGGTCCGACATTAATGCTCTTTGAGTCATTCAATGCAGAAAGTCGATTAGATCTAATCTTTATTGGCTTGCATTAAACATGCTAAGGCCATCCTGACTAATGAGTCAGCGCAATGTGACCAGTGCCTAGTACCACTGCCGAACCTGACTAATAAGTCCCAGCTTCACAGTTGATACTAGCACCTTTGCCAAATCTGACTAGTGAGTCAGTACCATGCACAAGTGAGCAACATTTGCTAAGTATTCCACAATCAATTCATGTCCACATTTATACAACCAACATGCCTCATGAATAACCATGCATGTCACGTTTGGGGTGCAGTTTTCTTACCTCTGATTCGAGCTAGAATGAACAAAAGAACGACCCTTGAGAACGGTTTATCTTTTAGTCCTTTAGCGGTTACCTAATCATAACACATTATAGGATACCATCAATAACATGATAATCAAAGGTTCTCAAACCAATATCTAGCCCCCAAGAGATCAATCCAAACTAATCCAAGTAGTAGGGACACTCCCGAGGCCTAAAACCATGATCCCGGGGTCAAAACATGTAAATGGGCTCAACCCTGCACCTGAGCGGTAGCCCCCAGGAATTCCAGAGGCAAGCGCCACGACGCCCTCCATCAAGGGCCGCGGCGCCCAGCAGGCACAAAAACTCCACCTGCTTCTTCAAGGCAGGGCTGCGGCACCCCAAGAACAGGGTCGCGGCCCTCAACTCTGGGCCATTCCCAAACACGTTTTTAACACTCCAAAGCCTCCAAAATCATACCTAAACATTCCCCAATCATCAAATCAAAGTTCCCAAGCTTCCCAATGCACCAAAACCCTCAAAACCCAAGGTTCAAACGGATCAAAAACACAACAATTCACAAAGTCCAATTCAAAGCTTAGAAACTCTAAAAACTCACAACTTTAAACTTAAATTACCTTCGATTAGGGTGTTTTCTGTCAAATCCTTCGGTCAAGAAGCTTCTAATCTTTCCTAGGATCGCTATGCCTCAATTCTCACTTGATTCTGACTCCTAGAACTCAAGATTTCTTCAAATCAGCTTCGGGTGGCAAAAATGAACTAAAGAGGAAGAACGAGAGGTTTTCTTATCGTACGTTCTATCTGACAGCTACTTCAAGCTTAAGTAACCTCAAATAAAACCTAATGCTCGGGGTCCCGAAAACACCCCCGAGGACAATATAGTCAAAACTTCCAGAATTTCACCCTGATCTCAAATATTCCCAATTTATCATCAAATAAACATTTCTATTACCCCAAAATTGACCCCGTTATGACAAAACCGCTAATCCACTAAAAATGACCGTCTCATGCCAAATAGCTTGAATATATCTCCATAATAATGGAATCTCATTCACAAATCACATCATGCACCCAAATACACAAATTTACCCTCAATGGGCCAAATTATCAAAACATCATAATATATCAAATGTGGACTCACATGCATGCATATATCATTATATCATAATATAATTCACATAAACATGCATATATTCATTTAATAGCGTAATTAAACAATTACGGCCCTCCCGGCCTACTAAACCTGCTACTAAACCTCATCAGGGAATTCGGGGCATTACAATATACGTTCGTTGGGGTCATGAAGCTAGTATGTTCCTGTTCCGCAGGATTCATCGCGATCTGATTATAGCCAGAATACGCATTGAAGGACATGAGCTCGTGACCTGTTGTGGCATATACCAACCGATCTATCCTTGGTAATGGAAAGCAATCCTTGGGGCAAGCTTTGTTCAGGTCAGAGAAATTGATGCAGGTCCTCCATTTTCCGTTTGGCTTTGGGACCAGCACGGGATTGGCAACCCAGATCGGGTATTTTGCTTCATGAATGAACCCACATGTTAACAGTCGAGCTACTTCTTCCTCAAGTGCTTCATCTCAGACTGTTCCCAAACGTCTTTGTTATTGGGATTTAGATGGCACGCTCTTGTCCAAATTTAAAGTGTGCATGATCACACTCGGGCTTATTCCCACCATGTCTTTATGTGACCAGGCGAAAATGTCCAAATTCTCTTGTAAAAAATTGATCAATTCATTCTTTCTTTTATCATCAAGATTTTTTCCAATCTTAACGACTCTTGAAGCTTCTTTAGGATCAATTTTTACTTCCTCGAGATCCTCAATAGCTTGGAGTTCTGACCTGTCTTCGCCCATTCATGGGTCAATGTTTTCGCATGGGGCGACATCACTATCCTCTGCTTGCTGAGGTTCTTCCATCCCATAAGTACCTTCGACTCCCTGGGACTCCCCACCTCCGTCACTTATGACCATAGTTTGCTGCCCAGGTTGTGGTTTTCCCTTCATAGAGATGTTATAGCATTCTCGGGTAGCGAGCAGATCACCTCTGACGGTGCATATTCCTACAACTGAGGGGAATTATATTGCTAGGTGGTGGATAGAAGTTATGGCTTCAAATTCCATCAGTGCAGGTCGGCCTAAAATTGTATTGTATGCAGCTAGACAGTTGATCACAACGAACTCAAGTAACTTGGAGACAATTCATTAGCCTTCTCCCAATGTTACCACTAATTCGATTATCCCGATGGCTGCTGATCCTTCACCAGAAAATCCATACAGAGTCATTGAGGTCGCCTTCAGTTCTGTGACAGACAACCCCATCTTTTCCAAGGTGGACCTAAAAAGTAGATTCACAAAACTCCCGTTATCTACCTATGTCCTCCGTACCCTCCGGTTGGCGAGCTGAACGGTTATGACCAAGGGATCATTATGTGGGAATTGGATGTGGCTGGCATCCTCTTCTGTAAAAATGAATGGTTGTTTTCCCAATTGTTGTAGTTTCGATAACCGTTGTTCTGCGACGAATTCCACTCTGTTGTGGGATTTTAGTTAGTTAATATATCTCTTCTGTGCCCTTCTGCTCGTGCCTACCAGATGAGGTCCTCCCGAAATGGTGGTTATATCTCCTCCTATTATCGAAGGAGGACCACCCTGATTCGGTTGAGCTCTGGTTTGATTTATTGGAGCTTCGAGAGCTGACGGAGGGTTTGGTCCAGCGGGCTGATTAGGGGCCACCCGATTTCGGGCATACTGGACCAAAGGACCTGCTCTAATAAGAGTTTCGATCTCATCCTTCAGCTGTCGACAATCATCAATGTTATGACCAATATCATTATGAAATCGGTAGAACTTTGATGGATCTCTCTTTGCTCTTTGATTTTTTAATGGTTCTGGCTTTTTCCATGGAAGGCGAGTAGAATTTGCCAGGAAGATGCACCCCTTAGTATCCGTGAGGTTGGTATAAGTGGCATCAACAGGCTTGAATTTCTCCCCAAGTTTATTTTTCTTTGTTCCGCTCTAGTCGCCCTCACCATTTCCCTTCCTTTTATTACCCCCCCCCCCCTTGGTTATTCTAGATAACAGTTTGAGCCATAGCTGCCATGTCCGTTACTGCTCCAACGGGCTGGACAGGGATCTGGTTGGTTCCTGTGACAGAATCTCGTGCCTCTTCTAGATTAATCCACCTTTGAGCTCATGCTAAGAACTCGTCCACAATATTAACTCCTTTTCTCTGTAATTCTCGCCACAGATCACCTCCAACAAAGATTACAATTCTCATCGCCATGATCTTGGAGCTGTCATCGGCATCTCTAGCTCGTGCAGAGACATTGGAAAACCTACATAGATATGCCTTCAACATTTCACCAGGCTGCTGCTTTACATTGGCTAATGAATCAACCTCAACCCGAGCTGTCTGCGAAGCCCATAATGCTTTCTTTAAATCAGAAGAAAACTTCTTCCATGAGCTTATAGAATGCCTCTTGTACTGTTTAGACCTCTGCCTAGCTGGACCAATTAGAGTTGAAGGGAATAAAATGCACCTTAGGTCGAGTCTGACATTGTGGGCCATCATCATGGTGTTAAACATCCCGAGGTGATTTGATGGATCTCCATCTCCATCAAACTTTGACAAGTGTGGCATTCTGAAGCCCATCGGATATGTAGCCACCGCAATATTTGGAGCGAAAGGCTCAAGCTCATCCTCCGAGTAGCAATCATCTTTATCTTTTCTAGATAAAAGCTTCTTCATTTGCTCTTCCATCTGAGCTAGCCTCTTGAGAGTTTGATCTCTGGCCCCTAGGTTATCTGCAGGCTGTTCAACAGCTCCCCTCCTATCGTACGCATTTGATGGGTTATTTTCCCTCCAAGCTCGAGCTTGGTTTGGTGGGGCATTCTTATTATCATGTACTATGGAAGGACCTCCCACTCGAAGAGTATAACTAACATCCTCATCCCGAGCTGAATTTCTTCTCTGTGAATTCAAACAATCACGCAAATCAGGTTGTGAATCGTATCAAGAGTTGTGTGTCGAATTTAGATGATTTCTCAAATCGCCTTCCGACCTACCACTTCAACGAATTTTAGTCCAATAACTTCCGTTTGCGAAGCTTACAACTCGCGGTTGAGGCCAAGAATCTGGATTTTCGACACGTGTCTGTGGGACATAGGTATGGGCAAACGAAGGAGGATTTCTCCTGCTGTCTCCATAAGCAGGAATGTCCCATGTAGGACGAGGTGGTGTTATATGTATTATGGGTGATGGGGGATGCCTAACTGGCACGGAAATCCTTGTCCCATCAGGGCAAACTAAATTAGCCTGCCTTTGTTCTGTCCCATTATTCCTATCTCTCAATGCCTAACGATCTGATCGTGACGTAGGAGGGTTTTTTTGAGCATTCTATCCCTGTGAGCCTGTCCCAGCCCCTCCTTGTGGGTTTCCATGGGCATTCATAGGTGCTTGTGAAGGAGGCACCGAACTTTGGGTTGCGATTCTAACCGATCGACTGATATGTTGATGACCCCCACAAGGGCCACTAGGATGGGCATTCTGGCGGTCTCGCCCTATTGGCACAGAACTTGGGGTGGCAGTTTTGACTGATCAACTTGGTTAGGATCGGTTATTCCTATGGGACTTGTGAGACCCAATTTGCCTCTTTCTGAGATATACGATGGTTGCGAGAGGGGTAACCGAGCCAAAACCTCCTTAATTTGTTTGTTTTCCTTAGCAAGATGACTTCTTAACTGCGTATTTTCCAACTCAACGACAGTTAAGTAGTCTGGGTTTGGATTCGGTGGTAATGATGCCAAACTCCCAGTTTCGCCATGACCAGCCGGTTGTTTTCCCGGACGTTGCTGGACTTCAGGGCTATGCTCGTTCGAAACAGTGGTATGATGGGCCTCCTGCCCACCAGTCTATTCTATCTCATTGTCGTGCATTGAGCGAGTAAGTACCATGATGATATTTGACTGGGTTTTTGATGAAGCACTTATTTACCTCTCAATGAAAGCACCAAACTGTTGACAAGGTTTTTCGCCAACAGTGTATTAAGAAATAAAAAGGTAGATTAGTGCTTAGTATAAATCGTAATGAGAAATGAAATGAATTCACAAGAACACAAATCTCTTATGTGGTTCAGTGGTTAAAATCCATCTAGTCCACGAGTCTATATTATTGTTGTTTCACTCTCTATTTTGGCAGAGTTTTAGTATTAAAGAATAATCGTTCCCTTTTCCTGTCCAATATTCTCAGTATTTATAGAGAAATACCTTGGACAGGTTTGGGTAACCTCATGAGTCAATCACACATAAACTTATTTATTACATTTAATACGTATATTTCCCATTTATATTGGGATATGATTTGATCATACAGTAAATTTTCTCCTAATATCTGGGACATTAAATATGACAGCTTGGTCATAAATAACCGAATAATGGGATTCCAAGTCTTAAGGGATCCATGAGTATGTGATATGTCAGAATTACCACGAGCTGGACATCTCCTCCAAGCTCATATTTCGAATGTCGTTTGAATTTTATGAGCTCACACTTCACAACCTTCGTGTCTATAGCTCGAGTTAAACTTGGGATGCCTAATACCACATGTGCCCATGTGAAACTGGAATTGCTTACATGGATAATAAACAGATATCATTCCCTTGGTTATTTCTACGTATATTTATTTGCCAGCTGTACCCGAACTGAGTGAATGACTTGAGCTAAAATTACGGTACAACAACAGTCTACTCTCTTGGAGAGGATCAGAGAAGGGTAGGATGAATGATCCTATGTTGAAGAGGCATAGAGACGATGTCCTAGCTAGAATGGCTAGGGAATATACTGTCTCAGAGATGGGTTTACTGAGATACATGGAGTGGATTTGTGTTTCGATGGACTCTGCTATGAGACGAGAGATTCTGGATGAATCTCATACCATGCCATACTCACTCCATCCAGGCACCACGAAGATGTATCCGGATCTGAAATCTCTATACTAGTGGCCTGGGATGAAGAAAGATGTAGTTGAATATGTGGCTAAGTTGTTAACGTGTTAGCAGGTGAAAGTTGAACACCAGAGACTAGCTAGGCTATTACAACCTTGTGGTATCCCTGAGTGGAAATGGGAGGACATTACTATGGACTTCGTAGTAGGATTACCTAGGACTGTGGCTCATCATGACTCAGTATGGGTGATTGTGGATTGGTATACGAAATTAGCCCATTTCTTGCCAGAGATGACAAACTTTACAATAGATCAGTATATAGATCTTTATGTGAAAGAGATAGTACGCCTTCATGAGACTCCTAGTTCCATTGTGTCAGATCAGGATCCCATTTTTACTTCCAAGTTTTGGGGAAGTTTGCAGAAGGCTATTGGTACACAACTAACGTTCAGTACTGCCTATCATCCTCAGACAAATGAACAATCTGATAGGACAATACAGATATTAGAGGACATGCTGCGAACATGTGTGTTGGACTTTGAAGGGTCCTGGATTAAATATTTGCCATTAATTGAGTTTTCCTACAATAACAGCTACCAGTCGACGGTTGGAGTGGCTCCTTATGAGATGTTGTATGGTAGGAAATGCAGATCACCCATCCATTGGGGTGAACTGGGTGAGCGACAATATCTAGGTCCTGAAGCAGTTAAGAGGACCAATAAGGCCATTGAGAAGATTATAGATTGGATGCTGGTTTCTCAGAGTAGACAGAAGAGCTCTGCTGATCCCAAGTGTAGAGATACAGAGTTCCAGACTAGGGACTATCTTTACCTCCATGTTTTACCATTGAGAGAGGTTAAGCGGTTTGGGAAGAAGGACAAGTTGAGCCCTAGGTTCATGGGACCTTTTGAGATCCTGGAAAGGATTGGTTAGGTAGCCTATAGGTTGCCTTTACCCCATCACTATTAGGGGTTCATAATGTATTCCATATTTTGATGATTCAGAATATGTGTCAGATGTAACTCATGTATTGAGTTATGAGGATCTGGAGTTACTGACAGATTTTTCCTATGAGTAGCAATCAGTTCGGCTCTTGGATAGAAAGGACAAAGTATTGAGGAATAAAACCATACATTTGGTTAAGGTATTATGGAGGAACATCAAGGTCGAAGAAGCTGTTGGAAAAACAATCAGAGTGCACAGGGAATTGGCGTGGTGGGCCCAATGTAATAAACACAAAATTTATCCATCTCTCATAAAAACAATTTAAATGTTCAATAAAACATCCAGACATAAACATTAATATGCAATATCATTTATCATGCAACATATATATAATTATACACATACTTATATATATCATATGCACATTTACACAAATATTCAATAACAAAAATATTTACCTCTTGAAGCCTATCAAGTGTCCTTGAGTCTTTTTGTATATATTACGATCTTCCTATCCAAGACTTTGAGTACTCAAACCATGATCTTCTAGAGTATTCTCGACACCTCAAGATGTGTGTGGGCACATAGAGAACAAGAGTTTGTAATTTAGAAATCACAAGTATATCTTAACACATGAGAACTTGGATTATGGCTTGAGAAATGTTAGAAAGAAAAAGAAGACTACAATTTCTTATCTGACAAATTCAGAATCATTTTCTGAATTCTTACTCTCGTGTTTTCTTCTTCCTTATTACATAATATATATATATATATATTAAAGATTATATATTACCTTATTATTTCTAATAATAATGGTAATATAATAATAATATCATAATGATGGTAGGAATTATTTTAGGTAAAATCTAACTTACCAAATTTGAAAAAATCTATTTTCAAATTATTAATTAATTAAATAAAAATAACACAAATACTTTATCTGAACTATCTTACAAGCATGGCACAGTCCCTGGACAGTGTCATGTGTGTAGCAGTATTCCATTTTCAGGGATATTGCATTTTTCTTTTATTTATTTATTTAATTAAAATCAATCATTCCACAAAATATGGAATTATCTTTTTAAGGAAAAGATCATAACCATATTTCAAAATTTAAATTTTAAATTCAAAATTCAAATTGATGATCATCATTATCATCATCTTCTAAAATTCAATAAATCAAAAACTCTTTTGACTTACCAATTTTATTTTCTCCCACTCAAATAAAATTATTAATTTCAAAAATTAATTAATTTATTTATATATATTTTTTGACATTCCATATTTAAATAATTAAATATTCTTTTCGAAAACTTAATAATTAATTATTCCACATCAATTATCATATAATTATACATTTGACCCGAAGAATAAAATTCTTCTCAAATTTTTAAATTACAGTTTTACCCTTGTATCAACTCTTACATTGATATGGTGTTGATAGGCTTAGCTTTCCACAGCCTTATAAAAGGGTTATATCTATCCTTAGGTGAAAAGACTAAAATACCCCTAGGCTTAAACAAAACCCTTAACAGCCGCCAAGGGCAAAATCGTCCTTTCCTGCTTATCTCGTTAATCATAATTAACACCATCCAATTCTGGTCATGTCCAATATCCTCAAATGCTAATAAATCATATCACATTACCCTTTAATTCCAGGCAATGTTATAATCCTCAAATTACCCTGAGACTCACACCGAGCCCCGAAATTAACCCCGTTATGACCCAACTAATAACTTGCATTCTGAGATCCTCTCATGCCGAAAAGCTCGAACAAATCCACATATAATGTGGTCTTACTCACTATTCACCAACATGCATGAAAATGCACAATTACACCCTCAACTGGCCAAATTACAAAAATGCCCTTATAATTAAAAAAAATGGACCCATATGCATGTATTTATCATCATATTATACTATAATTCACATAAACATGCATATAATTATTTAATGGCATAATAAATCTATTATGGCTCCCAGCCTCCTAATCCAGGTCCAAAACCTTATTAGGAAATTTGGGTCATTACAACTATCCCCTCCTTACAGAAATTTCGTCCTCAAAATTTATCTAAGCCGCCCAGAATATAAATTTCGCACAACTGATTTTAGTTTCCCAAGTCGTTCCCTCAACCTCACTGTTTCTGTAACATGCCTTAACTCAAGGTACAATTTTGTTCCTCCTAACCTTATTCTTTCTGTTAAAATCTGATTTGGCTACTCCTCAGAGGACAACTTAGCCTCAATCTCCAGATTCTCATAACTCAACACATGAGTCTCTTCTAACACATGTCTTCAACCTAGAAATATAAAATACACTGTGTACAGCTGACAATGCCAAAGATAAGGCCAATCCAAAGGCGCCCTGACCGATCCTATCCAGGATTCAAACAGTCATATTAATCTAGGGTTTAACTTGCCCTTATCTCTTCACCCTTTTCCATGGTGACACTCTAAGGAAGATACAATCTTCAACTTGGAACTCCATGTTCCTACATTTCAAATTATCATAGCTTTCCTGTCTATTCTAAGAAGCGAGCATCCAAACTCTAACCTTCTCAATAGGATCATTGAGGCTATTATACCAAGCTCAGGATCCAGATATACATCTCGCCCATCTCATTCCAATGAATGGGTGATAAACATTCTCTATCATACCTCATCTCATAGAGTGTCCCTCTCATACTGGATAACTCTCTCTGATTTACCATCAGTCTGAGGATAATGAACTGCACTAAATTTAATTGTATATTCATCGCCATCTTCAACCTTTCCAAGACCTGGACGTAATAATAGAGTCTTCATCTGATAAGAAAGACCTTGAATTCCATGAAGGTGTACTATCTATCTCACATAGAGATCTGAATATTGATTAGCTGTGTTACTTGTCCTTACTAATAAAAATGAACTCACTTTAGATACTGGTCCATAATGACCCAATCCAATCATGCTAGCCCACTATCCCGGGCAGCCCCACCGTGAAACCCATCGCGATGTTTCCTTATTTCCATTATAGAATATTCAAAGACTACAATAGCCTTACTGGTTTCTGGTACTCTGTCTTGACCTGTTAACAGGTTAAGAACTTTGCCACGTATTCTGTTACGTCCCTCTCCATCCCAGGCCATCAATATAAAGCTTTTAAACTCTGGTACCTTTTCATGACACCTGGATGAAGAGAATAAGAAAGTAGTATGAGATTCATCCAGAATCTCCCATTTAATCCCAGTGGCCATCAGATCCCAAGTTCGATCCTTATATCACAATAAACTCATACCTGACACTGCATAATCCTTAGCTAATCCAGCTAAGACATTCCTCTCAATCTTCCTATCTATGGTCCAATTAGTTGTCTTCCTTTAGATCTTCTCTACAATAGTAAACTCAAGTATACAGCTGGCCACCTGGCCCACCAGAAACTTTACTCTAGTCCTAGTTAGATCCTTTAACTAACATGATGCATAGGCAATCACTTTTTCCCTGTCACTGAGGTGTCATAACAACCTATAAACTGATTCTGATCTGCAAGAAGACTCAGAACTCTTTCCCAAAGCACATATAATATCATGCCTGTCCAAGGAAACTCCTATCTTCTGAGGCATTCCTTAACCTTGGAAAATTTCCAACCAAAAATGTATCACAATACCATCGCTCCAAACGATCACAAATCCAATTCAGATAACCTTTGAATACTCTGATCCTCTAATCCATCCAAACATAACTCAGTGTTAACCATTTCCTCAAAACATAACTCAGCACTCCTAGTGCCCTTATTTGATACAATAGTCAGTCTTTTGCTTATCCTTCTCCCTAATCTTCAGCTGGTACTAACTAGATCAAAGATCCATCTTGGAGAATACCACCTTATCCAATAACTAAGCCTTTAGGTCTTACAACTTTGCTGAAGTCATTCAATACAGTGCCCTGGACCTGATTCCATCCCTGGCACCAATCCAACAACCATTTATCTCTTTGTTTAAAGATAACCCTTGCAAATCCCTTGGAAATCCATCCAAAAACTCACAGACTAATCCAGTATGTCCTAGTCTCACTGGCACAACCTAAGTGGTATCCTCCAAACTAGCTAAGAGTTTTATGCATCCTTTTGCAATAGATCTCTAGCTCTTAATACAGATGTCATTAGCATACAAGATCCATGCACAGTGCCAACTACCACAAGGGCTTCCCACTCTCAAACCCAAGAGTTACTATCCTTTCCTTGCAATCCAGCATTGTCCCACACTTGGTTAACCAATCCACAACCAGGATTATACTTAAGTCATTCATAACCAACTCTATCAAACCAACTGATGAGTCCTTTCCACCATAATCTAACTCATTCCTTAGAATTTACCAATAGAGTATCACATTCTCTTTATAACATAACCATGCAATCTGCATATCATCTTTATGCCTCTCTATATGGAACAAGCAAAGAACAACCTGGCACCAAAACTAGTAAGCATAATACAAAAATCAGAACTAAAAAGCTGACCTGCCATCCCTGAGAAACTAGTCTCAGTCTCAGTCTCTGACTGCATTGGAGCGAACACTCAAGCTGGAGTCGAGATGTCCACCCTCTTTTTCTCATACTTCCTTCGCCTTGGGAAAACCTTCTTGATGTGCCTAACCATTTCACATAAGATACATGCCTTTGCTCGGCAATCTCCCAGATGACGCCTCTTACACCAAGTGCATTCTGGGTAAGTCCTCCAGTTCTTTTTCTTACTCGCTCCCATAAATGGAGGTGTCACTGCTTGAGCTCCGTGCTCTCCGGCACTCTCCTTCTCAATCTGATTTCCTATGTTCTCAACAACAAGAGCCTTCCCTACCACCTGAGCGTAGGTAGAGATTTCATGCACTAGGGCAACCCTAATGCCCTGAGCTATTCTGGGATTCAATCCTCTGATAAACCTTTCCTTCCGAACTACATCCGTTGGTACCATGTAAAAAGAAAACTTGGCCAACCCATTAAATCTATTAATATACTCGGTTATTGTTGCATTGCCCTGAACCAGGTTCATAAACTCATTCATCTTGATAGTCTTAGCTGCATCACAGTAATATCTCTCATTGAACAGCTGCCTAAATTCTTTCCAGTCCATCACAACTGTGTCTCGTGTCTGGGATACTACTTCCCACCATGTCTGGGCATCATCTCGCAATACATATGTAGCACAGATCACCCTATCGTGACCTACCAGCCCCATACTGTCGAGAATGGAACTGATCATGCCCATCCATTGCTCAGCTCTTAATGGATCTAGGCCTCCCTCAAAGACTGGAGGGTAAAACTCCTAGAATCTTCCACAGAGAAATTCCCATCTATTCTCAACCCTAGGCTGAGCCAAATATGGTGCCTCTCCTGGCATAACAAAGGAAGAGGTGTTTCCCGACAGGTTCCGTTGTTGTTTCAAACACCTAATCTCTTCCTCTTTCCTCTGCAATCTTAATTGCAAATCTGTGAACATTTGATGGAAATTTTGAGGGGCAGATGAAGAACTCAAACCCTGGCTGAAATTCCCAGCCTCTGTATAATCATCACCATTTCTCATTATCTGCCTTGGATACATATCTCTGATTGAATTTACAGTCAATAACTTGACCCATTAAATATGATGAGCATCTCAAGAGCTTTCCCCACGAGAAAAATCTTACCACACTACATTCACAAACCACTTTATATTCACAAACCCACTGCAGTGGTAGAAACATGCCCATGGCATTCATACATCAATCATAATCCTTGCTCTTCCAACATTCACGCCATGCCTCCAACTCTAGCATAAGAATATCACATTTATATAATCACAGAGCAGGTAATCATATAATCACATTCATATATGTTCACGGAGCATGTAATCATATAATCATTTAATAGTCAAGAACTAGGCTCTATCAGAATCTCATGCTCCCTAATGCAATGTGCAGGTAAAGCATTTACATTCTATTTAAGCAGTAAAGCAGATAACTACAGAAATAGTTACCACACCCTGAGTGAAGCTATCTTTAGTGATGAGTGTACATACCCAGCTCGTCTTCAGGAACCCTTAACCTTGGCTCGCTCTGATACCAAGTTGTAACGCCATACTACCCCGGGACCATTACGATGTGCATTTTAAACTGTGCTAAACTCGTTAATCGATTCATTTGGCCATAATCGTGTAACTAAGTATGATTAGCGGTTTAGGTTAAATATTTTGGTTAAGATATCATGTTTCACTAAAACGTTTACCATATACATTGGGATCCCAAAAATATAATGTAAAGGATAATTACAACAAAAAATTTAGAACCAGCCGACCTAAGCGGCAAAATAGGGTTTAACCTTAGTTCCTCTTTCAATCCCCGGCCGTGGCGGTCGAGCAGCCGCATATGTACACATCGTCGCCTAAGCTCTCCAACTAAAGGATGGTCCATCTTTCTTTTGCCTTTACCTGCACAACATAGCACCCGTGAGCCGAAGCTCAGCAAGAAAACTCAATATGCTCATGAACAGTAATAACATGTTACTAAATCATAACAGGCATGCCTAGCAATAATAGCCCTATTCAAGCATGCAAATAAGTCCAAATAATGATGGTTGTGAGCCTTGCCCTCCTATATGGATGACTATCAAGTCAATCCAAAACTGATGAGTGACTAACACTTTGAGGTTATGATAACCATGTTGGGCTTATAGCCTTAAACTAGATGAGTGACTAAGGAGTAAGGCACTAACATGGGTTCCGCACCTTTAGCCATGTGACGATGCAGTCACTTGGGCCTTCTGACCCTGGCTCAGATGAGTGACAAATGAGTAAGTCACTAACATTAACCAAATGAGTGACCATGGAGTCACTAATGTGGGTTCCGCACCCTTAGCCATGTGACGATGCAGTCACCTGGGCCTTCTGGCTCTGGGTGACTAGCCATTAGACTAGACAAGCGTTTTAAGTTTTCATCGAACTTGAGGTTGGTCAAGCCTTAATGCTCATGATGAGTCATGCAATTCTTATGTCGATTAGATATAATCTTTTTCAGCTTGCGATAAACACACTAAAACTATTCTTAACTCTTAAGCCAATTCCATACAACCAATGCTCAGTACTACTGCCGAACTTGACTAATGAGACACATCTTCACAGTTAATACTGACACCATTGCCGATTTCTGACTCATGGGTCAGTTCCATACACAAGTAAGCAATGCAACCATGCATATATCATATGTCAAATATCCAAATGTAGGGCATCCAGCATTCTTACTTAACAATCACTAGCATAACTGATTGATTAACGAGTTTAGCACAGTTTAAAATGCCCTAATCACATATTCAACATTCATGTCATGCCCTAATCAAATGTTTGTCATGCATCACATACTGGGTGCAGTTTTCTTACCTCTGGTTCGAGCGAGAAATAAAAATTGAACGACCCTTGAGAACGATCAATCATTTAATCCCTTAGCAATCACCTAGTCATAACCAAATATGGAATCCAATTAATGAAATCAATAATAAAAGGTTCTTGACCTAAACCTCACTCCCGAAACCCCGAATTGTACCCAAACAATGAGTAGATTCGATCCCGAGCCTTAGAAATTTAAACCCCGAGCAAAAACCCTCAAAAGCTCCCAAAACAGGAATTTGGAAAAGCAGGGTAGCGCTACCCCCTAGCGCCCCAGCGCTACAACCAGGGTAGTCTGGCCCTGGACAATGCTGTAGAGCCCTCCCTTGGGCGCTATAGCGCTAAGGCTAGGCTGGAATAGCCCTGGTTCCTCCTCCTTCGAGTTTTCCATTTTCCAACCTGAAAAATATTCTTCCAAACTCCATCCAAACCCGCAAATGAACCCAAATATCCACTCTACATGTCCTAGGCATCATAACCTAACCAAACTTTGCCAAAAACCCCATTGAATTCTCAACTTTCAAACCAAAATCCTAACTGAAACTCAATAAGAAAAGCATAGCAAGAACTAGAGTTTTAATGGCTAGAAACTCACCTCAATCTCAGTATCACATCCTCTTCAATGGTAGAACATAACTCTAGGTCATCAAAGCTTGGTTCCCAAGCTTGGTTCCTAAAAAAAAGCTTCAAAATTCAAGAAGAAAAGAAGAAGAAATGATGAACGGGAGAAGAGAAGGTGATGCTCTGTTTTTCTTAGCTTTCCACAGCCTTCTCAAAGGTTTATATCTATCCTTAGGTGAAAAGACTAAAATACCCCTATGCTTAAAAAAAAACCCCTTAACAGCCACCAAGGGCAAAATCATCCTTTCCCGCCTATCTCGTTAATCATAATTAACACCCTCCAATTCCGGTCATGTCCAATATCCTCAAATGATAATAAATCATATCTCATTACCCTTTAATTCCCGACAATGTTCTAATCCTCAAATTATTCCCGAGACTCACCCCAAGCTCTGAAATTAACCCCGTTATGACCCAATCGATAACTTGCATTCTGAGATCCTCTCATGCCGAAAATCTCGAACAAATCCACATATAATGTGGTCTTGCTCACAATTCACCAACATGCATGAAAATACACAATTACGCCCTCAATGGGCCAAATTACCAAAATGCCCTTATAATTAAAAAAATGGACCCATATGCATGCATTTATTATCATATTATAATATAATTCACATAAACATGCATATAATTATTTAATGGCATAATAAATCAATAATGGCCCTCCCGGCCTCCTAATCAAGGTCCTAAACCTTATTAGGAAATTTGGATCATTACATACACATTGCCCCTGAAGCTCTCCAACTCATAGCTGGTCCGGCTACCATTTTCCTTACCTGCACCACATAGCACCCGTGAGGAAAGGCTTAGCAAGAAAACTTAAATCAACATGCACAATTGAGCAACAGTATATAAACAGTAAACTCAAATCAATAAACTCAATCAACAATAGAATATTTGCAACAAACTCAACAGTAATATTCAACTCAATCAAATGTATAAACCAAGCTCATCAATCAATACAATTAGTTAAGTGCCAACAACATTCATGTTTATTGTGTAATGTTCAAGCCCAGTGCCCTTTGGCCGAGTCCTCTGGTATTATCGCCGACCCCGACATGCTTAGGCTGGGCTGCGTTCCGTCCGCTTGCTATCGGCCCCTAGCGCCCTTAGGCCGGCCTTTAAAACAAATATAATCACGAATACACATTGCACAACAAGCATTCAAATGCAGCATATACAAGCATGCCTATCCAGCTAATCTCAGATATAGATATATTCACAATCATAACATATTCATTAACAGGGGTCTAAGGCCCATCCACAACTCGAGTGCAGTTTTCTTACCTCAATTCCCGAGCACCTAGCGTATGGCAGTTCCAAGCATGATCCCTTTCCCTTAGTCGTAGCAGTATAACCAAGCCACAAGCAATAATGGTAATCATCAATCACTTAGACTATTCAAAAGTTTCAAGGTGTAATTCTAACCTTCAGGACCTCAAATTCTACTAAACCAGGTAGTAGAATCTTTCTCGAGCCTTTAGATTTGAATTCCCAAGCTTAAAACCCTTAATTGGCCAATGTCTTCTATTTGAGCCGCGGTGCCTCTAGCAAGCGTCGTGACCCTCTACAAGTCAGAGGGCCTGAGCCCTCTTTTCCCTAGAGACGTGTTGCGGTGCAAACTAACTAGCGTCGCAACACTAAGGCAGTTCAACGAACCCCATAGGCCCCTGAGTTCATGCGGGTCGCAGCTCTCCAAGAGCAGCGTCGCGGCGCGACCCAACAAACTCATAAATTCCATAACTTTTCTTTCATTTTCCCCAAGCCAGAATCACCAGAATTCAGTTTAAACATACACTATAGCAAGAATTGAACCTCTACACCTCAATATTATACCTAAGACAACACAACCACACCAATAACTAAGCCAAAACTCCATCACAGCCCAAAATTCAAACCTTGAGTTTGAACAACTCAATATCCCAAAACCAAGCTTTAAATTCAATAAGAATAGAGGAATTTACTTACCACACACTGCAAATGGTGACCCTGAATTGATCCTCAAGTGACCCTAGATTGATTCATCACTCCCCTTGCATCTAATCGTCAACTTTTGCACCAATTCTCTAAGAGCTCCACTTGATTCTATGCACACCAAGGGAGAGCGAGAAAACCGACTAGGGAGAGAGATAGAGAGAGAAATTATACTTTCTGGTGGATTCTTGAGGCTTCCCTTAAACTTTTTCCTCACACAAAGACCAAAACACCCCCTAAGTTATCCTTAGCCTCCTATTGCCCTTAACGGAAAATCTGTCATTTTACCACATTTCCCGCTAATCCTCAAGTGGTCCTATAAGTTTCCAATTAATCCTAACATGCCCAACTAATCACCAAATAATTGTCTGTTAACCAATAAATCCCAAATATGCACTAAGTCCCCAAAATACCCCTAGGCTCACCCCAAGCCGGGTATTAGATCCCGTTGTGACTATTCCGCTAATCCGCTCACTAGGATTGCCTTGGACCGAATACGGCAAATATATCGACATAATAATGTGGTCCCAATCATTTAACACATATAATCACATTTATACCCTCAACGGGCCAAAATTACATATAAGCCGCAATTTACAAGAACGAGTCCACATGCATATTTAATACTCATAAACATGCATATATATTCATATGATCATATAAATCATGTATGCCACATAGTCACACAATTATTCGATTAATTCCACATATATAAATCAACTTAGCCCTCCCTACACACTAATCAAGGAACTCAGCCTTAATAGCAAATTAGGGACGTTACATATAGATTCCATATCTGATAAACTATGTCCCCACCCATATATATCATTGAGTCCCCAAAACAATTGTTCTTAGCCTGATCATTCTGACAAACCTTAACGCATGAATCAAAGGATCAGATGACATATATAGGAGTTCATAGCAACCTCAGGTTTAAGATCATCATGTATATGATTATCTTTTAATGTGTTTGATTAGTACTATGAAAATGTGTTTAAACAAGTATTAACAAATCACATTTGGTCCAATTCTATATATCACTATATAAAAAGTACTTTCACTAAAGTGTCCTACTACACTAGTGACTCGGATCTAGGTCACTTGTATTCATAATACTAGCAAACCATACTAGCAGTAATTAATCTAAATATTCCATAATTTTATTTTACTGCGAATTGTTTCAAGTTTATTATCTTAATCTCGATCTTCTCATACTAATATGAGATTAAGACCACATAGATAAAGTTGGAATTTTTTAATATTTACTTAATATTATCAACATAATATCGGGCATAGTCTATATATATAATAATTCAATTATTTATTTCATTTAAAACTTTTATCAACTACAATTGTTTTAAGGGCATTATTCCCAACAGAAGCAACCTGAGAATTAGAGTCAGACATGCAAGATCAGTATCCCGAGCTGTTCAGGAAAATTTCGAGGGCGAAATTTCTATAAGGGGGGGGATAGTTGTAACGTCCCAAAATTCCTAATAAGGCTTAGTGCCTTGATTATGGGGCCCAGGAGGGCAATAATGGAATATTATGTGCTTGTATATGTAATAATAGGAGTAATTATGTATTTATGTGAGTTATATTATGATATGACTATGTTTGCATGTTTAAGTGTATTAAACATGAATGTCCTCCTGTTTCTTATTAGAATGGCATTTTCGTAATTTTGACCTGTATATGGTATAATTGTAAATATATGTATTTTAGGATTGATACCACATTATTATGTGGATATTTTTGAGTTAGTCAGCACGAGGCGACCGTAGTGAGCAAGTTAATGGTTTAGTCACAACAAGGTCAAATACCCGGCTCAGGGTGAGCCCATGGGTATTGCGGTAATTTAGTACATTACCGGGATTTATCGGGTAAAGGGAAGTAATTTGGTAATTGCGTGGGAATATTGAAATTAATTGGGAAATTATGAGGCATTAATTGAGAGTGGTTGGAAATGGTGGCAAAAGACCAGTTTTCCCTTGATGTTGGGAAATCTTATACAAGATCTTATTTATTTTCTTGTAAATCATATATTAAACAAATTAATATAAGAAAACCTAGAACATGTTTCTATAATTGAATTTAAACAGAGATAATAATAATAAGAATACTTACATGATATGCAGAGGAATGAATAAGTCACACTGTAACGCCCTACTTCCTTAGAGCCGTTACTAAGTGAGTTTTAAGACAAAACAGTGTGCAAAGATCTCGCTAACCGAGGTTTTGAAACGAAAGTGTGACTAATTAAAAGTTAAGGTTGTAACCTTTGAAAATGCGTTGTTTCAATAAAAACTTCTAGTAATAGACATTTGGGATCCCAAAATAAGGTTTGAAAACTATTTACTTCTTAAAATAAGTTTACAATTGATCAGTTATAAAAATCATAGATTATTACAGCCATTTTCGAATAAACCCCCAACCAAAGCAGTCGGGCAGGCCAAACATGTACGCGTCGCTTCACGCTCTCCGTACTCATGGTTGGTTGACTCAGCCTTTGCCCTTACCTGCAACACGGAGCACCCGTGAGCCGAAGCCCAGCAAGAAAACTCATGCAGAACATAACATATGCAATTTATACAGTTTATCAAATCAGATAATCCACAGATAAACAAGTCAACCATTAGACTAAGCAAACACGGCCATGCCGCCCCAGAAGCCTTACCAAAGCCTGGGGTCTCGGTCCTCACCGTAGGGATATCACATGTATCCCCTGGGTCCTACCCTGACTATAAGCATCCCATGTGCTAAGTGTTACTTCCGGCCCCGCTGCCGTTCTCGGCCTTGCCGCCCTCGGCCATAGCCGTTCATTTCACTATAAACATATATAGCATAAAATAAACAACATTTAAACAAATATCAATTCATTTAAATCTGCACCCTAACATGTAATGCGATATAGGGACGTGCCCGGCAATCATCTCATCATGCAACATGCAATATAGGGCCGTGCCCCGCAATCACACTATGGGCCCATGCCCCATCCTAAGGGTGTTATAGTTTTCTTACCTGTATCCCGAGCTTTCCGATGCACCACGGTCACGAGCACGGTCCTCTAGCACGAGCCTCTTCGAAATCCTAGTCACAACACACATAAGACACTTTTAACAACCTTAAATGAGCTTCCTGGCCAAGTTCTAGTACTCGGAACGTTGAACTTCACCAAACATGGTAAAAGACTCAACCCCGAGCACCCTAGGTTAAAATCCCAAGCCTAAAATCTCAAAATCCCAAAATCCCTTAAGCGCCGCGGCATAGGCCACCCATGCCGTAGCATGGCCCCCAAACAGAACCCCCAAAGGCTCAAAAACAGGTAAGGGCCGCGGCATTGCTTGGGCCATGCCGCGGCCCGCCCTTCTTCTTCAGCATGAAACTTCTTCGAAGGGCCGCGGCTCACCAAGAACCATGCCGCGGCTCGACCCTTCGAACCCAGAAAAAAACCACCATTTTACTCTCTAAACCTCACCTTAAACCATCCCAAACACATATCTCAACCCCAAAACATCATAACCCAACTCAAAACACAATCATATTCAAAATCCACCCATTTGATCTCAACTTAAGAGGTCTAAACCCATAAACCAAAAACATAAACCAAAGCTTGAAAAGCTTAAACCATGCTTCAAATTTCACAAATCAAAACATAAATCAAACTTAATTATGCATAAATTCCTTACCTTAAGTAGAGAATCCAACCCTAAGCTTCCTTCATCCCCTAAGTCTCCAATTTCAGCTCCCTTCTTCTTCTTCATGCCCTAGCTTTTTCCCTCTCTTTTTTTCTTCTCTTCAATTTATCGAAGTATTAAATGACCAAGCCCCAAACCGTGTACCCCTTAATACCCAGCTTCCATATATCAAATTCCCAGCCAAATGACCATTTTACCCCTCCTTGCCTATCCTTTCCTAACTAAACCTCAAGGGCACTTAAGTCTTTACACTTCTATTTCATTTCTACAATTTTCTACCTAGAACTTGTTACTCTCAGCAGTAACTAACGGTTACCCAGGTTACTAAATCTCCAATAACCATTACCCGCTAAATCTCAACTTAACCATAGAATTCCCAAGGTACCCCTAGGCTCCTCCCGAGCCGGGTATAGAAATCCCGTTGTGACTCTTAAGTTAACTAGCTCTCTAGGACCGTCTCGGCACGTGCATCATAATAATAACACCACACTCACGTGGTACAATTCACATATCAATATGGTTGTGCCCAAACATGGCCAAAATTACAATTATGCCCTTCAAACACAATCAGGGCCTACATGCATACTAATACACATAGTCATGCATCTCAGATAAATAAATAGTCAAATAACATGCTTTAAATCATAACCATGCATTTAACAAATAAAATCACACATAAATCCTGACATGCCCTCCTGGCACACCAATCAAGGCCCTTAAACCTTATTAGTGATTTTGGGTCGTTACACACACCTTCAGTTTCTCTAACCCTTTTATCCATTCTGTCGCAGGGTATCACCAAGAAACTGAACCTATCTTCAAATTTCTTCACAGTCTTCCAAAGTATCCTTAGAATCACCTAGACTAGAGTGGGAAATTCTCAACGCATCAGATAGATACAAAGAGAAGAAGAAGAGAAGAGAATATTGAGGCTTAGAAAAGGACTTTTGTTGTAGAGAGAGTCTAAAACCCTAAAGCATCAAAACTAGATCTTTTGATCATCTGTTCATCTCCAGATCTTCTGTTTTCAACTCTCACTTAGCATTCCTTTTATAGGCTCAATTAGTTCACTTATTTAAATTAAAAAAATTAATAAAATAACAGGTAATATCAGCCATTAGGTCAAAATTATCATTGGCTTTAGGCCCGTGAAATTTCCCATTTAATTATAAGACTGTTGGAATTAAATCAAGGTCTGTATTATTTTCTACTGATTAATTAATTAAATAATTATTTGAATCTTTTATCAAATTAATTATTTATAATTTGAACCTTCATTTAAACTTATTTATTAATTTAGACACCAATTTATCTTAATAAATAAATCTGCCCTAAAATCTTTTTTCTTCTCTAACTTGTATAACTCTGTGAAACTATCCAAAATTGACCTAGTCCACTTTGATAATTAAATCAATTAATTGTGACTATCTAGATGGTTTTATCCAAGGTACAATGGGGACCATGGGCCTATGAAATCAAGCTCCAATAAGTTATCATAAATTCAACAAATAAATTTACTAACTTATTAATTCTTTGTGACTCCACTAAAGACTCAGAATTGCACTCTTGAATTCATTGTTACAACCATAATTATCACTCAATCCTCTATCTACGGTCTTCAATGAGATGGGACTAAAATAATGTTTTACCCCTAATTGTATTTTATCCTTTAAACACTTAGTTCCATGTAAATGACATGCCAGTAAGATAATATGAATTACTAAAATGAGATCTCTATCATTTTGCACCTCGAACCAAACTAAAAAGAAACCATCATTTTACTTCTTCATCAGAAGCTATAGATGTTCATATCTATGATTAACACTCCTACTCAATTATACTATCGAGTTCTCAAGATGTAAGTATGGGCTAGTCCCTAGGGTAAGCTGGTAACGAACAAGTCAAAGAACTCAAATAATACAATCAGTTAGAATACTAAACACTCAGAATTAAGATTGAATTGACATATGGTCAACTATATGATATGACTAGAATAAAAGATAACGGTATGTTTACTTATCTTATCTACTGTCAATATCGATCTAGTCCGATGTAATAAATACATCAAATCTTATATTCTTTGCTAATGTTCTAGAAAGAACATAATACTATAATGTGTAAGTAGACCGTATCGTAGATTGGCAAGTCAGTGTAAATCATGTGCACTTACTAATCTTAGGACTAACTTATGTTTGAACATATAATCATATTTATATTCCACTATGATTACATCACTATAAATATGATTAGATATATGTTCGGATTTAATAGAAATTTATATTAAACAAATCATGAAATTAAAAATATGAGCAAAATGATTGACTAAGTCAAAAAATGATTTCTATTCTTTTATTGATAATAAAATGATATTACAAAGAAATTGAGTTTAAATTAGGGCATAAAACCCCAACAAACTCCTACTTACACAAATTGAAACTAATGCCTTAATTCTACTAATCCCATTTCCTTGATATGCTTATCAAATGTTTCTTCTGGTAGTGTCTTTGTAAACGGATCTTCAAGATTGTCTTCAGGTGCAGTCTTCATAACATTCACATCTCCCCTGGCCACATATTCTCGAATTATGTGATACTTCCTTTCTATATGCTTACTCCTCTTGTGACTTCGAGGATCTTTCGAGTAGGCTATCGCTCCTGTGTTGTCACAAAACAACACAAATGGTTTATCCATATCTGGAATAACACCAAAATCTGTATAGAACTTCTTTAGCCAAACTATTTCCTTAGATGCTTCAGACGCAACTATGTACTTAGACTCCATGGTGGAATCTAAGATCACAGACTGCTTTATGCTTCTCCATTTCACAACTCCACCCATAAGAGTAAACACTATTCCAGAAGTAGACTTCCTGTCATCGACATCAGTCTGAAAATCTGAATCGGTGTAGCTTACAGGGTTAAGAACACCACCCTTGTAGACTAACATATAATCCCTAGTCCGCCTTAAATACTTTAGAATATGCTTAACTGCTATCCAATGTTCCAGTCCTGTGTTTGACTAATACATGCTCACTACTCCCACTACATAGCAGATATCTATTCTAGTACACAACATATCATACATCAGACTTCCAATTGCAGATGCGTAAGGAACTTTTCTCATTGCATCTTCCTCTTCAGGAGTCTGGGGAGACTGCTTCTTTGAAAGATGAACTCCATGGCAAGACGGTAGACATCCTTTGTTGGAATTTGTTATTGATAAACGTTCAAGAACTTTATCAATGTAAGCTGCTTGAGATAGAGCTAAGAGTTTGTTCTTTCTATCCTTAATGATCTGGATACCTAGAACATAACTTGCTTCACCCAAATCATTCATCTAGAATTGAGTGCTCAGCCAATTCTTCACATCTAACAATTTATTAACATTGTTTCCAATGAGTAAGATATCATCTATATAAAGAACCAAGAATACAATTATTTGATTTGCCTTTAGTTGGTAAACACAAGGCTCATCAATATTTTGTTCAAAGCCATACGTTTTAATTATTTCATCAAACCTAAGGTTCTAGGAACAAGAAGCTTGATTAAGTCCATAAATGCACCTACTCAACTTGCAAACTTTTCCAACTTGTCCAGCTACTTTAAATCCTTCTAGTTGATTCATATAAATTACTTCGTCAAGCTTCCCATTAAGAAAAGTTGTCTTGACGTCCATTTTCCAGATCTCATAGTCGAGAGTGGCTGCTAGGGATAGGAGGATGCGAATGGACTTGAGCATGGCTACCGGACTAAAATTTTCCTCATAGTCCACGCGTTCTCTTTGGATATAACAATTTTCCACTAATAATTTTGATCTTTCCACCAACACCTCATTTCTTCTTGTAGATCCACTTGCACCCAATGGCCCTAAAGTCACTAGGTGCTTCCACAAGATCCTAGACAGAATTTGAGTACATGGACTCCATTTCCTGTTTCATGGCTTCGAGCCATTGTTCCTTTTCAGGGATAGCCATTGCCTATTTGAAAGACAACAAATCATCGTCACTAGTGTCACCAACAACCATATTGGTTTCACCATCCAAACCATAGCGAACTGGGTTCCTAGAAACCCTCCCACTACGACGAGACCTCGTGACTGTTTGCTCAGGAACAGTGGTACTTTTTTCATCTAAATCGACTTGCGTTGGTTGGACATGAAGAGTGGGAATTTAATCATCAACTTTCGATGATGATGATAGAACATTGGTTGGAGTCAATTCTTCAACCATCTCTTCTAAAATTACTTTGCTACGCAGTTTGAAGTTTTTAACATAGTCATTCTCCAGAAAAGTAGCATTCGTAGAAGTAATCACTTTCTTTTTTAAATGACTATAGAAAAGTCCACCCTGAGTGCTTTTAGGATAGCCAAAAAAAACATGCAAACTTCGGGTCTCAGTTCTCGCTTTCCTTCCTATTTCCTCAGGACGTGGGTGGGACACCCCCAGATTCTAAAATGACGTAAACTAGGTTCACGACCATTACAACATTCAAAAGGTGTTTTGGGGATTGATTTGGACAGTACGACATTTAGAATATCGTTCGCAGTTTCAATTGCATGTCCCCATAATGAAGTTGGCAAAGTTGAGTAACTATGCATGCATCTAACCATTTCCTATAAAGTTCTGTTCCAGCGTTCCGCTACAGCATTTTGTTGCGGAGTACCCAGGGCAATAAGTTGTGATAAAATCCCAAGTTCAGTTAAATGATCTTGGAACTGCATATCCAAATATTCTCCACCCCTATCAGATCGCAAGATCTTTAACATTTGACCTAATTGGTTTTGAGCCATAGCTAGGAATTCCTGAAACTTTGAAAATGTTTCTGATTGCCTATGCATTAGGTAAAAGACATAACTATCCAGAGTAATCGTCAATGAAAGTGAAGAAATACTCAAAACCACCACTGGCTTGTACATTCAAAGGTTCACAAACATCTAAATGAACAAGTACAAGTGATTCTTTGGCCCTATCACTCTTTGTAGAGAATGGACGATTGATCAGTTTGCCTTCTAGACAAGATTCACAGACAGGTAATTCACTAAGGTGATTTCCCTCAAAGACTCATCCTTTGTTAGTCTTTGAATTCTATCATAGCCAATGTGACCTAGTCTCAAATGCCATAAATACGTCATGTTATCGTTATCGGTGTTTTGACATTTATAGGTCCTAGGTTTAGCTACTTTGAATAAATCATTATTAAGTGTGAGGGGTACGTTAGGTCACATAATATAAATCTCGTTTTCCAAGCATGCAATACACAATAGTAATCCATTGAAAGAAATAAATATATTAGAACTTGTGAAAGTCATAAAAAATTGTTCTAATTGCAACATAGAAACTGAAATTAAATTTCTACTAAAATCCAGAATAAAAAATACATATTTAAAAATTAAATATTCATTTCCGAACTTCAGGCGAGCTCTTCCTCTAGCTTGGACCGCAACAAACACTTCGTTCTCAACTCTAAGCTTTAAGCCGCCTTCGTCCACTTCCTCCCACGATTAAAGAAGTTGTAAAGAGTAACAAACATGGTTAGTAGATCTAGAATCAATAATTCAAATGGATTTATCATTCTCTAAAACACATGTTTCTAAGATATATGAACTATAATCATTACCTTTGTTTTTCGCTGCTAGAAACTTGGGGCAATCTTGTTTCCACTGCCCCTTCTCATTGCAGTGAAAGCACTTATCTTTACGTTTCTTGTTTTTCTTTTTATTCCCCTTAGGTGTATGTGCACTCGTCTTTGCAGCCTTTGCAGGCCTGGGGTTGCTGTTTTGTCCATCTTTCCTCTTGTTTCCAGCTTTCGAAGATGATGCTTGGTTAGCTTCAGTCTTAGTTAGATCAGCAGTAGCAACAATCTTCTCATGTCCCTTACTTGGTCCACCCATGATTGACTCGAAAGTCTGAAACTTGTTCATGAGCTGCGTCAAACCATAGTTCAGTTCATCACGAACATGCGGAGACGGTGCCATCCGAGCATTGACATATTTCTTGGTGGCCTCAAAGTGAGTCTGCACAAACCTTGCACCAAACATGTCTTGGAGCTAATCCGTGATTTCGTAGGCCATCTTGACATTCTCCATCTTTGTCTTGAGAGTGTGGATCATACTAGTCAACATGTAGTGTTGTGCCTTGTTATTAGTTGCCTACCAATGCTCGTATTTATCTCTTACAGTCTTGGTAGCTCCTTTAGTTGGAACTTCTGGGGATTCCTCAATCATGACGAACTTTGCGTTGTCACCAATGAACACTATGTTGATATTCTACTTCCACTTCAGGAAGTTTTCTCCAATGAGTTTCTCCATAGAAAGTTGAGATAGAATGGGAGTAGACACAGCCATAATAATACTATGTATTGTCAATAAAATAGAAATCAATCACTTTTGCTCAATAAAACTTTTATTCAGTCTAATATCAAGAAATAGCACTACATATACCACAAAATATGTAAGGTATGGAAAAAAATACCAAAATAATCATATCTCTATTTCTTTAGGTTTTTAACTATTCTATGATATTGTTGTCCCGATTAGCGAGAGTCAAAAAATATCATTAGTTAAATAGAGTTGTAAACTCATTAATAATAGACACCATTATTAACAACCTACTATTCGATCAAAATAAGAAAACAAAATCTTTTATTTTATGTGCTAGACCCACAGTTTCGATAATCATAGATTTAGTCCTAGTAGTAACCGTAGGGTGAGTCTAGTATAATTTGACCTATAATTATCTATCTTTCGAAATCTAACCTTGTCAAAATAAATAATGAACACCTTCCGTAGGGGGGTGAATTGAAATGTCTCGAGGCCCCATTAAGATTTTGACCTTGTTAAACTAACGGTGGAGATCAAATATAATTTTTAAAATAAGTTCATTATTTAATTAAAATAGTGTTTTATTATAAATTTTCAAAAATTAATAACTATGGTTCTCCAAAAAATTGTAAAACTAAATTTTTAAAACCAAAGTCCTATAACTTTCTATTAATTCTAAAGTGTCAAATTGAAACAAATTCAATTAAATTATAATTAATTTGTTACTAATCAATATTTAGGTTTAACTATTATAATGAACCTATATAATTAAGTCCAACTCAGGCAAATGGATCTTAACAATTGGGCTTGTATGGTGGAGGGTTGGCTCCAGTATGTCATTCCCACTACTAAGGCCCCCATACTTCCATACAAGCTCCAAAAGATAAGAATTTAAACCTTCGTTTTATTAATTGTTATTAATTGATTGGGCCTACTATAGTCATGCAAAGCAAATGGGCATTGACAAGTGGAACCACCCACAAGAGAGGAATTTAAACTTTATATTTTCTAATGGGCCCAAATAAAACCTATCATTTTATGAAAATCTTATTTAGCAAAATCTATATATTAAGCAAACATATGGGTCACTATATGCATCTAAGCCCAATTGCAAAAATACCACATATAGTGCAAACAGGCATGTCATAATTGGATGGGCCTAATCATGTGTTGCGAAGCTACGCAAGTATACGTAATCGCTTTTGTAGTTTATTTGGGTAAGACCGATATCATTCCCACGGAGACTGATTATCAAGTACCAATAGCCTATTTTATTTTCTATTTGGTAATCGAAATTGGAATTTTTAAAACTAAAAATAATAAATAACAAAATTAAATGAAGAACAACAAAGAACAATAAACTTGCAATAAACTTGATTCAAATATATAAATGAGAAATTAGGGATTCTAATCTCCTCTACTATCCACTTTATTATTCATTTATGCAATCACAATGATAATTCTTCTCACTAGGATGAAAGACGTGCAAAAGTGTTAAATATTCGGGTTAAGAATTATAAAACTCGACCTAATGCAAATTCTCTATATTTCTATGAGAAATTTAAACAATAGGAAGCAATGAACTCAGCCCTAAATCACATAGACCAATTTGATACTCTCGTTCTAAATTGAAATCTAAGTCTATTCAATTTTAGCATATCCAAATCTCACTTCTCAGATTTAGATTCGAATTCATAAATAGCATGTAAAAGGTGCGCAGTCAATTACATACACAATAAGCACAAATTGAATAGATCTTAGATGAAGAAGAAATAGAAAACTTCCATTAATTCACAATAAAGCTTCAAGAGATTAAATTAAAAACCCTAAATAGAATTTAGTTCATGTTCATCACTAAGAAATCCATAAACATGAAATTAACATAAACTAAAAGTAAAAAAAAAAAAAAAGAAGAAGAAAAGAACTCTAAATGATAGATCCCCTCTTCATCCAAAGCATTCCCAAGCATTTCTTTTCAGTTCCCAACCGTCCAAAAAAATTCAGTCTCCCCTCTCAAAATCGCAATTAAGACCTAATTAGCGTTTTTTTTAACATGAAATGACCAAAACACCCTTCATTCAAAATCTGCGTTTTTCACATTTCTGGACATATTCTGTGGCGCAATATGTCATTTTTGCGGTCACAGGAATGTCCTGGAAATGCCCCAACTCTTCTGGAATTGCGGCCATAGAATCCTCTTCCTGCGGTCACAGAAAGTGCTCCGAAACAATGTTTTCCACCAACTTTTGTCATTTTGTTGGTTTTCCACTCCTAAGCCACCTAAAGCCCTTCGACACCTGAAAACACATAGAAAACAAGCATAAAATAGAACAAAATAAAACTAAACACCTAATACTTAACCTGAAAACACATAGATAAACGAGTCTAAAACTCGTTTATCAACATGTTACTGTATGAACAAGTCTTTGAATTTATGCAAAAATACCACATTTTATTTCATTTGCAAAATTACCACAATTAATTTTTTAGAATTTATCCATAATTCGAATTAATTAAAAAATTTCAACAATAAATAAGACATTTTAAATGAAATTTATTAACAATTAACAAATGTTAATTTAAATTTCATTTATCAACAATCAACATAGTCTAGGTCATTTTGAAAAATATTAACTTAGCTTAAATATGATTTATCAACAATTAACAAAAGTTAATCCATTTATTAAAAAAATATATTTTATTAATTGGTTTGCAAAACATGATATTGTTAAAAATTTACCAGTTATAAATTTTTAAAACAAATATCATTAGTTGTTTTTAAAAAAATATCTTAAACAGTTATACAAATTCAAATATCCATAAAAATATCTAGTTAACAAATTTTCAAATATCAAATAATTTAAATATTAAAATCCATAGAATAATCAAATATTAATATTTTCAAATATATGATTTCAAAAAATATCTTTAATATACGATAACTTAATTCAAATATTTTAATATATTAAACGATTTAAAATTAAATAGCTAACATAATTTAAAATTTGAATTTGTATCTTTGTAAAAAATATCTAATTTTTTAAATATCAAAAAACAAAAATATCGTATTTCAAAAAACATTTTTTTAAATAATAAAAAAATTGATATTTCTGTATTAGCCTGTTAAAAAATACATTCAAAATTCAAATTTTAAGAAAAAATTTATCGCAGGTCGCGGCCACATGACTAATCTGGGCAATTTTCGTGCTCTAGCCACGACCACGGGTTTATAGAGGTCGCGGCCACTAGACATTGACTCCCAGGCCACTGGCAATGAAACCTAGTGGCTGCGGCCACAGAACAAAATATGATATATTTTTTTTTAAATGTTTAATTTTTCAATCCAAAAAAGTTTTCTAAATCATTTTTACGATATTTTACACCAAATAAGGCATTTATAAAAATTAATTGCAAAGAAAATACAACAAAATAATCCAAATTTGCTAATAATCACATAAAATCAATATGATTCATAAAAGACAAGAAATTCATCCAATTACTCAACACATCAAATAATTCTAATTATACCATTTTCATGCATGAAAATAAAGATTATCAAAGGCTCTAAGGTCAGTTGTTCGGAAAACTTATACATGATCTTATTTATTTTCATGTATATCATATATTAGACAAATTAATATAAGAAAACCTAGAACATGTTTCTATAATTGAATTTAAACAGAGATAATGATAAGAACACTTACATTATACGCAGCAGAATGAATAAGTCATTCCTCCAGCTTCTCTAACCCTTTTATCCTTTCTGTCATAGGGTATCACCAAGAAACTGAATAGATCTTCAAATTTCTTCACAGTCTTCCAAAGTATCCTTAGAATCACCTATACTAGAATGAGAAATTCTCAACACGTGATATAGATAAAAAGAGAAGAAGAATAGAAGATAATAGTGAGGCTTAGAAAAGGACTTTTGTTGTAGAGAGAGTCTAAAACCCTTAAGCATCAAAACTAGATCTTCTGATCTTCTGATCATCTGTTCATCTCCAAATCTCTATTTTCAACTCTCCCTTAGCATTCCTTTTATAGGCTCAATTAGGTCACTTATTTAAAATAAAAAATCAATAAAATAATAGGTAATATCAGCCTTTAGGTCGAAATTATCATGGGCTTTAGGCCCGTGAAATTTCTCATTTAATTATAAGCTTGTTGGACTTAAAATAAAGCCTATATTATTTTCTATTGATTAATTAATCAAATAATTCTTTAAATCTTTTATCAAATTAATTGTTTATAATTTTAACCTTGATTTAAACTTATTTATTAATTTAGACACCAATTGTCTTAATTAATAAATCAGCCCTAAAATCTTTTTTCTTCTCTAAATTGTATAACTTTGTGAAACTATCCAAAATTGACCTGGTCAACTTTGATCATTCTAATTGATAATTAAATCAATCAATTGAGACTATCTAGATGATTTTTTCCAAGTTACAGTGGGGACCATGGGCCTATGAAATCAAGCTCCAATAAGTTATCATAAATTCAACAAATAAATTTACTAATTCATTAATTCCTTGTGACTCCACTAAAGACTCAGAATTGCACTCTTGAATTCATAGAACGCTCTATAACCAATATAGATACGTTATTAGTTATTCATTGTTACAACCATAATTATCACTCAATCCTCTATAGACAGTCTACAATGAGATGGAACTAGAATACTGTTTTACCCCTCATTGTATTTTATCCTTAATACACTTAGCTCCTTGTAAATGATATTTCAGTCAACTAATTTTAATTACTGAAATGAGATCTCTATCATTTAGAACCTCAAATCAAACTAAAAGGAAACCATCATTTTACTTCTTCGTCAGAAGCTATAGATGTTCATATCTATGATTAACACTCCCACTCAATTATACTACCGAGTTCCCAAGATGTATGTATGGGTTAGTCCTTAGGGTAAGCTGGTAACGAACAAGTCAAAGAACTCAAATATTACAATCAATTAGAATACTAACCACTCAGAATTAAGATTGAATAGACATATGGTCAACTATATGATATGACTAGAATAGATAATAACGGTATGTTTACTTATCTTATCTGTTATATTATTTTATAATATAATATTTTAGATAAAATAAATGTGACAAAGAGTGTCACATATTATAACATATAATAGAGAGTTACAATATTTAGATATGTGTGAATATCCAAATATGTAACATATTTGGTGTTACAAATTCAGTCACAAATTTGTAACTTCCAGATATTGCCCAATATTGTGTAGATTTGATGTTACACAATATTGAGATGAATTTCTTAAAGCCATATGTGAAATGGCTATTAGAGATATAATTTTAACCCCAATAATATATTTTGGGGGTTACAAAATCAATTGAGAGTGGATTGGAATCGTTTGGAAAAACAACACATTTTTGTGTGCTGAAATTGGTCAGTGGCCGCGGCCAGAAGATGTTGGTGGCCGCGGCCTAGGGAACAGAGACCAGTGGTCGCAGCCACTGATTCTCCTGGCCGCGGCCAAAGGTGCTTGACTGACAAAATTTTTTTCAATTTTGTCCAACATTTTTTAACGGCTCCAAAACCCCAAATAACTCCCAAATATCATTTTTAATTCCATAAACATCCAATTAATCATTGGTAACAGCCATGGGGTTTGGCAGAATTTAAAATTCAAAGGGTGTCTCTATGCTCTATAAATAGGAGCCTATAGCTCACTTGTAAGACACAACTTTTCTATCCATTAGAGCACTTGGCTAGAAAACACCTAGAGGCTTGATTATTCCATAAAGAAATTTCCAAAATCTGTGAGAGATCCCTAAGTGCTTGAGTTAGGGGGAAATAAGCTTTTGGACAAAGGTTTCAAACATTGTTCAAGTTGATGATCCCCAACACTCTTCACATTGGTTGTGTGAGTGAGAGTTTCTTGTTATTTGTTCTTGTTCTTATATTTTCTACTATTTCTTTTCTTCTTATTCTATTTACTTGTATTTTTGTTTAGAGTTGTAATCCTCTCATTTCTTTTGTTACAAACATTTTTACTTTATTTGTATCATTTTGCTTAGAGTTGTATTTGACCTTCTAATCATTCTCTTGTTTATTTGTATTTTCATTCATAGAGTTGTAACATTATTTAATCAATATTATTTATTTGTAATATTTTGTCTAGAGTTGTAATATTTCGTACCAATTTCCATTGATACAACATATATTTTCCTATCATTGTCTACTGTCAATATCGTTCCAGTCCAATATAATAAATAAATCTGATCTTTTCTACTTTGCTAATGTTCTGGACAGAACATAACACTGTAATGTGTAAGTAGAACATATCGTAGAATGACAAGCCAATGAAAATCATGTGCACTAACTAATCTTAGGACTAACTTATGTTTGAACATATAATCATATTTATATTCCACTATGATTACGTCACTATAAATATGATCAGCTATATGTTCGGGGTTTAATAGAATTTTATATTAAACAAAGAGTCATGAAAAAAAAAATGTGAGCAAAGTGATTGACCAAGTCAAAAAATGATTTCTATTCTTTTATTGATAATAAAATGAGACTACAAAGAAATTGGGTTTTAATTAGGGCATAAAATCCCAAAACTTGAGGGCATTAAAGAAAAAGATTTTGGGCAAGGGCATTTTAGCCTTTTTCATGTGCATGGATAGACTAAGTAAAGAAGAAGCCTTTGAAGAGACTTGATGAAACTAAACACTCAGCTTCTCCTTCTCTCTCTTGTTCCCTTAAAACTCTTGGGGAAGTTTTTAATATTTGAAGAATATTGGCTTGGGGAATGAGAGCTTGAAGCTAGGATTGGGTTAGGATCAATGAAGGGTCGGATTACTCAGATAAGGTAAAATTCTTTGCTCTGTTTTGCTGGGAATTCTAGTGCAGTTTCATATTTTATTAAGTTTTAAGCTTATGGTTGGACATTGAATTGGAGTAGGGTTGTGGCTTGGTTTTTGGTGTGTTTGTGTTGCCTTAGATGTATTATTGAGGATTTGAGACTCAATTCAGGCTTTGGTTGTTTATTGGGGTGAATTTGGAAGGTTTTGGCTCGAACGAAAAATGTTGAAAAACTGGGTTCGCGGGGTTACGCTATGGCGCTGTTCTTGGAGCGTCGTGGCCAGCATGAACTTAGTGGCCAAGTCAGTTCCCTAAATTGTCCTAGCGCTGCGGCACCTGGTGGGTTGCATTGCGGTGCGTGTCCAGGGAAAATAGGTTAGGGACTCTCTGACTTAAGGCGCACTGTAGCCCTTCAGTGCTTTGCCGCAGCGCTAGTGGGAAAGTTACCCAAAAGGGGTTTTGAGTGCGAGGACTCAAACCTAAGGGCTCGGGAAGGGTTCAACTACCCGATTTAGTAGCATTTGAGGTCTTGGAGGCTAGGACTCGAACTAGAAGCCTTTATTCACTCATTATTGATGTATATCTTTTATTATGGTTGTGACTAAGGTACTTATTGGGCTTGGAAAGGGATCGTGCTCGAGGGTCGTTTCTATTTACATAGTGCTTGGATCAGAGGTAAGAATATTGCACCCGGACTTTGTTTAGGGCTTGGCCTAAATATAGTACACAATTGTCGCTATGTTGAGAAAGTTTTATTAAACATGTAAACTGCGCTATGTTTACCTGAGTTAAGTAATAACTGTTTATTTGTATATCTAATTGAAAAGCTCGGCATATAAGTCGAGAGTTATCTATTATGTCTAATTGAAAGGATCGGCTTATAAGTCGAAAGCTTATCGATTATATTCGATTGAAAAGCTAGACTTATAAGTCGAAGCTTTATCTATTATATATGACTAAAAGCTTGGCTTATACGTAGAGGATCCATCGATGATAATTGACAAAAAGATTGCCTTATTAGTCAAGGATATATCTACTTTAAAGACTCGACTTATAAGTCAAAGGTTTAAAAGACTAGGCTTATAGGTCGAGGGTTTAAAAGACTCGGCTTATAAGTCGAAGGTTTAAAAGACTCGGCTTATAGGTCGAAGGATTAAAAGACTCTGCTTATAAGTCGAAGGTTTATAAGGCTCGACTTATAAGTCAAGGGTTTCAAGGCTCGGCTTACAAGTCGATGACGACAATAGAGTGTTGAATTCCAGTCGATATGGTTAAGCTAACCAGGTAGCGTGATATACGCTTGAACGGCTCTAAGGCCGCCTAAAATAATAAGTGTCTGGTACGCTTGGCCAACTCTAAGGCTGGTTATACGTAGAATTGGGCAATAGGCCGCCTAAAATAGTCACTTATCTGGATTGATCGCATGCATGAGTATGGTTATTACTGCTTATAAGCATGATTATGTTTTCTTGCTGAGCCTTGGCTCGCGGGTTCTAAATGGTGCAGGTATAGGAAAGGAAAAGTTGGACATCCATGAGTTGGAGAGCTTCAAGGGTAGAGTGTACATATGTGGCCTACTCGTCTGCCATGGCCAAGGTTTCCCGTTGGAACTAGGGTTGGACCCTAATTTTGCCACCTAGGTCGGATTTTGTATACATTTTGAGTTTGTAACAGTTTTAAACTCTGTTGGACCCCATGTATTGAAATCAAACTCTTTTATTGAAATAGTTGACTTTTGACCAAAATTTTTAGTACTTAAACATGTGGTTAGTTTCAATTACATGTTTCAAGTCCAAATTACTCGTTTAGCGAGTTGAGCACTATTTATTTATACAGTGTAATGGTCCTAGATTAGGAAAACGTTACAGAAGTTATCTTCCTCTTCATCCTCCAACGCTAGAGAGTCGTATAGTACAGAGAGACTACATTGGAAACATGAGCCTCCGAAGACAGAGTATCACAGAATATCACCCGAGAAGTCACTGTAAAATAACAACCCCCACGAAGAGAGAAAATTTTAATATAAAGAGAGCTTCGTTCAGAAATTTCGTTTAACTAATCCCAATTAATTTCCCATAATTCTATATCTTTTTGGTGGTCTGAGATCGTATACTCGAGCATGACATTAGACCAATTTACTTTGCGAGCACAATCCTTACTAGGGAGCATTTAATCTTCAAGAGTTTCCTCTTTTGGCTAGCTTATGTATTAAGTTCTCACTTATATACTGAAGCACCTTCTTATAGAATGAAATCATTTAGTTATATTTGACCACGCACGTGCTAATAAAACAATCATAAAAACATTAACACGAATTGTTTTATATTAATTGTTTATAATTTATGATATTTTGAAGGAAATCTGATGGACCCAAAATAGGTATGCTCTAACTATGTAAATCGCAATCGCACGAATCGTATATATAGTATAGAGTTCATATAAGTAAGGATGTCGAACCCAAAAGAGTTGTCTAAAATAAAAATAAAAAACTATTTTAAACCAAAATTAAATAAATTTTAACCTAACTCCAAAGATTGATAAGATTTAATGTCAAGAAAATAAAATAAAATATTGAAAATAAAGATATTTAAGAAGAAAAATAAATCAATTATGATTTACAAATAAGTTGTAAAAGAAAGATTATTAAGATACTGGAATCCACAAAATGTAAGTTTAATAATATTTATTAGTATATTGATTCCCAATATTTAGTGAAAGTTAAAATAAATCAAACCATCATTTTTCAAATAGATTTATAATTTAAGCACAAATTATTTCTAAAAAGATAGGATTTTTTCTTCACTTTTCAAAAAATATAATTTCAAAGTATTTAATGTAAATTAACCTAATGAAACAACAAAAAATCAAATAACATTATTTATAAGGCAAAACATAATATTTTTGTTCTAAGCATTGGATGAGTACAATTTAATGACACATCTTAATAAAAGAATATTATGTTTTGCAAAATGAAGAACAAAGTACAATATTAATCCAAAATACAAGATATTAAAGATGAAAGACATATATGATGAAGGAAAAACCATAAACTTTGTTGCATTACAAGGGAAATCAACATACAACAATAAATACTATCTAGTTACAAGTTGCATCTTCATGATCTTAATAATCTTATGAAAAATATTAGAAGCACATAACTAGAATCCAAAATATATTACAAAAGAAATACATACTTGGCACAAAATGGTCTTCCAAAAGGAAAAGAGAAAGTGTAGAAAAGATTATAGTAACCAAATATCAAGCATCCCAAAAATGGTCTTGAAATTCTTTATTTATAGTCAAAATGAGAGTATTAAAATAATCAATTTAAATAATTAAATTGATTAAATTAACTAAATAAAGTAAATATGACATGTAGAGGTACATTTTAGGGTGTAATAATGAATTTTGTGGTAAAATATGTAGAAAAGTTGGATAAAAAAATAACATTTGTGGGACAAGGGGACAAGGAGACATTTGTGGGCTCAAGAGGAGAGAAGGTAGGCTGGGTTGGGGTTGCTACAGGGAGCAAGCGGGCTAGGCTGGGCTGGGCTGGGCCTGGCAGAGGGGCAAGCGGGCTGGGCAACTTTGGGCATGGCTTTTCAGAAATGCCACTTTTTTTCTTTCTTTTTCAACTCTCAACTTTCTTGCTCTTCAAACACAAAAATGCACCAAATTTCCTACAAAATAAACATAAATTAAATCATAATCAAATATTTCAATTATAAAATAAATCATATTAATTCTTTGAAAAATATTAATAACTTAATTTAATTTAACATTTAAGTTCAATAAAAGTGCATTTTTATTACTAATCAATCAACACTAATTTAAATAATTAAACTACAACATATTACAATAAAATATCTATAAGAACATATAAAAATCTAAAAAAAAAATTACAATAAGACTAATAAATTAAAAATTACTCAAAAACTTAATAAATTACTTAAAAATTCAAAGATTAAGCAACAATTAGCATAAAAATATAGTAAATAACTTTAATGTGAAGAGTTATCAAAATCTATGTACAAAATTTCCTAGTAAACATAATAAAAATTAGTAATTTAATTATTTTTACATAAAATGTCATTTTTCGTTAAGAATCTCATTTTTAATTAGTTATACATAAATAAAACAAAATAACACTAAATAAAATGAAAGAAGAGTTAAGAGCCAAAATAAAGATTTTTTTTTTTAATGGCCAAAAAATAAAGATTAGAAATATAAAGAGAATAAAATACACATAATATCAATTATTATTATTATTATTATTATTGGGGTAAATAAAAAAATTTCTTCCCGAACAATGATCTCAGTAGAGTTTTACTGTAAAGACTCAATGTTTTAAAATTAAATAATATATACATTTTTTTTTGTGGGACCCACCGAGTCAAAGAACTCCCTTTTCTTCTTCTCCTTTCTCTTTCCCTGACACATCTCTCTTTCTCTCCTCTTTCTTCTTCCTTTATTTCTTTCTCTTTTTCCTTCTATTTTCTCGACAAGCCACGGCAGGCACCAAACCCAACCACCATCGGCCACCATTTTCGACACGCACCAGAGCTGTAGCTCCCATGACCGGTGATGTAAACAACCCCGAAGTTTTGTGACCACTGAAGCAAGGACGCGCCTGTATGATCACTCTGAAGTTTCACCATCGAAACATTTAGGTGACTTTCTGGCGAAATCTGACCACTGTTCGGTGAGTGGGTGTCACCGTTGGAATCAACTTCGCGAGAGGAACTTCGCCCACCAAATCATTCCAGTCAACTCGCCATTTTTTTCCGGTCAGATTTTGGGTATCTCCGCCCCTTTGGAAGCATTTTCCGGTGACACCAGGGTCATTTAGGAGAATTGGTTGTACATAAGTGTCTAAAGTATCTATTTACTCAAAGAGACTTGAATTTGAGGCAAAGAAGATGGGTCGAGTACATGGAAGATTGTGATTTCACTTTGCAATATCATCCTGGAAAAGCAAATGTGGTCGTTGATGCACTAAGTAGAAAAATCCATGGTACTTTGGCTTGTTTAGCTCTTGAGGATTAGAAAAGAATGATCATGGTGGGTGATTATAATTTGTAGTACTATGAAGGAAAAGAGGTTGCTTGTGTTTCTAATGTGGTGGCTACACCAGTGCTACTTCAGCAAGTTAAGCAATGTCAGTTGCAACATCAGACATTGAGACTTATCTTGAATTGAATTCGAAACGGTGAGTTGTTAGACAGATGGGCGGTAAATGTCGAAAGATTCTTATACCATAAAGGAAGATTGGTCATTGTGAATATCCCTGATCTTAGAGAGTTTGTTATGATCGAGGCCCAAAGATCTATGTTTGCTATTAATTTTGGAAGAACAAAGATGTACCAAGACTTGAAAAGAAAATGTTGGTTGGATGATATCAAGAAAGATGTGGCTAGCTTTGTTGCTAAGTGTATGATTTGCCAGCAGGTTAAAGCTGAGGACCAGAGACCTTCAGGTTTGCTTCAACCTTTGCCTATACCAGAATGGAAGTGGGACAAGATCACGATGGACCTTGTGACTGGATTACCATTAACACTATTGAAGCATGGAATTTTCTGGGTGATTGCGATCGTTTGACCAAATATTCTAATTTTATTCAAATTAGGAAGGATTATAGTATGTCTAGACTAGCCCGACTTTATGTGGATCATATACTTCGACTGCATGGGTTGTCTTCATGCATTGTTTCTGATAGAGATCCTTGATTTACATCAAGGTTTTGGCGAGAATTGCAAAAAGCTTTAGGAGCTGAGCTTAACTTGAGCACCGCTCACCACCCTCAGACAGATGGACAGTCTGAGAGGACCATCCAAACTTTGGAGGACATGCTTCATTCTTGTATTTTTGATTTTGGAGGTAGCTAGGGAGAACCTTTTTCATTGGTGGAATTCACTTATAATAATAGTTACCAGGCCAGTATAGGCAAGGCTCCTTATGAGGACTTATATGGGAGACCATGCAGATCACCTTTGTGTTGGGCAGAACCAGATGATCATGTCATTATTGCACCTCAAATTATTTCTAGAACCACTAAGAAGATCAAAGACATCCAAGAGAGACTTAAGGTTGTTCAAAGTCATCAAAAAAGTTATGTCGATCTCCACCAATGAGAAGTTCAGTTTTAGGTTGGTGACTATGTTTTCTTGAAAGTTACTCCTATGTGTAGTGTGATGAGATTTGGAGGGAAGGTTAAGCTAGCCCCGAGGTATATTGGACCTTTTGAGTTTATCAAGAGGGTTGGGGAGGTCGCTTATCGATTGAACTTAACAGCACAGTTGGGGCATGTTCACAATGTGTTCCATGTGTCGATACTGAGGAAGTATACTCCAGACCCATCGCACATCATTGAGTATGAGGCTATCCCTCTTCAAGAGGATGTGACATATGAAGAACAACCTATCAGAATCATGGCGAGAGAGTTAAAGGTGCTAAGAAACAGAGAGCTTCCAGTACTCAAAGTCTTATGGTGGAACCATAGAGAAGACGAGGCTACTTGGGAGTTAGAGTTAGAGATGTTTGAGAAGTATCCTCATTTATTTAATTTTTAGCTTAAGGTTGTACTTTGAAAATTTTAGGGCAAAATTTCTTTAAGGAGGAAAGAATGTAAAGACTCAAATATTTAAATTAAATAATATATAAATTTTTTGGTGTGACCCACCGAGTCAAAGATTCAAAGGACTCCTTTTTCTTTTACTCCTTTCTCTCTACACGACACTTATCTCTTTCTTTTCTCTTTCTTCTTCCTTTATTTCTTTCTCTATTTCCTTCTCTTCTCTCAGCAAGCCATGGCAGGCACCAAACGCAACCACCACCGGCCATTTTTTGACACGCACAGGAGCTGTAGCTCCCCTAACCAGTAACAACAACTCTGAAGTTTATTGACCATCAGAGTAAGGACGCGCCCGTACAATCACTCTGAAGTTTCATCGTCGAAACATTGAGGTGACTTTCTGGTGAACTTCGACCACCATTCGGCAAGTGGGTAGCACCGTTGGAATCAGCTTAACGAGAGGAACATCGCCCACTAACACATTCTGGTCAGCTCACCATTTTTCTCCGGCAAGATTTTGGGTATCTCCACCCCTTTGGAAGCATTTTCTGCCAACACCGGAGGTAATTTTGGTGAATGCGATGTACTTCAGTGATGTACACATTGAGATGATCATTTTGATATATATAAAGTCAATTTTCGTTACCGTTGATGAAGCACCTCCACTAGCCACCGCAAACCGCCACTGTGCGCGACTGAGGAGAGATTTTTTACTGTTTTCAAATGGTATCATGCTATATGTCATTGGACTCGATTTGAAGAGTAAATTATGATGATGATGATGATGATGATTATTTTTTCAATTGAGGATTGTAGTACAACATGACTTTGAAGCGAGCTAAACTGCTTGGAACATAGGAATCAGGGGCTTAGGAGCATCTCTTTAGACAGAGGATAATGATCCTAAGGAGGTAGAGACTCAACCTGACTAATGGGCTTATTTACTCGTATTGAATGTTGGGGTTTTATCCCCTAACTAAAACTCAATTTCTTTGTAATCTCATTTTATTATCATTAAAAGAATAGAAATTAATTTTTGACTTGGTCAATCACTTTGCTCACATGTTTTATTTTCATGATTATTTATTTAATATAAACTTCTGTTATCCCCAAAATTTCGTTCGATGACGTAGCAATCGGATGGGACAAGTGGCAATGCATGGTCAATAAATGACACATTAATAGTCAATAAATGTGTTGACTAAAGAAGTGAAAAGGTTGGGAGTTGACCTGCGGAGTTGTGATATTAATGGTCAGGAAGTAAATTTAGTCGTCCAGTGATGTGCCATACCCGATCAGTGGTTTGATTTGCCATGCCCGACCAGTGGTGTGCCATGCCCGACCGGTGGTGTGCCATGCCCGACCGGTGGTGAGCCATGCCCAACCAGTGGTGTGATTTTCCATGCCCAACCGGTGGTGTGCCATGCCCGACTAGAGATGTGACATGCCCGACCAGTGGTGTGTCATGCCCGACCAAGAGATGTGACATGCCCAACCAATGGTGTGCCATGCCCGATCAGTGGTGTGCTTTGGCCGACCAGTGATGTGCTTTGGCTGACCGGTGAAGTGTCTTGGCCAAACACTCACTTTAGGGAATGGATTTGGTCGATCGATGGATCAGAATCTCAGGAGTTAATCGTGTAACGACCCGAATTCACTAATAAGGCTTAAGGGCCTTGATTAGTGTCACAGGATGGCGTGTTGGGATTTATGTGTGATTTTATGAGTTAAATGCATGGTTATAATTTAAAGCGTGTTATGTGACTATTTGATTATTTGAGATGCATGACTATGTATATTAGTATGCATGTAGGCCCGGATTGTGTTAGAAGGGCATAATTGTAATTTTGGCCATGTTGGGCATAACTGTATTAATATGTGATGATTGTTGAGACCACAGTGGTATGTGGGTATATCCGTGATTGGTAACTTTCGGCACGAGGCGATCCTAGAGCTGGATAGCGGGGAAAAGTCACAACGGGGCATTATAATTGACTTTGGACAAGTCAAGGAGTATTTTTGATATTGGGTTATGAAAATAAAGAATTGGAGATATATTTAAGGTTAGGATGCCTAGGCGGGAATACTGGGGGATTTTACCATTTTTGCCTCGGGGACATTTTGGTACCCCGAACCTTGAGGTAACCAGCTTAAGTTATAAAAACAAAACAAATAAACCATTTGGAGACTTAGAGAAACCGACCCAGCCTCCACCCTCTCCTCTTCTTCTTTCTTTCCTCTTTCTTTCATGAAATCCACAGAAATCTTAGGAGAAATCAAGCTTGAATTTCTGAAAATTGATGGTGGGATTTGGAGGTTTAGCTCAAGAGTTAATCAAGAACAAATCAGGGTAAAGGTAAGCAATTAATTCTTTTTTTTTCTCAAGTTAATTCTGAGATTTTGTTGGGTTGTGAATGTTTATGGATTTTGATAGTCAAGGTGGAGTTTGAGGCTTGAAACTTTGAAGATAGGTCATGGGATCCTTTGGGAAACGATTCTACAACTGAGGTAAGGTTTAAATTAAAGTTTGATGGTTGAAATTGAGAATTCCATGGTTGGTTTTGAGTTTTAGGTTTGAAATCTCAGAAATTTGGAATTGGGATTTTGGTGAGTATTAGGTTGGATTTTTGGTGGAATTGTGTTGTTTAAACCATCCTAATGTTGTGATTATTAATTGGTTTTGAATTGGGAGCTTTGGGATGGCTTAAGGTGAGGTTTTAAGCTTGAAAATGGTGGGTTTTCTGGGTTCGAAGGGTCGGGCCGTGGCATGGTTCTTGGAGGGCCGCGGCCCTTGAAGGCTAAGATGCGCTGAGGATGGAGGGCGGGCCGCGGCATGGTCCTTGTAGGGCCGCGGCCCTTACCTGTTTCTGGGCATTTTTGTGGCCATGTTTGGGGGCCATGCCGCGGCATGGTTGGGCCATGCCGCGACGCTTAAGGAATTTTGGGATTTTGAGAATTTAGGCTTGGGAATTTAACCACGGGTGCTCGGGATTGAATCTTTTTATATTTTTGGTGAAGTTCAATGTTCCAGGGACTATAACTTGGTTTAGAAACTCATTTGAGATTTATCTTATTGGTATCCATTATCTTGGTTGTGACTAGGTGTTAAGCTAGAGCTCGGGAAGTGGATCGTGCTCGGGGGCGGTCATTTTTCTATTTAAAGCATTTGGAATTAAGGTAAGAAAACCGTAACACCCAAGATTAGGGCATGGCCCCACTGTGTGATTGCAGGGCATGGCCCCAGATTGTATTATATGCAAATGTTTAACCTTAAATGAATCATGATGTGTGTGAATGATTATTTCGAATGTACTATATGTGTGAATATGATGAAATGAACGGCAAGGGCCGAGTGCGGCGTAGGCCGGGTATGGCCGTGGGGCCGAAAGTAACACACAGCACATGGGATGCTTATATTCAGGGTGGGACCCAAGGGATACATGAGTTATCCTCACGGTGAGAACCGAAACCCCAGGCTTTGTTAAGGCTCTGGGTCGGCATGGCTGAGTTTGCTTAGTCTAATGGTTGACTTGTTTATCTGTGGGCTATCTGATATGATTAACTATATATATTTGCATATGTTATGTTCTGCATGAGTTTTCTTGCTGGGCTTCGGCTCACGGGTGCTCCGTGTTGCAGGTAGGGCAAAGACTGAGTCAACCAACCATGAGTACGGAGAGCGTGAAGCGACGCGTACATGTTTGGCCTGCCCGACTGCTTTGGTTGGGGGTTTATTCGAAAATGGCTGTAATAATCTATGATTTTTAGTACTGATCAACTGTAAACTTATTGCAAGATGTAAATAATTTTGAAACCCTATTTTGGGATCCCAATTGTTCAATACTAGAAGTTTTATTGAGTCAACGCATTTTCAAAGATTACAGCCTTAACTTTTTATTAGTCACACTTTTGTTTCAAAACCTCGATTGGCGAGTTCATTGCACTGTTTTGTCTTAAAACTCACTTAGTAACGGCTCTAAGGAAGTAGGGCGTTACAAATCATCTAGTGACTCTTCAGTAAAACCTCAGTAACAACTTCAACCCGAATCGCTCGTAACTACCATGAGAATCTCTCAAATATCCCAAAGTAATAGCTATATTGTTGTAATTTAAATTTGTTTATTATTTATTAATTAAAGTTGGTTGAAACAACCAAGGACCCCGTCAAAATGGGATATTTCTCATGTACGATCCATGAGCCTATAAATAAATGGCTCATGGCATCATTTGAGGAGATCGAATCATTTTTAGACTTGGAAACTCTCTAATTTTGAAACTTTGGGACTGTGACTTAGGGCATTCTTGGGGCATTTTCTGAGAGAGCTTAGAGAGAGAAAGCTTGTATTCTCTAGAGAAACTCTGTATTTTTCTACTTACACTTAAGAAACTCAGTTGGCTCAGGTTCATTTGATCTTAAGTGTAGGATAGATATATCACAACTCCAAGTGGATTAGGCTATTACCAACAAATTGGGGCTGAACCACTATAAAATTACTTGTGTTATTTATTTTCTATTCATGGTTTATTGTCATTTTTGCGTCTACTCGCTGTTGGGCAAAATCGTGGTTGTGACTGTCAGAATCACGTGATCCGCAGGGGAAAGACCAGGTAAAAAGTTATGCAATCCCACACCGCCTGGGGAAGGTTAAGTGTGATGATTCTAAGACTATGTAGGTATGGAACTACACAGTTGAAGATGGCTTAAATGGATTGATGGGTACTACCTATATCAATAAGATGCATCATCTTTTCGGTAGCCCATCGCTTGAGAACTCCAAAGTTAAGCATGCTTAACCTGGAGTAATCTCAAGATTGGTGACCTCCTGGGAAGTTTTCCCAGGAAGCGTACGAGTCAGGACAAAGCACACTGGAAAGACTCGTGTTGGTTTGTAGGGCCAGTCGTCATTCCAAGAAGCAGCCATAGAGATGTAGGGCATTACAAATGGTATCAGAGCCTTGACCCAGCCAGAAGTGTGACCGACGGGGACGTCGGACTCCTACGGGGGGTGATTGTGATAATCAGAATCCCGTGATCCGCAGGGGGAAAGACCGGGTAAAAATTTGTGTGATCCCACACTGCTTGGCAAAGGTCAAGTGTGATGATTCTAAGACTGTGTAGGTATTGGAACTACACAGTTGAAGAGGGCTTAAATGGATTGATGGGTACTACCTATATCAACAAGATGCATCTTCTTTTCGGTAGCCCATCACTTGAGAATTCCAAAGTTAAGTGAGCTTGACCTGGAGTAATCTCAAGATGGGTGACCTCCTGGGAAGTTTTCCCAGGAAGCGTACGAGTGAGGACAAAGCACGCTGGAAAGACTCGTGTTGGTTTGTAGGGCCAATCGGCATTTCAGAAAGCAGCCATAGTGACGTGGGACGTTACTGTGGTCAACATTTTTGGTGCTTTCATTGAGAGCCTGAATAGAAGAAACACACTACTATTCTACCAATATGGCGCCTAGGAAGCCAGTACGTCAACTGCAAAAGAAACTGTTAGACTAGAAGGTCCTGCACCTGAGAACCCTGACACTGAGCCCAGGGTCTTTCTCGAGGAGACAACTCCAGATGTCGAACAACTCTAGGAGGCCATGGGGGCTTTCCAGGAGGAGATGATGCAATTTAACGCCTGGCAGGAGTCTTTCACTGAAGAGATGGCCAGGCAGAGAGCTGTGTTAGAACATCAAAGGCACGATACGGAGGCCAGAAGCGAAGAGATCAGACAATGACAGGAGGAAGTCAACCGGAGACATCGTGAAGCAGCACTTGCTCTAGAAATGGCTACCAAATTGGCTTAAGCCAATGCTCAAGCTGTGGCACGAGCAGCTGTCCAGGGAGCACAAAAGGACAATGCTAGTCAGAAGTCCCCTGCTGGAAGGACGGACTCTCGGGGATCTGACTGGAGTCAAAGAAATCAGACGAGTCGGGCAGATGATGAACTCTGCTCTAGAACTGCATCAACACAAAGGGAGAACTCTAGAACTCCTTCCAGAGGTCACTGGTTGGAAACCTCCCGATCAGAGAGTTACCGGTCGGATAATAAGCACACTCCACCCAGAAACAACCAAACCAAAGCTCCTCGAGATAAAAAAACTCCAAGTTACAAAGATGGACATGTTCGAGACCAGGGGCAGTCATCAGACCGACCGGTCAAAAGAAAAAGAAAAGGAAGGCACTAACCAGCATGGAGATAAAGACTGCCCGGGCCATACTGAAAAGCTGCCACTACATCTCAGCCAGTAGCGTAGTGGGAGAGAGCAGGTCCCGACACAGTAAGCCTTCTGAAAAATCTAAGAGCGCGATGTTTGAACAGGTAGGAGAACATGCTTCCCAGAAGGATCTAAGGGACGTTATCACCAACAAGAGGAAGACCGTCCCGATCATAGGGCAAGATTTGACCCGCCCTACTGATCAAGTAGAAATACTTGATGACACTGCACCAGATGGAAATGCCCGACCAGGAATTGCACCAGCCATCCAAGCCCAGCATGATGCATTAACGACTGCACTGCAAGGTTTATCAAAATGACCTTCCGGTATTGATGCGGTAGACCACATGGGTGGCAGTCCATTTTGTGCCCGGATCAGAGCAGCCTAGCCACCGACAAAATATAAAGCACCGGTGCTGCCGGTATATACAGAAAAGGCGGATCCCATCAGACATGTTGGGAAATTTGAGGACCAGATGGAACTGCTCGGGGTAAGTGACAATTATCGGTGTAGAGTTTTCCTGACTACATTGTCAGATACTGCCCAGGAGTGGTATTGGATGTTTAAGTCGAATTCCATTACCTCTTGGGAAACATTCAGGAAGGAGTTTTGTAGACAATTCAGCGCTGCCTGAACTCCACCAGTTTATGCCAATCATTTGGCACATATCAAACAAGGAAAGGATGAATCTCTAAAGAATTATATACAAAGATTCATGAGAGAAGCAAATAGCGCAACTGTTGTAGGAGACGAGGGGAAGATGGTTGCCATATCCTCTCGAATCACTTACTGGAGCCCTTTGTGGGATAGTATACATAGAAATCCAATTTCAACACTTCAACAATTTCTTGACCGAGCGGACAAGTATATGAAATTGGATGATGCAATCGAGAAAGCGGAAAATGGCATAAACAATCTGGGCGGATCAGCTGACCTTCCTAAGAATAATGGAAAGAAACATGGGAATAACGGGTCTGACCGCCATGAAGAAAAGAAGGCTAAGTCGAGTTCAAACGAAAATCCAACCAAGTATGAGCCTCAGTTCACAAATTACACCACTCTCTTGGCCAGTTGGGCAAAAATATATCTTGCTAGTCATGAATAGGTTCCCTACAAGAAACCTCCACCCATCAGGAAAGAGATGAGTAAGAGAGACATGAATAAGTTTTGTCGTTTCCATGGAGATTATAGTCACGGCACGAATGAATGCAATCACCTCAAGGACGAGATAGAATGTCTTCTCCGATCGGAAAAGTTGAAAAAGTATCGGGCAGAGAAACCCCAAGGAGGAGGCAGCAACAATCCTGGGTTCAAACAACAAAGATCTCCCCCCCCCCCCCTTGCAACCCGGGCTTGTGGACTTTACCTTAGACGCTATATGTGGAGGTCCACGCTTGGCTAGGGATAGTAACAAAGAAAGGAAGAGGTATGACCGAACATTTCGACATGAGCTGGAGTGCTAGGATGAGAATGGATGAACGGAGCTTGATCAGGAACCACTGGAATGGCAAGCGTCTATGGATATATTATCACTAAATATCGCTTTCAGAGTGGTAGCTTAATTTTAAGTTGTATAACTTGTTATTTAAGTTTGGTTTATGAGTTGGTTATGTGCTAACCAGTCATTTATTTTTTGAACAATTTTTGTTATTTAAGACTCGTTATTAGACACGTTTTGTCCTTTTTAATTTTCGAGTAATAAAAGAGACTACGCGCAACATGGTCGATTCTTCCTACAAATATGCATGTGTGTTAATTTTTCGAACAGTGTTCAACTGGTCGGTAAAACTAGATAGTGTTCAACTGCTTGGTACGTTCAAGCAGTGTTCAACTGCTCGAATATATTCCATATATTCTATGTGTTTCACTAGTAATTAACTGCTCGAACAGAATCAGTCAAGTAGAAAGTGACCAAGGATCTTTCAACCCTCGATCACTTGGGGGGCACATGGGGTATACTGGTATATAATTTAACACAGGCAATAAGAGCACGAGTTAAGATATATGTTTTTAGGCTGACTTGTAAATTTTCAAAGTCAAAAAAGGCCATTAAGCTAACTTGTTTGACAAAGCTTAAGTAACTTGGAATTTTTCAAAATTTTAAGTTGAAATCAAATATTCGTGTGACAATAAACATTATGCTCATAAAATGTTAGAGCAATAAGAGTGTGAGAAAGTATACTTAGTAGGGACTTATGAAATGTCTAGAATTTCTAAGTTAGAAAACTAAGTACTCATGCGAAAATATAAGGCATACATCAGAGTGGCTTCACTATTCACAAAAAAACTTATAATGTTTTAAGTCTAAAAATACTTAGAATGTATCAAGTTAGAAAAGAAAATTAAAGTATAAATGCCAACAGCTCGGCTGTACGAGAAAAATATCAAAGCTGCTAAGTTGTAATTGTCTTCACTATAGTATAAGAAAAAAGAGTAAACTACTAGCCAGGTACAAAGTTTAGCTGGTCGGGTGCAAAGTTTTCCTGGTCGGGAGAGTAGATACAACTTCCCTGGTCGGCTGAGCATGTATCACTGGTCGAGTAGGAAACTCTGTTGTTGGATAGGAAGCTCTCAGGTCGATTAAGATTGTCTAATGGTTGAGTAAACTAGTCCCTGGTTGGTCAACACCATTGGTGATATCCAGGACCTCCTCTGGTGGAACTGATAGAGCAGGAGAGGCAGGCACAGTGTCAGCTGGAAGAGTTGCCTCCTCTGCAGCCTTGGCTTCGCATTTGGCGAGCTCTACGGCCTTGGCTTCTTCAGAGAGAAATTTGAGGTTGAGAGGCTTGTTTAACTTCCCAATCTGATAGAAGCAGTTGAAGCAGATATCTTCATAACGAGCCAGATTAGTTTCCTTCTCCTATTTCAGCTCTTCATTCTCTTGAATCTTCTTCTTCAGCTGGTCGGTCAATGTCTTATTGGCCTGGTCTTGCTTGTTGTTCTCATCAACCAACTCCTTCAATGATCTATCTCAGTCAGCAATTGTTTTCTCAGCCTGCTCAGTCTTTTCTGGGAGATCTTTCTCAGACTTAGTCAGACTTTCAATCTTTGCCTGGGCTTCCACCAATTGATCATTCAAGACCTTGACCATCTCCTTATAGTCGACTGTTAGGTGTTGAGCGTGACTAACAGTGATGAGTCCCTGGAGTAAAACAAATAGAAAATGAGTGCAAAGCAAAAATATTCACTACACAGTGAAAAAATTTCTTTGAGAAGAGAAATCAATGTACCCCAGATAAAGACATTTTTTAAGAATTAATAACAATTTTGAGTGATTCACAAAGAAAAAAATTAAATTATTTCGAACGCCATGTGGTGTCCGAGCAGTTGGGGTGGTGTCCGAGAGATTGGGTGGTGTCCAAGGAGATGGGAGCATGTCAGAGCAGGTGTGCGTGTCCGAGGAGCTGGGCGTGTTCGAGGAGCAGGTAGGCATGTGTTCCGAGTGGCTAATACTGTCTGAGTAACCAAATTACTCGAGTGGCTAGGAGGTATCTGAGCAGCTTGTGAAGTTTCAAAGGGCCAAGGTGATGCCCGATTGGCTAAGGATGCATCCGACCAATTAAGCATTTCCAAGGATGTCAAGACAACCGAGTGGTTGGGGTGCATAGGTCGAGTAGCTTGGTGGGTTTCGAAGAACCAAGGCAGCCGAGAAGACCCGATCTGCTAATAGAGTTCGATTGGCTAGGGGCCCGAGGAGGCAAATCACCCAAGGGACTAGCAGGGTACCGAGGAACTATTTGGGTTTCGAGGCACAAGGGTTCTGAGGGCCAAAAGGAATCTGATCGGTTAGGAACGGTAAGAGAAACAAGTTTGATGGGCTAAAGGGTATGGAGCATAGCGTGATGTATAAACATATTTTCTTAATCTTGGACTGTGCAAATAAAATCACGAAGGGAACTTCAAGGGTTTCAAAAAGTATCAAGAAAACTTCAAAGTTCATACAAACCCATGAACCTGAAAGTGCGATGGAAGATGGGAAAGTAATAACTACCGTTTTCATGGACTGAAAAGTTCAATCGTGGGTTTAATTGTAAAGGCAGGAGAATATAGAAGGTCATTTTTGGAATTTTAAGACACAATAATTATTAAATTTATTGCGGATCCTTGCCAGGAGTTAGAAGAAAAGTTTATCATAGGAGAAAAGCATATAATAAACTTGGGGCGCAAATGTTATCCCCAAAATTTCATTCAATGATGTGGCAATCAAATGGGACAAGTGGCAATGCATGGTCAATTAATGACACATTAATATTCAATAAATTTATTGACTAAAGAAGTGAAAAGGTTGGGAGTTGACCTGCGGAGTTGTGATATTATTGGTCAGGAAGTAGATTTAGCTGACAAGTGATATGCCATGCCCGACCAGTGGTGTGCCATGCCCGACCAGTGGTGTGATTTTCCATGCCCGACCAAAGATGTGACATGCCCGACAAGTGGTGTGCCATGCCTGACCAAGAGATGTGACATTCCCTACCAGTGGTGTGCCATGCCCAACCAGTGGTGTGCTTTGGCTGACCGGTGAGGTGTCTTGGCCAACCAGTCACTTCGGGGAATGGATTTGGTCGATCGATGGATCAGAATCTCAGGAGTTAACCGTCTAGTGACTCTTCAATAAAACCTCAGTAAAAACTTCAACCCGAATCGCTTGTAACTACCGCGGGAATCTCTCAAATATCCCGAAATAATAGCTATATTGTTGTAATTTAAATTTGTTTATTATTTATTAATTAAAGTTGGTTGAAACAACCAAGGACCCCTTCAAACGGGATATTTCTCATGTACAATCCATGAGCCTATAAATAAATAGCTCATGGCATCATTTGAGGGGATCGGATCTATTTGAGACTTGGAAACTCTCTAATTTTTAGAATTTGGGACTGTGACTTGGGGCATTCTTGGGGCATTTTCTGAGAGAGCTTAGAGAGAGAGAGAGATTGTATTATCTAGAGAGAGAAACTCTGTATTTTTCTACTTACACTTAAGAAACTCAGTTGGCTCAGGTTCATCTGATCTTAAGTGTAGGATACATATATCAGAATTCCAAGTGGAATAGGCTATTACCAACAAATTGGGGCTGAACCACTATAAAATTACTTATGTTATTTATTTTCTATTCAAGGTTTATTGCCATTTTTGCGTCTACTCGCAGTTGGCCAAAATTGTGGTCAGCAACTTCTATTACATCCCGAGCATATAGCTAATCATATTTATAGTGACATAATCACAGTAGAATATAAAAATGATTATATGTTCAAACGTAAGTTAGTCCTAAGATTTGTCAGTGCATAGGATATATACTGACTTTCCAATCTACGATATGATCTACTTACACATTGCAGTGTTATGTTCTTTCAAGAATATTAGCAAAGTTGATAAGATTGGATGTATTTGTTACATCGAACTGGACCGATATTGACAATAGATAAGATAAGTAAGCATACCATTATTATCTATTCTAGTCATATCATATAGTTGACCATATGTCAATTCAATCTTAATTCTGAGTGGTTAGTATTCTAATTGATTGTAATATTTGAGTTCTTTGACTTTTTCGTTACCAGCTTACCCTAAGGACTAGCCCATACTTACATCTTGAGAACTCGATAGTATAATTGAGTAGGAGTGTTAATCATAGATATGAACATCTATAGCTTCTGATGAAGAAGTAAAATGATGGTTTCTTTTTAGTTTGGTTCGAGGTGCAAAATGATAGAGATCTCATTTTAGTAATTCATATTATCTTACTGGCATGTCATTTACATGGAACTAAGTGTTTAAAGGATAAAATACAATTAGGGGTAAAACATTATTTTAGTCCCATCTCATTGTAGATCATCTATAGAGGATTGAGTGATAATTATGGTTGTAACAATGAATAACTAATAATGTATCTATATTGGTTATAGAGCATTCTATGAATTGAAGAGTGCAATTCTGAGTCTTTAGTGGAGTCACGAGGAATTAATAAGTTAGTAAATTTATTTGTTAAATTTATAATAACTTATTGGAGCTTGATTTCATAGGCCCATGGTCCCCACTGTATCTTGAATAAAATCGTCTAGATAGTCTCAATTAATTTATTTAATTATCAATTAGAATTATCAAAGTTGACTAGGTCAATTTTGGATAGTTTCACAGAGTTATACAATTTAGAGAAGAAAAGAGATTTTAGTGCAGATTTATTAATTAAGATAAATTAGTGTCTAAATTAATAATTAAGTTTAAATCATGGTTCAAATTATAAACAATTAATTTGATAATGGATTGAAATAACTATTTAATTAATTAATCAATAGAAAATAATACGGGCCTTGAATTTAAGTCCAACTGGCTTATAATTAAATGGAAAATTTCTCAAGCATTCGACCTAATGGCTGATATTATCTATTATTTAATTGATTTTTTAAATAAAATAAATGACCTAATTGAGCCTATAAAAAGAATGCTAAGTGAGAGATGATTTAGAAGTTATGGAGCAGAACAGAAGAACAGAACATCTAGTTTTGATGCTCTAGGATTTTAGATTCTCTCTATAACAATGTTCTTTTCTAAGCCTCAATATTCTCTTCTCTTCTTCTCTTTGTATCTATCTCATGTGTTGAGAATTGCCCACTCTTGTCTAGGTGATTCTAAGGATGCTTTGGAAGGCTGTGAAGACAATTAAAGATCGGTTCAGTTTCTTGGTGATACTCTGCGACAGAAAGGATATAAGGGTTAGAAAAACTGAAGGAATGACTAATACATTCCGCTGCGTACAATGTAATTATTCTTATCATTAGCTCTATTTAAATTTAATTATAGAAACATTATCTAGGTTGTCTTATAATAATTTGTTTTGTATAAGATTTACGTGAAAATAAACAAGATCCTATATAAGTTTTCCCCACAATTGGCCTCAGAGCCTTTGATAATTTTTAATTTCATGCATGAACATGGTAAAAATTGAATTATTTGATGTGTTGATTAAATGGATGGATTTCATGTTTTTATGAAGCATTTTGATTTTTATGTGATTATTAGCAAATTTGGGATATTTTGTTGTGTTTTCTATGCAATTTATTTTTATAAATGCTTAATTTGATATAAAACATGGTAAAAATTATTTAGAAAATATTTTTGGGTTGAAAAATTACACAAAAAAAATTTTGAAAATATTTTTTGGGCTATGGCCGCGGCTACCAAGTTTCACTAGTCGTGGCCACCATGTGTTTTAGAGAATGATAAATCTGTTTCGATTATTGATTCGTGGTCTACTAACCATGTTTGTAACTTTTTACAACTTCTTGAATCGTGGGAGGAAGTGGATGAAGGCGACTTAAAGCATAGAGTTGGGAACAGAGCGTTCGTTACGGTCCAAGCTAGAGGAAGAGCTCACCTGAAGTTCGGATATAAATATTTAATTTTGAAAGATGTATTTTTTATTCTGGATTTTAGTAGAAATTTAATTTCAGTTTCCATGTTGCAATTAGAACAAGTTGTTATGACTTTCACAAGTTCTAATATATCTATTTCTTTCAATGGATCACAATTGTGTATTGCATGTTTGGAAAACGAGCTTTATATTCAGCGACCTATCGAACCCCTCGCGCTTAATAATGATTTATTCAAAGTCGTTAAACCAAGGACCAATAAATGTCAAAAGATTGATAATGATAACATGACATATTTATGGCACTTGAGACTAGGTCACATTGGCTATGATAGAATTCAATGACTTACAAAGGACGGGCCTATGAGGGAACTCACCATAGGTGAATTACCTGTTTGTGAATCTTTTCTAGAAGGCAAACTAACCAAGCGTCCATTCTCTGCAAAGGGTAATAGGGCCAAAGAACCACTTGGAGTTGTTCATTCAGATGTTTGTGGACCTTTGAATGTACAAACCAGGGATGGTTGTAAGTATTTCATCACTTTCATTGACGATTACTCCAAATACTCATGTCTTTACCAAATGCATAGGAAGTTAGAAACATTTTCAAAGTTTCAGGAATTCTTAGCTATGGCTCAGAACCAACTCGGTAAAACATTAAAGATCTCGCGATTTGATAGGGGTTGAGAATATTTGGATATGCAGTTCCAAGATCATTTAACTAAACTTGAGATTTTATCACAATTTACTGCCTCGGGTACTCTGCAACAAAATGGTGTAACAGAATGCCGAAACAGAACTTTATAGGAAATGGTTAGATGCATGCTTAGTTACTCAACTCTGCCAACTTCATTATGGGGATATGCAATTGAAACTACAAACGACATTCTAAATGTCATACCATTAAAATCGATCCCCAAAACACCTTTAGAACTCTAGAATGGTTGTGAACCTAGTTTACATCATTATAGAATTTGGGGGTGTCCCGACCACGTCGTGAGGAAAAAGGAAGGAAAGCTAGAACCGCAAACCAAAGTTTGCATGTTTTTTGGCTATCCTAAAAGCACTCAGGGTGGACTTTTATATAGTCATTCAGAAAAGAAAGTGTTTACTTCTCCAAATGCTACTTTTCTGGAAAATGACTATGTCCAAAACTTCAACTCGCATAGCAAAGTAGTTTTAGAGGAGATGGTTGAAGAATTGACTCCAACCACTATTCCATCATCATCTATGAAAGGTGATGATGAAATTCCCACTCGTCATGTCCAACCAATGTAAGTCGATTTAAATGAAGAAAGTAACATTGTTCCTAAGCAAACAGTCACGTAGCCTCGTCGTAGTGGGAGGGTTTCTAGGAACCCAATTCGCTATGGTTTGGATGGTGAAATAAATATGGTTGTTGGTGACACTAGTGACGATGATTTGTTCTCTTTCAAACAGGCAATGGCTAGCCCTGAAAAGGAACTATGGCTTGAAGCCATGAAACAGGAAATGGAGTCCATGTACTCAAATTCAGTCTGGGATCATGTGGAAGCACCTAGTGACTTTAGGGCCATTGGGTGCAAGTGGATCTACAAGGAGAAACGAGGTGTCGATGGAAATATTGAGACTTATAAAGGTCGATTAATGGCAAAGGGTTATACCCAATGAAAAGGCGTGGACTATGAGGAAACTTTTAGTCCGATAGCCATGCTCAAGTCCATTTGCATCCTTCTATCCATAGCAGTCGCTCTTGACTATGAGATCTGGAAAATGGACGTCAAGACAGCTTTTCTTAATGGGAAGCTTGATGAAGTCATTTATATGGATTAGCAAGAAGGATTTAAAGTAGCTGGACAAGAAGTAAAAGTTTGCGAGTTAAATAGGTCCATCTATGGACTTAAGCAAGCTTCTCGTTCCTGGAACCTTAGGTTTGATGAAATAATCACAACCTATGGCTTTGAACAAAATATTGATGAGTGTTGTGTTTATCAACTGAATGAAAATCAAATAATGGTATTCTTGGTTCTTTATGTAGATGATATCTTACTCATTGGAAACAATGTTAAGATATTGTCAGATGTGAAGAATTGGCTGAACACTCAATTCCAGATGAAGGATTTGGGTTAAGCAAGTTATGTTCTAGGTATCCAGATCATTAGTGTAACTCCTTAAACTCCATGGACCATTACGGTGCACATTGGAAACAGTGCTAAACTCGCTAATCGGTTCATTTGGCCATAAACGTGTAACTAAGTATGATTAGCAGTTTAGTGATTAAAAATTTTAGTTACGATGTAACGTTTCACTAGAACGTTTACTGTATACATTGGGATCCCAAAAATATAATTTAAAGGCCTATTACAAGAAAATATTTACAACCAGCCGATCTAAGCGGCAAAACAGGGTTTAACCCTAGTTCCTCTCCTTCAAACCTCAGCCGTGGCGGTCGAGCAGCTGCATATGTACACATCGTCACCTAAGCTCTCCAACTCAAGGATGGTCCAGCTTTCTTTTTCCTTTACCTGCACCACATAGCACCCGTGAGCCGAAGCCCAGCAAGAAATATCAATATACTCATGAACAGTCATATCATGATATCAAATCATATCTGGCATGCCTAGCAAACATAGCTTTATTCAAGCATGCAAATAAATTCAAACAATGCTGGGGAATTAAGGATAAGAAATCTTGCCCTCCTGATTGGATGACTATCAAGTCAACCCAAATCAGATGAGTGATTTAATACTTGAGGTTCTGGTAAACCATACTGAGTGACTGACAAGCAAGTCACTAGGGGGCTCAATACCCAAAGCCATGCAGGTGATGATCAGAATGATCATACAGAGCTTATAGCCCTGAACAGATGAGTGAATATCACTTTGAGGTTCTGCTAACCATACTGAGTGACTGACAAGCAAGTCACTATGGGGCTCGGTGCCCATAGCCTTGTAACGAAACTGTTACCTGGGCTTTCCTACAATGGCTCTAATCAGATGAGTGACTGATGGGTAAGTCACTAGCTTAAACAGATGAGTGACTGCTAGGTAAGTCACTAGCTTAAACAGATAAGTGACTGATGGGTAAGTCACACAAGCGCTTTTAGTTTTCATCGAACTTAAGGTCGGTCCGGCATTAACACTCTTCTGAGTCATTTAATGCAGATGTCGATTAGATCTAATCTTTGTTGGCTTGCGTTGAACACGCTAAGGCCGTTCCTGACTTATGAGTCAGTACTGTGTGACCAGTGCCCAGTACCACTGCCGTACTTGACTAATGAGTCACAACTTCACAGTTGATACTGACACCTTTGCCAATCCTGACTAATTAGTCAGTGCCATGCACAAGTAAGCAATGCTACCAAGCATATGTCATATGTCGAATATTCAAACGTAGGGCATTCAACATGCTTACTTAACAGTTGCTAGCATAATTATGATCATGCACAAACACAGAGACTCAAGCTCTGATCAATCTCATAGTCAATATTCATGGCATGCCCTAAACACATGTTTCTCGTGCATCACACGCATCACACTTAATCATCCAACATGCCTCAATAATAACCATATGCAAATGAGCAAGATTGCTAAGCATTCAATATGCCATCAATGTTCACATTTAAACATCCAACATGCATCAAGAATAACCATGTATGTCACATATGGGGTGCAGTTTTCTTACCTTTGGTCCAAGCACAAGTTACCAATAAACGAGCCACAAGCATGATCCCGATTCCAAGCCTCTAGTGATAACCTAGTCACAACCACAAATGGTGATCCAATGAGTTCAAGTTCTAAAACCAATCCTAGAACCAAAACATAGCCTCCAAGACATCAAACCCCACCAATCTGGGTAGTAGGAATGATCCCGAGGCCTAAAACCAAGTTCCCCAGGTCAAAACACTCAAACGGGCTCAAACCTGCCCTAGGGCTACAGCCCTAACACCTTGAGCCACGGCTCCAATCCTCACCAGGAGTAAGGGCTGCAGCACCCTATACCCAGAGCCGCGGTGCCCAGCAAGGCCAAATCCATCCTCCTGCTTCTTCGAGCTAGGTCTGCGGTGCCCAAGAACAGGGCCGCAGCCCAACTTCAGGCCAGCCATTTGTCTCCATTTTCAACCTTTTAAAACCTCCCAAGAACATACCTAAACACCTCCAAATCCAAAAATCAAAGTTCCCAAACATCCCCATAATCAAAAACCCATAAAACCCACGCTTCAATTCAATCAAAAACTCATCAAAACACAAAGTCCAATTCAAGCTTAAAAACTTTAAAAAACTTAAACTTGAATTACCTCCAATTGAGTTGTTTCCAACTAAATCCTTCAGCTAATAAGCTTCTAATCTTCTCTAGGATCGCTATGCCTCGATCCTCGCTTGAATCCGAGTCCTAGAACTCAAGTTACCTTCGAAAATGCGATCGGGAGACGAAAATGGAACTTTGAGGGAGAGAGAACGTACAGAACGTTCTTTTTTATTCTTTTAAAAGGTTACTTCAAGCTTAAGTAGCCTCAACCAAATCCTAACGCTCGGGTTCCCGAAAACACTCCCAGGGGCAAAATAGTCAAAACCTCCATAATTTCCCCCTGATCTTACTAACTCCCAATTTATCAGCAAATATTAATTCCCATTACCCAATAACATGGTAATGCTCTAAATACCCCTTGACTCACTCCAAGTCAAGAATAAATCCCGTTGTGACTTTCCCACTAGCTTACCTCCTTGGATCGTCTTGTGCTGAGTAACCCTAGCATAACCAAACAATAATAAAGCACTACACACATATCACATATATGCCAAATATGCCTGAAATGGACAAAATATGAAAATCACCCAATTACTCATAAATGGGTTCACATGCATATTTAATACACCTAAACATGCATATAATCATTTAATAACACAATAAATCAATTATGGCCCTCCCGGCCACCTAATCAAGGTCCTAAACCTTATTAGGAAATTTGGGGCATTATAATTATGGATAGAAAGAACAAACTCTTAGCTTTATCTCAAGCAGCTTACATTGATAAAGTGATTGAATGTTTCTCAATTACGAATTCCAAGAAATGACGTCTACCGTCCCACCATGGAATTCATCTTTAAAAGAAGTTGTCTCCCCAAATTCCTGAAGAGGATGAAACAATGAGAAAAGTTCCTTACGCATCTACAATTGAAAGTATGATGTATGCTATGTTGTGTACTAGACCAGATATCTGCTATGTAGTGGGAATAGTGAGCAGGTATCAGTCAAACCTAGGACTAGAACATTGGATAGCAGTTAAGCATATTCTAAAGTATTTAAGGTGGACTAGGTAATATATGTTAGTCTACAAGGGTGATGTTATGAACCCTGTATACCGATTCATATTTTCAGACTGATGTCGATGGCAGGAAGTTTAATTCTAGAATGGTGTTTTCTCTTGAGGGTGGAGTTGTGATATGGAGAAGCGTAAATCATTCTGGGAACTTAGATTCAACCATGGAGGTTGAATACATAGCTACGTCTGAAGCAGCTAAGCATATAGTCTGGCTAAAGAAGTTCTATTCAGATCTTGGTGTTATTCCAAATATGGATAAACCGCTTGTGTTATTTTGCGATAACACAAGTGCGATAGCCAACTCGAAATAACCTCGAAGTCACCAGAGGAGTAAGTATATAGAAAGGAAGTATCACATAATTCAAGAATATGTGGCCAGGGAGATGTGAAGGTTATGAAGATTGCATCTGAAGACAATCTTACAGATCTGTTTACACAGACACTACCAGAAGCTACATTTGATAAGCATATCAAAGAAATTGGATTAGTAGAATTAAGGCATTAGTTTCAATTAGTGCAAGCGGGAGTTTTGGGGGGTTTTATGCCTTAATTAAAACTCAATTTCTTTGTAATCTCATTTTATTATCATTAAAAGAATTGAAATCAATTTTTGACTTGGTCATTCACTTTGCTCACATGTTTTATTTCATGGTTATTTGTTTAATATAAACTTCTATTAATTCCTGAGGATATAGCTAATCATATTTATAGTGACATAATCACAGTGGAATATAAATATGATTATATGTTCAAACGTAAGTTAGGCCTAAGATTAGTAAGTGCACAGGATTTATACTGCCTTGCCAATCTACGATATGATATACTTACACATTGCAGCATTATGTTCTTTCTAGAACATTAGCAAAGTAGATAAGATCAGGTGTATTTGTTACATTGGTCTGGACCGATATTGACAGTAGATAAGATAAGTAAACATAATGTTATTATCTATTCTAGTCATATCATATAGTTCTCCATAGGTCAATTCAATCTTAATTCTGAGTGGTTAGTATTGTAACTAATTGTATTATTTGAGTTCTTTGACTTGTTCGTTTCCAGCTTACCCTACGGACTAGCCCATATTTAGATCTTGGAAACTCGGTAGTATAATTGAGTAGTAGTGTTGATCATAGATATGAACATCTATAGCTTCTGATGAAGAAGTAAAACGATGGTTTCCTTTTAATTTGGTTCAAGGTGCTAAATGATAGAGATCTCATTTCAATAATTAATATTAGTTTACTGAAATATCATTTACAAGGAACTAAGTGTTTTAAGGATAAATACAACGAGGAATAAAACAGTACATTAGTCTCATCTCATTGTAGACCGTCTACAGAGGATTGAGTGATAATTATGGTTGTAACAATGGATAACTAATAACGTGTCTATATTGGTTATAAAACGTTCTATGAATTCAAGAGTGCAATTTTGAGTCTTTAGTGGAGTCACGAAGAATTAATAAGTTAGTAAATTTATTTGTTAAATTTATGATAACATATTGGAGCTTGATTTCATAGGCCCATAGTCCCAACTGTACCTTAAATAAAATCATCTAGATAGTCTCAATTAATTGGTTTAATTATCAATTAGAATTATAAAAGTTGACCAGATCAATTTTGGATAGTTTCACAGAGTTATACAATTTAGATAAGAAAATATATTTTAGGGCAGATTTATTAATTAAGAAAAATTGGTGTCTAAATTAATAAATAAGTTTAAATCAAGGTTCAAATTATAAATAGTTAATTTGATAAAGGATTTAAATAATTATTTATTTAATTAATCAATAGAAAATAATACGGGCCTTGAATTTATGTCCAACGGGCTTATAATTAAATGAGAAATTTCACGAGCCTAAAGCCCATGAGAATTTCTACCTAATGGTTGATATTATCTATTATTTTATTGGATCTTTAATAAAAATAAATGACATAATTGAGCCTGTAAAAGGAATGTTGAGTGAGAGAAGATTGAGAAGATGTGCAGCAGAACAAAAGAACTGAACATCTAGTTTTTGTGCTCTAGGTTTTTAGATTATCTCTACAAAAAAAGTTCTTTTCTAAGTGTAACACCCTAATTACTCCAAGACCATTACTGTGGACTTTAAACAGTGCTTAACTCGATAAACATGTCATTTGGTTATAAACATGCATCTAGGTGTCATTAATAGGATAAGGTGAAAAATCTCATTCAAATGGAATGAATATATTTTATTTGCAACATTAAGCTGTACATGGGCCCATGAAAAATGTTTACAAAGTTATTTACAATCCAAAATGGTCATTACAGTGTAAAAATTACAACCTGCCGACCTAAGCGGCAAAAATAGGGTTAACTCCTAGTTCCTCTGAGAAACACCTTGGCCGTGGTGGTCAAGTGGCTGCATATGTACACATGGCCACCTAAGCTCTCCACTCAAGGCTAGGTGTGCTTTTCTTTCCCTTTACCTGCACCATATAGCACTCGTGAGCCAAGGGTCAACAAGACAACTTATTACTGCATGTATGTAATATTAATAAATGATTCTAGTAATCATTCTGGGGCTTGCAGCACTAATCAGGTAGGTGAAGAATGAGTCTCACTCTGGGGCTCTGCACCCTAATTAGATAGGTGACTAATGAGTCACACTCTAGGGCTTCGCACCCTAATCAGATAGGGGACTAATAATTTGTAACGCCCTGGATAACCAAGACTGTTACACTGTGTGTTTAAAATAGTGCAAGACTTACTAATCAAGTCATTTAAACAACATGTGAATCCAACGTCATCAACGGATTAGGAATAAAAGATTTTGGTCACAAGCAGGCTATTTTCATTAAAAATAACAGTTTAATACATGGAAACTCAAAACAGGGTTTAGATGACTTGGTTACAGTAAATTCCAAAAGTTATAAATAATTCAAGCCACTCTAATGGCAAAATACACATTTTAGGTTTCCGTCCCTGTGCAATTTCTCGACCGTGGCGGCCAAGCAGCTGACAATGTACACCTCGCCCCCAGAGCTCACCAACTCATGGTTGACTCAGCATACCCTTGCCTTTACCTGCACCACGTAGCACCCGTGAGCCGAGGCCCAGCAAGAAAGCATGATATCATAGCAAGATCAACATCAATAACCAAATATTCCACGATGCACAACCAGGAATTCGCTAAATCATAACATTTATCCAATCAGCGATAACAGTCAACAAATTAACAATTTGTCATCCAGACAATCAACAAATCATATCCACAACACAATATTCACCTTCATAATCAACAATTTATCACAACCATCAAATAATATTCAGGGTCAGCGCCCTTAGGTCGCACCCTCTATTTAACCCACTGTCTTCGGCTCACTTAGGCCGCCCCCAGTGTTATACCCACTGACTCCGGCCAGCTTAACTAAGCTCAGTGATAAATAAGATGCCTCAGCTACCAGTCGCTGAGTCGCGCCCTGTGCGCAAATATTGATTCCGACACCCTTAGGCCGGTTATCACATGTCCTGTAACGACCTGAATTTGCTAATCGGGCTTAGGGCCTTGATTAGTGTGCTTGGAGGGCAATAAATGATTTAATATGCTTTAATATGTTAATGGGTGAATTAATGTGAATATATGATAGTGATGCATGTTTAGTGAGTTAAATGCGCATGTGGGCCCCGTCTGGATATTAGGGGCATGAATGTGATAAATGTTATATATGTGATATGTCTGTGCAGCACGATCCGAGACAGTCCTGGGGAGCGCTTAGCCAAAGAGTCACAACGGGGTTGAGATTCGGACTCGGGGTGAGTCGAGGGGTAATTTGGGTATTAGGTGTGTTATGGGATTATCGGGACATGAAAATAAATATTTGGAGATATATTTAAGGATAGAATGTCTAGGCGGGAATACTGGAGAAAATTTACCATTTTTCCCTCGGGGACGTTTTGGTACCCCGAGCCTTGAGGTAACCCTTTAGACTTAAGTCAAGTAAAACAAAATAGAGGAATAGTTTAGAAACTTTAGAAACCGACTCACCTCCTTCCAGCTGAAGATAAACCTTATCTCTTCTTCACTTTCACTCCCTAAGACAAAACTCAAGGAAACTTTGGTGGAAACTAGCATAAGCAAGGAATTGGCTGGGATTTAGGGAGCTTGGAGCATAAGGGGGCTGGTTCTAAGGCTCAATTCAGCAAGAGGTAAGCTTTGATTATGGTGGATAAGTCTAGAGTTGCAGCTAGTTATTAGAGTATGCATGCTAGCAAGTTTAAATTGTTCTTGTGTGGTCTAGTTGAGTTTTGGGGTGGATTCTAATGGGTTTTGATGTTGTTACTGAGTTATTATTGAGCTGGAGTTTATGTGTTAAATATCTGGGTTAGATAGGTGAGTTTTGGGTGAATTGGCTTGGGGAAAGGTGTAGAAAAATGCTGGAAAATCTGGGTTCGGTGGTGAGAGTCGTGGCCCTAGGAGGGGTGTGCCCCGGCCCATGTGCGCGCGCGGCCATGGGAGGCCGAGAAGGTTCATGCGCGCCGTGGCCCGTGTGGGGGTCAGTGAGGTGCTAGCCTCTGTTTCGAGGCTAGCTGCGGCTCTTATGGGTGGGGGCACGGCCCTTTGTGCCAGTTTGAGTTTTAAGGGCATTTTAGGCTTGGAAACTCAAGGGGTAAGGCTCGGGATGGATTTTATCACCCGGATTGATAGAATTCAAGGACCCGGAGGTTAGGGCTATGGCTCTAAGTTATTTATTGGATTAGAATTTGATGGATGGACATTGTTAATGTGTTGTGACTAGGGTTTCGGTGAGGCTCACGTTAGAGGACTGTGCTCGAGGCATCAGTGCTCAGAAAGTGCGGAACTCAAGTAAGAGAACCCTTTTTCCCATAGAGCTTGTGTGCAGGGCTGAGCCCAATGAGTTTGAATAGAATTGATATGCAGGGTCGAGCCCAATATGTTAGAACTGCGGGGCGTAGCCCTTTATCTGATTATGCTAGAAGTTTATACTTGCTTGTTATGCTATGTATATTATGATGTGAATAGTCGGCTTGAGCCGGGAACGGTGTAGACCGAGAATGGCAAAGGGCCGGGAACGGCATTGGGCACATTGAGTGCAAGTCCGGTAACGGCAAGGGGTCGGGAGCAGCGTTGAGCACGTGGAGTGCGAGTTGCCATGGCGAGTCCCTAGAAGGATACCTGGGATATCCTCACGGCGTGGTCCGCGAACCCATGGCTCGGTAAACGCCTGGGATGGCTAGACCGTATATGTTTAGCCATTGGTGGCCTCTTTATATGCTTGATAGATGTGTTGCATATGTTATCTATTTGTGGGTTCTCTTGCGGGGCTTCGGCTCACGGATGCTCTGTGGTGCAGGTAAGGGTAAAGTGAAGATCAACCAACCATGAGTTTAGCAGGTGTGAGGCGGCGTGTACATCTTTGGCCAGCCTGGCTGCCACAGCCAGAGGATTTTGGGAGATGCTTGTAAATAAACCTAGATTTTGTCGTCTAGCCTACTTGGTTCAACTTATATGTTGTAAATGTTTCTAATTTGTATTTTGGGATCCCAAGTGTAAAACTTTTATAATTTTCTATGGAAATTACTATTTCTCAAGTCTTTCCTTTGTTTAAGGCTTAATTACACTGTTTGACTTAAAACCTCGATTAGCGAGTTGAAAGCACGTTTTTAAACTCACTTAGTAGTGGCTCCAAGGAAGTAGGGCGTTAGAAACTCCACTCCAGTTCTAGTCGGATCCTTTAACCAACATCATGCATAGACCATCATTTCCTCCTATCTTTGAAGTGTCATAGCAACTCACTAATTGATTCTAATATGTAAAAAGACGTAGAACTCAACCCAAATATGTGTATCTCAGATAATCTTTGAATACTCTTTTCACCTATTTCACAAAAACAATTTGGCATTGACCAAACCTTCAACACATGACTCAGCATCCTCAGTGCCCTTATCTAATATGACAGCAATCTCTTGCCTATCCTCTTCCCTGATCTCTAACTGGTAATAACCAGATCAAAGATCCCTAACTGTCTCTGATCTCTAGCGGGTAATAACCAGATCAAGGATCCTTAACTGTCCCTGGTCTCTAGCTGGTAATAACCAAATCAAAGATCCACCCTGAAGAACATCATCCTACTCAACAATTGAGACTTTAATTCTCACAGCCTTGTTAAAACCGTTCAATACAGCGTCTTTGATCCAATTTCATCACTGACACCAATCTTATCACCATTCCATCTCTTTACACAGATGAACTCCTTGACAAATTCCTTGAAAACTTATCTGGAAACTCACAAGCTAATCCAGTCTGTCTTTGTCCCACTGATACAACTCAAGTAGTGTCCATCACACTAGCTAAGGTTTTAACCATCCCCCTGCAGTAGATCTCCCACTCTAGGTACAAATGCTAACCACTGCAAGGATTTCCCCTTTTAAACTCAAGAGTTACTGCTCCTTTCTTACAACCCATCTCTGCTTCCCCATACTTGACCAACTCTTCATATTCAATACCCTTGCGTTGTAACTGTCTTCGAGGATGCTTTAAGTAGTAGCTGATATGTTCATCGGTCTTAGTGTGCTTCTGATCAACTCTCTTCGTACGTGATCTCTTCCTTTCCTGTAGCTTAACCTTGAATACCTTTGAAGAACGAAGTTAATACCCTCTGAAACCTTACCTCTGACACTGCTGCTTCAGTCGTGATATCATCAGTATAGTAGTCGTTCATGTTCTACCTCTAGCTGGGGAGTAGTTCAACCCGTCGCTAGTGAACCTGAATGCAACCTATCCATGTCATTTCTCTATTCTCTGCTTGTCAGACTTACCTGTGTCGTTGAAGTACAAAACAATTAGGAATCCTTACCATTAATGCATCACATCCCATTCGGTACAAGTAATAATTCCTGAGATGTCTCTTTCCTTGATCCTTATCTAGTAATAACCAGATCGATGATCAACTCCTAAAGACATCGTCCTGTCTTGTAACGAGGCATTTAAACTCTTCATCCCTAGCAGGCAATATCCACGAGCCCCATGATACAATATTCTGCCCAATTCACTTATAACTCGCATACTTTTGCAGGTGATCCAATAATTCCTTAAGCCAAACTAATATCGTTCCTCATAGCGTCACTAATACCAAATCCTTCCATACTCAAGTTTCGAACTGTACCCAAAAGCTTCTAGCATACTCATCTGCATCCTTACTGACTAATTTAATTTCCATTCAGTTTAATCAATATACTTCAAGAGATGCTGATGACTGTCCAGGGTTATCCCTTATGTTACACATTAACTTTCATCAACAAATAATCATCTGAACCTTTCCTAAGAGACACACAGCACCAAGCCCTTTCAGTTCTTTTTCTAACCAGAGCAAAAGCTATCCAATCCACTGGTCACTTCCGAGGAACTAATCTTGGGCTCTAAGTGAGTAAAATAGCCCAGTCTTCCCTGTCTTGATGGCCAACCTGTAAACTAAACTCCCTTCCTGTCCAAACCAGAAGTCATAACACCACCAAAGGTTCTCATTCTTCTGATCACTGAGTAGCCACATTTATTAAGTTTCCACGAACGAAAATATCATCACTTGTATTCCTTTCGTCTTAGATAATAAGGCCTTCTCTCTACTGCCCAAGCACAAATAATCATCTCAGAGTTTAACTCACAAATGACTTATCACTTCTGGCTACATCCATTTGTACCATAATCCAAAGTGGATTGATCAACCCACCAAACTTGTTAACATATACTGTCGCTATCTTACCACTTTCGACATCCTTTTGCCACAAATGCCTAATACGGCTATTCTGTCCCAATTTGTCCTTCTCATATTACCAAGAACGGGATTAGCCACCCCATTCACTAATCGATTCCTGAACGAACCAAACCTTCCTCGAAACTAGAGGATAATACTTCCAACACCTTCCATACAGTGATTCTTGTCTGTTCCCCCTTAGTAACCTGCTTTTCATCCATTCAATCCCTTCAATCAGACCTCACAGCCTGACTCACATATCAGCAAACATCTGCTGCGAATCTCAGGGGCAGGTGGAGGATTCCAACCCCAACTGTCATCTTCAATCCTTACCAAAACCAAAACTGAGTCCAATTAACCATTCTCAACACATACACCCTGAATTAATCTGTCTTTACCGTCTAACCTCTCAGCCCTGACGTTTATACCCAAAACCATCACAAGGGCAGATCCAAATAACCATAACAATCAAACATACATAAAGCATACCAAACACCAATATTATGCATAAATTATCAAATTTCTTTATCACTAGATGCATTCGTACCTATTATGCCCTCCATATCGATAAACAGGTATAGCATATAAGTTCAATTTAAACATATAATAACCCGCAATCCATATATCATCATTATCCATGTATTCATCCACATGCAAGAGCAATGCTAATCAGCATGCCTTAATATCATCACACAGCAGTCAAGGGCCAGGCCCTATCAGTATCTCATGCTCCCTATTAATCATACCAATTAACACACTCATATTTTATTCAAGCACCTAAGCATACAACTTCATGTATTCCACCACAAACCCTTGAGTCGAGCTTGTCTTTAGCAGTGAGTGTACATGTCCAGCTAATCCTCAGGAACCCATAAACCTAGACGGCTCTGACACCATTGTCATTTCCTGACTAATAAGTCAGTGCCATACACAGATAAGCAAAGCTGATATGCATTTACTATGCAATCAATGTCCATATATAGAGCACTCAACATGCCTCATCAATAACTATACATATCACGTACTGGGTGCAGTTTTCTTACCTCTGGTTCGAGTATGAAATAATAAAATAATGACCTTTGAGAACGATTGGTCCTTAAGTCCCTTAGTGATCACCTAGTCATAACCAAATATGAAATCCCATCAATAAAAATAAATAATAAAAGGTTCATGGTCTAAACCATGCTCCCGAGGCCTCGAATCGTACTAAAACGATTAGTAGATTCGATCCCGAGCCTTAGGAAATGAAACCCCCGCTTAAGCCTCATGAAAAACCCGTCCTGGCACAAAAGAAGGGGCGGGTCGCAACTTGACCTAGTGGGTCGCGGTGCGCCCCCAAGACAGAGAGCATCTATCTGGGGTACCAGGGGCAGGCCGCAACTTAGCCTAGAGGGTCGCAGTGCGCCTGCTAGACAGAGCCCAAGGGAAGCTCTGGAATGGGTTCAAGTCGCGCCTTGCATGAACTCGGTCATGACTTGACCCTGCAAATCCAACTCCCCTGCCTTTTTCTCAATTCAAACTCAGCCCAAACTTCAACAAATTAATCCCACAATCACAGCCAATCATTACTACAACATTACCAGTATTCAACCAACATAGCCTAAGCTTTATAATACTTAAAACCACACCAAATTCCCAATTACACAATCCAAAATATCAACTATAAACCAACTGAAAAACAAAGCAAAAACCAGGAAATGAGGCTTAGAAATCTTACCCCAATTACGAATTAACCTCATGTCAATTGTTGAACATGATTCCTAAGTCTCAAGCTTTAATCTTCCTATTTGGCTTCAAAAGTTCAACCCGAGAGAGATAGAGAGTGAAAGAAGGAACTCTGTTTTGCCTAAGACCCTTCTACAACCAACCATCCTTAAGTCTATCTACTGGCTAAAAGACTAAAATGCCCCTAGGGTCAAATTAATTCCTTTACAGCCACCCAAGGGCAAAACAGTTATTTCCCATCTATCCTGTTGATCATAATTAACGTCCTCCAATTCCCGTTATTCCCAATAATCTCAAATAATAATTAAATCATATCCCATTACCCATTCATTCCCAGTAATGTACTAAGCATCAAATTACCCCCAGACTTACCCCGAGCCTTGAAATTAATCCTGTTATGACCAAACCGCTACTCTTGCTACCTAAGATTGTCTCATGTCGAATAGCTCAAACATATCCACATTATAATGTGGTCTCACCCATAAATCACCAACATGCACATAAATAACAAATATGCCCTTAACGGGCCAAATTACGAAAATGCCCCTCTAATAAGAAATGGGCCCACATGCATGCAATCATCAGCATATCATCATATAATTCACATAATCATGCATTTAATTACATAATTTCATATTAAATCAATTATGGCCCTCCTAGCCCCCTAATCCAGGTTGTTATCCACGTTTCTTCCCGGGTTCCCGGGCCCACCATCTAAGCCCGTGGGTCGCCCGGTTTGGAGTTAAGGCCAATATCAGGCCCATTTGGCGAGAGGAAAATGGATGTTGGTAGCCCAAGTCTAGGCAAGGCCCAAAGAGCGTTTGGGAGTTTGGACTAGGTTCTCCGCCAGGGGCAGGAGGTTGGTCCCGGGACCGCTCCCCCCAACGCCCCAAGGTGCGGCAGAGAAGGACGTGGCTCAGGAAACCAAGATAGGAGCCATCGCTGTGGATAGTCCTGGACCCTGGTAAATGGTCTGGGATCCTGAAAGATGGTCCGGGACCTTGGTGAACGGAGGGGGATGTGGGTAAACGAACCTGGGTTGGTTGTCCGAGGTTGGCAAGGTAAAGTGCCAAGATACTGACATCATCCCATGAAGCGTGGGGGTTGTCCCCACGCTTAAACCTGCAAAAGAAGTTGCATCGGGATTGCACGCCGTTGGTTCAGAACTGCGCCGCCACAACTCTGACCGATCTTGTCCCCCAAATCTTCCTCGTAGATCAGAGAACCCAGAATGAAACTCCAGTTTGTCTCATTACTTAGATTAAGATATTGTTTGGTTTGGCCCAATGGGCTTAACTTATTGTACGCTTCTTCTTTTATTCCTTTCCATTGGGCTCCCATCTGAGAAGCCAGTGATATTTACACACTTATTGGGCTCGGGTCAGCCCGGCCCATGCCCAGTGCACTCTTGTGCCTATAAATACGGATAGCGATGCACTGGGGAGGGGATCGAGACTTGAAATATAGCGGTACTCTGCAAAAACTTGTAGAAAAACTCCATTGTCAAAGGTTCTCTAAGCTCTAATACAACTGCCTTGTGGACTAAGGCTTATTAACGCCCCAACCACGTAAAAACCTTGTCTTTATTCCATAAATCCTTTCTTCTAAGCTCTCTAATCTTCTATTATTAAGGTTTCTAAAAAACTCGGTAAACATTTTGGTGCTTTCATTGAGAGCCTGAGAAAGCTAGAGTTAATCTTGAACGTTGGCGACGATGGTGAACACAAGACACACCAACTTTGACCCTACTAATCAAGGGCAAGGCAATGAAGAGCCACTGCCCAGCCAGCCTCTTCCTCAGGGTCAGTCTGAAGACAGACCTCATCAGATGTCTCAGCCTAACGAGTCACAAAACTACGAAGGCAGGGCAGAATATGAGGAAGATTACTATGAGGAAGAGGAGGGAAATGAAGGGGAATACCATGATCTCGAAGCTGAGGATCCCACGATCCCTGAAGAAGTAGACCCAAACCAGGAGGACCTGGAGGTGACTAAACTGAGACAGCAGGTCCTGGACCAAGAGGCCAGGATTGTTGAGCAAAAGGAAGCCACTCAACGGATGCAAGAGTCCCTCCAAGCCCTGCAAGCTTTCATAGCCGCCCAAGGCTTAGCGACTAGCCCTCCAGTCATTCCGCCTCCAGGAACGCAGCCGCCCGCTCTACAGGCTAGGAATGGTGCGCTTGGAGAGGCGAGGCCAATTCCCGTTCCAAGACAAGATCCCTGACAGGCTCCGGTTAACCCGGTCCGAGAGAAAGGGAAGAACAAGGCAAACCCCTAAAAGGAAGTCCCTCTTGTCCAGAAGACCGGGACCCATCCCCGGCCGCTCCCTAGGAAAGAGAAGGTGCGCCCCGTCCCAGGACAGGGCCACCCAATTAATCTGCAAGGGACACGCCCGTAGGTTACCATGCCCTAGCCCGCCCCAGGGCAGACCGGATGGGAACGGTCTTTCCACCTAAGCACTTCCGTGAACCAGCGCAGCCAGGAGCGCCAGCAAAATGACGAGCTAAACACCCTCAGTTCCGGGGATGATACATCTCGGGTGGACCTACGCGATGGGCTGAATGTTCGAAAGGAGCGGGCCTGCAAAGAAAAGATTCACCCCCGAGATGGCGATTTGAGAAACAATCTCAAGGACAGAAGGAACGAGAGAGTTCCCCTGGAAGATGGTATGGCCAAACAGTTCATGGAACAGCTGATCGCCTTAAAGAAAGTCACGGACCGCCTGGTCCACAAGCATGAGGGAGCCGACACTGATTCCGACGACAAAGACAAGAAGCCCTGCGCCAGGCACATCCTGGATGTGGTGCTCCCCAAAGGATTCAAAATGTCGAGCCTGCCCGCCTATACTAGGAACACCGACCCCAAAGACCATATGTCGCGCTATAATCGTTTAATGACCGTAGCCCACGTCTGTGACAACGGCAAGTGCCTCTGTTTCTCGATTACTCTAGGCGGACCTGCTGAAGAGTGGTGGAAGAGGCTTAAGTTGGGATCCATCCAATCCCTGTCCGGACTGCAGTCGGTCTTCCGCAAACAGTTTGTGGCCGTCATGAGGATGGACATGCAGATCAACGCCCTCGTCAACATCAAGCAGCTCCCCACAGAGACGTTAAGGGCCTACATCCAGGGCTTCACCGAGGAAGCCTCCAAGACCAAGGTGGACGAAGGGCAGCGCCTGGTGGCCCTGCAATCTGGGATTTGGGCTGGATCTCCCCTCTAGGACGACATGCAGCGCAGCAAGGTGGCTACCCTCGAGGAATTCATAAGAAGGGCCCAAGGCTTCAATAACTAGGAGGAGGCCCAAATCAAAGCATTCAGGTGGCAGCCGGCACCTCAGCCAGGTGCCCAGACATTTCCGGGATACAGGATGCAGTACCCAGCCCAGCAGTACGTTAGTCCCCCTATTGCGTCGGGGTCGGCAGTCACACCAGGAATTACCTTTGCTGCACCCGCGGTTTATGGCCATGCCCCTTCGGGGTACGCATCGGCTCAGTCTACCCCTTATTCCGAATACGGAGCCGCGCCAGTCGGGTCCAGCGCTGCTCCCGTCGGAGCCCCGCCGTCCCGGGTGGGGGGAACCAAAGCGAGTGTGAATCCCTCCCGGGGAAAGAGATCCAGGAAGGAACGAGATCGGGCTGAGTCATCTAAGAAGGGCAAGAAGGGCTACGAGCCCCAATATTCAGAGTACACCAACCTTGTGGATACTAGGGAGAACATCTACCTGGCCACTGAAAGGACAGTCCATTACTGGAAACCAGCCCCCATGTTCAAAGGAGGAAGGAATCCAAGGGATACTAGCAAGTGGTGCGCTTACCATAAGGAGGTGGCCACACAACCCAAGAATGTCGGCAGCTCAAGGACAAGATCGAAAATCTGATCAAATTGGGACACCTCCACCAATGGGTCAGGATGCCCGTGGGAATTCCGGGATTGTTAGCAGCCCCTGGGAAATCCGCGATCCCGGGTGCGCCTGGAGCGTACCTACCTCCCCAGGGAGAATACGCAAAGGGTCCGGGACCGCAGGCCCCTCAGGGGGCCCCCGCTGTGCAGGCACCTGGGCCCAGAATGCCTTACCTGTCTGGGACCGCGCCCCCGCGAGTAGATGGTGACGTAGCGACCATCTCGGGCGGGCCCCATCTGGGAGGATCATCCCAAAATGATCAAAACCATTACCTCGGCGAGCTTGACCATGACCAAGAGGTATGAGCCCTCGTCCAGGCACCGGCCCAACACCCGTAGTTGATGAACCTCCCCATCACATTCACGAAAGATGAGGCCTGCAATGTCAATTTCCTGCATCACGACCCTCTGGTCATTGATGCCTAAATCGCCAACAAGATGGTGTCCAGAGTACTGGTGGAAGACGGAAGCTCCATCAACATTCTATTCAAACCTGCATTCATTGCGATTAGCTTGACCGAGGCGGATCTAGCCTCTTGCCCAACCCAGATCTACGGCTTCAATGGGGACTCAATACTCCCAATGGGAAAAATCCAATTGCCCGTAACTATGGGGAATGAGATGCAAAGCTCGTTCAAATTTTGTACGTTCGTGGTGGTGGACTGCCCCACCGCTTACAACATCATTTTCGGTCGGCCCACGTTGGTCGATTTCAGGGCAATCACCTCCATCCGCCACTTATGCATTAAATTCCCTTGCGATAACGGGGGAGTGGGAACAGTCCGGGGAGATCAGAAGAGCGCGCGAAAATTCTACCATGTACCCGCCCGACCCGTGTGCATGGTCCGCGAAGAGCCCCCTGAGGAAATCGCCAATCCAGTCCTGCCCTCTCCCCCAGCAAGATAGTTTTTCTGGGATAAGGACGAGCTGGATCAACGTATAGAGGAGGACCGTATCTTAGAGCCCATGGAGGAAATTGAAGAAGTGTGCATCAGTGACACCGACCCGCCCAAAGTAATCCAAGTCGGGAAGAACTTGAAAGCAGAGGTCCGGGCCACAATCATCGCCCGAGTAAAGGAGAACCAGGACGTCCTGGCCTGGTCTCATTCAGATATGACTGGGATCAACCGCAATATCAACTGCCACGCCTTGAACATCGACAAAGGAGCGACTCTTGTCCGGCCAAAACAAAGGCCCCTAGGGGCGGATAGGGCGGAAGCCCTCAAGCTAGAAGTCAAAAAGTTATACTCGATAAACTTCATCCGAGAAGCTTTGTATCCCGTGTGGCTGGCCAACCAAGTTCTGGTGCCTAAGCCAAACGGGACTTGGAGGACATGCATCGACTTCACGGATCTGAACAAAGCTTGCCCTAAAGATTGCTTCCCGCCCCCTCGGATCGATCAGATGGTGGACGCAACGTCTGGATATGAGATCTTGAGTTTTATGGGCACATACTCAGGCTACAATCAGATCTCTATGCACGTAGCGGACCAGGAACACACCAGCTTCCAAACGGACAAGGGGGTGTACTGCTATATTGTCATGCCTTTTGGACTCAAGAACACTGGAGCCACCTATCAGAGGCTAGTCAACAGAATCTTTCGGGCCCAGCTGGGACGGAACATGGAGGTGTACATCGACGACATGCTGGTCAAATCCAAAACCTCCGGCAAACATTCTGACGACCTGAACGAAGCCTTCGCGATCATTCGAAGGAACGGGATGAAGTTGAATCCCAAAAAATGCACTTTCGGCGTAGCGTTCGGAAAGTTCCTGGGGTTCATAGTAAGCTTCTGGGGAATTGAAGCCAATCCGAACAAAATGAAGGCACTGGTTGAGATGCCCTCGCCCCGGAAGCACAAAGATGTACAAAGTCTGACTGGGAGAATAGCCTCTTTGAGTCGTTTCCTCCCCAAGGCCATAGACAAGTGCATCCCGTTCTTCAACGTCCTTCGGGAAAGCTAGCGGTTCGAATGGTCAGCCGAGTGCGAAGAAGCTTTCCAACGACTGAAAGAGCACCTATCCCAAGCACCGATATTGTCAAAACCGATGGAGGGGGAACCGCTATACCTCTATTTGGCCGTGACTGAACACACAATCAGCGCCGCCCTAGTGCGCTAGGATAGGAAAGCCTAGCTCTCGGTCTATTACGTAAGCAAAAGATTATTGGGTGTAGAATCACGATATCCACTAATCGAAAAGTTAACGTTTTGCCTACTAATCGCGTCCCGGAAGCTCAGGCCCTATTTCCAGGCTCATCCCATAAGAGTCCTGACCAATCATCCTTTGCGGCAAGTGTTGCAAAAACCTGAATCATCAGGGAGACTCTTGAAGTGGGCCATGGAACTGAGTCAGTTCGACATCGCTTACATCCCTAGGACCTCAATCAAGGGGCAGGCCCTAGCCGACTTCATCGTTGAATGCTTCGGGATCACTGAGGAAGACTATCTCGCAGATCCTACTACGCCCGTATGGAAGGTGTTCGTAGACGGGGCCTCAAATGAAAATGGAGAAGGGGCTGGAATCATCCTAGTCTCGCCTCAGGGGCACCAATAAAAAAATGCCCTGCGTTTCCAGTTCAAGGCTTCGAACTACGAGGCCGAGCACGAGGCCATGTTGGCCGAGTTGGGCCTAGCCCGGGAAGTAGGGGCCACAAACCTAGAGATCTATAGCGATTCCAAGTTGGTTGTCAGGAAGATCTCGGGAGAATTCCAAACTAAAGGGGAGAAGATGGCAGCTTACATGACTCAGACGTGAGAGATGCTTCAAACTTTCAAGAAGCCCTCCATCCGCTAGATCCCCAGGGAGCAAAATGTGCTTGCAGACACTCTGGAAAAATTGGCCACGGATGTTGAGGTAGAGCTTTTTGGGCTAGTCCCGATCAACCATCTCCCCATACCGAGTATTCTGACCTCTGTGATCAATGTGGTCGACTACTCCACACCCTGGATGGGACCCATCATCCAATACCTGACAACCGGGGGGTTGCCAGCGGACAGGGCGGCAGCCAGGAAGCTTCATTACCAGGTCCATAGGTACGTCATGATGGATGGAAAGCTCTATCGTAGGGGATTGTCCATGTTGTACCTCTGATGCGTATCCGGGACCGAAATGAGTGCAATCTTGCATGAAGTGCACGAAGGCTTCTACAGAGATCATATAGCCGGACTCAGCTTGTCCAAGAAGATCCTGCGCCAAGAATATTTCTGGCCAACCATGAAAAAAGACTATATTGATTACGTCCGCAAATGCGAGCAGTGCCAAAGGTACGCAAAGATCCTGCGAGCCCCTCTAATGGAAATGACCCTAATGACCAGTTCGTGGCCCTTTGCTGTATGGGGAATCGACCTAGTAGGATCGCTCCCGACCGGGAGAGGAGGAGTGAAGTACACAATCATGGTCATTGACTACTATACCAAGTGGGTCGAAGTGGAGCCCATGAACACCATCACCTCAAAGAAGGCCTTGGACTTCGTCGTTAACAAAATCGTATGTCGGTACAGGCTCCCCTACAAGATTGTGTCTGACAACGAGAAGCAGTTTGATAGCGTCAAATTCATGGATTTTTGTGAAAGACATGGCATCATCAAGAGCTTCTCCGCGGTCGCTAGACCTCAAGAAAACGGGCAGACAGAGGCCGTCAACAAAATCTTGAAGGGAACGTTTAAGAAAAAGCATCAAGCCTTCAAGAGCAAATGGCCAGAAGAGTTGCCCCACGTACTATGGGCATACTGGACCATCAAACGAACGTCTATCAGACACACTCCTTACTCCATGGTGTACGGGTGCGAAGCCGTCATCCCAGTAGAAACGACGATCTCTTCCCACAGAAGAGACACGTACAATCCTGCCCAGAACCATGCCTTACTCCAGGAATCCTTGGATCTCATCGAAGAGATCTGGGAGGAATCGCAATTCTAGTTAAAGATGTACCAAGGCAAAATCGCTCAGCATTTTAACTCAAAAGTAAAAAGTCGAAGGTTCGAAACCGACGACCTAGTCCTGAGAAAGGTCTTCCCTACAACCCAAGATCCGGGAGTGGGGGTTCTAGGCCCAAACTGGGAAGGGTCGTATGAAATTCAACACAAAGTATGTCCGGGAACATACTGTTTAAAGCAACTCGATGGCACTGAAGTCCCAAGGGCCTGGAATGCGAAACATCTCCGTAAGTACTACCAGTAGTTAGGAGAGCATGTTTTAGCTAAATATTTTCTTTGTAAACAATGTACGCCCCAGGGTGATTGAGCAATGAAAATGGCGTGTACAAAATGTCATAAAGAGATATTGTGAAACAATGAAAATTCTCATCTACCTCCATAAACAAGTGACCCAAGACCAGTCTTTGCTCACTTGGGGGGGGGGGGGGGGGGTACATCCATTATGAACAAGTCCGAGAACAAAGAAGGAAGCTAAGTGCTCCAGGTTTGAACCAACCCAGACCGACAAGGTCTGGGGGGTGAAGGCCCAAATGGACCTAAGGCTCAGGCTAGTTCCAACCCAGACGTACGCGGTTCAGGGGTACAATATATAGGACCTAAGGCTTAGGCCTGGTCCCGGCCCAGACGTACGCGGTTCGGGGGTACAATATATAGAACCTAAGGGTCAGGCCTGGTCCCGGCCCGGACATGCATGTCCCGAGAATATGAAATACCTAAAACTTGGTTGACTGCACGCGGTCCCAAATAACTAAATACCCGTCCGCGTCATTCCTTCAGTAGCACAGGATTATTAGAACGCGAACCCTAGATATAAGTTTTCTAAGATTAATCTTAGAAACAGCCCAGGCCATGGGAACCTAACCGAGGGTTCAAAACAAACTAATCAACTAATCTCCGATGGTCCAGACCGTCAAACTTTCAACACAGGGAACTGGGCAAAGAAATTCAAGAATAATTATCAACTCCCTAATGGCCCAGGCCATTGGAACCTGAGCAGCAGGATTAAAGTAAGCTGATAGGTTAAAAGCAGGAGTAATCTAGTCCAGGTCGTGGAGGTCCGAAGACGGATCACCAGGAGAGTTCCTGGCCATTGGAACCGGGACCAAACACTCGACTAATTCATGAATCGTGGTAAAACAATTGGTGAAAGCTTAACGAATAGAAACAAAGTAAATAAAAACACAAAAATTGTCTCAGACGCACCCGCGTCCATAAAAGTGTTACAAAATTAAAGAAGAAAGAAAAACAAAGAGAGGAACCGGGCCTAGGCTTCGCCATGCCCTGATGCATCTGGGACGGCTTCATCCACCTCATTCTCGTCTAGGGGTCCCGCGTCAGCTTTCTCCTTTGCCTCAAATTCAGCCCTCTTCGCGGCAAGGTCGAGGTAGAGCAGGAGGTTCATGTTTTTGTCCTGGAGCGATGCCATGTAGATAGCCTCGTCAATAGTAACCTCCAACATGGCATCCGCCTTTTCTTTCTCACGGTGGGTCTCATCGTGCGCCTTCACCTCCTGCTAGAGCAACTCATCCCATTCATGGACCCGGGACTCTAGACTTGTGATCCTCTCCCGATCCTGGGTAGACTGGGCTGCGGCTGCCTCCTACAGAGCCTATACTCGGAGGAGTTCCGCCTCTAGACTGGCCACCAGCTTGCCGGTCTCGGCTTCTCTCCGAGACATAGTCTCTTCAAGTTGAAACTTAGTCCGGGCGACCTCTTCAACCACCTTGGCCAGGGATTCCTTAATGGCTTCCCGCTGGTTCACGGTTGCCTCCAGCTCTTGTTGGATCGTCTCCATCTTCATGGAAATCTTGGCCGCCAAGTCGGCATTCCAATGAGCCAGTAGAGTGTCCTGGAACAAATTAAAGTTAGAAAAATCTGAACTAGAAGTGCAGGAAGAAAAAGAAGGTGTGAACGGATAACTTACAGCCATGGCTTGATGGCGGAGGGCCTAGGAGATGAACAGCATGTCCTGGCTAGCGATGGTGGCGTACCGTTTCAATTGGAGGTTGGACACGGTGTTCCCCACCTGGTCCAACAAGTCTGCCGTGAATGGAGTCGTGTCCTGCCCCAGTTTGGGGCGAAATCTCATCTCGGCAACCAGCCAGTCCACGATCGACTGGGGAGCGCTGAATGCTGTCGAACGCTCTGAGAACTCAACCTGACAACGAATCATCAGGGCCCGGTAGACCTACTCTCTTTTTTCCTGATCGTTCTCCCACGTCCGTGTCACCAGCTTGGACTGCTCGTCCCGCAGGGCTGCCTCCCCCTCTTCGAGTAGAGCTAGATGGACCGGGAGCGCGAGCGCTCCCAGGATTTCCTTGGTGGTGATATGACTCTCCCAGGATGATTCCTCGGCTGAGCCAACACCTCTGGTCTTGGCCCTCTTCGCCCCTGCACCCGACTCCGCGGCTCTCTTCCCAGAGCTCCGACTGGCCGGTGGGTCCTGCTCCAGGTTAATTACCGGAGGACGGGCAGGAGCAGTTGCTGGATCGATGGTCATGATCGGGACCACAGCTAAAGCCTCCCCGACGGAATGAGAGTCCAGTACCGGCTTCGACTTGGGCGTGCCTCTAGCAGTTTCCTTGGCTGCAGCCTTCACTTTGGCAGCCCGGATCTCGAGGGCCTGTTTCATTTTGTCCATGGGGTTGGACATGTTGGAATCTTCTGGAATAAATACGAACAAAAAGGGGTTAGCAAAATAAGCAGATCAATGCAAATGAGTAATGACAAGATTAAGAATAGTCCGGGATGAACCCTTGTCTAGACCTCGGACTCGACTCAATTCTCCTAAGGCGAAGGAATGGATTCGATCTCCCATGTCATCCGGGTATAGGAAGTTCCCATACTGAAGGAATTTGGATGAATACATGAGAGTTTCTGAATCGACAGTAATGGGGAACGAAGGCCTCATCTCCCCATCAGCCCCGAATAGGGGATCTCAATAAACTAGTATATCCATAACTAATTGTCCAACTCGGGGAGCATAAGTCAAAAGCAAAGGCGAATTACCTCGCCTTGATACACTAGCACCGGGGGTCCCCGTGTTCGGTTGGGTCTCGTCAAAGAGGGCTTCCAACTCCTCGGAGGTGGCGCTCTCCCTCTGCTGAGCCTGGTCCCGTTTCCTTTTGGGCGCATCTGCCTGAGCTGCGTCCTCTATTGCCCTGATGTGCTCAAGGGCAAAAGCCTCCCTCAATGCAGGGTCTTTCCCGCATTGTATCCCCTGGAGGCTTTGGGCCTTGATCGTTTGGTTGGCCGCGAGCATCCCGACCACTCGGAGGTTGTCGGTGTTGACGTAGCCCCCCACATCCAAATCCTCCGCGCTAAGCTCGGAGTAAAATTTCATCTTGTCCAGGATGAACTGGGTGAGGGGAGTCTGGGCATAGGGTCCTACCACCCAAGGCAATGAGGTGAGAATAAAAAAAAAAAAGGACAAAGATAAAAAAAAAAAACTAGGGAACGGGAAACCACTTACCCACTCGCTGGAAGTCCAGCATCAGCGTGGGGTTCTTTTCTATAAGGAACCCGAACGTCATAAACCAGTAATGTCTGATGTCCGGAGGATGCTTCCAGGTGCTGGTAGGAGCAGGATAGTTACCTCACTATTTAAGCCTGTAGTAGTCATCCAGGGTCTTGTCCTTGACGTTGACCTGCGGCTCCTGCTTGTAGAAATACAGCACCTCTGCCGGAGTCGGATCTGGGATCTGCTTCGCGATGCAAAAGACGCGCCATCCCACAAGCAGCCGGTACGCTTGGGGCAGGATTTGGAACGGCGCAATCCCCACAAAGTTGAGGAATTACACGAAATAGTCGTGGAGCAGGAGAGTTGCTCCCGCACTGATGTGGCCCAAACCCCAGACCCCGAACTCGCCCATGCCAGTGTGAGCCTTCTCCTCTCTCCTGGCCAGGCGGTTATGGAACAGTCCGGGAGCTGACTCCACGTCCAAACGCTTCTCCAGGGCGTACAGCATACGGTAGCTCCAGAACAGGTTCGGCACCACGTCCATCTCCCACCTGTTTCCTCTAGGAGTCTTGGACCCGGGCAGAGTGATAGGGGCCGCGTTAACTTGTTCCTTCGCGTGAAAGGTGACACCCGAGGTCATGGCTAATGATCTGGGAGCAAAACAAAATAAAACAAATAACCAAGCAGTTAGCACCAAAACCCAAGAAGGTTGGTTAAGGTACGGAGACTCTCCTACGAACTGCTTGGTGGAGTCCCCTCCGGATCAGGTCTGAGATCACTAAGAAGCCGCGAAACCTTGATCGAGAATAGAAAAGAAAAGGAAAGGATATGGTTGTTCCCCTAAGCCAGCCTATGGCAACTCGTCCGGAAACCACCTTAACCCAGGGAGATCTGGGACAGTCCGGACTAGTTTTCTTTCCCTAACCTACCCTAGGCCACCCAGAGCCAATCTAAACGCAAGTAAGATTTAACAGCTTAAATAGACAAATGTGACGGTATGGCAAGCGCAGGAAAATAAAAGCAGAAGTTCAGAAAAATTACCGTAAAAGGCTGGTCGTGAAGAATGGTGGGTTTCCGACGACAGCGACGGTAGGATCACGGCTTGGAACAAGTGCAGGCAGCCCAAAAGCTCATCTATGGGATAGGCCGACATCGTCTGCTCAGGCGAAGGTATGGATACCGGGCGTGTAGGGAACAGGCGATGGCGAATTCGAAGAAGATGATGAAAAATTTCGTCGGCAAGCTCGGTCATAAAAGATATTTTTAAGAGTTTTTCTTCTCTGAGAATGTAAAGAATTCCAATGAGAACCTAAGGCTATTTATAAGAGCCAGAAGGCTGCTTTGATCTAACGATTAGGCGCCCCTATCGGATGACCCTGGATCGTAAAGGGACATTAATGGATCTACTTGAGTGCTGGATCACGGTACCCCTGAGGCAGGATCTGCGCTGCCCCGATCCAACAGCCCAGGATCAGGGCACCTCAAAGGTCGCCCCATCCAACGGTCCACCTTATCGTAGAGGCAGTAATGGGAACACCCGTGCAGATGGGACGCTTCGTAGGCCGAGCCAATGCGCTAGCCCCTAGCGTGGTGGCCATTCCGGTGTCTACTGACCTTTCAAGACCTAATGTCGTCAAAGCGCCAATGGCAAGGGGACACGTGCACCCTTCGTGATGAACCAGGGCTCTGGTAAATGAACCCAGATCCTGGTAAACGGTCCAGGCCCCTTGGAGAGCTCAGGGTATCATAGCAGGGTTCAATTCCATGATTGTTTAGCACGCAGTGCCCCTCACCTGCGGGTCGTCGCCTTAGAAATGAACTGGGAAGTGACAAGATGGTCCAGGGGGGAGACAAGCTTCCATCGCGCGAGCCCAGGTGAAGGCTTGGGGGGTAATTTTTATCCCCGTTTCTTCCCAAGTTCCCGGGCGCACCCTCTAAGCCCGTGGGCCACCCGGCTTGGAATTAAGGCCCAGATTAGGCCCATTTGGTGAGAGGAAAACAGATGTTAGCAGCCCAAGTCTAAGCAAGGCCCAAAGAGCTTTTAGGAGTTTGAACCAGGATCTCTGCCAGGGCCAGGAGGTTGGTCCCGGTACCGCTCTCCCCAACGCCCCGAGGTGCGACAGAGAAGAACGCAGCTCAGGAAACCAAGATAGGAGCCGGGATCGCTGTGGATAGTCCTGGACCCTGGTGAACGGTCTGGGATCCTGGAAGATGGTCCGGGACCTTGGTGAACGGAGGGGGACGTGGGTAAACGAACCCGAGTCGGTTGTCCGAGGTTGGCAAGGTAAAGTGCCCAAGATACTGACATCATCCCGTGAAGCATGGGGGTTGCCCCCACGCTTAAACCTACAGAAGAGGTTGCCTCGGGATTGCACACCGTTGGTTCAGAACTGCGTTGCCATAACTCCGACCGATCTTGTCCCCCAAATCTTCCTCATAGCTCAGAGAACCCAGACTGAAACTCCAGTTTGTCTCATGCCTTAGATTAAGATATTGTTTGGTTTGGCCCAATGGGCTTAACTTATTGTACGCTTCTTATTTTATTCATTTGCATTGGGCTACCATCTGAGAAGTCAGTGATATTTACACCCTTATTGGGCCCGGGTCAGCCCGGCCCATGCCCAGTGCACTCTTGTGCCTATAAATATGGATAGCGGTGCACTGGGGAGGGGATCGAGACTTGAAATATAGCATTTACTCTGCAAAAACTTGTACAAAAAACTCAATTGTCAAAGGTTCTCTAAGCTCTAATACAACTGCCTCATGGACTAAGGCTTATTAATGCCCTAACCACGTAAAACCCTTGTCTTTATTCCATAAATCATTTCTTCTAAGCTCTCTAATCTTCTATTATTAAGGTTTCCGAAAAACTCGGTAAACACAGGCATTAAGCCACATTTGGGAATTGGGGACATTACACTAAGCTTGAATATTATCTTCTCTTCTTCTCTTTGTTTCTATCTCATGTGTTAAGAATTATCCACTCTAGTCGAGGTGATTCTAAGGATACTTTGGAAGGATGTGAAGAAAATTGAAGATCGGTTCAGTTTCTTGGTGATACTCTATGACAGAAAGGATACAAGGGTTATAGAAACTGAAGGAAGGACTAATACATTCTGATGTGTACAATGTAAGTGTTCTTATCATTATCTCTGCTTAAATTCAATTATAGAAACATGTTCTAGGTTGTCTTATATTAAATTTTTTAATATAAGATTTACATGAAAATAAACAAGATCTTGTATAAGTTTTCCTAACATTTAATTGCATTAATCATATTCTAATTTTGGTATTTATAAAATGTTTAAAAAATTGAAAACTTAATCTAGATGTTTTCTGATCTATTTTGTGGACACTAAGTGCCAAATATATTTTTGTTCACTTATTCATGCAGATTATGATTTTTGGGTTTTATTTAAAAGCAGTCGTTGTACTGCCCATTTTTCTAATATATAAAGGGAATATGTTTCTTTCCTTTCATGTTTACCTGCTTTTGGCTATACTAATGAGAGACATAGTGACCAAAATTTGTGTTAGGAATAATGCCCTAAAAGCATGTTAAAACATTTTTATTGAATTAAATAAAAAGAAGAATTATTTTATATATTTGAATATTATAATTATTGTTTGAATTAATTATATGATAATATCAAGAAAATTCCTTATTCATTCATGAGAATATGATCTTGTATTAGTACGAGAGAATTAAAATCATATATAATGAATAAAATAGTCAGTAACACATTAACATAAGGAATCTATAATGAATGGTTACTTGTGCGATTTACTAAGCATACAGGATGCAAGTGATTTAGAGTCGGATTACTGATGTGGATAGACATCTTCGTAAATGTGTTGTATATAATAAAGATTATATATGACAGGACCGATAAGAATTAATTACCTTTATAAACTTGCCGTTTGACATAACGATTTGATTCTTATCATAATAGATGATCATTTATAGATCAGTCTAAATCATGAGTGTTCATGAACTCTTGTTTGTGTTTATTGGATCTTTTGAATCACTCACTAAGGTTTCTTAATATAATGAGGCTAATGACTTTTGTTTTGAGATTCAATATCATGGATGGCTGGGAACATGAATTACAATAATGGAATCCATACTTTCCTAACGGATCGAATATTGGTTCCCTTAAGGGTTAATTCTGGAACTGAATATGTATTGAGCTCAAATCTATAATTTGATTACAGATTAATTATTCGCTAGTGAATTAATGGTACTTAAGGATCAAGAGGTAATTAGAAGGGTAAAATGGTAATCTTGACCAGCTCTAATTAACAAACCAATAAATGGATGACAAAACTACATTTATTGATTATATCAATGGACTACAAGAGAAAAGTCTGTAAATATAATTCTATAAATACTTAGAGTGCAATTCCATATTTATAGTGGAGTAATCATGGAATTAAAAAATAAGATTATTGGATTAAAGAGTTTGATTATTAATCTGATTTATAGGAGCTTCGTATTATAGGTCCATGGTCCCCAGATCACCTATGTCCTACACTGTCAAGGGTAAGGATGTCAAAAGAAAGATCTGTAGAGAGAATGACTTAATTGCAAATGAATTAATTTTCTAGGGCAATGAAATAATAATGTGATAGTTATGGGCAATTGATTAATTATGAATTAATTAATCATTTAACTATATAGTTTTTATTTTGAAAAACTATAGGTTAAAATAAATATTAATCTTTTTGGATTAATATATAAAGAGAGATTAATAGTTATCTTATTTAGAATAAGATATTTATTTATTTAAAACTGATATTTTAAGATAAAGTTAATTTTAAATTAACTGATATTTATTTTGGGATAAATATATTGTTTTAAATATTAATTAAATAAACAAATGAGAAAATTAGGGAAAACTCTAATAGGGCTCACGCCACTCACTGTATTGCACAAAGAGTGGCGCCACAAAGGGATAATTCCTATCCATAGGATTTGAATTTCAAATAATTTGTTTATTTAATTATTTATATTTAATTATTCTTTTCTAAATATGATTTAAATTAAATAATTAAATAAGGTTATAACTAATCAGTTTTATTTTAATAAAATAAAGATTGATTAAATTAGTTAATTACCTTTATAAACCTAAAAAGAAAGTTATTGTTTAACACAGACTCTCTCTCGGAAACAGAAGCGATAGTTTCCTAAATGTCAAAACTATTCAATTCCTCTTCTCTCTATCGAACCTCTCTAGATCTCATGTGTTGAGTACATCTAGACAGTCATAAATCAACCTTTTGAATCCTTCGTGCCCACAAACGTCCTTGTGTGTTTGAGGATTAGTCTGGAAGATCAAGGTGTGAGCTTTCAGAACATGGATAGGAAGATAGTTGATTTTATACTAAAAGATTCGAGTATACTTGATAGGCTACAAGGGGTAATCTCTAATCTGAATGTATGTGATTTAATATATATAAATATGTGTGTATGTTCTTGGCTTGTATTAATAACTATTAAAAAGGGTCCATGCCCCGTGGTGTATCTCTGATTTGCTCTTTTAATACCAACAATGTGTGCATGTTGTTGTTTCAAGACCTAGTCTCTTCGTCATCATAGGTAGATCAGGTGTCCACTCACCTGTAGGTGTAAAGACCTAGCATCTGTATAGATGAAGTGTTTTGAGCCTCCCCCTTGTGGTGGTTATCAGGTCTGGCTATCCCGTTTAGGATGTAGGTTTTCTATGGTGGGTAACGGGAACTAGGGATCTAGTGGATGGTGTGATGTGGACGTGTAGCTATGCTCTTGTGATCATGTGCGGTTTCTCTCTATTTTGGTTTATACATGATGATGCATGTTTTGTTTTCAAAGCTAACCATGCAGAGGTTTTATTAAACTTTTTGGGTCCTATGATATTAGTTGTTTTCCTACTGGGCTTTATAAGCTCACCTCATATATCTCTCACATTCTAGGAACCCAGTGATGTGAATGTGGAAGGTGAATTATTTGTGGAGCAATTATGTTTTAGCCTAGTTCTATTTATTGCCATAGTCTTATCTTTTTAACATTGATTATGTATTTGATTTAGAATCCTATGGTTTGTATCTCTCAATTAGCTATGAGATAGTTAAGAATAAGGAATGATGGATGTGAATTATTATTTTGATGCTTTATGATTTATTAAATTTAACTATTTGGTGATTACATTACTGTGGGGATATTATTGTTCTATATAAAATGATAGATGATCCTACTTTTATCATTAATACTTTTATATATAATTATAGGAGTTATTCCATTATTTTAACTTATAATTATAGTATGATTTAATATAAACTAAAGGATCATTTATAAGGACTATTTTCCAACAAGGGTCAAAGTTTGACATTTGACCACCCAAGTTATGGATATTACAAATCTACCACCACCTAGGACTTGGGTCGTGACAAAAAAATAGTATCAGAGAACCGGGTTTAAATACCTCGAAGTGTGTCACCAAATAGATTAAATTTATTTTAAAATAAAGTATTTTGATGTATAAAGGCGTATGTATATAGATAGCATTCATTCCTCACTAACTAGTTAGCTTTTGATTTACTGACCTAAGAAAATGCCTTCGAAAGGAATGACAACAAGGAGAAGGCTTGTTGATGATGTCTCTGGGGTTGAGGTTCCCTCTCTACCAGTTGCATTCCCTATGAACGCCATTCTTGAGGCTTTAATAAGCATTTCTTCCCAACAGATGGATCCAACTGCTCGACAAAGCCATCACTTCCAAATTTTCCATCGGATTCAAACGCCTAAGGTTAAAGCTGGACAAGATTCCATGGTGGCTAAATGATGGTCGAGGCAGATAAAGAAGAGCTTTAACATTATGAGAACACCTGAAGAGTATCATGTTACTTTTAATGTGTCCAAGTTGGAAAGGAGCGCACCAGATTGGTAGGAAGCCTTAAGTAGGATGAGAGGAACTGATGGGATGAGTTGAGGAAATTTTGAGAAGGGTTTTCAAAGAACAACATTTTAACCCATCTCATTGATTGGATCATTTGATTGCTTAAGATCAATGATAGGTTGATGAGATCACATAAGGACTAGATAATGATGGATGTGAGTGAATGAATTCTACATAGAGTTTGTAGAGTTGACCTTCTATGTTTATGTTGGTATCATTGATCAGTCTCTTTTGATTGAAAAGTTCATGACTCGATTGAGGACTACAACACTTGATGAAACCATTACCCTAACCTTACAGACATGAATGAGTGTGTGATGTTAGCCTTGTGAACTAATATTCATTATAAGGAAAAAGGTTGGAAAAATAAATCTGACCAAGAAAAAGGAAAAGTCTCTGGTCAACCCTATTCTCTTGGTGGTGATGATGTGCAAGGAGGAACAAGCCAAGGAGTTGTGAATGGTATGATTCTTATCTCACACAATTGGGCTCGTGTATTATTTGATACTGGTGCATCACATTCTTTTATATCATTAATGTTTGCTAACGTGTTGGGTTTGAGTTGGGAAACTTTTGGTCCTACATTGCAATTGAGTGTACCTATGGGAGGGCATGATAAGGTATCAACCATCTGTAAATCAGTTTGTATTGTGTTTGAAGCACATAAGTTGTTAGGAAACCTGATAGTATTACCTATGGGACAATTTGATGTGATTCTTAGCATGGACTGGTTGTCTAAGTACCAAGCCATTGTAGATTGCTCACATAAAAGGGTGACTCTTTTAACTCCAAGTGGATATTTCATTGTATATCGAGCCAACATGAATGAAGTAAGGAAGAATCCTATCCTTAAGGCATGTTTAGGTGGAAAAGAAACTCAAAGTGTTATGGGAGTCTGTTTGCAATTGAGGATGAGTCTAGGCCTCTAGAAAAGTTTCCTTGGATATCAGTGGTTAGTGGTTTTCTAGATATGTTTCCTGAGGATTTGCCAGGACTACCACCTGATAGAGAGATCGAGTTTTGCATTGATTTAATTCTCGAGACTCAACCAGTTTCTATTGCACCTTATTGCATTGCACCTACAGAGTTGGCTAAATTGAAAAGGAAATTGGGTGAGCTAATGGATAAAGGTTACGGGAGCTCTAGTTTTGTTTGCCAAGAAAGCTGATGGATCCTTACGACTATGCGTCGATTATAGGAAATTGAATCAGATGACAATTAAGAATAAGTATCCTGTGCCAAGGATAGATGAGTTGTTTAATCATCTCGAAGGTTCAAAGTGTTTTCCCAAGATTGACTTGAGGTCAGGCTATCATCAATTGAGGATTAAGGAAGAGCATATTCCTAAGACTGCTTTCAAAATGTGTTATGGACACTTTGAGTTTTTGGTGATGCCATTTGGATTGACGAATGCGCCTGCAGCATTTATGGACCTTATGAATAGGATCTTTAGACCATATTTGGATAAGTTTGTGGTTGTTTTTATTGATGAAATTTTGATGTATTCCAAGACACCTGAGGACGATGCAGAACACTAAACAATTGTGTTGCAAACTTTGAGAGATCATCAATTATATGCTAAGATAGAGAAATCTTACTTCTGGATGACTGAGGTCAAATTCTTAGAGCACGTAATATCTCAAGAAGGCATTACTGTGGATCCTACGAAGATATATTCTATCTTGCAGTGGGAAAGACCAAAGAACGTTACTTAGGTTCGAAGTTTTCTTGGGTTAGCAAGTTATTATCATCGCTTTGTGGAGAATTTTTCTCAAATTTTTATGCCTTTGACAAAGCTAACAAGAAAGGATTTAAAGTTCATGTGGGATGATAGTTGTGAAGAAGCTTTCAGAGAACTTAAGCATAGATTGACTACGGTGCTTGTTCTCATTGTGCCTAATAGTGATGAACCATATGTGGTATTCATTGATGCTTCTGGTACTGGTTTAGGAGGAGTTCTCATGCAAAATGGCAAGGTTGTTGCATATGCTTCACGTCAATTGAAGCTACATGAGAAGAACTACCCCACACATGAATTGGAACTTGCAGAAGTAATTTTGGCCATGAAGATTTGGAGATGTTACTTGTATCGGGCAAAGTTTGAATTGTATTATGATCATAAGTGTCTAAAGTATCTATTTACTCAAAGAGACCTAAATTTCAGGCAAAGAAGATGGGTCGAGTATATTCATGATTGTGATTTCACTTTGCAATATCATCCTGGAAAAGCAAATGTGGTGGCTAATGCATTAAGTAGAAAACCTCATGGTACTTTGGCTTGTTTAGCTCTTCAGAATTGGAAAAGAACGAACACGATGGGTGATTACAATTTGCAGTACTATGAAGGAAAAAAGGTTACTTGTGTTTCTAATGTGGTCGCTACACTAGTGCTACTTCAACAAGTTAAGCAATGTCAGTGGCAAGATGAGAAATTGAGACTTATCTTGAATCAAATTCAAAACGGTGAGTAGTTAGATGGATGGACAGTAAATGTCGAAGGATTCTTATACCATAAGGGAAGATTAGTCGTTGTGAATATCCCTAATCTTAGAGAGTCTGTTATGATCGTGGCCCACAAGTTTAAGTTTGTTATACATTTTGGAAGCACAAAGATGTACCAAGACTTGAAAAGACAATGCTGGTGGGACAATATGAAGAGAGATGTGGATAGCTTTGTAGCTAAGTGTATGGTTTGCCAGTAGGTTAAAACTGAGCACCAGAGACCTTCAGGTTTGCTTCAACCTTTGTCTATACCAGAATGGAAGTGGGACAAGATCACGATGGACCTTGAGACTGGATTATCATTAACACCGTTAAAGCATGACACTATCTAGGTGATTGTCGATTGTTTGACTAAATCTGCTCATTTAATTCCAACTATGAATGATTATAAGATTTCCAGCCTAGCCTGACTTTATTTGGATAATATACTTCGACCGCATGGGTTGTCTGATAACTTTACAAAATAGAGTTATTTTACCATATTTTATATGTTAATTGTTGCTTAGTTCTTAAGTTTTTTTAAGTAATTTATCAAGTTTTTAAGTAATTTTGAATTTATTAGTCTTAGTGTAATTTTTTAGATTTTTATATGTTTTTATAGATATTTTATTGTAATATGTTGTATTTTAATTATTTGAAATTGGTATTGTTATATTAAAAGTTAAAAATGTAATTTTATTGAGCTTAAATGTCAAAGTAAATTAAGTTTTAATTATTATTTTCATGGAACTTATGTTGTATATTTTATTATCGAAATTTTTTAGTTTTAATTGAATTTATGTTTATTTTATAGGGAATATGTTGTATTTTTAGGCTCTTGAAAAACAAGAAAAATGATGAAAATAAAGTGGCATTTTCAAGGAAAAGAACAAAAAAAATGGAATGTTACCAGGCCCAGCCAGCCCAGGCCCGCCTCCTAGACTGCCCAGCCCTCCTGCCACCACCTCCAACTCCCAAGCCCGATGCCTACCAGCCGCTTCCCAGGCCCACGACCCCAGCCCATCACACCACCTGCCTCTTCTCTCTTCTCTAGCTCGGCCCGCCTGGGCCTTTCTCTACCCAGCCAAGGCTCGACACCTCCAGCTACACCCCACGGCCCAGCCGTCCGCACCCCACCTGCAACCTCTTCTCTCCTCTTGAGCCCACAAATGTCTTCTTGTCCCCTTGTCCTCAAATGCCATTTTTTTACCCAACTTTTCTACATATTTTATCACAAAATTCATCACTACACCCTAAAATTTACCTCTACATGTCATATTATTCTTCATTTAAAATTTTATTTAATCAATTTCATTAATTTAAATTGATTATTTTAAACTCTTTATTTTGGCTATAAATAGGTAATTTTAAGACCATTTTTGTGTGCTTAATTTTTAGGTTGCTACACTTTCTCTCTTCCTTTTGGAAGACCATTTTGTGCCAAGTACGTATTTCTTATGTAATATATTTTTTATTCTAGTTATGTGCTTCTAATATTTTTCATAAGATTATTAAGATCATGATAAAGCAACTTGTAATTAGATAGTATTTATTGTTATATGTTGATTTCCCTTGCAATGCAACAAAGTTATTGAATTTTTCTCCTTCATATATGTCTTTCATCTTTAATATCTTGTATTTTGGATTGTTAGATAATATTACACTTTATTCTTCATTTTGAAAAATATAATATTCTTTTATTAAGAGGTGTCATTAAATTGTACACATCCAATGCTTAGAAAAAAAAATATTATGTTTTTCCTATTAAATAATGTTTTTTAATCTTTTGTTGTTTCATTAGGTTGATTCACATTAAATACTTTAAAATTATATTTTTTTGAAAAGTGAAGAAAAATCCTATCTTTTTAGAAATAATTTGTGCTTAAATTATAAATTTATTTGGACAATGATAGTTTGATTTATTTTAACTATCACTAAAACTTGGGAATTAATATACTAATAAATATTATTAAACTTACATTTTGTGGATTCTAGTATCTTAATAATCTTTCTTTTACAACTCATTTACAAATCATAATTGATTTATTTTTCTTCTCTTAAATAGCTTTATTTTTAATCTTTTATTTTATTTTATTGACAATAAATCTTATCAATCTTTGGAGCTAGGTTAGAATTTATTTACTTTTGGTTTAAAATAGATTCTTTTTTATTTTAGTCAATTCCTTTGAGTACGACCTCCTGCTAACACAAACACTACACTCTATATATGATTCATGCACTTGCGAGTTATAAATATTTAAAACGTACCCACTCTTGTGCCCATCATGTTTATGGCGCCGTTGCTGAGGAGTTTCAAAAAAAGAAACGAAGTTTTTCTCAAGGTTAGTGAATTTTTCTACTAGTTATTTTAATTTTTGTACTAAAAAAACTACAAATATATATAAAAAAAAAATTGGGCCGGTTCCACCACCCATAAAAAAAATTACTTATATATCTATTTATACTTATGCTTTCTATTATTATTTTTTTTAGTTGACAGCACTTGTGCCTCCTAGTTTTTTTTTGTAATTTTATTTATTTATTTTGTTGTTATATTTTTGCTTTATATTTACTAGTTGATGGCAATTTTGGCCTCCTAGTTTTTGTTTTATTTTCTGTATGGTTGATGGCATGATATACCTCCCAACTCTTTTCTTTAGTAGATGGCACTTGTGCCTCCTTGTTTTTTACCTTATTTACTAGTTGATGGCAATTTTTCCTCCTAGTTTTTACTTTATTTTTGTTATGGTTGATAGCATGCTATGCCTCCCAACTCTTGTTTAATTTTAGTTAACATTATCTATTTTGTCTTATTTTATTTCTCCTACATAGTATTGTGTAATTGTAAAAAAAATACATGAAAAAAAACCTAAATCTTGTCTGTTATCCCCAAAAATTTGAAAATGATGATGTGGCAATAGAAATGGCAGGTGGCAAGGAATGGTTGGGTGACCTGGCTTAGAAGTAACCCAGTGCATCAATGAAGAATTTTGACTGGCTTGAGAAGTGTCATGACCGACTAGTCATGACCTTGTCCGACCAGTCATGATCTTGTCTGCCCAGACAAGAAGCTTGTCTGCCCAAGAATGACCTTGTCTGCCCAGGCATGACCTTGCCTGCCCAAGAATGACCTTGTCCGACCAGTCATGACCTTGTCTGCCCAGGAGTGACCTTGTCTGCCCAGGCATGACCTTGCCTGCCCAGGCATGAACTTGGCCGATCGGTCATGCACATGTCCGACCAGCTAAGTGCATGTCTGCCCAGCTAAGTGCATGACTGTCCAGAAAAGAAGCTTGTCTGCCCAGGAATGACCTTGTCTGCCCAGGCATGACCTTGCCTGCCCAGGCATGAACTTGGCCGATCGGTCATGCACATGTCCGACCAGCTAAGTGCATGTCCGACCAGATAAGTGCATGTTTGCCCAGCTAAGTGCATGACTGCCCAGACAAGAAGAGTGTCTGCCCAGTGAAGGTGTGTTCGACGAGATTGAAGGTGATATGGATCAACTAGATAGAGCATGACTACATCAAGATTCCCAGAAACAGCTTCAACAAGAATCGGTCTTAGCATACGCGGGAATCTCTCATTCTTCCCAAAAATTTGGTGTTCTGTTACATTTTGAATATTTTGTAATTTAAATACAATAAGAATAATAAAATATCCCAATCCTAGGGGATATCAGATGTATGATCCTAAGCCTATAAATATATGGCTTATGGGATCAGAAAAGGACTTTTGGAAATTTTGAATTTTGACCTGAATTTTCTAGAGCGAGAGTGCTTCTTCTTGAGAGAACTCTTGTATTCTAAGAATCTATACTAAAGAAACTTAGTTGCCTCAGGTTCATCTGATTTTGAGTATAGATATATAATCATATCTCTAAGTGGATTAGGCTATTACCAACATATTGGGGCTGAACCACTATAAAAATTGCGTGTGATATTTACTTTCTGTAAAAAGTTGTCTGTGTCATTTAATTTCTCTTGAAGGCTTTATCGTTTTTGATGTTCTCACGTCATTGGCCAAAAACGCGGTCAACATTTTGGTGCTTTCATTGAGAGCCTGAAGAGAAAGACAGACGGTCCCTGAAATATTATGGCACCTAAGAACACCAATGCGGCCTCCAAAAAGACAGGCTCCTCAAAAGAGCCTGCCAGATCAGAAGGTCCTAGCCTTCAAGATCGTGAGTCTGAGCCTAGATTCGTGCTTGAAGATGTAACCCCAGAGGTTGAAGAGCTCCAGGAAGCCATGAGCACCTTCCAGGAGGAGATGGCACAGTTCAATGCCAGACAGGAGGTGTTCGCTGAAGAAATGGCCAGGCAGAATGCCGCTTTCGAGCAGCAAAGGCGGGAAATGGACGCCAGGAATGAAGAGATCCGGCGACAGCAGGAGGAGGCCAACAGGTGACATCGCGAGGCTGCACTCACTCTGGAGGCAGCTACACAGCTGACCCGGGCCAATGCCCAAGCTGCAGCTGGAGTGGCAGCCACCCCAGGAGCAAGGACCACAAAAGCTGGTCGAAAGAACACTGATAGACCCCACTCTCGTGGACCAAGCAGGGGTGGTAGTAACCCACCTAGTCATGAGGAAGATGGAGTCCGGTTGGACACTGCCTCAACTCAAAGGGGGAACTCCAGAACCCCCTCAAGGAGCCACCGATCAGAGACTTCCAGGTCAGGAAGTCATAAGTCAAGAAGCAAGAAAACATCTCCTGGGCAGGAGCACAATAGAGCTCCTCGAGGTAAAGAAATTTCCCACTTCAAGGATGGGCATGGGCATGATGAAGCTGACAGTCATCACACTAACCAGTCGAAGGACAAGAATAATGATAACCATCGAGGAGGAAAGGATCGCCCAGCTCAGACAAGAAGGCCACCACTGCATCCTAACCAGTGCAGTGGCAAGGAGCATGTTCCACCAAGTAAACCTTCCAAGAAGACTCAGAGTACATTTTTCAATCAATTAGGAAAGCACATTACTCAGAAGGATCTAAGGGACGTCATTGCTGATAGAAGAAGGACCATCCCGGTCGAAGGGCAAGAGCCAATCCGACCTACCACTCGAGTAGAAATACTCGATGATGATTTGCCGGATAGGAGTGCCCAACCAGGCGGTCCCAAAATTGAGTCCCTAGCAGTGGCCCCAGGCATTCAAGCCCAGCTTGATGCTTTGACAGCAGCAGTTCAGAGTCTGTCAAAAAGGCCATCTGCGATTGATCCGGTAGACCACAGAAGTGGCAGCCCTTTCTGTGCTCGAATTAGAGCATCTCAACCACCAGCAAAATACAAAGCACCGGTACTGCTAGTTTATACAGAAAAGGCAGACTCGATAAGGCATGTTGGGAAGTTCGAAGATCAGATGGAGCTACTCGGGGTGAGTGATGACTATTGCTGCAGAGTCTTCCCCACCACATTGTCCGACACTACCCAGGAGTGGTATTGGAAGTTCAAGCCTAACTCCATCACTTCTTGGGAAAGCTTTAGAAAGGAGTTTTGCAGGCAGTTTAGTGCTGCTCGGACCCCTCCTGTTTATTCCAATCACTTGGCAGATATAAAGCAAGGGAAAGATGAGTCTCTCAAGAACTACATACAAAGGTTCATGAGAGAAGCTAATCGAGCTACTGCAGTTGGAGATGATGGCAAGATGGTGGCAATTTCTTCTGGAATTATCTATCGGAGTCCTTTGTGGGACAGCATTCACCGCAATCCAATTTCAACATTACAACAATTTTTGGACCGGGCGGACAAATACATGAAGTTGGATGACGCGATTGAAAAGGGAGAGAAGGGCCTGAACAACCTGAGTGGATCGACTGATCCTCCCAAGAATGGTGGAAATGATCAGAATGGTGGTAAGAAATGTGGGAATAACGGGTCTGACTGCCACAATGAGAAGAAGGCTAAGTCAGGACCAAACGACAAGCCAACTAAGTATGAACCCTGGTTCACCAACTACACCACTCTTTCAGCGAGCCGAGCGGAGATCTATTTGGCCAGTCATCAAGAGGTCCCTTACCGGAAACCCCCGCCTATCAAGAAGGAGATGAGTAAAAGAGATATGAACAAGTTCTGTCGCTTCCATGGAGATTATGGTCACGACACGAATGAATGCAATCATCTCAAAGATGAGATAGAGTTTCTCCTCCGGTCGAGGAAGCTGAAGAAGTATCGAGCAAAGAAGACCCAGGGAGAGGGAAGTAACAACAATCCTGGGTTCAAGAGGCAATGATCCCCACCTTTTCAACCTGAACCTGTGGACTTCACACTAGATACCATATGTGGAGGATCACATCTTGCTGAAGATAGCAATAAGGCAAGGGAGAGGTATGCTCGCACCCTTCGTCATGAGTTGGATGCAGCATCCACCTCCGAAATTATGACAGTGGAGGAGCGACCACCAAAGAACCCAAGATACGAAAGTGAGTCCCTCACTTTCACTGAAGAAGATGCTCGACACGTGAGGTATCCTCACAATGACCCTCTTGTTGTGACAGTCCAAATTGCCAATATGAAGGTGAAGAGATGTCTGGTCGACACAGGGAGTTCTGTGAACATTATTTATAAGTCATCCTTCGAGAGGATGAAGCTATCTATCAATGACTTAAAGTCGTGCTCTCAAGTCATTTATGGGTTCACTGGAGAAGGATTGTCACCAGCTAGAACTATCAAGTTGCGAGTTACGACGGGGGAGGCTCCCAAGCATGAGACAGTAATGACCGAGTTTTTGATTGTTGACTGCCCATCTGCCTACAATGTGGTTATTGGTCGACCACTGCTCACAAACTTACATGCGATGGTTTCAATCTGGCACCTTTCCATGAAGTTCCCGACTAGTGCGGGCATAAGCTGCGTCCAAGGAGACCAGAGGGAGGCTAGGGAGTGCTATAATGCCTCGGTAGCTAAAGCAAGGAAGGGGGCCAAGGAGAACAACATGATTGTATGTGTTGAGAGAGAGGAGGTGGACGAGATGGATGTCGACCTGAGTTTTGCAGTGGTAACCGATCAGGAAGAGATGTTAGAGGAGTTTATCCAAGAGAGCACTCTTGGTTTAAAAGAGCAGAAAACCCAATCCGGTGATGAAGTCACCAAATAGGGCGTTGCCCAAAGTGAGGGAAGGGACTTTGATCCTCACTTTGGGGATTATGAAAGTGACGTGGGACCATTCGAGGAGTTAAAGGAGGTCCTGGTAGATGAGAATGACCCGACCAGAGGGGTCAAAATTGGAAAAAATTTGAAAGGAAAGGTGAGGGCACAGCTGATAGAATTCTTGCGAAGGAATCAAGATGTCTTCGCCTGGTCTCACAAAGATATGGTGGTTATCTCACCAACTGTGATTAGCCACGTGCTCACCATGGATGAAAGCTATCCAGCAGTGCAGCAGAAGAGGAGATTGCTCGACAAAGATCGAGCAAAGGCTCTTAAGGAGGAAGTAGAGCGGCTAAAGGAGAATGGGTTTATAAGGGAAGCATATTACCCTGCCTGGGTTTCAAACCCAGTGTTGGAGCCCAAACCCAATGGAAAATGGAGGACTTGTGTAGATTTTACTGACCTGAACAGAGCATGCCCAAAAGATTTCTTTCCTTTACCAAGAATAGACCAGTTGGTAGATGCAACCTCTGGTCATGAAACATTGTCCTTCATGGATGCATATTTGGGGTACAACCAGATCAGCATGCATCCTCCTGATGAAGAGCATACCAGCTTCTGAACAGATATTGGGCTATACTGCTACAGGGTCATGCCCTTCGGACTGAAGAATGCAGGAGCTACCTACCAGCGTTTGGTGAATGGTATGTTCCGTGACTTAATCGGCAAAAGCATGGAGGTGTACGTAGACGATATGCTGGTGAAATCAAAGGAAGCTGAAGGGCACGTGCGAGACTTGGAGGAGTGCTTTGCAATACTGAGAAAGTACAGCATGAAGTTAAACCCCCTCAAGTGCTCATTTCGAGTGGGTTCTGGAAAATTTCTTGGGTTTATTGTGAACTCCCGAGGAATAGAAGCAAACCCAAAAAAGATAAAGGCTCTCATAGAAATGAAGTCTCCCGCCAAAATAAAGGATGTCCAAAGCTTGACTGGGCGGATTGAAGCTCTAAGCAGGTTCGTCTCTAAATCAACGGACAAGTGTGTCTCGTTTTTTGACCTGCTTAGAGGGAGCAAGAAGTTTGAGTGGACGGTAGAATGTGAGCAAGCTTTCCAAGCAATAAAGGAACATTTGGCCCAACCTCCTATTCTTTCGAAGCCCGTTGATGGAGAAGACCTCTTTGTGTACCTAGCAGTCACGGAGCACGCTGTTAGTGCTGCCCTAGTACGAGAAGATGATAGAGTGCAGCACTCGGTATACTATGTCAGCAAGCGGTTGATAGGAGCAGAGTCACGGTATCCCATGATCGAGAAGTTGGCTTATTTCTTGGTACTTGCATCACGAAAATTGCGGCCGTACTTCCAGGGACACCCCATTAAAGTCCTTACTGACCAACCTCTACGCCAAGTCTTACAGAAGCCGGAGTCGTCTGGTCGGCTACTTAAATGGGCAGTTGAGTTGGGCCAATTCAAAATCAAGTATCTATCGAGATCTGCTATTAAGGGTCAGGCTTTGGCGGATTTCATTGCTGAATGTACCGGGATCGCTGATGTTCCCGACCAGCAAGAGCGCGTCACTGAGCAAAAAGAGGAACTTCCTACTTGGCAACTTTTTGTTGATGGGTCGTCGAATGAGCATCATTCAGGAGCTGGGATTATATTGGTCACTCCGGAGAAACACCGAATTCATTGTGCATTAAGGTTCGGATTTAACGCATCTAATAATGAGGCGGAGTATGAAGCCCTCCTAGCAGGCTTGCGCCTGGCTAGAGATGTACATGCTCGGTCAGTGGAAGTGAACAGCGATTCCCAGTTAGTGGTTTACCAAGTCTTGGGGGAATATCAGGCAAGGGGCCTACGCATGGTGGCATACTTAAATAAGACCAAGGATCTGCTAGCACAGTTCGAGGAGTACACCATCAAGTTAGTACCACGAGAGCAGAACTCTAACGCGGATGCTCTAGCAAAGCTAGCTAGTGCAAAAGATGCCGAAACTCTGAATATAGTACCAGTGGAATACTTGGTGGAGCCGAGCATTGATGAACAAGAAGCCATGCCGATCACGATAGCTGACACCTGGATGACTCCCATCATTGCTTACCTTGAGCAAGAAACCCTCCCAGATGGTCGTAATGAAGCAAGGAAGATTATGAGGCAAGCTGCTAGGTACACCATGATGGATGGAGTGTTGTATAGAAGAGGGTACTCCCTACCTCTACTCAGGTGCATAACACCCGACCAGTCAAAAAATTTATTAGCTGAAGTGCACGAAGGATTCTGTGGAGATCATGCTGGGGGGCAGAGTCTATCTAAAAAGATTTTGCGGCAAGGATTTTTCTGGCCTATGATGAACGAGGATTCTATGGAGTATGTGAAGAAGTGTGATAAGTGCCAGAGATTTTCTAAAGTGCCCAGGGCGCCTTCGAATGTCTTAAAGCAAATGCAAAGCCCATGGCCTTTTGCAGTGTGGGGCATTGATCTGATCGGAAAATTGCCCAAAGGAAAAGGAGGAGTGCAGTTTGCAGTGGTTGCAGTGGATTATTTCACTAAGTGGACTGAAGCCGAACCACTAGCCACGATCACCTCAAAGAAAGTGTTGGACTTCGTGGTTAAGAATATAATATGTCGCTATGGTCTGCCCAAGAAAATAGTGTCTGACAACGGCACCCAATTTGACAGTGACATATTTACCAATTTTTGCACTCGGCATGGCATCACAAAAAGTTTCTCCTCGGTAGCCCATCCACAAGCCAATGGGCAGGTTGAAGCCGTAGACAAAACTCTGAAGGACACTCTGAAAGAGCGTCTAGAATGAGCTAAGGGCGCTTGGGCAGAAGAGTTGCTAGAAGTCCTTTGGTCATATAGGACTACTGCCCGGACAGCAACTGGCCATACCCCATTTTCTTTGGCATATGGGTATGAGGCCATGTTACCTGTTGAAGTAGACCCACCATCTCATCGAAGGACCATGTACAACAAGGAGGAGAATCATCAATTGCTAGCAGAATCTTTGGATTCCCTCGAGGAGAGACGAGAGAAGGCAAGCTTGAGAGTTCCTGCTCATCAGCAAAAAGTGGCGCGCTACTTCAATTCCAAAGTCCGAGATCGAAAGTTCCAAGTCGGAGATTTGGTCCTCAGAAAGGTATTCGTCAGAGACCTGGAAGCTGGCGTACTAGGACCAAACTGGGAAGGACCGTATCAAATTGAGCAAGTCTTGCCACCCGGCACCTACAAGCTTGCTCGGTTAAATGGAGAGCTGATCAGGAACTACTGGAATGGCGAGCACTTGAGGAAATATTATCAATAAATACTGCTTACAGAGTAGTAGCTTTGTATCAAGTGCTTAACTTGTTATTTAAGTTTGTATTGTTTGAGACTCGTTATTAGACACGTTTTGTCATTTATTTATTGCGAGTAATAAAAGAGATCACGCGCAGCGTGGTCGAATCTTGCTACAAATTTTGCATATGTGTTGATTATTCTTGCTTGGCAGTGTTCAACTGTCATTACGATTTAAACAAAACAGGTCTTCTAAAAATAAATATACATATATACCGGACAGTGTTCAACTGCTCGGTATCCATGAGATGAATGACCAACGTTTAAATAGTTGCATGTTCTTGTAGTGGTTAACTGCTGAAATATGTTTGTACATTCTATGTGTTTCACGAGTAGTAACTGCTCGGACAAATTTGATCAAGTAGCAAGTGATCAAGGATTTTTCAACCCTCAATCACTTGGGGGGCACATAGAGTATACTGGCGTGCACTTCAACACAGGCAATAAGAGCACGAGCAAAGATATCTGTTTTTAGGCTGACTTGTAAATTTTTGAAGTCTAAAAAGGCCATTAAGCTAACTTGTTTAACAAAGCTTAAGTAACTTGGAATTTTTAGAATTTTAAGTTAGAAGCAGATATTCGTGTGATAATAAACGTTATGCTCATAAAACGTTAGAGCAATAAGAGCGTGAGGAAGTATATTTAGTATGGACTTATGAAATGTTTAGAATTTCTAAGTTAGAAAACTAAGTACTCATGTGAAAATTGAGGGCATATAGAGACTTTACTATTCACAATAAACTTGTAATGTCTTAAGTGTAAAAAGACTTAAATGTTTCAAGCTAATTAAAAAAGAAAAGTAAAGTGCAAGTGCCAAATAGATTAATCATACGAGCAAAAGTATAAAAAACAAAACAAACTATGATAAAAGACTGGTAGGACAACAACTGGTCGTGCAGAAGCTTCTCTGATAGGATGAGGGATCACTGGTCGACTGATCAACCCCCTCCTCGGCATCAACTGTTCCTCCCGGTCGAAATGATAGCATAGAGGAAGCAGGTGCAAGGCCGGTAGGATTAGCAACTTCCTCAGCAGCCCTGGCCTCACATCTAGCGAGCTCCTCTGCCTTAATCTCATCGGTGAGAAAGTCGAGCTTGAGAGGTTTGTTTAGCTTCCACACCTGATAAAAACAGTTGAAGCAAGTCTCCTCGTAGCGATTCAGATCAGCTTCCTTCTCCTACTTCAGCTCCTCATTCTCGCGAATTAGTCCCTCGTTCTCGCGAGCTAACCCCTCGTTCTCACGAGTCAGTCTGTCTAGCCGATCAGTCAGTGACTTGTTGGCTTGGGTTAATTGATCATTCCCATCAGCCAACCCCTTAAGAGACTCCTTTTTCTCAGCCACAGTCTTCTCTGACCGCTCCAACTTGGATTGAGAAGCATCCACCTTAGCTCGAGCCTCCACTAGTTGATCATTCAGGACCTTGATCAACTCCTTGTAGTCAACTGATCGGTGCTGGGCATGACAGATGGTGATGAGCGTCTGCATGAAAAACAAAAGGTTACTACAAAGTATGAACATAAGTAACAAACTATCTTATGGTAGGGCACTTACATTCGCCAATTGTGTGATCCCTCTCTCTAAGACGACATCAACACTGAGTCGAGGGAAGGATTCAAAGCCTTGAATCGTTGAAGCGTCGTGGAGGGTCTAATCAACTGCCCCCCTCCCCATGGTACTAGCAGTACGTAGTGCCTCGCTCGGGCCAGATGGACGAGGGGGACTTTGGCTCGCTGATGGAGGAAGCGAGGAAGGGGTCAACTGCGGGATCGTGACTGACCCCTCAGGTTGTCTCCCTTGGCTCGGTGGCACTATCCTCAGGACCTTGCTCGGGGGGGTGGAGCCACTTCCTTCACCAGATTTCCTCTTCGGGACAGGAGGAACGATGCAGTGCCTGAACATCTCTGGATCTACAAAAGAGGAAAACACAAGATTCATTAGAAAAAAAATATATAATAAAATGTAGATAAGTATATTACTACTACAGTTTTATTAGTCTCAAATCACCAAGTTATCAATATATTGTTATGACTACTAGACCTGAGTTGAGGATCTGATCGAGGAAGTCATCCTCGTCGTCAGATGATGAGCTGAGGTCCCTCTCAGACTGGATGGCCTTTCCCTTCCCGGGCTGGGCGGGAATGGCAAGACTGCGCTGATGCTCAGGCTGAGGCTCCCTAATGACAAGATCGCGTGGTCTACGAGAGTGCGGGGATGGCCCAAGAGAAAACTGGTCAGTCACCACCTCAGTCCCGGCGTTGGACTGGTCGGTCGCATTATTCTCCTCAGTGGTACTCTCCACTGTAATATTTTGGTCACACGGTAGTAGGCCCACCATCTGAAGGTGGTCCACGGTGACCAAATTTTTCACGTCCTTATCCTCAGTACACATGTTAGCCAACACCTTTGCTTGCTTGAACATCTCTTGAGTAGGCAAGGGTTGCTTGAACGGACCCGCATGTGTAAAAGCCAAATTGTTGGCTTTGATGTCTGATGTGAGGAAATACTCTGTGTAGTATTTTCCAGGGTTCGACTTGTGTACGATACCACAGAGGTATTTAACCCCCTTTTGCCTGTGAAAGAGGTGGAAAAAACTCGTGTTCTTATGGCTTGGATTAGTCCTGAAGTCGAACAAGTAATGTACCTCATGAGGAGTGGGCTCGTCCCAGCCTTGCAAAGAGTAGAGAATATACAGCGCGGACAACGCCTGGATCCCATTCGGTACAATCTGGAAAGGGGAGACGTTGAAATAATCCGCTATAGACCGGAAATAGGGGTGTAGTGGGAGTGTCGCTCCTGCGTGGATATGGTTCCTAGACCAAGCACAGTATGGTCCGCCGGACCTATTGGCTCTCTGGTGAGGGCCCGAACATATCAAGTTCACCCCACTCAAACCCAAAGCTTGGATGTGTTTGTCGAATATCCCGGGATTGAGTTTCGTAGGCTGGGCAGTGAACCAAGAAGGTGTTTCTTTCTCCTCCCTTCCGTGGTTTTTGGATGGCCAAGTGTTGGACCTCGGTGGCAAACTCCTGAGTGATTCGTCTCCGAGTATTACTTGATTTTGACACCTGAAGAGGTGATCTCGAAGAAGCTGCAGTGAGGGCCTCACTGCGTTCCACCACCTTTTGCACCGCTCTGCGAGCAACTTGTGGATCTTGGTCCTGGGGGAGTCTATTGGATTTCTTCACCCTCATGGTCTACTGTCCAGCTTGCTGAAGAAACTGCTCTTCGTGGAGGAAGTATAAGGCTGAACGGGGAAGGATCTGCTTGAAGCGGCGAAGGCGATCCTCAGGAGTGCGACTGGTGGAAGACTTTGATGAGGAATCGCTGCTTTGAGGGGTCTCGATTGACTGCGGGATAGATGTATCGGAGTCCGTGTGGTTGTCACCTCCCCTATAGCCAAAGCGATTCATCTACAAAAAATTAAAAAATGGGGAGGTGAGTAACCATACAGATAAAATTCAACAAGAACAAAATTTATTTTTCCACTTAGAAAAATTTATCTAAGTGGTAAAAATATAGCATGCATGGGAAAAAAGAATGTTAGTGCTTAAAGGTGCCTAAAATTATTTAAAACTGCCTAAAAAATGCTTAAAATGAATATGGCATGGAGCATGACACACTTGGTCCGAAGAGCCAAGAGGAGCCAAGGGGTTGTGTGGTATTCACTCAGAAGCAACTAGTCCGAGCAGGTGTGTGTGCCTATGACCGATCGGGTGTGTGTGCCTATGTCCGACCAGTTAGTGTGTGCCTAAAGGGCAGTCCGTGAAGTCCATCACCTGTGGGCGTGCCTATGTGCGTGCCTAAGTGCGTACCTAGCCGTGTGCACCCAAGCCTAGTGCATCTGAGGAGCCAAGTTGTGTGTCCGGTCGGACACCCTATGTTCGACGAGAAGCATCCAAGACGTCGCTAGCCATGTGCGTGCCTATGTGTGTGCCTAGCCGTGTGCCCCCAAGCCTAGTGCATTCGAGAAGACCGATCGGACCATTCGAGGAGCCAAGGTGTGGGTCCAGTCAGACACCCTACGTCCGAGGAGAAGCGTCCGAGGGGATGCATGCTTTGTGCCCGAGTGGTGACATGGGTTCGGTCCAAGCGGACCATGCTTGGCATGGTGCCTAGCTGTGTGTGTGTCCAAGCCGAGCGTGTCCATGGAAGCTTAATGCAGGTGTCCGGTCGGATGCTTCTTGGTCCGAGGAGCATATATGTGGTCCGATCGGACCACATGTTTATCAAGAAAAAAAAACACAATGCCCAATCGGCCATACCTAAAATCCCACCATAAACCCCTATATTCCTTGAGCCAAAAATAAAAGCCTAAAATCCCTAACACAAACATGTTTTCTCATCCAAAGCACACAACTACAAGATCAAAAAGGGGAAATTGAAAAGTTTTTCAATATTCTTGAAACCACATATGCCATCAAAAACCCAAAAACCCATAATCATGATTTAGGTTAAATTGACCTATTTTTCTTGAAATTCTTATGAAATTGAAGATAATGTTGGGTTACCCATGGTAAAAACATCATCAAAACAGCCACCATACATATTATATCACCAAGATTCATAGACAAAATTCAAGAAAAAATGCACATGGGGTTTCGGCCACAACATGTTTTTTTTTCATGAAATTTTTGGAAAAAATAACACAAGATGGAAGAGAAGACTTACCCAATATTGAAGAGACCTTGGAGAATGCTTGAAGAGATGAGAAGCTCCTCCTTGAAAGCTTGAAGTTTCGGCCAAGAGAAGGAGAAGCCAAGAGGTTTCGGCCAAGAGAGAAAAAAGAAGAGGAAGGGTTTTTGAAATTTGATTTTCTTGTGTAAGTGGGAATGTGTAAGCATGGGAGCTTATTTAAAGGTAAAAAGTGGGAGTTACCACTTATTTTTGGACCCTTGGAACTCGTGGGATATTTTTTCTCCCCACGATCATGAGTAGTTATTTGCAGTGATCGTGGTCTATGGAGTTGTGGTCTGCTGCATGGCGGGAAAATGAACAGTTTTTTTTATAATGCCGTCAGTTGTGGAGAAAAAAACTTATTATGTGAGATATCATATAATAAACTTGGGGGGCAAATGTTATCCCCAAAAATTTGAAAATGATGATGTGGCAATAGAAATGGCAGGTGGCGGAATGGTTGGGTGACCTGACTTAGAAGTAACCCAGTGCATCAATGAAGAATTTTGACTGGCTTGAGAAGTGTCATGACCGACCAGTCATGACCTTTTCCGACCAGTCATGACCTTGTCTGCCCAGACAAGAAGCTTGTCTGCCCAGGAATGACCTTGTCTGCCCAAGCATGACCTTGCCTGCCCAGGAATGACCTTGTCCGACCAGTCATGTCCTTGTCTGTCCAGGAGTGACCTTGTCTGCCCAGGCATGACCTTGCCTGCCCAGGCATGAACTTGGCCGATCGGTCATGCACATCTCCGACCAGCTAAGTGCATGTCTGCCCAGCTAAGTGCATGTCTGCCCAGCTAAGTGCATGACTGCCCAGACAAGAAGCTTGTCTGCCCAGAAATGACCTTGTCTGCCCAGGCATGACCTTGCCTGCCCAAGCATGAACTTGGCCGATCGGTCATGCACATGTCCGACCAGCTAAGTGCATGTCCGACCAGCTAAGTGCATGACTGCCCAAACAAGAAGCGTGTCTGCCCAGTGAAGGTGTGTTCGACGAGATTGAAGGTGATATGGATCAACTAGATAGAGCATGACTACGTCAAGATTCCCATAAACATCTTCAACAAGAATCGGTCTTAGCATACGCAGGAATCTCTCATTCTTCCCACAAATTTGGTGTTCTGTTACATTTTGAATATTTTTGTAATTTAAATACAATAAGAATAATAAAATATCCCGATCCTAGGGGATATCAGATGTATGATCCTAAGCCTATAAATATATGGCTTATGGGATCAGAAAAGGACTTTTGGAAATTTTGAGTTTTGATCTGAATTTTCTAGAGCGAGAGTGCTTCTTCTTGAGAGAACTCTGTATTCTGAGAATCTATACTAAAGAAACTCAGTTGACTCAGGTTCATCTGATTTTGAGTATAGATAAATAATCATATCTCTAAGTGGATTAGGCTATTACCAACATATTGGGATTGAACCATTATAAAAATTGCGTGTGTTATTTACTTTCTGTAAAAAGTTGTCTGTGTCGTTTAATTTCTCTTGAAGGCTTTATCGTTTTTGACGCTCTCACGTCGTTGGCCAAAAACGCGGTCAACATTGTCCTTTCACCATAAGCAATCTTTGCTTAAAGGAAAATTGAACAAAATTCTCAATCCGCCTCTACTAATTAACCTCGGGGAGTTGTTTGTAGTGTGCGAGTAAGTGGAATCAAATAGGACTGGGGACAAGTAAACAAAAAAATTATATTGTTGTGAAATCTCTAAAAAAAAAAATTAAGTATGCTCTGTGGTTGCGGTTTTTATTGATCCTCCACATCAGAAAAATTCTTTGCTTGAGATTATCTTTGTTGCCTTATTTGTGAAAATTGTATGCACCATTGGGAACGTAATTCTAAAAATTGATTAGTAAAGAGACGTTTATCTTGATTTGAAATTGAAAGTGTTAGTAAAAATTTGAGCATCATGGAACCAATTGCTAATATTAATAGAAATCCTGTTGATGAAAATGTTGTGCATGAAAAAACCTTGCTTGAATATTTTGCACCTATTTTATCTAATGCTCCTTCATGTATTATTTTTCCTACCACTTCTGCTACCCATTTTGAGCTTAAACCATCAATCATTCAATTGTTGCCATCTTTTTACAGGTTTGATAGAGAGGATCCTTACATGCATGTCAAAGATTTCTTAGAAATTTGCTCAGCATTTAGATTTCAAAAAATTTCTGATGAGTCTGCCAAACTAAGATTATTCCCTTTTTCCATAAAAGACAAATCAAAAGTTTGGTTAATGTAACACCCTGGTTACTCCAAGACTGTTACTGTGGACTTTAAACAGTGCTTAACTCACTAAACGAGTCATTAGGTTTTAAACGTGCATCTAGGTGTCATAACTAGGCCAGGGTGAAAATTTCGATCAAAAGGAATGGATATATTTTATTTAAAACATAAACTATACATGGGCCGATAAAAGCGCTTACAAAGTTATTTACAATCCAAAATGGTCATTACAGTGTAAAAATTACAACCTGCTGGCCTAAGCAGCAAAATCTAGGGTTAACCCCTAGTTCCTTTGAGAAACACCTTGGTCGTGGTGGTCAAGTGGTCGCATATATACACATCTCCACCTAAGTTCTCCACTCAAGGCTGGGTGAGCTTTTCATTCCCTTTACCTGCACCACATAGCACCCATGAGCCAAGGCTCAGCAAGAAAACTTATTACTGCATGTATACAATACCAATAAATAATTATAGTAATCATTCCAGGGCTTGCAGCCCAATCAGATAAGTGAATATCACTAATGATTCTGGTAATCATGTTGGGGCTTGTAGCCCAAATCAGATAAGTGACTATTGAGTCACACGCTTTGTAGGTGACTAATAAGTCAACCTCTAAGGATCTGTTCCCTGTATAGATGACTAGTAAGTCCATCTCTAGGGTTTTGTTCCATAAATAGATAGCTAATAAGTCCATCTCTGGGGATCCGCTCCCAAGCCATGTGACGTGTCGGTCACCTTAGCCTTTTGGCTCTGGCTCTAAGTAACAAGCCTTTAGACTAGACAAGTGCTTTTGTTTTCATCGAACTTAAGGTCGGTCAAGCATTTCAAGCTTATGTTGATAATGCTTATGTCGATTAGATCTAATCTTTTTGGCTTGCGTTAAACACGCTAACACCATTCTTGACTCATAAGTCAATTCCATACGACCAGTGCTCAGTACCACTGTCGAACTTGACTAATAAGTCACAACTTCACAGTCAATACTAACACCATTGCTGATTCTGACTAATAAGTCAGTACCATTCACAAGTAAGCAAGATTGTTAAGCATTTAATATGCAATCAATTTCCACATATAGAACACTCAACATGCGTCATCAATAACCATGCATGTCACATACTGGGTGCAGTTTTCTTACCTCCGGTTCAAGCATGAAATAATAGAAGAACGATCAATCCTTTGGTCCCTTAGCGGTCACCTAGTCACAAACAAAATGGTGTCTCAAAAGTTTGAATTTCAAAACCTAATCTCGCGCTCTCGGGACCTCCAATTCCAACAAACAAGGTGGTGGAATAGTCCCCCAAGCCCTCAGGCCAAAATCCTAAAAAGGACCCAAAATCATGCCCTGGAAAGCGCTGCCTTCCAAGCATTATGGCGCTATAGGCAGAGCTGGAAACCCCTGACCAGCACTGTAGCGCCAGAACCAGAGTTCCCAAACTCTGAGGTTTTCTCTTCATGTTCTTCGAGTTTCAAACCTCAAAAACGAACCCCCAAACCCACAAATGAACCCAAAAACCAATTCTACATGTCTTAGACATCAAAACCCAAGCTTTGAATCATTAAAAACCACCTCAAATAGCCACTTTTATAATCATTACTCTAAGCTCAAAAACTAACTCAAAACAGAGCAAAAACCATAAAATTCATGGCTAAATTCTTACCTTAAACTTAGGTTTGCATCCTCTTCAATGGCTGAACTAAAGTCCTAAGCTCCAACCTTGATTTCCTAGCTTCAATCCTCAAATTGAGCTTCAAAATTCAAAGGAAAGAAAATAGGAGAATGATGATCATGAGAGAGGAAGGAAGGAAAGGGCTCTATTTTTGCTACTTTGTTCTCTATTCCATAGCCTTCTAATTTAAATATAACCTAAGGTCAAAAGACCAAAATGCCCCCAAGCCTAATTTATTTCCTTAACAGCCACTTAGGGCAAAATCGTCCTTTCCCATCTATCCGGTAATTATAATTAACGTCTTTCAATTCCTGTTATTCCCAATATTCTCATATAATAACAAAATCATATCCTATTATCCTTTAATTACTGGTAATGTACTAAGCATCAAATTACCCCGAGACTCACCCTGAGCCCGGTAAATAACCCCGTTATGACTAAACCGCTAACTTACATTCTAAGATCGTCTCATGCCGAATAGCTCGAACATATCCACATAATAATGTGGCCTCATCCATAAATCACCAACATACATGAAAATATACAAATATGCCATCAACGGGCCAAATTACTAAAATTTCCTTATAATGGAAAGTGGACCCACATGTATGCATTTATCATCATATAATAATATAATTCACATAATCATGCATATAATCATTTAATTGCATAAAAAATTAATTATGTCCCTCTCAGCCCCCTAATCCAGGCTCTAAGCCACATTAGGGATTTTGGGACATTGCAGTTAAATTCCCTTCCCACAGGGTCTATAACCACATGGGGTCAAGTTTATAATAAATTCTTGTTGAATTTTTTTCCTATGTCTAAAACTAATAGTCTAAGGAGAGAAATCTCTGAGTTTTTTCAAAAAGATAATGAAGAGTTTTATGAATGTTGAGAAAGATTTAAAGATTTATTATTAAAATGTCATCGTTATGGTTTTGAAAAATGGAGACTTGCAAAATACTTTTATGATGGTTCGACACTCTAATCGTCAAATTATTCAATCTAAGCATACTAGAAAAATTTTACAATTTCAAGGCCAGGAGGCTTGGGACGCCCTAGAAGATTTATCTCTCAATTCACAACAATGGAATTATTTTGATCCTAGGTCTAGGTCAACTAATTCACCAAAAAGAGGAGGAAGGTGTGAAGTAAAAGATGAATTTGACTTAAGAACATCCTTAGACACATTAGCAAGAAAAGTAGAAGCTTTAGCCATAAGCCAAACTATAAATTCGCCAATGCAACCAAGAAAAGATGTTTGTTCTATATGTTCTAGTCCTTGCCATAATGCCCAATCATGTCCTTCCTACCAAGAGGCCTTTTCTGAGGAGGCCAACGCTCTTCATGCTTATGGGAAACCAAATGATAGTCCATTTTCATCCACAAATAATCAAAATTAGAGAAACCATCTAAACTTTTCATGGAGACAAAACCAGCCTCCAATGAATCAAGGGCACCAATACAACACGCAAAACCAAACCCATGCCCCACAAAATCAACCATATCTCAACAAAGGAAACATTCCTTAGAATATACTTTACAAAAATTTATGCAATCCACTCAAAAAAAATCCTACAAAACCAGTCTCAATCAATTACCAAACTCGACACACAAGTAGGACAACTCGCTACTGCTTTAGCTGATAAAAAAAAAAGGAACATTTCCTAGTCAACCTATCCCAAATCAAAAAGGCCAATATGAGATAGGAAAGTCTAGCCATAATGGAGAAGCCAAATCAATTTCAACTCTTAGGTCTGGAAAGAACATTTTCAAATTCGATTACATACCCGAGGTTGAAAAAGAAAAGATTCAACCTTCTAGTTCTAATGCCAATGACTCTTCAAAGGAGGATACTCAAATCCACCCTTTCATTCCAAAAGCCCCATTCACGCAAAGATTACTTCCAATTAAAAAAGACGGCCAATATAATGACATCTTAGAAGTTTTTAAGCAAGTTAGTATCAATATCCCTTTCTTAGATGTCATTAAACAAATTCCTGCCTACTCTAAAATTTTTAAGGATCTTTGTACTATAAAAAGAAACACTAATGTTCCTAAAAATGCATTTTTAACTGAAGAAGCTAATTCCATTATTCAATATAAGAGTCTTGTTAAATATAAAGATCCTAGGTCTCCCACAATTTCATGCATTATTGGTGATCATTTTATTAACAAGGATTTACTTTATTTGGGTGCTAGTGTGAATTTATTGCCTTATTCTGTTTATAAACAACTTGGTCATGATGAACTGAAACCCACTTCTATAACCCTTCAATTAGCCAACCATTCTGTGAAAACTCCTAGAGGAATTATAGAAAATGTTTTGATAAAATTTACTTTCCTGTTGACTTCATTGTTCTAGATACGCAACCTGTGGGAAATGTGCATGATCAAATTCCTATCATTTTAGGTAGACCATTCTTAGCTACATCTAATGCAATCATTAACTGTCGTAATGGCGTTTTGAAATTATCTTTTGGAAATATGAATGTTGAATTGAATGTATTTAATGTTGCTAAATCTGTTAAGTGTGAGGAAGTGCATGAAGTTAACATGGTTGAGAATAATTTTGAAGATGATGAAAATGACTTGCTTGACTTTTGTGAAAAATATTTTGGTATGAACTTACATGTTGATGATTCTATGAATGATGTGAATTCTTTGTTAGAATCTATGATCTTAAATGATACCATAATTGAACCTTTTTCACCCCTAAAGCATATTCAATCAATTTCCGAGTCTCCAAAGTTAGACCTGAAACCCTTGCCGGAAAATTTAAAATATGCTTTTCTATGAGAGTTTGAAACCTTGCCTGTTATCATAGCATCCTCCTTAAATAAAGAACATGAAGATAAATTGTTAGATTTCCTTAGAAAACATAAAGAATCCATAGGTTGGACCATTGGAGACATTAAAGGCATTAGCCCATCCATATGTGTGGTACCCTAAAAATTAGCACAAGTTTAATTACTTAGCTCAGGTACAACTGGCAGATGAATATGAGGAAAAATAGCCAAGTAGAACATCTAGTTAACAATGATGTGAGCAGCTAGAGACTCAATCCAGTTCGTACACGATGTACAGGTTGCTATCAGATTGCCTCTTAAGATAACAATCCAGTTCGAGGCTCAGAATTGATACCAAGTGAGTCTGAATTTCCCTCAATAGTGGTATTTTCGTTAGGAAGAGGTAATGGCCAGAACCACATTTGGGCGCTCTGAGATTAGTACGAACTAAAGTTCATATAGTCTTTGAACACTAGCTCGGGTGGGATATCCAGCTTGTGGAAACCTGGTTAGAACGCATACTGAAGGATCCCAAGAGATTTGGAAGCTTCTTATACGCTCATTAATGCCCAGGCTGTATTGCATATCTATCATTTATTATCCGAGATAACAGGAGTATATTCTATTCTGTTATCAAATCATATCCCAATGTAAATGGGAATAATTTGTATTAAATGTATACCTTATTTATTCACGCGGTTACCCAAACCTGTCCAAGAAATTTCCCTATAAATATCAGGGATAAAGGATAGGGAAGGGGACAGCCTTTTGTATTACTAAAACTCTGCAAAAATTGAGAGAGAAAAGCAATAATACTGTCTCGTGGACTAGGTGGGTTTTAACCACTGAATAACGTAAAAGTTGTGTGTTTTCGAAAGTATTCTTATTATTTCATTACGGTTTATAATTTAGCACTAATGTCCCCATTAGATTTCTTAATCTACCATTGGCGAAAAACTGCGTCAACAGTTTGTGCTTTCGTTGAGAGGAAATTAGTGCTTCACAAGTTTCAGTCGACATTCATCATGGTGCTCACTCAATTGATGCATGACAATGAGATAGAGCATCCTAGTGGGTAGGAGGCCCATCATATTGTTGTTCCCACTGAAAAGGGGCCAGATTTTCAACAACGTCCTGGGAAGCAACCGCTAGGCTAGGATGACACTAGGAGTTTAGCATCACTCCCACCAAATCCTAATCCAGGATATTTGACTGCCGTCGAGATGGAAAATGCCCAATTAAGGAGCCATCTCGCTAGGGAAAATAGACAGATCGAGGAGGTCTTGGCTTGGTTACCCCTTCTTGCCACCAACGTTAATGTCGGAAAGAGGCAAAGTGGGTCTCATAAGTCCCACAGGAATAACCAGTCTAAACCTAGTGGTTCTGTCAGGACCGCCACTCCAAGCTCTGTAACTTCAAAGTGAAATCATCAAAGTGCTCAGCTCACTAGTCATCACAGGGGTCATCATCAACATGTCATTCGATCGGTCAAAACTGCGATCCCCAGCTCCATACCTTCTTCACAGGTTCCCAGGAGTGCCAAAAACAACCCACTGAGGCGGGCTGGGACAAGTTCACAGAGGCAAATACTCCAATGAATCCTCCTGTGCCATGATCAGAACCTAAGGCATAGAGAACTCGGCACATTGGGGTAGAGCCGAGGCGGGCTAATTTAGTTCATCCTGATGGAACGAGGATAGCCTCGCCAATATGAAATCCGACATCACCAGTTTAACATCCTACACCACCTCACCCACAACGAGATGCTCCAGCTCGTGAGATCAGTAGGAGAAATCCTCCCTCGTCAGTAGATACTTACGTCCCATAGGCACATGTTGAGAATCCAGGTCTTCGATCTCAACCGCGGGCCGTAAGTTTTGCAAATGGAAGTTACTAGAAGGGGAGCCAGCGTGGAGGCAGGTCTGAGAGTGACCTGAGAAATCATCTGAGCTCAGCACGAAGTCCTCAGTATGATCCACAGCCCAACACACGTGATCATTTGAACTCACAAAGAAGGTATCTATTTTGTAATGAGGATGTTAGTTATACTCGACATGAGGGAGGTCCATCTATCATACACGACAATGGGAATGTCCCACCTAACCAAGCTCGAACTTGGAGGGACAACAACCCATCAAACGTGTACAATAAGATGGGAGATGTTGAACAACTCCCAGCTAACCTAGAGACCAAGGACCTAACCATTGAGAGACTGGCTTTGATGGAGGAACAAATGAAGAGGCTCTTATTTGGAAAGGGGATGGACGATTACAACTCAGATGAGGAGCTCGAACCTTTCCCTCCAAACATTGCAGCCACTACATATCCTATTGGTTTTAGGATGTCAAACATGTCGACATTTGATGGAAACATAGATCCATCCGATCACCTCGGGATGTTCAACACAATGATGATGGCCCACAATGTTGGGCTCGATCTAAGATGTATCCTGTTCCCCGCGAATTTGGTCGGACCTACCAAACAGTGGTTTAAACAATACAAGAAGCATTTGATAAGCTTGTGGAAGAACTTGTCTTCTGAGTTTAAGAGAGCATTCCGAGCTTCATAGGCAGCTCGTGTAAAGGCTGATTCATTGGCCAATGTAAAACAGCAACCTGGTGAATCACTGAAAGCATATCTAAGCAAATTCGCCAATGTCGCAGCATGGGCTAGGGATGCTAATGATAGCTCCAAGCTCATGGCGATGAGGACAGGAATCCTGGTGGGAGGCGACTTGTGGCAAGAACTCCAACAAAAAGGAGTTAAAAGTGTAGATGAGTTCTTGGCCCGAGCACAGGAGTGGATAAACCTGGAAGAGGTGCGATCTGCTGTCGTGGGAACCAGCTAGGCCCCTATCCAACCCGCTGGAGTGGTGACAGAGGTTGCGGCTACAACTAAACCTATTACCCAGAATAACCAAGTGGGAAACAACAAGAGGAAGGGGAATGGTGAGGGCGACCAGAACGGCACAAAGAAGAACACGTCTGTGGAGAAATTCAAGCCCGTTTATGCCTCCTACACTGACCTAACGGACACCCGGGAACTTATCTTCCTGGAAAATTCTAATCGCCTCCCATGGAAGAAGCCAGAGCCTTTAAGGAATCAAAGGGCAAAGAGAGATCCCTCAAAGTTTTGTCAATTCCACAATGACATCGGTCATAACACCAATGATTGCCGATAGCTGAAGGATGACATTGAGACTCTCATTCAGGCTGGACCATTAATCCAGTACGCCCGAAATCGGGTCGTTCCCAATCAACCTACCAGGCAGAATTCTCATTCAACTCTAAACGTCCCGACAGGTCAGCCTAGAGCTCAGATGAATCAGATCGACCCTCCTCCGATAGTAGGAGGAGATATAGCTACTATTGTCAGAGGACCTCATTTGGCAGGCAAGAGCAACGGGGCCCAAAAGAGGTATATTAATGAGTTGAAAACTCACAACGGTGTGTAGTTTTTCCCGGAGCAACGGTTATCGAAACAACAGCAGTTGGAAAAATAACCAATCATTTTCATAGAAGAGGACACTAGCTACGTTCAATTCCCGCATAATGACCCGCTAGTGGTAACCGTGCAGCTCGTCAACCGAAGGGTACGGAGGATACTAGTGGATAATGGAAATTCCATAAATGTGCTTTTCAAGTCGACCTTAGAAAAGATAGGATTGTCCATAACAGATTTGAAGGCAACCTCAATGACTCTGTATGGATTTTCAGGTGAAGGGACGACGGCCATAGGGACGATCGGACTAGTGGTTACGTTGGGAGAAGAGGCACGAACTGTCTCTAAAATACTTGAGTTTATGGTAATCGATTGTCCGACTGCGTATAATGTGATTTTGGGACGACCCGCGCTGATGGCTTTCGAAGCCATCACCTCAATCCAACACTTGGCAATGAATTTCCCCTCAACCTCAGGAATATGCACAGTAAGAGGAGACTAGCTCGCTGCCAGAGAATGCTACAACATTGCAATGAAGGGAAAATCATAACCCAGGTAGCAGGCGATGGTCATAGGTGAAAGAGATGAGGAGTCCTGGGAAATGGAAGTAACCCGTGGGATGGAAGACCCTTGAGAAGGAAACGATGAGGTTCCCCAATGGGATAACATTGATCCGCGAGTAGGCGAAGACAGATCTGAGCTTAAAGCAATAGAGGAGCTCGAGGAAATAAACATCAACCCAGAAGTACCTTCAAGAGTTGTCAAAGTTGGAAAAATCTTGAAGTCGAAAGGAAGAAGGAGTTGGTCGAGTTCCTAAGGAAGAACCTGGATGTCTTCACCTGGTCACATAAGGATATGGTGGGAATCAGTCCAAGTATAATAATGCATACTTTGAACTTGGACAAGAATGTGTCAACAAAGTCCCAAAAATGAAGGCTTTTGGGGACAGTACAATCTGAAGCGCTAGAAGAAGAAGTAGCTCGCCTACTTAAATGCGAGTTTTTCAGGGAAGCAAAATACCCAATCTGGGTTGCTAACCCCCGTGCTAGTCCCGAAGCCAAATGGAAAGTGGAGAACTTGTATCGATTTCTCCAACCTTAACAAGGCTTTTCCAAAGGATTGTTTCCCACAACCAAGTTGGTAGACGCCATGGTCGGTCACGAGCTCATGTCTTTCATAAACGTGTATTCTGGATAAAACCAGATTGTGATGAACCCTCTAGACCAAGAGCATACCAACTCCATGATCGAGCATAACGTATATTGCTACAAAGTTATGTCATTCGGGCTAAAAAAATGTCAGAGCTACATACGAACGGTTAGTCAACAAAATGTTCGCTAACCAGATCGGGAGAAACATAGAGGTGTATGTCGATGATATGCTCGTCAAATCAAAGACTGCCAGTAACCATGTATCCAATCTGGAAGAATGTTTTGGCATATTGAGAAAGTACGACATGAAGTTGAATCCCCAAAAGTGCACTTTCAGAGTTGCGCCGAGAAAGTATCTGGCATGAAGTTTTGGCATATTGAGAAAGTACGAGTAGTCAAGGTATTTGTAATGTCCCAAAATTACCTAATAAGGCTTAGGGCCTTGATTAGGGGGCCAGGATGGCAATATATGGAGTTATATGTATATTTGTTATATTTAATTATAATTATGTGAATTATGTGATAATATGACTAGTTGTCCATGTTTAGGGGTATTAAATATGCATGTGGGCCCATTTCTTATTAGAAGGGAAATTCTGACAATTTGGCCTGTTGCGGACATAATTATATATTTATATGTATATATGTGATATATGTGAGAGACCACATTATTATGTGGGTTTATTTGAGTTACTCGGCACGAGATGATCCTATGGAGCAAGTTTGCGAGAAAGTCGCAATAGGACCCAATACCCGACTCGGGGCGAGTCGAGGGGTATTTAGGGTATTAGGCATTTCATTGGGTTATCGGGTAATGGAAATAAATAATTGGAGATACATCTGAAGTTAGTGAGTTTAGGAGGGAATACTGGGGAATTTGACCACTTTGCCCTCGGGGACGTTTTTGGTACCCTGAGCCTCGGGATTAGCTTAAGTTACTTAAGCCTTAGGAAACTATAGAGAAAACACAAGAAACACTCAGAATTTCCTCACTAACCGACCCTCTCCTTCTCTCTCCCTCTTGTTGTTTTTCTCTCAACTTTCCTAAGGAGTTCTTTGAAGAATTAAGCAAATTTCTAGCTGAAACTTGGAGAATTGAAACCTAAACTTGGGGAGTTAGTTCTGTTGCAACTTGTGGGATTAATCTTCAGTTGAGGTAAGCTTTAGATTATGTTTTTGGCCATTGAAATTATGAGTAATACTTGGCTGTTTTGAAGTGTGCTTGAACCTTTAAGCTTGAGAATTGGCTTGGTGTTTTGATGAGTTTTAAGACTGGATTTTTGTTGGTGTTTTGTTGCTAGAAAGATGTTAGAATTGTTGTGGGGGTTGAATTATGGTTTTGGGGTGAAATTGGGTTAGTTTGGATTGATTTTTGCTGCAGAAAAGTGTAAAAAATCTGGGTTCGTGGGGCCAAGTCGCGACCTTGTTCTAGAGGGGCCGCGACTCAGCTTGAACCCAGGGCCTTAGGAGGTCTCTGTTGGGAAACTTATACAGGATCTTTATTTAATTTCATGTAGATCTAATATTAAACAAGTTAATATCAGATAACCTAGAACTTGTTTCTAAAATTGAATTCAAAGAGAAATAATGATAGGAATACTTACATTATACGCAGCGGAATGAATGAGTCCTTCCTTTAGTTTCTCTAACCCTTGTATCCTTTCTGTCACAGAGTATTACCAAGAAACTGAACCGATCTTCAATTTTCTTCAGGATCTTCCAAAGTATCATTAGAATCACCTAGACTAGAGTGTGCAATTCTCAACACATGAGATAGATATAGAGAGAAGAAGAGAAAAAATAACAAGACTTAGAAAAGGACTTATGTTTAGAGAAACTCTAAAACCTATCAGAAAACCAGTGTTTGTCATCTATTTTCAACTCTCACTTAACATTCCTTTTATAGACTCAATTAGGTCATTTGTTTAATTAAAAAATCAATAAAATAATAGCCAATTAACAGCCCTAGGTCGAAATTATCATGGGCTTTAGGCCCGTGAAATTTCCATTTGATTATAAGCCCGTTGGACTTAAAATCAAGGTCTGTATTATTTTCTATTGATTTAATTAATTAAATAATTATTTAAATCCTTTATCAAATTAATTATTTATAATTTGAACCTTGATTTAAACTTATTTATTAATTTAGATACCAATTTATCTTAATTAATAAATCTGCCCCAATTTCTCTTTTCTTCTCTAAATTGTATAAATCTGTGAAACTATCCAAAATTGACCTGATCAACTTTGATAATTCTAATTGATAATTAAATCAATTAATTGAGACTATCTGGATGATTTTATCCAAGGTACAATGGGGACCATGGGCCTATGAAATCATGCTCCAATAAGTTATCATAAATCTAACAAATAAATTTACTAACTTATTAATTCCTCGTGACTCCACTAAAAACTTGAAAGTGCACACTTGAATTCATAGAACGCTCTATAACAAATATAGATATGCTATTAATTATCCATTGTTCCAACCATAATTTTCACTCAATCCTCTATAGACGGTCTACAATGAGATGGGACTAAAATACTGTTTTACCCCTCATTGTATTTTATCCTTAAAACACTTAGTTCCTTGTAAATGATATTTCAGTAAACTAATATTAATTACTGAAATGAAATTTCTATCATTTAGCACCTTGAACCAAACTAAAAGGAAACCATCGTTTCACTTCTTCATCAGAAGCTATAGATGTTCATATCTATGATTAACACTCCCACTCAATTATACTACCGAGTTCCCAAGATGTAAGTATGGGCTAGTCCGTAGCGTAAGCTGGTAACAAACAAGTCAAAGAACTAAAATAATACAATCAGTTAGAATACTAACCACTCAAAATTGAGATTGAATTGACCTATGGTCAACTATATGATATGACTAGAATAGATTATAACGGTATGTTTACTTATCCTGTCAACTGTCAATATCGGTCTAGTTCGATGTAACAAATACATCCGATCTTATCTACTTTGCTAATGTTCTAGAAAGAACATAACACTACAATGTGTAAGTAGATCATATTGTAGATTGGCAAGTCAGTGTAAATCCTGTGCACTGACTAATCTTAGGACTAACTTATTTTGAACATATAATCATATTTATATTCCACTATGATTACGTCACTATAAATACAATTAGCTATATGCTCGGGATTTAATAGAAGTTTATATTAAACAAATAATCATGAAAATAAAACATGTGAGCAAAGTGATTGACCAAGTCAAGAAATTATTTTTATTCTTTTATTGATAATAAATGAGATTACAAAGAAATTGGATTTTAATTAGGGCATAAAACCCTAACAGTCTCTATCTTGTGGGGGGGGGGGGGGGGGGGGGGGGGGGGGGGAGCCGCGACCCTCAAGGGCAAGTCGCGGCCTGCGTCCCTTTGACAGAGGGGTAGGTTTTCTGGTAGGAGGGGCACGCCGCGACCCTCAGGGTCAGTTCGCGGCCCGCCTAGGCATTTTTTTCCTTGGGAAGCTTTTAAAAATGGGAACCTTTTTCCTTAGGGCTCAAGATCGAATCCGCTACCCAGTTTAGTGGGACTTAAGGCCCCAGAGGCTAGGACTCAGTCCGGAAACCTTTATTTGCTTGTTTTTTATGGAATCTAATATTATGGTTGTGACTAGGTTATCGCTAGGGGCTCATAATTGGGATCGTGCTCGAGGGTCGTTATTATTTACGCTTTACATGGACCTTAGGTAAGAAAATTGCACCCAATATGTGTTATATGTGATTAGGGTTTGGCCCGACTGTTGTCAATTATGACAACTAAGGCTTGGGCCTCGAGGACAATTATATTTAAGCTATTGCTTCACATGCTAGGTGATACTTGCTTAAGTGCTTTATGATTGTTGTATGAATTTTGTGGTTAGGGCATGAGGCCCCGTTAAATAGCTAAGACTAGTATTGTGAGAATGATTATTAAATGGTGTTATGTGATTAACATGCATACGTGCATATTTTGTTGGGATATGTATATCCATATCTGTTTCGGTATTGAGGTTCTATTCCTGGATCAGGGCTTAACTTATTAGTCAAGGACGGCAATAGCACGTTGCACGTTGGTTGAAAGGCTTAGGCCTAAATCAACAACGAACTATTACGTTGGCCGACTCTATGGTCGTTGGTAAACCAAGGGGTTGGGCTAGCTCTATGGCTAGTTACTCAGAGCTAAGGACGAGGGTCCAGGTGACTCTATGATCATGTAGCTAGGGCATAGGCCCCGGGGTTGGCTCTATGGCCAACTGTTCAGGGCAGCGGCCCTTAATTGGTCCAATGACCACTTGTTTGTAACTAAATGACTGTTTATGTAGGTTATTATTATTTCTGGGCAAGCTAGATAAGTATCTAGAAGTTTATATTTTATGCTTATGCACATGTTGAGTGTTGCGAAATTAATAGTGTGTGCAAGTATACACAGTCGTCAAACAAGTAATAAAGTGATAAGTCAAGTATCGTTTCCACAGGGATTGAAAATTGGAAATTAATTCACAAAATTAATTACTCACAAATTGGTTTCAAATAAAAGTAAAACAATAAGATAAAACTAAATTAATGAAAAACAAATAAAATTAACAAACAAAAACTAAGAGAAGAAACAAGCTAGAATTATTAAATTGTCTTAAAAAATGCAATTATGGTAACAATGTTGCAGAGGAATGCTATAGCAACTGGGCAAAGTTGACTAGGAATTTAAATTTCATAATCCTTTTTCCAAAGTGTTTATGGTTTGGTTCTTTAATTAATTAACATATTCCTATGCCCAATTAATTTCAAGAACAACAATATAAGTACAATCCTCTAAGTCATGCAAGGTGATAATATATCCCTATACAATCACAAATCCAAATCTAAGAAATTAAGAACTTGCATCATTCAAGTTTGTGTCCATTAACATTAACCTTTCCAGAATTAATATTAATTCATCAACCCACAATTGGCGATCAAACAAAAGTAAGCATTAGGCAATATACACACTTGAATGAACAAAACTCATCGACCAAAACATTCATGCAACAAAGTACCAAATCACAATTTCAAGTCAAGAAAATAATACTAGCAAAATAGAAATTAACTCATAAATAGATGTGCAAAAATACAAAATTCTAAATTAGAGAAAGATAAAAAGAAAATCCCATATGGAGTTTGTCACAAGACTCCAAGCTTTTCCCCCAAAATCCTCTTCTTCTTCCTCTTGATTTTTGCCAAATCTCTTAATAAAATTACTACAGAAAAGTACCAAACCTAAAACTAACACTCAAATAAAATATTTTTTTCTTTTTCTTTTTCTTCATTTTTCTGGGTGTTTTTCTCTCTACAATGGCAGCTCTCTCTCCAAAAATGGTGGTTGCTCCAAGGCTGAAGAAGATAAAAATTAACTCTCTAGGGCTCCAAAATTGGGTATAAACCCTTTCTTTTTCTTCTACACGTGGGGACCACTCTTCTTTTCATAAATTTTCAGCTCCTTTCCACCTCATCCTCACACTATTCAAGTCTCTCCCCCTCATTTAATCACTTTCCAAGTGTGCAAACTTTATGTTGCTGGCTGTACACACTTTGCTGCAGCAAAGTTGACTGATGCTGCAACAAAATGCCAGAATTTCAGGTCCAAGATGATTTCCTTGCACATGTTTCACTAAGCTTTCCAAGCATCTTTTCTTTTTGCCTTCAAAATAGATACCACATTTTTAGAATATAATCTCATTATTTTCCACAAGAGTTATCATTAATTAAAACAGAATACACAAACAAAATTAAAAGACAAAATGACTAAAACCACACAATAATAACACAAACACTCTATTTCACTTAAATTTTTAAGTTCAAAAGCTCAATTAATAACTCTAAAATATAGAGTTATCATTGAGCTTTCTTGCTGAGCCTTGGCTCACGAGTGTTATATGGTCCAGGTAAGGGGAAAGGAAAGCTTGACCAGCCATGAGTTGGAGAGCTTCAATGGTGGCATGTACATATGCGGCTGCTCGACCACCACGGCCGGGGATATCTCAGAGTGACTAGGGTTGTAGCCCATTTTTTGCTGCTTAGGCCGGCTAAATGTAACTTTTGATGAATATTCACCTTCTTAAAAGTTTGGTTGTAATATTTTGGGATCCCATAAATGTTTGAATCTTTTCAAATAAAAATCAACAGTTCTTTGACCAAAGTTTTAACCCTAACCCTTGACATTAACCATAGTTACACATTTTAAACCAAATGACTTGGATAGCAAGTCAACCACTATCTAAAGTACACAGTGTAACGGTCCTGGATTAGGAGGACGTTACAGTATTATGGCGGAACCATAGAGAAGATGAGGCTCCTTGGGAGTTAGAGTCAGAGATGTTTGAGAAGTATCCTCATTTGTTTAATTTTCAGCTTGAGGTTGTACTTTGAAAATTTCGGGGTGAAATTTCTTTAAGAGGAAAGAATGTAAAGACTCGATTGTTTTAAATTAAATAATATAAAAAAAAAATTGGTGGGACTCTCTGAGTCAAAGAGACAAAGGACTCCCTTTTCTTCTTCTCATTTCTCTCTCCCCGACACTTATCTCATTCTCTTCTCTTATCTTCTTCTTCCTTTATTTCTTTCTCTTTTTCCTTCTCTTCTATCAGCAAGCCACGACAGACACCAAACTCAACCACCGTAGGCCACCATTTTTCAACATGCGCTGGAGTTGTAGCTCCCATGACTGACGACGACAACAATCATGAAGTTTGGTGACCATCAAAGCAAGGATGCGCCCGTACGATCACTCCGAAGTTTCGTCACTGAAACATTGAGGTGATTTTTTAGCAAACTACGACCGCCATTCGATGAGTGGGTGGCTCCGTTGGAATCAGATTCGCTAGAGGAACATCGCCCACTAAGTCATTCTAGTCAACTCGCCATTTTTCTCTGGCAAGATTTTGGATATTTCCGCCCCTTTGGAAGCATTTTTCTACGACACTGGGGGTCATTTTTGCGAATGGGTTGTACTTACATGATGTACTCATCGAGAGGATCATTTTGATATATAGAAAGTCCATTTTTCATCATCGTTGCCAGAGCACCTCCACCGGCCACCACGAACCGCCACTGTGTGCGGCTGAGGTGAGATTTTTTACAGTATTTTAATGGTATCATGCTATATGTCCTTTGAATCAATTTGAAGAGTACATTAAGATGATGATAATTATTTTTTCAATTGAGGATTGTAGGACAAAATGACTTTGAAGCGGGTTAAACTACTTGGAACCTAGGAATCGGGGGCTTAGGAGCGTCTCTTTGGACAGAGGAGAATGATCCTAAGAAGGTAGGAACTCAACTTGACTGTTGGAATTATTTACTCGTATTGAATTACATTAAACATATTCCAATTTTGATATTTATAAAATGTTTTAAAAAAATTGAAAACTTAATCTACATGTGTTTCTGATCTGTTCTGAGGGCACTAAGTGTCAAATATATTTTTGTTCACTTATTTATGTAGGTTATGATTTTCGAGTTTTATTCAAATGTAGTCATTATGCTGCCAATTTTTCTAAAATATAAAGGGAATATGTTTCTTGCTTTTCATGTTTACTTGCATTTGGCTATACTGATGAGAGTCATAGTGGTCATGATTTGTGCATGTTGTTGTTTAATGACCTAGTCTCTGCGTCATCATAGGTAGATCAGGTGTCCACTCACCTGTGGGTGTAAAGACCTAGCATCTGTATACAGGAAGTGTGCTGAGCCTCCCCCTTGTGTTGGTTATCAGGTCCGGCTACCCCGTTTAGGATGTAGGTTTTCTATGGTGGATAACGGGAACTAAGGATATAATGGACGGTGTGATGTGAATGTGTAGCTATGCTTTTGTGATCATGTGTGGTTTCTCTCTATTTTGGTTTATACACGATGATGTATGTTTTTTTTTCAAAGCTAACCATGCAGGGGTTTTATTAAACTTTTTGGGTCCTATGATATTAGTTTTTTTCCTACTAGGCTTTGTAAGCTCACCCCTTATATCTCTCCCATTCCAGAAACCCAGTGATACGAATGTAAAAGGCCAATTATTGGTGGAGTCAATGTGTTTTAGCATAGTTCTATTTATTGTCATAGTCCTATCATTTGAACGCTATTTATGTATTTAATTTAAAACCTTATGGTTTGTATCTCTCAATTAGCTATGAAATAGTTAGAAATGAGGAACGATAGATGCTAAGTATTATTATGATGTTTTATGACTTATTAATTAAATTTAATTGTTTGGTGACTACATAATTGTGGGGATATTATTATTATATATAAAATGATAGAAGATTCTTGTAATGCCCCGGATTCCCTATTATGGTTAATGGCTGGACTAGTAGGCCGGGAGGGCCATAACTGTTTAATTATGCCATTTAAATGTGTTTATGCATGTTTATGAGAATTATATTATAATATAATGTTAAATGCATGCATGTGAGTCCACATTTGCTTACAGGGGTATTATGGTAATTTGGCCCGCTGAGGGTATAATTGTATATTTGTATGTGCGATAATGGTATAATGTGAGACCACATTATAATGTGGATTGGTTCGAGTATTCCGACATGAGACGATCTTTAAACATGATTTATCGGTTTGGTCATAACAGGTTTGAGCTCGGGGCTCGGGGTGAGTCTCGGGGTGATATTAATGGTTATAGCGCTACCGGGGATTTTAGGGTAACAGGGTATGAATTATTGATGTTTGAGGATATTGAGATTAGCGGGAATTGGGAAGCGTTAATTATAATTAACGGGTTAAGCGGGAAGTACCAATTTTTCCCTTGGGGTGGCTTTAGAGGCTTAAGATGACACAAGGGGTATTTTGGTCTTTTTGGAAGGATATATATGACTTAAGTGACTTAGAAAGCTGTAGAGTAAACAGAGCAAAACAGGGGTTTGCTTCCTCCATACCCGTACATCACCTTCTTCACTTCTCCTTTGAGAGTTTCAAGTTCTTGGTGGGAGTTCAAGCTAGGGAACCTTAAGGGCTGGATTGGAGACTTGATTTGGCTTGTGAGGGAGGCTCAAAACCGGTTTCAAGGTGAGTTTTAGCCTTTGGTTTCAGCTAGTACTCTGTTTTCGTTTTAGTTTGTAATTCATGGAGTTTGATGTGGGAAGTGAGAATCAAAGGGGGTTTTGGTGTTGGTTTGATTGGGGTTTGATGTGAGTAAGCTAAGGGTGTTGTTTGGGGGTTCAATTATGTGTTAGGAAGAGGTTCTATGAGGGTTTAAAGGTCTGGTTTGAGAGGGAATTGCACAGGGAGAAAAACTGGTTCGTGTGGTCGACTTAGCCATTCTGGGCTGAGCGCCGCGGCGCAGCAGGGGAGCGCCACGGCCCTTGGCGTTGGGCAGGTAGGGAGCCTCTCTGTTTGGAGGCGCGCCGCGGCCCTTAAAGCTAATTTTGCTAAAAAGCAGTTTTTAGCTTGGGGATTCAAACCATAGGCCTCGGGGTTGGACCTAGTACCCGGTTGGGTAGTATTTGAGGTCTCGGGGGCTGGGATTTGGTTTGGGAACCCTCAGTTATCATTTTTATTGATGAATCCTATATTTTGGTTATGACCAGGTGACCGTCGAGGAATTTAAAGGTTGATCGTTTTCAGGGGTCGTTCATATAATTATTCTCACTCGAACCAGAGGTAAGAAAACGGTGTTTGAGTACAGTTGCACCCTGTATAGGTATATGACATCCGTGGTTTGATACTTGAGGCATGTTGGTTGATATATGTGGACATGGATTGCATATTAAATGCTATTGAACGCTGATTACCTGCTTGAGACACTAACTAGTCAGGGACCGACTCTAAAGTCGAGAATCATGCATTGAATGGCTCTATAGCATTAATGCCAGACCGACCCTAGGGTCGAGAAACTTACAAGCGCTTGTCTGGCTTATAACCAGATGAATATAGCCAAGGTATATGACCCCGGTGACTGTTTGTCACATGGCTAAGGGACGTTGTCCATAGTTTCGACTCCAGAGTCGTGAGGAAGGTTATGTTGGTGACTAATCACCATACACCTGTCCTAAACAACTTATGAAAGATTCATTTCTCAGTTAAGCCCTGGTGACCCTATCGTCACATGGCTAGAGGGAGCGATGCTCATTATTGTGACTTTTGGCTATTGTCACCTATTTGTTGGACTGATAGTCCTGAATGGTTATTATGATCGTTGTTGATATTATATCATGTTTTATTATGTTTTCTTGCTGGGCCTCGGCTCATGGGTGCTATGTGGTGCAGGTAAAGGAAAGGAAAAGCTTGGTCAGCCTTGAGTGGAGAGCTTGGGCGATGTAATGTACATACAGGGCCGCTTGACTGCCACGGTCAAGGAGTTCTCAGAGGGACTAGGGGTTTACCCTATTTTTGCCGCTTAGGCCGTCGGGGATTGTAAATTTAGAACTATAGCAACTCTTTTGTATTACGAACATCTTATAAATATTTTAAAAGGCTCATGAGGAGTTTATTTACTTAATGAAATGTACCCTTCCCTTTTTATTGGTTTTTCACCTTAACCTATTAATGGTACCTAGATCACGTTTTTAACCAAAGGACTCGGGTAGCGAGTCAAATTTCCGGTTCACCGTTCACCGTAACTGTTTTGGGGTAACCAGGGCGTTACAATTCTACTTTTATCATTAATAATTTTATATAATTATTCCATTATTTTGACTTATAATTATGGTACGATTTAATATAAACTAAATGGTCATTTAAATGACTATTTTCCAACAATACATTTGATCACCTAAGTTATTTATATTATAAATTCGCCACCACCTAGATCTCAAATCATGACATTTACTCTCTGAATTTCTTTTTTTTTTTTTGTGGCAAAAATCTTCCTTGAATTATAGCAATTATTATAAATATGTTTTTCATATCACATTTTGTTTTTTTTTTAAATAGTTTGTTCATGTAACACTAATGTTGTGTTAATGTGAGGAGATTTGATAGTGCTAATAACAAGTAAATACATATAAATAGTGATATAATTATAAATTTGAGAATATGTATCTACATTTATAAAACTAATATTTGTATATTTAGAAATTAATTTCAACTAACTTAAACTAGTTGAGTAGACCGTTGTACTATAACTATCCATATAACATACATAATATTGCGTTATTCAAATGAAATAACAAGAAGAAATAGAAGGTGGATGTGGATGTGGATGTGGATGTGGATGTGGAGAGAGGGAAACAGCCATGGGCCTGAAGTTCACAGGTAGGCCTACGCCTGGTGAGTTGGCAATAAAACAGAAAGAAAGGCAGTCGGTCCAATTGAACTGCTCACGCTGAGTCGGTTGACGACTACCTACCTACTCTGCAACTCCATCTACGTCATTCCATCCATATCGTGACACACGTACACTTTTTTTTTTTCTCTCTTTTAATGCTATTCACACTCGACTGGAGGATCTTACTGTCTTTGCATACGAAAAAAAATCTTCAATATTCTGAAAATACGCTTTGTTTTTTGTTTTATTACAAAAAGTACTCAACAAGGCAAGGCAATGAATTGAATATGTCTTCTTCTTCAATAATGTAGGTATGGCCTTGCCATGTCCCTTTTTATTGATTAAAGTAAATATTCTTGTGCACTCTGTTGACTGGTTTGAATGCATGTCTTTGAAATCAAAATTAGACGTCAACCGTTTCAACTTTCAATACGGTGTCCCTTTGGTTTCATAATTTATTAATACTTATTACAACTTTGATTGAACGTGTCGACCTTTTTATTGCATTATTTATTTCGTTTTATTTAGTATTTACTTATGATTTAATTTATTAAAAAATCCACCACTTGAAAAAAAAATTTACGAAAAAATAATGAAGCCAAGAAATCTTGTCTTTTTTGAACAAGGTTCGTTAGGTCTAAAATAATAGCTTCAGTAAAAATAAAATGAGAGAAAAGCATGAAATGAATGAACTAAAACATACATAAACATCTATAGTTATACTTAGGGATGTAAGGATGTGGCGGGATCGATGATGGCTCCCTCATCTCTATCATGTATTAGGGTCAGATATTCGTTTAATAAAATGTTTACTTTTTTCTTTTAAAATTAATAAAAGAAATTAAAATAATTAATATTTTTTAATATAAAATAATTAAAAAATAATAAATTATACCATTATGATATATATTTTATATAAATTATTATATTTAATAATATTTATATTAAAAAATAAATTAGAATAAAATAACAATAGAAATAGGCAAATTTGTGATGGAAATCATGTCCTCCGCCCTATTTTATTAGGAGTGGGTCCCCACAGGGACATTAACTCACTGGTTAAATTGATATCCTTAACTAAATTAGCCAATAATAAAGCTCAATATATGGTTCATAAGTTTACTTCTTGTTTTGTTATCCAAAATTTCATGCACATTTCATTACTTCATACATATATATATATATGCAAAGATTATGGTATTGATAAAAGTTGATTTCGGCACGTGAATAGTTATAAATTTTAATTTTTTACTATTATGGTGTATATTGTAGTTATTTAGAATATCTTACAAATTTTCTAAAAATTTAGAATAATTTACAATATTAAAAACAAAGTTTAAACAGTTAAATTTTCTACGCGTGCTTATTTTTTAATGCACATGTACAACAAATTGTTTAAACATTAATTTTGATACTGTAAATTATTCAGAATTTATTAAAATTTTGTGAGGTGTTCTAATTAACAACAATAATACTATCAAAATAAAAAATTAAAATTTATAATTATCTAGGTGCTGAAATCATATACTAGTAATTACTCCACATGGGCATGAACCATAAATAAAAAAAAATATAATAGAAAAATCTAATATGAGGACACATAAGTTTCTCATTGTATAACTTTTTTTAAAAAATATTCACATAAAGACAACATAGTTGAATAAACCATTCATTATTCTTCTATATATTTAATAGATATACGCAAGGACACCCACGTTATATCATGACAAATCTAACATGAGAAGTGTCATTTAATTCTTTTATAATTTAAAATTATTATAAATCAAGAATAAAATACTGATCTAGTTTATTGATAGTGAATCATAACTACCATAATATTTTATTTATTAATTTATTGCAGTCACAAATAACATAAGTATTTTAAAGCAACATGGGCATCCGATTAAATCCAATATTTTTTTTCTAATCTAATCAAATCAAATTCAATTAGTAATTGTTGACTTGGGAAATTGGTCAACGGTCGTATGTACAGTATACAACATCTTTTGAACGAAATGAATATAATAAACGACAGAGTACAAATATCTTAAACAAACACCATGAATTTTATAGTGGTTCAGTCATGTTCTGATGAACTGTAACGACCCAAATTTGCTAATAAGACTTAGTGTCTTGATTAGTGTGCCTGGAGGGCAATAAGTGAATTACTGCTTTAATATATGAATTTATGTGAATATGTGATAGAGATGCATGTTTAGTTGAATTAAATATGCATGTGGGCCCCGTTTGGATATTAGGGGCATGTTTGTGATTTTAGCCATTGAGGATATAAATGTCATAAATGTAATATGTATGTGATATATCTGTGTAGTACGATTCGAGACAGTCCTAGGGAGCAGTTAGCCGAAAAGTCACAACAGGGTTGAGAATTCGACCCAGAGCGAGTCGAGGGGTATTCTGGGTATGGGATATTTTATGGGGTTATTGGGTTATAGAAATAAATATTTTGAGATATATTTGAGGTTAGAATATCTAGGAGGGAATATTGGGGAAATTTACCATTTTTGCCCTCGGGGACATTTTGGTACCCCGAGCCTTGAGGTAACCATATAAGCTTAAGTTAAATAAAACAAACAAATAGGAAACGCCCAGACTTATTCTAACCGACTCACTCCCCCTCCCTTCTCTGGTTTTCTTACACTCTTGGAGACTTAGAACATCTTAGAGAAAATCCAGCTAAAGCTAAGGAATTGGGCTGATGGTCTTGAGGAATTAAAGCTTGGAACTTAGAGAATCTACACAGAAACATAACTCATCAAGGTAAGCTCCTAATATGTTGAACTATGTTAATTTGCAGCTAGTTTTAAGGTTGAAAATCAGAGTTTTGCATGTTGGAGGGATGAGGATTCAACTTTGATTTTTATAAGGTTTTGGCTTGAGTTTTGTTGGGTTTTGATGTTGAATCTATGGTATATCCATTGTGATAATTAGTTAGGGTAGTTGGTTTGATTTTGGGGATAATTGAATTGATTGTTGAGGTGAAAATGGTTTTTATTCTGGGCACGAAGGGTTGGGCCGCAGCTCTGTTCTTAAGTGCTGCAGCCCTACGAAGCTGAGGAGCCAGGGAGGTTCTGCCTCTGGGGAGCGTTGCGGCGCCATAGGGCAGGGTCGCGGCTCAAATGGGCATCAGAGAGGTTTTAGCCTCTGTTTTGGGGGTAGGCCACGACGCCAGTTCTTAGGGCCGCGGCTCAAAAGGGAAATTTTGGCTAAATGGAGGTTTTAAGCGCGGGAACCTAACCTAGGGTGCTCGAGATCGATTCCACCACCGTGTTTGGTGGAATTCGATGTCCCGGAAGCTAGAATTATGTCTAGAAACCGTTACTCGAATATTAATGGAATCCTTTATTATGCGTTGTGACTAGGTTTCCTTCTAGGCTCGGGATAGAGGACTGTGCTCGTGATTGCGGTGCTTGGGAAGCTCGGGATACAGGTAAGAAAACCACTGTTCCCATAGAGCTTGTGTGCAGGGCTGAGCCCTATGTGAATGTGTTGCAGGGCATAGCCCTTTGATTATTATGTTATGGTTGCATATGTGTAAATGTTCGGCAAGAGCCGGGAACGGTACAGGCCGAGGTCAGCAAGGCCAGGAATGGCAAGGGGCCGGGAACGGCGTTAGGCACGTGAGGTGCAAGGCCGAGTGCGGCAAGGGGCCGGGAGCAGCGTTGAGCACGTGGAGTGCGAGTTGCCAGGGTGAGACCCTAAAGGATACCTGGGATATCCTCACGATGTGGACTGCAAACCCAGGGCCTGGTAAAGCACCTGGGACGGCTTGGCCATATGTGTTTAGCCTATTGACGGCCTGTTTATATGCTAAGTGTTTGTTGTGCATATGTTTTCTGCTTGTGAGGGTTTTCTTGCTGGGCTTCGGCTCACGGGTGCTCTTTGGTGCAGGTAAGGGCAAGGGGAAAGTCGACCAACCATGAGTATGGAGAGCGTGAAGCGGCGTGTACATGTTTGGCCTGCCTGGCTGCCAGAGCCAGTGGTTTTGAGAGATGATTGTATTAAAACCTAGATTTTGTCGTCGAGTCGACTTGTTTTGTACTTAAATGTTGTAAATATTTCTAAACAGTATTTTGGGATCCCAGGAGTCAAACACTTTATGATTTTCAGTAAATGGAATTATTTTCAAGATTTATAACTCTGTTTATGGCTTAATTACACTTTTTGACCTAAAATCTCGATTAGCGAGTTGAATGCACATTTTAAACTCACTTAGTAACGGCTCTAAGGAAGTAGGGCGTTACAACTTGGTATCAGAGCGAGCCAAGGTTTATTGTTTCTGGAGATTGACTGAACATGTACGCTCGCTGTCAGTGACAAGCTCGACTCAGGGTTGGTAGGTAGTAATTGACTTAAATGCTTAAACATGTGTTTAAATGCCCTGTTTGCCTGTTTATTTCTTACAGAGCATGATGAATGAGTTAACATATGCATGATGCTAGGGCATGGCCTGTTGTATGCTATATGCTATCTGTGTGTTATGTGGACTGCTGTTTGTGGTTGGCTGATGTGATTGGGAGGTGGTTTTTGAATGTTGTTATCATGCCTGATGAGCGGCGTCGTTGGTTGCAGGCTTATTTGTTGAGATGCCTCGACAATCTTCTAGACTCTGCGGCAGTAGGGCTGAGGATGACAACCAGGGTCAGGACCCTCCACCTGCCCCACAAAATTGGCAAGAGATGTTCGCTGAGATGGAAGCAAGACTACAACGAACAAAGGAAGAGCTTCGGCAGCTGAGGCAGCAGGCCCCACCTCAGGTCTGGGCTGCCAGCAGGTTGTGGCATCAGTGCCGGTTCAACCTGTTATGGAGAACAGGTGGGAACCTTTGTATGAGAGGTTCAGGAAACAGCATCCTCCCACCTTTGAAGGTGGATCAGACCCACTGCGTGCAGAGCAATGGATAAATATGATTTCCTCAATCCTAGATTTTATGAGGGTTCAGGGAAATGAGAGGGTAGCTTGTGCTAGCTACATGTTCAGAGAAGATGCCCGCATCTGGTGGGATGTGGTAGTTCAGAGAAGGAATGTGACCATTATGACTTGGGAAGAGTTCTGAAACTTATTCAATGAGAAGTATTACAGTGTGGCAGTTCAAGCTGCGAAGGTTGACAAGTTCATCAACCTGACTCAGAATCGGTTGACCGTGACTGAGTATGCTTTGAGATTTAACAGATTGGCGAAGTTTGCGCCAGATTTAGTGCCGACTGATGCGGCAAGAAGAGACAGGTTTATACGGGGATTGAATGTTATGATTGCTCGTGATGTGAAGATTACTTTGGATCCAGAGACTACTACTTATGCTCAGGTTGTAGACAAGGCCCTTACAGCTGAGGGGGCCGATGACCAGATCTGGAGAGAGAGCGCTGTTAAGCGCGATGCCAGGAGGACAGTGCTTCCTTTTGTTGGATCCAGTCGGGGTGGTGGCTCTAGTCAGCAGAAGAGGAAGGCCCCAGATTCCTTTGTTCCTCCCAGTTCAGATAGGAGGGCACGGGGTGCTTCTACAGGCTGTCAGGGCGGAAGTGACAACTGGAGGAGTTTTCCAGTGTGTCCACGGTGCAGACGACGACACCAGGGCGAGTGCAGGATTAGAGCCTGCTTTGTCTATGGGAGTGCCAGTCATTTGAAGAGGGACTGCCCTCAAATCAAGAAAGAGGAGTTGAAGCAGAGTGACAGTTTTGCTCCTGCCAGGGTATTTACTTTAACACAGACTGAGGCGGAGGCTAGCCCCTCAATTGTGACAGGTCAGATCTCTAGTGCTGGTTCTTTGTTTACTGCATTGTTTGATTCAGGGGCTACCCATTCATTTGTATCTGCTAGAATGATAGACCAGCTTTGTAGACCTAGTGGTGTGTATGCTAGGGGATTTCAGACTTTGTTGCCAACAGGAGAACTGGTAGTCTCTAGGAGATGGATTAGAGCTTTGCCAGTAGAGGTAGATGGTAGGGAACTGTCTGTTGATTTGATTGAGTTAGAGATGGATGACTTTGATATGATTCTGGGGATGGATTGGTTATCGAAGTACGGGGCAACGATAGACTGCAAGCGCAGAATGGTGACATTTGAACCGGAAGGGGAGGTACCCTTTGTGTTTGTGGGGATGGTTGGCGGACTGCGAGTACCAATGATTTCAGCATTGAAGGCTAGAGACCTGATGCAGGAAGGTTGCATAGGATTCCTATCGAGCGTTGTGGATACCTCTAGGGTGGTGTCGGTTGGACCGGGCGAGACTAGATTGGTGGGTGAGTTTCCGGATTTGTTTCCGGCAGATTTTTCAGGGTTGCTGTCGCAGCGGGAGATTGACTTTGTTATAGAGTTGGTACCAGGAGCAGAGCCAGTATCTAGGACACCTTACAGAATGGCTCCAACGGAGTTAAAGGAATTGAAGATTCAGTTGCAAGAGTTACTTGATTTGGGGTTCATCAGACTGAGTTTCTCGCCATGGGGTGCTCCAGTGTTGTTCGTTAAGAAGAAGGATGGATCCCTTAGGATGTATATTGATTACAGGGAGTTGAATAAGTTAACCATTAAGAACAAGTATCCACTGCCTAGGATCGATGACTTATTTGATCAGTTACAGGGAAGAACAGTGTTTTCCAAGATAGATCTCCGATCAGGTTACCATCAGTTAAGGATTAAAGAGGAGGACATACCAAAGACTGCTTTCCGAACGAGGTATGGACATTATGAATTCCTGGTTATGTCCTTTGGATTAACCAATGCCCCAGCAACTTTTATGGATATGATGAATAGGGTTTTCAAGGATTATTTGGATAAGTTTGTGATTGTGTTCATCGACGACATCTTGGTGTACTCTCGGTCTGAGACAGAGCATGAGCAGCAATTGCGTCTGGTATTGCAGCGGTTAAGGGAGCATAAGTTATATGCTAAGTTCAGCAAGTGCGAGTTCTGGTTACCGCAAGTTACATTTTTGGGCCATATCATTAGTAAGGAGGGGATTCTGGTTGATCCAAGTAAGATTGAGGCGGTCAGAGATTGGCCTAGACCGAGCAACGTTCCTGAAGTGAGGAGTTTTCTGGGTTTGGCAGGATATTATCGGTGGTTCGTTGAGGGGTTCTCCAGAATAGCTACGCCTTTGACAGATTTGACAAAGAAGAAGACAAGGTATGTCTAGACAGACAGATGTGAGAACAGTTTCAAGGAGTTGAAGCGGCGACTGATCACTGCACCAGTGTTAAGTCTGCCGACAGATAATGAAAATTTTGTGGTTTATTGTGATGCATCAAGACAGGGTTTGGGGTGTGTGTTGATGCAAGATGGTAAGGTGATAGCCTATGCATTGAGGCAGTTAAAGGAGTATGAGCAGAGATATCCCACGCATGATCTGGAGTTGGCAGCGGTGGTGTTCGCACTTAAGATTTGGAGACATTATCGCTATGGTGAGAAGTGCGAGATATACACCGATCATAAGAGCTTGAAGTATTTCTTTACCCAGAAGGACCTGAATATGCGCTAGAGGCGGTGGCTGGAGTTGGTTAAGGATTATGATTGTGACAACCTATACCATCCTAGGAAGGCTAATGTAGTGGCTGATACATTGAGTCAGAAAGGCACGGGACAGTTGTTTAGTTCGAGACATATATCTGATAAGCTAGCTGAGGAGATGACTAGAGCAGGTATAGAGTTGGTGGTTTGTCAGTTGGCCAACATCACTCTTCAGTCTACACTCCTTGAGAGGATTAAGGAAGCGCAGGGGAAAGATTCCCAGTTGAGAGGTCACAGAGAGAATGTCTTAGTCGGAGCGACTAAGGACTTTTCTATTTCAGAGATGGGGTTACTGAAGTACAAGGGTCGAATCTACGTTCTGATGGATTCTGATATCCGGCGGGAGATCTTAGATGAATCGCATACCACTCCCTATTCTTTGCACCCGGGTACAACGAAGATGTACCAGGATTTGAGAGTTTTGTATTGGTGGTCGAGCATGAAGAGGGATGTGGTGGATTATGTGGCCAAGTGCTTAACTTGTCAGCAAGTCAAGGCTGAGCATCAGAGGCCAGCGGGGTTGCTACAACCTCTGGGGATTCTAGAATGGAAGTGGGAAGATATCACCATGGACTTTGTGATTGGTTTGCCAAGGACCATGGGACAGCATGACTCGGTGTGGGTGATTGTGGATAGGTATACCAAGTCTGCCCACTTTTTGCCTGTTAGGACGACTTATACTGTGGAGCAGTATGCTGAGCTATATGTGAAGGAAATTGTTCGACTTCATGGGGCTCCGAGGTCGATAGTATCTGACAGGGACCCCACCTTCACTTCAAAGTTTTGGGGGAGTCTGTAGAAAGCTATGGGCACACAGTTACGGTTTAGTACCGCTTATCATCCTCAGACGGATGGGCAGTCTGAAAGGACGATTCAGATATTGGAGGACATCTTGCGTGCCTGTGTGCTAGATTTTGGGGGATCTTGGAGTAAGTATCTTCCTTTGATTGATTTCTCGTATAACAATAGTTATCAGGCGACTATCGGAGTGGCTCCGTATGAGATGCTGTATGGGAGGAAGTGTAGATCACCTATCCATTGGGATGAGACGGGTGAAAGAAGTTATTTGGGTCCTGAGATGGTTCAGAAGACCAATGAGGCAATTGAGAAGATTAGAGCGCGAATGCTCGCCTCCCAGAGTCGCCAGAAGAGTTATTCAGACCTGAAACGCAAGAGCGTGGAATTTCAGGTTGGTGATCATGTGCTTCTTAGGGTTTCACCTTTGAGAGGAGTGAAAATGTTTGGTGTTAGGGGCAAGCTGAGCCCTAGGTTTGTTGGCCCCTTTGAGATTTTGGAACGAGTTGATGAGGTAGCTTACAGACTAGCGATGCCTCCAGCTTTATTAGGGGTTCATGATGTCTTTCATGTATCCATGCTCCAGAAGTATGTGTCAGATGCGACGCAAGTTTTGAGTTATGAGAATTTGGAGCTAGATCAGGATTTTTCCTATGAGGAGAAGCCCGTTTAGGTTATTGACCGGAAGGATAAAGTCTTGCAGAGCAAGACCATCGCCTTGGTGAAAGTGTTGTGGAGGAACAGCAAGGTTGAGGAGGCGACGTGGGAACTTGAATCAAAGATGAGGGAGCGGTACCCCGAATTGTTCAGGTAATTTCGAGGACGAAATTTCTATAAGGAGGGGATAGTTGTAACGACCCAAATTTGCTAATAAGGCTTAGGGCCTTGATTAGTCTGCCTGGAGGGCAATAAGTGAATTACTGCTTTCATATATGGATTTATGTGAATATGTGATAGAGATGCATGTTTAGTTGAATTAAATATGCATGTGGGCCCCGTTTGGATATTAGGGGTATGTTTGTGATTTTAGCCGTTGAGGGTATAAATGTCATGAATGTGATATGTATGTGATATATCTGTGTAGCACGATTCGAGACAGTCCTAGGGAGCACTTAGCCGGAAAGTCACAACGGGGTTAAGAATTCGACCCGGAGCGAGTCGAGGGGTATTCCGGGTATGGGATATTTTATGGGGTTACTGGGTTAAAGAAATAAATATTTGGAGATATATTTGAGGTTAGAATGTCTAGGAGGGAATATTGGGGAAATTTACCATTTTTGCCCTCGGGGACATTTTGGTACCCCGAGCCTTGAGGTAACCATATAAGCTTTAAGTTAAATAAAACAAACAAATAGGAAACCCCCAAACTTATTCTAACCGACTCACTCCCCCTCCCTTCTCTGGTTTTCGTACACTCTTGGAGACTTAGAACATCTTAGAGAAAATCCAGCTAAAGCTAAGGAATTGGGCTGATGGTCTTGAGGAATTAAAGCTTGGAACTTAGAGAATCTACACAGAAACATAACTCATCAAGGTAAGCTCCTAATATGTTGAACTGTGTTAATTTGCAGCTGGTTTTAAGGTTGAAAATTAGAGTTTTGCATGTTGGAGGGATGAGGATTCAACTTTGATTTTTATAAGGTTTTGGCTTGAGTTTTGTTGGGTTTTGTTGTTGAATCTATGGTATAACCATTGTGATACTTAGTTAGGGTATTTGGTTTGATTTTGGGGATAATTGGATTGATTGTTGAGGTGAAAATGGTTTTTATTCTGGGCACAGAGTTGGGCAGCGTCTCTGTTCTTGAGTGCTGCGGCCCTACGAAGCTGAGGAGCCAGGGAGGTTCTGCCTCTGGGGAGCGTCGCGGCGCCATAGGGCAGGGCCGCGGCTCAAATGGGCGTCAGAGAGGTTTTAGCCTCTGTTTTGGGGGCGGGCCACGGCTCAAAAGGGAAATTTTGGCTAAATGGAGGTTTTAAGCACAGGAACCTAACCTAGGGTGCTCGAGATCGACTCCACCGACGTGTTTGGTGGAATTCGATGTCTCGGAAGCTAGAATTAGATCTGGAAACTGTTACTTGAATATTAATGGAATCCTTTATTATGCGTTGTGACTAGGTTTCCTTCTAGGCTCGGGATAGAGGAATGTGCTCGTGATCGCGGTGCTTGGGAAGCTCGGGATACAGGTAAGAAAACCACTGTTCCCATAGAGCTTGTGTGCAGGGCTGAGCCCTATGTGAATGTGTTGCAGGGCATAGCCCTTTGATTGAATTTGTTCAAGTTTAGTATTTGCTTTATTATGCTATGGTTGCATATTTGTAAATGGTCGGCAAGAGCCAGGAACGGTGCAGGCCGAGGTCGGCAAGGCCGGGAACGACAAGGGGCTGGGAACAACGTTAGGCACGTGGGGTGCAAGGCCGAGTGCGGCAAGGGGCCAGGAGCAGTGTTGAGCACGTGGAGTGCGAGTTGCCAGGGTGAGACCCTAAAGGATACCTAGGATATCCTCATGGTGTGGACCACGAACCCAGGGCCTGGAAAAGCGCCTGGGACGGCTTGGCCGTATGTGTTTAGCCTATTGATGGCCTGTTTATATGCTAAGTGTTTGTTGTGCATATGTTGTCTGCTTGTGAGGGTTTTCTTGCTGGGCTTCGGCTCACAGGTGCTCTTTGGTGTAGGTAAGGGCAAGGGAAAAGTCGACCAACCATGAGTACAGAGAGCGTGAAGCGGCGCGTACATGTTTGGCATGCCTAGCTGCCACAGCCAGTGGTTTTGAGAGATGATTGTATTAAAACCTAGATTTTGTCGTCTAGTCGACTTGTTTTGTACTTAAATGTTGTAAATATTTCTAAACAGTATTTTGGGATCCCAGGAGTCAAACACTTTATGATTTTCAGTAAATGGAATTATTTTCAAGGTTTATAACTCTGTTTATGGCTTAATTACACTTTTTGACCTAAAATCTCGATTAGCGAGTTGAATGCACATTTTAAACTTACTTAGTAACGGCTCTAAGGAAGTAGGGCATTACATGAACAGTAATAACCTAATCCACTTTGTTTTTAGTATTGAATCGCTCGACAATTACACTGAGGAACAAAAGCATTCATTCGTTTCTAATTTGCCCAGAATTTCTCCCCGAATATTCTTCAGATCTCAAAAATTCCAAAAAAAAGCCCTCCTTTGAAATGAAGCCCTGGGTCCTTTATTTATAGTACCCATGGCCTGTTACATGATCAGTAATATTGGGATCGTGGTTTGGTACACGATTATCAGGTAATGGAGATATGTGTCCTTCTCACCATGATTATGAGATCGTGGGTTTCTCGTTGTTTCTCTGGATCGTGGTAGATAATGCACAGTTGAAACCTCTGGGAAAATGTTAAGTCTTGGTTGGTCTATGAGACCTCGGTGGTAGATGACCCTCTGGGTGTTGGACCTGCTAATCCTTTGGGTGTTGGACCTGTGATCTTCTAGGTGCTGGACCTATTTGATCTCGGTTTGAACGAGTGCGAGTATTTCTTAGTGACGTGTACTTGGGAGTTTAGGTCGACCACCCTATGAAGAATAGGGTAGGCCAACCACCCAGGTGGTTCTTGAGCATGTCAGGCCGACCACCCCTGGGGTAGGGGTCAGGCCGACTACCCCTAGGGGCTCTTGGGCATACTGGGGCTTGGGCTGACCACCCCTAGGGGTAGGAGTCAGGCCGACTACCCCTAGGGGCTAGGGCCAGGCCGTCTACCCCTATGGGGTCTTGGCCTGGCCGACTTCCCTATAGGTCTTGGACCTATCTTTTTTGCTCGTCGGTCTTTTCTCAATACTTCATCGTTTTTCCTTGATTTGTGATGCCACGTGCTGCTTTCTTATTCACCACGTCATCCTTGTATTTTTTAGGGATAACATTTGCCCCCCAAGTTTATTGTAATGTATTCAACATTACGGTAAACTTGATCTTGGCCCGAGAAACATACTGTAGCAGTACTTTAACAGCCAAGTCCCTCGAGACATTACGTTGTACTTTTTTAACTATCGATATTTTTCTCAGCACGAACTTTTCAAGGATAATTGGTAATTCCTAAAAATAATTAGGTTTTCCAAGGAAAATTAATTTCCTAAAAATCCAGTATATTTTTCAAGGAAATTTGAAGTCCTAAAAATGTAATATATTTTTCAAGGAGTTTTGACGTCCTATAAATATAATATATTTCCAAGGATATTAAATCCTAAAAATACAAAATCAAGGAATTTTAATTCCTAAAAATATATATATTTTTCAAGGAATCTTAAATTCCTAAAAATGTAGATATTTTTCAAGAAATTTAAAATGTTAACCATACCAGATATTTTTCAAGGAAAATTGAATTCCTAAAAATATCTTGTCAGCCTGAGAGGTTATAAGTAGGCCTCACTACTCATTCCTTGCTCTGTGCGCCTCACCCATAGGAGTTCCCAAGCCTAGTTTCTTCAATTATTCATCAAACTCAAATCTTTGGTAAGTACTTTCTCCTAATTCTTACACCATTTAATTTAAATGTGCTTAGATTTAGAGGAAATACTTTGGATCTTTGAGGAATTTTGTCTGAATCTTCTTGTTTTGTTTTATTTTGATCCAAAATAATTGATTTATTTGAATCAAGTTAAGATTTCTCTGTGAAATTCCTTAGCCTGGACGATTTTCAGGGTTATAAACCCTAGCACATGCGACTTTAAGTTTGTGAAACCCTAGGATGGGCGATTTCCAAGGATACAAAGCCCTAGGCCGACCACCTCTAGAATTTCATCATGGGACGATTTCCAGGCTTCCCTTCTCTTGCCTTATGCGATTTCCAGGCCTAGGATTAGGGTTAGGGCTGACCACCCTTAGGGCTTCATCATGGGCCGAGTACTCCAGGGCTTCCCTTGCCTTGCCTTATGCGATTAGGGTTAGGGCCAACCACCCCTAGGGCTTCATCATGGGTCGAGTACTCCAGTGCTTCCCTTCCCTTGCCTTATGCGATTTCCAGGTCTAGGATTAGGGTTAGGGTCGACCACCCTAGGGCATCATGGGCCGAGTAGTGTGTACCTCATGGGCCGACCATCATACCCTTGGGCGAATTTCAGGAATCTAGGGTGGTCGGCCCGAGCATAAGCCGACCACTTGGGACCCTAAAAATAATTTTTTCTCTTCTCAACTGATCTCTTTGGGATCTTCCTTGTATTGTAAAAATTGTTTTTTCTGGAGACTTGAACAGTCCACTGACATTTTTCTGAGGCTTGCATCCCTGGGGTGGTCAGCCTAAGGTGGTAGGTCGACCACCTATGCCCCATCTTTCATGTTTTGTAATCTTATGGATTCAGGGTGGTCGACCCAGGCTTAGGCTCACTGGGCCGACCCCTATATAGAATTTTTCTCCTGTTTTCTTCATTTTTTGCTCCTTAGTTCATGGATATGCCCCCAGCTATTGGCTTCATTATGCTCACTTACTAACTTTACTCTTTATTTTTCTTCTCTTGCAGATGTCCAGCTCCTCTTCATCAGACAAGTCAGTAAGTGAGCATACTCCCCAGGAGTTCTTGAAAAGGGTGAAAATGATTCTCCCTCGCTCTGCTTTATATTTGTTCAGTGAGGAAGATTTCTTGAAAAGGTATTACCCAATGACGAGAGTAAAACATATGCATCAACAACCTTCTGAAGATGATCCTCATATTGCCAGGCACATCACTTAGGGCTCCTCGCCTGGCTCTTCTTAGATCCCTTCTCAGCATAGTACGCCCCGCAGCTCTCAAGGCACATCTCAACGAAGTCATTCTTCTCAGTTGGATAGGTCAGGTCAGTGAGACTCATTGCAACACCCTTTACACTGAGATACTAGTCGGGCTCCCCATCAATCTTCTTCTCAGCAAGAACATACCGAGGGCTCTCATCGCTATGCTACTCATCCTCAGGAGCGTTCTATTCACAGGTTCCGACCTAAGGTGGTTTGCCCTCCTTCCAAGAGCAAGACAGTCTCGCCAACTGCGCAGCAGAAGAAAAGACAACAAAAGGAGTTCCATTCATCAGATTCTGGGGCCACCTTGGCCAATGAGATCATATGGAAACCGGTTGAGAAGCCTCGCCCTGCTAATTATGAGGTTGTTTGGTTCAAGGGGGCGGCTTCTGACATGACTGAAGAGAAGGTAAAGAACTTAAGGAAGACCTTTCACCTCTCCAGTGTTTCTATTACTATCCCTGGTCCAGATGATAGAATTGAGGGGCCCCCCTCTGGGTATGTGCGCTTGGCACGTTCTGCCATTAAGTCTAGCACCCTACTTCATCTTCATCCATACTTCCGTGGTGTTGCAGACTATTTTGGTATTATTCCTTCTCAACTGGCTCCTAGTGCGATCTTGGTCTTATCTGCATTGTACATTATCTATCATCGCAAAAAATAGGCTGCTCTAGTGCCTCACAAGATCCACTACTTGTGTTGACCTGAAGACGAATCCTTCTCAGCGCAACTCAGGGTATTTCCACTTCCACCATTATATGAGCGAGGGTACCAACACCTTCTTGGAAGAGATCGCTGGAAATAGCAAGGCATTTAGATACGCCGACAACTATTTCTTTACTAAGGACGCAGAGGCTAACTACTCCAAGTTTAAGCACGTTGGGACTTTTTATAGACCGCTCTCGACCCAAGCTATGATAGTTAGGGCCAAGGCATTGATTGCCATGACCCCTGTGGAGAAGAATGTCAAGACCCTCGTTACTTCAGAGAACCTTAGGAAGGTGGGGCTGTTTCCTCCTACTATAGCCGATGTTCCGAATTATGATGGTCCCGAGCCCATGATCGTCGTAGACTCCCTGGGACCCATTCATGTCGAGGAGGTACCCTCTTTGCCTGTGCCAGCTGGACATGAGGGTGATGAGGTGGGTGCATCTCTCACGTACTCATCGCTTGCTTCAGACGACTTTGATGAGACTACGTTCGAACCTGAATCTCATTCAGAAGGTTCAACACTTTATCACCTTTATTTTATGATTCATCTGTGCTTAATATCCTTCTAACATTCGATCTCTTTTTTGTAGGCTCAGACATGTTTGGTTTTGTTCATACCCAGCAGAGGTCGACTCCCACTGAGTCCAGTCCTTCTATTCGAGTGGCAAAAAAGGCTAGGGTTGAGGCTGAGTCGGTAATGGAGGTTCTTCTTGAGTTGTCTCCTTCGACTCCTTTGGCATCTAGTCCTGTCGTAGAGGTAGAGCCATCTTTGTCTACACAAGTTCCTCCCATTTCCACTGATGCAAGTGCTTCTTGTTCTGCGCCTGCTCCCTTATCTGAGCCACGCCAGTCTGCTATACGGAACTTAGGTTCCTTCATGGACGAGCGTCTCATCTGGAGTATACGACAACAAATTTTAATGGGATTAAGAATGAGGACTTGAGCACAATTCTAACGAAGTCACTCCTAGACATTCAGAGTGTGAGTCCTTTACAGTTTTCTTCTTGTCTCATTAGCTTGTGTTATGACGTTTATCTAACACCTGTATTTTTTTTATAGGCATTGATGTTGGTCTCTCATGTTCGTGATAGGTCTGTGGAGTATTCCTATACGCTCTCCAACCTTCATTCTGAGCTTGAATCTGTCCGCCAAGAGGTGCTGGACCTTAGGTGCGTTATTTGCTCTAGGGATGCTAACATTGCTTCAAAGGATGAAGAAATCAACACCCTTCGTAGTACTATGGAGCTCAAATAGCAGGAAGTGACCAAGTTGACTCTCAAGATAACCCAGATGGAGGGGAAACTTGCCGATCAACTCCAAAGTCTGAAGCTGAGAAAGAGAAGCTGATTGCTGACATGGACCAATTACGAAAGGATGCTCTTGTCGAGAAGGAGCAAGAGGTCAAAACTGCCCGGGACAAGGCTCGAGTGGAGTATTCAGAGACAACTTTCTCTTGCTTCTACTTGATCTGGAAGTCCAACAAAGATATGAACTTGGATTTCCTTCCCGAGAAGACGCGAGCGAAGGAGCTTAGGAAGTGTCTGGCTCGTGAGGGTGCCGAGGCTCAGGGTGGTCTTTCAGATGGCACTCCTCTCCCTAGTTAGTATTATATCTGGTCTTTTACTCTGTATTTCCTTCCATGCCATTGGTGGGGCACCTTGTACTTGGCAATTTTTACATATGACATTTTATTCCTTTATGCTTTTTTGTTATGAGTACTCAGTGTATTGATTGAAAATTTTTATTTCCAATGCTTACTAAGTATATCAACTCACAACCCTCATTGGTTCGGTATACTCTGAACACATGTATTTTACGTGCCATACTATCCTTACTCCTTTACGTTTTTCATGCTAACAACCATGGTAATGTGAGTAGTATGATACTTCACCAAGTACCATGAACAAAACAGGTCAGGTCGACCACCCTATAAGGGACATGGCTAGGAGTTTCCCTACCAATGGCTTTTTTGTTTTGTTTTGTTTTTTTTTTTTTTTTTTTGCACTTTCGGAACATATGTTGAATAAATGTCCTAGAAAAACTTGAGCTTGCTTAGTACTTAAGGTCACACCCTCATTGCTTGTGTATACCCCGATCGGTATGTACTATATGCCCCCCAAGTGATCATGGGTTTAAAAGTCTTGGTCACTTGCTACTTGTTCATGCCTTGCTTTGAGCGTTTAAACACATAGTACTATCCTTTTCACCCAATGATGCAAGCAGCAAATGCTTGTCCCTCATTGGTAGTCGAGTGATGGTTTCATACTCAGTAGTAATGATACCTATACATAGATGCAGATTGTGTAGCAAGTGTCGATCATGATTTACGTAATCTCTCGTGTACTTGTTATAATGATTGTAGACAAAAGTGTTTAAGTTGGACCAATCAGGTCTAGATGGGCTAATCGAGCCTGTAATGAGTCGTAGATCAAATTATCGATCGGTCCCTCAAGGACTAGATTCGATTATGATCCGATGATGGCGACTGGTCCTCGAACCAGTCTCTTTTGTTGATCGTATAGGTCAATAGGTTCCTCAAAAACCAAGATCGAACATGATCAAGTAAATTGGCGACAAGGTCCTTAGACCAGTCTCTCGTTTGGATCTTATGGGTCGATGGGCTCCTCAAGAACCAAATCAAACATGATCCATTAATTTGGCAACAAGGTCCTAGGACCTGTCTCTCTTTTGGATCGTATGGGTCGATAGGCTCCTCAAGAACCAAGATCAAACATGATCCGATGGGGTTGACAGGTCTAAAGGACAAGTCCCTCGTTGAAAGAAATTCAAAGTATTAATAGAAACTTAAGAAATTAAGTTCATTCATTGAAGCACAATGGCTGTTACATAGATAATTCAAAAATAATATATTTGCAAATTAAAACTTGTGTTGCTGCTGAACAACTTCATTGATAGTACCAGTGAAGATGTTCGCCATTCCAGTAGTTTTTTATTAGTTCTCCATTCAGTCAAGCTATCTTGTATGTCCCTGGTGGGATCACCTCCTCCACAAGGTATGGCCCTTCCCAGTTAGGTCATAGTACCCCTGCTCTAGTGTCCTTAGTGTTTAGGAACACCCTCCTGAGTACTAAGTCCCCAACTTGGAATTTTTCGATCTTTCACTCTGGAGTTGAAGTATCTGGACACTTTTTGTTGATGTGTTGCTACTCTGAGACTTGCCTTTTCTCGTCTTTCTTTGATTAAATCGAGCGACTCTTCTATTAGTTGATGGTTCCTCCCCTGATCGTATGTCTCCCGTCTATGCGATGGGGGAGTGAGCTCAACTGGCAACATGGATTCATACCCAAACGCCAAAGAGAATGGCGTATGCCCTGTCGCCACTCATGCCGTCATTTGATGTGACCATAGGACCTCCGGAAGTAATTCTGCCAGGATCCTTTGGCTTGTTCAAGGTGTTTCTTCAGGGTGTCTTTGATAGTCTTGTTCACTGCTTCTACTTGGACATTAGCTTAGGGGTGTGCTCCCGAGGAAAATCTCTTTGTGATTCCATGCCACGTACAAAAGTCAGTGAACATATCACTGTCGAATTGAGTCCCATTGTCCGAGACTATCTTCCTTGGTAGGCTAAATCGACATATAATATTCTTTACCGCAAAGTCTAAGACTTTCTTCGAGGTTATGGTGGCGAGCGATTCTGCTTTAGTCCATTTGGTGAAGTAGTCCACGGCTACAACAACAAATTGGACTCATCCCCTTCCTGTAGGTAGCTTTTTGATCAGGTCGATCCCCATACAGCAAAGGGCCAAGGGCTTTGCATTTGTGTTAATTCGTTAGGTGCCGCCCGGGGTATCTTGGAGAACATCTGGCACTTGTGGCATCTTCTGACATACTCCATCGAGTCTTCATTCATCGTCGGCCAAAAGTATCTTTGCCTTAGGATTTTCTTTGATAGGCTCTGCCCCCAGCGTGATCTCCACAAAACCCATCATGTACCTCGATCATTAACAACTTTGACTGGTCGAGTGTAACGCACCTTACCAATGGTAGGGAGTACCCTCGTCGGTATAGTACCCCTTCAACTTGTCTTACCAACTTCCTTGCTTTGGTCCGATCACTGGGTACTATTCCTTGGTTAGGATAGTTAATAATAGGGGTCATCCATGTATCTCCTAACTCAACAGGTAGTGCCTCCTGCTCGGTGATGCTTCTTTCCGCCAAGTATTCGATGGGAACGACATTTAGGGTGTCCGCATCTTTGGCACTGGCAAGCTTGGCTAAGGCATTGGCATTGGAATTTTTCTCTCTTGGGACTTGTATAATTAAGTATTTCTTGAACTGTGCCAACAAGTCCTTCACCTTGTTCAGGTACTGCACCATCCTAAGTCCCTTGGCTTGATACTCCCCCATCACCTGGTACACCACTAGCTGGGAATCGCTGAATATCTCCAGGGACTGTGCATGTACATCCCGAGACAAGCGTAATCCTGCTAATAATGCCTCGTACTCAACCTCGTTGTTTGAAGCGTTAAATCCAAATCTGAGAGCGCAATGGATATGATGATTCTCTGGAGTGATCAGTATGATTCCTGGGCCTGACTTGTGTTCATTGGATGCTCCATCAACATATAGCTTCCATACAAGAGTATCTCCTTCCTTCTCGGTATCTCCATTCTTCGATTGGTAGGAAGGGTCTTCAAGGTTGGTGCCTTCGACTATGAAGTCTACCAATGCTTGTCTTTTTATCGCCATCCTCGAATGATAAGTGATATCAAATTGTCCTAGTTCCACTGCCCACTTGAGTAATCGTCTCGAGGCCTCTGGTTTCTGAAGAACTTGTCTCAGCAGTTGATTGGTCAGGACTCGGATCGAGTGAGCTTGGAAATACGAACGTAGCTTTCGAGAGGCGATTACTAAAAAATAGGCTAGCTTTTCAAGAGGGGGATACCTAGACTCCGCACCTACTAGCCTTTATTGATATAGTATACAGGGTGTTGTACCCCTGTTCTCTTCCTTTACCAAAGCAGCACTGATTGCATGCTCGGTGATTGCCAAATAAATGAATAGTACTTCACCATATATTGGCTTCGCTAGGACGGGAGGTTGGGCGAGGTGCTCCTTCAGGGGCTTGGAAAGCTTCCTTACATTCCTCAGTCCATTGGATCTTCTTGCTGCCCCTCAGTAGGTTAAAGAAATGGATACACTTGTCTGTAGACTTTGATATGAACCTACTGAGGGCAGCTACTCTCTCGGTTAAGCTTTGCACTTCTTTGATTGTGGTAGGTGACTTCATGTCGATCAATGCTTTGATCTTCTCGGGGTTAGCCTTGATTCCACGTGAATTGACTATGTATTCGAGAAACTTACCAGAAATAACTCCAAACGAGCACTTGAGAGGGTTTATGTAACACCCTACTTTCTTAGAGTCGTTACTAAGTGAGTTTTAAACGAGCAATTAACTTGCTAATCGAGGTTTTAGGTTAAATGTGTAGCTAAACTGTAATAAAAATCATATAATTTGAAAATGTAACCATTCATTGAAATTATAAAGCGTTATACATTTGGGATCCCAAAAACACCATTTAGAAATATTTACAACTCAAAATATGTTTAAAGTCGACTAAACGAAAAAATTAGGTTTAATACAAAACATCTCCCGAAAACACCCCTAGCCGTGGCAGCCAGGTAGGTCGAACATGTACACGCTGCTTCATGCTCTCCATACTCATGGTCGATCAACCTTTCCCTTGCCCTTGCCTACACCATAGAGCACCCGTGAGCCGAAGCCTAGCAAGAAAACTCCACACAAGCAATCAACATATGCACAATTATCAATCAGCATATAACAAAACTGCCAACAGGCTAAACACATAACGGCCATGCCGTCCTAGGAATTTTACCAGGCCCTGGGTTCGCGGTCTACACCGTGAGGATATCCCAGGTATCCAATAGGGGTCTCACCCTGGCAACTTGCACTCTGCGTGCTTAATGCTGCTCCCGGCTCCTTGCCGTACTCGGCCTTCGCTGTTCTCGACCTTCGTTGTTCCCGACCCTTGCTGTACATTTACAGATATGCAACACATAGCATAAACTTAAAAAAAATACTTAAGCAAATACAAACATAATTAATAGGGCTACGCCTTGCAACACAATCACATAGGGTCGTGCCCTGCAATACAAACTATAGGGCCAAGCCCTGCTCTACGGGTACAACAGTTTTCTTACCTGTGTCCCAAGCTTCTCGAGCACCGGTATCCCGAGCACAGTCCTCTAATCCAAGCCTCGGTGAAAACATAGTCACAACACATCAACAACATCCGTCCATTAAGTTCTAATCCATTAAATAACTTTGGGTTATAATTCTAATCTCCGAGACCTTGAATTCTATCAATCCGGGTGATAGAATCCATCCCGAGCCTTAACTTTTAGATTCCCGAGCCTAAAATCTTCTTGGGGTCCAAAAACCCACTAAGTGTCGCGGCCCCAAGGCCTTGTGTCGCGGCCCGCCTCAACCAGAAACCCAAGCCCCCATTTTAGTCTATGCGTGCCGCGGCCCAACCTATAGGGCGTCGCGACCTGCTCCTCTTCCTGGCCTCCCAAACGTTCTAGAGGGTCGTGGCTCACCAAGAAAAATGCCGCGACCTGACCCTTCGAACCCAGAAAAATCCCTCATTTTCACAACTAAAACCAATCCAATTTACCCTAAAATCAATCTAACAACTCAATTTAATCATCACAGTAGTTCTAGAATGATCCCAGCAGCAAAACCTAACCAAGAACTATTCTCAAAACTCATCTAAATAATCAAGAGTAATCCACTATTCAACTTACATGTAGAAACTTGTAACTCTAGCAAAACTCAGCATAAACTCATAATTAAGTGTTAGGATCCTTACCTCAACTGATAGCTTTGCCCTTGAGCTAATCCTCAATCACAGCCAGCTATAATTTCCTTAATAAGTAAGCCCAAAATTCTCTAACACATCAAAGTCTTCAAGCTTTCAAAGAAAGAGAAACACCAAGTGATAGGGAGAGGGTCGGTTTACCAAGTTTTTGAATGTTTCCTTAGTTTTGTCATACTTAACTTAGGTCTCTTAAGTTACCTCCAAGGCTCGGGGTATCAAAAACGTCCCCGAGGGAAAAATGTAAATTTCTCTGATATTCCCTCCTAAACGTTCTAACTTCAAATATATCTCCAAATATTTATTTTCATAACCCGATAACCCAATAAAATGTATAATGCCCATAATACCCCCCGACTCGCCCCGAGTCGGGTTTTAGGTCCCGTTGTGACTTCCTAGCTAAACTGCTCCCTAGGACTGTCTCGGATCGTGCATCTCAAATATATCACCACTCGCACGTGGTAAAGATCACAATATACACAAATATTGCATTTAGGCCCTCGACGGGATAAAATTACAAATATGTCCCTAATAACCAAATGGGGCCCACATGCATATTTAATTAACCTAAACATTCATTTCTAATCACATACTCACCAAATTCACATATTAAAATAATAAATCACTTATTTCCCTTCAGGTACGCTAATCAAGGCCCTAAGTCTTATTAGAAAATTTGGGACTCTACAGTTTAACTTCATGCTATATTTTCTAAGTATTGCAAAGCATTCCTCCAAGTCTTGAACATGCCCTCTAGCGTCTTTGGACTTGACCAACATGTCATCGACGTATACCTCCATATTTTTGCTGATCAAGTCTCGAAATATGCACTCACTAAACGCTGGTAGGTGGATCCTACGTTCTTCAAGTCGAATGGCATCACCTTATAACAGTACAATCCCTTGTCTGTTCGGAAGCTGGTATGTTCCTCGTCGGGAGGGTGCATACTTATTTGATTATACCCAGAATACACATCCATGAATGAGAGTATTTCATGTCCTGCCGTTGCATCGACCAGTTGGTCTATTCTAGGTAGTGGGAAGAAGTCTTTGGGGAAGGCCTTGTTCAGATCTGTAAAGTCTACGCATGTTCATCACTTCCTGTTTGGCTTTGGGACCAGCACGAGGTTCGATACCCAATCTGGGTAGTAGGCCTCCCTTATAAAACTGTTTTCCTTGAGCCGCTTAACCTCCTCCTTCAGGGTTTGATCGGTCTTTGTCAAGCAGTCTCCTTTTTTGTTGCACTGGTGGGTAGTTCTTGTCTACATTGAGAACATGACTTATCATGGATGGAGAAATTCCAACCATGTCCTTATGTGACCAGGCAAATACGTCCTGATTTTTCTTCAAAAAATCCACCAACCATGCCTTAATTTTCACCTTTAGCTCATTCCCGACTCTAGTCGAGTCCTCCTCATCTAGTAGACTTCGTCAAGATCTTCGACTGGTCCTACCCCCATGACGTCATCTCCAAAGCAAGGATCGATGTCATTTCCCTTGCTTTGGGATACTTGCTATAATAACAAATCTTCGTTAAAAGGAGCCCCTGGCTTCAGTAGAGTGTTTCTTTCAACGTCAGCTTCCATATTGACAACCTCAGTTCCTTCATTCTCTTCGCAGTAGGTTACTATCATATTGTTTACGCATGGTCCTTTCTTTCCCTTGACCACTGACGCATTATAGCATTCTCATGCCTCCCTTTGGTTTCCCTGTACGCATCCTTGCCCTGAGCTTGTGGGGGAACTTCAAAGATAGATGCCAGATAGATATTGCTGCATGTAATGCCATCAGGAGGGGTCTCCCGAGAACCACATTGTAAGCCGATGAGCAATCTACCACCAGGAACTCCATCATCACAGTCTCGTGCCTTGGGGCATCCCCCACCGTGACCTGTAGTCTGATAGTTCCTGCTGGTGCTAGGCATTCTCCCGTGAACCCATATATCACTTGGGAACATGGTGCCATGTCCTTGACTATGAGCTTCATCTTCTCGAGAGATGATTTGTAGATGATATCTACTGAGCTTCCCGTATCCACCAAGCATCTCTTCACTCGGGCTTTGGCGATTTGAATGGTAAGGACCAGAGGGTCATTGTGGGGGTACCTCACGTGCCTGGCTTCATCCTCTGTAAAAGTGAGAGTTTCACTTTCATACTTTGGATTTTTTGGATATCGCTCCTCGACTACCATGGACTGGGAAGACTCCCCTACCTCATGTCTAAGGGTCCTTGCATATCACTCACGAGTGTTGTTACTGTTGCCTGCTATATGGGGCCCTCCACACATGGTATCTAGTGTGAAGTCTACAGCCACAGGCTCCAGTGGTGGACTTCTTTGCCTTTGGAAATCTAGATTCCTGCTTGGGGTTTTGATCTTGCCTCGATACCTCGAGAGTTTTCCTGATCGGATAAGAAACTCTATCTCATCCTTCAATTGTTTGCACTCATTTGTGTCATGCCCATAATCATTATGGAAACGAAAAAACTTATTCTTGTTCCTCTTTCCTTCTAAACGCAAGGGTGGTGGCTTTCGGTATGGTACCTCTTGGTATGTTGCCAAGTAAATCTCAGCCCTTGATGTAGTCAGGACGATATAATTAGTGAACCTGGGTTGTTAGGGTTGATGCTTAGGCTGTTTTTCGGTGGGTGCTGACTTAGCTTTCTTTTCTCCATCCTGTTCGGCCCCTGAAGTTGCCCCCAGGGTTGATGCTTAGGCTCTTCTTACCGTTGCCCCCACTGCCGCCCTGAGGGTTTGCGCCATTCTTATCTACCTTGCAGTGGTCGGATGGTTTATGCCTTTTTCTTCCTTCATGATAGCATCATCTAGCTTCATGTATTTGTCAGCTCAGTCCAGGAACTCCTGCAAGGTGTTGATAGGGTTCCTGTGTATACTATCCCACAAGGGACTATGATAAATTATTCTTGCCGAGATGGCAACGAATTTCCCTTCATCTCCTACCGTGGACGCTCGGTTTGCCTCTTTCATGAATCTTTGGATGTAGTCTTTCAAGGATTCATTTTTCTTTTGCTTAATGTCAACTAGCTAATTGGCATTAACTGGTTGAAGCCCGGCACTAAAGACCTTGCAGAATTACTTCCTGAACTGCTCCCAGGAAGTGATGGATCTAGGTTTGAATTTCCAATACCATTCCTGAGCAGAGTCAGAGAGAGTGGTGGGGAATACCCTGCACCTATAATCATGCTCCACACCGAGTAACTCCATCTGATCCTCAAACTTCCCAATGTATCATACTAGGTCCTCCTTCCCAGTGTATGTAGGAAGTTTCGGGGTCTTTTATTTCGGTGGTGGTTGGGCAGCTTGGATCTTGGCACTGAAAGGACTCCCACTTCTATGAATCAGCTCGATATATGAAGGTTTCTTTGTTAGACCCTGAACAACCATAACGAGTGCATCTATTTGAGCCTGCACTGCTAGTGGGATCACTGCTCCAGGTGGGGTAGATGTCCTTGGTACCCCCTCCTGAGTGCTGGTCCTCCTGTTGATGACCTCCCTCAAATCCTGAGGTTGTGCATCTTTCCCCAGCCTATCGAACACAGTATTGGTGTTATTCATCAGTTCCTTTCCCTTGCGAGACTAAGGGTGTAGGAGTGGTAGGTCCACCTTGCCCCTGTCGATGCAACCCTACCCCCGAGCCTCTCCTCCTACATGACTTTGAGACTTTGAACAGCCATCTCCATTCCTGTCACGCCTCTCAAATGTTTGACTCTCATCTCCTGCGTTGTTTCGTCTGTCCCCCTGGGTGGGGGCCTTCAGGTTGGTAATACTCCTACTCCGAGATGAAGTGTTATTCTTCTTAGTCATGGAAGAGGCAGTGTTGGGCTGTGCCTCTGTAACGACCCAAAATTGCTAATAAGGCTTAAGGGCCTTGGTTAGTGTGCCAGGAGGGCATAATGGATTAATTGTGATTTAAATGTGAAATTATATGTTTAGTAATGTTTTTATGATAATATGAAATAAACATGTGATATATGTAAGAACCACATTATTATGTGGGCAGGTCCACAGAGCACGACTCGAGACGATCCTAGGGTCAGATGGCGGGAAAAGTCACAACGGGACTTAAAATATGACTTTGGACAAGTCAGGGGTATTTTAGGTACCGGGTAGCTATTTAGACTATTGGGTTATGGAAATAAATATATGGAGATATATTTGAGGTTAGGATGTCTAGGCGGGAATATTGGGGGATTTTACCATTTTGCCCTCGGGGACGGTTCCGGCACCCCGAGCTTTGGGAATTAACTTAGTAAGACAAACATAAGGAAACCCTTAGAAGGAAAAGATAAACCGACCTAAACACTTTTCCCTCAGCTCTTTCTTCTCTCTCTCAAGGAAAACAAAGGGAAGAAGCTAAGTGAGAATCCAAAGGAAAACAGAGGGAAATTTGGGACCTTTGAGCTGGGAAATTAAGCTGTACTTTGAGGCTTAGCTCAAGAAACAATCCAGGACTAAATCAAGACTAAGGTAAGGGTTAATCCATGTAATGCCCCGGATTCCCTAATGTGGTTTAACGGCTGGATTTGTAGGCCGGGAGGGCCATAGTTGTTTAATTATGCCATTTAATGTGTTTATGCATGTTTATGGGAATTATATTATCATATGATGTTAAATGCATGCATGTGAGTCCACATTTGTTTACAGGGGTATTCTGGTAATTTGGCCCGTTGAGGGTATAATTGAATACTTGTTTGTATGATAATGATATATTGTGAGACCACATTATGATGTGGGTTTGTTCGAGCTGTTCGACATGAGACGATCGTAGATTATTGATTAGCGGTTTAGTCACAACAGGTTTAAGTGCCGGGACTTGGGTTGAGTCTCGGGGTGATTTTGATGATTAGAGCGTTACCAGGAGATAAAGGGTAACAGGATGTGAATTATTGGTGTTTATGATTTTTGAGAATAGCTGGAATTAGAGAGCGTTAATTATGATTAACGAGTTAGGAGGAAAGTACCAAAAATGCCCTTGGGAGTCTTTAGAAACCATTAATTGACCTAGGGGTAAAATGGTCATTTCACCCCTAGGATAGATATAACCTTATTTAGCTGAAAAAGGTGATGGAAAACAGAGTATCTTTGAGAGTTCTCCCGTACCTTCTTCTCCTCACTGTTCTTTGTGGTTTCTGAACCAATTTTGAGGATTCAAGCTTAGGAAGCAAGCCTTGGGAGTTTGGGAGTGTGTTCCATCATTGAAGAGCTTCATAAGCCAACTTTGGGTAAGTTTCTAACCATAGTTTTTCTGGTTTGCTCTGTTTTGGTTTTGTTTTGCAGCTGAAATGTTTAGGGTGAATTCATGGGTTTTGTTGGGAGTTTTGGCTAGGGTTCTCATGCTTGTGATGTTTGGGGTGTGTTGGGATGGTTTTTGGGTTCATTTGGCATCAAGAATAGGCTTTGGAAGCTTGGGAATCGAGTTGGAAACGAAGGAGATGAAGAAGGTCGGTTCAGGGATGTTTTGGGCTGGAGGTAACGCTACAGCGCCCACCCTAGGGCGCTATAGCGCTCCTCAGGAGGGTTTCTGGCACTTGGGCGGTTCTGATTTTAGCGCTGTAGCGCTAGGGGTTGAGCGCTGTAGCGCTACCCTGTTCCTTCCAAACCCCGTTTTGAGTGTTTTTGAGGGTTTTTGACTTAGGGTTTCAATCCTTAAGGCCCGGGATCGAATCTACTCACCGTGTGGGCATGTTTCGAGGTCCCGAGGATGGTGCTTAGGTTAAGACCCTATTATTGTGGATTCTCATTAATGGAGGTTATAATTGGTTGTGATTAGGTAACCGCTAAGGAACTAGAAGACCGATCGTTCTCAGGGGTCGTCTTTATCATACTTCTCGCTTGAACTTGAGGTAAGAAAACAGTGTATGGGTACAGTTGCACCCTGTACAGGTATATGACATGCATGGTTTGATATTGAAGCATGTTGGTTGATATATGTGAACGTGGATTGCATACTAAATGCTAATGAATGCTGATTACATGTTCAAGACACTGACTAGTCAGGGACCGACTCTAAAGTCGACGATCACGCATTGAATGGCTCTATGGCATTAATGCGGGACCGACCCTAAGGTTGAAGAACTTATAAGCGCTTGCCTGGTCTACGATCAGATGACTATAGCCAAGGTATATGACCCCGGTGACCATTTGTCACGTGGCTAAGGGACGTTGTCCATAGTTTCGACTTTAGAGTCGTGAGGAAGGTTATGTTGGTGACCAATCACCATGCACCTGTCCTGAACAAACTTATGAACGAAGCACTTGTCGATTAAGCCCTGGTGACCCTATCGTCACATGGCTAGAGGGAGCGATGCTCATTACTGTGACTTTTGGCTATTGTCACCTATTCGTTGGACTGATAGTCCTGGATGGTTATTATGACCGTTGTTGATATTATATCGTACTTTATTGCGTTTTCTTGCTGGGCCTTGGCTCATGGGTGCTATGTGGTGCAGGTAAAGGAAAGGAAAAGCTTGGCCAGCCTTGAGTGGAGAGCTTGGGCGGTGTGATGTACATACAGGGCCGCTTGACCGCCACGGTCAAGGAGTTCTCAGAGGAACTAGGGGTTTACCCTATTTTTGCCGCTTAGGCCGGCGGAGTTTGTAAATTTGGAACTGTAGCGACTCTTTTGTATTACGAACTACTTGTAAACATTTTAAAAGGCTCATGAGCAGTTTATTTACTTAATGAAATGTACCCTTTCCTTTTTACTGGTTTTCTACCTTAACTTGATAATAACACTTAGATCACGTTTTTAACCAAAGGACTCGGGTAGCGGGTCAAATTTCTGGTTCACCGTTCTCCGTAACTGTTCTGGGGTAGCCAGGGCGTTACAATCCATGTGTTTTTTCTGAAGTTTAACTATGTGTATCAATTGGTTATTGAAGTGTTGTCCAACTATTGTTTAAGGTGGAATTGAGCTGGGAAATCATTGGGAATCAACTGAGTTTTGGTTAGAGGAAGGGTTCTATCAAGAAGGTACGCTTTAATTCATGAATTGATGATTTGGGTTTGAGTTTTTGGCTGGTTAAATTGGGTGTTCAAGTTCTTAGAGTTTCAAGAATTGAAAGGGAAATTTCTATGGTTTCTTTAGACTGAATTTCTGTTGAAATGTGTAGCATAAGTTGTGTAATAAGTTGTGGATGTTGGGTGTTGAAGTAGAGAGCTTAGGGGTGGTTTTGGCTGAGGTTTTGAGCTTTGAAATGGTGGGTTTTCTGGGCATGAAGGGAAGGGTCGCGACTCTGTTCTAGAGCGCTGCGGCCCTAGGATGAAGAAAGGCCAAGGAGGCTCGGCCAAGGGAGGGCGCCGCAGCGCCCAAAGTAAGGGTTGTGGCGCGTGTCTTTGTTCAGGTTGGCCTTGGTTCTGTTTTGAGGCGAGGGCCGCAGCCCTTGGTTGTGCACATGAACTTTTGAGGATTTTAGGCATGGGAATGTGGTTTAGTTTGCTCGGGATTGGTTTCACCACCGTGCTTGGTGGAATTCGAATCCCCGGGAGTTAGTTATGTAACCGGAAACCTGTATTTGAATACTAATGGAACCCTATACTTTTGTTGTGACTAGGTGATAAAGGCTTAGGCTCGGGAACGGATCGTGCTTGAGGGGCGTTGCTCAGAATCAATAATCGTACAGACTAAAGGTAAGAAAACTGCACCTGGTTGAATATATGTGACGGGACTAAGGGTACCCTATTGTAAAGGCTTGAAATGATGGTAATATGCCATGCAAGCTATTTAGTGAACCAACGACCTAAGGGTGCCAAGGGTTTCACTAGCGCACAAGGCGCGGCTCGGCCACTGGTAGCCGAGGACAGCGTATTATGCACTGAGCTCGGTTTAAGCAGGTCGGAGTCAGTGGGTTAAACAGAGGGTGCAGCCTAAGTCGTCGACCCTGAATATTATGTGATATGAGTGATTGATTGCATCTTGAATCTAGGTATATGTGCTGAATTAATTGATGAGAAATCATGCTTGATGACTTAACTGTTTGATATCATTGATTGTGTTATATATGATGTTTTCTTGCTGGGCCTTGGCTCACGGGTGCTACGTGGTGCAGGTAAAGGCAAGGGCAAGTTGGACCAGCCCTGATTGGAGAGCTCAGCGAATGGAATTTACATAGCCAGTTGCTCAGCCGCCACGGTTGAGGTTTAGGCGGGGACGCGTGACCCAAAGACTGTCTGTTTTGCCTTAGAATGGCTAGTGATTACTCATGTATCTTTGGGAGTCTGTAAATTTGCTTTTAACACTGTTTCTTTTGGGATCCCGTGTATATAACAGTTTAATTATATAAAATAAGTCTTTTGAGACCAAAGCCTTTTTAACCCTAGCACTTACATGTCTAGTGACACGTTTTTAAAATAATAACTTGATTAGCAAGTCTTGCACCTTTACAAGTACACAGTGTAGCGGGCTTGGCTATCCAGGGTGTTACAGCCTCTTCATCCTGTCTTTGGGAAAGTGGTTCTGAGAGTGTCCTTGGGGTCCTACTCCTCCCCTGGGATTCTCTGTTACTGTTGTCTCGCATTCCTGCTGCTTTGGCCTGAGCCTCCCTCACTGCCTGAGCAGCAGCTTCAACATTAGCTCGGGCTAACTGAGTAGCCGTCTCCAAGGCCACAGCAACCTCCTGGTGTCTCCAATCAACTTCCTGCTCCCTCTGGATCATTCTCTGGACCTGTTCATCTATCTCTCGTTGTTGTCGTTCTATAGTTTCCCTCTGAAGGGCAATTTCTGCAGCAAAGGCCTCCTGCCTCGCCAGAAATTGCGCCATCTCCTCCTGGTGAGCGTCCTATGGATATTTCGCATCAGGTTGATCTCCAACCTCCACCTGAGGTTCATTAACGGGATCTATGGGATCCTGGGTGGTGGAATCCCTGGGAGTAGTCTTCTTTATCTGACTGGATTTTGGAGGCATCGTAAAAATGATGAAAGTGTGTTTCTTGATTTCATACTCTCAATGAAAGCACCAAAATGTTGACCTGTGAAATTGGCCAACAGTCATATGTATAGTATACGACGCCTTTTGAACGAAATGAATATAATAAACGACAGAGTATGAATATCTTAAACAAACACCAGAAATTTTATAGTGGTTCAGCCCTGTTCTGATGAGCAGTAATAACCTAATCCACTTAGCTTTTAGTATTGAATCACTCGACAATTACACTGAGGAACAAAAGCATTCACTCGTTTCTAATTTGCCTAGAATTTCTCCCCAAATATTCTTCAGATTTCAAAAATTCCAGAAAAAGCCCTCCTTTGAAATGAAGCCCTGAGTCCTTTATTTATAGTACCCAGGGGCTGTTACATGATTAGTATTACTGGAATCGTGGTTTGGTACATGATTATCAGGTAGTGGAGATACGTGTCCATCTCCCCATGATTATGAGATCGTGGGTTTCTTGTTGTTTCTTTAGATCGTGGTAGATAATGCACGGTTGAAACCTCTAGGAAAATGTTAAGTCTTGGCTGGTCTATGAGACCTAGGTGCTAGGCCTGATGACCCTCTGGGTGCTGGACCTGTTAATCCTCTGGGTGTTGGACTTATGATCTTCTAGGTGTTGGACCTGTTTGATCCCAGTTTGAACGAGTGCAAGTATTTCTTAGTGAAGTGTACTTGGGAGTTTAGGCCGACCACCCAGATGGTTCTTGAGCATGTCAGGCCGATCACCCCTGGGGTAGGGGTCAGGCCGACCACCCCTAGGGGCTCTTAGGCCTGCTTAGGCCAACCACCCCTGGGGTAGTGGTCAGGCCGACCACCCCTATGGGGTATTGGCCTGGCCGACTTCCCTATAGGTCTTGGACCTATCATTTTTGCTCGTTGGTCTTTTCTCAATACTTCATCGTTTTTCCCTAATTTGTGATGCCACATGCCGCTTTCTCATTCGCCATGTCATCCTCGTATTTTTGAGGGATAACGGTAATTATATTTTAAAAATCACCATTCAATCCAATTCAATTAAGCTTCAAAATCCAATCCCATTAGTAATTGGATTGATTCAGTTTTTTAATTGGATTTCGATTTGAAACTTAATTTTTATTATTAGCTTAAAATCATAAAAAAAATCACATAAAAACAAAGGTTCAATTAAGTTATGTGTTTCGTTTAGGATTTAGTTCTCTTATCAAGTATAGTAGGGTGGAGAGAAACAAGTAAACAACCAATAATAGTGCAATATAAATCTTTTTTTATTATATAAAATTAATATAAATATTTTTTAATATATATGTTTATGTAATTAGATTTGATCGATTTTTAATTTGAATTTTACAGCGTTATCTAATAACCAATTCAATCCGATTTTTCAAATCCATTTCAATCTTATTGAAATTGGATATTCAATATTTTGTAATTGGGTTGGATATTGCCCACCCTTATTTTTAAGTGCTAATAACTATAGCATTTGAGAAATTTCTATGGTGGGGGCTTCAAAGAGAGCCCTACGGGTGGGACTCTTTTGTGTTCTCAACCTGTGAACAGTTTTCGGCGAGATTTTTTTTATGACCATGTATATTGTAGTTATTTAGAGCATCTGCAAATTTTCAGAAAATTCCGAATAATTTTCAGTGTCGCACACATGACTAATTTTTTTATGCGCGTGGAAAATAGCATGTTTGAACCTAATTTTCAGCACTGTAAATTATTCGGAATTTTTTGAAAATTTACATGATGCTCTAAATAATTACAATAGACGTGATCATAAAAAAAAATCGCGTCAAAAATTATTCACATGTCAAAAATACAAAAGAGTTACACCGATAAGATTCTTTTTGAAACACCTTCCATAAAATACTCCGGACATTTGAACCTAAAATGAAGAAAAAGAGTGTTTAACGCACTTAAAATAAAAGGAATAAATAATTGAAGAAAAGAGGGGAAAAAGTAGCAAGCAGTAGCTTTTTCCATAAGGCAAAATAAAGTTGGGAAGAGGGACACATTATTAAAAAAAAAGTAAGAGAGGGTGCTTTCAGTTTTTCTTTGGAAAATGAACAATAATAGTGGCGTTGTTGTAAATACGTGAAAATAGAAGGTGGAATATGTAAAGCTGGTGGATAATCATGCAATGCAGCCGCTCGTTTCGTAGGCATGTCAGACACTCCCTTCTTCCACACTTCGTTTAGGTACGGACTATCAATATCAATATCAATATCAAAATATATATGAAGCTGACGTGGCAGTTGATTTTTCTAGACCTTGATCTGTAGAGACCTTGACAAGCGTTTTTTCATCTATCTATATTTGGGTTTTATTATAATTTTCTTTATTTTATCAATTCCCTAATTAATAGACCTTTGATTTGTAGACCCTTTGACAATCATTTTTTCCTTCGTGAGTCTCACGTTTCATTGCCAATTGGCTGCCACTTGCTGCCGAAAAACTCTCGCTCTGCCCCTCTCTGAGAAGTGCTTCCAATTTCCACATGCTAAGTTCCTCGCCCAGCCCTCCCTTGGCCACCAAAACATTGTTGTCGACATAAATCCTTCTCATTACATCAATACTCATCCTGGTAATAACATTTGACCTTTTCTCATTTAAAGTGTTTTTATTTCATCATAAACCCACAAATGATCTAACATTTCATTTTGTGTCTATCTTATACTGTATGTAATATTCTTGAGATTTGTCATCAATACAGTAAAGAAAGCACATTTAAGTGAATTGCTTATATATATTTATATATATCTTCTATATAAAAATGTGTAGATAACGCTTTTACCTAATATTTATATAAATCATTCAATAATTCAGTAGCAAAAATGTCTTGGTTTTCTTAGTTATGAAATATTAAAAAGAGAGAGAAAAATAATTAAATAAATTCTACTACAAAAATATAAAAATGCTTTAAGTTTTTTCTAATTCTCTTGACAAATTTTAAATGCCAGCTTCTTGACTATTTATATTTGAAGTCGAGTTTAGGCATAGACTATACTAGAGTTTTGAATAATTATTATTGGATATAATAAGATATTTTGAAAAATAGAGATAGAAGTGTTCTTTATTGTTTCTAATAATAATTAAATTTATAGGATTTTATTATTTGTTTTACTAATAGTTTATACTTTATTGTTTATTAATACTAACCCACTGTATTTTATTTGATAAATCAATATAAAAATATACTGTAGACACAATATTATATAAAATATGATTAAAATATCTCAATTTTGATTAATCAATATATCTTATGTACAATTGTTATATGGTATACTGTGAAAGAAACGTGTGGCATGTTAGAATTTTTTGAATGAAAAAAAATTAATTGAGATTTGTCCCACATTGGTAATAAGGGGTTAAACCTCTTATTTTTGGCCTATATATAGAGAACATGGGCATTGTAGTTTAAACACACCAAAATATATTCTTATTCTTTGAAGATTAAGATATATATATATTTTCAATATTGTTTTTCTTTTTTATTCTTTAGAGTCATTTGTTGTGTAATAGAATTCGGGCATATTTGGTTCAGTGAAGTAATTGAGTTACTTGTTTGTTGCATCCTGGAAGATAGACGTTGAATTTGTTTTAAGGAAACTGTTTGTTACACAGTTATCGGCTTTTATTTTGTTTTTTTATAATTATTGTCTAAATTAATAATAGTTGTTATTTATATTATGTTATTTATAATTATAATATTGTTATTTATATTATAATTGTTTATATTGTGTTATTTATAATTATAATATTGTTATTTATATTGTATTATTTATAATTACAATATTTGTTGACCCTCGTTTTGGTCAACTGACACGGAGTCAAATGCTTGATGTGACAGAAAGTATTGAAATAAATCTAATGGAAAGAACAGTAAACGACACAACAAATTATAGTGGTTTGACCCCACGAAGTGGAAGTGGTAATGACCTACGTCCACTTAAGCTAACTAGGGTTCTTCGAGTTTCACAAGCCTTAGAGGGATGAATAATACAATCGAAAGGTAATAGCTATAATTCTCTTGTAAAACATAAACTCAAATCAGCCAAAAGTCCAAAAAGTCCATCCCTTGAGCTATTTCTTCTCTATTTATAGGCTCAAGGAGGATTACATGAATTAGTTACAGATATTCTTTCCTAAATAATTGGATAATCGGGAATCATGGGAGATAATCTCGGATATGATTACAATTGCACAAGATTTTCTCAAAATATACGGAGTATACGACCAAGCTGGTCGTATATAAAATCCAAATGTTATGTCAAGGGAATCTCCCTGGTCGATAGTCGAACAGAACATCTGCCAGGTGTCAACCACGTGTTAAAAATGTTTGCCACGTCATCCACGCCTGCTCTTTGGATAACATTTGCCCCCCCAAGTTTATTTATTGCGACCAGCAATAAGTAAACTTAGGAAAAATAACCTTTCATGTGCTCCACGAAATCTGTTAGAGTTCCTCGTGCGTTCTCGGAAACTGTGAACCAACTACGTCCAATCGCACATTTTCGGCTTCCAAGAAACCATTCTGACGGCTGTTACACTCCCCCATACCTCGAAAAAGGTAATTCATGATTACCCCTTTTTGGCACACCTCGACTTCTATAAGTAACCCCCACCTTCTTCTTTCAACCTTTTACTCGCTATCTTTTTGTTAAGAGCTTTCAAGAACCATATTCCAGAGCCCAGAACTTCGAAGTTTTCAGACGCTCTTCCGAGGATCTTTCTCCTGCAAACCCAAAGCTTCTATTTTTTAGGATCTCCAATCTTCGTTCAGGTAAATCTTCTTTGACGTTTGACCTTTTGAGATGCCATGTATGATGCTTCTGTGCTCTGAAACTTTTTGCATTCTTGAGTAGAAATTTGTGAGGATTTTGTATATGCCGTTTGATGCTTGATAGGGTAGTGTACTTTTGCTCTATATAAGTTAGGAATCAGTCTGATAGTCAGGATCATAGGTTTAGGGCGTAAAATCGATGTAAAAATTCGATTTTTAGGCTAGTTGAAAAACTGGGTTTTTCCCGCCCTTTTGGAGTTGAAAAAGCTTCTTTTCAGAAAACTTTTTACTTTCACTTTCTGATCCGTTTTTCAAACTGCTAGCATAAAACTTAGTGTTTCGGTTAGAAGGCTGCTGGTCGATAGACGCGAGCAATGTTATTCCAACTTTCAACATAAGCTCCCAGGCTGTGCGTCTTATCTCCTCCTTTGTCTGTTTGCAGTTCATATGCAAGACCCGTGGGGAGGAGAAAGACCCATCGACGACGATCTGTTGGCTCAACTGCTCGAGGACGAAGAACAACCCTCGATATTGATTCCTGATATTCCTTTTTCTCGCATTAACCTAAAAAATTCCCCAGTTTTGACTCAAAATATGGCTCGCACCAAAACTAAGGCCCAGAAAAGAAAAACTTCCAACACTTCTCATCAGCCTACTGTTGATGCTCCCTCGACCAGTGGTCGAGACGAAAATGCCCCCGATCCAAATGTCCAAAGGCATGCCCGCCCTCGACACGTTATTCAGTCGGATGTCGAGTGGCATGTAGTCGCTGAGAGTAGGGTGACAGTCAGAATGATTGCCAACTACATAAGAAAATATAATCTGACGAGGGGGACCCTGGTCAAGCCCAACCCATACCAAAGGGCTAATCTTCCTGGAGGCGCCTATAGCGCCTGGTCACGGTTTCATGTTGAGGCAGGAGCCACTTTGCCTCTTCATGCATTCTTTCAGGGGGTGGCCAACTATTTTGGAGTTGCCCCCTTCCAAATTACCCCAAACGGATATAGAATGCTTGCTGCACTCTATATCCTGTATAGCCAGAAAAAATGGCCCATGCCGTCACCACATGAGGTCAACTACCTGTTCGACCTCAAGTCTAACCCCAACCAAGAAGGCACGGGGTTCTTCCATCTTTGTCATCAGGAAACCGGGCGCACTTTCCTGATTGACACGACCCACATCTCGAACGTGGGGAGGTACTACCAGGAGTACTTCCTTACGCCTGACCTGATCGCAGATAATCTGGCCTTTGCTCGTGGAGGTAAAACTTTCACATCGCTGGCTGGCTTCTTCACTTAGTGTTTTTCCACCACAAATGTCTTAAACTTTTAATGTGTTTCAGGCCCATGGCTGCGACCAAACCCAACTCCGGGGATGGAGTCAAGAGCGGCACTCTTAGCCAGCATGTCAGATGCTGAGAAGAGTATCAAAAATCTAGTTACAGAGGCTAACCTTAAGTTGGCTGGCCTCTGGGACCCTCAACCAAATATGAGTGGTCCTTCAGCAGGGAGTGCTCGTGCCGAAGCGAAACCCGAGTAGCAACCCCAAGCGTCTCCTCTGCGGAGGAGACCAACTGGGGTTACGATCAGGGAACCTGCTAGCACTCATCGAGCAAAGAGGCCCTCGTCTCCCAAAGGAAAAGGAAAGCAGAAGGCCGCCGAGCCTGCCGAACTCTCTGACGACTCGTCGGATGACAATGGTATAGTAATTTCGCTTTTAAACAATTTTCCAATTCCTTGTCATCTGTTTGACGGGGATGGCAACTTTAAGAATGCTCCAATCTTTCAGATTTTTTCCAGGCAGTAAGTAGTTCAGTAAATAATGTAGCGACCAATAGTTGTAGCCCGGGTACTTTACTTGTAATCTCTTCACTTTCATTTTTTGGCCCTGTGTGACCATCTTGTCTTACTGCCCGAGTTGTTTCCTTTTGTGCAGATATGGACTCTGAGGACGTGTTCGAGCATTACAGGGCTGCTGCCGCCTCTTCTGGCCAGAAGAAGAACAGCAAGAGGGCTCGGGGGGAGAGCAGTAAAACTGCCTCAAAGAAGGCCCGAACTGACGACCCTCCGGCTACTGCCCCTTCGAAGGAGAATTCACCACCTCCATCACCACTCGAGCAGCCAACCTCAACTCCTTCGGTCGATCAAACTTCCAATCCTGCAACACCCATCGACGAACAGCCTTCTCCTAAGGCTCCTAGCAGCCAAACATTGCGTACTCAGCCCGAAGGCTCCCTGCCCAGTATCGTGGTCAGCTCTGCCAGGGAGAGAATATACAAGCTCTCCAAGCATAAATGCAGTCAGGTAGCTATTACTGAAACTACCTCTATGGAGACTGATTAAGTTATCATTAGAGGGCTGAACGAGATAGTTAGCGTAAGTCAACTCCTGATGATGTAACATTTATTTTCGATTCCCTGCCTTTACTTTATCTTTTTCTATCTGACTTCAGGGACTACTGACCATAACCGCTGGCTGGCGCCGTGCTGGGGCGTTGGTGTCTCGGGGCAGGAATTTCGATACCAGGCTCGCCGAGGCTAAGAAAGCACTCGAAGCTAAAAAAAATGAGCTTACTAAACAGATTGGCGAGTTGCTTGAGGAGAAAACGGAGCTGTCTAAGCAGAAAGAAGAACTGCTCGAGCAAAAAGCTACTCTAACCGAGGAGTTGCTGGAAACTCAGAACGCCCTGAAGAAATCCAACGAAGCCAGGGAAAAATTCAGGGAAAGCGCCACACTCAACTATCAACAAGCTATACAGCTCGAGCTTGATCTGATCGCAAGTAGGCAGGAGGCGGAGGAACTCGGAAAACGAGTGAAAGAGCTTGAGGAAGCTGGAGCTAAGAACTTGGAGAAATACAAGGAAGCCACTCACCTTGGCTTCTACAAGTTCTGGAAGCAAAACCAGGAGGCTAACTTCAACTATCTGTCATAATGCTTGAGGAGGACTTTAATGTCGCAGTGTGTCATTCGCCTAGAAGAAGAAGAGAGGGTTGAAGTGCCTGCCTCCCCAGAGATTTCCCTGGCAGTGGGGATAGATGGTGCAGACACTGAAGCTGGCACAGCCGTCGACCAAGACGTTCCTCAAGACCCTCCAGCTCCTTAACCTTTTTTTCTGTTATTTTAACTACACGACCCACAGGTCACGATGTAAAGACAATATTTTTTATTGCTGCAAGGGCAGCCATTTTACTTTTACTTGAACAGTTACATCCGAGCAGTACTGCTCGCGGTGTAAAAGGATTCCTTTGACATTATAATATTTTTGCTTTATTATAATATCTATTCGCATGACCGAACCTAGCATAGTACTTTGGCTTGATTTAACAAAATATAAATTTTGAAAAATACTCTAAGTACCGTAGTATGCTTTCACTTATTTTGTTTATGTGTTTACATACCTCTTGGTATGCTTTGCTTTCTATGTACCTTATATGCCCCCCAAGTGACTGAGGAGCTTTAGGTCCTTAGTCACTTGCCTTGACCACAACCTGTACGAATATTACTGCTCGGTATAAAATGTAAAACTTATAATACAACAAAACAACACACGTAATGAACAAATACTTGTAAAAAATTACAAAGTTTGGCAAGAATGATTGGATGCGCACAGTCCCTTATAATTCTCGTATTTAAATGGACTAAACATGTCTTTAGGAGTGATCTTTGAAAGATCTTACACTTATAAGCGATTAGCCATATAACATGACTAACCTTTTTTCAAAACTTGTAAAAAGTAAAAATTAATACAAGCCAGTCCTTTAAGAAGGACTGTTTATTGATAATACTTGCGCAGGTGTTCTCCATTCCAATAACATGGAACGAGATCTCCATTTAAGCGTGCAAGTTTATAGGTGCCTGGATGAAGGACTTCTTCAATCTGGTAAGGTCCTTCCCAGTTTGATCCGAGTACTCCAGCAGCTGGGTCGCGGGTGTTTAAGAAAACTCTTCGAAGTACTAAGTCTCCGACGTTGAACTTTCTTTCTTTTACTTTGGAGTTAAAATACTGAGCGACTTTTTGCTGGTACGCAGCTACTCGGAGTTGGGCTTTCTCTCGTTTCTCCTCGATCAGGTCTAGGGACTCCATCAACAGTTGGCTATTTTGGTTTTGGTCGTATGTGATCCTTCGATGCGAGGGCGGATCTAACTCGACAAGCAACATAGCTTCATACCCATATGCTAAGGAAAATGGGGTATGACCTGTTGCTGTTTGGTGAGAAGTTCTATACGACCAGAGTACTTCAAGCAGCTGTTCTGGCCATGCTCCTTTAGCTTCTTCGAGCCTTTTCTTCAAAGTATCCTTCAATGTCTTATTTACTGCTTCGACTTGCCCATTCGCTTGCGGATGAGCAACTGAAGAAAAGCTCTTGATGATGCCATGCCTTTCGCAGAAGTCTGTGAACATATCACTATCAAACTGGATGCCATTGTTTGAGACAATCTTTCTTGGCAACCCATATCGACAAACAATGTTCTTGATGACAAAATCAAGTACCTTCTTTGTCGTTATGGTTGCAAGTGGTTCAGCCTCGGCCCATTTGGTGAAGTAGTCGACCGCTACAACTGCGTATTTCACCCCACCTTTTCCTGTCGGCAAGGACCCGATTAAATCAATACCCCATACTGCGAAGGGCCATGGACTTTGCATTTGCTTTAACTCATTAGGAGGTGCCCATGGGATCTAGGAAAATCTCTGACACTTATCACATTTTCGCACAAACTCCATTGAATCTTCGTTCATTGTTGGCCAAAAATAACCTTGCCTTAGAATCTTCTTTGATAAGCTCTGCCCCCCAGCGTGGTCTCCACAGAAGCCTTCATGTACTTCCTTCATCAGTTCTTTAGCCTTTTCTGGTGTAACACATCTGAGCAGTGGCATTGAGTATCCTCTTCGGTATAGAACACCATCGACCAGGATATACCTAACAGCCTGTCTCTGAAGGGTCCTGGCTTTGTTTCTATCTGTTGGTAGTATACCGCTCGTGAGATACTCCAAGTATGGTGCCATCTAGGTATTTGCTAACCGGACCTCCATATTGGTTTCGTCTTCTCGTATGCTTGGCTCGTGTAGCCGCTCGGCTGGCACTATATTCAAAGTGTCAGCATCTTTTGCACTCGCAAGTTTCGCTAAGGCATCTGTGTTTGAATTCTGATCTCGGGGTATTTGCTGGAGGGTATATTTTTCAAATTGCGCCAACAGTTCTTTTGTTTTGTTCAGATAGGCCACCATTTTTAGGCCTCGTGCTTGATACTCCCCTAAGAACTAATTCACTACCAGTTGTGAATCACTGTAAATATCCAGCACTTTTATGCTCATGTCTTTGGCTAACCTTAACCCAGCGAGTAGGGCTTCATACTCAGCTTCGTTGTTCAAAGCGGTGAAATCGAACCTAATTGTGCAGTGAAATCGATGCCCTTCTGGCGTTATCAATATCACTCCTGCTCCTGCGTGAGATTCGTTGGATGATCCATCTGTGAATAGCTTCCACGAAGGAGCTTCAACTTGAGGCTCAGGCGCACTAGGCTTTTCGCCCTACTCGCTGTCTGGGAGTTCAGTAAATTCAGCAATGAAATCAGCCAAGACTTGTCCTTTTATTGCTGCTCATGGTGAGTATGTTATATCAAACTGCCCGAGCTCGACTGCCCATTTCAACAAACGACCAGCAGCCTCTGGCTTTTGCAAAACTTGCTGAAGGGGCTGATCAGTCAAGACTGTGATTGGATGGGCTTGGAAGTAAGGACGTAACTTCCGTGAGGCCAAAATTAGGCAATAGGCTAATATTTCAATGGGAGGATATCTCAATTCGGCTCCGATTAACCTCTTGCTCACATAATACACTGCCTTTTGTATGCCTTCTTCTTCCCTTACTAACACCGCACTAGCAACATATTCGGTGATCGCCAGGTATATGAATAAAGTTTCCCCATCTACAGGCTTTGATAAGATGGGAGGTTGCGCCATGTGGGCTTTTAAGGATTGGAAAGCCTGTTCGCAGTCTTCAGTCCACTCGAACTTCTTGTTGCCCCTAAGTAGATTAAAGAAAGGGACGCACTTATCTGTTGATTTTGAAATAAATCTACTAAGCGCGGCAATTCTTCCAGTCAAACTTTGCACATCTTTGATCTTTACTGGCGATTTCATATCGATTAGGGCCTTGATCTTTTCGGGATTAGCCTTGATTCCTCTCGAATTTACGATGAACCCCAAGAACTTCCCTAATCCCACTCTGAAGGAACACTTGAGAGGATTTAGCTTCATTTGATTTTTGTTCAGAACATTGAAACATTCTTGTAAATCCTTCACATGTCCTTTTGTCTTTTTTGACTTTACCAGCATGTTATCAACGTACACCTCCATGTTTACCCCAATCAACTCCTTAAACATGTGGTTAACTAGTTGCTGGTAAGTTGCACCAGCGTTTTTCAATCCGAAGAGCATTACTTTGTAACAATATAGCCATGAATCGGTCCGAAAGCTAGTGTGATCCTCGTCAGGGGGAAGCATACTAATCTGATTGTATCCTGAGTATGCATCCATGAAAGAGAGGATCTCATGGCCTGTAGTTGCATCGACCAGCTGGTCGATCCTTGGGAGTGGGAAGCAATATTTAGGGCATGCTTTATTAAGGTCTGTGAAATCCACACAGGTTCGCCATTTTCCATTCGGCTTGGGAACCAGTACTGGATTAGAGACCCATGGTGGATAAAACGCCACCCTGATGAACCCATTCTCCTTTAGTTTTTCAACTTCCTCTTTTAAGGCTTTTGATCTGTCTTTATCGAGCAGCCTTCTTTTCTGTTGCACGGGTGGAAAGCTTTTGTCGACGTTCAAGACATGGCTGATGACTGTAGGGTCTATCCCAGCCATGTCTTTATGTGACCAGGCGAAAACTTCCTGGTTCTTCTTCAAAAATTCCACCAGTGCATATTTTGTTGTAGCTTCTAAATTTTTGCCGTCCTTTACAACTCTGGTCGGAAACTCTTCGTTAAGCTGGACCTCCTCAAGGTCCTTGATAGGTCCTACATCTTCTTCAAAATCCCCAAAGCAAGGATCTAAGTCTCTATCCTCACTTTGGGCAACACCCTATTTGGTGACTTCATCACCTGATTGGGCTTGTACATCAATGGTCATCTGTAACTTTTCTGGGGGAGCACTCCTCGACATACCCTTCTTGGCCTTAGTGATTGAGGCATTGTAGCACTCCCTTGCTTCCCTCTGGTTTCCCAATACGCATCCTACCCCTGCGTCTGTTGGGAATTTTATGGCCAGGTGCCATATAGAGGTGACGGCTCGAAGGTCGACCAGTATGGGCCTTCCAATTACAGCATTGTAGGCCGAAGGACAATCAACTACTATGAAAGTAGTGAGTAATGTCCTGGTAGTGGGCGTTGTACCTGCTATTACTGGAAGCCTGATTAACCCTGTTGGAGCGAGTCCCTCACCAAAGAAACCATAAATTGTTTGGTTGCAGGGCTCCAAGTCCTTGACGGACAACTTCATTCATTCTAGCGAAGATTTATACAGGATGTTAACTGAACTTCCTGTATCGACCAGTACTTTTTTCACCATCATGTTGGCAATCTGTACATCCACGACCAGCGGATCGGAATGTGGGAACCAGACATGTTGGGCATCGCAATCAGAGAAGGTTATTTCACCGTCCTCTATCCGAGCCTTCTTTGATGCCCGATCCTCCACAGTCATCATCTCGATGTCCTGGTCGTGGCGTAGGGTCCGAGCGTATCGTTCCTTTGCCTTTCCGTTGTTTCCTGCAAGGTGCGGGCCTCCGCAGATGGTGAGTAAGGTGCCAGCCACAGGGTCAGGCTGTAAAGGTGGCGAGCATTGGCGTGTAGGCGCCTGCTCATTGCCACCTGGAGCCTCTCGTTGGGAAGCCCCTGTGGCCCGCACGTATCTCCTCAAGTGTCCTTGTCTAATAAGGAACTCGATTTCATCCTTCAGCTGGTTACACTCGTTCGTATCGTGTCCGTAGTCATTGTGAAAACGACAGAACTTTGTGGTATCCCTTTTCGAAATATCCTTTCGAATGACAGAGGGTCTTTTGTAAGGAACACTGGAACTTGTGGCCTGATACACCTCTGCTCGAGACTCGACAAGGGCAGTGTAGTTGGTGAACCGTGGCTCATAACGATTGCCCTTAGCGCGCTTGCTCTCGGAAGTAGAGGGTTCATTATGGGGCTTTTTCCCCCCATTCTTGCCGTTGCCATTCCCATTGCCTTTGCCGTTGGGCTTTGACCCATTGGCGGCTTTGGCGGGGTCTTCAGTCCCCTTATCTTTATTTGGGGTCTTTCCCTCGCTGGAAATCGTGTCCTTGAGCTTGATGTATCGATCAGCTCGATCCAAAAATTCTTAGGTAGTTTTAACCCCATGCTTCCTGAGGCTACTCCAAAGAGGCGTACGGCGCCTAACTCCTGCAGTTAGGGCCATCATTTTGCCTTCGTCTCCCACTGTTTTGGCCCCACCTGCAGCTCGCATGAAACGCTGGACATAGTCTTTCAGTGGTTCTCCTTCTTGTTGGCGTATCTCGACCAGTTGGTTTGCCTCAGTTGGGTGCACACATCCCGCATAGAATTGTCCGTAAAACTCCTTTACGAACATCTCCCAAGATACAATACTTGCAGGAGGGAACTTAAAGAACCACTTCTGTGCAGCATCAGAAAGTGTTGCAGGAAAGTTCCTGCACCGAGCGTCTTCGGACACCTTCTGAATGTCCATTTGTATCTCAAATTTGTTGACATGAGATACCGGGTCACCATACCCGTCAAAGTTCAGAAGTGTGGGCATTTTAAACTTACTGGAAGTCTCCACCACAGCAATCCTCTTGATGAAAGGAGTGCCCCTTCTCCTGTCGTACTCGATGTGAGACGTACTTCCCCTGACCAGCTGTTGCACTGCTTGGTTCAGGGCATCTATTTGAGCTTGAACGACTTCAGGAATTATCGGGGCCTCTGGTGCCGGGGGAATGTACTCATCGTTCCGTTCTCGGCGGTCATTGAGTACATCCCTTAGATCGTTGTCTCTTCGCCGTTGCTCGCTGGCTCCGAGCTGGCTAAAGGCGTTGTTCTGTCTGGGCTGCCCCCCAGCATTACGTCTTGCTTGTTGGTCTTCTCTAGGTGGTGGGCTTCTGCCTCCACCTCTCTCCTCGTTCCTCCGACCAGCATTCCCTCTGCCTGAGTCGGCCTCATTGTATACATGGCCATCTCTGAACCTCGATTGGCTATGGTGGGATCGACTGTCTCCTCGGTTGCCTCCTTGGGCTGGAACTTGCCGATCGTTAGGGGGAGGCCTGCGCTGGTCGGTAGGTCCCCGTGCATTATCATGCCGTTGGGGGCCCCTGATCGCAGAGCCTGTCTCCGAGTTCCTTCTGTTGCCAGAAGGATGCTGCCCCCTGCTCAGTGGGTGCGGTTCTTCACCCCTCGGCGTCTAGGGCTGCGGGGCTGCTGCCCGGCCCTATTTTGCCTTGGATGTGGGGGATTGCCTCGACCAGCCTGGGATGGAGGCTGCATCTCAGGGTCCCTAGGTGGGACATCATCCTGAGGCATTGGTGGGTGCTCCAGCCTTTGAGAGCTTGTTGGCTGGATTGGAGGGCTAGGATTGGGACCCCTTTGAGGTGGCCCATTTGAGGGTTGATCAGGCTGCGAGGCAGGTGCAGCCTGATTCCTAGCCAATTGGAGGGCTGCTTCGAGGGCTGCCATGGCCTCCCTCTGACGATAGTCCATCTCCGCCTGCCTTTCACTTAGCTCTTGGCGTTGACGCTTTATTTCTTGCTGCTGTCGCGCCATGGTCTCCGCGGCACTTTCTTGACTGGCCCTCAGATTGGCCAATTCATCTTGCAATACTCCCAGAGTATTTCTCAGCATTTCGAAGTCCAGTTCCTCCTCATCAAACTCCAAGTGTGGCTCATTCTCAACCATGTTCGGAGGAGGAGGTTGAGATGGTGCAGCGTCAGCAACCTATCCAGTCTTCCTGGTTGTCTTTGCCATTAGTACTTCAACCGCTTCGTCTCAAGCTCTTAATGAAAGCACCAGAATGTTGACCCTCATTTTGGTCAACTGACACGGAGTCAAATGCTTGATGTGACAGGAAGTATTGAAATAAGTCTAATGGAAAGAACAGTTTACGACACAACAAATTATAGTGGTTCGGCCCCACGAAGTGGTAATGACCTATGTCCACTTAAGCTATTATTGATTTTGATTCTCAAAGGAGTGATCAAAGAACTAGGGTTCTTTGAGTTTCACAAGCCTTAGAGGGATGAATAATACAATCGAAAGGTAATAACTATAATTCTCTTGTAAAGCATAAACTCAAATCAGCCAAAAGTCCAAAAAGTCCCTCCCTTGAGCTATTTCTTCTCTATTTATAGGCTCAAGGAGGATTACATGAATTAGTTACAGATATTCTTTCCTAAATAATTGGATAATCGGGAATCATGGGAGATAATCTCGGATATGATTACAATTGCACAAGATCTTCTCAAAATATACGGAGTATACGACCAAGCTGGTCGTATATAAAATCCAAATGTTATGTCAGGGGAATCTCCCTGGTTGATGGTCGAACAGAACCTCTGCCAGGTGTCAACCGCGTGTTAAAAATGTTTGCCACATCATCCACGCCTGCTCTTTGGATAACAATATTTATGTATCTTTAATTTAGTAGGTATAAATATTGTATTTATCATATTGCGTTTATTCAAGTATTATATACGTTATATTTTTCCTACTTGCTAGAAGGTGAACCTCAAAGCTTTGATGAAGCTGTGAACTCCACTGAAGGCTCTTTATGGAAAGATGCTATTAATAGTGAGATTGAATCCATACTTCAAAATCACACCTGGGAGTTAGTAGATCTTCCTCCAGGATGTAAGCCTTTAGGGGCCAAATGGATTTTCAAAAGGAAAATGAAATCTGATGGTTCAATTGATAAGTATAAGGCACGACTTGTAATTAAAGGTTATAAGCAGCGTGAAGGCCTTGATTACTTTGACACTTATTCTCCTGTGACGAGAATAAATTCCATTAGGATGATACTTGCTATTGCTGCATTACGCAATCTTAAAGTACATCAAATGGATGTGAAAACTGCTTTTCTAAATGGGGATTTAAATGAAGAAATTTATATGGAACAACCCGAGGGTTTTTCCTCCCCAGGAAAAGAAAGAAAAGTATGTAAATTGGTGACATCTTTATATGGTTTAAAGCAAGCACCAAAACAATGGCATGAGAAATTTGACCAAACTATGTTGGCAAATGGCTTCAAAATCAATGAATGCGATAAATGTATTTATGTTAAAGAAACAGATAATGACTATGTCATTTTGTGTCTTTATGGTAGATGGCATGCTCATTGTTGGAAGCAGTGATAAGATGATCAAATCTATCAAGAGTATGTTGAACTCGAAATTTGACACGAAAGATATGGGTCTAGCATATGTCATTTTGGGGATTCAAATCTCAAGGACATCTGATAAGATCATTCTAAGTCAGTCACATTATGTGGACAAAATTCTTGAGAAATTCAACAAAGAAGATTCTGGTGTATCCAGAACCCCTATAGATTCGAGTCTACATTTGTTCAAGAACAAAGGGGAGATTGTCTCTCAGGTAGAGTACTCTAGAATTATTGGAAGTCTAATGTACTTAATGAGTTGTACAAGACCTGATATGGCCTATGCAGTTAGTAAACTGAGTAGATACACGATTTGTAACGCCCTGGATAGCCAAGACCGTTACACTGTGTGTTTATAAAGTGCTAGACTTGCTAATAAAGTCATTCAATTAAAAATGTGTTACTGAAACTATAGAGGAACTAGGGTTAAAATGTTTTGGTCTCAAAAGTCGCATTTTCATTACGAAACATTATCTGTTTACACGGGATCCCAAAAATATTAAGTTTAAAGACCGTTTACAAAAGTCATAAGGTTTAGATACAATAACAAGCCATATTAAGGCAAAACAGACAGTTAGGCAATCCCTGTCCTGATCCACTCCTCGACCACGGTGATCGAACAGCTGGCTATGTACATTCAACCCCGCAGCTCTCCATCTCAGGATTGGTCCAGCTTGCCCTTGCCTTTACCTGCACCACGTAGCACCCGTGAGCCAAGGCCCAACAAGAAAACACAACAACAGAGCATAAGCAATCAACAGACAAATCAATATCTCATATTGCATCACATAATCTCAACCATATAATCATTTAGTATAATCAAGTATCCCACATACTAAACATATCAACTCATATCATACACAGTTCACAAATGATAACTAGGGTTAGCGCCCTCAGGCCGCTCCCTCCGTTATCCCACTGACTCCGGCTCGCTTAAATCGAGCTCAGTGAATATTAAGCTGTCCTCGGGGACCAATGGCCAAGCCGCGCCCTGTGTGCAAATATTATGTACGACACTCTTAGGCCGCTTTTACATGTCCCATGGCATAATACCATCATTGACATGATACAAATATCGGGAGCACTTAGTCCCATCACAAGCATATAGTCGGGTGCAGTTTTCTTACCTTTCAATTCGCTAGCTTTGATCACTCAACTCCTTGAGCACGATCCTTCCCGAGCCCTAGCGCTCACCTAGAAACAATCATAGGCCAAAGTCATCATCAAACCTCAAGTCCAAAACCTAGCCTCGAGGCCAATCCCGAGCTCCCGGAAAGTCCTAGTTTCACCAAACAAGGTGGTGGAATCAAACCCCAAACCCTAGATCAAAAGCCCTTACAAACAACCCTAAAATCCCCTTCAGAAGATAGGGTAGCGCTACAGCACTCATGGAAGGGTGCTATAGTGCTACAAACAGAAGCAAAAATCTCCTCAGCAAGCTTGGCCTAGCGCTATAGCGCCCAAAGGCTAGCGCTGTAGCGCTAGTCACAGACAGACCAACACCAGTTTTCCCTTCCTGCGATTTCCTCGAACCAACCTCAACCAAAACTTCTCCAAACCTTTACAAAACTCAAAAACAACCTTATAAGCACACTCCACTCATCCTAAGCACCCCAAATACCTTGAACTCAAGCACATGCATCCCCAAACTCAAAATTCACCATAGCCACTTCTAGACATTAAAACTCAGTAGAAACCAATTGAACAACAAAGTTAGAAGCTTAGAATTTATACCTTTGGTGGAATTTCGACCTCAAGTTGCCTCCAGACTTCCTTGGCTTGCTCTTCCTCAACTCTTGGCTCCAACTTTCTTAAAATTCTCCATCAACACAGCTTAGATATCTTAGCTAAGAACCAAAACCAGAGATGAAGAAACTTACAGAATTTTACCTCAAGTGTTGGTGAGTTCTTGCTAAACCTCTGCCAATTCCTCAAACCTAGCTTAGGATCCTTGATGCTCAGCCTATCCCAGCTCTCCTCTGATCTTTGCTCCAAAAATCCTCAAGAAACTGATGAAGGAAGTATAAACCGACCTTAGAAAACTCTCTCTGTTTTCTCCCTTTCTTTTCCTTCCTTTTCCTTCTTTTCTCTCTTTCAGACTTCTACACTTCTCTACAATTTCCACTAACATAAAGTCTCAGTAATTCCCATCTTTAGAAAGCCCAATGACCTTAATGCCCTCCCCTTTATTTCTAGCCCATTAATCCACTTAAGGGCATCTTAGTCATTTCACCCCAATTCCCGCTAACTCCTCGAGTGTCTCTAATATTTACCGCTTAATTCCCGATACCTAACTAGTCTCCAATTATACTCCTCGATATTAGAATAGATCCCAATATACTCACCAAATTCACATTTATACCCCTAGACTCACCCCGAGCCGGGTATAAATCCTCGTTATGACTTTTTCGCTACTTTGCTCACTAGGATCGTCTCGAGTCACAGATCTCAGATATATCCACATAATAATGTGATCTCGACAATTTTCACATATATCAAAGCAGTTATGCCCATAATGGCCAAAATTACGATTATGCCTTTCTAACCTAATCAGGGCCTACATGCATACTACTACACATAGTCATGCATCTCAGATATTCAAATAGTCATATAACATGCTTTAAATCATAATCATGCATCTTACTCATTGAAATCACACATAATTCCCATTATGCCCTCCAGGAACACTAATCAAGGCACTTAAGCCTTATTAGCAAATTTGGGTCGTTACACGAGTAATCCAGGGTTTGACCACTGGAAAGGAATAACAACAGTACTTAGGTACTTACGATTTACTCGTAGCTATGGGCTGCACTATACTAACTATCCAGTAGTACTTGAAGGGTATTGTGATGCTAATTGGATATCTGATATGAAAAACTCAAAGTCTACGAGTGGATATGTGTTTACACTCGGTGGTGCAGCTGTATCATGGAAATCTTCTAAACAAACGGTAATAGCTAGATCCACGATGGAATCTGAGTTTATTGCCTTAGACAAGTGTGGCAAAGAAGCTGAATGACTTCGTCAATTTTTAGAAGATATTCCAAAATGGACTAAACCAGTGCCAGCCATTGGCATACATTGCGATAGTTAATATGCAATTGGTAGAGCACATAATAATATGTATAATGGTAAGTCTAGACATATACGTCGTAGACACAATACCAATAGACAACTACTCTCAACTGGAGTTATCTCTATTGACTATGTGACGTCAAAGGTGTAACGCCCTGGTTACCCCAGAACAGTTACGGTGAACGGTGAACCGGAAATTTGACTCACTACCCGAGTCCTTTGGTCAAAAACGTGCATCTAGGTGTTATTAACAGGCTAAGGTGGAAAATCAATAAAAAGGAAAGGATATATTTTATTAAATACATAAAACTGTTCATGGGCCCATAAAAAAACATTTACAAGTTATTTACAACTCAAAATGGTCATTATTGTTTCAAATTTACAAACCCGCCGACCTAAGCGACAAAAATAGGGTAAACCCCCTAGTTCCTCTGAGAATACCTTGGCCGTGGTGGTCAAGCGGCCGCATATGTACACATCACCACCTAAGCTCTCCACTCAAGGTTGGGTGAGCTTTTCTTTCCCTTTACGTGCACCACATAGCACCCATGAGCCAAGGCCAAGCAAGAAAATACAATAAAGCATGATATAATAGCAACAATGATCATAATAATCATCCAGAACTTTCAGTCCAAAACAGGTAAGTGACAGTAGCAAAAGTCACTAAGTTGGGTGTAACTCCCTTTGGCCTTGTGACGTTAGGGTCACCGGGGCCTAACAGATAAGTGAGCCTTTCACTAGCTTAAACAGGATAGGTGCATGCTGATTGGTCACCAACATAACCTTCCTCATGACCACAGAGTCATAACCCTGGAACATCGTTCCCTAGCCATGTGACGAACAGTCACCCAGGCCTCTGGCCCTGGCTCTCAGTAATTAGTCTTAGACTAGCCCAGTGCTTATAAGTTTCATCAAACTTAGGTTCGGTCCAGCATTAATGCCTTAGAGTCATTCAATACTGATATCGATTAGATCTAATCTTCATTCGGCCCTGCGTTCAGGACGCTCATGCCAGTTCTGACACTTAGGTCAGTATCCCTGACTAGTCATTGACATATACAAGTAAACAACATTCACTAGCAATTAATATGCAATCCATGTCCACATTTATCAACCAACATGCCTCAATAACAATCATGCATGTCACATACTCAGGGTGCAGTTTTCTTACCTCCTGTTCGAGTGAGAGATATAATAAGAACGACTCCTGAGAACGATCGACCTTTTGGTTCCTTAGCGGTTACTTGGTCATAACCAATTATGGGATCCAATCAATAAAAATAAATAACAAAGGTTCCCAAACCAAAACCTAGCCTCCGAGACATCGAATCCTACTAAAACGGGTAGTAAGATCGATTCCGAGGCCTAAGGCTAGAATCCCCAAGCCAAAAACTCATTTCTGGCCAAAATGCCACTAAGGGCCGCGGCCCTCCCTAGCCATGCCACGGCCCGCCCCTCAAAAAAAGGCGGCCTCCTTCAGCACCCATCATGAGCCGCGGCCCTCCCTGGCCATGCCGCGGCCCAACCCACACTTCAGCCAAAACTCTGGTTTTTTTTCCTCCCTAGCGATTTTCCTTGAAACCAACCTTCCAAACCAAATCAAAACACCACCCAAACATCCAATACAACCCCTAAATTTGATCCACATCACACCCTCATCAAAACCCAAGTTAAATACCAACCAAAACTTCCATTAATTCCAACTATTCACAACAAAACCACAAACTGAAAACTAAAACCAAAACAGAGCAAACTAGGGAACTAGTGGCTAGAAACTTACCTCAAACTCAGGTTGTGATGCTCTTCAATGGTAGAACACTTTCCCAAACTCCCAAGACTTACTTCCCAAGCTTGAATCCTCAACAGTGGCTCAAAAATCACAAAGGAAATGAAGGAGAAAGAGGTACGGGAAAGCTTCAAGAACTTACTCTGTTTTCCCTCTGTTTCACAGCCTAAAATAGTTAATATCTATCATAGGGGTAAAAAGACCATTATACTCCTAGGTCAATTAAAGGTTTCTAAAGGCTCCCAAGGGCAAAATTAGTATTCCCCATCCATCTCGTTAATCATAATTAACGCTCTCCAATTCCCGCTATTCTCGATAATCTCAAACACCAATGATTCACATCTTGCTACCCTTTAATTCCCGGCAACGTTCTAATCATTAAAATCACCTCGAGACTCATCCCGAGCCCCGAACTTAAACTTGTTATGACTAGACCGCTAATCAATATTCCAAGATCGTCTCATGCCGAATAGCTCGAACAAGCCCACATTATAATGTGGTCTCAACAATATATCACCAACATGCATACAATTATATAATTATGCCCTCAACGGGCCAAATTACCATCACACCCCTGTAATTATAATGTGGACCCACATGCATGCATTTAACATCATATTATAATATAATTCACATATACATGCATATTATCATTTAATGGCATAATTAAACAGGTATGGCCCTCCCGACCTACTAATCCCGCCATTAAACCACATCAGAGAATTCAGGGCGTTACAAAAGGATAATATTACGGATCCGCTAACCAAAGGGTTAAATTGAGAGTTGGTTGAAAAATCATCGAGGGGAATGGGTCTAAAGCCCATGAATGAATAAAGTCAATACAGTAGACACCCCACCTAGTTGACTGGCGATCCCAAGATCTAGGTTCAAAGGGACAACTAAAAGTGTAAAGATTATGTTAGATCATTGTGGGGGTTATCCTCATTGTCCATTCCTATGATGAAACAGTGATAATCGTAAGGAAAAGGTTAAGCTATGCTTTTAATGATTTCTTATGCGTCGAAATGTCGAACAGAGTAATACGGGTTACTCTTAATTAAGAAAATCACCTATGTGAGAGAGAAGATGGGCCGCTTCTATAGGGATTGAATAAGGGCTCAATTCTTGCAGAACCAGGGAAATGTTCAGGGCCAAAACGAACATAATCTTGAAAAACCAATATATGTCAGGAAAGATTCCTGTGTGTGGTATATCATCGTTTACACGAACGACAGAACAGTTCAAAGACATCGCGTCTACTGATCAGCCAGTAAAGTAAATATACTTACACAAGGGAAGGCTCAAAGGGTAACACCTACCTATCCTATGCGGGTTTCTAACGTTGAACTCTATCACCTAGGTCTAAACCATCTGTTGGTTATTCTTGTGTCAGTTTTCATTCATGTGGGGGATTGTTATAATTTTTTGAATGAAAAAAACCAATTGGGATTTGTCCCACATTGGTAATAAGAGGTTAAACCTCTCATTTTTGGCCTATATATAGAGAACATGGGCATTGTTGTTTAAACACACCAAAAACATATACATATATATATATATATTTGTCTTCCTTTGAAGATTAAGATATATATATTTTCAATATTGTTTTTTCCTTTTTACTCTTTAGAGTTCTTAGATCATTTGTTGTGTGATAGAGTTCGGGCATATTTGGTTCGGCGAAGTAATTGAGTTACTTGTCGTTCACTGTTGTATCCTGGGAGATAGACGTCGAAACCTCATAGAGGCGGCGAATCTGTTTTAAGGAAATTGTGTGTTACACATGCCTCGTCTTTTATTTTGTTCTTTATAATTATTGTCTAAATTAATTATAATTGTTATTTATATTATAGTTATTTATATTATGTTATTTATAATTATAATATTGTTATTTATATTATAATTATTTATATTATGTTATTTATAATTATAATATTGTTATTGTTGACTGTGTTTTTAGCCAATGACGTGAGAACGTTAAATACGACAAACCTTCAAGAGAATTTAAATCACACAGACGGTTTAAACAGGAAAAGTAAATAACACACAAGATTTTATAGTGGTTCAGCCCCGTTCAGTCGGTAATAGCCTAATCCACTTAGAGTTGTGATTATAGATCTGTACTCAAGATCAGATGGACTGAGCCAACTGAGTTTCTTCAGTACAGATTGCAAAAATACAAAAATCCTTTCAAATACCAGCACTTTCTCTCTCTAGAATACTCAGACCCAAATTTTCTCTCTCTAGAAAGAAGAAGCAGAAGCCCCCATCTAATCCCATAAGCCCTCTATTTATAGGCTTAGGGTCATACATACGGTATCCCCTAGAATCGGGATATTTTACTATACTTATTACATTTAAATTACAAAAAACATTCAAAATGTAACAAAACCCCCCATTTGTGGGAAGAATGAGAGATTCCCGCGTATCTTGTTGAAGCCGTTTCTGGGAATCTTGACTTAGTCCTCCTCTAGCTAGTTGATCCACCTCCTACTGACCACTCATGCAAGTGCTGGTCGATCATACACATGCTGGTCAGACATACACTTGCTGGTAGGACATGTGCATGGTGGTAGGATATGCACTTCTCTCCTCTAACATGACACTCTCCTCTAGCATGCCATTTCTTTACTTGGACAACCATGCACTTGCTGGACATATGCATAAAGACCACATTCTTGGGGTCTCCTCGGACCACACCCTTGGGGTCTCCTCGGACCACTCTCTTGGGGTCTCCTAGGACCACTCTCCTTAGTTCTCCTAGGATGCACTCTCCTTAGCTCTCCTAGGACCACCCCCTTGGGGTCTCCTCGGACCACACCCTTGGGATCTCCTAGGATGCACTTGGCTTGGTTATGACATCTTTCAAGCAGTCCCAACTCTTCACCAGTCTACCGGGTCACTTTATCACAACTATGAGGAGTCAATATATTTATTGACTATTTAATGTGTCTTTTACGGACCATGTACTGCCATTTGTCACCTCTATTGCCACATCATCAATCTCCATTTTTGGGGATAACAGTTATTTATATTATAGTTATTTATATTGTATTATTTATAATTATAATATTTATGTATCTTTAATTTAGTAGATATAAATATTGTATTTATCATATTGCGTTTATTCAAGTATTATATACGTTATATTTTTCTTACATGACATACTAAGCAAATTCACTAATTACACGAATCACAAAAAGATCACGTAAGTTCTCCTCTCCGTCGAAATGAGAAGAATTGTATCCTGCGGAATTTGGAGCGAGAACCAACTGCAGGAATTGAACCTTGCGAGAAGGATCTCACAAAAGAGATCTTTAAGAGAACCTACCACTAGCGAGAAGCCCCTCCTTAGATGAATACTCAACATCCATTTATTGAGTAGGATATGTGAATCCGAAAATTACCAATGAATAATAGCATGACACGTGGCAAATCTCGGTTATCCCGTGAGGTATAGTTAGATGTACCTAGCCACCATGCCACATGACCTGATAGTACGTACCGACACCTACAAACATTACACTCAATCATTGTCGTTGTTTATGATTAGGTTAGCACATAACTTGGTAAATGTTACAGCGAGCATGCAGAAAATAGAAGTGTTCTCTTCCAAGAAGCCCCTCCTTGGATGAATACTCGAGACCCAAGGAGGCCAATATTAACTGAATAAGATACGTGATTCCGAAAATTATCAATAAATAATAGCACGACACATGACAAATCTCGGTTATCCCTGAAGTATAGTACGATGTACCTTGCCACCACATCACCTGCAGTGTCGTTGTTTATAAATAGTGAAAACACATAACTGGATAAATGTTATAGTGAGCATGCAAAAGCAAAAGATAGAAGTGTTCTCTTCCAATGAGTTATGGAAACCAGTCTAAGTTTACTTTTCCTATTAGACGTTAATGATATTAATAGCAATAAGTACTCTTTGAGACAGTACAAATCTCCTGGGTATTCAGATTTCTCATTCAAGATAAAAACACCACAATCTCTTACAATGATATTTATATGCTAAGAAAACAAGGCAAACTGCCATAACAAAAATGTAACAGAAATTGGTTATGCTGCTCAACGCGACTCGGCCATCACGAAATCCTTCATCCATCTCGGGGGTGCGCGTGTTCTCTTCCCACGCGTGGCTTCTCTCAGCTGATCTTCTTTGTTTGCATCCTCTTCTATTCCTGCTGTAACATTTCGTTGCACTTCAGTGGCCTTAGGAGAATGGGCTGCATCACATGACCAAGCTTGGGCCTGGGCTTGAATTGCTTTGGAGTCCAAGGTGACCTGGGCTTGGCTATCACTACTCTCCCCCTCAAAACTGACCTTGTCCTCAAGGTCTTCCAATCCGTACAGTTTACAAAATGGAGCAAAGTCCTCCCAAGTGGCATCCTCTAAAGGACTGTGAGACCACTGAACTAGAACCTGTGGGATGGCCGTCTTGCCTTGCTGTAGCGTGCGACTGGAGAGGATGGCAATGGGTAACAATAAGGGTTGGTGTCCTCGTTGTAGTTCAGGCAGTGGGTAATGCTTCACTGGTTGTTGTCCAATAAACGGCTTGAGTAACGAGACATGAAAAGTAGGATGGAGGCGGCTGTGTTGAGGCAGGTCAAGAGTATAAGCAACAGGGCCAACGCGTGCCACAACTGAGAACGGTCCGAAGTACCTTCGACATAACTTAGCATTCAGACGATGAGCCACGGTGGTCTGCCTATACGGTTGTAACTTCACGAGCACAAGATCACCGATAGCAAACTCAATGTGACGTCTCTTTTTGTTGGCTTTCTGACACATTCGGTGTTGAGCTCGCTGCAAATTCAATTTCAGGTGAGACAATAAGGCATCCCGAGAGAGTAATTCATCCTCAACGGCCTGAACAGAGGTGCTACCGCGTGTGTACATGGGGATAGAAGGAGGAGGTCTGCCATATACGGCCTGAAACGGAGTCATACCGATTGACGAATGGTGACTCGTGTTGTAATGATACTCGGCCCACTTCAAAAACTGGTTCCATTTCTTGGGGTATTCAGCTGTGAAAGCCCGGAGATACTGCTCCAAGTACCGATTGGTCACCTCCGATTGACCATCCGTTTGGGGGTGCTAAGATGTGCTCAGTTTAAGACGAGTGCCCATAAGCTCGAAAAGCTCTCGCCAAAAGTTGCTAGTGAAAATAGGGTCACAGTCAGAAACAATAGAGCGAGGAAGACCATGGAGGCGAATGACCATTGTGGAAAAAAGTTCCGCGACCTTAGCGGCTGTATAATGAGTAGGCAATGCTCCAAAATGAGCGTATTAGTGAAGCGATCCACTACCACCAAAATCAATGTGAAGCCTTGCGAATGAGGGAGACCCACGATAAAATCCATGGCCAAATCCTCCCAAACTCGTTCCGGTAACTCTAACGGTTGAAGTAAGCCGTAGGGGACAGTAGTAGAATACTTAATCGTTTGACAAGTGAAACAAGCAGCAACAAACTCCTTTACATCCTTTCTCATTCCAGTCCAAAAGAAATTGGCACTAAGGTGTAAAAAGGTACGCTCTACCCCAGCGTGTCCCCCGATGGGCGAAGCATGGAACTCGTGTAATAAAGGCAGCTTGAGAGAGGAGGAATCACTAATGACAAACCTGTTTCGGTGGAGCAACAGCCCGTCGCGACAAGTGTAGAGTGAATGTGAAGGTTGTCCATTGCCGAGTTTCTGATGCAAGGAGACCAAATCAGCACAAGTTTCATTCTCGCGACGCAAGTCCGATAAGAATGCAAATGTAAACCCAGATGTGGTCAAATGAAGATGTGTGGCTGGTAACTCATCTTTTCGGGACAAAGCATTGGCCACTGAGTTGTCTTTGCCGGCTTTGTACTCTATAGAGAACTGAAAGCCCAACAATTTCCGTAAACAATGTTGTTGTTATGGGGTTTGAATAACCTGCGTAAGTATCTCCTTAAGACTTTTGTGATCAGTTCTAATAATGAAGGGTTGTCCCAGTAAATACTGTCGCCGTCTAGTCACGGCTTCGACCACTGCCCGTAACTCTCTGTCATAAGCGGATGCCCCAAGCATTCGTGGCCTGAACTTCTTGCTGAAATAAGCGATAGGATGACCTTCCTGTAGCAAAACTCCTCCAAATCCCACATTAGAAGCATCAGTTTCTATGATAAAAGTTTTAGAAAAATTAGGCAGTTGTAAGATAGGTGTAGAAATCATAGCAGTTTTCAATTGTGTGAAGGCCGACGTTGCAGCGGCTGTCCAAACGTACCCGTCTTTCTTTAGTAATTCCGTAAGAGGTGCAGCAATGGATGCATAATGAGCCACGAACTGGTGATAATAACCCATTAGGCCGAGAAACCCACGGAGCTGTTTGAAATTCTGAGGGAGAGGCCAGTCCACCATGACTGAGATTTTGGAGGGGTCGGCTGCCACACCTTGTCGTGACACAATATGCCCCAAATACTCTATAGACGTCTGAAACAGCAAACACTTGCTAGCTTTAGCAAAAAACTGGTGTTGGGTCAGCAATTGGAACACCAAACGCAAGTGCTGGAGGTGGTCAAACATGGATCTGCTATACACAAGAATGTCATCAAAAAATACTATGACAAACCGCCGGAAGTATGGAATAAAGACCTGATTCATCGCTGCCTGGAAGGTGGCGGGAGCATTGGTGAGCCCAAAAGGCATCACAAGAAATTCATAGTGGCCCTCGTGTGTACGAAAAGCTGTCTTGTGCACATCGCGCCCATCCATTCGAATTTGGTGATAACCGGCACGCAAGTCCAACTTAGAAAAAACAGTGGCAGCACCGAGTTCATCAAGGAGCTCGTCAATTGTCGGAATGGGAAAGCGATCCTTGATAGTGATCCCATTGAGTGCCCGGTAGTCCACACAAAATCTCCAAGTGCCATCCTTCTTTTTAACTAGTAAAATCGGAGAGGAGTAGGGGCTCGTGCTATGACGAATGAAGCCCGCCTATGTCATTTCACGGACCAGCTTCTCAATGATATCCTTTTGGAAATAAGGATAGCGGTATGGCCGCACATTAATCGGGCTAGAACCGGTCTGTAAAAAAATGCGATGGTCAATAGGCCGCAGCGGAGGAAGCTGCTGAGGGTTCGCAAAGACTGACTTATACTGTTGAATTAGTGTTTGTGCAGCGGGAGCCAAGGTTGGAAGAAGCTTAGAGATGCTCAGATTGGCCTCTAGAGGTGCCGAATCAAGGTCATGGTCAGCAGTGGGAACTGGAACAGGGAGCATACGCCACAGCCAACTAACTTGGCCGTCATGCATCATGGAAGTGAGTTGAGTGAAGGAAATCTGTTTGGCCTGCCACGCGGGATTGCCATCAAGCTTAACGGTTTGACCCCCCCAAGTGAATTCCATAGTCAAAGCCCGATGGTCATGAATGCACGGACCAAGAGTTTGCAACCATTGCATGCCGAGTACAATATCGAGACCCCAAATCGGCAAGACATACAGATCTACCCGAAACGTGTGCCCTTGTAAACTAAGTTCCACATCCTTACAAAGTTTGGAACAAGTTAAGAACTGCCCATTGCCCATATACACTTTGAACGGCTTAGTAGATTCGAAGGGCCACGTCAACGTCTCGGCCAAAGACTCTTGGATGAAGTTGTTGTTACTGCCGATGTCGATTAACACTTCCAAGGACTTGGAACCATGTTGAGCTAATAAGCGAAAAATGTGGGGATTCGCTGAGTTAGACAGAGCATGGAGACTAACCTCCTCTTCCAATTCCTCAGCCTCATTGTCCACACTGTCAGAACCATCCTCGTCTCCGTCGTGGCCACACAGTAAAAGCACACGGTTCTTGCACTTATGTCCAAAGTGAAATTTCTCATCACAGGTGAAGCATAACCCCTTATCGCGCCGCTCCTTGAGCTCGACAGGTGAAAGTCATTTGACAGGCAAATTCGGATAGGACCCAGTGGATTTGGTAGTAGAGCTCGAGCCAAAATTGCTTTGTGCTCCCGAATAAACTGATTTAGTACCCCCAAGCATATCAGAACCACTGACCTTGCGCCCCAAAGTCCCTGCAGCAAACTGATCGTGACGGAGACGTCCTGATAAATCCTCGTTGCGATCTTCGAACAACTGTGCTTTGGCCATAGCATCAACTAAATCAGTAGGAGTAATTCATGGTGAATAGGCAGCTTCAAACCCCAAACAAAAAAATTGAGAAACATTGCATCAGGGACCCCAGTGATTTGAGTCATGAGTTCCTCAAATGCTGTGCGATACTGTTCGATATTCCCGGTCTGTGTGAGTTTGGCAATGCGACCCAAAGGATCATCATACACGGAAGTCCCATAACGTTTCCGAAGTTCCAAAAGGAAGACCTCCCAGGTCTTGAGTAAGCCCCCTTTTTCCATCCATTGATACCAGGTGGCTGGTCCACCGTCCAAATGAAAGGCCACAACAGTCAGGCGCATCTCCGGTGCCACCTTGTGCAAATCAAAGAATTTATTAATTTTATAAATCCAATTCTCAACTTGAGAGCCATCAAACCTGGGTACTTTGACACGAAGGGTCTTCAAAAGTGAGTCCAGATCCCTGGCGGAAGCATCGCCCCCAACCCGTCGCATAGCATGCGGGCTCTGCTCCACGTCGACACCCGGGGTCGGACCCGAAACAGACGAGGCCGAGGGGCCCTGCTGGGAGGCAGAGAAAAACTGACCAAAACGATCATCCGTAGCCGCCCGATGTTGGTCCAGGAGCGAGGTGAACTTCTCCAGCTGAGCGTCGGAATGAAGCTTGAAATTGGCTTCCATAGACTTCAAGAGTTTAGCCAACTCGTCGTTCTTCATGGCGAGCACTGTGAAAGCACCAGTAATAGCAATAAGTACTCTTTGAGACAGTACAAGTCTCCTGGGTATTCAGATTTCTCATTCAAGATAAAAACACCACAATCTCTTACAATGATATTTATATGCTAAGAAAACAAGGCAAACTGCCATAACAAAAATGTAACAGAAATTGGTTATGCTGCTCAACGCGACTCGGCCATCACGAAATCCTTCATCCATCTCGGGGGTGCGCGTGTTCTCTTCCCACGCGTGGCTTCTCTCAGCTGATCTTCTTTGTTTGCATCCTCTTCTATTCCTGCTGTAACATTTCGTTGCACTTCAGTGGCCTTAGGAGAATGGGCTGCATCACATGACCAAGCTTGGGCCTGGGCTTGAATTGCTTTGGAGTCCAAGGTGACCTGGGCTTGGCTATCAGATATTATTATAATTATGGTATATATATGTAAATCTTGTAAAAAAAAAAAGACAAAAGGAACATGCAAAAGTGGGTAACCCTTAATTATTTACTCATCATCAACCTAGGAAACATTCTTTTTTGTTCTCTCGTTCATCAAGCTTTACACTTTGAATTTATTCTTCATTTTTTTCCATCTCTCAATCTAGACATTTATTAAAGGGTTCTTACATTGCATTTGTTAGTTAACATTTTTGAGTGTTAACAATAACAAAATGAATTTTTAATATTAATTTTTATGAAAATTAAATTAAAATTTAATAATAAAAAAATTAATTAATTAAAAACCTAAACTTAAAAGAAATTAATAATTTTGTTTCTCATTTTCTTCTTCCACTTTCAGTTTATTGAAATAATAATGTTTTGATTTTTTTATTGATCTAAATTAATTTTTGTGTCTTATCATTAATTGACCTTTTAAAAAATAGGATTTATACATTTTTAGACCCTGTGTTTTGTCTCATTACCTGTTTGGACCCTGTGTTTTGACAAATTAATTTTTAGACCTTGTGTTTTCTAAAATAGTTCAAATAAACCCCTAAACCCGATTTTGATCAAATTTTTTTGAACTAAAATCACAAATAATTCATCAAACTAACAACTAAGAACAAAAATACAGTCATTCTGCCTAAAAAATGTGCTGTTATACTCAATTTTTTGTTCATCAAAATCAGGTTTAGGGGCCTATTTGAACCATTTTACAAAACACATGGTTCAAATAATAATTTGTCAAAACACAGGGTCCAAATAGGTAATGAGACAAAACACAAGGTCTAAAAAAGTATAAACCCTAAAAAATATTCACAATATTGTTTCTGTTTATAATTGAAAATAATTTAAACTGAAATGTAATATTGAAAATAATTATTATTTTAATTAATTATAAATCTAAGAAGAAAAGTAACAAAATTAATAAGCAGTGATTCAACTTTAGTGGGGCAGATTTTTTTTTTCAAATAATATAGGTTGTGTTTGGTAAAATTTTATTTTTTAAACACAAAATTAAAAATATATTTTTGTTTTATTTTTTTTTATTTTTACAAAATAAAAATGTGTTTGGTAATTATTTTTGTTTTTAGAAAATAAAAATAAAAATGCGTTTGATAACTTTTACTTTTATTTTTTGTTTAAAAAATTTAAAAATAAAAAACATATTTGATAAACATAGTTTTATTTTTTATTTTCTAAATTAAAAATAAAAATATTTTTTGTAATCACTATTTATTACTTTAAATATAAATATAAGAAAATTATAATAAAAAAAAAAGATCAAATTAACAATATTCAAGTAATCTCAAATCTCAAATATCAATATCTATCTGTGACATAACACAAATCAACAAAGTCTGCATAATAAAATAGAAACGTATGAACTGATAATTGTTCAAACTTACAAAAAAAACATTAAACGAATCATAACAATCAACTAATGTCTTTACTCAATCTCTTAAATGTGGTGAATCAGGCACGTGGTATTGCCAAAAAGAACCAAGTTTTATCTCAGATTCATTCAACTTTAAATGTTATAATTGATTTAGCTCCTCTAACCCCAATGAAGTATCTTGTCCAACTTACATAAACTCATCACAATAAGAAATACGAATTTCATCTAAGACCACATCATTGAATACAAAGTTTGAAATGAATACTCAATTTCTCTTAATCATGAACAAGAATAAGCTCATTTAGCACATACAGTGCAGAAAAAAAAAACTAATGGCAATAAGGCATAATTTATATGTTGCAGACCAGATGTGATGCAACCTTCATAGAATTTCTCACGCAGTAACCTCTGTGCATAAACAATTTGAACTGCTTATAATAGTGAAGGTTCATAGACCAAATATGATATGAGCAAATTGCATAAGTGTCCGGTAATCTAACTTTCAAGTGTCCAACTCCTCAAACTTAGCGTGGAGCTTTGCATCAACAATTATTTAAGCAACCATTCTAGCACTGTGCATCAACGAGTGGCAGGGCCTTGAAGAAGACATCTTCAACGCAACTGGAAAATAAACTTTAAATTTAGATCATACGAATTATAAGAAAACAAATTAATATTCAATACACAACATGCAAAACCATTAGCATGCTCATTTGAAAATAAATTACAAATCTATCATCAAACTTCGATTCTATAAGGCTAAATAACATTATAATAAATCTTGATTTAAACTAGCAAGTTAACTGAAGCCCCAGATGCTTTGATCCAAAAACTTCACCCAATTCTAAATACTCCAATTGACAATCATATTCAGTACTATCTACTTAGATGTATTTATAGTAACAAACTATAAAAGTTGGAATCAACTAATAATTTACAAAAGACTACACAGTAAGCAATACAATTTTCCAGTATAATAACAAGAAAAGAGGCACTCACAACCAAAAACAACAAACTAAAACTTGTTCGGTAACCTAACTTTCACACTTGGATATAGCCACATATGTGTTTTCCTATTTCTAAGTAAATACTAGAGGAACTATCTACAACAAATATAGACTGAGAGACAATACCCCAAGAATTGTAAATTTCATGTGGTTATTAAGATGTCATTTTGTTCATATCTTTGTTTATGAACAGAAGAGAAGCAAATGTTTTTGGAAAGCTCTTTCACTGTCATAGAAAGTCATGAGAAGTTACTTAGAATTACTTTTATATGATAGAATTTTTTATCTATATCTTTCTGTACTGACAACAATGGAAGAAAACAATATAATATTTCTTTCACATACTATATATTGTCAGACAAACTCATATCAGTGCGACAAAATAACACAGTAATGTTGACAATAAAAGTTTGAGATCTTTATTAGCTTATTTTATTAAAAAGATTACTTAGAAACATCAAAAGAAAAACACAATTATCCTTAATATAAATAAACATAATATGCTAGGCCTTAGAAACAATGAATCTAAGATCCATTCCAAAAGAAAAAAGAGAAAAAAAATGTAGAAAAACAAATACCTCCATTAATCATAATATGAACACTCTGCAATGAAATTACTAACCTTGTGAGCATTAAGTCCACTTTAAGCTTATTTTCTTGAAAATGAAATGATTCCACCTCAAATCAGTTTTCTAAACAATATGAAGTGCACTGCCTAGAGGTCAATCTGCTTAATCATTTCAAATCTGTTAAATCACACATTTAAATGCATTTAGAATGAACCAGGTGAGTTTTTCATCAAATGGGGTTCAAGTAAATGCTTGTATTTAGAGTCAAATTACTATTTCTAACAATGTAAACAACTTACCAACTTCAAGATCGCTGCTACAGAATTCATTGTTGTGCAAGAGACAAGCGAAGAGGCTAGAATCCCACTGATTACGGCGAATTGGCTCACCAACCATGCTCCCGTGCCCTAAAGGCAATCCACCGATAGTCCAGCTATATTTGGCGCTACAATCGACATATCTTGATGCTAGAGATTTCTTCAGCAAAGAATCCTTCGAGAGTTTTCTGGGATTTTCCTCGTCAGCTCCGTCGACTTGCTTGGCTAGAGAAGGGCTCGACTCGTCAATGTCCTTGTTGTTGGTCTCCATGGACGAAGAATTCGAAGAAAAAGTTCCCAAAATTGAAATGAAAACGAAATAAAAACTATTTAAACAAATTTTATAAGTGAAAAAATATTGTTTCGAAATTTTCATAAATTTTAATTAAAATTTAAAAAAATAAAAAGTATAACATTTTTTTACTTTTTTTTCTTCATATTTTTAATTATTTAATTGGAAAATTATTTAAAAATGGGTTACCAAACGAGCCCATAATAAGCAAAAAAAATATTAAAAATTTGAGAAAAACTTTGTTAATTACGACATATCTAAATATTGAATATCAAACTATTTAAGTCAATGCTAAATATTAAAAATATATACACAATACAATAAAATTTAAAAAAAAATCAAATTTTAACTCATTTTATTGTGGATCTTTTAACATTCCTATGCAATTACATATATTTAGAAAAAAAACTAAAATCTCTACTTCTAAAACAATAATAGTTTAAAAGAAGTTTAATTTCAGATGGGGAGATGACTTTGTATTTCTTTTTTTGGGGTATGGAAACTTGTATTTATGTAATATTAAATATTATTTAAATATAATAAATTAACAACGTAAGAGTCCTGTATGTGTGTGTTTTTTTTAAATAAACCGCATATATATAAAGAAAGAAAATATTTTTACTCTGATTTGAACCCATGTTATTCAAATTTATATAAATCAGCTTCAACATAATGTCAAAATCATAATTGTTAAATATTAGCTTCAATTAAATATATACATTAATTAATTAAAATATAAATTATTTTTAAAAATATTTTATATATATTTTTCAACCTGGGGTGACCGACCACTCTCGTTTTTATCTAGGTACGCCCTGCTAACAATGTTTTAAAATTTATAGGGAAATTTCATGTTATATGCATGATAACTTAGTGAATTTTTTAAATATACCAACATAAGTTACTATGCCAAATATATGACAATTTTAATTTTTTAGACAAAAAATACCCCTAACGTTCAAACACCGATTTTCTCTCTCAATCTGAACTCTCTCTCTAACATCTCTCATTCTCTCACTCTCTCTCTCTCATTCTAATATTATAGATCTCGAAAAAATACAAAAATTAAAAAAAAAATCATCTGAAACAGACATTTGAGTGAAAAAATATGAACCTCCAAAGTTTTCATCAAATTTTAATATAGAGCATCGATTTTGCATCGAAAAAGAATCGTTTTGGCCAAAAATCAAGTTTTCATGATTGCATCGCAACAGCATCGAAACACTATCGATTTTGCATCGAAAACATCATCGATGCACCATCGATTTTGCATCGAAAAAATATCGTTTTGGCCAAAATAACAAGTTTTTATGTTTGCATCGCAAGAGCATCGAAACACTATCGATTTTGCATAAAAAAAGCATCGCTTTGCCCAAAAATCAAATTTTCATGATTGCATCGCAACACCACCAGTTTTGCATCGAAACATCATCAATGCACCACCGATTTTGCATCGAAACACCATCGATTTTGCATCGAAAAAACATCGTTTTGACGAAAAAATAAGTTTTCATGTTTGCATCGCAAGAACATTGAAACACCATCGATTTTGCATCAAAACATCATCGATTTTGCATCGAAAAAACATTATTTTTGCCAATAATCAAGTTTTATGATTGCATCGCAAGAGCATCGAAATTGCATCGTTTTGATGCAATTTAGATGTTTTTAAAATTTTTTTTTTTTATGGTGTTTCGATGCAAAATCGATGATGTTTCGATGCAAAATTAATGGCGTTTTCGATGCTCTTGTGATGCAATCATGAAAACTTGTTTTTTTTTTTGCCAAAACAATGAATTTTCGATGCAAAATCGATGTTGTTTCGATACCAAATCGACGGTGTTTCGATGCAAAATCGATTGTGCATCGATAATGTTTTGATGCAATCATGAAACTTGATTTTTGTCCAAAATGATGCTTTTTCAATGCAATTTCGATGATTTGCACTGAAATTTGACGAAAACTTTGAATGTTCATATTTTTTTACTCAAATGTCGGTTTTAGATGATTTTTTTTAATTTTGGTATTTTTTCGAGATCTACAAGATTAGAATGTTAGAGAGAGCGAGAGAGTGAGAGAATAAGAGATGTTAGAGAAATAAAGTTTGGATTGAGATAGAAAATGAGTGTTTTGAATGCTAGTGGTATTTTTGTCTAAAAAATTGAAATTATCATATATTTAGATAGTAATTTATGTTGGCATATTAAATTTTTTTACTAAGATATTATCCATATAACATGAAATTTCGCATTTTATATTTGTAATTAATTAAATTTATATTTATAATTTTCATCCCTCCATAATTCTTATTATGAGAGCTAGTACTTCACAATGCGAGTCCTTCTCATCATCGTCCTGCCAAAAAATTTGAGGATGGGAAATCGAACCCTCCACCTTCTCTTTAATAATCAATGGACTCACCATCAATCAAAATACATTTCTTTGTTTAAATTATAGTTTTAGATATTTTTATATACTTTTTAGCAATAGTTTGCACAAAATTATATCAAAAATAATTAATAGAATTTGAATACCTAATAATAAATACTAAAAATTTTAACTCACAAATCTTAAAATAAATTAATATAATTATAAAAATATAAAATTGAGAAAAATAATAGATTTTTATTATAATTTTAATTTATAGATAATTAACAAATAAAAATTTATTATCATTATTAATGTCAAAATATGAGGCTTTTTATCGTGTCATGCTTTCGGGCTAGTTTGTTCGTACTTTCGTGTCGTGCTGTGCCGTGCTCAGGCCCATGTCGTGCCGTGCCAATTTTCAATTCGTGTTGTGCCTGGCCCAAACTCATATTTTTTCGTGTCATGTCGTGCTCGTGCCGTGCTAGAAAGCCCAGCCCGTATTTACAGCTCTAAGTGACACTCTATAAATATTAAGAATATAAAATTACATTTAGTTTTTTAAAAAAAAAACTAAAACTACGTTAACAAGTTTAATTCTCATTTCTCCTTAATATTTCTTTTAAGTAAAAAAAAAAAAAAAGAAGAAGAAGTTAATATTCATTAGATTTTTGTAAATAGAGAAAGAAAAGACAGTGGACGTGGTAGACACGGAGCGTTTGGAAAGTGAGTGGCGAATCACGGAGTTTGTAATGCCGGGCGTCGCTTTCGAATGAAAATGAAATAGGGTTTTGTTTATATTAATAAAATAAAATATAAATAATTTCGATACGGAGAGGGATATGAATGAATTATGGAAGACTTTCCCTATAAAATACATGACCTTCCCCCTTCTCCTCTCATATCATATTTAATTTTCTTTTATTAGTTATCTCTCTCTCTCTCTCTCTCCCTCCTTTTATAAATTTCTTTAGTTTCGTCCCAAAATTTCACTGGAAAACCATGGGGTATTCTACTAGAAACCCTAATCACCGCCCCCACAACAACCGACCAAAGCCCAATCGCCGAAAACGAAGCCCTCCTCGTTCCGACCCCACCACCTCCCCGCCGGCCCCAAAGTATACGGTCGAGAAGCCTGACGCCGGTACCCTCGTCATGGGTCATATCAAGATCCTGAAACGAGGCGAGGAACTCGAAGAAAAGACTACGACTACGACATCAACGTCATCCATGGACACAAGTCCTCCTCGTAAGGATCACTGCAGACTCACCAATCCCGAGTCGGCGGGTTTGCTTGGTTCAGAACCTGAGTCGTTTCCCACTCGAATCCGTTCCAAAGAGCCGACTCGAACTTCTTTGTTCTACGCAGGGTCGACGGTATGCATAGCCTCGCCGCCACCGAGTTCACTCCCTCTTCCGGTGTTCTCAAAGAAGGGCGTAGCATCTCCAATTAATCTTGAAGCAACTAGTGTTTTGTTGAAGGTTTTACGTCTCGATTTGGCGTGAAATAGTTCAGATCTTTAGTTTAAAGGCGTAGATTTACTGTGAATCGATGCAGATCTAGTCGTTTTGATTAAGCCATGGATACCAACTTTATAAGGGTTCTCTTCATCTTTCCTTTTTCTTTTTTAAGTTTGAGTTTTCTGACTGCGTGATCTTCCCTTATTTTTTCAACGGGAGGTCGGTCATAACTCTCAACCTTAGCTTTTTAAGACATTATCTAAGTTTGTAAAAGCTGGGTGGCGAAACCGTATTCTACTTTTTTGTGTTTTATTTCCTTTAGGCTTTTTTTTGTAATTTTATTTTGGGTTTTTAATTTTAGTCTTTAATAATATGCCTAAAACGAAAGGTAAGGGTTGGCTAACCCTATAAGTACTTGTAAGCTTTTCCTTGTATCCAGACTTTTCAGTCATTAATCTGAATAAATTTGTGTATTTTGTTTTCTGTTTTCTTTTATATTAAATTTTATTTATGGTAATGTTAAAGCAAGTTGTAGCATGTTGGTAGGTAGGAAACGAGATTATTTTATTTTATTTTTTGTGCTTCTATTTATTATTTTAAATTAAACAATAGATAACATTCTTGCCCATAAACCAGAAATGAACCAAGTATTTAGAAATGAACCAGAAATTAAGAGAAGAAAAAAATTTACCTTATTTTTGTTGTTTGTAATTCAAGTTCTGAATTTATGCCCCCCACTACACCACAGCTAGAGCACCTCTGTTGGATCTCTTTCTTAATTTTTTCCATTCCTCTCTTCTATTCTTTTTTTGTTTCGCCGGTTGTATTTTACTTGTAGGTTTTATCATTCTCATCTTCACACCCCTGGGTCACTCGTATTGATTCTTAATTGGAAAAAATTGTTGAGAGTATGACTGTATGTAGTATTCTCGTACATGCTCCCATACATGTTCTGTACTTGATACATCCACCGACTACATGCTCACATACATGTTATGTTCTTGATACATCCACTCATTTGATTTGGTTGGCAAGTGACCACCTACTTCGACCTTGTTCTTTTCATGTTGTGCGGCTATTTTTGGTGCAAGATTAGACTCCCACATGACAACTGATTGCCTATTCTTGGTTAGCCTTTGCATTAAGTACATTCGAATACGTTCAATCATTGATGTTACATATATGATCTCGAAAGTCAGGCTCGTATAGTACAAGCTTGGAGTGAGCGGATTCGTCATAATCAATCGGAATTGGTGAGCTCGAAAACTATCGAAGATGTTCCGAGGTTATAAGTCAAGCTCGAAGCGGTTATAAGTCAAGCTCGAAGCTACAATGACAGTGGTTCAACACTTGTATAAATTTTCTGATTCATTTCCTACCATCAGACAAGACGATTCGAGTTAGGCAATGTGAGCTCGAAAATGACGATCTGAACCATGTTACTTGTTCAAAGTCGAGGCGAACTGAGGTAGCGAGCTCGTGATGGTTGATCGGTCTCGAAGGCGTGTTTATTGAATGTTCAAAGTCGCGAGCTGAGTGTGAACATCTTTATTGTTATGAAATCCCTATATTTAAGGGATTGATTGTAAATTGTTGTTAAATCCCAAATATCATGGGATTTATACGCGTACGTAGTAACTATATGCATTTAATTGCATTTATTTAATTGATTTGTATAATAACTCTCCGAAATATGAGGGGAGAGATTCGGCAAACCACTCTATAAATAGAGTGAAACAATTCATTTGTAAATGACAGAGAAATTTGTATTGGGAAGACTCTGTAAAATTGCTTCCAGAAAGCTTTGAGAGAATTCCATAAAGTGAATAACACTGATTCGTGGACTAGGCAAATTTTAATTGCTAAACCACATAAAAATCGTGTCTAATATTGTTTGTTTCCTCTGGTATTTTGTTTAACTACTCTACATTTCTAAGTTGACGAAAAACAACGTCAACAGTTTGGTGCTTTCGTTGAGAGCCATTAAACAAGACATGAGTCTATTTAATCAGAAAACCTCTTGAATCATCAATGGCCGCTGCAAGCAATCCCAGTACTGGTGGGCGACCATTGCCCCAGATACTCGAGGAACAGACTCCTCGTACTGAGGAATATCCCTGAGGACCTGGAAAGCAGCCCATGGTGGACTCGGATCCTGAGGAGAGGAGTGATTCATCCAATTCTCGTGGGTCACCTGTTCCCAGGCTTGATGAGGATTTGTATTACAATCCTGAGAGATATGTTCCTATCGTGGAACTTGAAAATCGTCAATTACGCAAACAATTGGCAGAGGCGACAAAACACAATGAAGAATTAGCCAGACAGGCCGCTAACGCCCTGACACCTCCCCAGAGGCCTAGAGGACGCCCCCGTGGGAGCACGACCACCAGGAGGGTAGAACAAGCATCATAGCCGAATCAGCCAAGGCCCCGGAGGAGTACCTGGGCTGAGGCCATTGCCAACCCAACTGTAGACTTTCCTACAGGAACGAGTAATAACCGAGCCCCTCTAGAGGTTCGGAACCCGAATCTTGATACTACGAGAAACAACCCGGAGCCTGTCCGGGCAAAATCTGTGCCATCTAGGCCCGACAATGGGAGACAACCATTGTCACCCATAAGGCATCCACCATCACTAATAAGGCACCCCTCGCCAATCCGAGAGGTCCCATGAACTGCACCACAGAGGCCATTTTGCAGCGGCAGTCGAGATGGAAACCGACTGGCTAGGCCTGGATAGGGAAACGAAAGAGAGGCAACTCGAGATCGCAGGGCTTCTCAGCCATTAGGAAGCCAAATGTCAAGATCACAAACTGCTGGAACAAGAAGGCCAACAGGGGACCCACCTCGTAATCACCGAGCCACACATCCAGAGAGGGCTACAAGTTACGTAAGCGAAAGCTCGGACTACACTCGATCCGTAAGTATTTACAACACCGAGCCAAGGCATACAGGGAATTGAGGGAATCACCCTGATCTGCGGGATCATCTAAACCATAATCGAGGGCGAGATAATTCCATGAACCCTGATCTGCGCGACCATCTGAATGGCTGTAAACAGCCAGCAAATAACCCTATACCAACACAGGGAGCTAGAGTTTTTATTAACGATAACCAGTCCCCTTAGGTCCAGGCTCGACCCCTAGTGGACTTAGTTCAGGAAAGGATTGACCAGTTAGAAAGAGCATTCAGGCTCCTGCAAAATAAGCGTAACAGGAACAAAGCTGAAGAGTCTGATGAAGAACTCAAGCCATTTGCCCCGCATCTCTCCAACACTCTGTTTCCTTAGGGATTTAGAATACCCCATGTCCCACCATTTGATGGAAACTCAGACCCGTATAGTCATCTGAGTACCTTCAACACCATCATGCGAGCCAGCAATGTGGGCTACGAGCTCAGATGTATGTTGTTCCCAACCACACTTACAAGACCAGCAAAAAATTGGTTCGAGAAGTTTAGAAGACATTCGATCTCGTCCTGGGATAAATTATCTAGAGACTTTAAGAAGCAGTTTGAAGCCATGATTGGCATCAGGTCCGAGGCCTTGGCCTTAAACAATGTCCGACAACAGCAAAATGAATCATTAAAGAGTTACCTCACGAGGTTTAACCTAGAAGTGGCCCGATCTCGGGATGTCGATGATAGCGGTCACCTGATGGCCGTTAGAGCGGGTATTCTGTCAGGAAGTCCCCTTTGGGAAGATTTACAAAGGAAACCTATCAGGTCACTAATCGAGTTCAATCGGAGGGCCCAAAGGTTTGTCAATGTAGAAGAGGCGAGGTTACCTCTGAACATGACCTCTCAGCCCATAACTACAACGAAAAATGTGAACTCTGCTCCGACCTCGGCGGCCCATCAACTTCAAAACCCTCTAGGGATAACCCTTCTAAAAGGAAGAAGAACGAAGGGAATAACCCCGAGGCTGATGGAGGTAAAAAGAAGAAAGGGGATAAATACTTCTCCGTATACAAGGTGTATACCGAGCTCAATGAGTCTCGGGAGAATATTCACCTAGCCAATGAAAACCAGGTCCCTTTCAGACGTCTTGATCCCATGAGGAATCAAAAGGCAAAAAGGGACTCAAGTAAATAATGTAGATTCCATAGAGATATCAAACACACAACCAATGAATGTCGACAATTGAAAGACGAGATCGAATGTTTGATCTCGAGGGGATATTTCAGACAGTACGTCAGAAACTGAAATCCCAATCAAGCATCAACAAATCAGAGAGCAGCAACCGCGCAGCCTGCCCAACACAATAACTCCCGAGCTCGGGAGGACGAGAGACCCCCTCCGATTGATGGAGAGGATGTAGTAACCATCTCGAGGGGGACCTCATATAGCAGGTTCAGGCAGGAACGCACATAAAAGATACGTCAACGAGCTCAAGATCGGATACGGTTCTCCTTATGAACTCGAGCCACAAGCTCCAAAACAATAGAGGATTGAGACTCAACCCTTAACATTTATAGAAGAGGACGCGTCACAAGTCCAGTTTCCTCATAACGACCCTCTGGTCATTACTCTCCAGCTCGCGAACAAGAGGGTATGCCGAGTCCTGATTGATAACGGGAGCTCGGTGAATATCCTCTACAAAGCTACTCTAGAAAATATGGGACTCGCGCTTCGTGATTTGAAGGCATGTGCAACAACGATGTACGGTTTTTCAGGAGAAGGGATTGCCTGTATGGGATCCATCGAACTCCCCATAACCTTGGGAGACTATCCAGTCTTGGTAACCAAGATGATGGAGTTCATCGTGGTGGACCTCCCATCAGCCTACAATGTACTGCTCGGGAGACCTGCCCTGATTGGGCTGGGGGCAGTGTTGTCTGTTAGGCACCTGGCCATCAAGTTCCCGACCTCTAGTGGCATCGAGACGCTGAAGGGAGACTAGCTCGCAGGAAGGGAGTGCTATAGCATTTCCATAAGAGGAAAAAGTTAGACAATTGTGCAAGCTCTAGTGGTTATCCAAGAGATAAATGGGTCGGTCTTCGAGATAGATGAAGAGATCAACCCCAGAATAGAAGAAAGGGCTGACCTCGAACCTTTAGAAGAGCTTGAGGAGGTCAAGCTCGACGAAGTAGATGTTACAAAGGTGGTGAAGGTGGGTAAGAACCTTTCTGAAAAGGAAAAATAACAATTAATTTGTTTCTTGAAAGAAAACTAGGATGTGTTCGTATGGTCACACTCGGACATGGTGGAAATTAGCCCGAATGTCATAAGCCACGCACTTAACAATGATAAAAGCGAAGACTCCTGGACGATGATAGAAAAAAGGCACTCAAGGAGGAGGTTGACAAGTTAAAGGAAAATCGATTCATACAAGATGCCTGTTATCCTGATTGGATTGCCAATCCAGTGTTGGTCCCGAAACCCAACAGCAAATGGCAAACCTGTATCGACTACTCAGACCTTAACAAGGCATGCCCTAAAGACTGTTTCCCCTTACCTCGGATAAATCAGCTCGTAGATACCACTGCAGGTCATGGCATCATGTCATTCATGGATGCTTATTCTGGATATAACCAGATCGCCATGCATTCACCAGATTAGGAGCATACGAGCTTTGTAACTGATAAAGGGTTGTACTGCTACAATGTCATGCCTTTTGGACTAAAAAATGCTGGGGCCACGTACCAAAGGCTTGTGAACAGGATGTTTGCCAAGACAATTGGAAATAACATGGAAGTTTATGTTGAAGATATGTTAGTTAAATCAAAACATAATGATAGCCATGTCAATGATCTCGCAGAATGCTTTACAGTACTACGAAAGTATAACATGAAACTTAACCCACAAAAGAGCTCTTTCGGAGTGTCTTTGGGAAAGTTTCTTGGGTTTATAGTAAATGCACAAGGAATAGAGGTTAATCCGGACAAGATTAAGGCGTTGATAGATATGCCCTCACCTCGAAAGCATAAGGATGTCCAGAGCTTAACTGGACGGATGGCGGCACTAAGTAGGTTTATCTCAAAATCTACAGACCGTTGTCTTCCTTTTTCAACCTTTTGAGAGGGGGCAAAAAATTCGAGTGGTTAGAGGAGTGTGAGCTCGCGTTTCATAACCTTAAGAAGCACCTCGCAGAACCACCAATCTTGTCGAAACCTATCATGGGAGAGGTTTTGTATTTATACCTCGCAACAATCGAACAATCCATTAGTGCAGTGCTCGTCCGAGAAGAGAAAAAAAGTACAAAAGCCCGTGTACTATGTCAGTAAAAGGTTATTGGGGGTAGAATCGAGATACCTGTTAATGGAAAAACTGGCTCTCAGCCTGATACATTCATCTCGAAAGCTTCAACCCTACTTCTAAGCACATCCTATTCATGTGCTAACTGACCAGCCACTACGACAAGTTTTGTACAAAGAAGAGGCATTTAGAAGATTGTTAAAGTGGGCTGTCGAACTCAGACAATTCGAGATCACATATCACCCGAGAACGACCATCAAGGGATAGGCCCTAGTGGATTTCATTGTTGACTGTATTGGAATTTCGAATGATGAAATTGTAACACCAGCCCGCGAGCTGTGGAAACTTTATGTCGACAGATCCTCCAACGAAAACGGATCTGAGGCAGGCATTATATTGATTACCCCAATAGGAAATTGATTCCACTCAGCCTTAAGGTTCAACTTCGAGGCATCGAATAACGAGGTTGAATACGAAGCATTACTAACAGGACTTCGAATAGCCAAGGAACTCAAAGCAAAGGCTATACACTGCTATAGCGACTCACAACTGGTGGTCAACCATGTTTTGGGGGAATATCATGCTCGGGGCATAAGAATGGCCGCATACCTAGAGAAAGCAAAAACTACACTCGGACAGTTCAAATTCTAAGATATAGAGCAAGTCCCCCGAGAACAAAATTCAAATGCAGACGTGTTGGCCAGGCTCGCTACAACCAGCGAGGCTGATACATTGAACGTGGTCCCGGTAGAGTTTCTATCGACCTCGAGTATCAGCGAGCCTGACGAAGAGGACGTATGCATGATCGACTCACAACCTACCTGGATGACCCCAATAATTGACTACCACAAAACTGGAAGTCTCCCAGCAGAACGGAATGAGGCTCGGAAACTGATGTATCAGATCCCGAGGTACACTATTGTGGAAGGAAGGTTGTATCGAAGAGGGTATTCAATGCCATTACTCCGATGTGTAACTCCACCCGAGGCAAAGAAAATTTTGGAAGAAATTCATGAAGGATTTTTTGGAGATCACACTAGGAGGCATAGTCTATCCAAAAAGGTGATAAGATAGGGATATTTCTGGCCCACAGTCAAGGCAGACACGTTCGAGTATGTCAAATGATGTGATAAATGCCAACGATTTGCTTAAATTCCGTGAGCTCCACCTACCGAGCTTACCATGTTGACCTCCCCATGGCCATTTGCAGTGTGGGGAATCGACCTTATAGGCTCGTTTCCTACTGACAAAGGTGGAGTGAGGTACGCTGTGGTCGCCGTCAATTATTTCACGAAATGGACCGAGGCTGAACCCCTGGCCACTATTACCTCGAAAAAAGTTTTAGACTTTGTGGTAAAAAATATCATCTGCCGATATGGCATGCCCATAACGATAGTGTCGGACAACGGTAACCAGTTCGACAGTGACCTGTTTACCCATTTCTGTGAAAAAATGGGATAATAAAAAGCTTCTCCTCCGTCCCCATCCCCAGTCAAATGGTCAAGTTGAAGCAATCAACAAGACCCTAAAAGGCTCCATAGAGAAAAGATTAGAAGAGGCTAAGGGAAGGTGACCTGAGGAGTTACCTCAGGTCTTGTGGGCTTATCGAACCATAGCTCAAACTTCAATAGGGCATACTCCCTTCTCCCTAGCATATGGGTGCGAGGCCATGTTGCCTATTGAAGTCGAAATACCTACAATACAGAGCCATCCGTACAATCAGGCCTCGAACCAATCCCAACTAGAAGAAGTTCTAGACCTCATTGAAGAAAGACGAGATGAAGCTCCATTGAGAAATGCGTCATACCAACAACGAGCTACAAGGTATTTCAATAAGAGGGCCCGAGATAGAAAATTCGGATTGGGAAACCTGGTCCTACGACGTATGTTTTTGGCTACACGAGACCCGTCTGCTGGGGTACTCGGACCTAACTGGGAAGGACCTTACCAGATTGAGTCTATCATCCGGCTTGGGGTGTATAAATTGACGAGATTAAACAGAAAGTTGGTACTGCGAGCTTGGAATGGTGAACATCTACGACCTTATTATCAATAATATAGGAAGGGTATTTTGGTGTAACCAAGCTTGTTTATTTTTCAGACTTTTGTTAATAAAATGTTAACTTCTGCTCAAAAGTTGTTTTCTTTGTTAAATGTTGTATTTTTTGCAAACTCTCTTAATTCAATAACCTATGGTCACACTCATAGGATATTAAGGGGCATCAGTGATATACAATCATACCATAAATTTGAAAAAAAAAAAACATAGAATAAAAATGTCTGGATCATTAACCCGACATAGAAGTTATAAGTGTATACACGGGCTAAAGCTGTCTGGATTTAATCTGGATCATTAACCTGACATGAAAGTTTTAAGTATACACGTAAACTAATAAAAATGTCTGGATCATTAACCCGACATAGAAGTTATAAGTGTATACGCGAGCTAAAGCTGTCTGGATTTAACCAGATTGAAGAGCTAAGATGGTCTGGACATAACCAAGCTAAAAATTATAAGTGTATGGATTAATAACCAAACACGCGAGCTAAGATTGTCTGGACTCAACCAGATTAAAAAATTATAAGTGTATGGATTACAAACCAGACACGAGCTAAATAAGTTTGGAACAAACCAGCTAAAACTAATCAGCAGAAAGTTGGAGTGTAAATAAACCAACAGTGAATTAAGTCAAGCCCAAGGCTGGAAAGTTTTGCAAAAATAAATTTTGACCTCACAACCTCGAGGACCTACCCGAGGATGAGAAAAAGTGACTAGACAAGCAAGATATAACTAAACTACTAAGATTACATGCCATATAAGTACTTTCGAGTACATGGTAAAAGTAAGGTTCGACCTTTATAATAACGAGGTCGGACATGGATATATCGAGTGAACTGTGCATGAATGCATTGAAACTCGAGCTTAAATCCAACAAATATGTTGGTGCAAATAAACAAACATATAAGCAAGCGTTTAGTATAACATGCTTGAAATATTTCGACCCGGAAATGTAAAGCAAAAATATTAAAGCAAAAGCTGAATGTAAGATCAAATGTATGAAGGTTTTCGAGCAAGAAAATCGTGTGCATAAAGATTAACATTACTGTCTGAATAATAATGAAATAGCTCTAAAGCGAGCTATGTATTGTCTTTGCCCCAAGGGAATATATATAAAATGAGTTACAAAAAATAATGGGACACAGCCCGTGATTCCACACTTAAGGAGCCGGCACCTTCTCCCCAGCCGTTCCTAATGCTCCCGCGGTCTCTTCGGCCTCGAGCCTGGCGTCTTCCTCATCAAGGCGAGCCTGCCATCTATCGACGAACTCGGCCTCCAAGGTGTCTAGGAAGCTTGTATCGAGCTCGGGGTTGTTCACCCAGATTCGATACATTGCCATATTAACGACATGATCCTTCTTACCCTTGAACCCCACCAGGAGGCGAGCCTTCTCACCTTCGATGATGTCGAAAGTGGCTGCCTTTTCTCCCTATAGCTTGGCATTCAGCTCCTGGAGTTCCTTGATTCTGGAGTCCTTTTCCTTGATAATAGAGTCCTTGGCCTCCAGCTTTGATTCGAGTTCGGATATCTTTGATGTCACATCCTTGAGCTCGTCTGCGAGCTTTAACTGGAGGTTCTTCGCCTCTTGAGCGTAGGCCTGGCTCGTGTAAACTTTGTTGTTCAATTTGAAGTTAAGCTGAGAAAATGCGGCGAAAGCCTGTACACATAAACAAAAATAGGTTATTAAACATACATGATAAGTCCGTATAAGCAACATTACAGAGTAAAAGGACTTATCGAGGTGAAGACCTCGCTGCCCTTGTCAAAGAGGGTGTTGTTGTCGCGGCAGGAGGTGAGGAATTGCCATTGAGGAGCGCCAAGGTTGCTGAGACTTTGGCCGACTCGAGATAATATATCTGAGCCTAGACTGACTCCATGTGTCCCCGCAGCATTATCAATCACATATTCGGGGACGTGGGTCGAGATCGACAACAAACGTTCCCGTGTGGGAATTTGTTTCTTTGGGGCCTGAGTAGTTTGTTGAGAAATTAGGACTTCAAGAGGGGGCAGGGGGTGTGAGACCTCGGCAGATACCCTGACCTCGAGGTCTACAGCAGTAGCTTGGCTCGGGCCTTGGGAGTCCGGGGCTGGAGGAGTCACCTCGGCTCTTTTTGGGATCTTTGAGGGGCGCCCCCCTTTTCTGTGATACCCTCTGGCGCTTACTTGCCTTCGCCCTCGTAGGACGGCTCAGTTTGTCCAAGTCGGACTCCATGTCGCCTGCAAATACACAATTTACACATTAGTGATCGAGCTTAAATTACAGAAAGAAGCAAGACTAAGGTCAAAAGAAACCTAACTGGTACTTTCTACCGAGCTTGTGCTCGGCGACCAAGAAATTCCCCTATCTTCGGAGGATGCTAGGGGAGTCCCTTCTCTATATGTAGGAGACAGCCTCGAAAGGTCTCTTTAAACGTTGGTCCCCTATTGATCGGCGACCCCATCCTAAACCTCATTTAAACTATACATGGTTTGGTACTGACCTAACCAGCTATCAAATCTACGTACCCTTTATCTACCCTGGACCAAACGTAAAAGTTATCCCTAGGATTCAGAAAGAGGATTAGTGTGTTGGGCTTGTGCTTAAGCAAAGAAGGGGATGACATATTGGAGCTAAGTATTACTTTACTTGCGCCACCCGAGCTCGAGGCCCCGTCCTTGGTTTCATTTCCCGAGACAGACCGATCATGACGGCGACCCATAAGGGGACGGGCTCGTGAGCTCGAAGACCTCCGTCTCGGGGGAAGTCTCTCAGTGGGAAGTGGCACGTGCTCCCACTTGAAGTACTTGCGGTAGGCAGAGTCGTCTGTAAATTGGTCTTGCTCGAAGAGGCCACAGGCTCGGAGCCGCTCTTCATGGAGAAGATAAGATAAAGAACGCCGACCATAGGGCAGTTGGAGCAGAGTTTCCTTATGTTCCACCATCGACTCTGAGGGGGTGGGATAGTGATAGTTGGCTGAAGAAATGGTTACATGTTATTACTCCGAGCCTAATTATTAAACGAAAAGGAAAGAGATGAGTGTGAGTACTTACAGATGTGTTGGAATGAATAGAATCTAGAAGGAGCGAGGCCATCTGTCCAGAAGAACGCGAGCTTGAAGTTTCAGGGATGGTTAGGTATATCCTAAAAAAGTTTCTTCTCCTTCGGATAGCTCGACAAATAGTAGAAGCCATCCCCTCCCCGAGCTCGAGAGGGGTTGCTTTTGAGACAGAAGAGATACAGAATCTCTTGGGGCGAGGGTCCCTCCCACTTCGTGGTACAGGGACCTGAGGGCGGAAAGAACCCTATATGAATTGGTCTGGAGTTGGAAGGGAGCAATCCCAACAAAGTCCAGAAAATCCTTAAAACAGGATTTCAGGGGTAGCAGAGCCCCTACCCTCATGTGCTCGCGACTCCATACCACGAGCTTAATCTTGCTGTCAGGATTTCCATCTCTCGGGGTGAAACAGCTCTGCTCGTTCAGAGTCGCAGACCGGCACATCAGTGCCCTGGAAAGTTTCAGGCCATGGCAAGCTAATAGCTCAAAAATTTGGCCCGTTGAGGTGACTGAGCTCCAGTAATGCTCAGCCTCGAAAAAACCCTCTTGCAGGGTGGGAATGGACGCAACTCGAGAAGTGGAAGGAAGGGTTGAAGGGTCTTCCATCAGCGAGAAGGAAAGTGCACCAGGCTCGTAAGCAACGGTGACTTTGAGTTTGGGATCGAGCGGGATAGGTCTGATTTCGGGGTTCGAATCTCGATAAATTGTGACCCGGAGTGTATTCCTTTTTCCTTCATCGACCTCGTCAATCTGACGTCAAAAACGGTCTCGGATGTCCTCTTGTCGAATCTCTCGTGGTGCTTGCGTATGAAGTGCTGGTTTCGAGTGAAGGGTGACTTCGGACTGGGAGTTGATGGACAGTAAAGAATTGCGAGCACTGACCCCCACCGAATCTCAGAGTTCTGTGACATCTAACAAGAAAGAAAAGGGTGAGGGCCAGGCTTGCAAGAAATCACAGAGTACAGTTTTGGTGATTCAATCTCGAAAGCACATGATAACAGAGTAAGCTCAATCGAGACTGAGGTCTTGAAAGGATAAATTGAATTCAAAGTGGAACCCCGAACTATTGTAAAGTTCGGGCTTCGAGCATGTACTTAACGCGAGAGTGGGAAAGTTTGGATTCATTTTAAGGATCTCGAATTTTCAGGGATAAAGCTGACGGTTACCAAAAAATGTGATAATTTTGGGATTTGTGCAGTTAAAAACCCTAATTCAGAACCCCCATTTCTTGGCTTACACGATACGCTATTATTCGAAAAATCCTACCTTTGCATTTTTTGCACTGAATCTGGGTTTGAAACCCATGGTTAAAAATTTTTTGAGTCCTAATTTTATGTAGTATCAGCTAAATAGTATTGCTAAGGCTACTAACTAGTGCATATATTCATACGGAAAGAAAGTACGTAAAAATGTATGAAGAAATAAAGATTGAGAAATCAAGGAAAGGAACTTACACACAAAAGCTTGCGGATTTAGCGACGTTATCGACTGAAGGATCGGTTGCAACAATGACTTCACAAAGTCAAAAGTGCTGGAATTATTTTGTTCCCGTGGTTTGGAAAACATGCAAACTGTCTATGGTTTTTCTTTTCTCTTCCTCTGGTGCGAATTTGTAAAGAGAGTGAAAGTGAAATGAAGAAGACGGAGTAGACATATATATAGACCCCAGAGGATGTCAAAGGTCGAACTAATTTGGGTCGTTGGTTTGATTTGGAGTTTGATATAACAGTTGGGGTGTAAATATGGCAATGGCGGCAAAAAGCTGAAATGCAAAAAGACGTGGGCATGTCGAAAAAAGTACTCTAGTACTTTGACTGTGCAATCCATGGCTGACGCGTGTCTCCACTTGAGTGTGGTAGGTGGCTCGATTTTCGGAAGAGGCCGTTCAAAAGTTCTTGATTACTGGTGAAAAATGCACATTTGTTTATTTTAATTGTCAAAATAAATTAAGTTTTAATTAATATTTTCATAGAATTAATGAGATATATTCTTACATTGGAAATATTTGATTTTAATTTAATTTATTTATATTTTGTAGAAAATAAAGTGTATTTTGGCACTTGGAAACAAAGAAAAAAAAAAAGAAAGCAAGAAGGGAAGAATTAGAACTGAAAATATAGTGGAATTGTGGCATTTTTGAAGAAAATAGGCCCAAGAATTCGGCCCAAAAGCTCAAGCCCAGCCTCCTTTCCCCCCTCTCCCAGCATGCCACGTGGCGAGCCCCTGAAGTGCCATCTGTCCATGAGCATCCCAGCCCTTCACCTCTCCAACGTGACCCTCCAATTTGAAGCTTCCCTTTTCCTTTAGCCTTTCCCAACAGGCCCAAATGCCCAACGGGAAATAGCACCCTTCAGCAAGTTCCCAGCAGGCCCAACGCAGGAGCTTCAGCAGCCCACTCCAAATGAAGGCCCAACACTTCAGCATCCATTTTCCTTCAGCTCCACCTGTCCACGTGGCGCCTCCCCATTGGTTGGAAATGGGTCAAAACCCATTTCTGCCACCAGCCACCTTCAACCCATATTTTGTGGGTATTGGGCCTTGCAAAATTGCCATTTTGAGCTTTAAAGCTCATCTTTTTTGGTGCTTTAGAAAATGAGTATTTTGACCATACACCAAAATAACTAGGTTAATATTTATAATAAGATTTGATTTTTCAAAATCATATTTTATTATTAATATTTCAGATTTATTTTGTAAACCCTATTTTGTTGTTTAATTTCTTTTTAGTCCTTTTCTTCCTCTATAAATATGGACTCTTTCTTCACATTTTGTATGTAAGTTTTAGGTAGCAAAACTCTACCAAATTTTAGTCTCATTTCTCATATTTTCTCTCTAAAATTTAATGAGAATGTCTAGCATAATAGGCTAACCTTCTTAGGAAGATTAGGATGATCCTATATGCACTATGACTTTGTTTGGTATTTTTGATTCACCATGTGCTTAAAGTTTATATATTTGAGTGATTTATTTTCTTTATTCTCTATTTCTTCATCTTATTATCTTTATTTATGTTTACTAATAGTATATAGATTTTGCCAAACACTTTCTATGTATTATCAAATTAGTAAAAATAATATAGATAATATCTTTATCATTTTCTCCATCTCATTCATATATATTTACTTTTACTAAATCTATATAGAATTAGTCATGCTTTTTCTATGTATTTTATAAATGGTAAAAGTAATATTTTTGTTAGGTTTTATGTCCAATCTTTTATTGCATTATTGCCAATGGTATAATGTCATTTTTAGATTTCTCATAAGATTGATCTCATCCTTCCATGGTAAAGAATAATAATCACTTGAATAGATTTGTGTAAAATATATTTGTGCATCAATGTTAAATCTTCCAAATGAATAGTTGGGATGTGAACTATCCATTTGTGTAATTTTTGTGAATCAAATATCCAAATAAATAAGTATGCATATTGGTGACTCTTGATCCTTCCTACTTGTTACCTATTGTTACATCACACTTTAATATATCTTTATTTCTAATACTTAAATTTCAAAAACAACAAAAATATCACTTGTTCTATTCTCCTCACATTATTTATCTCTTAACTTTATTCATTGATTAACTTTATTTCTTTACCTCCTTGTGGAATCGACCGCCAGATCTATACTACGACTACCGCTAAGTGGAAGTCACGTTTGGGCGTTAAACAGTTTCCTTCTCATTGGATTCAAACTGATACTTTTGAGGGGGCAAAATGTTACACCCAAATTTTGAGAATATAAATTTTGATTTCGAAAGTCAGGCTCGTATAGTGCCAGCTCGGAGTGAGAAGGTTCGTCATAATCAACTTTAATGAAAATATTAAGAACAACCTCATTGTGCAGTAAGTGCGACAACATCGGAATTGGTGAGCTTGGAAACTACGTGGTCTCGGAGGTGTTTCGAGGTTATAAGTCAAGCTCGAAGCTACAATGACAATGGTTCAACACTTGTATAAATTCCCTAACTCCTTTCCTGCCATCAGATAAGACGGTTCGAGCTCGGGCATTGTGAACTCGAAAAGGATGATATGAACCATGTTACTTGTTAAAAGTCAAGGTGAACTGAGGTAGCAAGTTCGTGATGGTTGATTGGTCTCGAAGGCGTGTGAATTGAATGTTCAAGGTCGCGAGCTGAGTGTGAACATATTTATTGTTATAAAATCCCTATATTTAAGGGATTGGTTGTAATTTGTTGTTAAATCCCAAATATCATGGGATTTATACACGTACGTAGTAACTATATGCATTTAATTACATTTATTTAATTGATTTGTATAATAACTCCCCGAAATATGAGGGGAGATAATCGGCAAACCACTCTATAAATAGAGTAGAATAATTCATTTGTAAAGGACAAAGAAATTTGTATTGGGAAGACTATGTAAAATTGCTTCCAAAAAGCTTTGAGAGAATTTCATAAAGTGAATAACACTGACTCATGGACTAGGCAGATTTTAATTGCTAAACCACGTAAAAATCGTGTCTAATATTGTTTGTTTCCTCTGGTATTTTGTTTAACTACTCTACATTTCTAAGTTGACGAAAAACAATGTCAACAATTGACAATATAGGCTTATCTCTTGCAGCCAATATTGACTTTGTACCATTAAATCCATCACACATATTATTAACAAGTATATCACATTTAGGATGAACCCTAAAGTGTGATCTATTCTAGTGGTGTGGACCTGCAGTTATTAACCAGTTGAAGGCTTTCTCATTCAAAGCTTTTATCTCGGCCATGACAACTTCGAATATGCAAATAGTTACTTCTCTAGCAGCCTTCCACAGTAGGTCTTTCAATGTTTTATCTCTGAAAACCTTAATGAAATTCTTCTCCAAAAGCCTAGCACAATGTATGTGCTCAGCCTCAGGTATCCCTTCTTCCCACATACCCTTTAAAGCTTGTTCCAACCCCTTTTTCTTATCTGTAATGAAGCTCCATTGGTTGGAGTTTTCAATTTTCAAATCCTCCCTCAATAGGTTCACAAACCAACTCCAAGAGTCCTTATTTTCTATTTCTACTACAGCAAAAACAACTAGATACATCTAGTTATTTTCTATTTCTACTATAGTAAGAACAACTAGATACATCTAGTTATTTGCATCTACGCCAACTGCTGTTAGTAATTATTTTGGATGTACCCCTTTAATGTGACAACCATCCAAACCTATGATTGGTCTACATCCCTCATTGAAACCTTGTTTTAACCCTTCATAACATAGGTACATCCACTTGAAACGTGGCTTCCCATTCTCACTTGGTTCAGTAAAAAATTCAATAGTTGAACCCTTATTAGTCCATTTAATCTCTTCAACATAATCCCAAAGAGCAATGAATTGTTCTTCATAACTCCCTTCAATGCTTTTATGTTGCCATCAGTCGAGTCCTATAAGCCTTATCTCTTGACACTTCAAGCACATGGTCCTTACTAAATTTTTGTTGGAATGAAGAGACACCTCATTTGTAATGCTTTGTAAACTCATTTAAGTACTTTTGACTCAACCATTTTGATGTAGCAAATCTATTTGTATTCTTTCTAGCACACTTGTGGTCACTCACGTATGTTTTGACAACAAAAGTAGGAGTGTCATCAATTTTAGAAGCAAAGCATATCCAAGGACAATTCACACCCTTACATTGTGCTCTAATCCTATGAGGGTCATTCTTCTTAAAAAAATGTCCTTACAATTTTGTATGGCATATTCCCTCACTGCATGCTTAAAACTTGCCCCTGAAGCAAATGATAATCTCAACTTGAATATTCGTTTTTCCATGTCAATCATGGGCCTAAACTCAGGTAGTTGTGGAAGCTTAGTTCTACTATACTTCTTCTTTTATTTATGAAGCTTTGTAATCTCATAAATATTTTCTGAATCACTCCCATCCTTTTTAGAACTATCATCTTTCCTACAGACACCTTCAGATTTAATGACACCATCATTGTGTATGTTGATATCTAAAGCCAATTTTCCTAATCATTTCAAGTGTTTCTCAACAGTTTTGCCAATATCCAAGTCGTCCGCATCCTATGCGTACTCAGGATTAGGCTCAAAATCACCATTTTCATTGTTGTCCTCACTAGAAGCAACATACAAACCAATCCCAAAATTATCATCAAAACCAGCCCTAATTTCAGCATCAAAACTAGACCCATCAACTTCATTTCCTGTCAAAGCTTGATCATCCAAGTCAGCCCATGTTTCAACATACACACTAGACCCATCAATATCATATGTTATTAAATTTTGGTCATTTGAGTTGTCCAAAAAAGACACCCCAGTTTCAGTTGTTTCTATTCCATTTGAGTCACCCAAAATAGGCCCAAACTCAGCCACTTGTGTCACATTTCCATCATCAACATCATGCCCAAGTTCATTTATTTGTAACCCTTTTTCAACATCCAACCCAGCTCGATCAAAATTAGGCCAATCATCATACAAGCCAGCCCCTGTTTTAGCATATAGACCAGAATAATCAACTTCATTTCTTGTCAAATTTTGGTCATTTGAGTTGTCCAAAAATATGTCTAATTTTAGTTGTTGGCTCTACACAATACAAAACGATATTTAATAGTTAGTTTCTTAAAAAAAATAAGACAAAGTTGGTGGTCCTAGACTATACTCTCAAACACACTCCCACTGACAGAATAAAATATCACTCCATATTCCAAAATACTTTCACTATCTAAAACCATGTGCCACTCTGACTAAGACTTTATGACCAAACTAAATAATGACAAAAAAAATTACCATAATCACCAAACATTGACTAAGAATCTATGACCATATACCTGATAATATATTCCCCAAGACCCCACAAAACTAAGAGCATCTCCAACCTTGACACCTTATTTGGTGTCACACCAACATCAAATTTGGTGTCAAAAACTATTTTCACTCCAATCACAACACTAAAAACTACAAAAAAAAAAAAAAAATTCTTTATTATTATATTATTTTTTTAAATAAATTGAATATTATTTTTATTATTATATTAATTTATCAAAATCATCACAATTATTATATCTAATTAATATTTTAAATAAAACTACTCATTAATTACATGACAATAATACTATATAAATAATTAAAACTCGATAAATTAAAAAATCATATTGCATGTAGTAACATAAAGATTGCATCACTAGAGAAAAAATATTACATTCATAGAAAAATAAAATATTACAATACATTAGATTAAATTAAACCTAAAAGACACACTTGAAAATATATATTTTAATTTTGTGAGTTACCATATTCGTCCCACAAGTGCTCAATTAATGCATTTCGAAGCTCAATGTGAGCTTCCTTATCCTTGATTTTTCTATGTCTAGTAAGAAATTCTTGAAACCGAGCATTATCATCTTCTACCATCTGAACTTCTGGACTTGGCACTTCGACTCGCTCTTCAATTGATGCATTAATATCACGTTCATCTTCAATTATCATATTATGCATAATAATACAAGAAGTCATTATATCATGTAATACTTTTTTATTCCAAAGACGTGCCGGTCCAGCAATAATTGCAAATCTAGACTGCAGTACTCCAAATGCATGTTCCACATCTTTTCTACATGCTTCTTGTTTCATTGCAAATAATTTCTTTTTTGGATGACGTGGATCATGAATACTTTGAACAAGAGTAGACCATTTTGGATATATACCATCAGCTAAATAATAACCCATATTATACTCTTTTCCTTTAATAACATAATTAGCAGGTGGAGCAATACCTTCAGCAAGATTAGCAAAAAGATGGGATGCCTCCAGCACATTAATGTCATTATTAGATCCCGGTAAACCAAAATATGCATGCCATATCCAGAGATCATAGTCAGCTACAGCTTCAAGAATAATAGTTGGGGACCCACTACGACCGGCATATTGTCCTCCCCAACCAGTTGGGCAATTTTTCCATTTCCAATGCATACAATCTAAACTTCCCAACATTCCTGGAAAACCTCGACGTTCACCAATGTGGAGTAATCTTGCAACATCATTAGCGTTAGGTGATCGGAGATAGCGGGCTCCAAACACCTCGACAACAGCACGACAAAATCGCTTCAAGCTTTCTACAGTTGTAGATTCTCCTATTTTGATGTATTCATCGGTAGCATCTGCTGGTACACCATACACCAACATTCGAAATACAACTGTTACTTTTTGCAAACCTGATAACCCGAGTTTACCCATTCCATCCCTTCGCTGGATGAAGTAATTGTCATGTCTTTGTATAGCATCCAAAATATGAAGGAATAAAGGACGAACCATTCGAAATCTTTGGCGAAACATTAAATCGGTAAATCGAGGATTCTCTGCAAAATAGTCGTTGAAGAGATTGCGATTAGCACTTTCCCGGTCACGGTTGATAACTATATGACCAGGAATCGAGCCTCGACGTGAGCCTTTGGTTTTTTGGTGTTGAGCAACGCAAAAATTATTGTTAGCAGTAATTTGACCTACTACTTGCATTTCTATATCATCATAATAGTCATCATCTGAAGAAGATGATGATAAATAAGATGAACTACCAGGATAAGAATTCATATTTTATCAAAGTTAAACTGTATATATATTTTTCGGTGTACCCTATATCATGTGTGATATTCATGTTTTATAGTGTAAATCTCCTTATCTTCTGAATCCAAAATCAGAAGATAAGAAATCTCACGGATTAATCTTGGCCGCTGAAATAATTTGACCACAATCTCAACCGTTGCATTGTGTTGTCAAATCACATCTTATCTTCTGAGTCCAAAATCAGAAGATAAGAAATCTCACGGATTAATCTTGGCCGCTGAAATAATTTGACCACAATCTCAACCACTGCATTGTGTTGTCAAATCACTTCTTATCTTCTGAGTCCAAAATCAGAAGATAAGAAATCTCACGGATTAATCTTGGCCGCTGAAATAATTTGACCACAATCTCAACCACTGCATTGTGTTGTCAAATCACATCTTATCTTCTGAGTCCAAAATCAGAAGATAAGAAATCTCACGGATTAATCTTGGCCGCTGAAATAATTTGACCACAATCTCAACCGCTGCATTGTGTTGTCAAATCACATCTTATCTTCTGAGTCCAAAATCAGAAGATAAGAAATCTCACGGATTAATCTTGGCCGCTGAAATAATTTGACCACAATCTCAACCACTGCATTGTATTGTCAAATCACATCTTATCTTCTGAGTCCAAAATCAGAAGATAAGAAATCTCACAGATTAATCTTGGCCGCTGAAATAATTTGACCACAATCTCAACCGTTGCATTGTGTTGTCAAATCACATCTTATCTTCTGAATCCAAAATCAGAAGATAAGAAATCTCACGGATTAATCTTGGCCGCTGAAATAATTTGACCACAATCTCAACCGTTGTATTGTGTTGTCAAATCACATCTTATCTTCTGAGTCCAAAATTAGAAGATAAGAAATCTCACGGATTAATCTTGGCCGCTGAAATAATTTGACCACAATCTCAACCGCTGCATTGTGTTGTCAAATCACATCTTATCTTCTGAATCCAAAATCAGAAGATAAGAAATCAAATCTTATGTAGCTTTTTCATCCCTATATAATCCCACACTACTCATTCAAACGGATTACCTCTTCCACACTACTCATTCAAACTGATCACATCTCTTCAACATATTTTCAAAACAACTACATTTTCTTCCAAATGTCTTCCAGTCGCACTGATTCATACTCACTTGAAGAAGATATGCACTTGTGCCATGTATATACTGACATTTCTCAAGATCCAATCATAGGAAGAAACCAATCACGTAACAGTTTTTGGGCAAGAGTTGAATCAGAGTACCACAAGAATGAGAAATTTAGTAATCAACCTCGACCAAGAAGATCTTTGCAAACTCGAATGACTACCATTATTGGTGCAGTTGCAAAATTAAGGGGATGCATCAACCAAATCCAAAATAAAAATCCAAGTGGTGCTTCACAAGAAGATATTGTAAGTGTTTGTTATAATTTACTTATTGTTACTAAATTGTTTTAAAATTTTATTGACACTATTATTTTATTTATGTTTTAATAGTTAAATCAAGCGAAGATGTTATTAGCCCAAGAAAAAAAATATAGCAGAGGCTTCAAATTTGATCATGTGTGGCCCATCCTCAAACACATTCAGAAATTTACAAGTGATGACAACATCAATGGACCAAGTAGATTCCAACAAGATAGTCCTATTTTACTTCGTCAAAATCATCATCTCACAATTTTGATTCTCCGACGTCAGCATCCACCGGTATGAGTTCATTTGATCTTAATATAAATAATGAGGAAATCATTACTAATTCAACTGAAAGACCTATTGGTGTGAAAAAAGCAAAGGCAAAACAATTAGGTAATGATCAATTTAACAAACTAATGGAACAAAGTAAAAAACTCGTTCAAGTTATTGAAAAGAGTAACACATATAGAAATGAACGTCATAAGAGAAAGACTGAAGATAAAATTTTATTCACAGATTTGGATTCTATATCCGATCCAGAGTTTCGCCAGTACATTCAAAGCGAAAAAAGAAGAATTTGCAAAGAAAGAGCACGAACATCCGAAGTTGGAGAACAAGGAGAAGGATCTCAATATCAGGGATCACAATATCGAGCATCTCAATATCAAGGACAAAGTGCTCAAGATGAAGGGCAACGATCTCAAGATCAAGGTGAAAGATCTGAAAATAACTCACAAGATTATAGTCCATATTTTGACTATCTTGGCGGAACATGGAATAATTTTCCACTTTATTGAATTGTTGTCTTTGTATCTCATAAGGTTCATTTCTATGTTATTGCTTTCCGTTTGATTTTGGCGTGTTTAATTTTAATTTTCCAATGTATGTTTAAGTTTGTAACGTTTTTATTGTGTAATATTGATTATGATTTAAGTTTATAATATTTTATTGTATAATTTTGAGTATGTTTCGTATGCATTACTATGATTAATATTAAAAAAAATTGTAATGTGATTGTGAATGTTGAGAATGTGTACTATTAATTATAATGATAATGTGATATTTAATGTGTTCAATTTTAATTTTTTTAATGTGTTTTTAAATTTGTAATGTTTCTATTGTGTAATATTAAAAAAAATACAAATATTTAATAATGTTTTATTTAAATTATAATTAAAAAAAATAATTTGTGGTATATACAATTTAATTTCTACATAATACACTAAATTCTAAATTATATATATAATAATATAAATATATATAAATATATATAATAATAATTATATATAATAAAATAATGAAAGAAAGGAAAAAAAAAAAAAGTATACCGTGTGCTACAGTACACGGCATATATGCTGTGTACTGTAGCCAAGACAGCAAATTTGATATATACATGCCGCTTCATTGGAGGGCCTCCTACTGCATATATGCAATTTTAGTGATACGTTGGAGAAGCTCTAAGACTCTTCTTTTATGTATAAAGCTATGAAAGCATTAATCACTTTCTAACTTCTTTCATCGATCTCTTTTTTTTTTTGAAAGGTCTTCCATCTTCTCTTTAAACCAAATCAACACCTCCATTTCCATCCTTTTTTCATCCAAATATATATATATATATATCCCTCAGATGAAGAAACTAATTCGTTGATGAAATTTCAAACAAAATAGCAAAACTTACCATGAAATGGGATTTCATTTCCTTGCTTCTTCGGAAAATCCTTCTTCATTGATGGGTTTCTATCGCCTCGACCATTTTTTTCTTCTCAAGAAAGCTGGATTTTCAACACTCTATTTGCCCTAATTTACCCCCAAGCTTTTTCATTCGTTAATGTCTTTAGCCCCAAAACATGATTTCAATTTTCCTTCCAAAAAAAGTGTCATTTACCATTTTAGCCCGAATTGCAATGCCACATCACTCATTAAATGATAAAATTAAACAGATCCTAAAAGAAGGGGTATTATTTAGTGGATGAAACAATTTAAGGGGAAATTTTAAGTGCCCTTATACTTTAGAGAGCCTAATTTGGTAGTGTCCAAAGTACATGGGCAAAAATACTATTTATTCTAAAATAAATATAAGAAAATTATACTAAAAAATATTAAATTAATAATATTAATCTCAAATTTCAATATTTATACACAAAATCAATGAAGTTTACATAATAAAATAAAAATGTATGAATTGATAATTGTCAAAACTTAAAAATATTAAACAAGTCATAATAATTAACTAATGTCTTTACTCAATCTCACTATCATCGATTAATTCTCCATATATGATTAACAATTTTGTCACAAACACTTGTCATTTAATGTATATGAGTTCTGGAAATACTAAAATCTACAACTACACTATCAGTTGAAGTTCCATCCATGCTTTGTAGAGTAGTAATAAGTACTTCAGAACTTTCTTCGTCTCGATCAAACTACACCTCAACTTTTGCATTGGTTCTTATAAAATTGTGAATCCTACAGCAAGCAATCACAATGTACTTTTGTATACTTAGATCATATGAAGTCATTTGCTTTAGAATTGGAAAGCGAGCCTTCAACATGCTGAAACACCGCTCAATAACATTTCTCAAGGAAGAATGTCGATAATTGAAAAACTCCTTTTTTCATATAGGATTAAGATCCGTATACTGACCCAAATAATACATTTTCCCCCGATACGACGAAAGAAAACCAAAGATGTTTGTATATCTAGAATCAACAAGATAATATTTTACTGATCAAACGATAATTCATGTTAGTTTCTACATATAGATACTTAATATAAAATAATGTCAATTAACATAGTAAGTTTGCTAAACACTTTTTTTGGGGCGACATTGGAAATCCATAATCTGAGTTTGTGGCACATTCTAAAAGAATTTTTGAATTATTAATGATCCTTCCCATCCAGGGACAACGTATATGAACTTCATGTCAAATGAACATACACACATAACATTTTGAGTTGCATCCACTTTCCGATCTCGATATGGTATATGTTTATCAATTGGAACATGCACAGAAATATGAGTCCCATCTATAGCTCCAACATAATTCTAAAATGCAAAATAATTATTTAAATTTTTTTTATTGAAAATTGAAAGAAAGGATTTTTTTTTTAGATTTTTGTACCTTAAAAAATGGATAGTATCTTGGATCGAATAGAATTTATGGAGGAGTAACATCAAATGAAGGTGGAGAAATTAGTTCTTTGGATAGACGACATACTGCCTTCAAAACCTTCCTAAAATTCTAAGATGCGGTTGAGGTGGAGTGCTGAAATCATTCAGCAACCACATGATGTCGTTCATTATGGACAATCACAAATAAGAACATAGCCACTTGTTCTTCAACAAACAAATATCTTCAGTTCTTCAATAATTTTTTTTTCTTTTAGAATACCATAAAATAGTTTGAAGATGCAACGTCCCAATTTCCCTAATAAGGCTTAATGCCTTGATTAGGGGGCCATGAGGGCAATAATTAAATTATTATGTGAGTTATATTATAATATGACTATGTTTGCATGTTTAGGTGTATTAAGCATGCATGTGGGCCCGCTTCTTATTAGAAGGGCATTACCCGTTGAGGGTATAAATGTAAATATATGTGATTTATAATTGTTACCACATTATTATGTGGATATATTTTAGTTACCCGTGATCCTAGTGAGCAAGTTAGCGAAAAAGTCACAACGGGGTAAAATACCTGGCTCGGGGTGAGCTTTGGGGTATTTTGGTAATTTGGTCAATTACCGAGATTTATTGAGTAACGGGAATTAATTGATGAATATTTGGTTTGGTAGATTTATTTGGGATTATGTGGGGTAATTTAAGATTAGCAGGAATTATTCCAAAAGAGTAGATTGCCCTTGGGAGTAACCTTTGAGGTTTAATGGGGCAAGGGGCAATGTGCTCATATGACCACATTATATAGCAATAGGCTAGCAGCTGAGCACTTTGGCCCATACACGTTCGAGACACTTGCTATTGAGTTTTTTTGGAGCATTTTGGAAGAGCACATAAGGTACTCCAAAGCTAGGCCAAGCTTGGATTATTGGTGAAGATTGAAAGGGATTCTTATGGATTAGCAACTTTGGATTGGGATTAGAGGTTACTAGGGTCATCATCAACCCAAGGAATTCAAATTCAGAGGTGAGACCCATGTCTTTGTGATTTTAATGGTGTTCTTGAGTTTCTTTTGATTTTTGATTCCTAGTGGTTGGTTTATGGGTGTTTGTGGTGAGATGATTGTTGGAGTTTGGTATACCTGAGATTTGTGGGGTGTTTTTTGGTTGAAATCCTGCTCTAAACATTTTTTTGGGTCTAACTTTGGGTTTGATGTCGCAGGCATCGCAGGGGTACAAATTGGGGAAGAACACTTGTGTTCTAGGCAGTTTTTGGGTTTATGGCAACCTAGCGCGACCGCGCTAGGGTTGTAGTGTGACTGGGCTAGTGTCCTAGAAAGAGTGAAATTGAAATTCCATATGGGTCTCGAATTGAGGGGCACGATCGCACTAAGGGTTGGTGCGACCGAGCCAATGCCCTGGAAACCCCATTTTTTCTGTGGGCGTGACCGCACCAGGTGCCCCGAAAGGCTAATTTGCTGAATTTTGATAGCAAAGCCCGAGGGTTCGGGAATCCGGTTGGGAGCCCACTTGGGGGCTTGTGGGACATTTTTAGTGTCTCGTTAACTAGGAACAGTGGTTTTGGAGTGTTAGAGTTCAGATTGGAACTCGGGATCTGGGGTTGATTCCTGATAAACATATACTTGTATCGTGACTAGGGTTTCTTTCAGGCTCGCGTCATGGATAGAGCTTGGGGTCATTTCTTTATTCGCATGAAGCTCGAGGTAAGAAAACTGCACCCAATGTGTGAGACACGTGATTAGGGCTTGGTCCAATTGTTACATGTAAATATGATTAGGGCTTGGCCCGATTGTCAAATGTAAATATGATTAGGGCTTGGTCCGGTTGTTAAATGTAAACATGATTAGGGCTTAGGCCCCTATTAATGAGCATGATTATAATTATGCCTGTGGATATTTGATTAAGTATACTGGAATGTATTGCATTTGTTTATATGTTGAATATACTATATGCATGATTATTCTTTATTGGAAGTTCGACTTATAAGCCGTGGTCGGCACTATGCATGCAGAACGCATGCTGCTATGGCTAGGCCACCCTGGGAATGTATTATGCACTTAACTGGCTCAGATGCCACTTGAATAAATAGAAGTGCGATACATAGTTGTGTGACCCTGTGGTCACATACTTGTATAATGTTTCTTCTTGGTTACAATTATTACTGCTAAGCATGTTGCTTATATTCTGTTGACAATCTGAATCTGTTTAGTTAAGTTTTCTTATTGAGCCTTGGCTCACGGGTGCTATGTGGTGCAGGTAAGGGTAAGGAGAAGCTCGACCAGCCATGAGTTGGAGAGCATTAGAGGCGGGGTGTACATATGGAGTCTACTCGACTGCCACGGTCGAGATATCGCAGAGGAATTAGGGTTGGGCCCTGTTCTGTCGCTTAGGTAGGCTTATTTTGTAATCCCTGAGTTGTAAACTACTTTTAAACTTCTATTTTGGGATCCCATGTAAAAACTGAAGCTTTTAATGGAAATGTTTATTCCTTTGACCAAAATCTTTAATACATGAGATATTAGTTAGTTAATCACATGTTTTAGTCCAAATTGCTCGTTTAGCGAGTCGAGCACTATTTTAAACACATGTCATAACGATCCTTGATTAGTAGGGCGTTACAACTTGGTATCAGAGCGTGCCAAGGTTAGGGGTTCCTGAAGACTGGCTGGGCATGTACACTCTCTGCTAAAGACAACTCGACTCAAGGTTTGGTAATTATTGATATGATTATGTACTGCCTGCTGTTGTGAAAATTAATATTCGATTTAAATATGCAAGTGCACGTAATCACGCAAGTAATATAATGATAAGTAAATAGTCTCCACAGGGATTGTAAAATAGAAAAATAAGCAAAATAATTACTACACAACTTAAAAGTACTAAAAATCAATTGGGTTGTTTATAGGCTAAACACAAATATTAAAGAGATGGAAATACTGAAATTAAAACTGAACTAAACAAGAAAATTGAAAGAAATATATGGCTTGCAAAATGAACTTGAATTATTGATTCCTCTATGTTAGATATCCTGAACAGATTGCGGCAACAATATTTTAGAAAAACTCCCAAGTTAACAAGAATTCAATAAACACTCATAAAATTTTCCCAAATTTTATGATATTAATTCTTTACCTAACTAAACATATTCCTATGCAAAATCAGATTTAAGAATGCAAATTCAAAGTTTAATTCTCAAAAGTTACACAAGGCAAATAACTCATCCCTATGTTACTAACATAATCTAACCTAGATTATGACTTATGTCATCCAAGTTCGTCCCATTACATTTAATCTTTCCAGCATTAAACATAATTAAATATCTTGCCATTACTGGCCAAACAACAACAAGAAATTAATATAAGCACACTTGAATGAACAAGAGAGATTTACTAAAATAAAGTGCAAGAAATTACTAGACTATAACATAAGATTCATCAACAATTCAAGCCACCTAAAAATTAGTTCATGGCTGAGTTAATAAATATTAATCCACAATCAATACATCCCATAATATTCAGATTCAGAATTCAACTTAAAAAATATATATAAATGAGGTTTAGAAATAGAAGAAAGAACAAATCCAAATGATGCTTGAGCTTCTCTTTTTCGTCCTCCTTCCTTCCTTGCTGATTTCTGGTTTTTCTTCCTTCTTCTTGCTGGTTTTTCTTTCCAAAAATGGCTGTTGTTCTACAATATGCTGCTGGCCCTTTCTAAGTGTATTCTAGGTTTCCCAATTTGGCCCCCAAAGTACAATATTGCCCTTCCTCTTTGTAAAAACGTGGGTCTCCTATTTTCTTTTGGCATTTACTCCCAATTTTTGACTCATACTTTCTGTACTTGCCACCTCAGCCACTATTCCAGCTCACCCCTTTGACTTTCCATGTGTTCCTAGGTGTCCAAAAGCTGCCTGATCAAAATGCTTCAGCAAAATCTGCTTTGCTGCTGCAAAACTTGCTAATTCAGCCATCAAAAATTCTATTTAGATAGTTTCACATGTTAGTTCATTCTTTGTACAAATATCTATCCATGAAACTATTATCTTAAACCCATTAGCTATTAAAAACTACAAAAAAAAAAAAAAAACTAAACTTAACTAAGATCATAAAAACACCAAAGTTAGCTACAAAAACTAAAAATAAACTAACATCACCCACGATTTTTCCACAATTATAAGCTCAAAAGTACATGAAATAACTCTTTATTCAAGAGTTATCACCTGCTTAGTTGATAAATAAATGCTTTACCTGCATGCTAGAGTAGAGAGCATGATATTTATATTGTTAAGAGCATGGCTTATTAATTGATGCATGAATTTTATGGGCATGCATTTTAGTACTATTGCTGCATGTGAATGCGGTGTTGTTTGGTTTTCCCATGGGAAGGCTTCTGGATGTGGTCATCATGCCTGATAGGTTAAATCATTGACTACAGATGAACTCAGATGTTATGTACCCAAGGCAGTCAATGGGACCCGACGACGTTGATGTTGAGGCTATAAATTATAGCTAGGGCCAGCTGAAGGAGTATGAGCAGAGGTATCCCACTCACGATCTAGAATTGGCAGGAATTATATTTATACTAAAGGTTTGGAAGCATTATCTGTATGGAGAGAAGTGAGAAATATACACCGACCATAAAAGTTTAAAGTATTTCTTTACTCAGAAGGATTTGAATATACGCCAAAGGCATTGGCTAGAATTGGTAAAGGACTACGATTGCGACATTTTATACCATCCAAGGAAGGCCAATCTGGTGGCTGACACGTTGAGTCGGAAGGGGCCAGAGCAGTTATTCAGTGCAAGGCAGATATCATAAGAGTTAGTTGAGGAGATGACTAGAGCGGGAGTTGAATTGGTAGTTGAACGACTAGCCAATATCCCACTTCAGTCCACGCTCCTTGAGGGGATTAAGGAAGTGCAAAAGGAGGATCCTTAGATGAGGAAGCACATGGAGGATGTCTTTGCTGGAGTGGCTAGACTATTCTATTTCAGAGATGGGCCTACTAAGGTATAAGGGTTGGATTTGCATTCTGATGGATTCCGGTATTAGGTGAGAGATTTTAGATGAGTCTAATACTACTCTCTACTCCTTACATCCGGGTACAACAAAGATGTACCAAAATCTAATAACTTTGTATTGGTGGCCATGGATTAAAAGGGATGTAGTAGATTATGTGGCCAAGTGTTTAACCTGTCAGCAGGTCAAAGGCCAGCAGGGTTGCTGCAGCCTTTAGGGATTCCAGAGTAAAAATGAAAGGATATCACGATGGACTTCATGGTTGGATTACGGAAGATAGTACAACAGTATGATTCGGTGTGGGTGATTGTAGATAGATACACCAAATCAACCCACTTTTTTCCTGTTAAGACGACTTATATAGTGGAGCAATATGTTGAGTTATCTTGTGGAACATGATCATTGCCTTAGTAAAAGTGCCGTGGAGGAACAACAAGGTGGAATAGGCAAATTGGGAGCTTGAGACTGATATGCGGGATCGATATCCCGAGTTATTCAGGTAAATTTCGAGGATGAAATTTCTGTAAGGAGGGGATAGTTGTAACGTCCCAAATTTGTTAATAAGGCTTAGTGCCTTGATTAGCGTGCATGGAGGACAATACTTTATTTAATTATGCTAATATGTGGATTAAATGATTATGTGGTTAGAAATGCATGTTTAGGTGAATTAAATATGCATGTGGGCCCAATTTGGTTATTAGGAGCATATTTGTAATTTTGGCCTGTTGAGGGCATAAATGTGAATTATACGTGTGTTGTGCTTGAGACCACGATATTGTGGTGATATATTTGTGATATGTGATCCGAGACGGTCCTAGGGAGCGGATTAGAAAAATAGTCACAACAGGGTCAAATACCCGACTCGGGGGAGCCTAGGGGTATTTTAGGAACATAGTACGTGTTCGGGATTTACCAAGTAACGGGTAGTGATTTAGCGATCATTTGGGTATGTTGGGATTTAATGAGGATTTATAGGAATACTGGAGGAATTAGCCAGATGTGACAAATGACGGGTTTTCCCTTAGGGGTATTAACGGGTTGGGCATTTATCTAAGGGCATGTTGGTCTTTTGGTGGTTAGGTTAGACTTAGGTAACCTAGAATAAACCAGAAACCCAAGTCAATCTCTCAGCTCACTCTCTCTCTCTCTCTCACACATTTCCTTCTCTCTTACTCCTTTTGGTGAGGTTTTAGAACTCTAAGGGAAAAATCACTGTAATTTATGGAATCAAGGCTAGGATTTGTTGAGGATTGAAGCTAGAAGTGCTAGGAATTGGCTCAGGGTCAAGATCATTACAGGGGTAAGGATTATAGCAAGTTTTGTTCTTAAATTTCTCTATTTTTTTTTTAGAGTTTTGGGGTTTGGAACACAAGTGGTTGAGTTTAGGTGGTAATGAGGTTTTTGTTCAGATTTTTGAGTTTATGTGCTGCTCTGAGTATAGTGTAAGTGATTTGGGACTTAATTCTTGCATTAGAGTATGTTGGATTGATTTGCAGGGGTTTAGAAATCTGAAAATGTTGCAAATTCTGGGTTTGCGGGGTTGCGCCGCGGCGCTGTTCTTGAGCGCCACGGCCCGCATGAACTCAGGAGGCCTTGGGGATTTGCCGCGGCCCTGGGCAGGGAGCACCGCGACGTGTGTCCAGAGAAATTGAGATCTGGGCTCTTTGACTTAGAGAGGGCCACAACTCTAATTGTTGGGGCGCCACTAGTCTAATTGGGGCCCTGTGGCGCAAATAGAGGATTATGGCCAATCTAGGGTTTTAAGCTCGGGAACCCAAATTTTAGGGCCCGAGAAGGATCCTACTACCTAGTTTAGTAGGATTCGAGGTCTCGGAGGCTAGAATAATATTCCAAAGTTCTTATTTGGTTTAGGGCTTGATGGATTGTTATTATGGATGCGTTGTGACTAGATTTTACGTCAAAGCTTGGGCTAGGGGATCGCGTTAATCTATCAGCTCGGGACACAGGCACGAAATATGTTTGTGCCCGTAGAGTAGGGCATGGCCGTATTATTTGTGTTTCAGGGCGTGGCCCTAATATTTGTGTTTAGTATATGTGTGAATACTTGTAAATACTATGCTATGTTGTGCATGATTATGAATGAACGGCGAAGGCCGAGAGCGACAAAGGTCAGGAGCGGTGAAAGCATGCTGAATGCAGGCTTCTAGGGAGATACCCTCTAAGGGTGCTATATCCACTCGCTCGGTGAAGACTGCGAACCCAGTGCCTGGTAAAGCACCTGGGTCGGCATAGGCCGCTATATGTTTAATCTGCTGTTTATTTAAGCTGTGTATTACCGGATTGAATTATATTCTGTTATGCATTGAGTTTTCTTGCTAGGCCTCGGCTCACGGGCGCTCTATAGTGTAAGTAAGGGCAAGGGAAAGGTCGACCAACCATGAGTTGGAGAGCGTGGAGCGACGTGTACATGTTTGGCCTACCTGGCTGCCACGACCGGGGTTGTTTTGCGGGATATTTTGTAATAGTTGATTTTTTCTCTTAGGTCGACTGTATCTACATTTTTGAGTTGTAATACATTTTCGAAACAGTATTTTGGGATCCTAAATGTATAACTTTTATGATTTTAATGAATGTCCCAATCTTTTATAACTTATGTTGTCAAATGAGTCTTTATTTCAATTTAATCACACTTTTTATCCTAAAACCTCGATTAGCGAGCTAATGGCACATTTATAAATCACATGGTAATGGCTCTAAGTTAGTAGGGTGTTACAATTATTATGCACTCCATAGTTGGACCGCCCAGGACAGTGGGTTAGTATGATTCCGCCTTAAATATTGTGAATTGGTGTATTGAGTCAGCTCATCTCCTATCAGTGAGGCCAAACTTTACAGTGAATTAATACGTAGAATTGTGAGTTAAAGAGATTGTGAAAATCTTTGAAGTCTATTACATTAGATTGGAGACTCCACCTTTACTTCCCACTTTTGGGAAGGATTTATAGAAGGTTATGGCTACCCCGTTAAAGTTTAATGCCAGTTAGCATCCTCAGATCAATGGATGATATGAGGGGATGATTCACATATTGACAAACATACTTTGGACGTGTGTATTGGACATTGAATGGTCCTGAAATAAGGGTTTATATCGGTGGATGGTTGGAGTAGTTCTATATGGAGTGCTACATGGTAAGAAATTAGACTCACCCCTCTAGCAGGATAAAGTGGGTGAGGGAAAACATCTAGGTCCTAAAATGGTACAATAGACCAGTGGGGTTGGTGAGAAGATTAGAGCTCGGATGCTCATTGTTCAAAGAAGATAAACAAGCTACGCTGGTCTTAAGCATAGGGATATGAGGTTCCAAGTTGGGAATTATGTCTTCTTTCAAGTGTCACCATTTAAAGAGGTGGAGAGATTTGGGAAACAGGGGAAGTTGAGCCATAGATTTGTAGGACCTTTTGAGACTCTAAAGAGGATTGGTCAGGTGGCCTATAGATTGGCCTTACCTCCGGCATCGTCGGTCGCACACAACGTGTTTCATATTTTGATACTTCAGAATTATGTATCAGATGTGACTCATGTGTTGAGTTACGAAGATCTAGAGCAGCAGGCAAATCTTTCTTATGAAGAACAACCAATCCAGATATTAAACAGGAAGAACAAGGTCTTGAGAAACAAAACTATACCTTTGGTTAAGGTATTATGGAGGAACAGCAAGGTCGAGGAGGCGACTTGGGAATTAGAGTCCAACATGCGAGATCAGTATCCCGAGCTGTTCAGGTAAAATTTTGAGGACAAAATTCCTGTAAGGAGAGTATAATTCTAATGTCCCAATTTCCCCAATAAGGCTTAGTTCCTTGATTAGGGGGCCAGGAGGGCAATAATTAAATTATTATGTCAGTTATATTATAATATGACTATGTTTGCATGTTTAGGTGTATCAAGCATGCATGTGAGCCCGTTTCTTATTAGAAGGACATTTTCGTAATTTTGACTTGTTGAGGGTATAAATATAAATATAAGTGATTTATAATTGTTGCCACATTATTATGTGGATAAATTTGAGTTATCCAGCACAAGGCGATCCTAGTGAGCAAGTTAGCGGAAAAGTAATAACAGGGTAAAATACCTGGCTCGGGGTGAGCTTTGGGGTATTTTGGTAATTTGGTCAATTACCAAGATTTATTGAGTAACGAGAATTTACTGATGAATATTTAGTTTGATAAATTTATTTGGGATTACGTGGGGTAATTTGAGATTAGCGGGAATTATGCCAAAAGACTAGATTTCCCTTGGGAGTAACCTTTGAGGTTTAATAGGGCAATGGGCAAAGTGGTAATTTGACCACATTAGATAGCAATAGGCCAGCAACTGAGCACTTTGGCCCATACACGTTTTTGGAGCATTTTGGAAGAGCACTCAAGGTACTCAAAAGCTAGGCCAAGCTTGGATTATTGGTGAAGATTGAAGGCGATTCTTGTGGATTAGCAGCTTTGGATTAGGATTTGAGGTTACTAGGGTCATCATCAACCCAAGGAATTCAAAATTCTGAGGTGAGACCCAGGTCCTTGGAATTTTAATGGTGTTCTTGAGTTTCTTTTAATTTTTGATTCCAAGAGGTTAGTTTATGCGTGTTTGTGGTGAGATGATGTTGGGTTTGGTATAGCTGAGATTTGTAGGGTGTTTTGTGGTTGAAATCCTGCTGGAAACACTTGTTTTGGTTAAATTCTGGGTCTGATGTCATAGGAAATCGCAGGGGTACAAATTGGGGAAGAACACTTGTGTTATGGGCAGTTTTTGGGTTTCTGGCGACCTAGAGCGACTACGCTAGGTTGTAGCACGACCGCGCTAGTGTCCCAGAAAAAGTGGAATCAAAATTCTATTTGGGTCTTGAGTTGAGGGGCGCGACGGTATCAATGCCCTGGAAATCCCAAATTTTCTGTGGGCGCGACCGCCCCAAGATCAGGCGCGACCGCGCCAGGTGTCCCAAAAGGCTGATTTGTTGAATTTTGAGAGTATAGCCCAGGGGCTCGGGAATCTGGTTGGGAGCCCACTTGAGGGCTCGAGGGACATTTTTAGTGCCCTGTTAACCGGGAGCAGTGGTTTTGGAGTGTTAGAGTTCAGATTGGAACTCAAGATCTGAGGTTGATTCCTGATAAACGTATACTTGTATCGTAACTTGGGTTTCTGCCAGGCTTGGATCAGGGATAATGCTCGGGGTCGTTTCTTTATTCGCATGAAGCTCAAGGTAATAAACTGCACCCAATGCATGAGATACGTGATTAGGGCTTGGCCCAATTGTTAAATGTAAATATGATTAGGGCTTGGCCTGGTTGTTAAATGTAAACATGATTAGGGCTTGGCCCCTATTGAAGAGCATGGTTATAATTATGGCTGTGGATATTTGATTAAGTATATTGGAATGCATTGCATTTGTTTATATGATGAATATATATATATATATATGCATGATTATTCGCGATTGGGAGCTCGGCTTATAAGCCGTGGTCGGCACTGTGCATGTAGAACGCATGCCGCTATGACTAGGCCACCGTGGGAGTGTATTATGTACTTGACTAGCTCGGATGGCACTTGAATAAATAGAAGTGTGATACATATTTGTTTGACCTTGTGGTCGCATACTTGTATAATGTGTCTGCTTGGTTACAATTATTACTGCTAAGCATGCTATTTATATTATGTTGACTATCTGAATCTGTTTAGTTAAGTTTTCTTGCTGAGCCTTGGCTCACGGGTGCTATTTGGTGCAGGTAAGGATAAGGAGAAGCTCGGCCAGCCATGAGTTAGAGAGAATTAGAGGCAGTGTGTATATATGCAACCTGCTCAACCGCCACGGCCGAGATATCGCGGAGTAACTAGGGTTGGACCCTGTTTTGCCGCTTAGGTCGGCTTATTTTGTAATCCCTGAGTTGTAAACTACTTTTAAACTTCTATTTTGGGATCCCATGTAAAGACTAAATTTTTTAATGGAAATGTTTATTCCTTTGACCAAAATCTTTAATACCTAAGCTATTAGTTATTTAATCACATATTTTAGTCCAAATGACTCGTTTAGCGAGTCTATCACTATTTTTAACACATGTCGTAATAGTCCCTGATTAGTAGGGCATCACAGAAGAAATCTTTGTTCATTCTAAAAAAATCATAACACCTACTCCAATGACCATGCAACACTTCCATAACGTATTCATAGCCTGAAAGAGCTGAATTTTTACAAGGTTGCTTAAATAGATATAGCTAATTATATTTCTCACAAGTAAAATACAACAAAATCTCTCCAAACTCATCATCGAAATCATCCAGTAAATTATCCTTGTTGAATTGAGCAACATTTAAAAACATTTTATCTTGGTAAATTTTACATTCAATATATAAAAATATATAATCACTCAAAGTATAAATCTAAGTCAAAGTCAAAAATAACATCTTTTTTGTGCACTAACAAAATCCAACTTAAACCATAAAACAAAAAGCTAAACAAAGCCATCCAGTCAATAACTAAACGAACTTATCCAGTCAATAGCTAAACAAAGCTAAAGTTAATAACTAAACAAAGTCATCTATTCATAGCTAAACAAAGTCTAAACTTTTCACTTCAATTCAGCAACCAATCTATTCTTCTATGCTCTAGAATCTTTAGAAACAGTGTTCTCGACACTTCGTTCTCGAACTTCTCAATAGCTTTTTCATATACTTCTCCACTAATTCCATCAATTTAATTATGAGATTCAACACGCTCATCCCATAAGTAATGTGATGCAAATGTTGTCATTGATCTCTCTATTAGTTCCATCTTTCACTTTGCAGTTTCTTTATATGTTGCCAATGCATCTGCCAAAGCTGATGAGAACTTTGCTCTTTTTACTGATCAAGAGTTTGAAGTGGCAGTTGATTTACTTCTTCTTTTGCTACCAACCTTATCAATACCACTTTCTTCATTCCTAATAGAAGGACTTATCGACGTTGCATCATCATCATTATCTCCACAATTAGAAGGACTTCGAGTTGAAGGATGAGCATTGGAACCAGTAGCAGTAGTATCACCAAAGATAGTACATAATTTCTCATAGAAATATATAGCCTTTTGATAACTCTACAAAATAGAGTTATTTTACCATTATTTATAAGCTAATTATTGATAAGTTCTTAAGTTTTTTTTATGCATTTGTTGATTTTTTTATGTAATTTTGAATTTATTATGTTTATTTTAATTTTATAGAATTTTGTGTGTTTTTAGTGTTATTTTGTTGTAATATGTTGTAATTTAATTATTTGAAATTAGTGTTGTTAGAATAAAAATTAAAAGGTGAATTTATTGAGCTTAAATGCCAAAGTAAATTAAATTTTAATTAATATTTTCATGGATTTAATATGATATATTTTATAAATGAAAATATGTGATTTTTAATTTAATTTTTGTACGGAAATAATTAAGTTTTGGCATGTTAGAAAACAAAGTTGAAGAAAGAAGATAAAAAAATGGTACCTGAAGCCCAGCCCAGCCAAGTTGCCTTCGGCCTAGAAGAACTCCACGGGCCGCTTACCCTTAGGCCCACACACAACTCCTTCCCCCACCTGGGCTGCATGCACTAGGCTCGCCTCAAGCCAACAACTTCCCCACGCCTGGAGCCCGAGCCAAGCGCCTGGAGCCACCTGAACACCTGGTGCCAAGCACCTACATCCACCTAGCCGTCCGCAGTCTTCCAGTGAATAGGAGCCCAACACGTGACCCTTGTCGAGCGCAACTCCAGCAGCTTTCTCCCAATGGGTCCCACCACCTGCCAGCATAGTAAAATGCCTTTTCTGAGCCAATAATCACGCGTGACCTCACCCTTTTTACCCAAAAATTACATAGAAAATACCAATGAGTCCCACATATGATGATACCAATTTAAATGAAAAAAATACCCCATTCTCCCACACAAATACACCACATTCCCCCTTTAATCTCAGATTTTCCCCATTCCTCTATCATTTTTTCCCTTTTACTATTTTTAATCCCTATTTACCATAATATTACTTACACAAAAATTATTTTAATCAATTTATTTATTTGAAATTGATTATTTTAATTCATTATTTTTGGTTATAAATAAGGGAATGGAAGACCATTTTTTGGGGAGGAGGTTACACTACACAATTGACACATTTTCAAGACCACTTCATTCTCTTCATCTTTTCCTCTTTTTGGTCACTTTTCAATGTGTTTTTAGAGGAATAATTGGGGGATTCTCCTACAAATTTTTCTACTCATGTTTGTAATTTCATTTCTAGTAATGAGTTTCTAATCTTTTTAAGAATATTATGTTTTTCCTTATAAGTATTATTCTTTGATTTTGTTGTTGTTTCATTACATTGATTCACACTAAATACTTTGAAGTTATAATTTTAAAAGTGAAGATAAATCCTATATTTCTATAATAACTTGTGCTTAAATAGAAAATCTAATTCGAAAAAAATGATAGTTTGATAAATTTCTACTATCAATAAAACTTGAGAATCAATATACTTATAAATATTATTAAACTTATGTTTTGTGGATTCTAATACCTTGATAATCTTCTTCTTCCAACTTGTTTACAATTCCTATTTTATTATATATCTTGTCTTTAAATCATTTATTTTATTGTTCTTGATACAAAAACCCTCATCAATCCTTGGAGCTAGGTTAGAGTTTATTTAATATTGATTTAAAATAGTCTCTTTTTTATTTATTTTAGACAGCTCCCTTGGGTTCCACGTCATTGCTTACACGAACACTATACTATATATACGATTTGTGCCCTTGCGATTTGCATATTTAAAACATACCCATTTTAGGTCCATCACCTTTCTTTCTAGTTTTTTTAGCAGACTTGTTAACGTACATGAAATGAAATTATAATGATAAAATATACTAATGCCTATTAAAATAAAATAAGCATAAAATACATTTTAAATAATTTTTACCTGAATATGTCTATCCTAAACTTCATTAGTGGCACTAACTTGTCCAGTCACTGCATTGTATCCCATACGTGTTGGGGTTTTATGCCCTAATTAAAACCCAATTTATTTGTAATCTCATTTCTTATCAATAAAAGAATATAAATTATTTTTTTGACTTGATCAATCACTTTGCTTACATGTTTTATTTTCATGATTATTTGTTTAATATAAACTTCTATTAAATCCCGAGCATATAGCTAATCGTATTTATTGTGACATAATCATAGTGGAGAATAAATATGATTATATGTTCATATATAAGGTTGTCCTAAGATTAGTAAGTGCACATGATTTACACTGACTTGCCAATCTACGATATGATCTACTTACAATATGTTCTTTCTAGAACATTAGGAAAGTAGATAAGATTGTGTTGACCCTCGTTTTGGTCAACTGACACGGAGTCAAATGCTTGATGTGATGGAAAGTGTTGAAATAGATCCAATGGAAAAAACAGTAAATGACACAACAAATTATAGTGGTTCGGCCCCACGAATTGGTAATGACCTACGTCCACTTAAGCTATTATTAATATTAGTTCTCAAAGGAGTGATCAAAGAACTATGGTTCTCTAAGTTTCACAAGCCTTAGATGGGTGAATAATACAATCAGAAGATAATAGCTCTAATTCTCTTGTAAAGCACAAACTTAACTCAGCCAAAAAAAAGTCTCTCTTCCTCCTTGAGCTATTTCTTCTCTATTTATAGGCTCAAGGAGGATTACATAAATTTGTTACAAATATTCTTTCCTAAATAATCGGATACTCAGGAATTATGGGAGATAATCTCGGATATGATTATAAGTGTACAAGATCTTCTTAAAACATACGGAGTATACGACCAAGTTGGTCGTATATAAAACCCAGATGTTGTGTTAGGGGAGCCTCCCTGGTCGATATTCAAACAATACATTTGCCAGGTGTCAGCCACATGTTAAAAATGTCTGCCACGTCATCTATGCCTATTTTTTTGGATAACATTTGCCCCCCAAGTTTATTTATTGCGACCAACAATAAGTAAATTTAGGAAAACAACCTTTCATATGCCCCACAAAATCTGTCAGAGCCCTCGTGCGTTCTTGAAAACCATGTCCTAATCATGTCTAATCAAGCCTTTTCATTTTTCAAGAAACCACCCCGACGGCTGTTACACTCCCCCATGCTTCGAAAAAGGGAAATAATGATTATTACTTTTTGTCACACTTCAGCTTCTATAAGTAACCCTCTCATTCACCTTTTAACCTTTTACTCGCCATTTTCTGCCAAGAACTCTCAAGAACTCCAACCCAGAACTCAGATCAAAGGCCTCCTGTCACTTTGCTTAAAGGTTCTTTGTTTGCAAACTCAAAGCCGTCCCATTTCAGAATCTCCAACCTTCATCCAGGTAATTTTCTTCGTCTTTTAAACTCTTGGAGATGCCATGCATATTGCTTTTGAGTTCTGAAACTTCTTGCGTTCTTGAGTAGAAATTTGTGAGGGTTCTATATATGCTGTTAATGCTTGACAGGGTAGTGTATTTTTGCTCTATTTAAGTTAAGAATTAGTTTGATAGTCAGGATCATAGGTTTAGGGGGTAAAATCGACGTAAAAATTTGATTTTTAGGCTAGTTGAAAAACTGAGTTTTTCCCGCCCCTTTGGAGTTGAAAAAGTTTCTTTTTAGAAAACTCTTTACTTTCACTTTTTGATTCGCTTTTCAAACTGCTAGCATAAAACTTAGTGTTTCGGTTAGAATGCTGCTGGTCGATAGACGCGAGCAACGTTATTCCAACTTTCAACATAGGTTCCCAGGCTGTGCGTCTTATCTCCTCCTTTGTCTGTTTGCAGTTCATATGCAAGACCCGTGGGGAGGAGAAAGACCCATCGACAATGATCTCTTAGTTCAACTACTTGAAGATGAAGAACAACCTTCGACTCTAATATCAGATACTTTTTCCCGCCTTAACCTAAACACTTCCCCAGTTTCAACCCAAAATATGGCTCGTACCAAAACTAAAGCTCGAAAAAGAAAAATCCCAACACTTCTCATCAGTCTACTGCTGATGCTCCCTCGACCAGTGGTCGAGACGAAAATGTCCCTGATCCAAATGTGCAAAGGCATGCCCGCCCTCGACACGCTACTTTGCCGAATGTCGAGTGGCATGTAGTTTCTGAAAGTAGGGTGACGATCAGAATGATCGCCAACTACTTAAACAAATACAATCTGACAGGGGTGACCCTAGTCAAACCAAACCCAGACCAAAGGGCTAATCTGCCTGGAGGTGCTTACAGTGCCTGGTCGCGGTTTCATATTGAGGCAGGAGCCACTTTGCCTCTTCATGCATTCTTTCAGGGGGTGGCCAACAACTTCGGAGTTGCCCCCTTCCAAATTACCCCAAACAGATGTAGAATGCTTGCTGTACTCTATATCCTATATAGCCAGAAAAAATGGCCCGCGCCGTCGCCACATGAGGTCAACTACTTGTTCGACCTCAAATCTAACCCCAACCAAGAAGGCACGAGGTTTTTCCATCTTTGTCATCAGGAAACCGGGTGCACTTTCCTGACTGATACCATCCATATCTCCAACGTGGGGAGGTACTACCAGGAGTACTTCCTTATGCCTGACCTGGTCGCTGACAACTTGGCTTTCACACGAGGAGGTAATATTTTCACACCGCTGGCTTCTTCACTTAGTGTTTTTCCACCACCATGTCTTGAACTTTCAATGTGTTTCAGGCCCGTGGCTGCGACCAAACCCAACTCCAGGGATGGAGTCAAGGGCGGCACTCTTAGCCAGCATGTCAGATGCTGAGAAGAGTGTTAAGAAATTAGTTACAGAGGCTAACCTTAGGCTGGCTAGCCTCTGGGACTCTCAACCAAGTGTGAGTGGGCCTTCGGCAGGGAGTGCTCGCGCCGAAGCATAACCCGAGCAGCAACCCCGAATGTCTCCTTCGCGGAGGAGATCAACTGGTGTTACGATCAGGGAACTTGCTAGTACTCTTTGAGTAGAGAGGCCTTCGGCTCCCAAAGAAAAAGGAAAAGGAAAACAAAAGGCCGTCGAGCCTGTCGAACTCTCCGATGACTCGTCGGACGACAACGGTATAGTAATCTCGCTTTTAAACAATTTGCCAATTCCCTGCCATCTGTTCGACGGGGACGACAATTTTAAATATGCTCCACACTTAGGGCCAGACTTCTTCGTATCAAAGAATGAATATAAGACTAGTAGAGTCTGTAGTGTAGTGACCAATAGTAATAGCTCGGGTATTGGACTTTGCAATCCTCTTTGCTCCTCTTTCTGATGTAATGTGTTTGGCTATTCATGCTATCTCATGGCTCGACTTTGTTTTTGCTTTTCAGCTATGGACTCCACCAACGTCTTTGATCTTTACAGCAATCCAGAGGCTGCTGCAACTTCTCCAAGTAAAAAGAAAGCTAGCAAGAACATGCTGGGGAGAGCAGTAAGGCGCCTGCGGCGAAGAAGGCTCGGGATGCAGGCCTTCCGGAGGAAGGGCCTTCTACCACCGCGACTCCGTCTTCCCCCTGCAAGCAGCAGACTCCATCTGTTGCGGCCGGGTCAACTCCTTCTCCTGCCGCCCCATCCGATCAAACCCAGCAGAAAGGTCCTGATTCGACTGAGAACCTGATGGTTGGACGCTCCTTTAGACTGATCAAGGAGAGGCTGACCAAAGTTGCCAAGCATGACCATTACTGAGCAGCAATGGCAGCCACGGAGACGATGGACGTCGACCCGATTCTGAACCGAGCCCTGAATGAGTTCACCAGCGTAAGTTGTTTCCTTTTGTGAAATCCGGTTTTCGACCTTTAATTGTTTGTTTAATATTTGTCCTGAATGCAGGCCATGGTAACCCTCATCGCTGGCCGCATCCGCCTGGGTGCCATTGCCGAGGAGGCCAAGACCTCAGACCAACGACACGAGGAGGAACTCAAAGCTGCCGAGGCTCGATACACTGATCAGCTGGCGGCGGTGACTGTAGAAAAGGCCAAACTGGAAAAGGAGTTGGAGGAGAAGAAAAAATCTTTGGAGAAAGCCCGCAAGTCGAGGGACCAATATAAGGAGTCCAACCGCTCTAATTATAAGGTGGCTAAGCAGCTGGAGCTAGACTTGATCGCGAGCAGGCTTGAAACCAAGGACATAGAGGCCCGAGCCAAGGCTTTGGAGGAGACTAATGCTGCCAACTGAGAGAGGTACAAAAATGCCACTCTGAGGTGCTTCTATGAGTTCTGGAAGCACAATCAGGGTGCCAATTTTGACTACCTTCCTGAGAACACAAGGGAAGCTGAGCTGGCTCGTTGCGCGGCTCAACTGGCTGAAGAAGAGGGATTGAGGGTCCCTGCTTCCCCCGAAATCTCGTTGGCCACCGGGATGGAGGGTGCAGACAATGAAGCCATTGACCAAGCCCCTCCTCAGGATCCTCCAGCTCCTCAAGCTCCATGATCTTTTTTTTTTTTATTATTATATTTCTTCTTTTTTCTTTTTAACTACACGACCTACGGGTCGTGATGTAAAGACAATATAATTTTTCTTTGGTTTTTGCTGCACGGGCAACTTTTACTTTTACTTGAACAATTACATCCGAGCAGTACTGCTCGCGGTGTAAAAGGATTCCTTTGACATTATAATATTTCTGCTTTATTATAACATCTGTTCGCATGACCGAACCTAGCATAGTACTTTGGCTTGATTTTTCAAAATATAAATTTTGAAAAATATTCTAAGTACCGGAGTATGCTTTCACTTATTTTGTTCATGTGTTTACATACCTCTTGGTATGCTTTTCTATCGATGCACCTTATATGCCTCCCAAGTGATCGAGGAGCTTTAGGTCCTTGGTCACTTGCCTTAACCACGACCTGTACGAACATTACTGCTCGGTATAAAATGTAAAACTTATAATACAGCAAAACAACACACGTAATGAACAAATACTTGTAAAAAATTACAAAGTTTGGCAAGAATGACTGGATGCGCATAGTCCCTTATAAATCTTGTATTTAAATGGACTAAACATGTCTTTACGAGTGATCTTTGAAAGATCTTACACTTATAAGCGATTAGCCATATAACATGACTAACCCCTTTTCAAAACTTGTAAAAAGTAAAAATTAATACAAGCGAGTCCTTTAAAAAGGACTATTTATTGATAATACATGCGCAGGTGTTCTCCATTCCAATAACGCGGAACGAGATCTCCATTTAAGCGTGCAAGTTTATAGGTGCCTGGATGAAGGACTTCTTCAATCTAGTAAGGTCCTTCCCAGTTTGGTCCGAGTACTCCAACAGCTTGGTCGCAGGTGTTTAAGAAAAATCATCGAAGTACTAGGTCTCCGACGTTGAACTTTCTTTCTTTTACTTTGGAGTTAAAATATCGAAAGAATTTTTGCTGGTACGCAACTACTCGGAGTTGGGCTTTTTCTCGTTTCTCCTCGAGTAGGTCTAGGGACTCCATTAACAGCTAGCTATTCTGATCCTAGTCGTATGTGATTCTATGATGCGAGGGCGGATCTAACTCAACAGGAAACATAGCTTCATACCCATATGCTAAGGAAAATGGGGTATGACCTGTTGCTGTTCGGTGAGACGTTCTATACGACCAGAGTACTTCAGGCAGCTGTTCGAGCCATGTTCCTTTAGCTTCCTCAAGCCTTTTCTTCAGGGTATCCTTCAATGTCTTATTTACTGCTTCGACTTTCCCATTTTCTTGTGGATGAGCAACTGAAGAAAAGCTCTTGATGATTCCATGCCTTTCGTAGAAGTCTGTGAATAGGTCACTATCAAACTGGGTGCCATTGTCAGAGACAATCTTTCTGGGCAATCCATATCGACAAACAATGTTCTTGATGACAAAGTCAAGCACTTTCTTTGTCGTTATGGTAGCGAGTGGCTCAGCCTCGACCCATTTGGTGAAGTAGTCGACCGCCACAACTGCGTATTTCACTCCACCTTTTCCTGTTGGCAAGGACCCGATTAAATCTATACCCCACACTGCGAAGGGCCATGGACTTTGCATCTGTTTTAATTCATTAGGAGCTGCCCGTGGGATCTTGGAAAACCTCAGACACTTGTCGCATTTGCGCACAAACTCCATCGAGTTTTCATTCATGGTCGGCCAGAAATAACCCTGCCTTAGAATCTTCTTTGATAAGCTCTGCCCCCAGCGTGATCTCCACAGAAGCCTTCATGTACCTCCTTCATCAGTTCTTTAGCCTTTTCTGGTGTAACACACCTGAAGTGGCATTGAGTATCCTCTTCGGTATAGAACCCCATCGACCAGGATATACCTAACAGCTTGTCTCTGAAGGGTCCTGGCTTTGTTTCTATCTGCTGGTAGTATACCGCTCATGAGATACTCCAGGTATGGTGCCATCCACATATCTGCTAACCTGACCTCCATATTGGTTTCTTCTGCTCGTATGCTTGGCTCATGCAGCCGTTCGACTGGCACTATATTTAAAGTGTCAGCATCTTTTGCCCTCGCAAGCTTGGCTAGGGCATCTGCGTTTGAATTTTGATCTCGAGGTATTTGCTGGAGGGTATATTTTTCAAATTGCGCCAACAGATCTTTAGTTTTATTCAGACAGGCCACCATTTTCAGACCTCGTGCCTGATACTCCCCTAAGACCTGATTCACTACCAGTTGTGAATCACTGTAAATATCCAACACTTTAATGTTCATGTCTTTGGCTAACCTTAACCCAACGAGTAGGGCTTCATACTGGGCTTCGTTGTTCGAAGCGGTGAAATCAAACCTAATTGCGCAGTGAAATTGATGCCCTTCCGACGTTATCAATATCACTCCTGCTCCTGTGTGAGATTCGTTGGACGATCCGTCTGTGAATAGCTTCCACGAAGGAGCTTCAACTTGAGGCTCAGGCGCACTAGGCTTTTCACCCTGCTCGACGTCTGAGGGTTCAGTGAATTCAGCAATGAAATCAGCCAAGACTTGTCCTTTTATCGCTGCTCACGGTGAGAATGTGATATCGAACTGCCCGAGTTCGACTGCCCATTTCAACAAACGACCAGCAACTTCCGGCTTTTGTAGAACCTGCCGAAGGGGCTGATCAGTCAAGATTGTGATTGGATGGGCTTGGAAGTAAGGACGTAACTTCCTTGAGACCAAAATTAGGCAATAGGCTAATCTTATGATGGGAGGATATCTCAACTCGGCTCCGATTAACCTCTTGCTCACATAATACACCGCCTTTTGTACGCCTTCCTCTTCTCTCACTAGCACCGCACTAGCAGCATATTCGGTGATCGCCAGGTACATGAGCAAAGTTTCCCCATCTATAGGCTTTGATAAGACGGGAGGCTGCGCCATGTGGGCTTTTAAGGCTTGGAAAGCCTCTTCGCAGTCTTCAGTCCACTCGAACTTCTTGTTGCCCCTAAGTAGATTAAAGAAAGGGACGCACTTATCCGTTGATTTTGAAATAAATCTACTGAGCGTGGCAATTCTTCCAGTCAAACTTTGCACATCTTTAATTTTTACTGGAGATTTCATATCGATCAGGGGTCTGATCTTTTCGGGATTAGCTTCGATTCCTCTCGAATTAACGAGGAATCCCAAGAACTTCCCTGATCCAACTCCGAAGGAGCACTTGAGAGGATTTAGCTCCATCTGATATTTATTCAAAACATTGAAACACTCTTGTAAATCCTTCACATGTCCTTCTGCCTTTTTTGACTTTACCAGCATGTCATCAACTTACACCTCCATGTTTACTCCGATTAACTCCTTAAACATGTGGTTAACTAGTCGCTGGTAAGTTGCACCAGCATTTTTCAGTCCGAAGGGCATTACTTTGTAAAAGTATAGCCCTGTATCGGTCCGAAAGCTAGTGTGATCCTCGTCAGGGGGATGCATACTAATCTGATTGTATCCTGAGTATGCATCCATGAAAGAGAGGATCTCATGTCCTGTAGTTGCATCGACCAGCTGGTCGATCCTTGGGAGTGGGAAGCAATCCTTAAGGCAGGCTTTATTAAGGTTTGTGAAATCCACACAGGTTCGCCATTTGCCATTAGGCTTGGGAACCAGTACTGGATTAGAGACCCATGATGGATAAAGTGCCACCCTGATGAACCCATTCTCCTTTAGTTTTTCAACTACTTCTTTTAAGGCTTTCGATCTCTTTATCGAGCAGCCTTCTTTTCTGTTGCACGGGTGGAAAGCTTTTGTCGACGTTTAGGACATGGATGATGACTGCAGGATCTATCCCAGCCATATCTTTATGTGACCAGGTGAAAACTTCCTGGTTCTTCCTAAAAAATTCCACCAGTGCGTGCTTGGTTGTTGCTTCCAAATTTTTGCCGACCTTTACAACTCTGGTCGGAAACTCTTCATCAAGCTGGACCTCCTCAAGGTCCTCGAACGGTCCAACATCTTCCTCAAAATCCCCAAAGCGAGGATCTAAGTCTCTATCCTCACTTTGGGCAACACCCTATTTGGTGACTCCATCACCGGATTGGGCTTGTATATCAATGGCCATCTGCAACCTTTCTGGGGGAGCGCTCCTTGACATTCCCTTCTTGGCCTTAGTAATTGAGGCATTATTGCACTCCCTTGCTTCCCTATGGTTTCCCAACACGCATTCTACTTCTGCGTCTGTTGGGAATTTCATGGCTAGGTGCCATATTGAGGTGATGGCTCGAAGGTCAACCAGTATGGGTCTTCCAATTACAGCATTGTAAACCGAAGGAAAATCGACCACTATGAAAGTAGTAAGTAATGTCCTGGTAGCGGGTGCTGTACTTGCTGTTACCGGAAGCCTGATTGACCTTGCTTGAGCAAGTCCTTCACCAGAGAAACCGTAAATTGTTTGGTTGCAGGGCTCCAAGTCCTTGACGGACAACTTCATTCGTTCCGGCGAAGATTTATATAGGATGTTAACTGAACTTCCTGTATCGACCAGCACTCTCTTCACCATCATGTTGGCAATTTGAACATCCATGACCAACGGATCGGAATATGGGAACCGGACATGCTGGGCGTCGCAATCAGAGAAGGTTATTTCACCATCCTTTAACCGAGCCTTCTTTGATGCCCGATCCTCCACAGTCATCATCTCGATGTCCTGGTCGTTGCGTAGGGTCCAAGCATATCGTTCCCTTGCCTTTCCGCTATTTCCCGCTAGGTGCGGGACTCCGCATATGGTGAGTAAAGTGCCGGCCACGGGGTCAGGCTGCAAAGGTGGCGAGCATTGGCGTGCAGGCGCCTGCTCATTTCCACATGGAGCCTCTCGTTGGGAAGCCCCCGAGGCTCGTACGTATCTCCTTAAGTGTCCTTGTCTAATAAGGAACTCGATTTCATCTTTCAGCTGGTTGCACTCGTTCGTATCGTGTTCGTAGTCATTGTGAAAATGACATAACTTGGTGGTATCTCTTTTCGAAATATCCTATCGAATGGCTGCGGGTCTTTTGTAAGGCACACTAGAACTTGTGGCCTAATACACCTCTGCTCAAGACTCGACAAGGGCAGTGTAGTTGGTGAACCTTGGTTCATAACGATTGCTCTTGGCGCGCTTGTTCTCGGAAGTAGAGGGTTCGCTATGGGGCCTCTTCCCCCCATTCTTTCCGTTGCCATTCCCATTGCTTTTGCCGTTGCTGTTGCCATTGGGCTTTGACCCATTGGCAGCTTTGGCAGGGTCTTCAGTCCCCTTATCTTTGTTTGGGGTCTTTCCCTCGCTGGCAATGGCATCCTCGAGCTTGATGTATCGATCAGCTCGATCCAAAAATTCTTGGGTAGTTTTAACCCCATGCTTCCTGAGGCTACTCCAAAGAGGTGTACGACGCTTAACTTCTGCGGTTAGGGCCATCATTTTGCCTTTGTCTCCCACTGTTTTGGCTCCAGCAGTTGCTCGCATAAAATGCTGGACGTAGTCTTTCAGTGGTTCTCCTTCTTGCTGGCGTATCTCGACCAGCTGGTTTGCCTCAGTTGGGTGCACACGACCTGCATAGAATTTTCCGTAAAACTCCTTTACGAACATCTCCCAAGATACAATACTAGCAGGAGGGAATATAAAGAACCACTCTTGTGCAGCATCAGAAAGTGTTGCTGGGAAGATCCTGAATCGAGCGTCTTCAGACACCTTTTGAATGTCCATCTGTATCTCAAACTTGTTGACATGAGATACCGGGTCACCATACCTGTCAAAGTTTGGAAGTGTGGGCATTTTAAACTTGCTAGGAGTTTCTGCCACAACAATCCTTTGGACGAAAGGAGTGCCCCTTCTCCTGTCGTACTCGATGTGAGATGTTCTTCCCCCGACCAGCTGTTGCACTGCTTGGTTCAGGGCATCTATCTGGGCCTGAACGACTTCAGGAATTTCTAGGGCCTCTGGTGCCGGGGGAATGTACTCATCATGTCATTCTCGGCGGTCGTTGAATACATCCCTTAAGTCGACGTCTCTTCGCCGTTGCTCGCTTGCTCCGAGCTGGTTAAAGAAGTTGTTTTGTCTGAGGTGCCCCCCAGCGTTACGTCTCGCTTGTTGGTCTTCTCTAGGTGGTGGGTTGCTGCCTCTACCTCTCTCCTCATTCCTCCGACCAGCATTCCCTCTGCCTGAGTCGACCTCATTGTTGCCATGCTCATCTCTGAACCTCGATTGGCTATGGTGAGACTGACTGTCTCCTCAGTTTCCTCCTCGGGCTGGAACTTCGCGAGCGTTAGGGGGAAACCTGCACTGGTCGGTAGGTCCCCATGCATTATCATGCCGTGGAGGGCCCTTGACCGCAGAGCCTGTCTCGGAGTTCCTTCTGTTCCCAGAAGGACGCTCTCCCTTGCTCGGTGGGTGCGGCTCTTCACCCCCCTTGGCGTCTAGGGCTGCGGGGTTGCTGCCCGACCCTATTCTGCCTTGGCTGTGGGGGATTTCCTCGACGAGCCTGGGATGGAGGTTGCATCTCAGGATCCCTAGGTGGGACATCATCCTGAGGCATTGGTGGCTGCTCCGGCCTTTGAGGGCTCGTTGGCTGGATTGGAGGGCTAGGATTGGGACCCCTTTGAGGTGGCCCATTCGAGGGTTGATCAGGATGCGAGGCAGGTGCAGCCTGATTCCTAGCCAATTGCAAGGCTGCTTCGAGGGCTGCCATGGCCTCCCTTTGACGACGATCCATCTCCGCCTGTCTTTCACTCAGCTCTTACCGCTGACGCTCTATTTCTTGTTGCTGTCGCGCCATAGTCTCTGCAGCACTTTCTTGACTAGCCCTCAGATTGGCCAATTCATCTTGCAATACTCCCAGAATATTTCTAAGCATTTCGGAGTCCAGTTCCTCCTCATCAAACTCCAAGTGTGGCTCATCCTCAGCCACGTTCGGAGGAGGAGGTTGGGATGGTGCAGCGCCAGCCACCTGCCTAGTCTTCTTGGTTGTCTTTGCCATTAGTACTTCAACAACCTCGTCTCAAGCACTCAATGAAAGCACCAGAATGTTGACCCTAGTTTTGGTCAACTTTCACGGAGTCAAATGCTTGATGTGATGGAAAGTGTTGAAATAGATCTAATGGAAAAAATAGTAAATGACACAACAAATTATAGTGGTTTGGCCCCACGAATTGGTAATGACCTACGTCCACTTAAGCTATTATTAATATTAGTTCTCAAAGGAGTGATCAAAGAACTAGGGTTCTCTGAGTTTCACAAGCCTTAGAGGGGTGAATAATACAATCAGAAGATAATAGCTCTAATTCTCTTGTAAAGCACAAACTTAACTCACCCATAAAAAGTCTATCTTCCTCCTTGAGTTATTTCTTCTCTATTTATAGGCTCAATGGGGATTACATAAATTTGTTACATATATTCTTTCCTAAATAATCGGATACTCAGGAATTATGGGAGATAATCTCGGATATGATTATAAATGTACAAGATCTTCTCAAAACATACGGAGTATACGACCAAGCTGGTCGTATATAAAACCCAGATGTTGTGTTAGGGGAGCCTCCTTGGTCGATATTCGAACAACACCTTCGCCAAGTGTCAACCATGTGTTAAAAATGTCTGCCATGTCATCTATGCCTATTTTTTGGATAACAGATTGGATGTATTTGTTACATCAGACTGGACCGATATTGACAATAGACAGGATAAGTAAGCATACCGTTATTATCTATTCTAGTCATATCATATAGTTGACCATTGGTCAATTAATTCTCAATTCTGAGTGGTTATTATTCTAACTAATTGTATTATTTGAGTTCTTTAACTTGTTTGTTGCCAGCTTACCCCACAGACTAGCCCATACTTACATCTTGGGAACTCGGTAGTATAATTGAGTGGGAGTGTTAATCATAGATATGAACATCTATAGCTTCTGATGAAGAAGTGAAACGATGATTTCCTTTTAGTTTGGTTTGAGATGCTAAATGATAGAGATCTCATTTCAGTAATTAATATTATTTTATTGAAATATCATTACAAGGAACTAAGTGTTTTAAGGATAAAATACAATGAGGGGTAAAACAATATTTTATTCCCATCTCATTGTCGACCGTCTATAGAGGATTGAGTGACAATTATTTTTGTAACAATGGATAATTAATAACGTATCTATATTGCTTATAGAGTGTTCTATGAATTCAAGAGTGCAATTCTGAGTCTTCAGTGGAGTCACAAGGAATTAATAAGTTAGTAAATTTATTTGTTAGATTTATGATACTTATTGAAGCTTGATTTCATAGGCCCATGGTCCCCACTGTACCTTGGATAAAGTCATCTAGATAGTCTCAATTAATTGATTTAATTATCAATTAGAATTATCAAAGTTGACTAGTGTAACGTCCTAAACTCTAGGGACCGTTACGGTGTGCCTTATAAACAGGGCTAAACTCGCTAATTGAGTTATTTGGCCATAATCGTGTAACTAAGTATGATTAGCGGGTTAGAGATTAAAATTTTTGGTTAGGATATAACGTTTCACTAAAATGTTTACTGTATACATTAGGATCCCAAAAATATAATATAATGGTCTATTACAAGAAAATATTTAAAACCAGCCGATCTAAGCGGCAAAACAGAGTTTAACCCTAGTTCCTCTTTCAACCCTCGGTCGTGGCGGTCGAGCAGCCGCATATGTACACATCGTCACCTAAGCTCTCCAACTCAAGGATGGTCCAGTTTTTTTTTGCCTTTACCTGCACCACATAGCACCCGTGAGCCGAAGCCCAGCAAGAAAACTCAATATGCTCATGAACAGTAATAACATGTCATCAAATCATAAGGCACACGCCTTGCAAATATAGCCCTATTTAAGCAGGCAAATAAGTTCACGTAATGATGGGTATCCAGAATAAGGAATCCTGCCCTCCTGAGTGGATGACTATCAAGTCAATCCTAATCAGATAAGTTATTTAACACTGGTGGTTCCGGTAACCATGCTGGGCTTATAGCCCTAAATAGAAGGGTGACAGTTGTAAAAGTCACTAAGGTGGGTTCCGTTCCCTTTATAAATAAGTACTCCTTTCACTAGCTTAAACAAGATAGGTATCTGGTGAAATAGTCACCAGCATAAACCTACCGAGTAGATAAGTGATCCTTTCACTAGATTAAACAGGTCGGTCCAGCATTAATGCTCCTAGAGTCATTCAACGCTGATATCGATTAGATCTAATCTTTTATCGGCTCTGCGTTCATGACCCTTATGCCATTTCTGACTCTTAGTTCAGTAAAACGCGACCAATGTTCAATCCGTTGTGAACTTGACTAGTAAGTCACAACTTCACAGATGGATCTGACACCATTGCCGATTCTGACTAGTAAGTCAGTGCCACACACAAGTAAGCAATGCTACAAGGCATATATCATATGTCAAATATCCGAACACAGGGGATTCAACATGCTTACTTAACAATTGCTAGTACAATTAGGACCATGCATAAGGATAGAGACTCAAGCTATGATCAGTCACATATTTAATATTCATGGCATGCCCTAACCACATGTTTCTCGTGCATCACATGCATCACACTTAAACACTCGACATGACTCAATAATTACCATGCATGTCATATACAGGGTGCAGTTTTCTTATCCCTGGTTCGAGCGAGAAATAACAATTGAACGGCCCTTGAGAATGACCAATCCTTTAATCCCTTCATGGTCACCTATTCATAACCAAATATGAGACTCCATCAATAAAATCAATAATAAAGGTTCCCGGACCAAGACCTAGCCTCCGAGACATCAAATCCCACCAAACCGGGTAGTAGGAACGATCCCGAGGCCTAAGGTTTGAGTCCCCAAGCCAAAAACTCAATTTTGGCCAAAAATGCTCTTAAGGGCCGCGACCCTACATCCACCATGCCGCGGCCCACTTCCCATACAAAGGCGCCAAACTCAAGCTCCTGCACCCTATGCCGCGACATTGCCTGGCCATCAGCCAAAAACCCCTATTTTCTCCCATCAAAACCTCGTTTTTCCCCCGCTTTTAATCCTTCCAAAACTTACCCAGACAGCTCCAAATCCAAACCAAGCATCCCCACAACACAATCAACATTCCCACAACAAAACCCAAGCTTTGAACCACCAAAAACCACACCAATTACTCAATTCTATAATCAAAAGTTCTAACTCAAAACTAACTTCAAAACAGAGTAAAAACCAGAAATTTCATGGCCGAATCTTACCTCAAGCTCAAGATTAAACCCCCTTTCAATGGCTGAACACAAGCCTAGAACCTCAACCCTTGATTCCCACACTTGAATCCTCAAACTTAGCTTCAAAATTCAAGAAGAAAAGAAGAAGAAAATGATGAACGGGTGAAGAGGAAGAAGGTGAAGGAGATGCTATATTTTTGCTTAAATTTCCACAACCTTCTCAAGTTATATCTATCCTTAGGGTGAAAAGACCTAAACACCCCTAGGCTTATCCTCCTTCCTTAACAGCCCCAAGGGCAAAATTGTCATTTCCCATCTAATCACGCTAATCATAATTAACGTCCTCCAATTCCCATTATTCCTAATATTCTCAAATGCTAATAAATCACATCCCATTACCCTTTAATTCCTGGCAATGTTCTAATCACCAAATTACCCCGAGACTCACCCCGAGCCCCGAAACTAACCCCGTTATGACCAGACCGATAACTTGCATTCAAAGATCGTCTCATGCCGAAAGACTCGAAAAAATCCACATATAATGTGGTATTATTCATAATTCACCCACATGCATGAAGATGCACAATTATGCCCTCAACGGGCCAAATTACCAAAATGCCCTTATAATTAAAAATGGACCCATATGCTTGCATTTATCATCATATCATAATATAATTCACATAAACATGCATATAATCACATAATAATATAATAAATCAATTATGGCCCTCCTGGCCTCCTAATCAAGGTCCTAAACCTTATTAGGAAATTTGAGGCATTACAACAAGGTCAATTTTGGATAGTTTCACAGAGTTATGTAATCTAGAGAAGAAAAGAGAAATTATGACAGATTTATTAATTAAGATAAATTGGTATATAAATTAATAAATAAGTTTAAATCAAGGTTTAAATTATAAATTATTAATTGATAAATGATTTAAATAATTATTTAATTAATTAAATTAATAGAAAATAATAGAGACCTTGATTTTAAGGCCAATGGGCTTATAATTAAATGAGAAATTTCACGGGCCTAAAGCCCATGAGAATTTCGACCTAGGGCTGATAATTGACTATTATTTTATTGATTTTTTAATTAAATAAATGACCTAATTGAGTCTATAAAAGGAATGCTAATTGAGAGTTGAAAACATATGACAGACACACAAGTTTTCTGAGAAGATCAGAAGATCTAGTAGGTATTAGATTCTCTCTACAGCATAAGTCCTTTCCTAAGCCTCAATATTCTTCTCTCTTATTCTCTTTGTATCTATCTCATGTGTTGAGCATTGCCCACTCTAGTCTAGGTGATTCTAAGTATACTTTGGAAGCCTGTGAAGAAAATTGAAGAACCGCTCAGTCTCTTGGTGATACCCTGCGACAGAAAGGATACAAGGGTTAGAGAAACTGAAGGAATGACTCAATCATTCCACTGCACAATAATATACGTATTCTTATCATTATCTCTGTATGATTTCAATTTTAGAAACATGTTCTAGGTTATCTTATATTAATATGTTTAATATATGCTTTACATGAAAATAAACAAGATCCTGTATAAGTTTTCCCAACAACTGGCTTTAGAGCCTTAGTAATCTTTATTTTCATGCATGAATATGTTAAAAATTGAATTATTTGATGTGTTAAGTAATTGGATGAATTTCATGTTTTTATGAAGCATATTGAAATTTATGTGATTATTAGCAATTTTAGGTTATTTTGTTGTGTTTTCTATGCCATTAATTTTTATAAATGCTTTATTTTGTGTAAATCATGGTAAAAATTAATTAGAAAACAATTTTGGTTTGGAAAAATTGCACAAAAACATTTTCGAATTTTTTTTGCCTGGCTAACAGTTGCGTGCGCATCACCTCAGCCACCAGCGCGCGTCACTCGGCCGTCCCTCGACAGTTAGAAGAAATCTGCGTGTGCACCTGCAGCACTCGGTGACCCATATTTTTTTTATTATTTATTTATTTTTTAAATTAAAGAAAATAAAATTGTGAAATTGGTTTTTATATGTCAAATCCAAAATATCACATTTATTTTATCTTTTAAAAATGTTTTTAAAATAAGATTTTTTTGTTGTTTGATATTTAAAAATTAGATATTTTCTACAAAGATTCAAATTCAAATTTAAAAATAGGCTAGCAACTTATTTTTAAATCTTTTAATATATTAAAATATTAGGATTAAGATATCAGATATTAAATATATTTTCTTTTAAATACTTGTTATTTTTATTAAATCTTTATTTAAAAATATTAATATCTGTTTATTCTATAGTTTTTAATATTTAAATTATTTGAAATTTTTTAGTTAGATATTTTTATGGATATTTGAATTTGTTTAACTGCTTTGAGATATTTTAGGGTTGTTATAACTATTATTATTTTATTTTATTTATTTATTTATTTTTAAATGGTTAGAATATTTGCTTATAGTTGTAACAACACAATAAACTTTTTGAAAAATAGTTAAGATATTGATTTTAAAATTTAAAATTGGTTAAATTTTTAAAAATATCATTTTTTTCAACCAATTAATAAAATATTTTTTGATAAATGGGATTTAAATTAACTTTGGTTAATTGTTGATAAATCCTATTTAAATTAAATTAATATTTTTCAAAATGACCTAAACCAAGTTGATTATTGATGAATGAAATTTAAATTAATTATTGTTAATTGTTGATAAATTTAATTTAAATTGACTTATTTTTTGTAAAAATTTAATTGAATCAAATTTTGGATAAATTATAGGAAATTAATTGTGGTATTTTTTCAAATGAAATAAATTGTGGTATTTTTGCATAAAATTCATAGAATTGCTCATATAGTAACATGATTAGACCCATCCAATTATAACATGTTTGTTTGCATTATATGTGGTTTTTTCGTAATTGGGCTTAGATGCATATAGTGAGCCATATGTTTGCTTAATATATGGATTTTTCCAAATAAAATATTCATAAAATGATAGGTTTTATTTGGGCTCATTAGAAAATGTAAAATTTAAATTCCTCTCTTGTGAGCGGTTCAACTTGTGAAGGCCCATTTGCTTTGCAAGACTATAGTGGGCCTAATCAATTAATAACAATTAATAAAACAAACGTTTAAATTCCTGTCTTTTGGACCTTGTATAAAAGTAAAGGGGCCTTCGTAGTGGGAACGACATACTGGGAGCCCAATTGTTAAGGCCCATTTGCTTGAGTTGGACTTAATTATATAGGTTCATTATAATAGTTAAACCTAGATATTGATTAGCATCAAATTAATTCTAATTTAATTGAATTCGTTTCAATGTGACACTTTAGAATTAATTGAAAATTATAGGATTTTGGTTTTAAAAATTTAACTTTTCAATTTTTTGGAGAACCATAGCCATTAATTTTAAAAAATAAATAATAAAAATACTATTTTTAATTTTATAATGAGCTTATTTTATGAATTATATTCGATCTCCACCGTTGGTTTAACAAGGTCAATAGCTTAATGGGGCCTCAAGATGCTTTGATTCGCCCCCCTACGGAAGGTGTTCATTAGTTATTTTGACAATTGGTAGTTTTAAGTATGGTTGTGTCTACTCCCATCCTTTCTCAACTTTCTATGGAGAAACTCATTGGAGAAAACTTCCTTAAGTGGAAGCAGAACATCAACATTGTGTTGATTGGTGACAACTCCAAGTTCTTCATGACTGAGGAATCCCTGGAAGTTCCAGCTGAAGCAGCCATCAAGTCTGTGAGGGATAAGTATGAGCGTTGGCAGGCGGCTAACAACAAGGCGCGGTACTACATGTTGACTAGTATGGTCGACACTCTCAAGACAAAGATGGAGAATGTTGAGACGACGTACGAAATCATGGATCAACTCAAAGACATGTTTGGTGCCAAGTCAGAGCAGACTTGTTTTGAGGCCACCAAGAAATATGCTAATGCTCGGATGGCATCGTCTCCACACGTTTGTGATCAACTCAACTATGGTATGATGCAGCTCATGAACGAGGTTCAGACTTTCGAGTCTATCATGGGTGGACCAAGCAAAGGAGGAGAAAAGAAGACTACAGTTGCTACTGCTGATCCAGCTAAGGCTGAAGCTAACCAAGCTTCGTCTTCAAAAGCTGGAAACAAGAGAAAAGATGGACAAACACAACAACCCCAAGCTTGCAAAGGCTGCAAACACGAGTGCACAGAAGCCTAATGGAAAGAAAAAGAAAAACAAGAAAGGTAAAGGTAAGTGTTTTCACTGCAAAGAGAAGGGGCATTGGAAACAGGATTCTCCTAAGTTTCTAGCAGCGAAAAAACAAAGGTAATGATTATAGTTCATTTATCTTGCAAACATGTGTTTTAGAGAACGATAAATCCATTTGGATTATTAATTTTGGATCTACTAACCATGTTTGTAACTCTTTACAACTTCTTGAATCATGGGAGGAAATGGACGGAGGCGGCTTAAAGCTTAGAGTTAAAAATGGAGCGTTCGTTGCGGTCCAAGCTAGGGATCACAATTGTGTATTGCATGTTTTGAAAATGGGCTTTATATTCTGCGACCTAACAAACCCCTCGCTCTTAACAATGATTTATTCAAAGTAGCAAAACCTAGGACCAATAAACGTCGAAAGACCGATAATGATAACATGACATATTTATGGCACTTGAGACTAGGTCACATTGGCTATGATAGAATTCAAAGACTTACAAAGGACGGGCTTTTGATGGAACTCACCTTAAGTGAATTACCTGTCTGTGGATCTTTTCTAGAAGGCAAACTGACAAGGCGTCCATTCTCTGCAAAGGGTGATTGGTCCAAGAAAAAACTTGGACTTGTTCATTCATATGTTTGTGGACCTTTTAATGTACAAGCCAGGGGTGGTTTTGAGTATTTCGTCACTTTCATTGACGATTACTCTAGATACTCATGTCTTTACCTAATGCATAAGAAATCAGAAACATTTTCAAAGTTTCAGGAATTCCTAGCTATGACTCAAAACCAATTAGGTAAAACATTAAAGATCTTGCGATCTGATAGGGGTGGAGAATATTTGGATATGCAGTTCCAAGATCATTTAACTGAACTTGAGATTTTATCACAACTCACTACCCTGGGTACTCCGCAACAAAATTGTGTAGCAGAACGCCGAAACAGAACTTTATTGGAAATGGTTAGATGCATGCTTAGTTACTCAACTCTACCAACTTCATTCTGGGGATATGCAATTGAAACCGCGAATGACATTCTCAATGTCATGCCATCCAAATCAATCCAAAAAACACATTTAGAACGTTGGAATGGTCGTGAACCTAGTTTACGCCATTATAGAACCTGGGGGTGTCCTACCCACGTCCTGAGGAAAAAGGAGGGAAAGTTAGAACCGCGAACTGAAGTTTGCATGTTTGTTGGCTATCCTAAAGGTACTCAGGGTGGACTTTTCTATAGTCATTCAGAAAAGAAAGTGTTTACTTCTACGAATGCTACTTTTCTAGAAAATGACCATGTCTAAAACTTCAAACCGCGCATCAAAGTAGTTTTATAGGAGATGGTTGAAGAATTGACTACAACCAATGTTCCATCATCATCAACGTGAGTTGATGATGAAATTCCCACTCTTTATGTCCAACTGATGCAAGTTGATTTAAATGAAGAAAGTACCACTATTCTTGAGCAAACAGTCACAGAGCCTCGTCGTAGTGGGAGGCTTTCTAGGAACCTAGTTTGCTATGGTTTGGATGGTGAAACCAATATGGTTGTTGGTGACACTGGTGATGATGATCCATTGTCTTTCAAACAGGCAACGGCTAGTCCTGAAAAGGAACTATGGCTTGAAGCCATGAAACAGGAAATGGAGTCCATGTACTCAAATTCTGGCTGGGATCTTGTGGAAGCACCTAGTGACTTTAGGGCCATTGCGTGCAAGTGAATCTACAAGAAGAAACGAGGTGTTGATGGAAATATCGAAACTTATAAAGCTAGATTAGTGGCAAAGGGTTATACCCAAAGAGAATGCGTTGACTATGAGGAAACTTTTAGTCCGGTAGCCATGCTCAAGTCCATTCGCATCCTCCTATCCATAGCAGACACTCTCGACTTTGAGATATCGCAAACGGATGTCAAGACAGCTTTTCTTAATGAGATGCTTGATGAAGTCATTTATATGGATCAACCAGAAGGATTTAAAGTAGCTGGACAAGAAGGAAAAATTTGCAAGTTGAATAGGTCCATTTATGGACTTAAGCAAGCATCTCGTTCCCAGAATATTAGTTTTGATGAAATAATAAAAACCTAAGGCATTGATCAAAATATTGACGAGCCTTGTGTTTACCAACTAAAGGAAAATCAAATAGTGGTATTCCGTGTAACACCCCAATTTGCTAATAAGGTTTAGGACCTTGATTAGCGTGCCTGGAGGGCAATAAGTGGATTAACATGATAATATATGTGAATTTGAATGAATATGTGATTAGAATGCATGTTTAGTGGTATAAATATGCATGTGGACCCCGTTTGTATGCTAGGGGTAAATTGGTAATTTTAGCCCGCTGAGGGCATAAATGTGATAATTGTGTTATGTGATTTGTGCCACATGAGTGTGGTGATATTAATGTGATGCACGTCCCGAGAAGGTCCTAGGGAGCTAGTTAACTTAAAAGTCACAACGGGATTTTATACCCGGCTCGGGAGGACCCTAGGGGTATTTTGGGGATTTTTCCAAATGGAGTTTTTGTGAGTTAATGGTTATTGGTAATTGAGTAACTTGAGTAACCATTAGTAATTGTTGAGAGTAACAAGTTGTGATGGGAAAATGGTAGAATTGTAATAGAGATGAAATGACAAAAAGGGCCTTGGGGTTTAGTTAGAAAGGGGAATGGATAGAAGGGTAAAGTGGTCATTAGGCAAAGATTAGATAAGGTTCAGCTGAGGGAAAAAGGATTCACGTTTTACACTTAGTTACAATTGGGTTTATGCTGAAAATTGGAAGAAAACTAGAAGAGAAGAGGAAAGGAAGAAGGGGGCTGAAGTAGGGAGACCTAGGAGGAGAATCAAGGTGGTTAAGGCAATCAAGATTGTTCTAAGGTAAGAATTGTTCCTATTTTATTGAGTTTTAAGTTTGATTTTAGAAAGTAAGGATGAGAATTGAAAGGTAGTTATGGCTGGTTTTTCATGGAAAATTCAGTTTGGATAATCAAGGGGGAAGTGGCTTAAAGCTGGGATTGAGGTGAATTCAAGCTAAACTTTTGATTGAGGTAAGGGTTTTTATCATGTTTGAATTTCGTATCTGGTATGATTTGAGATTTTAGAGGCATGGATTATATTTTTCAAGCTCTAGTTTAGGTCTTAGAAGCCATGGTTTGAGTTTCTGAAATTTGAAACTCAAGAGTGGATTTTGAGTGTGATTGTGCAATTAGGTTTGTTTTTTTATGTTTATAGGTTGTTAAAGGGTTCATTTGGGGTTTTAAATTGATTTTGGGCCTTAGGTACTTGTTTGGGTTGAATTGGAGTTGTTTTGGCTTGGGAAAAATACAGGGGAAAACCCAGAAATCTGGGTTCGCGTAGGGGCGCCGCGGCGCAAGCTTGCATCAGGATTAGGGAGAAGCTTCTGGGCGCCGCGGCCCTTGATGGGAGTGCCGCAGCCCTAGGCTATTTTTGGACAGTTAAATTTTGCATTTTTAGGGCTTTTGCCCGGGGGCTTGGGGATGGTTCCAATACATTGTTTTAGGGAATTAGAGGTCCCGAGAGTTCGGGATTGGTTCCGGGAAGTGGTTTTGGGATTGGTTAGTATTAAAAGTGTTTTATATGTGTTGTGACTAGGATTTCGGAGAGGCTCGTGATAGAGGACCATGCTTGTGACCTTGGTGCATCGGAAAGCTCGGGATACAGGTAAGAAAACTGTAGCACCCGTAGAGCAGGGCACGGGCCCATAGTGTTGTTGCAGGGCATGGCCCTAAGTTGTGTTGTTGTTAGGATGTAGTCTTGTTGAGTTATATGTTTGTATGCTGTTTGAGAATGCTATATGTGGTTATAGCAGAATGACCGGCAAGGAGCCGGGAACGGCGAAGGGCCGAGAACGGCGAAGGCCGAGAACGGCAGTGGGTCGGGGAATATCACTTAGCACATGGAGTGCTTATGGTTAGGGTGAGACCCCAATGTATACATGTGATATCCTTACGGTGAGGACTGAGAACCCGGGCTTTGGTAACGCTTCCGGGACGGCATGGCCGTACTTGTTTAGTCTGATGGACTATCTGTTTTGTCTGTGGATTGTCTAATGTTGATTATATAATATGCATATGTTATGTGTTGTATGAGTTTTCTGGCTGGGCTTCGGCTCACGGGTGCTCTGTGTTGCAGGTAAAGGCAAAGAGAAAGTCAACCAGCCATGAGTACGGAGAGCGTGGGGGCGGCGCGTACATGTTTGGCCTGCCCGACTGCTTTGGTTGGGGGCATTTTGAGAAATGGCTGTATTAAACTATGTTTTTGATAATTAGTCATCTGTAAACCTATTTTGAATTGTAAATATTTTACAAACCTCGTTTTGGGATCCCGAATGTTAAACTCTTGAACTTTTAATGAAATAGAGTACTTTTAAAGATTACAGCCTTGACTTTTTGTTTAATCACACTTTCGTTCTAAAAACCTCATTTAGCGAGTTAATTGCACATTTTTAACCCACTTAGTAACGGCTCTAAGGTAGTGGGGCGTTACATTCCATGTTCATTATGTAGATGATATCTTACTCATTGGAAACAATGTTAAGAAATTGTTAGATGTGAAGAATTGGCTGAGCACTCGATTCCAGATGAAGGATTTGGGTGAAGCAAGTTATGTTCTAGGTATCCAGATCATTAGGGATAGAAAGAACAAACTCTTAGCTTTATCTCAAGCATCTTACATTGATAAAGTTCTTGAATGTTTCTCAATGAAAAATTCCAAGAAAGGACGTCTACCGTCCCACCAAGGAATTCATCTTTCAAAGAAGCAGTCTCCCCAAACTCCTGAAAAGGAAGATGTAATGAGAAAAGTTCCTTACGCATCTGCAGTTGGAAGTCTGATGTATGCTATGTTGTGTACTAGACCAGATATTTGCTATGCAGTGGGAGTAGTGAGCATGTATCAGTCAAACCCAGGACCAGAACATTGGATAGTAGTTAAGAATATTCTGAAATATTTAAGGCGAACTAGGGATTATATGTTAGTCTACAAGGATGGTGTTTTGAACCCTGTTGGCTACACTGATTCAGATATTCAAATTGATGTCGATGACATGAAGTCTACTTCTGGAATGGTGTTTACTCTTGGGGGTGGAGCTGTGATATGGAGAAGCGTAAAGCAGTCTGCGGTCTTAGATTCCACCATGGAGGCTGAGTACATAGCTGCGTCAAAAGTAGCCAAGTAAATAGTCTGGCTAAAGAAGTTCTATTCAGATCTTGGTCTTATTCCAGAAATGGATAAACCACTTGTGTAGTATTGTGACAATACAGGAGTGATAGACAACTCGAAAGAACCTCGTAGTCACAAGAGGAGTAAGCATATAGAAAGGAAGTATCACATAATTCGAGAATATGTGGCCAGGGGAGATGTGACGGTTATGAAGATTGCATCTGAACACAATCTTGCAGATCTATTTATGAAGACATTACCAGAAGTTGCATTTGATAAGCATATCAAGGAGATGGGATTAGTAGAATTAAGGAATTAGTTTCAATTAGTGTAAGTGGGAGTTTGTTGGGGTTTTATGCCCTAATTAAGACCTAATTTCTTTGTAATCTCATTTATTATCAATAAAAGAATAAAAATCATTTTTTGACTTGGTCAATCATTTTGCTCGCATGTTTTATTTACATGATTATTTGTTTAATATAAACTTCTATTAAATCTTGAGCATATAGATAATCGTATATATAGTGACATAATCATAGTGGAATATAAATATGATTACATGTTCAAATATAAGTTAGTCCTAAGATTAGTCAGTGCACGGTATTTACACTGACTTGCCAATCTACGATATGATCTACTTACACATTGTAGTGTAATGTTCTTTCCAGAACATTAGCAAAGTAGATAAGACTGGATGCATTTGTTACATCGGACTGGACCGATATTGACAGTAGATAGGATAAGTAAACATACCGTTATTATCTATTCTGATCATAGCATATAGTTGACCATAGGTCAATTCAATCTCAATTCTGGATGGTTAGTATTCTGATTGATTGTATTATTTGAGTTCTTTGACTTGTTCGTTACCAGCTTACCCTACGGACTAGCCCATACTTACATCTTGGGAACTCGGTAGTATAATTGAGTGAGAGTGTTAATCATAGATATGAACATCTATAGCTTTTGATGAAGAAGTGAAACGATGGTTTCCTTTTAGTTTGGTTCGAGGTGTAAAATGATAGAGATCTCATTTCAATAATTAATATTAGTTTACGAAAATATCATTTACAAGGAACTAAGTGTTTTAAGGATAAAATACAATGAGGGGTAAAACCATATTTTAGTCCAATCTCATTGTAGACCGTCTATAGATGATTGAGTGACAATTATGGTTGTAACAATGGATAATTAATAACGTATCTATATTTCTTATAGAGTGTTCTATGAATTCAAGAGTGCAATTCTGAGTCTTTAGTAGAGTCACAAGGAATTAATAAGTTAGTAAATTTATTTGTTAGATTTATGATAACTTATTGGAGCTTGATTCCATAGGCCCATGGTCTCCACTATACCTTGGATAAAATCATCTAGATAGTCTCAATTAATTGATTTAATTATCAATTAGAATTTCAAAGTTGACCAGGTCAATTTTGGATAGTTTCACAGAGTAATGTAATTTTGAGAAGAAAAGAGAAATTATGGAAGATTTATTTATAAAGATAAATTTGTGTCTAAATTAATAAATAAGTTTAAATCAAGTTTCAAATTATAAATAATTAATTTGATAAAATATTTAAATAATTATTTAATTAATTAAATCAATAGAAAATAATACAGGCTTTGATTTTAAGTCCAATGGACTTATAATTAAATGAGAAATTTCACGGGCCTAAAGCCCATGAGAATTTCGACCTAGGGCTGATAATTGGCTATTATTTTATTGAATTTTTAATTATATAAATGACCTAATTGAGTCTATAAAAGGAATGCTATGTGAGAGTTGAAAACAGATCACAGAAAGACTATCTGGCAGAAAATCAAAAGATCTATTCTTGATGCTCTAGGTTTTAGATTCTCTCTACAATATAAGTCATTTCCTAAGCCTCAATATTCTCTTCTATTCTTCTTCTTATTGTATCTATCTCATGTGTTGAGAATTGCACACTCTAGTCTAGGTAATTCTAAGGATACTTTGGAAGGCTGTGAAAAAAATTGAAGAACGATTCAATTTCTTGGTGATACCCTGTGACAGAAAGGATACAAGGGTTAGAGAAACAGAAGGAATGATTCAATCATTCCGCTGCAAAATAATGCAAGTGTTCTTATCATTATCTCTGTATGAATTCAATTTTAGAAACATGTTATAGGTTTTCTTATATTAATAGGTTTAATATACGATTTATATGAAAATAAATAATATCTTGAATATGTTTTCCCAACAAACTGTTAGATTAAAAATTAATCTAGATGCATAACAATCCTAATGCGGAATAAACAAATTGTTACATAAAATTTAGAGGATCGAATATGTGTACCTCCAGCCATTGCTATTGACAGTCTCGATCTATAAGCTTTAGATCTATAAAAGAAAAAAAAGAGAAATTAGAATGAGTACACGAGCTTCCAAACTTTCACTAACTCTTTAGATATAGATACTGAAAGTCAGAATAAGCCGTGAGTTTGGGGACCAGTACTCTATATTTATAGAGTGAGGTGTTATCCAAAAAATTGACATGATGATGTGGCAAGTGGTTCCCAGATACGTGGTTGACACCTGGAAGAATTCTGCTAGGGTATCGACCAGAAAGGCGTACTATAAGCGGTAGGCGGCCCAGTGTTTCCTGTGACTAGTCTGGTCGATGGTTCCGCATACAACATACTGTTACAATGAAGATCTTTGTAAATCCTGAAATTAACTCACACAATCTTCTAGATATCTGATTATTTAGGAGAGAATATCTGTAACAAACGCATGTAATCCCCCTTGAGCCTATAAATAGAGAGATATAGCTCAAGGAAGGGACTTTTTGGCTTTTGAATTATTAGAGACTAGAGTAATTCCACCCGAAATATTGTATTGTTCTTCAGAGGTTAGTGAAACTCATTGAACCCTTGTTCTTTGATCACTCCTTTGATTCACACATCAATAACAATCTAAGTGGACGTAGGTTATTACCAGATCCTGGGGCCGAACCACTATAAAATATCGTGTTCTTATCACTTTTGTCATTCGACTCTTTTCAACGCATTTATTCACATTAAGCATATTCTGACTCCGTGTCAGTTGACCACAATCTGGGTCAACATTTTGGTGCTTTCATTGAGAGCTTGATATATCACCGTTGAAAAAACCAATGGCAAAAACTGCAAGGAAAACTGGACAGGCGGCCGCCGCTGCACCATCAAACCCACCTCCTCCTCGTCCTGCAAGCGTGGCTGAGGATGAGCCACATTTGGACTTTGAGGAGGAAGAAATGGATGACGCAACGCTGAAGAGTACCCTAGGGGCGTTGCAGGAAGAGCTGGCTAATCTAAGGGCCAGTCAAGAGACTGCTGCCGAAGTTATGGCGCAGCAGCAGCAGGAGATTGAGCGGCACCGCGCGGAGTTGAGCGAAAGGCAGGCGGAGATGGACCGCCGTCAGAGCGAAGCCATGGCAGCCCTTGAGGCAGCCTTACAGCTGGCTAGGAATCAGGCCGCACCTATCTCGCAGCTTGACCACCCAACAAATGGGCCACCCCAAAGAGGTCCAAATCCTAGCCCACCAATCCAGCCATCGAGTCCACAAAGGCCCGAGCAGCCTCAAGCGCCCCATGACGATGTCTCGCTGGACCTTGAGGCACAGCCTCCATCCCAGGCTGGTCGCGGCAATCCCCCGCAACAGAGACAGAATAAGACCGAGCATCAGCCTCGCAGTCCTAGACGCCATAGGGGTGATGAGCCAAACCTACCGAACAGAGGTCAGAATCCTCCTGGTAACAGGAGGAACTCAGAGTTAGGCTCTGCGGTCCGGGGTCCCCCACGACATGATAATGCACAGGGACACAACGACCAGTGCAGGCCACCCTCTAACGCTCGGGACGTTTAGGCCAGGGATGGAAATCGAGGGAACAGTCGATCCCACCAAATCCAATCAAGGTTCAGAGGTGGCCATGGGTATAATGAGGCCGACTCAGGCAAGGGAAATGCTGGTCGGAGAAATGAAGAAAGAGGTAGAGGCGGGAGCCAGATACCTCAAGATGACCAACCCAATAGACGAGATGCTGGGGGGCAGCCCAGGCAAAATAATGTCTTCAACCGGCTCGGTGGTAACGAGCAGCGGAGAAGAGACGTACTCAACGATCGCCGCGAGCGGCATGGCGAGAACGTCCCCCCAGCAACAGAGGCCACAACCATTCCTGTCACTGTACAGGCCCAGATAGATGCCCTCAACCAGGCGGTGCAATAGCTGGTCGGGGGAAGGACATCTTACATCGACCACGATCGGAGGAAAGGCACTCCTTTCGTCCAGAGGATAGCTATGGCAAAGACTCCTAGCAAGTTCAAAATGCCTACGCTACCAAATTTTGATGGGTACGGAGACCCAGTATCTCATGTCAATAAGTTTGAGATACAGATGGACATTCAGAAAGTGTCCGAAGACGCTCGGTGCAGGATCTTCCCTGCAACACTTTCTGAGGCTGCGCAGGAGTGGTTTTTTAAGTTCCCTCCCGCAAGCATAGTTTCCTGGGAAATGTTCGTAAGGGAATTCTACGGACAGTTCTATGCAGGTCGTGTGCATCCGACCGAAGCAAACCAACTGGTTGAAATTCGCCAGCAGGATGGAGAGTCGCTGAAGGATTACATCCAGCGTTTTATGCGAGCAGCAGCTGGAGCAAAATCAGTGGGGGACGAAGGAAAAATGATGGCCATAACCGCAGGAGTTAAGCGTCGCTCCCCCCTCTGGAAGAGCCTCCGCAAGGAAGGAGTTAGAACTACCTAGGAATTCTTGGACTGAGCTGATCGTTACATCAAGCTCGAAGATGCCATTGCCAACGATGGAAAACATCCGAACAAGGGTAAGAAGGCTGCCGAGCCCGCCAAAGCCGCCAATGGGTCTAAACCTAACGGCAACGGCAAAGGCAGCGGGAATGGCAGCGGAAATGGCAAGAATGGTGGAAAACGGCCGCACAATGAGCCTTCCACCTCCGACAATAAGCGAGCTAAGGGTAACCGTTATGAACCTCGGTTCACTAACTACACTGCCCTCGTTGAGTCTCGGGGAGAGGTTTATCAGGCCACAAGTTCTAGTGTGCCTTATAAGAAACCTGGCCCCATTCGAAAGGATATTTCGAAGAGAGACACCACCAAATTCTGTCGTTATCATAAAGACTACGGACGTGACACCAACGAATGCAACCAGCTGAAAGACGAAATCAAGTTCCTTATTAGACAAGGACACTTGAGAAGATATGTAAGGGCCTCGGGAAATTCCCAACGAGAAGTTCCGAGTAGCAACGAGCAGGCGCCCACGCGCCAACGCTCGCCACCCTTACAGCCTGTCCTTGTGACCGGCACATTATTAACCATTTGTGGAGGTCCGCACCTCACGGGAAATAGCGGAAAGGCCAGGGAACGATATGCTTGGACCCTGCGCCACGACCAGGACATCGAAATGATGACTGTGGAGGACCGTGCACCAAAAAAGGCTCAGTCAGAAGAAGGCGAAATAACCTTCTCTGATAGCGATGCCCAACACGTCCGGTTCCCACATTCCGATCTGCTAGTCGTGGATATCCAAATGGCCAACATGATGGTAAAGAGAGTGCTGATCGATGCAGGAAGTTCGGTGAATATCTTGTATAAGTCTTCGCTGGAACGCATGAAATTGTCCGTTAAGGACCTAGAGCCCTGCAGCCAAACAATATACGACTTCTCTGGTGAAGGGCTCGCTCCCACCGGATCTATCAGACTACCAGTGACGACAGGTACAACGCCTGCTACCAGGACATTGCTCGCTACCTTTGTAGTAGTCGATTGTCCTTCGGCGTACAATGCCGTCATTGGAAGGCCTATACTGGTTGATCTTCGGGCCATCACCTTTATGTGGCACTTGTTCATGAAGTTCCCAACAGATGCAGGGGTAGGACACGTATTGGGGAACCAGAGGGAAGCCAGAGAGTGCTACAACGCCTCAATCACAAAGGCAAAGAATGGAACACCAAAGGGCACTACCTCGGATGGGTTGCAGAAGGTAGTTGATACTCAAGCCCAATCCGGTGATGGAGTCACCAAATAGGGTGTTGCCCAAAGTGAGGACAGAGATCTAGATCCTCGCTTTGGGGATTTTGAAGAAAACGTTGGACCCGTCGAGGACCTGGAAGAGGTCCAACTCGACGAAAAAGACCCGACCAGAGTTGTAAAGGTTGGGAAAAACCTAGAGCCCACCACGAAGCACGCACTAGTGGAATTTTTGCGGAAGAACCAGGAGGTTTTTGCCTGGTCACACAAAGACATGGCTGGCATAGACCCTGCAATTATCAACCATGTCCTGAATATCAACAAGACTTTTCCACCCGTGTAAAAAAACAGAAGGCTGCTCGATAAGGATAGATCGAGAGCCTTGAAAGAAGAAGTTGAAAGATTAAAGGAGAATGGGTTCATCAGGGTGGCATTTTATCCTTCGTGGGTCTCTAATCCAGTGCTGGTTCCCAAGCCTAGCGGAAAATGGCGAACCTGCGTGGATTTTACAGACCTCAATAAAGCCTGCCCAAAGGATTGCTTCCCACTCCCAAGAATCGACCAGCTAGTTGATGCTACTGCAGGACACGAGATCCTCTCGTTCATGGATGCATATTCTGGCTACAACTAGATTAGCATGCATCCCCCTGATGAGGATCACACCAGCTTCCGGACCGATACGGGCTTATACTGTTATAAAGTAATGCCCTTCGGACTGAAAAACGCAGGTGCGACTTACCAACGGCTAGTCAACCACATGTTTAAGGAGCTGATCGAAGTAAACATGGAGGTATACGTGGATGACATGCTGGTAAAGTCTAAGAAGGTAGAAGGACATGTAAAGGATTTACAAGAGTTCTTTGATGTATTGAACAAATACCAGATGAAGTTAAATCCCCTCAAATGTTCCTTCGAGTTGGATCAGGGAAGTTTTTGGGATTCATTGTAAATTCAAGAGGAATCGAGGCCAACCCCGACAAGATAAAAGCCCTGATCGACATAAAATCGCCAGAAAGAATCAAAGATGTAAAAAGTTTAACCAGGAGAATAACAGCCCTAAGTAGATTTATTTCGAAGCCAACAGACAAATGCGTCCCTTTCTTCAATCTACTTAGGGGAAATAAGAAGTTTGAATGGACAGGAGACTGCGAGCAGGCATTCCAGGCCTTAAAAGCTCATATGGCACAGCCTCACATCTTATCAAAGCCAATCGAAGGAGAAACTTTGTTTATTTACCTGGCAATTACTGAAGTTGCTGCTAGTGCGGTGCTAGTGCGAGAGGAAGAAGGCGTACAAAAAGTAGTCTACTATGTTAGCAAGAGACTGATCGGGGTAGAACTGAGATATCCACCAATCGAGAGGTTAGCATATTGCTTAATCCTGGCCCCTAGGAAGTTGCGCCCTTACTTCCAAGCCCACCCTATCACAGTTTTAACTGACCAGCCCCTTCGGCAAGTCCTCCAAAAACAAGAGGCGGTTGGGCGATTATTAAAATGGGCAGTCGAACTAGGGCAGTTCGATATAACTTATTCGCCGCGAGCAGCAGTAAAGGGAAAAGTCTTGGCCGATCTTATTGCAGAGTTCACCGAACTCCCAGACAGCGAACAGTGCGAACAACCTAGTGCGCCTGAGCCTCAAGAGAAAGCTCCTTCGTGGAAGTTATTCACGGATGGGTCGTCCAACGAATCCCACGCAGGGTCGGGAGTGATATTGATAATGCCGGAAGGGCATCGATTTCACTGCGCCATTAGGTTCGACTTCACCGCGTCAAATAATGAAGCCGAATACAAAGCACTCCTCGCTGGATTGAGAATGGCGAAAGACATGAGCATAAAGACGCTTGATATATACAGTGATTCACAGCTGGTGGTGAATCAAGTTATAGGAGAATATCAAGCGCGAGGCTTAAAAATGGTGGCCTACTTGAATAAGACAAAAGACCCGCTAGCCCAGTTCACGGAGTACACCCTCCGGAAAATTCTGCGGGATCAGAATTCAAACGCAGACGCCTTAGCCAAACTCGCGAGCGCGAAGGATGCCGACACTTTGAACATTGTGCCAGTGGAAAGACTGAGTGAGCCAAGCATACAAGTGGTGGAGACCAATATGGAGATTCGAATGGAGGATACATGGATGGCACCTTACCTGGAGTATCTGACAAACGGTGTGTTACCAGCAGATAGAAACAAAGCCAGAACTCTACAAAGGCAGGCCGCCAGGTACATACTGGTCGATGGTGTTATGTACCGAAGGGGGTATTCAATGCCGCTACTCAGATGCGTTACACCTGAAAAAGCTAAGGAACTCATGAAAGAGGTGCATGAAGGCTTCTACGGGGATCATGCTGGGGGGAAAATTTTGGCAAAGAAAATTCTAAGGCAAGGCTACTTCTGGCCAACTATGAACGAGGATTCGATGGAATTTGTACGAAGATGCGATAAATGTCAAAGGTTCTCCAAGATTCCACGGGCAGCTCCAAATGAATTAAAATAGATGCAGAGTCCATGGCCTTTTGCAGTCTGGGGGATAGATTTGATTGGATCCCTACCTACAGGGAAAGGCGGAGTAAAGTACGCAGTCGTGGCAGTTGATTACTTCACCAAATGGGCCGAAGCTGAGCTGCTCGCTACCATCACGACCAAGAGAGTTCTTGACTTTGTCATCAAGAACATTATTTGTCGGTATGGCTTGCCCCGAAAGATCGTTTCAGACAACGGAGCCCAATTTGACAGTGACTTATTCACCGACTTCTACGGAAGGCATGGAATTATTAAAAGCTTTTCTTCAGTTGCGCATCCCTAAGCAAACGGGCAAGTCGAAGCCGTGAATAAAACCCTTAAAGATACCCTGAAGAAGAGGCTTGAAGATGCTAAAGGAGCATGGCCAGAGCAACTGCCTGAAGTCCTCTGGTCGTATAGAGCGTCTCACCGAACAGCGACAGGTCATACCCCATTTTCCTTAGCTTACGGAAATGAGGCTATGTTACATGTCGAATTAGATCCTCCCTCACATCGACGTCTAACATACGACCAGGACCAGAACAACCAACTAATGATGGAGTCCCTAGACTCAATTGACGAGATACGGGAGAAGGCCCAACTCCAAGTTGCTGCGTACCAACAAAAAGTCGCCCGGTACTTTATCTCCAAAGTTAAAGAAAGAAAATTCAACGTCAGTGACTTGGTGCTACGACGAGTTTTCGTAAATACCCGCGGCCCCACTGCTGGAGTACTCGGACCTAATTGGGAAGGACCTTACCAGCTTGAAGAAGTCCTTCATCCGGGCACCTACAAGCTTGCACGCCTTAACGGAGATCTCGTTCCACGTTATTGGAATGGAGAACACCTGTGCAAGTACTATCAGTGAACAGTCCTTTTTATAGGACTGGCTTGTATTAAATTTTTCTTTTTACAAGTTTAGCAAAGAGGGTTAGCCACGCTATATGGCTAATCGCTCGTATATGTAAGATTCTATTTTAGAATCACTCGTAAAGACATGTTTAGTCCATTTTTAATACGAGATTATAAGGGACTGTGCGCAGCCAGTCATTCTTGCCAACCTTTGTAAATTTATATTTACAAGTATTTGTTCACTACGTGTGTTGTTTTGCTGTATTACAAGTATTACTTTTTCCCCCGAGCAGAAATGTTCGAACAGGTCATGGTCAAGGCAAGTGACCAAGGACCTAAAGCTCCTCGATCACTTGGGGGGCATATAAGGCACATCGATAGCAAAGCGTACCATGAGGTATGTAAACACATGAACAAAATGAGTGAAAGCATGCTAAGGTACTTAGAGTATTTTTCAAAATTTATTTTTTGTTAAATCAAGCCAAAGTACTATGCTAAGTTCGGTCATGCGGACAGATGTTATAGTAGATGAAAATATTATAACATTATAAAGCAATCTTTTACATCGCAAGCATCACTGCTTGGATGTAACTGTTCAAATAAAAGGAAAAATTTGCTGCCCATGCAGCAAATTCAAAAAAGATATTGTCTTTACATTACGACCCGTGGGTCGTGTAATCAAAAGAAAGAAAATAAAAAAAATAAAATAATAAAAGCTCAAGAGGCATTAGGAGCAGGAGGGTCTTTATCAACATTCTGATTGGTCGCGTCCTAAACGACTCCTTCTTCCTCTGCGCCAGCGATGCTTGGGGAAGCAGGGATCCTTGCTCTTGCCTCCTCTTCAGCCAGTTGAGCAGCGCAGCGGGCCAGCTCAGCATTCCTAACATCTTCTGAAAGATAACCGAAGTTGGCGCCCTGATTGTTTTTCCAAAAGTTGTAAAAACACCGGAGCGTCGCGTTCTTATACCTTTCCAGATTCTTAGAGTTGTCAAGCTTTAGCTACTCTACTTTGCTCTCAAGAGTAGTGATGGCCTCGTCCTTGGACTTAAGCTCCTCGCCCAGTCTCTTGCATTCGCGATATTGGACTCGGCTGGACTCCTGATACTCCTCCCTCTGCTTCCTTATAGCTGCCTTCGAAGCTTCAGCCTCCAATAGCTTTGTCAGCGCAGCATCCCTCTGGTGAACGATCACCTCCAACTCCTTCACATGCCTGGCCTCTGCAGCCGAAAGGTCCTCTACTGCTTTCACCTGGTACCTCTCGATGGCCTGTTCCCGAGCCTGGTCGATGGTAGCTTGGGCATGGGTACGAGCAGCAGTTGCGGTCAGCAAGGCCTGTAGACAAAGAATAAAAGTTAGAACCTGTTGCAAAGAATGAAAGATTAAGGCCAAAGAAATAAGAAGCACTTACGCTAGCCATTTCATTAAGGGCCCTGTTCAGGATTTGGTCGACCCCCATTTTCTCTGCCTCAGCCATCGCATGCTTACAACGATCGTACTTCACGATGTGTGCAAGACGGTCCTTGGCCGCTCGCAGAGCGTGGCTCGAGAGTTTGCCCTCGAGAGCTTCGTCCCGCTGGGTCTGTTCCTTGGCAGCTGCAGGTTGAGGGGTCGTCGTCACAGGCGGAGCATCCTTTTTAGCAGGAGCCGAAGGCTAAGCAGAAGTTTGCCCAGTTGGCGTGTCCTTGGGAGGATCTTCTGTTCGACCTTTCTTAGCAGGAGGCCCTTGGCTTGTTTCGCTGTTGTGTCTCCTAGACGACTTTCTCCGAACCAGAGGAACTTCTACTTCCTCCTCAGCTTGGTATAAGTCGAAGACGTTGGGAGTGGCCATATCTGCATACGAGTAAACACAGGCAAATGGTAAGATAAAAGCAGATAAAATATCTTTATAAAATAGAAAAGAGGTCACAAAGTTAATACCCGAGCTACAACTACTGGTCGCTACACTATTGACTCTATTAGTCATACACTCACTATCTGGCATGAAGAAGTCTGGCCCTAGATTTGGAGTATATGTAAAGTTGCCCTCCGCGTGAAACAAGTGACAGGGAATTGACAAGCTATTTAAAAGAAAAATAACTTTACCGTTCTCATCAGAGGATTCCCCCAAGTCCACAACCGGCTCTTTTGCCTTTTGTTTCCCCTTGCCTTGGGGAGCAGAAGGCCTTTCTGCGGAAGGATTGCCCGTGGACTCCCTGATTGTAACCCCCGTCGGCCTCCTTCATGGAGGGGACGCAGGGGGTTGCTGCTCGGGAACCCCCTCGGCAGTGGCATCAGCTACCACGGGTCCTCTTGTTTCATGGCGAGGAGCCAGGAGGCCAGCTAGCCTCAGATTATCCTCAGTGACCAGGGACTTGACGCTTTTTTCTGCTTCTGTCATCCTGGCCAGTGGATTGGACCTCAACACCATGTCTGGTGTTGGGGTCGGACGTAACCATGGACCTGAAAGACAAAATGTACTTTAAGAAAAATGAAGGGAAATTCGCTGATGAAAAGTACCGACCAGTAAAATCATCACTTACCTCCTTGAGCGAAGGCCAAGTTGTTGCTGGTTATGTCCGAAGTAAGGAAGTACTCCTTGCTGTACTGCCCCACGTTGGATATGTGCGTGGTGGCACTCAGGAACGTCCGGTTTGTCTCCTGGTGACAAAGATGGAAGAAGCCCATCCCATACTGTTGAGGGTTGGAATTGAGGTCAAAGAGGTAATTGACCTCATGGGGGGTAGGTTCTGGCCAATTTTTAAGTTTGTACAGGATATAGAGTGCGGCCAGCATTCTATATCCATTCGGAGTAATTTGGAAGGGGGAGACACCAAAATAGTCGGCCACCCCCTGATAAAAAGGATGAAGAGGGAGGATAGCCCTCGCCTCTATGTGGTACCGAGACCAAGCACTATATACACCTCCGGGGAGGTTAGCCCTTTGGTCTGCAGCAGGAATTTTGAGAGTAACCCCTGTGAGGGGATACTTCCTAAGGTAGTTAGCAAGCATCCTAGGAATCACAAGGCTGGTCGGGGAGAAATACCACTCAACATCAGGCAGATTCTGATGGCGAGGGCGGGCTCTAGTTTGGATATTAGGGTTAGGAGCAGGATTGTTTCGGCCACTGGTCGAAGGAACCCTAGCCTGTGAATCAAGCTGGGCAGGAGGGTTTGGACTATCGTCGGATTCAGGTCTTTTCTGTCCTAAAGATTTAGAACGGGCCATTTAAGGAGGAGAAGGACGAGGTCTGGAGGAAGATCGTGAAAAAGGAATCTTGTGAATTCGGTCGGCCGATTGTTCTTCGCTTTCGAGCAGCTGGGCGAGAAGATCGTCGTCGATGGGCCGTTCACCTCCCCACAAATCTGGCATCAAAGTCTGCAAACAGAAGAATGGGGAGGTGAGGATAGAGAATTTTGAAAGGCTTTTTAGAATAACGTTGGTTGAGTATAAAAGTCAAGTTTTATATAGCAGCATTCTAACAAAAAGCTAAATTTTTCCACACGAACAGTTTGAGAAACGGATCAAAGGGTAAAAGTAACAAGCTTTTCAAAAAAAGCTTTTTCAACTCCCCTTAGGGCGGGAAAAACCTATTTTTCGACTGGCCTAAAAATCGAATTTTTACTTCGATTTTACGTCCTAAAAGTATGATCCTAACTATCAAATTAACTCGTAACCTTTTTCACCTACAAGACAGTCTATTAACAAACATCTCAACCCAGAAGCAGATGAACTCAAACAGTCAACAAACAGAAGCATGCATTACAAAAATATAAAACATAAAGATTCGAAGACTTACCAGAAAGAAGATCGTGGAGAATGATAAAGAGTCTTCGGAAATCGAGGAGCTCTCGGGCTGAACCTTGAGAGTGCAGAAGAATGGCCTCTGGGAGAAGACGAAAGCTCTGGTTTTAGGGTTTCTGGAATGAGTAATAGTGTGCGTAAAAAGAAAAAGAAAGCTTCGGAGATGTTATATAAGTTTGTCTGTGGCATTAAAAAGGTGTAATCATTAGTTTCCCTTTTTCGAAGTATGGGGAAGCGGGATAGCCGTCGAATTATTACTAGGGAACCGAAAGGTCATGATTAGACAGGAGTAGGCTTCTTTTTCCAAGAACACACGAAGGGTTCTGACACGTATGGCGGGGTCACCGAAGGGTCGTTTCCTCAAAAGTTTATTTATTGCTCGTAATAAATAAACTTGGGGGGCAAATGTTATCCAAAAAATTTACATGATGACGTGGCAAGTGGTTCCCAGATACATGGCTGACACCTGGAAGAATTCTGCTAGGGTATCGACTAGAAAGGCGTACTATAAGCGGTATGCGGCTCAGTGTTTCCTGCGACCAGTCTGGTCGATGGTTCCGCATACAACATACTGTTACAATGAAGATCTTTGTAAATCCCGAAATTAACTCACACAATCTTCTAGATATCCGATTATTGAGGAGAGAATATCTGTAACAAACGCATGTAATCCCCCTTGAGCCTATAAATAGAGAGATATAGCTCAAGGAAGGGACTTTTTGGCTTTTGAATTATTTGAGACTAGAGTAATTCCACCCGAAATATTGTATTGTTCTTCAGAGGTTAGTGAAACTCATTGAACCATTGTTCTTTGATCACTCCTTTGATTCACACATCAATAACAATCTAAGTGGACGTAGGTTATTACCAGATCCTGGGGCCGAACCACTATAAAATATCGTGTTCTTATTACTTTTGTCATTCGACTCTTTTCAACGCATTTATTCACATCAAGCATATTCTGACTCCGTGTCAGTTGACCAAAATCTGGGTCAACATGAGGCATTCCATCAAAGTCTCTACCATAGATTGAGATATACGAAATCGGATAACAAATAATGTTGACCATTAATTAGAATATTTGTCAATAAATAAAATATTTACTTTGATATATTAAATGAATTTAAATCAATTAGTTGTAACATAATTGATTTTATATACCATATAAATAAATATTCTAACATTCTCCCATTTGGTCAGTATTTAATTAAAGTATAACTTAAGCCCAATGATGATCCCTGTTAGATAATAAACACATGAATCATGACGATAGTGTTAGGAACAAGTTTCCTAATACGCATCCGAATTGTGATGAGTTGGCCCTGTGTACAACAATTTTTTTTTTGTAAAATATTTAAACTACCTTTAAATATACGGATCCATTAATATACATACATTAATCATAAACAAGAAAATAATAAAGAAAATACCTCTTGATGCCTATCAAGTGTCCTTGCTATCTTTTCGTAAAATAAACGATCTTCCTATCCAAGCTGCTCCCAGGTACTCACACCAAGATCTTCCACAACGTTCTCTACACCTCAAGAAGTGTGTGGCCACTTAGAGAATAAAGGATGAAATATTTCTGATTCAACTTGATGTACTCAACACATGAGATTAAGAGAACAAGCCTGAGATTGGTTCTATATCTTTTTCAGGGAGATATAGAAAAGTATCGTTCTTTTTTCTTAGAGCGAATAAATTCAGTATCTAATTTATTTTCTCATAAGTCTAGCTTATATGGAAAATATTTCAATTTAAAAAATAAATATCTGACCAATTTACAATTTATCTTTTAATTAATTAATTATATTATTAATGAAAATATCAAAAACTAACTTTTGAATTTCCCATTAATTAATTAATTAATTAAATCAAAGTGAAAAATCTATCCCTAATTTTTATATAGCTGCATGCCACAGTCGTGAAGCACCCTATAAATTAGAGATATTTGATTTTTCCACAATTATTTAATTATTTATTCAAACTACCTTATGAGATAAAATCCAACAACCTGATAATTAATTCAAATTTGAATCTATTATCTTTTTAACTAATTATCACATATAATTAATTATTTGAATAAATATCAATCTTTTAAATTCAAATCTAATTTGAACTTATTAGATTATTATCTCCCACCCTAATAAAGATATTTAATTAATTAAAACCAATTTTAATTAAATACTAATTTCGAATATTAAGTATTTATTTTATTATAATTCCAAAAATTGTAATAAATTAATTATTTATATAATTTCAAAAATTATATAATAATTAATTATTAATTAATTTTGATAATTACAACTAATTTATAATTAATTAATTAATCATTATTATTACATAATTGCATATTTGACCTGAAGAACAAATTTCTTCTTAAATATGTTTTTTTTTACCATTTTACCCTTTATATCAACTCTTGCCTTGAATAATGTTGATAGAGCCGCCGTGGGGACCTATGGACCTATAATTCAAAGCTCCAATAGATTTGTGATTATATTAATTAAACTCTTTAATTAAATAATCTTAATTTATTAATAGCATGATTACTCCGCTATAAATATGAGACTACACTCTTCTAATTATGGACATTTAATTTACTGAGTACTTTATAACAATAAAGCGTCCATTGATATAATAATTACATACAAATTAACCCTCTAATAATTGTTTATAATTTATCGGGAATAAAATTAATGTTTTACCCTTTTAATTATATATTGTTTCCTTAAGTACCATTGACTTTACTAGTGAAGGTTAATTCATAACTAAATTATGAATTTGAGCTCAATAACCTTTCAATCCCAAAAGTCAACCCTTAAGAGAACCATTATTCAATCTCTCATAAGGAGGTATAGATTCCATATTTGTATACTATGTCCCCAGCCATTTACACTAATGAGTTCCCAAAATAAAAGTTTCTAGCCTGATCATTCTGACAAACCCTAACGAGTGAATCAAAGAACTCATATAACATAAACATGAGTTCATAGTAACTTCAGGATAAGATCTATTTGTATATGATCATCAGTTGATATATTTAATTAATACTTCAAAACAATATTTAACTAAGTATTTACAAACATATCTGGTCCAGTTCTATATATTCTCTAATATATAAAGCCCCTCCACTAAAGTGTCCTACTACACTAGTAATCGGGATCTAGATCGCATGTATTCATAATACTATTGGACAGTACTTGCAGTAATTAATCTAAAGATTCCAAAAATTTATTTTACTACGAACTATCCAAGTTCATTTATCTCAAACACACCCCTCCCACACCAATACGGAGTTGAGATCACATATATGAACTTGGAATTTTTCTGATATTTACTTAATATTATCACAAAATAATATAGTCCATAAAATATATGCATAACAAATTCAATTTATTTATATATTTCTTAAAACAATGTCCACTACTTATGCTTTTAGGGCACAATTCCCAACAATCTCCCACTTGCCCTAAAGAAAATGAGGCATCTCTCTCTTTCCCATGTTTCTTACATGCTCCTTAAAAGATTTCATAGATAAAGTCTTTGTGAAAGGATCTGAAAGATTATGCTCTGAAGCTATCTTCATAACTGCAACATCTCCTCAATAAACTATTTTTCTGATCAAGTGATATTTCCTCTCGATGTGCTTTCCCCTCTTGTGACTCCGTGCTTCCTTTGAGTTAGCTACTGCCCCACTGTTGTCACAGTATAGGACTTGTGGCTTATACACATCTGGCACTACTTCCGGATCGAAATAGAACTTCTTGAGCCACACAACCTCTTTAGCTTCTTCATAAGCTGCTATATACTCGACTTCCATGGTGGAGTCTGCAATGTTAGTTTGTTTAATACTTTGCCAGACTACTGCTCCTCCTCCAAAAGTAAACACTGTTCCAGAATTCGATTTCTGACTATCTCTGTCTAATTGAAAATCAGAGTCAGTGTAACCAGTGGGGTTCAGGTCTCCACCTAAATATTCAAGCATATAATCTCTAGTATTTCTAAGATACTTGATAATATTCTTCACTACAATCCAATGACTCAATCCACGATTGGATTGATAACGACTGACTATCCTTACTGCATAACAAATGTCAGGTCTTGTACATAGCTTAGCGTACATAAGACTCCCTACTGCTGGGGCATAGGGATACTGTCTCATATCTTCCTCTTCCTAATGTGTTTTGGGACACTGCTCCTTGGAAAGGACTACTCCAGAACGGGTTGGCATATCACCCTTTTTGGAGTTTTGCATATTAAATATTTCTAGCACCTTATCAATATAAGTTGCTTGAGATAGTGCCAAAGTCTTGTTCTGTCTATCTCTAAGAATTTTAATGCCCAGAACATACTTGGCTTCTCCCAAATCTTTCATTTGGAATTGTTCAGCTAACCAGTTCTTTACCTTTGATAATGATGTTACGTCATTGCCAATCAGTAATATATCATCAACGTAAAGAATGAGGAATACTACTACACTATCTTTGATTTGTTTATAGATACATGGTTCATCAACTTTTGGTTCAAAACCAAACGTTTTAATTGTGTCATCAAATCTAAGATTCCAAGATCTAGAAGCTTGTTTGAGTCCATAGATGGACCTAAGAAGCTTGCAAACTTTTTGCATTTGACCTTTTACTTCGAACCCTTCTAGTTGAGGCATGTAAATGGTTTCCTCAAGGTAGCCATTCAGAAAAGCTGTTTTGACATCCATTTGCCAAATCTCATAATCCATGCACGCAGCAATGGATAAGAGTATACGAATGGATTTTAGCATGGATACAGGAGAAAATTTTTCTTCATAATCAACCCCTTCTTTCTGTGTGTAGCCTTTGGCTACAAGCCTTGCTTTGAAAGTATCTACTTTCCCATCCGCTCCTCTTTTCTTCTTGAATATCCACTTGCAACCAATGGGTTTGATATTCTCAGGTGGATCTTCAAGAACCCAGACATAATTGGAATACATCGATTTCATTTCTTGGTTCATGGTGTCTTGCCATATGTCCTTGTCAGAATCATTCATTGCATCTTTAAATGTCAATGGATCATCTTTGTTTGTGTCAGACACAAGCATTTGAACTTCGTGTTCATAGCGTATGGGTTGTTTACTAACCCTCCCACTATGACGAGGCTCTCTACTATTCTGACTAGAACTAGCATTTTCCTTTTGTCGTTTTTCATTGGTTGTTGCTGGTGACTTTGCGAATTCATTCGAAACCATCTCCTCTAGTACAACCTTTGTTAGGAAAATATGTATTTGCCTCAATGGAAAGAAGTAAAAATAATTACAACTCTATGCAAAATATTACAATAGACAAGGATTGATTAAATAAAGTGTTACAACTCTATAACTGTAAATACAAATGAACAAAAGAAGAAGAAGAAGAAGAAGAAGAAGAAGAAGAAGAATAGTAAAATACAACTCTAAGCAAAAGATTACAAATAAAGTAAAGTCTTTGAAACAAAAGAAAAGAAAAGATTACAACTCTTAAACAAGAAATACAAGTAAATAGAGAAGAAGAATATAAAGATGAAAAGCAATAGAATGAAAGAAAGGAAAAAGAAACAAAAGATAAACAACTTTCACTCACACTACCAAAGTGAAGAGTGTTGGGGATCACCAACTTGAACAAGGTTTGAAACCTTTGTCCAAAAGCTTATTTCCCCTAACTCAAGCACTAAGGGATCTCTCACAGATTATAGGAAATGCTTTCTGGAATTATCAAGCCTCAAGGTGTTTCTAGCCAAGTGCTCTAATGGATAGAAAATGTTGTGTCTTTCAAGTGAGCAATAGGCTCCTATTTATACAGTTTAGAGACATCGTTTGAATTTCAAATTCCACCAACCCCTATGGCTATTACCAATGTTTAATTAGATTAATATGGAATTAAAAATGAGATTTGGGAGTTATTTGGGATTTTGGAACCGTTTAACACATTTGGAAAAAACTGAAAAAATGGCCTGAAATGCACCTGTGGCCGTGACCAGGGACATCAGTGGCCGCGACCACAGCCTAGTTTCAGCACTTGAAAATGTGCTGTTTTTCCAAACGGTTCCAAACCCTCCCAAATGATTTTGTAACTCCCAAAACACATTATTGGGGTTAAAATCATATCTCTAACAGCCATTTCACATATGGCTTTATGAAATTCATCTCAATATTGTGTAACACCAAATTTACACAATAAAGGGTAATGTTTAGAAGTTACAAATTTGTAACACCAAATATGTTACATTATTTGGATACATCTCATATATCTAAATATTGTAACTGTCCATTATATGTTACAATATGTGACACTCTTTGTCACATTTATTTAATCTAAAACATTATATTATAATATAATATTATATTATATTATATTATAAAATAATATAACAACCTTACTACAAGGTTTGTGGTTATTAACATAGTCATGTTCAAGAAAAGTTGCATTTGTTGATACAAATGTTTTATTTTATTTTGGACTATAGAAAATTCCACCTCTAGTCTCTTTGGAATATCCCACAAACATGCACACTTCAGAGCGTGATTCCAACTTCTCGGTCTTTCCTTCAAGCACATGTGGAGGACACCCCCAAATGCAAAAATGGTGTAAACGTGGTTTACAGCCATTCCATAATTCCATGGGTGTCTTCTGGATAGACTTAGATGGAACAACATTCAATATGGATAGAGCACATTGGATCGCATAGCCCCAGAATGACAGTGGTAATGATGAGAAGCTCATCATTGATCTAACAATATCTAGTAACATTCTATTCCGTCTTTCTAAAACACCATTTTTCTGTGGCATTCTAGGTACTGTGAGTTGGGATTGAATACCATGCTCCTTCAGATGGTCCTCAAATTCAAAATCCAAGTACTCTCCTCCTCGATCAGATCGAAGAACTTTCAGTGATTTTCCTCATTGCTTTTCAGCCTCTACTTGAAATTCTTTGAACTTTCCAAAATTTTTAGATTTTCTTTGCATTAAGTATAGGTAACCATATCTTGAATAATCATCAACGAAAGTGACAAAGTATTCATAACCTCCTCTTGCTTGTACATTAAGTGGACCGCAAACATCCGTATGTACCAGCTGAAGTGGTTCTGTAGCTCTTGAACCTTTAGCAGAGAAAGGTCTCTTGGTCATCTTGCCTTCTAGACAGAATTCACAAAGACCATCTTTTACAAGCCTATTAATTCTATCTAGGCCAATATGTCCCAATCTCAAGTGCCACAGATATGCTTCACTATCGGAATTAGTCTTTTATCGTTTAATAGATCTAGGATTAGCTGTTTTAAATAATTCAGAATTATAAGCATATTTCTCTTTAGCTTGCAGTTTATAAAGCCCTTTGAATAGATTTTGCAGAACATATCTTAAAACCATATCTTGAAATAACAATCGAATTATTATTAAAAGAAATAAAACCTTGTTCATTCAACATAGAAACATAAATTAAGTTTCTAGAAATAAAAAAATATAATAAACGTTCTCTAAAATAAGAAATTTATTCTTCTCAAATTCCAGACGGGCTGTTCCAACTGCTGCTGCAGAGACAATCTGACCACTGCCTACCCTCATAGTCACCTCTCCATCAGCAAGCTTCCTCGTCGAACTAAGATTCTGTAGAGAAAAACAAACATGATTAGTGGCTCCTGAATGTACTATCCAAGATGATGAATTATCTTCCACTAAACAAGCTTCTAACACAAGTAAATCAAATTTACCTTTCTTTTTCTCTTTCAGGTCAGCGAGATACTTTGGACAGTTTCTCTTCCAGCGACCATCTACTCCACAGTGAAAACAAGTCCCTTTAGGGGTCTTCTTTTTGGAGTTATTTGTGTTCTTGTTCTCTTTACCTTTTGATGAATTGTTAGGCTTCTTTGAATTCTTGTCTTTTTCTTTCTCTTTGTCCTTTCCATAACCATTTTTCCTCTTTTTGGTTTTAGGATTTGAAGAGGATGGGCCAAAATCAGCAACATTTTCCTCTCCTTCTTTCTCAGAACCTTTGTTAAGAGATTCATAAGTTTGCAACTCATTCAACAGCTTTGTCATGTTATATTTTAATTTGTTCATGACATAGTTGGTTGTGAAACCTTTAAAAGCTGGAGAAAGCGATTCAAGTATAATGCTTACTTGAGTTCTTTCATCAATGGTTTCCCCATGGATAATAGCATTGTGCATTATATTGATCATGTCTAATACATGTTCTCTAAAAAAAACTCCTTTCTTCATTTTCTTGGTCATGTAGGATCTGGTGGACTCATGCCTGCACTGATCTGACTGCTGCCCAAACATATCTTGAAGGGAATCCCAGATATCATAAACAGTCTCAGTGTTTTCATACTTCTTTCTGAGCACATCACTCTTACTTGCAAGCATATAACACTTTGCTTTGTTGTTTGATAAGATCCAATTATCAAACTTTCCCCTTGTAGTTTTGGTAGCAGTAGCGGGAGGGACTTCAGGACATTCCTCAGTCAAGTCAAATTTATGGTTCTCACATATTAATACAATGTTCATGTTTGATTTTCATTTCATGTAGTTTTCACCAGTCGACTTTTCATTAGAAAGTAAAGAAGATACATGATTTGAGCTAGACATGATTGCTTAAAATAAATAAATAAACAAAATTGAATTTATGCATATAATAAATATCACTAATTTTTGGAATAGTAAACGTGATGCATGAATGAAACAATTAAAGAACACATAAAAAATAATTATTAATTCCACGATTAATTAATTTGAACATTAATGGACCAGCCTTAGGGTAGGTTAGACTAATTCCAAATTAATTTTGAGATAAATTCTCAAATTTATAAGTGAAAACTCAAATCAACATTTCTCTTTTGACTTATAAACAACCGCTTGTTTGGTCAAGGATACACTAGTCCGCTCGAAAGCCTAATTCACCTTATGAGTGTAACCCATTATTTTAGATCAATGACTTTACTGTAGAGTGTGCCTTAGGGTCAGTCAAACTTGAAATATATCATTAAATCCTATTCTTGAAAAAGAAGTTTGCCTTGAGAATAAGACAGTGGGAAGCCTACCTTAGGGGGACACAATCAATGGTGTCGCGAGGCCCTCTCCATGTTACCTCAGTGCTAACTAATATTGGAAACCATGGGACTTATTGTCATGACTCCCTCTCCCACTCATTATTTTAAAATATGTGTTTTCTCAAAACATCCTGTGCTTTTTAATTAGTTTGTAAAAATAAAGTGATCTGTTTTTACCAAATGATATTCTAATAATTACTAATCCAATCAAGCAAAATTAAAATTATAGAACTATGCTGTAACTCCCTGGATAACCAAGGTCGCTACACTGTGTGTTTATAAAGGTGCAAGACTTGCTAATCAAGTCATATAGTTGAAAATGTGACCCTAAAGTTATAATTAGGTTAGGGTTAAAAGATTTTGGTACAAACAGGAAATTTCTCATAAAAATAAACGTTTAATACATGGGATCCAAAAACAGGTTTTAAAGGACAGTTTACAAAAGTTTCAAAGTTTATGTACAATCACAAGCCATTCCAATGGAAAAATAGGCACTTTAGGTTCTCTTTTCCCTGTATCATTCCTCAGCCATGGCGGCCGAACAACTGACTATGTACATTCTGCCCTAGAGCTCTCCAACTCAGGACTAGTGCAGCATGCCCTTGCCTTTACCTGCACCACGTAGCACCCGTGAGCCAAGGCCCAGCAAGAAAACCATAATGCATAGCATAAGCGACAATCAACAGACAGATGATTCACAAATCACCAATAAGATACTCAACAAGTCACATTGTTCATATAATTAATGATACCAATCTGCAAACCAATAATCAATCATCCAGATAATAAACATTCCATAATCATCAGATTGAAAGCAAGAAACATATCATATAATATCCAGGGTCGACACCCTTAGGCCGCACCCTCTGCCTATTCTACTGACTCCTGCTTGCTTAGGCCGAGCTCAGTGATTATATACTTAACCTCAGCTACTAGTGGTCGAGCCGCGTCCTGTGCGCAAATATAGATTCCGACACTCTTAGGCCATTTATCTCATGTCCCCATGGTATAATACCATCATATGCCATCACATGCAAGTATAGGGAACTCTTAGTCCCAACATAACTGGGTGCAGTTTTCTTACCTCTGATTCTGAGCACTTTGGTTAATAGAAACGATCCTCGAGCACGATGCCGTCCGAGCCTTAGCATACACCTAGTCACAACCGTAAAATAGAACCCGCATTAACAATCAATTCAGTAACCTAACTTTGGGACCAATCCTGAGCCCTCAGGAGGCCCTAATTTCACCAAATGGGGTGGTGGAATCGACCCCCGAACCCCCAACCAAAAACCCTAAGAAAAATACCCAAAACCCATTTATGGAGGTAGGGTAGTGCTACAATGCCACAAGGTGGGCATTACAGCACTACAAGCAGAGAAAAACGCCCCCCAGAAAGCCAAGCATAGCGCTATAGCGCTCTAATGCTAGTGCTACAGCGCCACAAATATCACAAGCAACCCTCTGAGTTTTTCCTTCGAATTTCCCCGAGCCAAAACTCCATAAATCCCCTCCAAACCTCAACCACACTTCAAATTAAGCCTACCATCCACTACATCTCATCCAACATGGCCCAACAGCATCAAACTTGGCCACATGCACCATCAAACACAAAAAACCAAGATTGAGCTTGAAGCTCAAGAACTTAACCAGAAAACCCAGAAATTCAAATGATCAAGCCCATAAATTATTACCTTTAATGGAGAATCCGACCCTAGGTTGCCCTCTCTGCCCTTCCAGCCTTTAGTTCCTCAAGTTCCCAAGCTCAAATCCTTGAATTCCCATCCAAAGTTCAAATTCAAAGATCAAACATAACAAAATTCAGCCATCCCAAAAAAATACTAGAAACCTTACCTTAATTGGACACTAACTTGAGCTGAACCTTCTAGCTTCACCAAGAACCAAGTCCCAAGCTCTAGCCTAAACCTCCTCTGAGTTTACAACTTCAAATTTGAGAAGAAAGGGTGAAGGGAGAAGAAACTGTGTGGGAGAACAAGGAGTCTCTATTTTTCTTCTTTATTTATTTCCTTCAGTTTCTACTATTTTCTACAACTTCCACTAAGTCTAAAAAAAACAGAATATCCCTTATCCCCCTTTTAACCATCAAATGACCATTTTTCCCTCCTAAATAAATCTAAGTCTTTAAACATTCTAAGGGCATTTTGGTCATTTTCTCCCAATTCCCACTAATTCCTCAAGTGTTCCTAATATTTACCACTTAATTCCTGCCATCTAATTAATCACCAATTACTTTCCCCAAGGTCTAAAAATCTCCAATATATTTCCCTGATTCCCCAAAAAATATCCCCAGGCTCCCCCGAGCTGGGTATAAACCCCCGCTGTGACTATTTCGCTAAACCGCTCACTAGGATCGCTTCGAGCCACAAGATGCAAACATATACACATAATAATGTGGTCTCAACAATTTATCATAAATAATTACATTTATGCCCTCAACTAGCCAAAATTACGAATATGCCCATATAATCTAAACAAGGCCTTCATGCATACTAATACTCATAATCATGCATCTCATAATTCTATATAATCATGTAAGCATGCTTATCACATAATCATGCATTTAATCATTTAAATCACACATAAACCAATTATGCCCTCCCGACACACTAATAAAGGCCCTTAAGCTTTATTAGTAATTTTTGGGTCGTTACAACTATCCCCTCCTAATGAGAATTTCATCCTTGAAATTTACCTGAATAATTCGGGATACTGATCCCGCATCGCTGACTCAAGTTCCCAGGTCGCCTCCTCAACCCTACTATTCCTCCATAATACTTTAACCAGAGGAATCATTTTGTTTCGTAGGACCTTGTCCTTCCTGTCTAATATCTGAACCGGTTGTTCCTCATAAGATAAATTGGTCTGCAATTCCAAGTCTTCATACTTTAACACATGTGTCGTATGTGAGACATATTTCTGCAGCATAGAAACATGGAACACATCATGAACTCCTGACAACGATGGTGGCAAAACTAACCTGTAAGCCACCTGCCTGACCCTCTCTAGGATCTCAAAAGGTCCAATGAATCTAGGGCTTAGCTTGCCCTTCTTCCTAAACCTCCTCACCCCTCGCAGTGGTGAAACTCGCAGAAACACGTGATCTCGAACCTGGAACTCCACGTCCCTATGATTAGGATTGGCGTAGCTTTTCTGTATGCTTTGTGAAGCAAGCATCCTAGCTCGGATCTTCTCAATAGCTTCATTTGTCTTCTGAACCATGTCGGGCCCCAAATACTTCCTCTCACCCATCTCGTCCCAATGAATGGGCGATCTACATTTCCTCCCATATAACATCTCATATGGAGCCATCCCAATCATTGACTGATAACTGTTGTTATATGAAAACTCAATCAACGGGAGATACTTACTCCAAGATCCCTCAAAGTCGATCAAGCACACCCTAAGCATATCCTCCAACACCTGAATCGTTCTCTCAGACTGTCCATCAGCCTGACGATGAAAGACTGTACTAAACTTCAACTAAGTCCCCATAGCCTTCTGCAAACTACCCCAAAACTTGGAGGTGAAGATAGGATCCCGGTCTGACACTATAGACTTAGGAACCCCATGAAGATGTACGATCTCTAGCACATATAACTCTGCATACTGATCCACCATATATGCGTCTTCACTGGAAGAAAATGAGTTGACTTGGTGTACTTGTCCACTATCACCCACACCAAGTCATGAAGCCCCACTGCCCTGGGTAGACCTCCCACAAAATCCATTGCAACATCCTCCCATTTCTACTCAGGGATACCCAAAGGCTGAAGTAACCCCGCTGGTCGCTGATGTTTAGCTTTCACCTGTTGACAAGTCAAACATCTGGCCGCATACTCCACCACATCCTTCTTCATCCTGGGCCACCAATACAACATCGCTAGATCCTGATACATCTTCGTGGTACCTGGATGAAGTGATTTCAGCGTAGTATGCGACTCATCTAATCTCTCTCATCTGATCCACATATCAATTGGAACACAAATCCGCCCCTAATACCGTAGTGAACCAACCTCTGAAATAGAATAGTCCTTAGCTATCCTCGCTAAGACATTCTCTCTAACCTCCTGTAACTGTGAATCTACCAATTGATCCTCCTTAATCCACTCTAGTAGGGTCGACTGCAAAGTAATGTTGGCCAACTGGCCCACCACCAGTTCTATTCTCGCCCTGGTCATCTCATCAACCAACTCTCTAGAAATCTAAGTAGAACCAAATAACTACCCCGAGCCTCTCCGGCTCAATGCATCAGCCACTATGTTGGCTTTTCCTTGGTGGTAAAGAATGTCACAGTCATAGTCCTGTACCAAATCTAACCAACACCTCTGCCTCATGTTCAGATCCTTCTGGGTGAAGAAGTACTTCAAAGTCTTGTGATCGGTGTATATCTCACACTTCTCTCCTTACAAATAATGTCGCCACACCTTCAGTGCGAATACCACCGCTGCCAATTCTAGATCAAGGGTAGGATACCACTGCTCATACTCCTTCAGCTGTCGTGATGCATAAGCTATAACCTGTCAACAGCTTGGGCATAAGTTGTCCCCCCAGGTAGTGTTGTAATTCTCACATCTCGGGCTATCATAGCATTAAGCCCTTTGATAAATCTGTCCTGCCTAGCTGCATCAGTAGGCACAAGATCTGGTGCGAACTTTACAAGTCTGTCGAACTTTAGGGCATATTCTGTAACTGTCATGTTGCCCTGAACCAATCCCACGAATTCATTAACCTTTACTACCCTAATGGCAACATTGTAATACTTCTAGCTGAACAAATCCTCTAATCTATCCCAACTCAAGGTAGTAACATCTCTGGTCTGTGCAACCACTTCCCACCAGATGCGAGCATCCTCTCTCAACATATATGTGGCACAAGCCACTCTGTCATGACCCTCTACCTTCATAAAGTCCAAGATAGCGGTGATCATACTCATCCACTGTTCAACTTTCAGTGGATCTGGTCTCCCTTCAAAAGTTGGAGGATGCTGTCTCTTGAACCGCTCATACAACGACTCCCATCTATTCCCAACTTCCACTGGCTGAGCAATTGGTGCCACTGCAAGTGGCATAATAGGTGCAACACTCCCTGATAGAGCCTGCTGTCTCAGTAAACGGATCTGCTCTTCCTGGCTTTGGAGTCAGGCTTGTATATCTGCCATAATCTGCTGCCATTTCTCAGGGACTGGCGGAGGGTTATGGCCCTGGTCATCATCTCTAGTCTCAGACCTAGAGCTGACTAGTCATGTAGATCATCTTGGACGCATAGCTTTCCAAGTTAATCTACAATCAATGACTCGACGATCAGACTATGATGACAGGGTAATAATCCTTCAATAATCCACCATTGAACTCAATTAATCACAAGTAATCAAGATATAGCAGTTCATCCAAATATTCATTCATATGTTCATTTACATGCATAGCAATGCTAATAAGCATGCCTCAATATCATCACTCAGCAGTCAAGGGCCAGGCCCTATCAGTATCTCATGCTCCCTATTAATAAAATAGATATCAGCATTCATATTTCTTTCCAATCATTTAAGAATATAACACATGCATACACAATTACCAAACCCTGAGTCCAGCTTGTCTTTAGCAGCGAATGTACATGTCTAACCAGTCTTCAGGAACCCTTAAACTTAGGATGCTCTGATACCAAGTTGTAACACCCTGGATAGCCAAGGTTGCTACACTGTGTATTTATAAAGGTGCAAGACTTGCTAATCAAGTCATATAGTTGAAAATGTGACCCTAAAGTTATAATTAGGTTAGGGTTAAAAGATTTTAGTCAAATATAGGAAATTTCTCATTAAAATAAACGTTTAATACATGGGATCCCAAAGTAGGTTTTAAAGGACACTTTACAAAAGTTTCAAAGTTTATGTACAATCACAAGCCACTCTAATGGAAAAATAGGCACTTTAGGTTCTCCTGTCCCTGTATCATTCCTCGGCCGTGGCGGCCGAACAACTTACTATGTACATTCTGCCCCAGAGCTCTCCAACTCAGGACTGGTCCAGCTTGCCCTTGCCTTTATCTGCACCACGTAGCACCTGTGAGCCAAGGCCCAGCAAGAAAACCATAGTGCATAGCATAAGCGACAATCAACAGACAGATAATTCACAAATCACCAATCAGATACTCAGCAAGTCACATTGTTCATATAATTAATGATACCAATCTGCAAACTAGTAATCAATCATCCAGATAATAAACATACCATAATCATCAGATTGAAAGCAATAAACATATCACATAATATCCAGGGTCGACACCCTTAGGCCTAGGGATGTAAATGGGGCGGATCTGATCCGACCTGGTAGTGATCCGACCCGAATAGGCTCTTGCCCCGACCCGATCCGACTCGAAAGGAATTTTGAGCGGTTCGGATCTTATCCGACCTGGTTAATCCGGGTCGGATCAGATCTGATCTAACAAAGATATATATTTTTTATATAATCACGTCATATGTCTATTAAAAAGTCCTAAAGTATAAATGACATTTAAAAAAAAACAAAGTTATTATATCAATGCAATGACTCTTATTGATGGATTTGGTGATCTTGACTTTAGTGACAACCCAGGAAAATATTTGTATAAAACTAAGTTAATCAAATTATATTTGAAGGTATTTTCTATATGTCATTTTACTTAATTTTTCTTTAGTCTTTTTTCATTTACATTTCATTTTATTGTATGGATCGTATATTTGATTGAGTCATATCATTATATCATTAATTATATTAAGAATTCACCAACATATACTAATAATGAAGTATATTAACTACATTAAATCAATTATAAAACTTTCATATACTACCCTAATCTTCAAGATCTATTATGTATAGGTCCTGCAAATAAAAGAAACAAAAATATTAATAATAGAAATTTAATAATTTATTTGATTTATTTTAAAAACTAAAATAATTATCATAGTTGGATCTACGTCACTATCTTCATCATTAATGGTGACTAGTTTAGTCGCTCTTGCAAAAAAAAAAAATATCAAATTAATTATCAAAATATTAAAAAAACTGTTATATATATAAAACAAAAGATAAGTATAAATACCTTGTTTGTCTTTCACCAACCAACTTTGAGTACAGACCAATGCCTCCAATGTAGTTGGATGAAGTCTCAATCGATGTGAACCCACATGTCGACCACCAGTGCTAAATGCAGACTTTGAAGCAACAGTGCTAATAGGCACAACAAATATGTCTCTGGCAATCTTGTTCAACATGGGATATTTAAATCCTGTTACCTTCCAATAATTGCATATATCAAAGAATTCATCAGTCCTAGGTAACACTTTCTCATCCAAATAGGCATCTAACTCTGACTTCACACTCTCTGCACCAGATGCAACTATAACATATGTATCATAGTTAGATAGATCATCTTGTGTTGAAAAAGATGCTGATGCATTATCCATTTGCTGACTTCTTTCGCTCAGATCAGGACATCTAGACTTATACACATCTAATAGATCATAACAAAGCTTGATGGCCCTCTCAATTTCAATCTCTTATAGATCATTTCCATAAAGCTTAAGAAAAAAATATTCGATCAACATAAATTTGTACCTTGGATCCAAAACAACTGCAACAGTCATAAGTCCAAGAATCTCTTCCCAATACTTTTGAAACTTAGACATCATTTGAGTTGCCATATTCTTAATAAACAACTCATCTAATGTCATCCAAGCTTCGATTTTCATCTTAATTTTACATATCATTGGGAAAAAAAGATTAGCAGTAGGATACTTAGTTCCAGAAAATAACTCTGTCACCTCATAAAACACTTCCAATTTGTCACCTAATTTCTGAGCTCTAATCCAATCATTTTCTGATCGTAGACATTTATACTTTGGATCACATAGCTTTGATCGTTCAAACACTTTCTTGTACAATAAAGCTGTTTTGAGCATCAAGTACGTTGAATTCCACCTTGTCACACAATCAAGTGACAAATTTTTAGTACATGTCACTCCGAGAAGACAAGCAGTGTCCTCAAATTTTTCATACCTCTTTGGTGTGCCCGACCAATAAGCAACACTATCTCGAATCTTGTCAATGCTGTCACCAATAATAGACAAGCCATCCCTAACAATTAGATTCAAAATATGTGCACAACAACGCATATGAAGTAGCTTTCCATTTAAAAGGAAACACTTAGAATCAAATTGTTCCTTCAAAAGTGGAATCATTGAATCGTTCGTAGTACAATTATCTACAGTCACTGTACTAATCTTGTGTTCAATATTCCACTCAGACATGCAAGAACTTAGAGTTTCTGTAAGTGTTGGAGCATCATGTGGGCATGGCACATATCTAAAGCTTATAATCTGACTATGCAACTTCCAAGAGTCATCAATAAAGTGAGCTGTCACAGCCATATATCCCCTATTTTGATGATTGGCAGTCCACATAACAGTGGTTAAGGCTATTTTACTATTATTTTTCTCCAAAACTTCTCTAAATTTTTCCTTCTCAATCTTATATATTTTCAAAATGTCAGACCTAATTGTATTCCTTGACACCATTTGAAACATAGGTGAAATAGTATTCGAATAGTCTATAAAACCACTATGCTCTACCGTCGACAAAGGGTACTCATGTAGAATGATCATTTCAGCCAACTTTTTTCTTCCTAGTTCAGGATCAAGATTGAAGGTAATCGAGGGGCTTGCATTAGTATTCTTGGCAAGTTGTTTCTGCCTTACTGGACATCTTTCCATGTGAAGAAGTAAGTGTTTAGTCCCCTTACTACTCTTTCCCACTAATTTCCTTCCACAGTGATTGCAAACTACTTTTATTTTACCATCAATCTTTTTCAATGTAAAATGATCCCATGTAGAAGATGTTTTCTTTCTTTTTATACCTCTACTCTCATTTCCATCACTTCTATTATCAAGAGATTGCACTTCTTGTAAATTTGTTGAAGGAACAAAATCAACATCATCCACACAATTAGACTCGGTAACATCTTGGGTAGACATACTTATAGTTTGATTTAACCTACATTACATCCACATTATAAAATATATCAAAATAATGATGCATGCAAAACTTTTAAAAAATGATAACTAGTTTTATAAAACATCATGCAGCATTTCCCCTATTTTATTGACCTAACCACATGCCAATATCAACTAAAACAATCAAACAACACACATGTTTTCAACCTTATGTCACCACAACACACAAATTTCTCAGAACCTACTTCACTATGGATGAATAAGTAAGATATTCAATCTCTTCTAAATTTTATAAAATATTAACAAAGAAAATGAAATTACAGAACATGTTTATGCTCATTTTCTTTATGAGTCTTTTTTCTAATTCAGAAAAATACCACATTATACCAAGAAAATTCACAAAATAAACTAAAACAAGGATAACTCATGAAATTGAAAGCTTGCCCATATTAGAATGTAGGGAATCTTATTCTTGTTGGGTTCTCTTATATATAATTTAAATTTTCTTGTTGGGTTCTCCATTCCATTAATGTTGTAACCTTATTGTTGTTATTTTATTTATTTTCAATTTTCCCATTTAATTTTTTTAAAATGAGAAAAATAGAAAGCATCCAATTTTTCTATTTAAACAAGTTGTTCAACATGATTTGAGTCTGTTCATGAAACAGAGAACTTGGGCCATTTTGCTAAGGGCATTTCCACACAAACAGAAAGGCTCCATACTATCTCTTCCATCTTTTTCTTCTCCTAATTATTATCTTTTCTCTCTATGTTAATTTGTTTCTCTATCAATAATTTTTGACTTTTTGATTCTTTATTCTAATTGGAGAACATATAGGCAAGGTTTTCTTATATGATAACATTTCCAAGACAATTAATTACATGACTAAACTTAATAATAAATATAAAATTCACTAATAAGTTTACTAAATAACATAAGTCATTCTCAAGTTTAGTAGGCATATCAGACAAAATTTTGAATTGGGTTGTTATAATATGTCCCAAGACATATTACTAAATGCCAAAATACAATTATGTGAAAAATTTTCACTGAAAATGCACGAAAAGCTTAAGAAACTTGCACAACCTTCAAATTAGAGAAAAGCTGAAGAAACTTGCCTGTGAAGCCAAAACCTTCAAATCAGAGAACATCTGCAAATTAATGTAACTCATTCCATTAGAGAAAAATTAAAATATAGCTACAACGAATAGTGAGAAAATTAGGGAGTTGAAAAGAGGTGTAAAGTTGATTTGTTTACAAAAGAAACACGGTTAAGAAAGATAATTATATGTTCAATTTAGCCACAAAATCATATAAAAACTTAATGTTTTCTGTTATATCAGGATGTTGACAGAAAGAGGCCTGGGTTTTTACTAAGACTGAGTTTCCATGGCTATGAAATTGATAAATCCCCAAATAAGGAAAACCTAGGAGAGAGAGAGAGAGAGAGAACCCAGATGAGAGAGAGAACCTGCGATGCGAGACAGAGAAAGGCTTGATTCGTGATTGATTTGGCTGAACTGAACTGAAGAAGAAGACGTGAAGATAGAGAGAGGCCTGGGTATTTGCTTGCTTGTATTTAAAAAAAACATTCTTAAAAAAATACTACTGGGGTGGGGTGACCCGCCCCCACAATAATTAGTACTGGATCGGATCGGGGCAGCGCCCCGCCCTGATTTTCGACCCACTTATTCCGGATCAAAATCGCCTCCTTGGATCGGAGCTCTGACCCGCCCCACTCAACCAGATCATTTTGACAATCCTACTTAGGCCGCATCCTCTGCCTATTCTACTGACTCCAACTCCCTTAGGCCGAGCTCAGTGATTATATACTTAACCTCAGCCACTAGTGCCCGAGCCTCAACCTATGTGCAAATATAGATTCTGGCACTCTTAGGCCGTTTATCTCATGTCCCCATGGCATAATACCATCATATGACTTCACTTGCAAGTATAGGGAACTCTTAGTCCCAACATAACCACATAACCGGGTACCGTTTTCTTACCTTTGATTCCGAGCGCTTTGGTTAATAGAAACGATCCTCGAGTACGATCTCGTCCGAGCCTTAGCGTACACCTAGTCACAACTGTAAAATAGAACCCTCATCAACAATCAATTCAATAACCTAACTTCAGGATCAATCCCGAGCCCTTAGGAAACCCCAATTCCACCAAATGGGGTGGTGGAATCGACCCCCGAACCCCCAACCAAAAACCCTAAGAAAAATACCCAAAACCCATTTCTGGAGGCACGGTAGCGTTACAGCGCCACAAGGTGGGCGCTACAGCGCTACAAGCAGAGACAAACGCCCCCCCAGAAAGCCAAGCATAGCGCTATAGCGCTCTAATGCTAGCGCTACAGCACTACAAACATCACCGGCAACCCTCTGAGTTTTTCCTTCGAATTTCCCCGAGACAAAACTCCATAAATCCCCTCTAAACCTCAACCACACTTAAAATTAAGCCTACCATCCACTACATCTCATCCAACATGGCCCAACAACATCAAACTTGGCCACATGCACCATCAAACACAGAAAACCAAGATTGAGCTTGAAGCTCAAGAACTTAACCAGAAAACCCAGAAATTCAATTGATCAAGCCCATAAATTATTACCTTTAATGGAGAATCCGACCCTAGGTTGCCCTCTCTGCCCTTCCAGCCTTTAGTTCCTCAAGTTCCCAAGCTCAAATCCTTGAATTCCCATCCAAAGTTCAGATTCAAAGATCAAACATAACAAAATTCAGCCATCCAAAAAAAAAACTAGAAACCTTACCTTAATTGGACACTAACTTCAGCTGAACCTTCTAGCTTCACAAAGAACCAAGTCCAAAGCTCTAGCCTAAACCTCCTCTGAGTTTACAACTTCAAATTTGAGAAGAAAGGGTGAAGGGAGAAGAAACCGTGTGGGAGAACAAGGAGTCTCTATTTTTCTTCTTTCTTTCTTTCTTTCCTTCAGTTTCTAGTATTTTCTACAACTTCCACTAAGTCTAAAAAAACAGAATAACCCTTATCCCCCTTTTAACCATCAAATGACCATTTTTCTCTCCTAAATAAACCTAAGTCTTTAAACATTCTAAGGGCATTTTGGTCATTTGCTCCCAATTCCCGCTAATTCCTCTAGTGTTCCTAATATTTACCACTTAATTCCCGTCATCTAATTAATCACCAATTATTTTCCCCAAGGTCTAAAAATCTCCAATATATTTCCCTGATTCCCAGAAAAATACCCCCAGGCTGCCCCGAGCCAAGTATAAACCCCCACTGTGACTATTTCGCTAAACCTCTCACTAGGATCGTTTCGAGCCACAAGATGCAAACATATACACATAATAATGTGGTCTCAACAACTTATCGCATATAATTACATTTATGCCCTCAACGGGCCAAAATTACGAATATGCCCTTATAATCTAAACAGGGCCTACATGCATACTAATACTCATAATCATGCATCTCATAATTCCATATAATCATGTAAGCATGCTTATCACATAATCATGCATTTAATCATTTAAATCACACATAAACCAATTATGCCCTCTCGACACACTAATCAAGGCCCTTAAGCCTTATTAGTAATTTTTTGGGTCGTTACATATGCCCTAATTAATTCAATTTTAATTTGCTATAATTACTCAGAATATCATTTATTATTTAATAAAACAATTTTATTAAATAGTAGAAATTAAACTACTTTTAAAATCTATTTCCGCTTATGAACTAGTTAAAACTAGATTTATTATTATATGGTCCATCACATAAAGCATATAATCACACAGGACAATCCTAAGACATATTTCTACTCATATGAGATGCATGCTAATTTTAAATACTGTGTGGGTAATATGTATGCATGATAAAATATTAAACAATTTAATCACATTCAAACATTTAAATAAATAAATACTAAATAAATAAATAAATGAGGGTCGGGTGTGTTGGGTATTTCTAGAAAAATTACAACACTTGCAAAATTATACACAAAAATGTAAGATACTAAATAAAACCTAAAGAGATCTCTATCTTCAACTTTTGGGCCTTCACAAGTAGTCTTGATCCATTAAGCCACTTTATCTGTTTAATTTTGAATTAAAATAACTTTTAATTATGTTAGACAAATTTTAGAATATTTAACTTGGGATTTAATGCCCAATAATTTATTAGGCCTACTTTTGAATTTGGGCTCAAACAATTAATTCAAAACAAAATAATTTTAATTATGGGCTTAAATAATTATGGGCTTAAATAATTTTAATTTTAATGCCAAATAAGTATGGGTTTCATAAAAAAATTATGGGCTTAAATAAATTAGGCCCAAAATTTAAATAGATAACAAAGATGCAAGCCCTATGGTTTAGAAACCCTAGGGCCGGTGGCATAAGGTGGCTCGGCATGGGGAGGTGCGGCTGGAAGGCGTGCTGATGCAGGCGTAGGTGTAGCAACCCAAATTTTGCTAATAAGGCTTGGAGCCTTGATTAGTGTGCCTGGAGGGCAATAATTGCTATACTGTACTGAAATATGTGAATTTAATGAATATGTGGTTAGAATGCATGTTTAGGTGAAATAAATATGCATGTGGGCCCCATTTGGTTGTTAGGGGCAAATTGGTAATTATAGCCCATTGAGGGCATAAATGTAATAAATGTAATATATGTGATATATGTGATAAAATGGTAATATATTTGTGATGCACGTTCCGAGACGGTCCTTGAGAGCTAATCCGCTTAAAGTCACAACGAGATTTAATACCCAGCTCGCGAGGAGCCTCGGGGTATTTCGGGAATGTTATAAATTTAGTTGGGGACATTTAATTAATGGTTAATGGTATTTTAGTAGCTTGAGTAACCATTAAGGATAGCTACTCTAGGTGAGAAAATGGTATATTTGTAAGGGATGGGAAAGGTCTAAGATGCCCTTGAGGTTTAGCTAGAAAGAGAGTTAGATGGAAGGGAAAAAGGGTCTTTTGGCTAGGATTTAGATGAATTTGGCTGAGGAAAATTCATTCACGTTACTTTATTCTAAGTATAATCTGAATGTTGTGTTGGGGAGACTAGAGGAATCAAGAAGCTAGAAGGAAAGGTGGAAGAGGAAGAGAGTTGGGTATTTTGAGGCTTAGGAGGAGAATCAAGGATGGCTTGAGGCAACTAAAATCAAACATAGGTCAAGATTGACCTAGAGGTAAGCTTCATCTCTGAATTTTGGTGTTCTTGCAAGTTCTTTTAGAGTTTGGGTTGAATTCTGAAAGTTGGGTTTTGGTTTAATAATTGAGGGAATTCAGCTTGGGAATCAAGAGGGATTAAATTGAAGCTGGAATTGGAGGAAGCTCAGAGTTGAATTTCCATTTGAGGTAAGAGTTTCATGCACCACTGTTTTGTTGAGCTGTTGTGGTTTAAGTTTCTGGGTTGTTGGTTTAAGTTTTGTAGAGTTTTAAACCAATTCTTGAATTATGGGTTTGATTATGTGCCTAGGCTTGTTGCTGACGTTTCTGAGTTGTTAGATGGTTTGTATGGGGTTTTGGATTGAATTTGAGACTTAGGTATGCATGGGTATTGATTTGGGAGTGTTTTGGCTCGGGAAAATATTGGGGAAAAACCCAGAAATCTGGGTTCGCGAAGGGGCGCCGCGGCCCTGTTCTTCTGGACCACGGCGCTAGGCAACTTCAGGGGAAGGGAGCCCTTCTAGGCACCGCGGCCCTCATTGGGGGGTGCCGCGGCGCTAGGCCATTTCTGGGCAAGGGAAAATTGTGGTTTTTAGCCTTTTGCCCAGGGGGCTCGGGGAATGCTTCCGCCACTTTGTGTGGGGTTCCGGGAGGTCCCGAGGGCTCGAGTTTGGTTCCAAGAGATGCCTTTGAATTGGTTAGTAATGGGGATGCTATTTGTGTGTTGTGATTAGGTTCTCGGAGAGGCTCGGATTAGAGGACCGTGTTCGAGGATTCAGTGCTCAAGAAGCTCGAGACACAGGTAAGAAAACTGCTGTACCCATAGAGCAGGGCGAGGCCCCATAGTTGTGTTGCAGGGCACGGCCCTATATGATTATGTGTTGGGTGTAGCCCATTGAATGTTCTAGTAAATGTTTAAGTTATGTTTAAATTATGCTGTGTATGCATGTATGTGAATGATCGGCTAAGGCCGGGGATGCCGAAGGCCGGGAACGGCGAAGGCCGAGAACGGCAAGGGGCTGGGAACAATGTTTAGTACGCGGAGTGCGAGTTTCCAGGGTAAGACCCTAAAGGATACTTGGGATATCCTTACGGTGTAGACCGCAACTCAGGGCCTGGTAAAGCGCCTGAGACGGCATGGACGTATGTGTTTAGTTTATGGACAAATTGGTTATATGTTAAATGGTTCATATGCGTATATTATCTGTTTTTGTGGAGTTTTCTTGCTGGGCTTTGGCTCACGGGTGCTCTGTGGTGCAGGTAAGGGCAAAGAGAAAATCAACCGACCATGAGTATGGAGAGCATGAGGCGGCACGTACATGTCTGGTCTGCCTGGCTGCCACGGCCAAGGGTATTTTTGGGAAGTTGTTTGTAAAGACCCTTATTTTGTCGTTTAGTCGACTTTAAATATATTTTGAGCTTTAAACATTTAAAAACAGTATTTTGGGATCCCAAATGTTAATTGTTTTATGAATTTCAGTAAATGGGATTATTTTCAAAGTTTATGTCTCTGTTTATGATTTAATTACACGTTTATCTTAAAACCTCGATTAGTGAGTTAAAAGCATGTTTTAAACTCACTTAGTAACGACTCTAAGGAAGTAGGGTGTTACAGTAGGGGCACGAGCGACAGGCGCAGGGGCTCGGGCTTCAGGGCACGTAACCTGGGGCTCGGGCCTTACATAATTTTTTCAAATAATTTAATGCAGAAAATTAAATTACAAAATATTCTTATGCCTCAAAATGGCTTACATTTTTCATCTAGAAATTTAAGAACAATTCCTAAACCCAAAACACCATATAATTAATGACCCTTAAGAATAAAATTTAAACATACATACGTCCATCCATTCACACATATTACGATAACATAAGAATGCATATTATGCCCACACAGTAATTAATGTATGCAGAGATTAATGACCGCTCTGGTACCAATTGTTAGGAACAAGTTTCCTAATACGCAGCGGAATTGTGATGGGTTGGCCTAGTGTACAACAATAATAATATTTTTGTAACATATGTAAACTACCTTAAAATATGCGGATCCATTAATATAAATACATTAGTCATAAACAAGAAAAGAATAAAGAACATACCTCTTGATGCCTATCAAGTGTCCTTCTGGTATATACATTGACCCATGACATTCTCTTCAAATCCAAAAGAAGAGATGACATCATGGAATTTTAAATACCATTGGCGGGACGCTTGTGTTAAACATTAAATGGACTTCTTAAGCTTCCACACCAAGTGCTCACCATCACTAGAGGATAATCCTTCTGGTTGTTTCATGTATACCTCCTCCTCTAGGTCACCATTCAGAAAAGCAGTTTTCACATCCATCTGATGCAGCTCTAAATCGAAATGAGCAACTTATACCAGGATAACTCTGAGGGAATCTTTCTTTGATACTGGAGAAAAGGTCTCCGTATAGTCATTTCCTTCTTTTTGAGTGAATCCCTTAGCAACGAGTCTCGCTTTGTGTCTCTCAATGTTTCCTAATGAGTCTTTCTTTGTTTTAAAGACCCATTTACACCCAATAGCCCTCGCCGCATTAAGCAACTCAACAAGATCCCAGACTTCATTGCTCTTCATAAAATTCATTTCTTCATTCATGGCATTGTACCACAGTTCTGATTCTTTGCTATTCATATCTTGTGAAAACGTTTCTGGATCATTTTCGGCTCTAATATTGTAGTCAGATTCTTGCAAATACACAATGTAGTCTCTAGTTATCACTGATTTTATTGTCCTAGTGGATCTTCTTAAGGCTACACCAACTGGCTCTTAGGGAGCGGGTGGTTCAGATTGTTGTTCAACAATTATAGGTAACTCTTGAATAACTTGATCTATTTGAACTTCATCATTGACTTGTGGATCTTCAACAATTGGTTGTGGTGGTTCAACATCCATTTGGACTTCAGGGGTGTTATCAACCACAATCAATCTTGCTCTTGAGGTGGAGGGTTCTGAAGGATCTTTATCAGAACCTAAGTCCTTGGATTGATCACTCCCACTAATCAAGGAATTTTCAAGAAATTTTGCATTCCTTGATTCCACAATCCTAGTGTTATGAGATGGGCAATAAAACTTGTAACATTTAGACCGTTCAGCGTATCCAATAAAGTATCCACTTATTGTCCTTGGGTCCAGTTTCCTTTCTTGTGGATTGTATATCCTAACTTCAGATGGGCATCCCCAAATGCGTACATGTTGCAAACTTGGTTGCCAACCTTTCCATAATTCAAAAGGAGTTTTTGAGACCGCCTTGGTTGGAACTCGATTTAATATGTACATGGATGTCTTTAGAGCTTCAGTCCACAAGGATTTAGGAAGATTAGGGTTGCTACTAAGCATACTCCACACCATGTCCATCAATGTTCGGTTTCTCCTTTCTACAACACCATTTTGCTTGGGTGTACTGGGCAACAATCCCATTTTCTTGAAGAAACTTTGCAAAAGGGCCAGGTGCTTATCCATCTTCAGTGTATCTACCATAATATTTCCCACCCCTATTAGATCTCACTATCTTAATTTTCTTGTTGCATCGTTTCTCTACTTCAGCTTTAAATATCTTAAAGACATCTAACACTTCGCTTTTGTTTGAAGCAAGTAGATATACATGTAGCGTGAGTAATCATCTATGAGGGAGATGAAGTATTTCTGACCATATGAGTCCATGTCTAGACTACATATATCACTATGTATGATTTCTAATAGTTTGGAACTCTTATGGACACCACTTTTCTTGGACTTGGAGGTATGCTTTCCCTTAATGCAATCCACACAAGTATCAAAGTCAGTAAAATCTAAGGTATTGAGTACCCCATCTTTCACTATCCTTTTAATTCTATCAATGGAGATATGTCCCAACCTTCGGTGCAATAATGTAGAGGAATTGTCATTCATAACACATCTTTTATTGCCAACATGAACATGCATAGTATTATAAGCAGTATTGTTTTGTAAATTAAGGCAGTAAAGACCATCAGACAAAATACCATTTCCAACACATCCAAATTTATTATATAAATGAAAAGATTTGTCTGAAAATGTAAGGGAAAATCCAAAAGCTACAAGGTATTCAATACCCCATCTTTCTCTAACCTTTTAATTCTATTAATGGAGATATGTCCTAATCTCTGGTGCCATAATGTAGAGGAATTCTCATTCATAACACATCTTTTATTGCCAGCGTGAACATGCACAATATTATAAGTAGTATTATTTTGTAAATTAAGCAGTAAAGACCATCAGACAAAATACCATTTCCAACACATTCAGATTTATCATATAAATTAAAAGATTTGTCGGAAAATGTAAAGGAAAATCCAAAAGGTACAAGTCTTGAAATTGAAATCAAGTTTCTAGAGAAACTTGGTACATAAAAGGTCTTTTCTAACTTTAAAATAAAACCACTACTTAAAACTAAATGGCACGTTCCAATAGCCTCCACATGTGAGCCCATCTTGTTTCCCGATAAGGTGATTTGCTCACTTCCCACTAGCTTCCTTAGGTTTTGTAAACCGTGCAAGGAATTTGAAATGTGAATTGTTGATCTAGAATCAATCCACCATGTTTTAATATTAACATTAGCCATATTAGATTCATAATATACTAAGGATATTGGAATACCTTTGTCGTCCATCCATTTCTTGAACTTCGTGCATTCCTTTTTCGCATGTCCCTTCTTGTTGATGCGATTTTTTTCCAATGGTAGATTAAGAAATCTAATGGGGATATTAGTGCTAAATTGTAAATCATAATGAAATACTAAGAACCCTCTCATACACACAAATTTTACGTGGTTCAGTGGTTAAAATCCACCTAGTCCACGAAATAGTATTATTGCTTTTCTCTCTCAATTTCTACAGAGTTTTAGTAATACAAAAAGGTCGTCCCTTTCCCTGATATTTATAGGGTAATTTCTTGGACAGGTTTGGGTAACCGCGTGAATAAATAAGGTATACATTTAATACAAATTATTTCCATTTACATTGGGATATGATTTGATAACAATTTAGAATATACTCCTGCTATCTTGGATAATAAAAGATAGATATGCAATACAGCCTGGGCATTAATGAGCGTATAAGGAGCCTCCGAATCTCTTGGGATCCTTCAGTATGCATTTTGACCAGGTTTCCATGAGCTGGATATCCCACCCGAGTTAGTGTTCAAAGACTATCAGAACCATAGTTTGTACTAAGCTTAGAGCGCCCAAATGTGGATCTGGCCATTATAAGTCTCGAACTAGATTGTTATCCTAAGACGCATTCTAATAGCAACCTGTATGTTGTGTACGAACTGGATTGAGTCTCGAGCTGCTCACATCATTATTAATCATATGTTCTACTTGGCTATTTTTCCGCATATTCATCTGCCAGTTGTACCTGAGCTGAGTATTGAAACTCGTGCTAATTTTTAGGGTACAACATTTGCCCCCCAAGCTCCTGCTCGTGTTTGATGGCGTCACTTTATGACATGCACAGTAGGAGCTTTTAGGCTTCTGCCATGTAAAATCCTCCCTGCCCATTACTCGCATGCTGAACACGTGGCTATCTGTAATTGGCGTCCATTCAAGTTTCGAGGACTGTGACAACTGTTCTGTCAACTTTTTGTCATCGTATGGTTCATTTAATCTTGGCCTTTGGATCTCGAGCTAACCTAACTGGATGGCCTGAATTAATTCCCATGTTTTACGTATAAATAGGGTGATCATACCTGAACCCCCACCACCTTTGCATTTAACAAGTTTCCTTTTCTTAAAATTTTTTCCCTTTTTCTTCCCCAACTTCTCCCAAAAAACCTTCATCGCCTTTCAGATTCTCAGAAGCTTTCAGGGAGATTCCTATGGACGTATCGACACTTTCTTTAAATCGATCATATAAACTGCAAGTGTTTCCTCACTTGGTTTGAATCTTTCAATTCTTTGCTTTCAAGTGAGTTTTTTTTTACTGTGAGAAACGTCCTTTGCTCAATGTTGTTTAGGCTATGTCTGAGTATAAATAGGAAATAGGGTTCGGTTTAGGTTGAATGAATGATACCAAGCTTATTTAGAAATAAGGGTTTTATAAAACTGGGCAAAATTTCTGGGTTTTACAAAGAAAATTCTAATGGTAAATCAATTTGTATACCTGTTTGGGGTGTAGAAGTCGAAGGGGTTTTAGCTCTGGTTCTGGGTAGCTTAAAGGTTGCGATTCCTTAAGCGGTTTTGCATCAAACCTCTTTCAAAAGAAAAGTAGTGGGTCTAACGAGTCTGACACATGAATCCTGAAGTATCAGGGACTTTTAAGAAATCCAAGCATGTGGCCTAGGACCACGCGTTAAGGCTAGAGCACATCTTAGCTCGTGTAAAGTTTTAAATCCCATACGTAAACCACTTAAACCCTCGAATCCTCATACTTGTAACACCGTATCTAGTAATTGTCTTAGGTCATTGCTAATAGTCTGCTTTGTTGTTAGGTGATCTAAATCATGCCCCCCCCCCCCCCCCCCCCGCACAAAAAAACACCACGAGATCCTCTACTCAGAGCAAAGATAAGGGCAATCAAGTCACCTCTGACTCTCCCATCCCTCATTTTGGCCCTGTAGTGGAGAGGGAAATCGTGGTCGTCCCCAACGCATTCCTCGAGGCTGAGCACATAGTATTCCAGATCATGACTGAGGGGAAAATTAACAAGATCCTACTGAGTCATGGGATTAAGATGGGAGCTGATGGCCTTCATGCTAGACCTCCATTGGAAGGAGAGCGAAGCTGCGCCCCTCTCCAAGATGATTATGAAGCTTGGAGTGATGAGCACCTGAAGGCAGGTGCCTTCCTCCCCTTGGACCATTATTTTGTAGATTTCTTGAACTACGTCAAACTGGCTCCTTTCCAGCTCCCACCAAACTCATACAAACTTTTGGTAGGGTTACAGTATTTGTTTATGAGGCATGAGAGAGAGGTCCCCACTCCAGCGGATATTATGTATTTCTTTTGCCTAAAGGCCAGTCCCGACTAGAAGGGGCGAGGTGACAGTTTTTACTACCTCACATGATTTCCCAACTCAGCATCAGTCATTGACTCCCCAGCCACCCAAATGACTATGAAGACTTGTTCTTTATGTCAAATGGGTTCAAGAACTTTGAACATCGATACTTCAACCGTCCTTGTAAGTCTTCTATCTTTATGAATTCAGTACGTGAGCTTTTTATTACTTTCACACACATTTTGTTCTGTTTTATTCTAACTGAGTTCTTTCCTTGTGTAACTATATTCACGAGGACAGGGCGATCTGTGACCCTTGGGGGTCAATATGAGACCTTGTCTAGTCTTCCTCCGGAGGAGGAAGACTACTGCCAGGTTGTGAATAATGCCCCCATGGTGGCCTGCAACTTGATCAGCAAGGTCCAGATGCTAGCTCTAAGGACCCGAGTTCCTCTTCCCATCATCCCCGAGCTCCCCCCTCCTCAAGAAGCCTTGCCATCCAATGAAGTCATCAAAGAGGACGAAGATGTGGCACCGTTGGCGCGCAAAAGACGAGCTTTTGAGGATAATCAGGGGCCTGATCCAGAATAAGTTGCGTCCGGGGCAGCAGTCGGTCCCTCTGACCAAGGTAACCCATACCCATATAGAGAGTTAGATTGGGCTGCTACCAGTTATAAGATAATTCGATTCAATCCTTACCAGCTCATTAGTCATCATCATACCGGCCCGGACCTAAACACAACCCTCCTCCAGTGTGTGGACCATTTGGTGGTACACTATGACCACAACTACCCGAAAGGTACCATCATTGTTGACAACACTCTTAATTTTAGGTCCACCATTTTTGAAGAGTATGGGACAAACTGTAGGACTTGGCCTTCTCTGTGTCAGGATGCATATGCCCTTCGTATTAGGTATTACGTAGAGGAGTCCAGCCTTGAGGAAGGACCTGAACTCCCTAAGACCCAGGAGGTCATTCTCCCCCACCTCCGTCACGGTTCACCAAGCTCCTCCTCCTCCTCCTCGACACGTACCTCCCTCAAATCCTAAAGTGATCCAAGGAGAGGCTCCCATTGTCCAGATCCCAGTCAAACCACTCGACCTGGACAAGATCCCTACAGCATTTTGGGGTACTGTGTACGAGATGGCAAGCCATATGGTTGGCCATGCCTACAGAGCCAACGCCAGAGACTTAAGGGATATAGAGGAGCATACTCCTGAGGACGTCCTCGAATCTGCTATGGGGATGAACCTCACTGTGAATCCTTCTCACTCTTTTCCTTTTTCTTTTTCCTTAGTTTTTTTTTATAAACTATTCTTGCTTGCTTCATTCTTTTGCAGTCTGCCCTGGCTCAATTTCAAGGAATTGCTAAGCTAGGGATGAGGAGCTTCGAGCTGCCTTGACCGCTCAAGAGGGCAAACAGACCGCAAAAACCTCCCTGGTCTCCTCCCAGGAGATCGAGCGGTCTTCAAAATCAGCCCTGTCTGTCTCCCAGAATCAGGTCGTGGAGGTGATTCGTTGCATGAAACAACTTCATGACGAAAATGAAGAACTCAAGAAGAAGTTGTACGAGGTCGAGGCCAAGGGCAAGGAGGAAGCTGCGGAGTCATCGACTCAAATGGAGGAGATGCTTTACTATTATTGGGCTTTTAACTTGGATGGGAACTTCTCCTTTATTCAGTCGAGCTGTGGGAACCATATCTTTCCAGGTTCAAGATTCGGTTATCATAGGAACCCTCGAAGACCGGCAATGCCTCTGAAGCTGTTGAGGGAGATGGCGAGGAGGTGACTTCTCTGGAGTGAGCTGACGGACCTCAGTGACTTATTATTTTCACTTTTATTTTTCTTAAGCTTCTGTAAAAAGTCCCTTAGGACCAAAACAATTATCTTTGGGCTTAGGTCAAGGTTTTTTTGCCTCGAAATGACAATATATTTTTGAATATACATCTAACTTGTGATCTATCTGTATTTCCCTTAGTCTATTATTTTCTCATGTATATGAATCCTTAAATTCTTGTACATTCGAAACCTTAGGGGTTGACTTTAGATCGAGATAGATTTTATCGATACCTTAGTTCTATCCAAGATTTTTCTCACTTAATCACGTCATACCTGTTAATAGTCAGGCTGTGGACCTGGTCGCGTTCAGGGTTTTTTAATAAGCTTAATAGCATTGTACCTGTTAGGAATCAGGCCTCAGACTTGGTTATATCCATGATTTTATTGTTAGAGATTTTTCAAACTTAGTTCGTGTTTAGAATTTTGAAAATTCAAGCTTTATAAAGCCGTTGAATAATCAATTTTTCCAAACTCTAAGCTTTAATCTTCATCCGAATAATCTGAACTCTCTTCAAAGCTCTCTTCGGTTATGTGCCCCCCAAGCAACCAGAATGCATAAATGTTCTTGGTTGCTTTTACAAAGTGAGCTTGTGATAACAAAACATTAAAATTGGCTACTTAATAATTCAAATGTTATTAAACTGAAAGGGCCTTTATAAATAAGCCTTACATAAATGGTAATTCTGAAAATATTAAAGACAACAAAACTATTGATAATACTTTTTTAAGTGTAGGGCATTCCAGGTCCGTGGAACTATTTCTCCACTCAACCGGGCTAGCTTGAAAGTTCCTTCACGCAAGTTCTCCATGATCTGATATGGTCCTTCCTAGTTCGACCCTAACACATCGTCCATGGGATCTTTATTGTCTAAAAAGACCATTCGGAGAACCAGATCACCTAATCCGAGTCTGCGTCCTTTATCCTTTGAATTGAAATAATGAGTAATCCTCTGTTATAATGGGCGAGCAGTAATTGTGATGCTTCTCATTTTTCTTCGATTGTATTGAGGGATGCACTGATCAAAGGTCTTGTGTCTAAGGGTCATCACCATTTCCCCAATTGGAAGCATAGCCTCGCTTCCAAAGGTCAGGGAAAAAGGGGGTATGCCCCCGTGGAGGTTTGATTTGAGGTTTGGTAGGCCTAGAGTACTTGTGGGAGCTGCTCAGGCCATAATCCCTTGGCCTGTGGGTATGCTACAGACGAGAAAATCTTGGTTATGCCATATTTTTCACAAAAGTCTATGAATAGATCACTATCAAACTGAGTTCCGTTGTCTGACACTATGTTTTTCGAGAGTCCAAATCAACATATGATATTCTTCACAACAAAGTCCAAGACTTTCTTCGAGGTGATTGTTGCCAAAGGTTCAACCTCTACCCACTTCGTGAAATAATCGATGGAGACTACCGCATATCGAACTCCTCCTTTTCCTGTTGGCAGAGAACCATTTAAGTCAATTACCCATGTCACAAACGACCAATGAGATGAGATCATGGTTAGCTTGATGGGAGAAACTTGGTAAACTATGGCGAAGCGTTGGCATTTGTCACACTTCTGCACATAAGAGATTGAGTCCTTTGTCAGTGTGGGCCAAAAATAGCCATGTCTCAATACCTTTAGAGATAGGTTTTGCCCCCCAACGTGGTATCCAAAGAAACCTTCGTGTATTTCTTACAAAATAGTCTATGCTTCCTTGGGCAGAACACATCGCAAGAGGGGCAGCGAATGTCCCCTTCAATAAAGGATCCTTTCAACCATAACATACTGTGGAGCTTGGTACAACAACTTTCACACGTCCTTTCGATCGCCAGGTAGCTTTCCTGTTGTGAGGTACTCAACTATAGGGATCATCCAGGTCAGTTTGATGTCAATCATTCCAACCTCTACCGTCTTTGTTGCTATACTCAGACTTTCCAAGAACTCCACTGGAACAACATTCAATGTATCTGCCTCTTTGGTGGTAGCAAGTCGAGCCAGAGCATCAGCATTGGAATTCTGCTCGCGTGGTACTTGCTCGAGGAAGCTAAACTCGAACTCAAACAACTCTCCCTTTAACTTAGCCAAGTAGGTCGCCATCTTGATGCCTCGAGCTTGGTATTCCCCTAATATTTGATTGACCACGAGCTGAGAATCACTATAACATTGGATGGCTTTTGCCTTTAGCTCTTTTGCCAACCCTAGCCCTGCTAGTAGGGCCTCATATTCCGCTTTGTTGTTGTATGCTTCAAACCCGAACTTGAGAGCTGTATGGAACCGATGTCCTTCAGGTGAGATTAAGATTATCCCAGATCTCAATCCGTTTTCATTATACTATCCATCAATGAAGATTTTCCATAATTCCTGCACCGGCTCCCTCATCAGCTCATCCTGAAAACCTGTGCACTCAGCCACAAAATCAGCAAGGGCTTGTCTATTGATTGCCATTTGTGGCATATACAATACCTTGAACTGGCTAAGTTCGATGGCATATTTTAATAGAAGCCCTGAAGTTTCAGGTTTTTGTAAAACCTTCCTTAAAGGTTTGTCGGTTAAGATGTGAATAGAATGGGACTGGAAATATGGCGTGAGCTTCCTTGAAGCCAAAATGAAACAGAACGCAAGCTTTTCTATCAATGGGTACCGTGATTCAGCCTCGAGAAGCCTCTTCCTTACATAATTTACAACACTGACTGCATTTTCTGTCACATCCAGGTAAAGAAACAGACATTCTTCGAATGTCAGTTTTGATAGTATGGGGGGTTAAGCTAGGTGTGTTTTTAGGTCACGAAATGCCTGTTCCCATTCTTCGGTCCATTCAAATTTCTTTTTTCTTCTAAGCAAGTTGTAGAATGGTAGACACTTGTCAGTGGGTTTTAAATGAAGCGGTTTAAAGCCACCACCTTTCCAGTTAGGCTCTGTCACAGCAAATGCATTTCTAACAACAACTTGATTTTTTCTGGGTTCGCCTCTATCCCCCTTGTGTTGACTATAAACCCGAGAAACTTTCCTGACGCAACTCCGAAAGTGCACTTCTGGGGATTCAGCTTCATGTCGTACTTTCTTAATATGCCAAAACTTTCTTCCAGGTTGGATACATGGTTACTGGAAGTCTTTGATTTGATGAGCATATCATTGACATACACCTCCATGTTTCTCCTGATCTGGTTAGCGAACATTTTGTTGACTAACCGTTGGTATGTAGCTCCGACATTTTTCAGCCCGAATGGAATAACTTTGTAGCAATATACATTATGTTCGGTCATGAAGCTGGTGTGCTCTTGGTCTGCAGGGTTCATCGCGATCTGGTTATATCCAGAATACTCATCCATGAAAGACATAAGCTCGTGATTGGCCGTGGCGTCTACCAACTAATAAGTTCTTGGTAGTGGGAAATATTCCTTGGGACAAGCCTTGTTGAGGTCGGAGAAATTGATACAAGTTCTCCACTTTCCATTTGGTTTCGGGATGGCATGGGGTTAGCAACCCAGATCGGTTATTTTGCTTCCCTGATAAACCCACATTTAAGTAGGTGAGTTACTTCTTCTTCTAACGCTTCAGATTGTATTGTCCCCAAAAGCCTCCATTTTTGGAACTTTGCCGGCACATTCTTGTCCAAGTTCAAAGTATGCATTATTATACTCGGACTGATTCCCACCATATCCCCATGTGATCAGGCGAAGACATCCAGGTTCTTCCTTAGGAACTCGACCAGCTCCTTCTTCCTTTCGGCTTCAAGATTTTTTCCAACTTTGACAACTCTTGAAGGTGCTTCTGGGTCAATATTTATTTCCTCGAGCTCCTCTATTGCTTTAAGCATAGATCTATCTTCACCTACTCATGGATCAATGTCATCCCGTTGGGCGACCTCATCATTTCCTTCTCAAGGTTCTTCTGTCCCACGGGTTACTTCCATTTCTCGAGACTCCTTATCTCCTTCACCTATGACAATCATTTGCCCCCGGGTTGTGATTTTCCCTTCATAGCAATGTTGTAGAATTATCTGGAAGCAAGTGCATATTCCCGAGGTTGAGGGGAACTTCATTGCCAGGTGTCAGATCAAGGTGATGGCTTCAAAAGCCATCAGCACGGGTCGTCCCAAAATCGCGTTATATGCAGCTGGACAATTGATTACCATGAACTCAGGTATTTTAGAGACAACTCGTGCCTCTTCTCCCAGCGTAACCACTAGTCCGATCATCCCTATTGTCGTCGTCCCTTCACCTAAAAATTCATACAGAGTCATTAAGGTGGCCTTCAAATCGGTTACGGACAATCCCATCTTTTCTAAGGTTGACCTGAAAAGCACATTTACGGAACATTCATTATTCCCCAGTATCCTCCGTACCCTTCGGTTGGCGAGCTACATGGTTACCACTAGCGGGTCATTATGTGGGAATTGAACGTGGCTAGCGTCCTCTTCCATGAAAATGATTGGTTGCTTTTCCATCTACTGTTGTTTCGATAGTCGCTGCTCTGGGACAAACTCCACACCGTTGTGAGTTTTCAACTCATTAAAATACCTCTTTTGGTCCCCGTTTCTTGTTCCTGTCAGATGAGGTCATCCAAAAATAGTAGTTATATCTCCTCTTACTATTGGAGGAAGGTCGACTTGATTCATCTGAGCTCCAAGCTGACCTGTCGGGGCGTCCGGAGTTGAATGAGAATTCTGTCCGGTAGGATGATTGGGAACGACCTGGGCGTACTGGGCTAATAGTCCAACCCGATTGAGAGTCTCAATCTCATCCTTCAGTTGTCAGAAATCATCGGTGTTATGACTGATGTCATTGTGGAATCGACAAAACTTTGAGAGATCTCCCTCTGCCCTTTGATGCCTTAAAGGTTCTAGCTTCTTCCACGGGAGGCGATTAGAATTTTCCAGGAAGATATGTTCTGGGTGTCTATTAGGTCAGTGTAGGAGGCATAAACGGGATTGAATTTCTCCACAGACTTGTTCTTCTTCGTCCTGTTTTAGTTGCCCTCACCATTCCCCTTCCTCTTGTTGTTTCCCACTTAGTTATTTTGGGTAACAGGTTGAGCTGTTGCTGCAACGTCTGTCACCGTTCCAGCGGGTTGGATAGGGGCCTGGCTGGTTCCCGTGACAGCAGATCGCGCCTCTTCCAGGTTTATCCACTCTTGAGCTCGGGCCAAGAACTCATCTAAAATTTTAACTCCTTTTCGTTGGAGTTCTTGCCATAGGTCACCTCCCACCAGGATTCCTGTCCTCATCGCCATGAGCTTGGAGCTATCATCAGCGTCCCTAGCCCGTGCTGCGACATTGGTGAATGTGCTCAGATATGCTTTCAGTGATTCACCAGGTTGTTGTTTTACATAGGCCAATGAATCGGCCTTTACATGAGCTGCCTGTGAAGCCCAAAATGCTCTCTTAAACTCGAAAGACATGTTCTTCCATGAGCTTATCCAATGCTTCTTGTATTGTTTAAACCACTGTCTGGCAGGTCCGACTAGAGTCACGAGGAACAAGATACATCTTAGATCGAGCCCGACATTGTGGGCCATCATCATTGTGTTGAACATCCCAAGGTGATCGGATGGATCTATGTTTCCATCAAGTGTCAGCTTGTTCGACATCCTAAAACCAATAGGATATGTAGCAACTGCAATGTTTGGAGCGAAGGTTTGAGCTCCTCATCTGAGTCGCAATCGTCCATCCCCTTTCCAGATAAGAGCCTCTTCATCTGTTCCTCCATCAAATATCATACGCGTTTGATGGGTTGTTGTCCCTCCAAGTTCAAGCTTGGTTAGGTGGGACATTCCCATTGTCGTGTACGATAGTCGGACCTCCCTCATGTCGAGTATAACTAACATCCTCATTATAAACGGGATACCTTCTTTGTGAGTTCAAATGATTACGCAGGTCGGACCGTGGATCATACCGAGGATTTTGTGCTGAGCTTAGATGATTTCTCAGGTCGCTCTCAGACCTGCCTCCATGTTGGCTTCCTGTCCAGTAACTTCCATTTGCAAAACTTACGGCCCGCGATTGAGATCGAGGACCTAGATTCTCAACACGTGCTCGTGGGACGTAAGTATCTACTGATAGGGGTGGATTTCTCCTACTGATCCCACGAGTTGGAGCATCTCGTTGTGGGTGAGGTGGTGTAGGATGGCTAACCGGTGATGGCGGATACCTTATTGGCGAGGTTATCATCGTTCCATTAGGACGAACTAAATTAGCCCGCCTCAGCTCTACCCCAATGTCCCGAATTCTCTGTGCCTGGGGTTCGGATCGTGGCACAGGAGGATTCACTGGGGCATTTTGCCTCCATGAACTTGTCCCAGCCAGCCCTGGTGGGTTGTTGTGGGCACTCCTGGGAACCTGTGAAGAAGGTACGAAGTTGGAGGTCGCAGTTCTGATCGACTGACTGACATGCTGATGATGACCCCTGTAATGAACAATGGCTGAGCACTTCGGTGATTTTTCTTTGAAGGTACAGTTCTCAGAGTGGTGGTCCTGATAAAACGACTAGGTTTAGACCGGTTATTCCCGTGGGACTTATGAGACCCACTTTGCCTCTTTCTGACATTAATGTCAATTGAAAAGGGGGGTAATCGAGCCAAGACTTCCTCGATCTGTCTGTTTTCCCTAGCGAGATGGTTCCTTAATTGGGCATTTTCCATCTCTACGATAGTCAAATATCCTGGTTTAGGATATGGTGGGAGTGATGCTGAACTCCCAGCATCGTCTTGACCCACCGGTTGCTTCCCAGGACGTTGTTGAGCATTTGGGCCCTTTCAGTGGGAACAGCGGTATGATGGGTCTCCTATCCACCAGGCTGCTCCACCTCATTGTCATGCATCGATCGAGTGAGCACCATGATGAATGTCAACTGAAACTTGTGAAGCACTAATTTCCTCTCAATGAAAGCACCAAACTATTGATGCGATTTTTCGCCAATGGTAGATTAAGAATCTAATGGGGATATTAGTGCTAAATTGTAAACTGCAATGAAATAATAAGAACCCTTTCGTACACACCCAAATTTTACGTGGTTAAGTGGTTAAAATCCACCTAGTCCACGAGACAGTATTATTGCTTTTCTCTCTCAATTTCTGCAGAGTTTTAGTAATACAAAAAGGTCGTCCCTTTCCCTATCTATTATCCCTGATATTTATAGGGGAATTTCCTACACAGGTTTGGGGAACTACATGAATAAATAAGGTATACATTTAATACAGATTATTCCCATTTACATTGGAATATGATTTGATAACAAAATAGAATATACTCCTGCCGTCTCGGATAATAAATGATAGATATGCAATACAACCTAGACATTAATGAGCATAAATGAGCCTCCGAATATCTTGGGATCCTTCAGTATGCGTTTTGACCAGGTTTCCACGAGCTGGATATTCCACCCAAGCTAGTGTTTAAAGACTATCCAAACCTTAGTTCGTACTAAGCTCAGAGCGCCCAAATGTGGATCTGGCCATTATAAGTCTCAAACTGGATTGTTATCCTAAGAGGCGGTTTGATAGCAACCTATACATCGTGTACGGACTTGATTGAGTCTCGAGCTACTCACATCATTGTTAGCCAAATGTTCTACTTGGCTATTTTTCTGCATATTCACTGCCAGTTGTACTTGAGCTGAGTAATTAAACGCATGCTAATTTTTAGGGTACAACACTTATTTTTGTGGAAAAAACATTTGGCAGAATCCTTCTTTATTTTGCCTTAGGGAGACACTTTATTTTTCCCTTGTCCTTATTGGATGGTTTGCATTTCTTTCCTTGGGTGGCCATGTGAGCACTTTCACCTTGTTCCTGTAGGAGCCTTGCTTCTTCTTGAGCATACATGGTTATCAGTTCATTGATATTCCATTTGTCTTTATGTGTGTTGTATGAAATTTTGAAAGGCTTGTATTGAGGTGGAAGATTGTTAAGGATGTAGTGAACCAGGAAAGTTCCAGGAATGACTACATCGAGCTTCTTCAATTGAGCAGAAATGTCCCTCATCTTTGAGATATGTTCTCTAACTCCTTTGATACAAGTGAGCTTTGTTGATGAGAACTGGTGGTTGAGGTTGTTGTAAAGTGGTTTGTCCAAAGTGTTGAACTGCTCATCGATCATTTTAATAAAGTCTTTGACTTTCACAAGTTGCTCCACCGATCCATGCATTCCCATGGGGATCTTGGATATAATGAACATGATGCTGAGTCGATTGGATCTCTCCCATTTTCATATAGTGCGATCTCAGCAGCAGTGCTAGTCGCAGCGATTGCAGCAGGTTTATCCTTCCTTATTCCGTAGTCCATGACAGCACAACCTAAGTGAAGAAGAACTCATTCCTTCCAGATTTTGAAATAATCACCCCTAAGCGCAGAAATTTCGGTAAGGATTTCAGCGAAACTAGAGGAGGATGAAGAAGTTGCATGAATATGATTAAAAATTTAGATTTCTAAAGATTGAGTCTTAATGAATTCATGTTTTACCAATGTATAACATGCTGAAAGATGAAATTTTATTAAACAAAAATTTCCTGTGTGCTAAATTTTTAATTTAATAAAATTGGATGTACATTATGATAGATTATTCAAACAAATTATTTGGGATAAATTAAGGTTTGATATTTCTATCTAAATTAAACTTGATGATAAAACTATTAAATTAATTATCATAACTCCTGAAGCTAAATTAAGAAAATTAATTTAATATATTATCCTAATTAATTATATAAATATAATAAAATTCCCGTGGGGTAAAATTATTATATTTATATAATCAATCAAAATTTATGTCTATTATGTGATCCTTTCATATTAATATATAATTTTATATAATTAAAGATGATGTGGCTACACCCTAATTATTTAAAATTATATGGTTCAATAGACATTATGTTTTAGGCTCTATGAGGACCTAAGAACAATTTCGTTATAACATAATAGACAATCACAGAGACTAGTGCTCCTAATGTGGTCATCCAAAGATCATTCAAAAGCGCTCTAGATTGAACATTTTTCTTAGTTTCATATGTTCTTATGTCAACCACAAAATTATTTATGTATTATTCATAATTTTATTCACTCTAAATATTTTATGAATATTACTGTGAATATTTTAGGAATATCAATATGCTAAATATTATTCAACCTATCTTAATGTTTGAATATAATTTTAATGTATCTAGCACAGTAATGCAATATGAAACGTATTTAAAATTATAACGCCATGCATATAAAATTAAATATAATTATACTAAGAATAAATTTTGCATGAATAATAACAAAATAATCATAAAAATTAGCATAATTATTTATATGCCGGAAAATAAATACAATAATTTCATATATATATACACTTAATGACAGAAAAAATCCATGCTAAATAAGACAATAAAATTATTTATTGATTTGGTGAATTAATAAAATAATGGCACAAACTTAATTTTTAAAGAAAAATATAATTACATTATTAAAATATCACAATTATTTAATATTGCATGAATAAATGAAATATATCATACAATAAATATACCAAAATAAAATATTTGCACATTTTAATTAATTTCCAAATAACATATAAATTACCAAAATTATATGTTTTAATTAAATTGGCAAAAAATTAAAAAATGAAATTTATTGTCTAAATTAACATTAAAAGCAAGAGAAAAATAAAATTTAAAAAATAAATAAAAAAGGTAATTTTTGGAATTTTTATGAATTTTTCTTAATTTTTTTTATTTTTGCCTTGGGGAAAACGACTCCCATTAATTGTGTCATACGGCCTGAGAAAACGAAAAGTCGTTTTTAGCTCTTCAATGGCAAACGACATGTCATTTGGTGTCATATCCTTCAGCCAACCGGGTCGTTTTGACCCATTTTCTGCAAGCGGGTCACGCGACCCTGTTTCGAAACTCAGTCAAAAAACTCGATTCCAATGTCCAAATTTGAGGAATTTTGTCCAGATTGGTCCGAAACACGTGTCTCAAGGGATCAGTGGCGTTAGATTAATTAAACAACAACTAAAAAAACTGGGTTTAAATCTAAAAAAAATTCGGCCATGAACGAATATTAACAAATCTGAAACTTGGTTCAATGGTTCGAAAATTAGTTTTTAATACACAAAATCAAAAGAAACACGAATCTTAATATATTTTTAATGAAATTAAGATAAAAGATAAAATAAAAACCATACATCAAAATAAAAGTCAATCAAGAAAGAAAATAAAAATCTACATATATATGTATACAATCATATAAATAAGTTTTTATTGCACAAAAAGATTAGGTATGAATAATAAAACCTAAGCCTAATATATAAAGGCAATAAAAAAACACAGCCTAATTACCAAAATATTTGATATATACGGCTAAATGAAAATATATATATATATACTGCTAAAAAATGTAAAATATAAATATATATATATATAAGAAAATATATACGCAACAACATATATATTTAATATATACAAATTAAAGCAGAGGTAAGCATGACTCTTGATACTAAATATTAGATTAAAAATTAATCTAGATGCATAACAATCCTAATACAGAATAAACATATTGTCAGATAAAATTTAGATGATTGAATATGTGTACCTCCAGCCATTTCTATTGACAGTCTCAATTTATAAGCTTTAGATCTACAAAAGAAAAGAAGAGAAATTAAAATGAGTACACGAGCTTCTATGCTTTTACTAACTCTTTAGATGGAGTTACTGAAAGTCAGAATAAGCCGTGAGCTTGGGGACCCATACTCTATATTTATAGAGTGAGACGTTCCATCAGAGTCTCTGCCACAGATTGAGATATTGTCTCAATCAGTTGGGATATACAAAAGCTGGTAACAAATAATATTGACTATTAATTAGAATATTTGTCAATAAATAAAATATTGACTTTGATATATTAAATAAATTTAAATCAATTAGTTGTGACATTTTTAATTTTATATACCATATAAATAAATATTCTAACATTAACGTCTACTACACTAGCATCTTTTAAAAAATTCAATAATTTCCTGACAAAAGTTCGTATTAAAGAAATTTTTTATGAAATAGTACTTAATAATAAAATGAAAATGCATAAAGGGAGTGTAACCAACAAAATTGACAAAGGAAAAATTTAGCCTCTTAACAAAAAATGAAGCTAAAAGTTATCATTCATAACATTCTTATGATAAGATTTTTCCAGAAATTAAATTGAAAGGATAAAATGGGACTGTTAGTGTGGCTGTGAGTTAGAGTAATTAAAAGGACCAATAAAAACCATGTCATAAAATATTAGAGTATCTTTACTTTATTCCTTGAAAAACGTATAGACAATACTTAAATGAAAGACTCCATGACTAGAAGGCTTGGAAAACAAAATGGAAGAAACACATTCCTTTTCCAAGTAAATCGATTCGTGTTCCTAAGAAACTAGACCTAAAATGATTTAATAAGACTGTCAGTGATGCTCAACAAGAAAAGCTTTGAAAAATAACAAACTAGAAAATGGCACAAAATAAAAAACCTTGACAAAACAACATAGCAATAAATGACACAATACAAACAAAATAAACCGAACAACCATAGAGCCAAAAGTTTGCTCAATGCCAAATTCATGATTGGCGCAATCGATGAGACCTTTCATCAATCATTCAATTAATCTATTCTACAAAGAGAGAAAGAGAACCAATATCCTAACAATGTTATTTAAAGAGGAAGGTAGAGAGGAAAAGTGGATACGAGTGATTCACTAACAATTATTGTAATTTTAACTTAAGAGTTATGTAAATATGCAAAGTTTGCCTTATGCAATCTTGAAAGTACACAACAAAGGAGACCCATATAAGTGCATTTCCCAGGCATAACAAACTATTCAAACCAACAATCTCAAGCCATGTTTTATAGCAGCCAAAATAGAGGCATAATGCCCTCAAACCCAATTCCCAAATAGTGAATATATCACCAAACTCACTATTTTTAGGCTAAGAGAAGTTGTTGAACCAATCAAAACAATTCGAAATCCCATACGGATTTATCGAAAGACATTAGACATAGTCCTTACAATCACAACTCCACTAACATTAAAGATACTTGTGTTGGGATTGGGGCTATAAACCAAGCTTTGTATATTACAACTCAACAAATTAAACAATGATAATCTATACTCTAATAGAAGAATAATACAAAGAACATAACATAAGTAAAACAAGTGGTAGAATTGACTTTTGGGTTGAATAACCTTGGTACATAAAATCACAAGTCTATGATTTTATGTGACTTACAAAATGTAACAAAGACTTGACACAAATGAAGATTTGTTGTCCGAAAATCTCTATTCCTAGTCTCCTCCTTGAGATTTCTTAAGCTACTACAATGGAATGAGATTGTGATTCACAAGCCTTTAATCTTCAAGCAAGTCAAGCATTATTGATGAAGATTTGGAGAAAACTAGTAATCTTGAGAGCTAGAGAGAAAGAGATGCAGGGTTTTAGAGAGAGAGGTGAGTGATCAATTCACCAATTAACTCAAATGACCCCTTTAAACAGTATAGGAACTCACATTAGATTCACCCAATGAGATTATAGCATTTGATTTGAATTTTGGAGCCAAAATCACATCACTGTAAAGTCTTGTATGGATCGGCCAGGCAATGCGTCGTCTGCACCTAGGCGATGCAGCATGCGATGCATTGCCACTATGCAAGCAATGTGTCACTTGTATAGTCCTTCACGGGACCAGTGATGTGTCGCCTCTAGGAGGTGATGCAACGTAGATCCCACTAACTTGACGCTCCAAAACTTGTCTAAAAACATCTCCAAATGCTCTCAAACTTTTTGGGTACTTTTATATACTCCAAAGAAATACTTTGGACCCAAAAATATGATTTATAAATACCTATATTGAAATTCAACTCTCACATGTTGACTTTAGTAAAACCGTTATGGCTTTTGCACCTCTTCGTGCCTAACCAATTTCACGACGTATTTAACCAATCATAACAATTCCCCACTTGGTTAAATACATCCTTAATCCTCTAGCCCGAATGATATTAGTGCATAAATTAAAGTACCTTTTGGGTTTGAACTTTATCTTAGTGAAAACACTACAAAGCTTCTATCGAAATGCTAAGGTATTCTTAAAAGATTGAACCCAACATTCGTAATGATAAAAAGGGTAAAGTGTCACACACCTCTACCTGATTACTCATGTATTTCCCACTTTTTGCTCTAAGCAATTTTATGGCCATGTGTTTATCCATTCATGAACCATCCGGAGAGAAAACTCTTACTCTCTTGAGAGGTGGCACCACCTCTAGGTTTACATAAGTAAAATTCTTACAACATCTTTGCTACTTTTAGAGATACTTGTGGTGGTATTAAATAAGAAAAATATCAAAATACGCAACAAAATGTATAGGGAGGGGATTTCAAAAAATCATTGATACCAGCCAGGATCATACGTCTATAGATATATTAAATAATACATATAAGGAAAAGAGATTACCTCTAGTAGCTTATCAAGTTTCCTTGAATCTTTTAGTAAAATCAACGATCTTTCTGTCCTGATGAAAGCTCACACCATAGCCTTCCAAGTCAATCCTCTAACACATAAGGATGTGTGTGGGCACGAAGGATTCACAGGTTGATTAAAGCTCTCTAGATGTACTCAGCACATGATATCAAGAGAGGTTTGAAAAGAGAGAGACTATGGAAACTTCTAGAATTTTCAGGTTTTGAGAATTCTACGTTTCTTTCTTTTTGAGTGAGTCTGATAACCTAGAAACAATTGACTTAGAAAAGAATCTTTTTTTTTTTCAGGTTTATAAAGATAATTAACTATTTTAATCAATATTTAACAAAAATAAAACCAATCAGTTACAACCTATTTTAATTATTTAATTTAAATCATATTTAAAAGGAATAATTAAATAAATAAATTAATTTGAAATGCAAAATTCAAATCCTAGGGATAGAGATTTGTGTGGTGCCACTCATTGTTAGATACAGTGAGTGGTGTGTGCCACTATTTTCTTTCCCTCGTTTTCTCATTTGTTTCTTTAATTAATTTTAAGACAAGATATTATTCCCAAAATAAATATCAGTTAATTCAAAATTAATTTTATCATAAAAACTATTAGTTTTAAATAATTATCTTATAATAAGATAATAATCAAACTCAGTTTGGATTAATATTTATTTTAACAAATATAAAGAATTTTTTCAAATAAAAACTATATAGTTAATTAATTAATTAATTTACAATTAATCAATTACCCATAATTATCACATATTTATTTCCTTGCCTGAAAAATTAATTCATTTGCAATTTAGTCATTGTCTCTATTAATCCTCCTTGTGACATCTTTACCCTTAACAGTATAGGACAGAAGGGACCATGGACCTATAATATGAAGCACTAAGAAACCAGATTATTAATTAAACTCCTTAATTCAATAATCTTATTTATTAATTCCATGATTACTCCACTATAAATATGGTATTGCACTCTAAGTATTTATAGAATTATATTTACAGAGTTTTCTCTTATAGTCCATTGATATAATCAATAAATGTAGTTTTGTCCTCCATTTATTGGTTCGTTAATTAGAGTTGGTCAAAATTTCTATTTTACACTTCTAATTACTTCTTGTTCCTTAAGTACCATTAACTCACTAGCGAATAATTAATCTATAATCAAAATATAGATTTGAGCTCAATAACTATCCAGTTCTAGAATTAGCCCTCAAAAGAATCAATATTCAATCTGTTGACCCTCGATTTGGCCAACGACACGGAGTCAAATATATGACAGAAAATGAGATGACAATTAAGAGTTTAATCTAATGGAAAAGAAGAAAACACCAATGATTTATAGTGGTTCGACCCCAAGGAATGGTAATGACCTACGTCCACTTAGTGTTATTATTAATATTGAATCCCAACGTCGTGATCAAAGAACTAGGGTTTTTGAGATTCACAAACCTTGAGAGAATTACAATAAAACGATGGATAATCACACTATAGCTTTCTCTCTCTCTCTCTCTCAATATTCAGGAAAAAGATTCAGAGATCAAAAGTCCCCTTCTTGAGCTATTTCATGCATATTTATAGGCTCAAGGGGGGTTACATGGGCCATTGGGCCTTAACTCTCATTAATATCTGTGTAGCAAGGTAATAAAGATGAAATAATCAGTATAATTATTACAAGAACATAATCTTATAAGGAAATAAACAGAATCATACGACCAGCCTGGTCGTACCTAAAAGTCAGCCTTGAAGAAGCAATGCGCAGCTGGTCGATAACCGAACAACACCTTTTCACTTCAATTCTACCACGTGTGAGAAATCCTTGCCACGTCATCAACAACCTTTTTTGGGTGAACATTTTCCCCCCAAGTTTACTTTGTTGCGACCAGCATAAAGTAAACTTAGGAAACTGACCTTTCGTATGCCCCATAGAACCTATCAGAGCCATCATGCCCCTTCGAAAAAAGTAACCAATCATGTCCAATCAGGTCTTTTCGTCTTTCCAATAACTTGTCTGACGGCTATTTCAGTTCCCCATGTTTTGAAAAAGGTAATTCATTATCACTCCGTTTTTCGTGTCGCAGTCAAAATAAATAATACCCCAAGCTCATGTTTTAACTTTTCACTTTTCACTTGTCATCTCCTTCTCAAGAACTCCAAAGAACTTCAACTTTCAGAGCCTATAAATCCCAGGAGCTTTCATCGCTGACCTAAGGAATCTTCATTCAGACGTTCAAAGCTTTCATTTTTCACACTCCATCTTTCATCTAAGTAAGTTTTACGGACCTTTCAGTTGTTTGAGTTGCCATGCAAAGTTGTTTTTATTCGTCTCGTACTTGAGTTCTTGACTGTTCTTGACCGAAACTGTCTTGGGGTAAATGGGTATGTTCGATGTGTGATAAGGTAGTAAAATAACACTTCATAGGAATTAGGAGTCAGTTTGGTAGTCGAGATTGTAGATTAAGGGCGTAAAATTGAAGTAAAAATTCGATTTTTAAGCTAGTTAAAAAACTGGGTTTTTCCCGCCCTCTCGGAGTCGACAAAGTTTTCTCTGAAAAAACTTTTTACTTCTGCTTTTTAATCCGTTTTCTCAAACTGCTCGTAAGAAACTTCGTGCTTTTGGCAGAATGTTGCTGGTCGTATAAAAGCTTAACTTTTATACGTGAGCAACGTTATTCCTACATTCAACACAAGTCTTTAGACTAATTTCTCATCTCCCCTTTCCTGTTCGCAGATTTTGATGCAAGATCCGTGGGGAGGTGAGAGACCAATTGAGGATGACCTGCTCGCTCAACTGCTCGTGGACATAGAACAGCTGTCGTTACTTATTTCGAACATCCCTTTCTCTCGAACTCCACCCAACAGATCTCAGTCAAACCTTCCAGCCATGGGTAGAGTAAAATCCACTGCCTAGAAAAAGAAAATAAACCTTCTGAACACCAGCCTGCCCCACACGCGGAAACTCCCTCAACCAGCGGTAGAGCTGAGAATACTTCCGAGCCAGGAATCCAAGCTCAAGCCCAACTTTGAATGGTACGTCACCCCTCCTAGTCGAGTAATGATTAGGATGATCGCCAATTATATCAAGAAGTATGGGCTCCCTGGGGTGACCCTAGTCCAACCCACTAGAGACCAAAGGATGAATCTGCCAAGAGGCGCGTATAGCGCCTGGTCGAGATATCACATCGAGGTAGGAGTGATCCTGCCTCTCCATCCTCTTTTCCAAGGAGTGGCCAATTATTTTGGGGTCGCTGTAATGCCCAAAAATCCCTAATGCAGTTTAATGGCTGGATTAGTAGGCCGGGAGGGCCATAACTGTTTAATTATGCCATTAAATGATAATATGCATGTTTATGAGAATTATATTATAATATGATGTTATATGCATGCATGTGGGTCCACATTTGAATATTATGATATTTCAGTAATTTGGTCGTTGAGGGCATAATTGTATATTTGTATGCATGTCGATGACATATTTTTGAGACCACATTATAATGTGGGTTTGTTCGAGCTATTCGGCATAAGACAATCTTGGAATATTAATTAGCGGTCTAGTCATAACAGGTTTAAGTTCGAGGCTCGGGGTGAGTCTCGGGGTGATTTTAATGATTAGAGCGTTACCGGGAATTAAAGGGTAACGAGATATGAATTATTGGTGTTTGAGATTATCGAGAATAGCGAGAATTGGAGAGCGTTAATTATGATTAGCGAGGTAGGTGGTAAATACCAATTTTGCCCTTGGGAGCCTTTAGAAACCCTTATTATACCTAGGGGTATTTTGGTCTTTTTACCCGTAGGATAGATATAAGCCATTTTAGGCTGTGGAAAGGTAGTGAAAACAGAGTATACTTCAAGAGCTCCTCCCGTACCTTCTCTCCATCAGTTTCCTTTGTGATTTTTGAGCCATTCTTGAGGATTCAAGCTTGGGAAGTAAGCCTTGAGAGTTTGGGAGAGTGTTCAATCATTGTAGAGCATCATAATCTGAGTTTGAGGTAAGTTTCTAGCCATTGAATTCCCTGGTTTGCCCTATTTTAGATCTGGATTTTAGTTGGGATTTATAAGTTGAATACTTGGTTTTGTTGGGAGTTTTGGCTAGGGTTCTTATGGTTGTTATGTTTGGGGTATGTGAGGATGGTTTTTGGGTTCATTTGGTATTAAAAATGGGATTTGGAAGCATTGGAATCGGGTTAGAATCGAAGGAGTAGAAGGAGGTTTCAGGGGAGTGCTGTTCTGGGGGTAGCGCTATAGCGCCCATCAGAGGACGCTATAGCGCTACACAAGACTTCAGATGGGCGGTTTGGGGTTTTGAGTATAGCACTGGGGCACTAGGGAGCATCACTATAGCGCTACTTTGTTCCTTCAGAATCCCGTTTTGAGTGTTTTTAAGGGTTTTTGGCTCGGGGTTTCAATCCTTAAGGCCCAGGATCGAATCTACTCACCGTGTGGGCAGGTTTCGAGGTCCCGAGAGTGGGGTTTAGGTTAAGACCCTTTCAATTTTGATTTTCATTAATGGAGGTTATAATTGGTTGTGATTAGGTAACCGCTAAGGAACTAAAAGATCAATCGTTCTCAGGAGTTGTTGTTATTATATTTCTCGCTCGAACCATAGGTAAGAGAACTGCACCCCATATGTGACATGCGTGGTTGTTCATAAGGCATGTTGAATGTGTGAATGTGGACATGAACTAATTATTGAATGCTTAGCAAATCTTGCTCACTTGTGCATGGTACTGACTAATTAGTCAGAATTGGCAAAGGTGTCAGTATCAACTGTGAAGCTGGGACTTATTAGTCAAGTTCGGCAGTGGTACTGGGCACTGGTCACACAGTGCTGACTCATAAGTCAGGACAGCCTTAGCATGCTCAACGCAAGCCAATAAAGATTAGATCTAATCGACATCTGCATTAATTGACTCAGAAGAGCGTTAATGCCGGACCGACCTCAAGTTCGATTAAAACAAAAAGCTCTTGTGTGACTTACCCATCAGTCACTCATCTGTTAAGTTAGAGACTTACCCATCAATCTCTCATTTGTTAAGCTAGTGACTTACCCATCAGTCACCCATTTGTTTAAGCTAGTGACTTACCTAGCAGTCACTCATCTGTTAAGGCTAGTGACTTACCCAGCAGTCACTCATCTGTTTAAATTAGTGACTTGCTTGTCAGTCACTCAGTATGGTTTACTAGAACCTCAAGTGTTGAATCACTCATTTGTTTAGAGCTATAAGCTCTTTGTGATTATAATAATAATCAGTTGTTGATACTTATATGCATTACTGTGTTTTCTTGATGGGCCTTGGCTCATGGGTGCTATGTGGTGTAGGTAAAGGGAAAGAAAAGCTCACCCAGCCTTGAGTGGAGAGCTTAGGTGATGATGTGTACATATGCGGCCGCTTGACCACCATGGCCAAGGAGTTCTCAGAGGAACTAGGGGGTTTACCCTATCTTTGCCGCTTAGATCGGCGGGTTTGTAAATTTGAAACAGTAATGACCATTTTGAGCTATAAATAACTTGTAAAAGATTTTATGGGCCCATGAACAGTTTTATGTATTAAATAAAACATATCCTTTCCTTTTTATTGGTTTTTCCACCTTAGCCTGTTAATAACACTTAGAAGCACGTTTTTAACCAAAGGACTCGAGTAGCGGGTCAAATTTCCGGTTCACCGTTCACCGAAATTGTTCTGTGGTAACCATGGCGTTATAGTCTCTCCTTTTCAAATCACCCCAAACGGATATAGAATGCTATCTGCGCTCTATATCCTTTATAGTCATAAGAAGTGGCCGGTCCCCACGCCACACGAGGTCAACTACTTGTTCGACCTAAAATCCAACCCCAACCAAGAAAACATGGGGTTCTTCTATTTCTGCCATCAGGAAACGGCTCGCACTTTCCTGACTGACACCACTTTTATCTCGAACATGGGGAAGTACCATCTGGAGTACTTTTTGACTGCTGATATGGTCGTGAACAACTTGGCCTTCACTCAAGGAGGTAAAGTCTTTGCACCCCTGGTCGTATATTTTTTTCTTTGATTCTTCCTGGATTTCTCTTAGAAATTTAGTGCATTTCAGGCCCTTGGTTGCAACCAGACCCTACTCCAGACATGGAGGTTCGATCAGCCCTCCTGGCCAGTATGACTGACATAGAGAGAAGTGTCAAATAGCTAGTCACCGAGGCCAATATGAGACTGGTCGGCCTTCTGGCACCTCACCAGGATGTGAGGGAAACTACTGCGGGGAGTGCCACCGGCGCTGAGGTTCCTGAGCAGCAACAAGATGTGTCACAACCTCCTCTGATGAGGGCAACTGGGGTGACCATCAACGAACCAACTGGTTCCCCACGACCAGCTGCTGAACCAGCCCCTCCACGGAAGGGAAAGAAGAAGGCCACATAGCCTATTCTTGAGTCATCGGACGAGAATGGTACTGATTTTACGCTTTTAAATAGTCTGCCTATCCCCTGTCTCCTCTTCGACGGAGATGGCAACTTTAAATACCCTCCTGCTTTAAATTCAGACTTCTTCAGGCCAAAGAGTGAGTGTAGCACTAGTAAAGTAAATAGTGTAGCGACCAGTAATTGTAGCTCGGGTATTATACTTTTAATTTCTCTACCCTTGTTTCATAGACTTAGCAAGTTCTTTTTATTATATTTCCTGGCTGTTCACTTGTTTCTTTTTTGCAGACATGCCTGCCGAATGCGCTTTTGACTTGTACACAAAATCTACGAGCAAGAAGAAGTCCCATAAGCGCCAGTCTGGGGAGGGCTGCAGCAATCACCCCGCGAAGAAGCCTCGAATAGACGACCCTCCTACGCCTACTCCAACGAGGGAGACAACTCCTCCACCAGCTCCTACTAGGGAGGCAACTCCTCCAACTCCAACAAACCCAGATCCTCCATCTCCAGTCGGACAGACTCCTCCTCCAGCGCCAGTCGACCCTACGCCTCCAGCATCCACTGTCTAGCATTTGGCTGGTCGCCGGGAAAAGGCCTCGGGAGATGACCTCACGGGCGTGGTGCATAACTCAGCCAAAGATAAGCTATCGAGAATAACAAAGCATCGACGTAGCCAGGAGGCAATCCAAGAGACCGACTCTATGGGGGTCGACCATGTCCTTAGCCGCGCACTGAATGAAGTACTCGCTGTAAGTTGTTTTCTTTATTGTACTTTATGAATTTTCTTTTTAACTTGCTCCTATTTACAACCTTATCTTTTTCTGATTGCAGGGAGTGCTTACCCTTACTCCTGGATGGCGGTTTTCGAGGACACAGAATGTTCAATCTGAGAAGAAACTCAGCAACCAGCTTAGTGCTGTTGAGGCTCGATACATCGAGTAGCTCAAGGTGTCTGAGGCTACTCATGCCGAGCAGCTGGAGGCAGTCAAGGAAAAACATTCTGAGGTCCTCAAGGAGGCCGAGGTGAGGCATACCGAGGCTATTGAAAAAGCCAAGGCGAAGCATACTGAGGCCTTCAAGGAGGCTGAGGCAAAACACCTCGAGGCGCTGCAGCTGATCGAGGCCAAGATCGCTTCTCTCGAAGAGGAGGTCAAGAGGAAGGATGCGAGTATTACCAAGATCACTACATCTAAGGAGCAGTACAAGGAGGTCTCGCTTATGAATTACCAGGAAACCCACAAACTTCAAGATGAGCTGGAGATAAGCCGCAAGGAAGTTGCTACACTGGAGGAACAGAATGCCCGGAACCTTGAAGATTAGAAAGGGGCGGCGTTCGAGTGCTTTTACATGTTCTGGAAGAACAACCCCAATGCTAAATTCTCCTATCTTCCAGACCATATCAGGGAGGAGGAGCTGGCCAGGTGTGCTGCTCGCTTGGAGGTAGAAACTATTCCAAGGTCTCCAGAGATTTCTTTAGCGACCGAGATCGAGGGCGCCCGGGAAGAAGCTGGAGATGCAGTCGATCAGCAGCAAAAATCACCACAAGATCCCCCGGCTACTTCATAATTATCTTTTCATTTTTTGAATTACATGACCTACGGGCCATGATGTAAAAACAATTTCATTTATGTTTTAACTTTTATTGCTGCACGGGCAACTTCTCTCTTTTTATTGGGCAATTACATCCGAGCAATCACTGCTCGTGGTGTAAAAGAATTCTTTTGATATTATAATACCTACATTTTATTATAACATCTGCTCGCATGACCGAACTTAGCATAGTACTTTGGATTGATTTAACAAAATACAAAATTTTGAAAAATACTCTAAGAACCTTAGTATGCTTTCACTTATTTTGCTCATGTGTTTACTTACCTTTCGATATGATTTGCTTACTAGATGCCTTATATTCCCCCTAAGTGATTGAGGAGCTTTAGGTCCTTAGTCACTTCCCTTGACCAGATACTGTTCGAACATTATTGCTCGGAATAAAGGAATTAAAACGATGATACAGCAAAACAACACACGTAATGAGCTAATACTTGTAATAAATATAATAATTGGCAAGAATGACTGGCTGCGCACAATCCCTTATATTTCTCGTAATAAATGGACAAAACGTGTCTGTACGAGTGATCAATAAGATCTTACACTTATAAGCGGTTAGTCACATAAAATGACCAACCCTTTTTCATAACTTGTAAAAAGTAAAATTAATACAAGCCAATTCTTTAAGAAGAATTGTTTATTGATAGTACTTGCGCAGGTGTTCTCCATTCCAATAGCGACGAATGAGATCTCCATTTAAGCGAGCAAGTTTATAGGTGCCTAGATGAAGAACTTCTTCAATCTGGTATGGTCGTTCCCAATTAGGTCCGAGTACTCCAGCAACCTGGTCGCAGGTGTTTAGGAAAACTCTTCGAAGTACTAGATCTCTGACGTTGAATTTTCTTTCACGTACTTTAGAGTTGAAATACCGGGTGACTTTTTGTTGGTACGCAGCTACTCGGAGTTGGGCTTTCTCATGTTTCTCATCGATCAAGTCCAGAGATTCCATCAATAGCTGGCTGTTAAAGCCTTGATCGTACATTATTCTGCGATGCGAGGGTGGATCTAACTCAACAGGCAACATAGCCTCATACCCATAAGCCAAAGAGAATGGAGTATGGCCTGTTGCTGTTCGATGGGAAGTTCTGTACGACCAAAGGACTTCAGGCAATTGTTCTGGCCATGCCCCCTTAGCTTCTTCTAGTCTTTTCTTTAGAGTATCCTTTAGCGTTTTATTGACTGCTTCGACTTGTCCATTTTCTTAGGGATGAGAGACTGAAGAAAAGCTTTTGATAATCCCATGCCATTCGCAAAAGACTGTGAATAAATCACTATCAAAATTTGTGCCGTTATCTGAGACGATTTTCCTCGGCAATTCATAGCAACAAACGATGTTTTTAACCACAAAATCCAGTACCTTCTTGGTCGTTATGGCTGCGAGTGGCTCGGCTTCGGCCCATTTAGTGAAATAGTCGACGACAACCACAACATACTTGACACCGTCCTTTCCTGTGGGTAAAGATCCGATTAAATCTATACCCCACACTGCAAACGGGCACAGACTTTGCATCTATTTCAGTTCATTAGGGGCTGCTCGAGGGATTTTGGAGAACCTCTGGCATTTGTCGCACCTTCGCACAAATTCCATCGAGTCTTCATTCATTGCTGGCCAGAAATACCCTTGCCTCAGGATCTTTTTTGACAAGCTTTGCCCCCCAGTGTGGTCCCCGCAAAAGCCTTCGTGTACCTCTTTCATCAATTCTTTTGCCTTCTCTTTTGAAATACACCTGAGGAGTGGCATTGAGTATCCCTTCGGTACAAGATTCCATCGACCAGGATATACCTAGCAGTCTGTCGCTGGAGGGTCCTAGCATTGTTTCTGTCCGTTGGTAACACACCTTGTGTCAGATACTCTACATATGGTGCCATCCATGTATCCGCCATCTAGACCACCAGAGTGGTCTCTTCTGCTTGGATGCTTGGCACAGATAGCCGCTCAACTGGTACTATGTTCAGAGTATCAGCATCCTTCGCACTTGCTAACTTGGCCAAAGCATCAGCATTTGAATTCTGGTTACGAGGTACTTGCTGAAGGGTGTACTTGTCAAACTGTGATAATATATCCTTTGTTTTGTTTAAATAAGCAACCATCTTTAAACCTCGTGCCTGGTACTCTCCCATGACTTGATTCACCACCAGCTGAGAGTCACTGTAGATGTCAAGTACCTTTATATTTATGTCCCTGGCTAGTCGTAACCCAGCAAGCAGCGCTTCATACTCAGCCTCATTGTTTGAAGTAGTGAAATCAAACCTAATTGCACAGTGAAATTGATGCCCTTCAAGCATAATCAGGATCACCCCCTCGCCTGCATGATGCTCATTGGAAGAGCCGTCTGTAAATAACTTCCATGAGGGAAGTTTGTTTTGAGACTCAGGTTCATCAGGCTCTTCGATCTACTCGCTACCTGCAAGTTCAGTGAACTCTGCAATGAAGTCAGCCAGGGCTTGCCCTTTTATCGCTGCTCGCGACAAGTAAGAGACATCGAATTGCCCAAGTTCGACTGCCCATTTCAACAATCTACTCGCAGCCTCTGGCTTTTGCAAAACCTGCCGTAGAGGCTGGTCGGTCAAAATCGTGATTGGGTGAGCTTGCAAGTAAGGCTGCAGCTTCCTTGAGGCCAAAATTAAGCAATAGTCTAACTTTTCAATTGGTGGATATCGCAGCTCCGCTCTAATTAGCCTTTTTCTTACATAATAAACAGCCTTCTGCACGCCTTCTTCTTCCCTTACTAAGACAACACTAGCAGCATATATCGTGATTGCCAAGTAGAAAAACAAAGTCTCCTCATCAACCGAATTTGATAGGATGGGTGGTTGAGACATGTAAGTCTTTAATGCTTGGAAAGCTTGCTCACACTCCTCTGTCCATTCAAATTTTTTGTTGCCTCTAAGTAGATTAAAAAATGGAACGCACTTGTTCGTTGATTTCGAAATAAATCTACTAAGAGGGGCAATTCTTCCAGTCAAACTTTGAACATCCTTAATCTTTGCTGGCAATTTCATATCGATCAGGGCTTTGATTTTCTCGGGATTGGCTTCAATTCCTCTCGAGTTAACTATAAATCCCAAGACCTTCCCTGATCCTACCCCGAAGGAGAATTTGAGGGGATTCAACTTCATCTGATATTTGTTCAAGACGTTGAAGCACTCCTGCAAATCCTTTATATGCCCTTCTGCCTTCTTTGACTTGACCAGCATGTCATCGACATAGACCTCCATGTTTGTGCTGATCAACTCCTTAAACATGTGGTTGACTAGTCGCTGGTAAGCCGCACCAGCGTTTTTCAAACTGAAGGGAATTACTTTGTAACAGTAAAGCCCTGTATCAGTCAGAAAGCTAGTGTGATCCTCATCGGGGGGATGCATGCTAATCTGATTATAATCAGAGTATGCATCCATAAAAGAGAGAATCTCATGCCCTGCAGTAGCATCGACCAGTTGGTCGATCCTAGGGAGTGGGAAACAATCCTTGGGGCAGGCTTTATTGAGGTCTGTGAAATCCACGCATGTTCACCATTTGCCATTCGGCTTAGGAACAAACACAGGATTAGAGACCCACAATGGATAAAACGCCACCTTGATGAACCCATTCTCCTTCAGCTTCTCGACTTCTTCTTTTAGGGCCTTTGATCTATCTTTATCGAGCAGCCTTCTTTTCTGTTGCACTGGTGGAAAACTCTTGTCGATGTTCATGACATGGCTGATGACTGCAGGGTCTATTCCAACCATGTCTTTGTGTGACCAGGCAAAGACTTTCTGTTTCTTCCTCAAAAACTCCACCAGTGATTGTTTTATTGTTGTCTCTAAGTTTTTACCAACTTTCACAACCCTGGTCGGATTTTCTTCATCGAGTTGGACCTCTTCAAGGTCCTCGATGGGTCCTATTACCTCCTCAAAATCCCCAAAGCGAGAATCACAGTCTCTATCCTCACTTTGGGCAACGCCCTATTTGGTGACATTATCACCTGACTGGGCCTGAACATCAACTGCCATTTGCAATTCTTTTCCGGGAACATCTCTCGACACAACTTTCTTTGCTTTGGTTATCGAGGCGTTGTAGCATTCCCTTGCTTCCCGCTGATTTCCCAGCATGCATCCTACCCCCGCGTCTGTTGGGAATTTCATGGCAAGGTGCCAAATTCAAGCGACCACTCGTAGGTTGACCAGAATTGGCTTCCTAATTACAGCATTGTATGGCGAAGGACAATCAACTACTATGAAAGTAGTGAGTAATGTCCTGTTAGCAGGTGCAGTACCTGCTATAACTGGAAGCCTAATCGACCCAGTTGGGGCGAGCCCTTGCCCGGAAAAACCATAGATGGTCTGATTGCATGGCTCCAGGTCCTTGACGAATGACTTCATTCTCTCTAGTGAAGACTTCACTACACCAAATACCCATTTTTATAACATAAAAATATAATACTGATGAAAAAGTGTTATGATATACTTTTATATATATATGTGGTAAAAGGAAAAAATGGCGGTAATTTATTTGGGAACCTGCCTATAATAAAAGTTATGTTTTTTTTCTTTCAGCAAATTCATTTTTTCCTAGCCCAAATATAACTCCCCCATTTTCTTCTTCGACTACAGTGTCCCCAAAGTCAATCCCAGTGGTTCGGCTTCAAATCTCCTCCATCCCTCAAATCTCCTCTCTCTCTCTCTCTCTCTCTCGTCTTTCTCTATCTCTCATTCTCTCCTTTTCCAGTCAGTCCTCCTCTGACCCATCTACGCCTCTCCCTACTTCGAAATCTTCCATTGACGCAATACCCACCATTAGAATCGACCAGTCCCTTCTGAACGATGACCCTTTTATGCTCTGCACCATTTGCAAGGACCAGTTCGAGCTTGGCATTGAGGCCAAGCAACTTCCCTATAAGCATCTCTACCATCCCTAGAAGGCACGATCTTCTGTTTTTCGCTGGGAATGGTTGTAGCGGCGGCGTTCAGGGCTCATTCTCTCCCAACCAGATTGCGGAGGTGGGGACAGAGACGGAGATGGGAGCGGTCTCCAGTTGTCCAGTTGCAGGTAGAGCTTGTATAAATGGTGAAGATGGAGGGTTGAGTTTAAGTCCCGGGGTCATTGAGGAGGGCGATGTTGCCATTTCTGAAAATTTGAGGTCTGTACTATTTCTTTAGCTACTTGAAATTGGGTTTTGGAATCTTGATTGGTGTCTCAGTTAGGATTATTGAAGAAAAAGGTGAATTAGATCATGGAAAAGTCTTCAAGAAGGACTTTTATAAGACTCAATAAATTGAAGTTTACTTTGTTTTGTAGGTATTTAGGGTCTATTACTTCTCACTGATGGTCTCACAGAGGGATCCGAGCCCCCTCTTCTTTCTTCTTGAAATTTTGGTAAAATATGAATCTCTCTATTTAATTTCGGATGTAGTATACCTATATGATTCTATAGATATGATTTTTTTCATTAAAGTCATAAATCTTTTACGATATTGAGTTTGTCTCCTTTATTTGGTTTGAGAATTTACAAAGGACTACTGTAAATGTTTTTTTTTGGTTTTGGAGTCGCTAAATTTCTAGAGTAAAAAATGGCAGATGTAGTATTTTTTTTTTAATCTCTAAAGTTATGTTGTAAAAAATGGCTATTGTACAGGTTCGAGTTTTGATTTGCTCAGACCACAAGAAATTGGGACCTTCTCTATTCTGCTAATGGTGGTGGACTAGACTGAAATTGTTATCTCTTCTCTTGGTCAGGTGAGGTGAGTTCAGTCAAAATTATTTACAAATTCTATATTATATCTTGATTACTTTCCATTTTGATCAAATGTAATTGGGTATATCTTAGTTTCTTTTTAATTATTTGGTTTTCAATCCCTCTAAATCATTCTAACAATCATCATTTATGCTTTAAGATTAGACAATGTTTTTGTTGAATTCAATATTTTCTTCATTCGTTGATGTTTTTTTAACAGCTGATTTATTGACTGAAGTTGCAATATGATGCCTTTTATATTGAACTGTGGTCCATTCTATTTTAGAAAAATGTTTATTCTTTGTTTGTAGTTTCCTTTCATCTTCTACTTAAATTTACTCTTTGAACTTGGAGTTAGAGGAGAAAATCAACAGTAAGAATCTTATTAATTGCTTTTTTGACACCTTATTTTAAGACATAAGAAATCTTACTAAACAGTGAGACTAATGTAGCTAAATGCTGCCAGTCATTAAATTTTCATGAAGTTTAATTTTAATTTTCCTTTAGATGAAGACAACCCTTGATGTGGTAGCAGGTTCAATTAGGTAAAATTTCTTGGAGACGATATAGTGATTGTGGCGTAAATTTCTTGCTTCAACAAAATGAACGTTTGATTTGTTTTAAGCGTTTGTTAATATTTTTATGTAGTTTTTTTTCCTTTGAAAATTTTCTCAAACAGGGCTTACCGGACTCCAATTTCCAAATCTAAGCGAGGAGGGTATAAGAATACTCCAGCTGATGATTTACTTGTAGTTGTTTTAAAGGTAAACAACCCATTGATTTTGGCTTGTAATACCATTACTGTATATGATTTTGTTCTGATTTGGCTTATATACACAAGATTATTGATTTTTTTTCTTTCTTATATGTGATTAATATACAATTTAGGCCATAATAGAGAAAACAAATCTGGACCCAAGTGAAGTTGGGGATATAGTTGTTGGTACTGTTTTGCCACCTGGTTCACAAAGAGCAACAGAGTGCAGAATGGAAGCAATCTATGATGGTTTTCCTGGTAAGTTTTCACTTTTATTTCTTTAGCTGCACCTTTTATGAGTTTTTTCCAATGGTATATAGTTTATGAGTCTACTTTAATATCAGATGGCAATGCATGTTAAGATTTTAAAAAGATGATTTTTATTTTTAATATGAGTTTAGCAAAAAAGATATAAATAATATTGTCTTTAGTGTATGCTATGGAATTTGATTTATCTTCATTTATGAAAGGTGCTCTCACAATCAGGTAAAATTTAGCTGAAATAGTTCTTTTTTTTTTTAAACAAAACAAATTGTATTAATAAAAGAATATATAATACAAGTGAGTGGGGAAAACAACCATAGGAAACTCAAGAAAAACAAAAACTAAGAAAAAATAAAAAGGTAGCTTAACTACCACAACAACGATATACAAAACAGAACATTACAACAAAAAATTCCCTCTCTCAACCAATATGTGAATCAAAAGTCTTTGAAGTCCTTATTTGAGTGGACACAAAGCGCACCACTCATTATAAATTTATCCCAAATTTCTCCACCCTGTTTTCCATTTCCTCAAAGATTTTCTTATTCTTCTCTAGTCAAATAACCCAACAGATAGCTGTTACTACAATCTGCCAAAGAGTCTTCTTCGCCTTTGAGCCGCTCACCTGAAACAAAAAGCACCTAGACAGTTTGCTGGAACACACCAGACCATTTTAAATTCTTCCAAATTCTTGTACCAAACTTGGATTGAGACCGAGCAGTGGAAGAACAAGCCATCTGCATTTTCAAAATTCTTCTTACACAAAACACACCAATCTTTGGCTGAACACCATAACTACAAACCAGCTATGATTACTGCTTTGGCTTTACAGTCTTTTCATGTAACCGTTATATGCGATAGATGATGAATATGATGATAATTGCTATAGAAAAGTTTCCCTTTCCTGTTTTGATCTGTGAAGGTGGCATGTTGCTTTTTGGACATTCATTTTGCATTAAAAAAAAGCATTACAGAAGTTTTTATGATCTGTTGTTGGTTGTGGCTTTTTTGTTGTTGTGGATATACTCGGGTCTCCATTGCCCCTGTTTTTTTATGCACTACCATTCTAACTTTGGCCCTTTTAACTTTCAAGTGTCTCATTTTAAATAAATACTCTCTTTAAAAAAATGTAAAGTGAAGGAGATAAATAGTGTAATTCAAAGATGATGACAAATGTTGAATTGGTAAATTGTAGTGGAATTAGTGAAAGAAGAATTAGAGTGGTAGAAGAGAATGAAGAGAGGAAATCTGAATAATTTGTACTGTATATATTTACACGCACTACAAATTTATATTCGCTTTCAGTTCTTGAGAATAAAATTAATAACTTAAGATTTGCCAAGTTTAATATAGTTCTACACATCAGAGGTCAATATTTTAAAGACTGGTTGTTCTTGTTTTTTTCTGGTTTTGGTATCGTTATCACTGTTTTGGTATGCATTTTCTTGGAATCATTATCACTATTTTGGTATGCATTTTCTTTTTTTTTTTCTTCATTATTTTGTATTTTTGGTAACTGTAAGGGTTTTTTCTTTTTTACATTTTCCCTATATCAACATTTTAGGAAAAGAAAATCTCTATTTCACCATTGAAGATCTGCCCCTACTTGCTTCTCTTCTGGTCATTTTGAGTGTCTCTAGTCATCTCTAAAGTTCTTGGTCAACTATGTCTCATAGTCTACTCTATTGGAAGGGTAAGTTCTCCATTCTTTTTGTCCTCTGCTATACTTTAATGCCCTGAATGTTGATATTTTTGTATTGTGCAAATGAGGTTCACCATTATTTTCAGTTTACTTTTGGCAACAGTGCTAGCTAAATTATTTTTATTTTTCTTCTGAAATGATTTTTTGAGATAGTGTTTCATAGTACAGATCGAAGATAAAAACTGAAAGCTTTTGTGATAGTTTACCATATACAGATTTATGATCTATTAGTTTAAGTTTTCGAGTCTTTGTCTCTTGTGAGCTGTGATTTGCTACTAATTGCTTTCTTTATCTCTGTTGGGTGTCATATAGCTAGCTGTATATCTCTTCATTCATTGCACAAAAGCTCCTCTTATTTAACTTATGATAAAACTCTATATGCAGGTTCTTAAAAGCTTGAGAAATTGGTCTACCTGTGTTGTCTTCTTATGGTAATTATACTATTTGCTTTTTAAGTATTATTTTTTATTTGGACATTGCACTTTATATCAATTGTTGGCTTCCAGTTAGTAAGCACACATAATTAACTATGTATATCTTTCATAATATAAAAGTGTATGTTATTGACTCTGCTCCCATATTTGCCTCATTCCATTGGACTCATGTGTATTAATTCTATTGAAATAGCACCATAGAGTTAATTAATATTATATAATTAGGTTAAAAGTTAGAAGACACAAGATATTTATTTATATATACAAAACTTTTTTGGAATATTTAATAACATAGGATAGTGTTTTGAAACTTCCTTTTTTTCAAGGTTATTCGTACAGTGTGTTGATTTGTTTTATTATGATGGCATTAATTATTATAGGGTCTTATGCTTGCCTATATGTTTGTCTTGTCTTTTGCAAAGCAGTGTGTAAATGTTATTTTTTTTATCTAGCCTTATTTCGTGTTCGCCTTGTGATGCTTTTATTATTGGTAGATGTTATCTTTCTTTTTATTAATAAATTCTTTGTTCTTTCTCTTTCTGTCTTTCTTCAGATTTTTTGTAAGTGGATTAAGCTATAATGACTACTATAATGCATGTTGGTGAATTTGATTGCTTACTTATTTATAGTAGTGTTTGAAACTAATTTGTTTGATGTGATCTGAACTAGTAACTGAAGTTGTTTCATGAGTTTCAAAATCTTGATTCATGAATTGGATTGCTTACTTCTTCATGCAGAAAATGGGATCAATGGCAGATGAATTGGATCCATGTTGTACAATTGGATCCATGTTGAACAATCAGTAAGTTGCTTAAAATTTCTGTTGAGTTGTTTATGTCAAGCATAAGTAGAGAAACAAGTATCAGGTTACTACTTGGGTTTATTGTTAAATGAGTCCTTTGATTACAGTTTTTAAAAAGACGAAGCTTCTTCCTGCCTTTCTTTATTATTGAAATTAATTCCCCTGCTCATGTATGTTGTTCGGTGTGATTATATGCTGAATATCATTCCTTGTATTTTCTCCTGTGTGAATTGATTTTGTTATTAATTTTTAAATTCTATACAAGTGTAACTTAAATAAGTATGTGAATATTTCAACATGATCTAGAATATGATATTTTAGTCATAAATTTAAGAATTTGATATTGTTGTTAGAAAGTTACTTAGTAGACTTTGTCGGTTTTCAGTTGGTGAACACAGGAAAGGAAAGGGCAAAAGTCAGCCTTCTTTTTACATGGGCGGTAATCATCTCTTTTCCTAACATAATTGTGTATAATTACTCCTAGATGTTGAAATTCTTGATTTCAGGTATTGACTTGCATGAAACTTATATAAATTTTTCTTCATTTTGTTTGAGACAACTGTGACAAAGTTCAGAGTGGGGTTTTCCTGATTATCACATATATGGCTGTCATGAAACATCTAATATCTAACAATATTTGAACTAAATGTATGCTCTGGTGTATTGAGCAAAAATCATATTGCAGTTTTGAGAGCAAAATATGGTTCTTTTGTTATTTCATTGTTGCTATTAGATGGCTGTCTTCACTTGTCCCTAACTGACAAAATAATATTTTTTCATTACTCTCTTTTTCAAAGGCAAAAAATGTCAAGTTAACAATAATTTTCGCAGCTAGTGTTATGGTGCTCTAAATTTGATTTGTATCCTTCCTAACACTATTTCATGGTTTGGAAAACTATCTATGGCTTTGAGGTTTTTTTTCTTAAAAAAATAGATGTTAAAGGAGATAGCTTCTGACTAGACAATCTCTAGAAAAAGGTTGAGATATGACTTTACTTGTCCATTCAGGCCATTTTTTCCAAGTACTTCTGATTTCTGTTTTCCATGGTTGGACTATGTGCTCTTTCTTCTGCATTGCTCATATTTTGATGCTTCTCTGAATTTTCATAATGTGTTTTCTAACCAGGAAGGCAATGTTACCAACCAGAGGGAACATCTAATTCTTCTCCTTGCCAATATTCACATTCAGAATGCTAATAAGCAGTCTGTCTTGAAGGCATTTTGATTGTTAATTAAGGTTGTAAAGCTTTGGCTTTAACTAATCCTCTTATATAAATTTGACTTTATGATATTTGGAGTCTAATGTCTGTTGACGCGGTTATTCGCCAACAAGTAATTAAGAAAAGAAAGAGAAAGGGATTAGTGCTTATGTTGAACCGAAATAGATGAATGATCTTGGAAATGGAATGGTGACACAAAATATGTTTTTTAGGTGGTTCAAAGGTTAAAATCCTTCTACTCCACCAGTCAGTATTATTACTATATACTGGGTACTCTTTTACAGGGTATTTCTTACAATATCGAATCCAACCCTTTTTAACTCCCAGGGTCTCCATATTTATAGGAGAAGGCACCTGGGAGTTGGTAAGAAATTCATCCCGTGACCTTCTTACCTATCATGTCAACTCTGTGACATTCATGATTAATTCCTAAACCTGACACATAAGTGTGGTCAAATCAATAGGTAAGGGGATAATGGGCCGCACGGCCCAACCCAGTCGTGGGTGTCTGAATACGCACGTTCACGCTGCGTGTCCGAGAAGTCAAGGGTATATCAGACACGTGATGTCTGATATATGCACGTTTACCTTGCGTGGTTGACTTTATAAAGGGTCGCAGCCTCAACTTTAGCTCGTACCACGAGCTAGATGCTTCCCTCGACCTGTGGTCTTTAGGGTCCAAACAGTCCTTAAGCAATCTTGGCGAACCCTTAGGTTACCTCGAGCTAAGGAGGTAGGACCTTACGATGGCAGCTTCGATCTTGGGGATGTCCACGTGGTAGTCATGATTAGGCCGTATCTCAGCTCGCTAATCAGCCCGTGGGAAAATCAGGGCGTACAATGTCAAAACTGGATATTTATGCAGCATTGTTCCTTTGTAAATTTCTATTTAATTAGCATTTGAAACATTAGTGGTGAAATTTGGGTTTTTAATAAGGTCTTCTATTTCTTTGAAACTCTTTTATGACTCTTTAATTTAAGGTCAATCACTAGAGTCTTGCTTGGTTTCTCACCAATGTTATTGGTACTGCAGAGTTATACACAATATATCCCTTTGCCAATCAGTGACCTTGATTCTTGGTTGAAGACACCCTCCATATATGTTTTTGATTGCTCTGCGGCTGGGGGAATATTGTGAATGCTTTTATTGAGGTAAAGCTTTAACTCAAAACATATAATGAATTGATATATGTATTGATAATTAAGGTGCTACGTGACATGAATTCATTATCTGTAATTAAGATATTTATATATAAATATATTTGTAAATAAAGTGACTTGATTTGATGGTTTGGCAGCTTCATGACCGGGTTGCTTCTAGCTCCTCTGGATCCACAAGGGATTGCATTCTACTTGGAGCTTGTGAAGCACATGAGACTCTTCCACAAAGTGCTGAATTTCCTGCAGATGTGTTTATGTCTTGTCTCACAACACCTATTAAGATGGCTTTGAGATGGTGAGCTTCTTTTCTTGTTCGTCTGTTAGGATCTCCTATCGCGTTTATGCATCTTTATTTGAGATCATGCAGTTTTCTGGTTTTGCCTTGTGGTGTTTATTCCATATTGGCTGCTTCCTAGTTATTTTTAGTTTGTCAACTGAAAGTCTTTTAGCTGTGTTGTTTGTTTAAAGTTGTAGGAAGTTAGAAATGGCATGGTATTTAAAATACAGAGAAATCAATCCTTATTCCTAAATCCAACTCGACCGATGCCTTAGCTAATCTCTGCCTCTATTTTGGGCAGTGAATGCTTTTTCTTATGAGACTATATTTTTTTGTTGTATTTTAAGTTGTGGATAACAATTGGTTTTTATTTTTTAAGATAACAATTGGTTTTTGTGCTGTGGATCATTAGATTTGTTTTATTAACATAAGGATGTAATATTTGCTTCTACATTTACTATCATTCTAGTCATAGAAATTTAGTATAGTTTAGTAATTACAAAGATTAAGGGCTATGCTGATGCAGCTCAGGTACTCCAATGAATTGGCTTCCTAGTTCTATTTTACTGTTGCTGAAACATAGCTCAAAGAAGATTATCTTTGCAGGCACCTGAATTCTTTACTACTGCTTCAGCCCTTGTGATACCAAAAGCTATTTCAAATGCTGGTTTAGATGCTTCTCAGATTGATTACTATGAAATAAATGAAGCATTTTCTGTAAGATTTTAGTACTTGTAATCCCTATACTGTTCCTGATTTAGTAAGCATTTTTTTCATTCATTTATATTTGTCCTTCTTCTCTCTAGGTTGTAGCTCTAGCCAATCAAAAGATGCTTGGTCTTAATCTTGTGAGTTTGGAGAAAACTAGATAATTTCGTTCAAGTTGATTTACTTTATATGCTTACAGGTGGAAACTAGCTTAAGTCTTGTGTTCTTAATAATAAAAGGACTTTTTTTTTTTACAATGTGCAGGTATATTGAGATGATTTCTTTGGAGCAATTCTTGACAACATTTGTAGTTGAGGCCTTTAGAATGGAAGAATGTATTTCACTAATTTTTGTATACATTTCTTGTTTTGTATTTAGTGATAAAGGAATCTGAATTGGGCATAAATTATGTTGTAATATGATTTCTTAAGCCTAGACTAGTAGACTAAATATTGTAATTACATTTGAGTAATTAATAAAAATCTATTTATGTTACCTTATTTGGCTTCAACTTTCATATTTGTTTTCCTAGTTTTGTGTAAGTAAAAAAAGATTATGTTTCTCTAAGCTAATATAACACATTTGTTATACTAAAGTGTAGTATAACACAAATAATGTGTTATACTAAACTGTAGTATAACACAAAAAATGTGTTATACTAAATTGTAGTATAACACAAAAAAAGTGTTATACTAAAGTGTAGTATAACACAAATTTATAAGTACTGAAATGTGTTATATAATCGACTATAAATAACATAATTAAACACTTATCTATTTATTAAAATAACACAGAAATTGTGTTATCGTTGACATTATAATAACACATCTGTATAACAATGATAAAGTGTTATGTAAAGTACCCTGACCTATGATAACATAGTCGGTCTTAACACATCAAAAAGTGTTATGGTATGTTTTGATAACACATTTTCGATGTTATTAAAAGCATTTTTTCTTGTAGTGCTTGTATAGGATGTTGACTGAGCTTCCTATGTCAACCAACACCCTCTTCATCATCATGTTGGCAATTTGCACGTCCACGACCAGCGGATCGGAGTGTGGGAATCGTACGTGCTGGGCATCGTCTTTAGAGAAGGTTATTAATTCCTCCTCTGTTCGAGCCTTCATTGGTGCTCATCCTCGACACTCATCATCTTGATGTCTTGGTCGTGGTGTAGGGTTCGAGCGTATCGTTCCCTTACCTTCCCACTGTCCCCTGCAAGATGTGGGCCTCCGCAGATGGTGAGTAAAGTGCCTGCCACAGGAGCTGGCTGTAAAGGTGGCGAGCATTGGCGTGCAAGCGCCTGCTAGTTGCCACCTTGAGTTTCTTGCTGAGACCCTCCTGCGGCTCGCACATATCTTCTTAGATGTCCCTGCCTAATCAGGAACTCAATCTCTTCTTTCAACTGGTTGCATTCGTTGGTGTCCTGCCCGTAGTCATTGTGAAAATGATAAAACTTTGTCGTATCTCTCTTGGAGATATATTTCCTTATAGGTGCGGGTCGTTTGTAAGGCACGCTAGAGCTAGTCACCTGGTAGACTTCCACTTGGCTTTTGACAAGGGCCGTGTAGTTGGTGAATCTCGGCTCGTATCAACTGCCTTTGCGGTGTTTATTCTCAGAAGCTGAGGGTTCATTGCTCGCCCGTTTTCCACCATTCCCGTTCCCTTGCCGTTGCCATTGGGTTTTTTCGATCCGTTGGCAGCCTTGGCGGGTTCTTCCTTCGGCCCCTTGTCTTTTGTTGGCGATTTCCCTTCATTGGCAATCGCGTCCTCGAGCTTGATATATCGATCAACTAGATCCAAAAACTCCTGGGTACTCCTTACCCCATTCTTTCTGAGGCTACTCCAGAGGGGTGAATGGCGCCTAACCCCAGCAGTTAGAAGCATCATCTTACCTTCATCGCCTACTATCTTGGCTCTAGCTGCTGCTCACATGAAGCGTTGGACATATTCCTTTAAGGGCTCTCCCTCCTTCTGACATATCTCGACCAGCTGGTTGGCCTCTGTGGGGTGTACGCGACCCACGTAGAATTGTCTATAAAATTCCTTTATGAACATCTCCTAAGTTACTATACTAGCAGGAGGGAACTTAAAGAACCACTCCTAGGCGGTGTCAGATAGTGTCGCAGGGAAGATCCTGCAGTGGGCATCTTATGACACTTTCTGTATATCCAATTGTATCTAAAACTTGTTAACGTGAGATACTTGGTCTCCGTACCCATCTAAGTTTGGCAGTGTTGGCATCTTGAATTTACTGGGGGTTTCAGCCGCAACACTCCTTTGTACAAAGGGAGTGCCCCTCCTCCTATCGTACTCCATATGGGACATTCGTCCCCCGACCAGCTGTTGTACTGCCTGGTTCAAAGCATCAATCTAAGCTTGCACCGCTTCTGGGATCGCCGGGGTGACCAGTGCCTAGGGAGCGTACTCATCATGCCTTTCCCGACGGTCATTGAGTACGTCCCTTAAGTCGTCATCCCTACGTCTCTGCTTGCTAACTCCTAGCCGATCAAAGACGTTCTGCTGCCTGGGTTGCCCCCCAGCGTTATGGCTAGCTGGCCTATTTTCTCTAGGCGGGGGGCTTCTGCTTCAACCTCTTTCCTCATACCTCCGACCAGCATTTCCTCAAATGGAATTGACTTCATTATAGTCATGGCCATCTCTAAACTGTGGCTAACTACGGCGTGACTGGCTGTTCAAGCTATTTCCTCCTCGAGCTGGCATTTCTCGAGCGTCAGGGGGAGGCCTGTGCTGGTCGTTAGGTGCCCGTGCATTGTTATGCTGTGGGGGTCCCCTGACCGTAGAGCCTGACTCGATGTTCCTTCTGTTGGCAGAAGGACACTATCCCCTGCTTGGTAGATTCGACTCTTCATCCCTTGGGCGTCTAGGGCTTCGGGGTGGCTGCCCGGCCTTATTCTGCCTCAGGTACTGGGGATTGCCTCGACCAGCCTGAGATGGAGGCTACTGCTCAGGATCCCTAGCTGGGACATCATCCTGAGCCATAGGCGGCTGCTCCGGCCTTTGATGGCTTGCTGGTTATAGCAGAGGACTATGATTGGGAGCCCTCTGAGGTGGCGCACTTGGCGGCTAATCTGGCTAAGAGGCTGGCACAGCCTGACTCCGAGCCAATTTGATGGCTACTTCAAGAGCGGCCATGGCATCCCTCTGTCGACAGTCCATGTTCACCTACCGCTTACTCAGCTCCTAGCGCTGGCGTTCTATTTCTCTTTGTTGCAACGCCATTGTCTCTACATCATTCTCCTGATTGGCCCTCAGATTTGCAAACTCATCCTGCAACACCCCTAGTGTCGCTCTCAGCATTTTGAAATCTAACTCCTTCTCTTCAAACTCCAAATGTGGTTCATTCTCAGCCACATTTCGGGGAGGAGGTTGGGATGATGCAGCGCCAGTGGTCTGTGCAGCCTTCTTGGATGTCTTCACCATTAGATTTTCTTACAGTTTTTTATCAATCTCTCAATGAAAACACCAGAATGTTGACCCTCGATTTGGCCAACGACACAGAGCCAAATATACGACAGAAAATGAGACGACAATTAAGAGTTTAATCTAATGGAAAAGAAGAAAACACCAACGATTTATAGTGGTTCGGCCCCAAAGAATGGTAATGACCTACGTCCACTTAGAGCTATTATTAATATTGAATCCCAACACCATGATCAAAGAACTATGGTTCTTGAGTTTCACAAACCTTGGGAGAATTACAATAAAACGATGGATAATCACACTATAGCTCTCTCTTTCAATATTCAGGAAAAAGATTCAGAGATCAAAAGTCCCCTTCTCGAGCTATTTCATGCATATTTATAGGCTCAAGGGGGGTTACATGGGCCATTGGGCCTTAACTCTCATTAATATCCATGTATCCAGGAAATAAAGATGAAATAATCAGTAAAATTATTACAAGATCATAATCTTATAAGGAAATAAACAGAATCATACGACCAGCCTAGTCATACCTAAAAGTCAGCCTTGATGAAGCAATGTGCAGTTGGTCGATAACAGAACAACACCTTTTCACTTCTATTCTGCCACGTGTCAACCAAGTGTGAGAAATCCTTGCCACGTCATCGGCAGCCGCTTTTGGGTAAACACAATCCATTAGGAAAGCATGGATTTCATTATTGTAGATCCATGTACCCAGCCATTCATGATATTGAATCTCCAAAACAAAAGTGTTGACGGTGAGAACTCGTCAACTAAGTCGAGTTGGAAAAATTATCAAGTTCAGATCTCTAATAGAAAAGCTGTAGAAACTTAAACAATCACTCAAGAACAAACATAGAACGATAATGGAGAATTCAGTCTTTCATTCACACTCAAGCCTTTGCTACAGTAAAATTTCCAACCCCCCCTCAGGTGGTGTTAGAGTTCATTTTATAGTAGGCTCTAATGGCCTTAGGTACATGGTGGTCCAGGAGACCAAGTGGTACATAAGTACTATGTCAGGGGAGTGGCTTCAGAGGTTGTGGTCGTACATCCAGTACAGGAGCAGATGTCAGGAGGATGTCTCCACTACTTGCCTGTACCCATGTCTGATGAGTGGTGGTAGGCATAGTGGCGTAGGTGATAGTGGTGTCGACTCTGACCTTTGGCCGTAGACGTACGGGCCATAACTCTTATCCCAGTAGTCCCACTAGTACTGGTGTCCGTACTCAGTACTAGGTCGTACAAGTATGTCCCATTCGACTCGTACTGGAGCCTCTAAGCATAGGGGTCTCAAGGTGTAAGGAATGGGACCTTCGGTGCATGGCTCTATTCACGTGGCCACTAGGTGACGTAGCTCTCATTCCTTAGCAAGGCCCCCTTGGAAGGCTTATTGATGGCGCGGCTCTGTTGGCTGTTCAAGAGGCTAAGTGTGCTGCGGATGTGACCCCCATGAGGCCATGGGCGAGGCCACCATGGGGCCTAGATGGCGAGGCCACCACGGGGCCTAGATGGTGAGGCCGAGCGAGGCCACCTGGTGCGCACGAGCGTGGCCGAGCGAGGCCATCTGGGGTGCGCGGGCGTGGCCGAGCGAGGCCGTCTGGGGTGCGCGGGCGTGGCCGAGCGAGGCCACCAGGTGCGCGCGGGCGTGGCCGGGCGAGGCCACCTGGTGCGTGCAGGGCGTGGCCGAGCGAGGCCAATAGTTTCTGTGCCTGACTGGCCAAGCGAGGCCATGGCTTCTATGTCGTGTAAATGGGGGCTTCATGGCGTTGATCTCATATTTTCCCTTGGTGAGATTTTGAGCCTCAACACTTCCCCCCCCAGTCTAAGAGAGTACCTTTAGGTGCTCTTGTAGACTATTCACCTTGGTTCTTATAAATAGGCCTTCATGCATGGCTTAATATATCCACCTTACTCCCTTGGCCTAGTGGTTTGGAGAACCCTTCCTTTTTCAAGAGGTAAGGGGTTCAATCCTCCACAACCCCATTTTTTCCGTAGTTTCATTTGTTTTATTTTTTTACTTCATTTCATTCATTTTTTTTTTTTTTACATATGAGCTAGTTTTATGGTGTGTCTATTTAGTGACTAACACATCCTTTTTGCCTATTTTTGCAGACGTGCATTTTCTACCATTTTGGTGCTTTCGACCCTCGTCCTCCTTTTTTGGTCTCGACAGCCCCCAATTTCTACATCTTGAGGTATGTTCTCTTTTTCCCTGGTTTCTGCTAGGTTCACATAAGCGTTACTCGGGATGGGGTACCCTGGCCTGAGCTTGTAGTGAGTTTGACCATATGCACGCCCCTCCTTTTTTTTATACCCTGTAGTGGGCCATTTAGGGCGTTTGCATCTAGAGATATTAAGCCTATTCCTTTGTGTTTTGTAGCCTTTCCCTCGTTTATACGTGAACCTCTTTTTGCTGTTGGGATGAGGTTTCATGGCCAGTGACAGCCCGTCCGACACACCCCCAGGGGCTGAGTTTATTGACCTGTCCTCAGACTCAGAGTCCCCTGAGGGCAATCCTCACCAGGACTATGACTCCTTAAGGAAGGCCCGCATCTGCCACCTTGAGTTCATGGCTGAACTTAGGTGTAAGATTTGGGTGGTGGAGAGCGAAATTGACTCGGTGTCGAGAGGAGACGGAGGACCTTCCCCCCCAGACCTTAGTGACCACGTAGCGAGCCTTAGGATGACCCTTTTTGAATTGCAGTGGGAGTTAGTGTTTATGGAGTGACACCTTCTGCCTGAGCCTTCCAGCCCACCTTCGCCTGATGACTGTCAGGGGGCTACTTATGCTTCTCCTCAGCCCCTAGTCTCAATTTTTCCTAGCTTAGCGCTTCCGCGGTCGCTCCCTTGATGGAAAACTCTTGCTAGGAAGAAAAAATGGAGGGTCAAGTGTTCTGTCTCTTCCTCACATTTTTCTTTTGGTTTTGCAGATATGCCGAAGGCACGCCGACAGGTATCTACCCAAGAGCAGGACGGCGCCCCCTTATTAGCGTTCGAGCTGGTGTCGAGCGTGTCCGACAACAAACTAATGGACATCGTGAATCATTATCGCGTCCCTCCAGATTATGCTCTATACGCCCCTTTGGAGGCATGCCGTGCTGACCGCCCTAGGCTCGGCTTCGTGGCCCTCAGCGAGCACATTCTAAAAGTGGGTGGTACCATTCCGCTGCATCCGTTCTTTGTTGCGGTCCTCAACTACTTCAACCTTGCCCCGCTTCAGCTGGCACCCAATGGCTGGCTGACTTTGAACTGCCTTTTCATTGCATACGTGAAACTGTTGAAACGCGCCCCTACGACCACCGAGGTACATTTCCTCTACAACCTCATGCCCCTCCACAATTCAAAAGGCTTTTACTACTTACAAAAAGCCAACAACGGGGCCTCTTTGATAGAGGGTTTGGTGTCTAACCCGGGGGCTTCGAAGCGGGACTTTTTCTTCGTGGAAGGTCCGCTCTCTGTCCGTGAGGATTTCCGGACCACTCCCAGTAAGTACTCTGAGCATCACTTCCTCTCTTTTTTTTTTTTTTGCAACTTACGGTATCGTGCCTTATGCTCACAATGACTATGGCTCGTATTGTGCAGAGCGATTCGCCGAACCCTCCGTCGTCGAGTTGGAAGCGAAAGACATGAGACGGTTCCTCAATGCTGAACCTGTCAGGAAAGAGGCGGTGCGCCTTTTCACCGTAAAGAATCTGAACCGCTACAAGCTATCTCCCGTCTCTGACCCCAAGTTGTTGTGGACCATCTCTGGGTCCTCGAAGATGAAGGAGACCTTGGTTGAGCCTTGCCCGGATGATGATGAGGACGAGGAGGGGCCGGAGGAAGCCCCCCTTGACCGTGGGGGATTCCACCAACCGCCTCCATCTCCTGGGGGGTGCCCTCCACGTGCTCCCTATGATCCGGACATAGCCCCTCACTCACAAGACCAGCAGGACATTCCGGGGTGTAGTATTTACCCTGACCCTGAGGGCCATGACGCCTTCCCTTAGGCTCCTCTCGACCCTGGATCTCCGGGGGTTGATTACGTCAGCCTTGCGAATCCCCCCTGTGGTCTATTAGAGCCTCGGCTTTCCAGTTCCACCGCGCCCCCTCCCGCATCGGCAAGCGGGTCGTCTGTCCCCATCCAGCCAGGTGCACCTAGTACGGATGGGGAGCCCTAGGTGACTCGGATGGCAACGTCATTCGGGCAGCGATACATCCAGCTTGCCTCGGGCCTCCCTGTATCTGACTGGAATGGCCTTGGGAACGTGGCTCAAACGGACCTTGGGGAGAACTTAAGGCGCTCCATGGCTTGGGTGAGTACCTGCTCCTCGCATCGGCCCTATTATGTATAGGTGTTTATGCTTATATTTTTTTTTCCTTTGTCACTTATTGCTACTGTTGCTAACTTTTTTTTTGTGTAGACCTATACGTTGGTTATGCGGTTTGTCGACTCGTCTAACAACCTCTCCGCGTCTGCTGCTGAGAGGAACTGCCTTACAGCCCGAGTGCAGGAGCTTGAGGAAGAGCTCAATGGAACCAATGCTAAGTTGTCAGAGGTCCAGACCAAATTTTCCAACTTGTCATTGAAGAGGAAGGAAATAAGGGCCAAGACTAAGAGGCTAGAAGGCAAGGTTACTCGCTTGGAGCGTGAACTCCAGGAAGCCAAGGCCATCGCGGCCACCTCGCAGCAGAGAGTTACCCTGTTGGAGGCCGAAGTCGAGGCCCTCAGGGTTGAACTTCAGTCAGCGCAGGAGAGGAGTGCTTCCTTGGAGGCGGAGAGGGCTACCACTGAGCGCCGGTCCATAGACCGTGCCCTCTACAATGTGTGGAGGCAGGATCCTAACTTTGACTTCTCTTCTTTTGGTGAACATGCTGTTGCTCGGGCGGCCCTGTGGAGTGCCCACGTTAGGAGGCCTTGAAGTAGTCTTGCTTTTTTTTTTTTTTTTTAACTTTGTAATATCATTATCACTGCTACTTTTCTTTTGGTCTTGTACTATCTCAAGAACTCTTTTTCTTAATGTATAAATACATGTGCAGCTATTTATTTCTTGTTCTACTGCATTTGAGGCCCTTTTAAGCTTGCGTTTGAGGCCCTTTTAAGGCTATCACCTCTTTTATTTACCAGGCTGGAGGTCCTTTGGAGCCCATGTGAAAGGGTTCACTGAGACCTCTTTTGGTGCCTCTTGATTACTTTTATAAGGATATTTTGACCCCTTGGGTCCTAGCTATCCTTTTATATATTTTTGCGCGCGCTTATTATTTGTTGCGAGAAGCGTCCTTCTCGTCGTTATTCATAGTACTATTTTTGCAAGGGTCTCCTTTGGGACCCTTTTTGGCTAGGCGGCTTGGTGGCCGCCCTAGACTTATTATTATTATCGTCACCATACATTTTTTGTAAGTCCCTATGGCCTCCCTTGGTGTTCACAAGGGTAGCTAATCCTTGTGATCCCAAGGGATGCCTTGTAAGGACTTCGTTTAAGGCCCTAGTATAGGGGGTCCCTTTGTTTTTGGGTCACTTCCTCCTGATGGAGGGCCCTTTTTATCCTTTTTTAGGGGCCTCCTTTTTAGGAGGGCAAGGGGTCCTTTTTAGGATCATTCATTAGAGGGCCCTTTTTAGGTTCCCTTTGCTAGCCGCCTGCTGTCGCCTCCTATCCTGCCCCCCAAGTGTCTAGTGAAATTTATTTCGGCAGACACTTTGGCTGATGCCCATGTAGCGAGGGAAAATAACACATGAGGTTGCAAACAGTTTCTCCCATAACATGCAATTTCATTCATCACATTCATAACAAACAGTCTCATACAAACAGTTGTAACGGTACATAGGAGATTTTCATAGAAAAGAAAATAAAAAGACTCACACCTACTCAGGAGGCTAACTAAGTAACCTCTTTGATTTCTCCCTATCATATTAAGACAGCGTGCAACACTTGCCCTTTTATCATCGGATGTGGGCGCCTTAATGGTAGTACTTCCTTAGGTTCTCCGCGTTCCATGCTCGGGGTATGATGGTGTCGTCCATGCGTGCCAGCTTGTAAGTGTTCAGGGGTATGCACTAAGCAACCTGGTAGGGCCCCTCCCAGTTCGCCCCCAGCACTCCTGCTCCTGGGTCTCGTGTGTTAGGGAGTACCTTCCTTAGCACCAAGTCACCAACTCTGAAAGTTCTCTCTCGCACCCTCGAATTGTAGTACCTTGCGGCGCGCTGCTGGTATACTGCCACCCTCATTTGCGCTTTTTCTCTCTTCTCTTCAAGCATGTCTAAGCTTTCGGCCAAGGCTATGCGGTTGGCCTCGTCTCCATATGCCTGTACTCTGTGGGACTCAACTCGCATCTCAACCGGGAGCACGGCCTCGCATCTGTAAGCCAAGGAGAATGGGGACTCCCCAGTAGTCGTGCGTGGGGTGGTTTTGTAAGCCCACAGCACATTTGGTAGCTCATCTACCCAGGCTCCCTTCATCTTTTCTAGCTTTGTCTTCAAGTTCTTCTTAAGGACCCTGTTTATGGCCTCCACCTGTCCATTGGCCTGTGGGTGCACGACCGCGGAGAAACTCCTCCTTATGCCCCTTTCCCTACAATACTCCTCGAAAGCTCCTCCCTCGAATTGGGTACCATTGTCAGAAATAATTTTGTAGGGTACTCCATATCTACAAACAATGAATTTGTTGACGAAAGAGGTGATGTGTCTGGCGGTTATCTTCACAAGGGGTTCTGCTTCTACCCACTTAGTGAAGTAGTCCACTGCCACCACCGCGTATTTCGCTCCACCCCTGCCTGTAGGAAGAGCGCCGATCAAGTCTATCCCCCAGATAGCGAATGGCCAGGGGCTGGTCATGCTGGTCAGTTCACTTAGGGGTTTCCGAGGGTAGTTGGCGTGCCTCTGGGATTTGTCGCATTTTGTGGCAAAGTCATGCGCATCTCTCTCCATGGAGGGCCAGTTGTATCCTTGTCTCATGGCCTTCTTGGTTGTGGAGGGTCCGCTCTCGTGGTTGCCACACTCTCCCTCATGTATCTCATGTAACACTTTCAACGCCTTCTCTTCTTCTACACACCGCAGGAGTGGCATTGAGAATCCTCTTTTGTAAAGGACCCCGTCTACCAGGGTGTATCTTGTGGCCCTGTACACCAACCTCCGGGACTCGTTTTTGTCTGCAGGCAAGGTTCCTTCTTCCAGGTACCTCTTGATTGGCTCAGTCCACGACTCCCTTGGGACACTAATCATATGCACGTCCGCACCTTCGATGCTGGGCTTGGGTAAGTACTCCACGGGTATCGACTCCAAGATATCACCATCCTTGGTAGACGCCAGCTTTGCGAGTGCATCGGCATGGGTATTCTTTTCTCTGGGGATTTGCTCTATATTATATGCCACCAACCGTCCCAGATAGCCCTTCACCTTCTCCAAGTAGGTTGCCATCTTGGGTCCCTTCGCCTGGTATTCCCCCTTTACTTGGTATACTACCAATTGAGAGTCACTGAAGATATGAAGGCACGTCACTCTCAGTTCCTGGGCTAAACGCAGGCCAGCCAGGAGCACCTCGTACTCTGCCTCATTATTGGAGGCCTCAAACCCAAATCGGATTGCGCAATACATTCTGTGTCCCTCGGGCCCGGTCATCATGATGCCCGCTCCAGATCCTCCTTCATTAGACGCCCCATCAACATGCAAACTCCATTCCTCTAAACTCCCTCGCTCTTTCTCCGTAACAGGCTGCTCCCCTTCTTCATTCCTTCCTTCATTCGGCTGGTGGGTGAGCTCTACTATAAAGTCCGCCAGTACCTGTCCATTGATGGAAGCTCTTGGGGTGTATACAATGTCAAACTGACTCAACTCGATTGACAATTTCATTAGCCTCCCTGAGGTCTCAGGCTTATGTAAGACCTGCCTCAAAGGACTATCCGTCAGGACTTCAATTGTGTGTGTATGGAAGTAAGGCCTCAATTTCCTCGAAGCCACAACTAACGCATAGGCCAATTTTTCGATCTCCGGATATCGGTTCTCCGCGTCCACCAAACGCTTGCTGATATAATACACGGGTTGTTGTTGTTTCTTCTCTCCTTTAACCAAGGCTGCGCTGATAGCATGCTCAGACACTGCTAATTATAGGTACAGCTTCTCGCCTTTCTCAGGTTTTGCCAACAGGGGTGGCTTCCCCAAGTGCTCCTTCAACTTGACAAATGCTTCCTCGCATTTTTCATCCCAAGCGAACTTTTTGCTCCCTTTGAGGATGTCAAAGAAGGGGAGGCACTTATCGGTGGACCTTGAGATAAATCTATTAAGGGCCGCCATCCTTCCCGTTAGGCACTGCACTTCCTTCTTGTTCTTTGGTGGGTTCATCTCTATTAGTGCCTTTATCTTATCAGGATTGGCCTCGATGCCTCTGGAATTGACCATGAAGCCCACGAATTTTCCTGAGGATACACCGAAGGTGCACTTGACGGGATTCAACTTCATCCGGTATTTCCTAAGTCTGTCGAACATCTCACCAAGGTCCTTGTTGAGCTCTGTTGCTTCCTTGGTCTTTACTAACATATCATCCACATACACCTCCATATTCCTCCCTATCTGGTTAGCGAACATTTTATTCACGAACCTCTGATAAGTGGCACCCGCGTTCTTCAGCCCAAAGGGCATCACCTTGTAACAGTAGAGCCCTTTGTCTATAATGAATGATGTGTGTTCTTCATCTGCTGGGTTCATTGGGATCTGGTTGTATCCTGAGTAGGCGTCCATGAAACTCAGTAATTCATGTCCTGCCGTCGCATCTACTAGCTGATCTATCCTTGGAAGTGGGAAGCTGTCCTTAGGACAAGCTTTATTCAGGTTCGTGAAATCGACGCAGGTTCTCCATTTCCCATTTGGCTTCGGCACGAGTACTAGGTTCGACATCCATACAGGGTAGAAAGACTCGCAAATGAACCCATTGGCCTTCAGCTTGTCAACCTCCTCTTTTAATGCGGCGTATCTTTCCGGGTCTAGCGCCCGCCTCTTCTGCCTGACGGGCCTCGCTTCTGGGGAGATATTCAGATGGTGGCACATCACATCGAGGTCGATACCCACCATAACCTCATGACTCCATGCAAACACGTCCAGATTATCCTTCAAAAATCTTATCCTTCACGTCACTTTGCAGACTTCTCCCTATCTTCAATTTCCTTAGGGGTTCCTCTACTTCTTCCACTGGTTCTACTCTTGACTCATCCACGACCCGAGGGTCCAGCTCCTGCAGACCCCCAGTGGGGATACGTAGCGCCTCATGTATCACCATGGCCATTTGTTCCCGCGGTTACAGGCGCGCGGAGTGAGGTGTTGCAGCACTCCCTTGCCTCCTTCTGTTCTCCCTTCATACTAGCGACCCCTCCTGGAGTCGGGAACTTGACAACCAAGTGATATATTGAAGTTATGGCTTTCAATTCTCTTAGGGATGGTCTCCCCAATACCGCATTGAAAGCTGATGCATAATCTACTACAACAAAGTTAGACATGACTGTAGTCTGCCGAGGTTGCTCCCCCATGGTAAGTGTCAATTCGATCATTCCTAGGGGTTGCACTGAGTCCCCCGTGAATCCGTATAGGGACGACTAGCAGGGCTTCAGATGACGAATGCCTAGTCCCATATTTTCCAAGGCAAGGCGATATAGGATGTCTACCGAGCTTCCGTTGTCCACTAGAACTTGATGCACGCGCATATTTTCCAATTGAACTGTCAACACCAGCGGATCGTTGTGGGGAAAGTGTACCCCCCGCGCATCCTCCTCAGTGAACGTTATCGAGTCGTTTTCCCCCTTGAAATTTTTCGGGGGTCGCTGTTCTAAACTCATTACGCAGGGGGGTGGACTTCGCCGAGCCTCTCTTGCATATCTATCTCGCCCCTTCCTAGAGTCTCCCCCAAATACGGGACCTCCGAAAATGGTTCGGACCTCCCCCTATATTTCTGGGCTCGCTCTTGTGCCTGGGGTGCCGCAGGCTCGTCCTCTGGCCTTTGCCTTTCTCTCCTGACATAACGGCCCAGGTGTCCCCGGCGGATGAGCTCCTCAATTTCTTCCTTCAGATGGATACACTCTGTCGTGGTGTGACCAATGTCCTTGTGGTACTGGCAGTATCTACTGGGGTCCCTTTTGGACCGATCCTTTCTCATTGGTGGGGGCTTTTTGAAGGGAACTCTATCTTCGTTGGTGATGTAAATATGCTCCCGGGTATATGTGAGGTTCGTACAGTAAGTATAAGCCGTTTGCCTATGATCACTCCCTCGTTTGGTTTTCCTCTGCTGGTCATCTCTTGACCCATCGTACGTCCTTTTCTTCTTTGCTACATTCGACCCGTCGTTAGTTGGGGGCTTCGCGTGGGGCTCCTCTTTCCCCGCCTTTAAGTTTGCGTGGCCATCCTCCACACGGATGTACTTTTGCGCTCTCTCATAGAAGTCATCTAAGTCGGTGACTTCCCTCTTCAACATGTTGTCCCACAACTTGCTTCCTGGGAGCACTCCAGCGGTAATGGCCATTTTTAACTCTTGGCGAGTTAGGCTCCCCACTTTTGCGGCCTCCATATTGAACCGGTGAATGTAGCTCTTTAGGCTCTCATTCTCCCCTTGCTTCACGTTGGCCAGGCTGGTACCTGGCATCGTGTTGTCCCGCACGGCATGGTGCTGTTGGAGGAATTCGTCAGAAAACTACTGCCAGAATCTGATGGACCCCGGCCTTAATCTTTTGAACCATTTGTAGGCAGGTCCTTTCAGAGTAACAGCGAAGCAATGGCATCTGGCACCACTTCCAATCCCCCTCAGTTTCATCAGATCATTAAACGCATCCAGGTGGTATTTTGGATCCGTGTTCCCTTCGTAGGGGGTCATATTGGGCTCCTTAAAGTTGGCAGGGAGCCGGATCGCCTGAATTTCTCTCACAAAGGTAGACTCATGGTTGAATTCCTCCTCAAAGACCTGGCCACCTGATGCGGTGACAATCTTGCTTCGCAGGCTCTTCATCTCCGTGTCCAGGTCCTGCCTCCTCTTGCTTAGAGTGTCCCTCAGAGCTGACGGGCTAAGATCTGCCTTTCCCTTGCCCGGCCGGGGCGCCGTAGGGGGCGTGGTGCCTTTGCCCGCCCTCTTTTTATTGAGCTCCTCCCGTAAGTCTGAGGGTGATCTTTTAGAGATGACCTCGTCCTCATTGCGAGGGGCAGCGTTGGTCTTCGGCGCTGGTTTCTGGGCTTGCTTAGGCGGTTCGGGGTGCTCACGTTGCTTTGCTCGGGGGGTGTTACTGGTTGAATGTCGGGTCCTCCCATCATCTACCGATACAGTGGTCTCCACCCCATCCTGGCCCTTCTCCTTCCCCTTAGGCAAGGTCACGCTCGACTTACCCTGCAACAGGCCGTTCAGGACCTCTTGCATGTTCTCCAAGGTGGTTTCTAACCTTTGGTTCTTACGGTGGAGCTCATGTATTTCCTCTTCATAAAACTGAGATTTCGAACTCGAGCTCACGGAATGGACCCGGGGGTGCTTATCATGCCTATGGGCAGAAGGGCCCGGGTCCTGCCGGCCGGAGTTCGGTACCTGCGGTGGTTTTGGAGGAGGGAACTCAGTAGCATTTCCTGGTGGTGCTCTTGGAGGACTTTCTCCAGGTGGAGCGGCCGGTGACGAGGCCACTCTATCACCTCCGTGAACCTCAGGGTCCTTAGGGGGCTCCACGTCTCTGGGTGGAGGAGCGTCCTTCATGGAGGCCTTCAGCTGGACTCTGTTCAAGTGAACCTCTACCTCTCGTGGTTCTCTCAGTCGCTTTGAACGTCTTGGCTTCTTCTTCTTGCCGGAAATAATGGTGGAACAGTAGCTTGAAACTAACGTTCCCACAGACGGCGCCAAACTGTTGACGGTGAGAACTCGTCAACTAAGTCGAGTTGGAAAAATTATCAAGTCCAAATCTCTAATAGAAAAGCTGTAGAAACTTAAACAATCACTCAAGAACAATCATAGAACAATAATGGAGAATTCAGTCTTTCATTCACACTCAAGCCTTTGCTACAGTAAAATTTCCAACCCCCCCTCAGGTGGTGTTAGAGTTCATTTTATAGTAGGATCTAATGGCCTTAGGTACATGGTGGTCCAGGAGACCAAGTGGTACATAAGTACTATGTCAGGGGAGTGGCTTCAGAGGTTGTGGTCGTACATCCAGTACAGGAGCAAATGTCAGGAGGATGTCTCCACTACTTGTCAGTACCCATGTCTGATGAGTGGTGGCAGGCATAGTGGTGCAGGTGATAGTGGTGTCGACTCTGACCTTTGGCCGTAGACGTATGGGCCATAACTCTTATCCCAGTAGTCCCACTAGTACTGGTGTCCGTACTCAGTACTAGGTCGTACAAGTATGTTCCATTCGACTCGTACTGGAGCCTCTAAGCATAGGGGTCTCAAGGTGTAAGGAATGGGACCTTCGGTGCATGGCTCTATTCACGTGGCCACTAGGAGACGTAGCTCTCATTCCTTAGCGAGGCCCCCTTGGAAGGCTTATTGATGGCGCAGCTCTGTTGGCTGTTCAAGAGGCCGAGTGTGCTACGGATGTGACCCCCATGAGGCCATGGGCGAGGCCACCATGGGGCCTAGATGGTGAGGCCACCACGGGGCCTAGATGGCGAGGCCACTCCGTGGGCGTGGGCGAGGCCACCACGGGGGCCTAGATGGTGAGGCCACTCCGTGGGCGTGGGCGAGGCCACCATGAGGGCCTAGATGGCGAGGCCACTCCGTGGGCATGGGCGAGGCCACCACTGGGCCTAGATGGCGCGGCCACTTGGTGCGCGCGGGCGTGGCCGAGCGAGGCCACCTGGTGCGCGTAGGCTTGGCCGAGCGAGGCCATTTGGGGTGCGCGGGCGTGGCTGAGCGAGGCCGTCTGGGGTGCGCGGGCGTGGCCGAGCGAGGCCGCCAGGTGCGCACGGGCATGGCCGAGCGAGGCCGCCAGTTGCGCGCGGGCGTGGCCGGGCGAGGCCACCTGGTGCGCGCGGGGCGTGGCCGAGCGAGGCCATGGCTTCTGTGTCGTGTAAATGGGGGCTTCATGGCGTTGATCTCATATTTTCCCTTGGTGAGATTTTGAGCCTCAACAAAAAGTCACTAGCCTCATTATATCAAGAGACCTTAACGAATGAATCAAAAGATTTAATAAACATAAACAATAGTTCATGATTACTCAGGATTTTGATTGATCAACAAATGATCATCTATTATGATAAGAATTAAATCTTTATGGAAAATGGAATGTTTATAAAGATAGTTAATTCATATCAGTCTTGTCATATATAATATATATTTTATACAACACCTTTACCGAGATATTTATCCATATCAGTAATTTGAATCTAGATTACTTACATCTCATATGCTTAGTAAACCGTACTAGTAACTATTCATTAAAGATTCCTAACTTTAATATGTTACTGACTATTTTATTCATTGTATATGATCTTAATTCTTTGGTACTAATACAAGATCATATCCTCATAAATAAATATGGAATTTTATGATATTTATACAAATTATTCAAACAATAATTATAACATTCAAATATAACAAAATTTTAATTTTACTTAAATCAATAAAATGTCTTTTTGCATGCTTTAGGGCAGAAACCCTAACAACATCCCACCAACCCTCCAAGTTTGTGAGACATCTCTCTCAATCCCATATTGCGTACATGACCCATAAACGACTTTACAGGAAGTGTCTTGGTGTATGGGTCTGCCAGGTTTGTTCTGACGCTATCTTCATAACTATCACATCACCTCGATGCACAATTTCTCTTACCATATGGTATTTCTTTTCTATATGCTTTCTTCTCTTGTGGCTTGTGGGTTCCTTAGAGTTAGTTTTTTCTCCATTGTTATCACATTACATGATTAGTGGCTTCTCCATTTATTGAATTATTTCTAGAACAGCGTAGAACTTCCTACGTCAATCCGCTTCCTTAGCTGCTATATACTCAGATTCCATGGTTGAATCTGCAATGCTGGATTGTTTAATACTTCTCTAGACTACAAATCCTCCACCAAGAGTAAACACTTACCTAGACATCGACTTACGACTGTCTTCATGTGATTGGAAATCAGAATCAGTGTATCCAGTAGGGTTTAACTCACCCCCTGAATATACAAGCATATAGTCTATTGTTCTCCAAAGATACTTGAGAATGTGTTTTACTGCAATCCAGTGTTCTAAACCAGGATTTTATTGACACATAGCATATGTCGGGATTAGTACACGACATAGCATACAAGGGACTCCCCAGGATAGGGACACTTTCTCATGTCTTCTTCTTCCTGAGGTGTCTTTGGACATTGCTATTTGGAAATAGTAATTTTATGTCTGGTCGGTAACTGACCTTTCATGGAATTCTCCATAGAGAACATTTCAAGCACCTTATCTATATAATTAGCTTGAGAAAGTGTCAAGAAATTGTTCTTCCTATCCCTAAGGATTTGGATTCCCAAAACATAGCTCGCTTCGCCCAAATCCTTTATTTGGAATTTTTCAGCTAAGCACTTCTTATTGTTTGACAATGTCTCTAAATCATTTCCAATGAGGAGAATGTCATCCACGTAGAGAACTAAGAAAAACACCACTTTACCTTTGACACATTTATACACACATGCTTCGTGGACATTCTATTCGAAGCCATATGTTTTAATTGTCTCATCAAAGGTGATATTCCAAGATCTAAATGCTTTGCTTCAATCCATAATTGGATTTTAGCAATTTATACATGTTATGATCTTCCCCTTTCTTAACAAACCCCTCTGGCTGTACCATATAGACACTTTCATCAAGATAGCCATTAAGGAAAGCTGCCTTGACGTCAATCTGCCATATCTCATAATCATTGGTGGCGGCTATGGATAAGAGGATGCATATGGATTTTAGCATGGCTAAAGGAGAAAATGTTTCTTCATAATCGAAACCCTCTCTCTGAATGTAAGCTTTGGCTACTAGCCTCTCTTTGAAAGTCTCTACTTTACCATCTACACCTATTTTCTTCTTGAAGATCCATTTGCACCCAATAGGCCTGACATCTTCATGTGGGTCTACAAGTTTCCACACAGAGTTGGAATACATCAATTCCATTTCTTGGTTCATGGACTCTTGCCATTTATCCTTTTAAGGATAACCCATTTCCTCCTTGAAGGTCAATGGGTCATCCTTGTATGTGTCAAAAATAAGGACATGTGCCTCATGTTCATCGCGAACAGGTTGTCTCACAATCCTCCCACTACAACGTTGCACTAGGGTTTCCTTTTCAGGAATAGTTTTTTCCTCAGTTTTTTTGTTTATCATTTAATGATGATGATGAAGGTGATGGAATTTTATCAGCTGTGAGGTCCTCCAAAACTACTTTGTTGTGAGGTTTATAGTTAGTCATATAGTCGTGTTGAAGGAAGATCCCATTTGTGGAAACAAATACCTTTTGGTCCATAGGACTAGAGAAATAACCACCTCGTGTCTCTAAAGCATAGCCCACGAAAAATGCACAGTTCAGACCTTGAATCAAGTTTCCCTGATTTAGGTCTAAGAACATGAGCAGGACAACCCCAAATGCAGAAATGGCGCAAACTAGGTTAACACCATTCCACAGTTCCAGTGGCGTCTTGATTATGGTCTTAGAGGGGAATACATTCAAAATGTAAGTAGCCGTTTGAAGTGCATGTCCTCACAATGAGAGAGGAAGTGAGGAGTAGCTTAATATAGACATGACCATGTCAAACTAGGTCCTGTTTCTTCTTTCTGAAGCACCATTTTGCTGTGGCATTCTAAGTGCTGTGAATTGGGATAGAATACCATGCTAAAGCATGAAATATTTGAATTATAAATCCAAATATTCACCACTTCGATTTGATCAAAGTGTTTTAAGAGTCTTACCTAACTGCTTCTCAACCTCAACTTTGAAGTCTTGAAACTTGCCAAAGGTTTCTGACTTCCTAAGCATTAGGTAAGTATGACTATATCTTGAGTAGTCATTAATAAAAGTGACGAAGTACTCATAACCCCCTCTAGCATGTATGTTGATTGGACCACTGACAACGCTGTGTACAAGCTCTAATGACTCTTTGGCTCTGTTGCCTTTCACCGAGAAATGATGTTTGATCGTTTTCCCTTCTAGACAAGACATACAAACTAGAAGAGTTCCAACAATTAGTTCTCTCAATGGTCCATATTTTTTAACCGGTTTATTCTGTCTATACCAATATGACCTAGTCTAAGATGCCAAAGATATGTGTCCTCATCATTTGAAACTTTTTGTCTTTTGTTACCTTTCAGTTTAGCCACTTTAAATAATTTAGAGTTATTTAGCAATCGTTCATTAGGCTTGAGTATGTACAATATCTGTTTGTTTATTCCAATTCACAAATTTTGAAACCATTCTTCGAACCAATAATCGCATTATTATCAAAAGATTGTTCATGCAACATAGATAAAGAAATTGAGTTTCTCAAAAATCCAGGAATAAAATAAACATTATTCAAAATTAGAAATTTGTTTCCAGAATATTAACGAACTGTTCCCATTGCTCTTGCTGAAATGAGCGCTCCACTTCCAACTCGCATATTCACCTCGCCATCAGCAAGTTCCCTTGATGACTCAAGTATTTGCATAGAAGAACAAACATGGTTAGTGGCTTCTGAATCTAAGATCCAATATGACATATCATCTTTTACTATACAAGCTTCAAGTACAAACAAATCAAATTTACCTTTCCTTTTTAGCTCAGCGAGATACTTTTTACAGTTTTTCTTCTAGTGACCTTCAACTCCACAGTGGAAACACTTTCCCTTTGGTTCCTTCTTTTTGGAATTATAGTCATTCTTGTTCTCCTTGGCCTTTGGTGTCTTTTTGCCTTTCTTGGACTTCTTGCCTTTAGTCTTGTCCTTGCCACTATTCTTCTTCCTCTTCTTCGTTTTATCCTCAGAGGTTGAAGGTTTCTCCTCAGCCTCTTTAGTTATTGTTTTGTTAAGAGACTCAAATGTCTGCAATTCATTCAATAGTTGTGTCATGTTGAACTCCAACTTATTCATAATATAGTTGGTTGTGAACACAGAGAAAGCATGAATGAGCGATCAAAGTATGATGCTTACTTGTGTACGCTCATCAATGACTGCCCCATGTAATTCTGCTCCACGCATCATGTTAATCATGCTTAAGACATGCTCACACACATAAGCACCCTTCTTCATCTTAGTAGTCATGTAGGTTCTAGTAGTCTCATGTCTGCTTTGATCAAATTGCTTCCCAAACGTGGCCTCCAAAGATTCCATTATCTCAAAAGTTGTTTCCATGGATTCATGCTTTGTTCTCAGAACACATCCATGCTCACAAGCATGTAACACTTAGCCTTATTATTGGATTGAATCTAGACATCATATTTGTCCTGAATGTTTTTCAGGGCATTGGCAGAGGGCTCTTCAGGAAATTCTTCGGTTAGGAAAATTTATGGTTCTCATAGATCAAAATCAAATTTAGATTTGATTTCCATCTTTTAAAATTATCACCATTAAGTTTTTCAAGTGATAGTAAAATAGTTATAAAATTGCCACCGTTCGACATTACTAAAAGACATAAAATACAAGAATATTATAATTTGAAAAAATATCAATAATTTGGAAAGTAAATGTGATGCATGAATGCAACAATTAAAACACATAAACTTAACATTTACTATTTCACGATAAAATTACCCAACAAATAAAGTGTCGCCTTAGGGTCAACCAAGTTAATTTCAGATAGCTTATAAGAAAATCTTATCTTTATTATTTAAAACTTAAAATAACTCATATTTTCTCTTATATATATATAGTACCACTGGTTTGGTCAAGACACAATTACCCACTACAAAATCTTAATTGTATCTTTGTAAGTGTAACCCATTATTTTGGAATTTGTGACTTAACTTAGAGCATGCCGCCTTAGGGTAGGTCAAACCTAAAATACATCACTCTTTCATATTTTTGTAAGAAGCCAACCTTGGTATTGATATGACCATAAACCTTTCCTAGGGGAAGGAAATAATGCCGCCTCAATGCCCTAATCATATTTCACAGTGTTGTACAAATAATGGAGACCATAGGTCACATTGAAATGTTAACCTTCTCCCACTTACTAGTTTAGAATATATGTGTTTATTAAACTAATCAATTAATTCTAAATTAATTACTAGTTTATTAATAACCCTATGAATGTGATTAATTACAAAATTCATATAATTATAAAAGAATCTATTTTTAAAAGAGTCTGTTTCTACAATTAATGTGATCTAAATAATTACTCATTACATTCATCTAACTTTGCTAAAATACCTTTTAAATAAAGTTGGTTATCTTAAAGGCCTATAATAACTATTGCCTTTATTATGGTGTGATTTTTCAAGTTTTAACAAATTTAAGACTTAGTAGTTTACATGCAATTGATTTCACCAAAACAACTCATATAAACACTTAGGATAACCCTAGATAATCATGTTTCTAAAAGATGCATGATTAATCAAAGCTGTGTGGGGTTTCATGAATGACATGTAATAGACTAATGCATGATCATGTTATCAATCAAACATCAATTAATATTTATTTAAATAAATAAACAATAAATGATGAACCGAGTACTATTGGGTATTTCTAAATTTACAACCCTTGAACAAATAGAAATTTAAATTACAAAGTGGTCGTCTCTTACAAGACTCCAAAATGCTTCTCTTCTCTTATAAGCCCATCTTTATAATTCTTAGGAATCCATTAGACCCAAATAATTAATTGGAAACAAATTTTCTAATTAATTTATTTAATTAAATAACCTTTTTTGTCATCTTTTTAATTTGGTTGAATATAAATAATTCAAATAACCAAATTCAAATAACTAAAAGATATTTTATTTTTCTAATAAAAATAAAATAAGATAATTATCCTTTAAAATTCAAATAATTTAAAATTAATTAAATAAAAGATATTTTGCACAAACAAAGGATTTTGTTGGGAACCATTGAATGGCGCCCTAGGGTTAGTGCTGACGCATGGAGGGTGAGCCCCCAAGGGTTTGAGTGGTAGTTGGGGCATGTTGTGCCATTGGCTGGGTTGGTCGAGGGCACGCATGCCAAGGGCTTGGGCGGGCTGAGGAGCACACAGGCGCAAGGCTTGGGGAGGTCGAGGGGTGCGCGTGTAGGCTCGAGGGGTGGCCGGGGGGCTACTTGGATGCAAGCCATGGGGCTTCTCGGAGGCGAGTCATGGGGCTGCTCGGAGGTGTGTGTGGGGCTCGGGCGGCAGGCGCAGCCCATGTGGCTCGGGCCATGTTGCTCGGGTCCCATCTCATTTTTCTTCTATCTTTGTGATATGAATTTTCATAATAAAATTTCTAAAATAAAATTACAAAGTTCATATGCCCCATATGGCTTACACAAGATCTAAGAAAAAATTTAAAAATAAATTCCTAACCCAATAACACCATATAATTAACGATCCATCATTCAACCATACATTCAAAAAATATATCCATCCATTCACTATACATATCAACATACATATAAAAAATGCAAAAAACCATACAATATTTAATATATATAGATATGTATGTTGACTGCTCTGGTACCAATTGTTTGTATTAAATAAGAAAAATATCAAAATACACAGCTGAATGTATAGGGAAGGGATTTTAAAAAATCATTAATACTAGCCAAGATCATACATATATATATATATTAAAGAACACATATAAGGAATAAAGATTACCTCTCGTAGCCTATCCAGTGTCCTTGAGTATTTTAGTAAAATCATTGATCTCATATCCTTATGAAAGCTCACACCTTAGGCTTCCAAGACGTTCTTCTAACACACAAGGACATGTGTGGGCACGTAGGACTCACAAGTAGATTTAGGCTCTCTAGATGTACTCAGCAAATGAGATCTAGAGAGGCTTGAGAAGAAAGATGCTATGGAAACTTCTAGAATTTCAGGTTTTGAGAATTCTATTGTTTCTTTCTTTTTTAGAGAGTCTGATAACCTAGAAACAACTTACTTAGAAAAGAATCGTATTCTATCAGGTTTATAAAGATAATTAAACTATTTTAATTCATCTTTATTTAATTAAAATAAAACTGATTCGTTACAACCTATTTTAATTATTTATTTTAAATTATATTTAAAAGGAATAATTAAATAAATAAAGTAATTTGAAATTGAAAATTCAAATGCTTGGGATAGGGATGTGTGTGGTGTCACTCACTATCAGATACAATGAGTGGCATGTGCCATTATTTTCTATCTATGATTTTCTCATTTGTTTGTTTAATTAATTTTAAGGCAAAATATTTATTCCAAAATAGATATCAGTTAATTCAAAATTAACTTTATCTGAAAAACTATTAGTTTGAAATAGTTATCTTATAATAAGATAATAACTAAATTCTCACAAATATTAGTCCAAACATGATTAATATTTATTTAACTAATATAAAGCTTTTTTTTCTTCAAATAAAACTATATATTTAATTAATTAATTAATTCACAATTAATTAATTACCCATAATTATTTCTTTTCTCTGCAAAATTAATGTATTTGCAATTTAGTTCTTCTCTTTATTAATCTTCCTTGTGACATCCTTACCCTTGACAGTGTAAGACAGAGGTGACCTGGGGACTATGGACATATAATATGAAGCTCCAATAAACCAAATTATTAATTTCATGATTACTCTACTATAAATATGGAATTGCACTTTACGTATTTATAGAATTATATTTACAAAGTTTTCTCTTGTAGTCGATTGATATAATCAATAAATGTAGTTCTGTCCTCCATTTTTTGGTTTGTTAATTAGAGCTAGTCAAAAATTTTAACACCCTAATTTTCTCATAAGCATAATATCGAGAACTAGTGTTGAAACATAAAACATAAACGTTGCCCTTTTATTGAAAAATAACATAAAGTAGAGGGGATCCCATTTTTACAATAAAAAATATCTTTAAAACCAAAATACAACAACATTTATATAAAGAGATGAAAATGCTAATAAAGAAACAAAAACATAAGCTTTAGATCTTCCAACAGCTATATGAGCCTCACGAATACACCAACATCTATCTTGGTCCAACTCGCCACCAACCATTCGATCTCTTTAATTACCTTGATCTTCACACGTATACTATAAGGAGTGAGCTTCTAAGCTTAGTAAGGAAAATACATTTATAACAAACATACAGTCAATATCAAACATATCATAACAAACTACATAATTCCTTAAAACACTATTTTATCAAAAAATACTACTATAATATAAAACAATAAAATTCTAAATCACAGCATAAGATAATAATTATCATAATCATATACTAATATGGGTCATAATCATAATAACTATAATCAATCAGACAAGTATCGTTAAAGTGCTTATAAAGGTTTTGGGCATCTAAGCTGTAACGCCCCACGTCACTATGGCTGCTTCTTGGAATGACGACTGGCCCTACAAACCAAAACGAGTCTTTCCAATGTGCTTTGTCCTCACTCACACGCTTATTGGGAAAACTTCCCAAGAGGTCACCATATTGAGATTACTCTAGGTCAAGCACACTTAACTTTGGAGTTCTCAAGTGATGGGCTACCAAAAAGAAGATGCGTCTTGTTGATATAGGTAGTACCCATCAATCCATTTAAGCCCTCTTCAATTGTGTAGTCCCATACCTACACAGTCTTAGAATCATCATACTTGACCTTCCCCAGGCGGTATGGGATTGCACAACTTTACCCGGTCTTTTCCCTTACGGATCACAGGATTTTGACTGTTACATAAGCCCTCTGGACATCACTTAGGTCCTTCATAAAGTTTTTGGACGTCACTTAGGTCCATCATAAAGTTTTGGACATCACTTAGGTCCAGCCACACTTATCTTCTTGTACCTGAAAATGTTAGAGTCATACTTAAGATCATAGTCTAATTCTACCTTATTTTCCTTACCTTGAGTGTGGAGAAAGAGAGTAGGGAGATTGCATGTAAATACTAGTGGATTACGTCCAAAACTTATACATAAAAAATTAAAGACTAATTTAGAATCTATAATAATAACTAAATTCCAAAATCTAAAACCTCATTGAAACCACACCTTCACCCTAGAATCAAGATATCACGATCTTAATATCTTGAGCCTTCAAGCACAACGACTATCTTCAAAACAACTAGAGTTTGAACTTTATAAGCTTATGGTATTTTTGGATATAGAATAGTGAGTTGGGCTTGGTATATTTGTGTAAGTGGGGATTTTATAATGGTTATGGTGTCGAGGCTAGGTTTCAAATTATAAGAAAATAGAAGAAGAAGAAGAGTTTGAACACTACTAGTAATCTATGGAGATTTCAGCTATAAGGGAAATAATGAGCTCAATTTGTAGAACTTTTGAGAGCAATTTTCGAAAATGAGAGAGTTTTTGAAGCTTTGAGTGTGTGAAAAATGAGGAGGTATAAGGCTCTATTTATAGGCTCTAGGTCTAAACTCATTTCCTTCATTTTCGCAACTATCATTCAATAAATTTTTTAAATTTCAAACTTCCCTCTCTAATATAGTTTTGGCCAGCCCAATCTTCTTCCTATTCAAATGCTACAACTACTCTCTAAATGCCACATAGCCTCCAATGCATCAAGATGATGTCAAGGTCCAAGTCCTTTCTCGTACTTAGCCTCCACGCCCATGACTACTCTATTCAATTTCAAATTTTGGTTATTTCAAGTGCGACCAACACACTATTTTCTCCACATGGTTTTTGACTACTTTAAGCATAGTTTTCTAGTCTCTTCTTAGTAAGCTTACATTGACACATAGTCACTTAGCTTGAACTTGTCCCCACACCACCTATGCTTGGTCTCAACCAAGTAAACGTGATTCCTCACTACAAGCTTTTCATGTAACCTATTATTTAATTTTTGTAAAAATTTCAACTAGCTAAACCATAGAGAATTTCGGTCATGCATAGAATTTCTATTATTTAGGACATAAATTAATACCACATGTACACAAAAATCTATCACGAAGAACATGTGTACATATTTTATAAATTCTTATTTTCTTGAAGGAAACTATATACTAGTTTAATCTTATGCTTCTAAATTCCATAAAATAAATAAAACTATATAACTACTGACCATAATAATTATAATTATTTACTAAGTCATAAAATCATAGCTTATTATAAAAATATTCTAAAGCAATCTTTCTAATTTCCACCACTCAAGTATAAACTATAGCAGAAAATATAACATAAGGTAACGTAAGGTCATATTTAAGGAGATTATAAGAAAATAATAATTTTGGTTATTACAAAATTACTGTTTTACACTTATAATTACCTCTTGTTCCTTAAGTACCATTAATTCACTAGCGAATAATTAATCTATAATCAAATTATAGATTTGAGCTCCATAACTATTCAGTTCCAGAATTAACCCTTAAGGGAACCAATATTCGATCTGTTAGGCAAGTATGAATTCCATTATTGTAAAATCATGTTCCCAGCCATTCATGATATAGAATCTCCCAAACAAAAGTCACTAACCTCATTATATCAAGAGACATTAACGAATGAATCAAAAGATCCAACAAGCACAAACAGGAGTTCATGATTACTAAGGATTTAGACTGATCTACAAATGATCATCTATTATGATAAGAATTAAATATTTATGGCAAACGGCAAGTTTATAAAGGTAGTTAATTCGTATCGATCCTATCATATATAATTTCTATTATATACATCACATTTAGCAAGATGTCTATCCACATCAGTAATCTGAATCTAGATTACTTGCACCCCGTATGCTTAGTAAACCATACTAGTAATCATTCATTAAAGATTCCTTACTTTAATATGTTACTGACTATTTTATTCATTATATATGATGTTAATTCTCTTATATTAATATAAGATCATATCCTCATAAATGAATATGGAATTTTATGATATTTATACAAATTATTCAAACAATTATTATAACATTCAAATATAATACAAATGTACTTTTATGTAAATCAATAAAATGTCTTTTTACATGCTTTTAGGGCATAAACCCTAACATCTTTTTGCTTCTCAATTGAATTTCATTAAAAGCCTATGGCTTAACCCTCATGTCTGGTAGCAACCAACATTAACTCATCCTAGATGGGACTCTTTAAGTTGTTAATGGTTTAAACTATTCCCTTATCAACAACTTGTTCTTGCCCATTGAACTTTATACTTGATGTATTCAAGTTTTTAGTTGTGTTTCCATCATTAGGGAATCTATTGGTAAAGGAGTTTTAGTCCCATCCCACTATTTGTAGAACTCACCAAATCTCTCCCTAGAGGTTTGGTAATTAGATATGCTAAGTTCTCACAAGATTTGACATGCGAAATTGATATGACACTCTTATCAATCAATTCCCTCACATAGTCATATCTTAGACTTATATGTCTAGACTTCCCATAGTATATCTTATTGTATGATCTAATCAAAGTGTCTTGATTATCACAATGTATTGAAATCATCGACACATCAACCATGATTTTTGATATCTCCATTGTTAGATCTTTTAGCCACTTGGCCTCTTCGCCGATTGCCACTAGAGCTAAAAATTCAGACTCTATGGTTGACTGGCATATACATGTTTGTTTCTTAGATCCCCAAGAAATAGAAACCCCACTTAGGGTGAACGCCCAACCGGTTGTGTAGAGATTATCTCCTACACCGACTATCCAACTTGCATTGGAATATCCTTCAAGTATCTTAGGAAACTTAGAATATTGGAGGCTTAACTGTTTGGTCCTTTTGAGGTATCCAAATACTCTTTCCACGACCTTCCAATGTTTGATACTTGGATTGCTAGTAAACCTACTTAGTTTAAAAATTGCAAATGTAATATTCGCTCTAGTACAATGTGCGACATACATTAAACTCCCAATTGCACTTGCATACTCTAGTTGAGCCACCACTCCCCCTTCATTCTTTTAAAGCTTTAGACTTGAATCGAAGGGTGTGTTTGCCCCTTTGATAGATGGCCAAACTTGTCAAGAATTTTCTCAACATAATGAGCTTGACCTAAGGCATACTCATCCACATTTCTTCTAACTTTGATACCCAATATGGTATCAACCTCTTCAAGATCCTTCATCTTGAAGTTAGAATTAAAGAAACCTCTTCGTTTCTATTATGCCTTTCATTTCATTAATTAAATCAACACATCATCAACATATAGACACAATAAGATGACACAGTCATCACAAGTCTTAGAATATAAGCACTTGTCCACACTATTGTGTCTAAACTCATCCAAAATAATGGCTTCATCAAACTTCTCATGCCATTGTTTTGGTGCTTGTTTTAAACCATATAATAATTTAACAAGCTTACACACCTTATGTTCATTTCCCCTTAGCACCTCCTCATCGAGGTTACCATTTAGGAATGCCACTTTGACATCCATTTATTTAACATCCATTCAAAATCCCATATGAATTTATCAAAAGATATTAGACATAATCCTTACAATCACAACTCCACTAACATTAAAGATACATGTGTTGGGATTGAGGCTATAAACCAAGCTTTGTCTATTACAACTCAAAGAATAAACAATGATAATCTATACTCTACTGGATGAAAAATACAAAGAACATAACATAAGTAAAACAAGTGGTAGAATTGAACTTTGGGTTGAAGAACCTTGATACATAAAATCACAAGTCTATGATTTTATGTGACTTGCAAAATGTAATAAAGGCTTGACACAAATGAAGATTTGTTTTCCAAAAATCTCTATTCCTAGCCTCCTCCTTAAGATTGTTTAAGCTACTATAATGGAATGAGAATGTGATTCACAAGCCTTGAATCTTCATGAAAGTCAAGCTTTCTTGATGAAGATCTTGGAGAACACTAGTAATCTTGAGAGCTAGAGAGAGAGAGAGAGAGGAGAGTGATCAATTCACCAATCAACTAAAATGACCCCTTTAAATTGTATAGGAACCCTCATTAGACTCAATCAATGAGATTTGAGCATTACAACCTGACCTATAAGCAAGTCAAGGCAGAGTATCAGAAACAAGTAAGGCCATTACAACCTTTGTGTATCCCAAAGTGGAAGTGGGAGGAGATTACAATGGATTCCGTGATGGGGTTGCCACAACCCAAGAACACCCATTGAGGGAATGAGTGACATACTTCATTATGAGGGGGAGTAGAAACCACAGTAACACCACTATTTTGGGGGACTAATACCACCATCTTTTGGGACAAATACCTGTATATTTATATATATATATATTTTTTGGCATGGGTCCTGACTGAACCCACAACCTTTTAGTACAAACCAAGAGGCCCCCATTGCTAGGCCAAACCCATAGTGGTGAGAATTTGATTTAAACTTTGTTATATTCGAAATTTAGTATTTTTTAATATATATAATTAATGATTTAATTGCGGTTAACTTCACCAACTCGCACCACACTTATGTGTGGTGTGGTTAATGCAAATAAAATAAATTTTGTGTTTAAGATTTTTAAATAACCACACTTCACAGGTTGAGGATTTTTTGTACTGATTCACTACTTACCCACACCGTACTCACCCTTACTCTTTAATCTATTTTTATTAATCATTTCATCATCCATCTAGAAGAAATTGACGAGGAGCTTATTGTAATATTATTATTTAAGAATTATGGAGATTGGCGACAAAAATACTTAATTTCTTAGAATTGTTACACTTAAATTGTAAGTCAGTTTTTATTTATTAAAGAAAAAATACCTCATGTTACACTTTCTTGGTAGCCGGAGGTACCAAACCGTTAAGTATCATGTAGAGGCACAAGTGGCAGCACGTCATTGGTTCAAGTCATTAAATTTTTTATTTATTATTTAAAAATTAATTAAAACTTAAAAAAATGAATTAAATTCAATTTAAAATATTAAAAAAATAATAAAATACTAATTTTAATTAAATTAAAAATCAAACAAAATCTTAATATTAAAAAAATAAATTTAAAATCCAAACTTAAACAAAAGAAAAATTAAACGTTTGTTGTTCATGTTCTTGAAATCGAGATTATTCTTCATCTTGTTCCTTATAAGTCTTAGAAAAGAAAAAAAAATCAAAATAGAACATCACATAGAAACAAAATCTTTCATCCTCGCTCAACTTATTCATCTTCATCAATCTTTTAAACATATTCATCAATCAACTCAAATAATAATCAAAATTAAAATTTAAAATCAAATCATTTATTCCATACTCAAATACATCAGATTTATCAACTCAAAGAACAAAAAGAGAAACAAAAGCACTTCATCCTCGTCAAACTAATGTCGCATCTCCTTTGCTCGGCCAAGGTCCCTAGATCTGACCTCTACTGCTATCCTTTGCTGGGCTGAGGTCCCCAATTTTGTTCTCTACCCTTGTCGCAAAGCTCCGCCTTGAAGCCACCTCTGTTGTGAAGCTCTGCTATGAAGATCCGCTCTTCAGGAGATGCCCAGTCTCCCTCAATCATCGGAGCCTAGCCACCGTTGCTTCTCAGGCTCCATCCTAACCCCATGTTGAAGAGGCACACAAAGACCCATCAGTCGCACCCATTCCGTCACCTGCCCTTCCCCTAGTTCCTGCTGTCGTCTCCCCTTCTGAGCCACACGACAACCTCCCCAACCCAACTGCAAGATGGGTAGAAGAAGAAGAAGAAGTGGATAAAGAAAGAGAAAATTATGTTTTTTGGTTAGGGTTTAATTTTTTGAGTAATTCACAGCAAAACCCCCTTATCTAAACCTTATGATATAATAAACCCCACATTCTTTTGTTTAAGGAAAAACCTTACTCCCCCATTCTGTTGGCAAATCCACAGTGTCAATACTTCCACTTTGTTATGTGACAACAAGGACACACATGGTTGTTTCTTATTCATCAACATCATCATTCATATTATTTAAACTAATTTTAAATATATATAATTATTTAAATCATAAAAAAATAAAAATATAATATATTAATTATAATAATATATATTTAAATAATAATATTAATTTAGATTTATTTATTTAATAAAAATAAAACTAAAAACCCTAATTCTAACCCTTAACCCCCATTTCCTTCTTCTTGTTCTTGTTCTTGTTCTTCTTCTTCCTAACCTCCATTTTCAGTCCCATAACCCCCAAACCCATATCTGAACCCACCATCTGGCAAACCCTAATCGCACCAACTAGTCTCTTCGGCAATTCTTCCTTGGTCTGCGCCTCCACGAGGTGGAGAATCACATTGTCTATGGCTGAGCATCTATATGCGCCAGAGGTCTTAGTGAACGTGAACGTCGCAGGGGGCATGGTTCTTCTTCTTCCTCCTCAAATGGATGCAGGTGGCTTAGAGGGGTCAGACTTCTTCAGAACTAGTCGAATGGGGCTTAGATTTGAGGCATGGGGATGAGCAAAACATGAGTTGTATAATTTGGTTGTATGGTTTTGAAGCTTATAAGTGTTTAGGATTGCTTGTTGGGATTGAATTTGAGTTTTAAGTTTGTATTTCAGATTTATTTTTTACTAGGCTTATGAATTTGTATCTCAGATTTTGTTCAATTTTTCTTTTGAATATGAGTTTTGTTTGGATTTATTTTGGTTGATGTTAGATATGAGTTTTGTATTTGTATTGATTTGATCTGGGGTTTGAGGTTTTGTGAGGTTGGGGCTTCGTGGCTATCGTCCATTTTTGAGCTTGCTGGGCGCAAACCCAGGTGGGAAGAAGAAGAAGAAGAAGAAGAGGGGAAAAAAGAGAAGGAAATTAGGGAGTAGTTTTTTTATTTTTATTATAGATTTATAAAATATTTTTTTTGTTTTTAATATATAGTTTTTTAGTTTTTAATGTAATTTTAAGCAATTTTTGTAATCTATTTTAAATAAAAAAAATATTCTTTTATTATTTTTAATTAATTTAAATATCTTTATTAATTTTTTTAATTTAAAATAATTAAAATTAATGACGTGACATTGATTTAAGATGACAACATCTGTCCATGCTGGCAGTTAACGGTTAAAAGAAACAAAATGTGTTTATTTGCCAACGAAATGAGGGATTGAGAGGTTTTGACGCTAATTACTCTAATTTTTATCTATTTTAAATTTGGGTTTTGTTTTTTTTTTCTATATGATTATTGTTTAAAATAAGTTATTACTTAAACTTAAAATACGTTTTAATTTTATGTTAATATTGATTTTAAATCATATTTTCTAATTTTAAAATGAATTTTAAATTATTTTTAAATCTTTAAATGAATATTTTAATTAAATATTAAATAATGTGGACAAATCAGAAGCCGTCATGTAGGCACTTAACAACCAAGTACCTACGACTGCGAAGATACGTTGATGGAAGGTATTTTAGCCGCAAAATAAATAAATAAATAATATGTAACACCCTAATTTGACTAGATTTAATATAAAAAAATATATTAAAATGAAAGCTTAACATAAAACTGAAATATGGAACATTTGTTTATAACTTTATAAAAAATATGCGAAAACATTCAGATGTACGTTTATGGTAAAAACATAAATTCATGCATAAGAGTATGTTCCATAATAGTTTGAAGGTAGTAAAAATAAAATAAGTCCTATGACGTTCTTAATCGATTACGTCCATATAGCCCCTCAAGAGTACATACATTCCTTTGGAAAAGATCTCAACTCGTCAGATATCACATAACACATACTCAATTATTACCTGTAGAGGAAAGGTAAGAGGGTGAGCTAACATATCACAAGTCACAAGTCAAAACAACATAAACATAAATATAAAAACACTTATGCTCGCAACTACAATTGAATGAGAAAGCTGACTCAGAGGACTCACTTGAGGTCCTTGGAGACCACCTCGGTCATACTACGACAATTGATGCCAATCTTTTCGCCTTTCTAAGTACACTTTCTTGAAACTTAGTATACCACATGCGAATTCACAATAATTCATTTAACACAAACATGTCTACTTCCTTAATTGGTGTGTGAGAGAGTGAGAGAGACTTTGAGAAAAATAACGGCACCGCTCCAAGTCAAAAGCCACCAAATCTTGATCTCTTCTCTATTCTTCTCTCCCAAAAATATTGAGCCTCACTCTTGCTTCCTCTCTGCTCACGCCTCCCTTTGTGTAAGAAAAAAATGAGAGCTAACCTCCCACTATATATAGGCGTGAGCCATCTATCACCATAATGGTGATTAATTCCATTAAAGTCTAAAATATTCAATCACTACCATGATTCTCTATAAGTGATATCCCCAATTCATGAATATAGACATAGTGATATGCCTTGTACATTCTTAGTAGATCGATCAACCATTATTCATCATCCATTCACACTTAAATGGCTATCAATCTATAATCAATTAAAAAACAAGTTTAAGCTTAATAATGCTACCCTTGATTTATCTAATTATCCATTAATGTCACTCTTGATTCTCTCCCTTTCCATTGATTTTTGAAATTACCTACAATAAGATCAAAAAATCAGCTCACCATCTTCATTATTGATAGCTCTTAATTTCAAATTAGCTCACCATGTGTGCCAAAAAAATAACCTAACACCTACCTGAAAGGGGAAGTAAGAGAGTGAGCTAATAGCCCGGTAAGGAAGTAAAAACAAAACAATCAACAGAAAAATACAACATTTCTAAACCACTATCATAACTTTAATGAAATATAGCTCACAGTCATTCTGTATACTTTATTTGAAATAAATACACACACAAAATAAAGTACAATTATGTGAGGAAACTAGGAAACAACCATGGAAAACTGATCCTCCTGTCCCCACTTGGGGGTCTATGGCACGTCTGCCATGTGGGTTACGTCATACCTTAGTAACACCTTTTTGTGTCGAGAACTTTACGCTTATCAACACCACACCAGTGTTGCGATCTTTACGCTTATCAACACTGTCTTTCTTTTATTCATCAGACAAACTGAACAGGCACAATAAATGCCTTAACTTACCACAATGGTACCTGTTTACTTTCAAACATACATACAGATAATCTACAGAAGTCTAGCTAACTTCTTTACCTCAAGTCCAATAAAAAAAGGAGCAGGAGTACTTCACAATGAGCCTAGAATAATAGTCAAACACTTGTCTTAATATCATGTAAAACACACATGAACACGTCAAAGAATATTCCACGTATGCATGGGTCATGCACATGTGGCATCTATCTCATAAAAAGTTGCTCCTTTTTCTAGATTCAAGCATAACTCATACACACAATCATGCTTGAATGTCACACCTAAAATCATGGAAGAAAAGCCAATATGCATATCAACCCTAAAGATCCTCAAGTAAGGACCTTACACTTACTCAATTAACATATAATAATGCGTAAAAATATATTTTCATGTAACATGCATACATGTGACCATTCTTTAAAACTATGTCAAAGTTCATGATGCCATACACTTATTTTTCAACAACCTTACAAAAATTTCAGCATGCATCATTAACACAAAATTAATTATTGATTTCCCTAGCATGCTTGCTACCATTTTGACATCTTAAAAATCATTTGAAATCATCACCAAGCCTTGACCAAAAAATCAAATCCAAATCACATAGACTAACCATGGCCGAAACCAGCAATGGGCAAAAGATACCAAACTTTTATTCCAAACATGGCAATATATATATATATATATTCACAAACTTGTTTAATATCCATAATTATTTTAGAATAATATCGTGAAAAAATAATTAAGCAACTTCCAAACAAAACATAATGTTGGCTTAACCAATAAAGAAAAAATCAATACATAAATAATCCATTTTCATGCATCACTTTTCATCATGAATCGACTCCTAACATGCTTCCTATTCTTAATAAGAAATATGAAATACCTCTTTTAAAAATTAAAGATCAAAATGCTAATAATTTTTAATTCCCTTTCTAGAACACCTAATCACATAAAATAATGACATTCGCAATTATTCAAAAACTTGCTTAAAATTCATATTTATAAATACAATGTCATCAATGGCATCAAAATCACCCTTAGATACTCATGCTTGCTAATCACATATACTTAAAAATAAAATTTAGTATGTTATCAATTTATTTATTTTTCTCCTTTAAACATATAGTTGTTATATTATTTTATAATATAATGTAATATTATATTATATTATAATATAATGTTTTATATTAAATAAATGTGACAAAGAGTGTCACATATTGTAACATATAATAGAGAGTTACAATATTTAGATATATGAGATATATCCAAATAATGTAACATATTTGGTGTTACAAATTTGTAACTTCCAAATATTACCCTTTATTGTGTAAATTTGTTGTTACACAATATTGAGATGAATTTCATAAAGCCATATGTGAAATGGCTGTTAGAGATATGATTTTAACCCCAATAATGTGTTTTGGGAGTTACAAAATCATTTGGGAGGGTTTGGAACCGTTTGGAAAAACAACATATTTTAAAGTGCTGAAATTGGTCGGTGGCCACGACCACTGAATGTTGGTGGCCGCGGCCTGTGGGACAGAGACTAGTGGCCGTGGCCACTAATGTCTTTGGTCGCGGCCACAGGCCAAAAACTGACCAATTTTTCAGTTTTTTCAATCTTTGTTGAACGGCTCAAAAAACCCAAATAACTCCCAAAACTCATTTTTAATTCCATATTAATCCAATTAAACATTGGTAATAGCCATGGGGGTTGGTGGAATTTGAAATTCAAAGGGTGTCTCTAAACTCTATAAGTAGGAGCCTATAGCTCACTTGTAAGACACAATATTTCTATCCATTAGAGCACTTGGCTAGAAACACCTTGAGGCTTGATAATTCCAGAAAGCATTTCCAATATCTGTGAGAGATCCCTTAGTGCTTGAGTTAGGGGAAATAAGCTTTTGGACAAAGGTTTCAAACCTTGTTCATGTTGGTGATCCCCAACACTCTTCACTTTGGTTGTGTGAGTGAGAGTTTATTGTTTTTGTTCTTGTTCTTATTTTCTTCTATTGCTTTTTCTTCTTGTTCTATTTACTTGTACTTATGTTTAAGAGTTGTAATCCTTTTATTTCCTTTGTTCAAACACTTCTAGTTTATTTGTATCTTTTGTAATAGAGTTGTACTTTCTATTTCTATTATCTTACATCTCTTTCTCCTTTTATTTGTATTTTCAATTATAGAGTTGTAACACTCCTTTTAATCAATCATTATTTATTTGTGATATATTGCATAGAGTTGCATTTTCTTACCATTTCCATTGAGGCAATCTATTTTTTCCTAACAATAGTCACATAAAATTATAGGTTTTCTAATGAAATGAAAAGAACGAAACATGTGAAACTATTCTATTTCATTTTTAGCATATATCATGAAATCATAGCATTAAAACACCAATGCCTAACATGCTCTTCTATATGGCAAAGTCATGAAATAAATACCATGCTGAAAGTTTAATACATAACATTACAAACACAAAGCAAGTAAATATAACATAGATACACCATTTAACCAAAACCTAAAGCCATCACAACTGGCACAAGTTTCCAATTTCATGTACACACTTCATAACGAAATCAAATTCTACCATAATCCCTATTTAATACTTCAAGAAAATTAGAGAACATTTTTTATACTCCCTTGGCTGAAACATACATAGTTCCAATAATAAAATATATCACAAAACTTATCATGCTTCTTATTCAATACATCAAGGGACAAGGAAAGTACACAAATAGAGAATATCTCATTCACTCTTGGCTGAACACTCTATGTATACAAAAAGAAACATATTGTATTTATCCATATAAAATCGTAGCATGAATAGTGAAACAAAACAAGAACTATAACATGCTCCCTATAGATAACATATCATTATTGCAATTTCAATATCACCAATATTTAAACAATATCAGTGTCAACATATATTTTATTATAACTCACATTTTCTTTCCAAAACAAATAATGGATTCAAGCATTTTTAAAATCAAGACTATCAAAACCAAAACATACTCTTCATGAAAAAATCAAAACACAACTCTAGCATGCTTTTCCATGAGAACAACCAATCAAGAAAAGAAAACTTTAACAAAAATCCCATTACCTCTTGATGGTGTAGATCAAAACTTTGCATTAGGGTTAAACCTCTTGATACTGTAGATGGACCACAATAGCCCAGTCTCATCAAAACCCAAAATATCAAGTCTTAGAATCAAGAAGAAAAAGAAGAGATTAAAGAAAATAAAAACCCAAAGTTACCTTGTTTCTTTCTTCCCTTTTCTCCTCTAGGTTTCGAAACCCTCTATCTTTCTCTTCTTCTTTTTTTCGTTTCCTTTATTTTCTTTTCTTTTCTTTTCTTTCCTCTTCCTTGTGTTTTAAAGCTCCTTCTTTACTTTTTACATGCCCTAGAGGCGAAACCCTAAGTTAAGGGAAAAGAAAAAAAATTCCAATTTTTTATTTCCTTTAATTTCTATTTACCCAAATGTGGTCAACATTCAAAATAAGGAAACAAATCATTTCTTGCTCCTCACTCTCTCTCACACGCCACCGTCTCTCTCTCACCTTTGTGCTTTGTTCTCTTCTAAACGTGAGCACAAGCTATTAACATAAATAATAGGGATTTTGTTCTTTTATTCTAGAATATTCTAAACTAGGAAAACTCCCATTTCCACGATCTAGTCTAGGTTTATTCTTATCCTCATCCATGCACACTTCACTAGCCATGCACTCACACACACAAACAAACACACAATACACATGCACAAACTAATAAAAATAAAATAAATTATTATCAAATAGTCAACTTAACAATTAAATAAAATAAAATAAACATTTAAAATATTTATAAAATAAAAAATTAACAAACTATTTAAAATAATTTTTTTTTGGTTCCTTACTATTGAGTGGGAGTGTTTATCATAGATGTGAAATCTATTTCTTCTGTCGAAGAAGTGAAAGGATAATTTTCTTGTAGCATAGTTCAAGCGTTAAATTATAGAGATCTCATTTCTGCAATTAAGTTTACGAAAATATCATTTACAAGGAACATAGTGGTATTTAACGATACAATACAAACGAGGGGTAAAACGGTAATTAACAATGGATAACATAATAGATCGTCTATAGATGGTTGAATGATAGTAATGGTTGTAACAATGGATAACATATTTACATTACATTTGGTGTAAAGCGTTCTATGAATTCAAGAGTGCAATTCCGAGTCTATAGTGAAGTCACAAGGAATTAATAAGGTAACGAAATTATTCGTAAATAATTTCACAGTAACTTATTAAAGTTTGATTTCATGGATTCATGGTCCCCACAACACCTTTGAATAAATCATCAATAATGTTTCAATTAATTGATTTATTTATCAATTAGGATTTTTAAAGTCGACTAGTTCAATTTCGAAAATTTTTGGAGAGATATGTGATTTAGTGAATAAAAGAGAATATTGGAAAAAATTATTACTTGTGACAAATTGGTGTTAAATTAATAAATAAATTTAAATCAATGTTCAAATTATAAATAGTTAATTTGAATAAGGATTTAATTATTTAATTAATTAATTATGAAATAAATAAATAAATAAATAAAAGCATCTTGAATTTGAGTCCATTGGACCTTAAATTTAAGACACATATCATGAGCCCAACCCAAATGGTGTCGGATAGCCATGAAAAAGCTTTATTTAAATTTTATTTTTTAATTAATTTAATTTTTAAAATAAGTCCATGGAAGTGTCTTTAAATAGAATGTTATGCAGGAAATACTTTTTGCAGAATCTTTATTTATTTTCATGCAAATTCCTAAAACACGCTCCTATCAAATTGATATAAATACAGAGTAAAGTAAAAATTTCAGAGTAAAGTAAAAACTTACATTACGCAGCAGAACTGGAACAACTCATTCCTTCAATCTCTCTAACCCTTAATTCCTTTCTGTAGTAGAGTATTATCAAGAGATTGAACTAGACCAGCAACACAATCATCCTCACCAAGCCTTTGATCAACCTAGAACTAGTGTGGGATGGTTCTCAACACATGGAATATAGATCTAGAAGAGAAGAAGAAGAGAGAGTGGCCAAGAAATGTTAGATTGTCTAGGTTTTTACTTACCAATCAACTGAAACTCACTTCCTTATGAAAACCCTAGATATCATATTCCTTGTATAGGCAACTTAATGGGCTTTATTAAAATTAAAATTAAAATTAATTAAAAATAATAAACAAAAATAAAAGCCTTGGGCTACCATAAATGGGCTTGGGCCCAATCTCTTTGTTTTGAATTTAAATCTCAATTGAGCCTAAATTCAAAACACTTTATTTTTTTTAATTAATTAATTAAATCCTTATTCAAAATAATTAATTATAATTTGAAACTTGATTTAATAATATTTATTTATATTGACACCAATTTATCAATATTAATAAATTTACCCAGAGATTCTCTTTTATTCTCTAAATCTCATATCTCTGTAAATTTTCCAAAATTTACCTAATAAATTTTAAAAATCCCAATTGATAATTAAATCAATTAATTGAGGCATTCTAGATGATTTAATCAAAGGTGATCCAGGACCATGAATTCATGAAATCATGCTCCAGTAAGTTACCATGAATTTATTTACGACTAATTTCACTACCTTATTAAATCCTCATGAGTCCACTATGGACACAGATTTGAACTCTTGAATTCATAGAACGTATTTTCTAAACCATAAATATATTATCCATTGTTATAACCATTACAGTTAGTGAATCCTCTATCGATGACTTACTAACGATATGGGTGCAAATCACCGTTTTACCCCTCATTAGTATTTTATCCTTAACTCCCACTAAGTTTCTTATAATTGATATTTCTGTGAACTTAATCACAGAAATGAGATGTCAATCATTTAACCTTTTGAACAAAGCAATTAAGGAAATCTTCTTTTCACTTTTCATACAGAATTTATAGATTTCATAACTATGAATAATACTTTCACTCAATTACACTACTAAATCTCCAAGATGTAAGTATGGGATAGACCGTAGGGTAAGCTGGTAACGAACAAGTCAAAAGATTTAAATAATATAATTAGCAGAATATTATCATTCAGAATTAAGATTGTGTTAACCTATGGTCAACGTTGTGACATTGATTAGATTTGATAACAATGCTACTTATTTATCAATTAATAATCAATATTGGTCCTAGTCCGATGTCACCAAATACATCTGATCTTATCTACTTGGTCAATGCCTTGGACAAGACATCACACCCCGAACGTATAAGTAGATCATATCGTAGATTTCCTAATCAGTGAAAATCCAATGCACTGATCTAATCTTAAGACTCGTTCTTTTGAACATATAATTAAAACTATAATCCACTATGACCTAGTCACTATAATTGTAACTATCCATATGTCCAGGATTTTATAAATGTTTATATTATTTCAATAATCATGTAATAAAACAAGCAAGCAACATGGTTGTGAAACTACTTTTATCGACAATATAAAATCGTATTACATGTCCGACATGGTTTTATAAGGGCATAAAACCCAACAAACTCCTACTTGCCCTTTTAAAACAAATGGGACATGTTTCTCAAAACCATGCATTCTACATGCTTTACAATTATGCTCTCTAGTTATATCATCTTAAAAGGATATGAAAGATTGCCTTCCAATGCTATCTTCATCACCTTCACATCACGCCTTTGCCACACATCCTCGATAATGTGGTACTTTCTCTCTATCTGCTTTACTCTTTTGTAGTTTTGAGGTTCTTTCGAATTTTCTATTGCCTCATTACTGTCACTAGACAAGATGAGTGGTTTATCTATTTCTGGAATAACACCAAGATCCGTATAGAACTTCTTCAGCTAGACTATTTACTTAGCCGCCACAGACGCGGCTATGTACTTTGCCTCCAAGGTGGATTCTGAAATGGCAGATAGCCTAACGCTTATCCAAATCACAACTATTGAGATGGAAGATAACCTATCGCTTCTCCAAAATAATAGCTCCACCCCCCCAGAGTAAACACATTTTTCAGAAGTAGACTTCATGTCATCAACATCAGTCTAAAATCTGAATATGTGTAGCCTAACAGGTTCAAAGATCCACCTGAAAAGTCTAACATATAGTCTCTAGTCCATCAAAGATACCGACCCCTTCTACTATTCATTTCCAAAGTTTTACTAACACTTGCTCACCACTCCCAATGCATAGCAGATCTTCGGTCATGACATACAACATAGCATGCATTAGATTTCTAATTGCAAATGCATAAGGAATTCATTACATCTTTTCTTTCTCTTGAGGAGTCTATGGAGATTGCTGCTTAGAAAAATAAACTCCATGTTAAGATGCTAAACATCCTTTCTCAGAATTTGTTACAGAGTAACGACCAAGCACCTCACTAAAGTAGGTCACTTGAGTTAGAGCCAAAATTCAGTTATTTCTTTCCCTGATGTTCTGGATACCAAGAACACGACTTTCTACAACAAAATCTGGAATTTCGTTTCCAGCCAGTTCTTTTTGTTTGATAATTTCTTGACATTGTTTCCAATGAATAAGATATCATCTACATAAGGATTAAGAACACCACAATGTATTTTTCCCTAAGTTTTCAAACACAAGGGTCGACTACTTTTTGTTCAAAACCATAGGTCTTAATGTTTCCATTTAACCTTAAGCTCCAGGAGCGCGAAGCTTGTTTAAGTCCATAGATTGACCTACTCAGCTTGCCAACTTTCTTGTCCAACTACTTTAAATCCTTCTGATTAATCCATGTAAATGGTCTAATCAAGATAACCTTTAAAAATGCTTATTTGATGTCCATTTGCCTTATCTCTTAATCAAGAGTTGTGGCTATGGATAAGATTATACTAAATGAATTTTAACATGGCTACCGGAGAAAAAGTTTTCTCAATGTCAACTTTCTCTCTCTGCCATGAGTCGAGCCTTTATTGTCTCGACCTTTCCATCAGCTCCTCTCTTCTTCTTATAGATCCACTTGCACTTCATGGGCCTAAATTCCAATGGCACACCTACAAGATCTCAGACAAATTAAGAGAACTTAGACTCTATTTCCTGGTACTTGTCTTCGAGTCAAAGATCCCTTTCAAACTTACCCATTGTCTGCTTAAAGGCCAACGAATCATTATTACTTGTGTCCCCAACAAACTTGTGGGTTTCACTATCCATATCATAGGTACTAGGTTCCGAGAAACCCTCCCATTATGACGTGGCATCATAACTTTCTGACTTTGATTAGTGGTTTCTAAATCTACCTTGTTTTCATCGACTTGCGTCGATGAGGATGGAACAATAGTTTATCATTTTTCCATATAATACTATTTTGCTATGAGACTTGAAATTCATTATGTTGTCGTAATCCAGAAAAGTAGCATTTGTAGAGCCAAACTTTTTCTTGTCTGCTGGACTATAGAACAAACCACCCTGAGTACCTTTAGAATAGCCATCAAACAAGCAAACCTCAGTTTGTTGTTCTAGCTTTCCTACCTTTTTCCTCAAGACATAAACAAGACACCCCAAATTCCATAATGACGTAAACCAAGTTCACAACCATTTCATAATTCTAGTGGTATATTGGAGACATCTTTTGAGATGGTACAACATTTAAAAAATGTCACATGCGGTCTAGGTTGTATGTCTCTAGAAAAGATCTGGGTAAGAAGTTGGTAGAGTTGAATAACTTATCTTAGAACACTCATGTTCATAAACGCGTGATTCACGCTGTTTAGCAACACCATTCTGTTTCGGAGTCCTTGGGGCAGTTGCTTTAGACAATTCTCCAAGCTCAATTAAATGATCTTGGTATCTGATTATCCAAATATCCTCCACCCATATCAGATCGCAAGATCTTTAACGTTTTACCTAATTTGGTAATAAAGCCATAGCAGTGAATTCTGTGAACTTCTTAACAAATTCTCATAATTCCTAAGCTTTAGGTACTTATATGAGTCTCTAGAGAAATCGTCGATGAAGGTGACGAAATACTCATATCCACCCCTCACTTGAACATTCATAAGTCCACAGACATTTGAACATACTAGCCCTAGTGGTTCTTTGGCCCTTTCTCCTATCATAGAGAATGAACGCTTTGTCATTCTGCCCTCGAGACTAGATTCACAAATAGGTAGGTCACCCTAGGTGAGTTCCCTCAAACGTCCAGCCTTTGTTAGTCTTTGAATACTATCATAGTAAATACGACCAAAGTGAAAATGCCAAAGGTACGTCATTGCTAACATTATTGACCTTTTGTCGTTTTAACGGTCCTAGATTTAGCTATCTTAAACAACTCATTATTTAGAACATAGGGTTCATTTAGTTGCAATAGGTATAGCCCGTTTTTCATACATCCACCCCACAATTCATATCTATTTAGAGAAATAGGATTTTATTACTTGTGAAAGTAACTACAAATTGCTGTTGATGTAATAAGAAAAACTGAAATCAAAATTTCTATTGAAAATTGAAATAAAATAAACATTGTCTTAAAACAATATATTTATTTCCAAAATTCATTCAAGCTTATCCTTTTGCCTTGTTTGATACGAACAACCCTTGATGGATTCCAAGCTTTGGCTTTTTATCCTTCCTGGCTTTCCCAATGCTAAAAAGGTGTAAAAAAAAAACATGTTTAGTAGATCTTGATTCAGTGATCCAAAACTAAAGTATCATCCTCTAAAATCACATGCATCCAAGACAAATTTTGTTATCTTAGGCTCCATATGCCTTGAGTGTCGGGAAATCTTGTTCTAATTCCTAGTTTCCTTGCAGTTGGAAACTCTCTCCTTTTTGTGTACTTATAATTCGGCCTTGCTCCAAGATTCTTTTCAGCATTTGGTGCCTTGCCAGTGGACTTCTTACTCTTATTGTTTGAATTTCTTCCTCATTTGCTCTTCAAAGAAGAAGCTTAAAGAAACTTCTCCTTTAGCTTGTTTAGTAGTATTAGCATCGTTTCCTTTGCTCGAACCACCATCAACAATCCTCTTTTGAAGGATTTTGTGATCGTTGCATAGGAAAAATAGGAATATCTTTGATGATCATGAACTCAATGTTGTCCATAATCAACACCATGTTGATGTTGGACAAACATTTCGTGAGGTTCTCACCATAGAGTAACCTTTTAGAGATTAGAGAGAGTATGAGGTGGAAAACCTAGAGCTACGATTATCAACTAAGTAGAAATCAACGCATTGCTTGAAAAATATTTATTCATTGAATTTTTAGAAATAGCATAACATACAAAAAGTTTTGAGATAAGAAAAATACTAAAATATCTAGTAATGCAAAGCAAATGGGCTTTCACAAGTGGAACCACCCACAAGAGAGAAATTTAAACTTTACATGTTCAATTAGGCCCAAATAAAACCTAACATTTTATGAAAGTTTTATTTGAGTTTTCCCACATTTTCCAAACACAAAAATTGGGTCATCATTATACTTATATTTAAAGCCCAAATACAAAAAATAACTTAATAATGATGCTTGATATGCTAATAATTGGATGGGCCTAACATATTACTCTATAAGCATGTATTATTAAATTATAAAAATATACCACAACAATATACTATTTTGCAAAATACTATAGTTAATTAACATAGAATTCATCAGACAAAATTCAATATAATTAATTAAACAAGTTGCAAAATATTAAATTAATTAAAATATAATTTATCAAACAAAATTCAATTTCAAATAATTAATTTAACCTAGGCTGTTAAGTGGTTAGGAATGACAATATATTTTATTTTTTAAATATTTTAACGAATTTTAAAATATCAAAATATCATTTAACCAAATTTAAAATATCTAAAATTATCTGATAACAAATTATAAATATTTAAAAACAATAAAAATATCATGAATAATCAGATAACTAATTTTAATATTTCATTTATAACAAAATAAAAAATATCTTAAAATATCATGATTATCATGTAACCAATTCAAAATATTTCAAACCCAACTGCACAAAATATCCAATTTTAAAAAATAAAAAAAATATTTTTTTGCAAAAATATGCCAATGCGGGGTCTGTCACCGACGTCGTATGGACGTCGGTACGGCCGGGTCCCAGTGGCGACTACATGCGTGCCTAGCATGCACACTACAAAATCAATCCAAAAAAAATATTTTAAAAATCTGTGCGGTTTTTTTAATCCAAAACAAGCCAAAAACAACCAAATTATTGCAAAATTTACATAAGAAAACATAAATATGCACCAATAACATGTACCATCAAATTAATACCTAACATATCAGTCAATTTCATACATGTTCATTCATGAAAATAAACTAGCAACATATGGCTCTGATACTAATTGTAGGAAATACTTATTGCATGATCTTTATTTATTTTAATGCAATTTACATATTGTAAACAAACATGAAAATTCCTAGAACATGCTCCTATGAAATTGATATAAATACAGAGTAAAGAAAAAACTTACATTACGCAACAGAACTGGAACAACTTTTTCCTTCAATCTCTCTAACCCTTAATTCCTTTATGTAGAAGAGTATTATCAAGAGATTGAACTAGACCAGCAACACAATCATCCTCACCAAGCCTTTGATCAACGTAGAACTAGTGTGGGCTGGTTCTCAACACATGAGATAGAGATCTAGAAGAGAAGAAGAAGAGAAAGTGGTCAAGAAAGGTTAGACTGTCTAGGTTTTCACTTACCAATAGACTAAAACTCACTTCCTTATGAAAACCCTAGATATATTCCTTATATAGGCAACTTAATGGGCTTTATTTAAATTAATTAAAAATAATAAACAAAAAATAAAACCTTGGGCTGCCATAAATAGATTTGGGCCTAATCTCTTTGTTTTGAATTTAAATCCCAATTGGGCCTAAATTCAAAACCTTTTATTTATTGTTTTAATAAATTAAGTAAATCCTTATTCAAATTAACTAATTATAATTTGAAACTTGATTTAATATTATTTATTTATATTGAAACTAATTTATCAATATTAATAAATTTACCTAAAGATTCTCTTTTATTCTCTAAATCTCATATCTTTGTAAATTTTCCAAAATTGACCTAGTCAACTTTAAAAATGCTAATTGATAATTAAATCAATTAATTGAGACATTCTAGATGATTTACTCGAAGGTGATGCGAGGACCATGGATCCATGAAATCAAGCTCTAATAAGTTATCGTGAATATATTTACGAATAATTTCACTATCTTATTAATTCCTCATGACTCCACTATAGACTCGGAATTGAACTCTTGAATTCATAGAACGTATTTTCCAAACTATAAATATGTTATCCATTGTTATAACAATTATAGTCAGTCAATCCTCTATCGATGACTTACTAACAAGATGGGTGCAAATTACCGTTTTACCCCTCATCAGTATTTTATCCTTAACTCCCACTAAGTTCATTATAAATGATATTTTCGTGAACTTAATCACAGAAATGAGATGTCAATCATTTAACCTTTTGAACAAAGCAATTAAGGAAATCATCTTTTCACTTCTCATACAGAAGTTATAGATTTAATATCTATGAATAATACTCCCTCTCAATTACACTACTAAATCTCCAAGATGTAAGTATGGGATAGACCATAGGGTAAGCTGGTAACGAACAAGTCAAAAGATTTAAATAATATAATTAGCAGAATAATATCATTCAGAATTAAGATTGACTTAACATATGCTCAACGTTGTGACATTGATTTGATTTGATAATAATGATACTTATTTATCAATCAATAATCAATATCGGTTCTAGTCCGGTGTAACCAAATACATCCGAACTTGGTCAATGCCTTGGACAAGACATCACACCCTGAATGTGAAAGTAGATCATATTGTAGATTGCCTAATCAGTGAAAATCCAATGCACTGATCTAATCTTAGGACTTGTTCTTTTGAACATATAATTTAAACTATAATCCATTGTGACCTAGTCACTATAATTGTAACTATCCATATGTTTAGGATTTTATAAATTCATGTAATAAAACAAGCAAGCAACACGGTTGTCAAACAACTTTTATCGACAATATAAAATCATGTTACATGTCCGACATAGTTTTATAAGGGCATGAAATCCAACATGTTATAGCTATGGTTTGCAGATGAGACAGTTTTTGGTAAGTGCCCAGTCATAGAAAACCCTAGAATTACACTCTTCTAGCCACTCTCTCTTCTTCTCTTCTAGATCTCTGTCTCATGTGTTAAGAACCAACCCACACTAGTTCTAGATTGATCAAAGGCTTGGTAAGGAAGACTGTGTTGCTGATCCATTTCAAATTCTTGATTATACTTTGCAATTACTAGGATTCGAGGGTTAGAGAACTTGAATGAAGGAGTTGTTCCAGTTCCGATGCGTAATGTAAGTTTTTAATAACTTTACTCTATTTTTATGTCATTTTCATAAGAGCATGTTCTAGGAATTTGCATGTTTTTTTGATAATATGTGAATTACATGAAAATAAACAAGATCCAGTAATATGTATGTCCTACAAGTGCCCACAGAGCCATAGGTCACTAATTTTATTTTCATGATTGATTATGTATGAAATTGATTAATATGTTAGTGTGTTAATTGGATGGTACATGTTATTTGATGCATGTTTATGGTAATATATATAGCAATAATTTGATTATGTTTGGCTTATTTTGGGTTGAAAATTGCACAAAATAATTTTTTGAAATCTTTTTAGACTGATCAGGCAGTGTGCGTACTGTGCGCGCAGGAAGTTGTTGGGCTCGGGTCGTACGTATCTATATGGTGTTTGTACGGATGACACTTTTTCCAAAAAAAATTATAATTAAATTTTGATTTTTTTAATTGGATATTTTTTTAATGTGATTATTCTAGATATTTTAGCTTTTTTTTAAAAAAAATAGATTGGTTATCTCATAATTCAGGAAATTTTAAGATTTTTTTTTATTTTGTTATCATTAAATTTTAAAATTGGTTATCTTTTTATTCAAGATATTTTTATTGTTCAAAATATTTAAAATTGGTTATCTGATAATTCTAAATATTTTAAGATATATATCTTGTCATTCCTAAAAACTTAACAACATAGTTTAAATTAATTATTTAAAATTGATTTTTTTTTGAAAAATTCTATTTTAGTTAATTAAATATTTTGCTAATTGTTTAATTAATTATATTGAATTTTGATTATTGAGTTCCATGATAGTTAATTGTGGTACTTTTGCAAAATTGATTATTATTATAGTATATTTGCATAAATTAATATACATGCTCATATAGTAACATGTTAGGTCCATCCAATTATTAACATATCATATAACCCAACCTTTGAGCTTTGTATGGAAGTTAGGGGGCCTTAGTAGTGGGTACGATATATTGAACCCAACCTTCCTCTATGCAAGCCCATATGTTAAGGCCCATTTGTCTGAGCTGGACTTAATTGTCTTAAGTTTATTATATTAGTTGTACCTAATAATTGACTAGCAACATATTAATTATGAATTATTGAATAGGTTTTCAATGGCTATTTTCTATAATTAATGGGAAACTTAAAAAGTATGGTTTATAATTATTTTTGTAATTTGGACAACCTAAGTTAGTAATTTTCAAATAAAAAATACTAAACATTTATTTTTAAATTATGGGCTTAGATTAAGATTATCATTCGATCTCCACCATTGATTTAACAAGGTTGGTGTCTTAACGGGCCTCGTGGTGCTTAGATTCGTCCCCCCATGGATGGTGTTCATTAATCATTTAATGTGGTTAAATTTCGTTAGATAGATAATTATAGATCAAGTTAGACTCATTCCTACGGTGACTGTTAGGACTAAATCTATATTATCGATATTGTGGGTCAAGCTCATAAAGTAAGAAATAATTGGTTTTCTTACTTTGATCAAATAGGAATGTTGTTAATAATGGTTTTAGACCATCATTAATTGAGTTTTCACCTTATTTAACTAATGATGTATTGTGACTCTCGCCTACTGGGACACAAGTGTCATGGACTAGTTAAATACCTTAGAAGTAGATATATGTTTGTTTTTAGTATTTTTTTTCCATATCTTACATATCTTATATATGTTTATTATTTCTTAAAACTTAGTGATTATGTAATATCCGCTCAACTTTGAAAGGAATGCCAACCCTATTGAAGCGGAGGAGTGGCTCAGAACGGTAGAGTCCATTTTGGAGAACATGCCCCTGAATGACGAGGACATGGTATCCTATGCATCACATTTTGTTGAAGAAATATAGTCCACGAAGAATGTACGAGGTACAACTTCAGGCTTGGACATGTATAGAAGCGAAAACAAGTAACGCAAGGATATAAGGTCAACATTTTTACAAGGGATATACTTACGATTTAGAGCGAAGTTTTGCTTATTGATAGATAGATAGAATCTATACCTTGTAAGGTATTTAGGGAGATTTGCTCCATGGTACCTACCAATTAGGGGGTGATACCATTAATTAGGTAGATACATGCGATTACAAAAGGCTTGATTGAGCTGGACGCGAACAACCACATCGCAAGAATGGAGCACTATCAATAAGGAAAAGGGTGCTAAAAAATGGAGTTACTTCGGGAGAGGTGATGTTATCAACCAAGTGGTTATGGTCCGTTCCGATAATAGACTACGATGTAATTCTTTGGATGGATTGGCTAGTGCAGTATGGAGCAACCATCAATTTTTTAGGGAAATAAATGGTGTTCAAGAGGGATGATGGAGAGTTGTTCATCTTTAAGGGAGAAAGGTCAAGATTCCGAACACCGATTATCTCAGCACCAAAGATGAGGAACATGATCCATAACGGATGTCAGGCATACCTTGCTAATGTTTTGGATAAGACAAAGGAGACGCTACTAAAGCCTCAAGATGTTCTAATAAACATGTGAGTTCCCAGAAATATTCCCAAAAGACCTACCAATTAAACTTTGAACAAGGGAAAATAGAGTTTGTAATCAAACTAGTACCAGAGATTGCACCAATAATAGTACCAGCAGAGCTAAAGCTATAAATGTAGGATTGGTTGGAAAAAAGGATCATAAGACCAAGTTATTCTCCATGGAGCACATTGACAATGTTTTTCAAGAAGAAAGGTGGGAGCATGAAGATGTGCATCGATTGCAGAAAACTTAACAAGGTTGATATTAAGAATAAGTACCCTCTACCAAGAATTGATGACCTATTTGATAAATTAGAAGGAGATGCAGTGTTCTCATAGATTGATCTACGTTCAGGGTATCATCAATTGAAGGAGAGGGAAGAGGACATTACTAAGACTGTATTCAGAACTCGATATGGACATTATGAATTCTTAGTGATGTCGTTTGGACTCATTACTGCCCCACTAGCATTTATGGATTTAAATGAATCAAGTGTTCAAAGATTATTTGGACAAGTTGTAGTAGCATTGATGGATGATATCCTAATCTACTCAAAGGTTGTAGTCGAACATAAGGAGAACCTTCGAATGATATTAAACAGGAATAAACGACATCAGCTGTACGCAAAGCTGATGAAGAGTGAGTATTGCTTAGAAGGAATTGCATTTCTAGGCCCTATAGTGTCCATGAAAATATTGATGGTGGACCCGTCGAAGAAGGAAGTCATTAGAGACCGACCAAGGCCAAAGAATGCGATAGATATTAGAAGTTTTCTTGGCCTAGCAGCCTATTTCTAGAGGATTATAGAAGTTTTCTTGGCCTAGCAGCTTATTGAAGGATCTTTATTTATTTTTATACAATTTACATATTATCAAACAAACATGCAAATTCCTAGATCATGCTCCTATGAAATTGATATAAATACAGAGTAAAAACTTACATTACGTAGCGGAACTAGAACAACTCCTTCTTTCAATCTCTCTAACCCTTGATTCATTTATGTAGCAAAGTATTATCAAGACATTGAACTAGATCAGCAACACAATCTTCCTCACCAAGCCTTTGATCAACCTAGAACTAGTGTGGGCTGGTTCTCAACACATGAGATAGAGATCTACAAGAGAAGAAGAAGAGAGAGTGGCCAAGAAAGGATAGACTATCTAGGTTTTCACTTACCCAATGAATCAACTGAAACTGACTTCCTTATGAAAACTCTAGATATCATATTCCTTATATAGGCAGCTTAAGGGGCTTTATTTATATTAATTAAAAATAATAAACAAAAAATAAAAGTCTTGGGCTGCCATAAATAGACTTGGACCCAATCTCTTTGTTTTGAATTTAAATCCGAATTGGACCTAAATTCAAAACCTTTTATTTATTAACTTTTTAATTAATTAATTAAATTCTTATTCAAATTAACTAATTATAATTTGAAACTTGATTTAATATTATTTATTTGTATTGATACTAATTTATCAATATTAATAAATTTACCCAAATATTCTCTTTTATTCTCTAAATCTCATATCTCCGTAAATTTTCCAAAATTGACCTAGTCAACTTTAAAAATCCTAATTGATAATTAAATCAATTAATTGAGACATTCTAGATGATTTACTCAAAGGTGATGCGGGGACTATGGATCCATCAAATCAAGCTCCAATAAGTTACTGTGAATTTATTTACGAATAATTTCAGTTCCTTATTAATTCCTCGTGACTCCACTATAGGCTCGGAATTGAACTCTTGAATTCATAGAACATATTTTCCAAACCATAAATACGTTATCCATTGTTATAACCATTACAGTCAGTCAATCCTATATCGATGACTTACTAACGAGATGGGTGAAAATTACCATTTTACCCCTCATCAGTATTTTATCCTTAAATCCTACTAAGTTCCTTATAAATGATATTTTCGTGAAATTAATCACAGAAATGAGATCTCAATCATTTTACCTTTTGAACAAAGAAGTTAAGGAAATCATCTTTTCACTTCTCATACAGAAGTTATAGATTTCATATCTATGAATAAGACTCCCACTAAATTACACTACTAAATCTCCAAGATGTAATATGGGCTAGACCGTAGGGTAAGCTGGTAGCGAACAAGTCAAAAGATTTAAATAATATAATTAGCATAATATTATCACTCAGAATTAAGATTGACTTGACCTATGGTCAACGTTGTAACATTGATTAGATTTGATAACAATGATACTTATTTATCAATCAATATTCAATATCGGTCCTATTCCGATGTAACCAAATACATCCGATCTTATCTACTTGTTCAATGCCTTGGACAAGACATCACACCCCGAATGTGTAAGTATATCATATTGTAGATTGCCTAATCAGCGAAAATCCAATGCATTGATCTAATCTTAGGACTTGTTCTTTTGAACATATAAATACAATGAAAATCCACTGTGACCTAGTCACTATAATTTTAACTATCCATATGTTCGAGATTTCATAAATGTTTGTATTATTTCAATAATCATGGCATAAAACAAGCAAGCAATATTGTTATCAAACTAAATGATTTCTACTACTTTTATTTACAATATGAAATCGTGTTACATGTGCAACATGGTTTTATAAGGTCATAAAACCCTACACGACTCTCCTTTTTGTCACTTCCATGACACCCCTATTTTCCAAAATCTCAAGCACGTCTACCATTATAATGCTGCAACACTAGGTTATGCAAAAACAAACAATTCCATACACATCATCATAAATAGAGTTCATTCAGAAACAAAACAGAAATCTAGCAACTTCCTTACATCAGGTCCAAGCACAAAACCCAAACAACACAGGACCACTTCCTCAAAAGCCTAAACATAGCAAGTACAATTTGGTCTCAATCACAATTCATACTCACACAAGCATATTACACAAGTTTGCATGAACCCGTATACTTTCTATGTGCCTATGTCGAAACTAAAGAATTTCACAAAACTCATAATACATTGAATACCACTTATCATGCTACTATTTGTACATAAAATCATAAATTTAATCACATAAGAATTTAAAAATCCAACTTGACATTCTAGACTTGGCCAAATATTATTCATATCAAATGACCAATTTTCTTTTTTATTTAAACTTTCTAAAATCATGGAGAACAATTTTACACTTTTCAAAAAAAAAACAAAGGATGTGAAACTCCCTTGCAATGCTGAAACCATAGTTTATTTCAAAAGAAATGTAGCACTCTTATTTTCATAAAATATCAACAAAGTTTCATGTCATATGTAACAATTAATGTTACCAATCATGCTTGAAAAATTACAAAAATATTTCCTTGTTAAAATTTCTATACTAGGCCGAAATATACAAAAAGAATGTGACACTTTGTTTTACAAAATTTTTTCTAAAACACATGTTTCACATTACCTAAAGCTCATAACATGTGTGAAATAATTTTTTTTTTAAATCTCTAAGGACCTAAAATGCCATGGCCGAAACTCATAGTGCTCACAAAAAGTTTTTGATTAATCGAGCAACACTAACATGCTCCCTAATGTATGAAAAAAACACCACAACAATGATTCATCCAAAACTAATCCAAAAACCCTTTAAACAACATAGTGGCCAAAACCTTCATCAAAATCAACAAAATAGTTGAACAACATAAATAATGACATCCTAGCATGCATTGTACTTCTCAAACAATTCATAGAAATAAGTTAGAACATTCAAAACAATTTCGATAAGCCATTTACCATGCTAGCTTAACCCTAAAAACCCATTTCTCAAAATCAACATTTCATACATGATTGCATTAGAACCTTTAATCAACAAGACATGTAACATCCCAAAATTCCTAATAAGGCTTAGTGCCTTGATTAAGGGCTTGGGAGGGCAATATTGGAATATTGTGTGAATTAATTGGATATTGATACGATTATGTGAATTGCATGTGTTATATTATTATACAGATGATTATGCATGTTTAGGTGTATTAAATGTGCAATACAAACCCACTTTTATTTAAAGGGTCGTATCCTTAATTTTGACCCATTGATGGTCTATTTGTACTTATATGACATTATGTGATTGGGACCACATTATTATGTGGATATATTTGAGATATTCGGAAAGATTTCGTCCTTTCGAGCAAGATAGAGGTTTAGTCACATTAGAGAATTTATACCCGGCTCAGGGTGAGCCAAGGGGTATTTCGGTAATTTGGTGAGTTACCGGGACTCACGAGAGTATGAGTCATATTTTTGGGAGAGTTAGTAATATCCCGGGTTTAGCATAATTAATTGGGAATTTCAAGGATTATGTGAGACGAAAGTGTAATTGACGTTTTCACCCTCGAGGGGCATTGAGAGGAGAGAGTTGCCTTGAGGGAACTTTGGTCTTTTTGGACCCTTATGCTATTTTCACAGCTGTGTTTATCAACTCAGGGGATGAGAAAAAACAAATTAAAACAGGGCACTCACACTCTCTCTCTCTCTCTTGTTTCTTACTCACCCTCTAAGTGATTCATAATATCTTAGAAAACTGTAATGTCTCGAAATTTTACTTAGCTAGATTGTGGTAGTAGTAGCTAGTAGTAGCCTGTAGTATGTCAGTTTCCATGGATTTTGGTTCAAGGCAAGACTTAGTTGGAAACTCATAGCAACAGTTATGGATTTTATAAGTTTAACCTATAGTTTAGAAATATTAATTATAACATAAGGTTTGATTAATATTGATGGTCCTAGAAATATTATTTATTTAACCTAAGGTTTAGATAGAATTAATAAGAACGTGACACTTGTCACAAGCATGTTTATTAAGGATTTAAGTATTTTTTTTAAATAAAATAATTAAAAGAAAGATCTAGAAGCTCTAGAACCTTCCAAAAACTGTTAGGATCACGTTTTACTCAGTCAAAGTTGTTTTACTCAATTTCAAAATATCCTGAAAAGTGCAAAAACGTGTTTAAAATATCAGTATATGCCGATATATCGCAACTATAGTGGCTGATATATCGCCTACGGGAGATACAGAAAACACGTTGACTTCGCACGAACGAACGAACGAGGCTCGGGATATAGGTCTAGGCGATATATCGCCCAAGGTAGGCGATATATCGCCCAAGGTAGGCGATATATTACCCCTGGCATATATTTTTTGGAAGTTTGAGTATTTTAAATTTAAAAACAGCCTTAACCACTTGGATCTGCCTATGAACGATTTTGACCGATTTCTAGGCATCTGTTCAGTGAAAATTCAAATCTTTTTCATTTTATATTTATTTATTTATTCAAATTAAAAGGGGTTAGTTTCACTCCTTGAACTCTATAAATAGGACATAGTACTCAGCCATTTCCTTCATTCTTCAAGCATTCTTCAGAGCCTCCAAGCTAATAAGATTACTATAAAGAGAAACACTTGGGTTTTGGGATAAAAGCTTTTCCAAACTAAGATTTTCTAAACACTTGGGAAATAAGTTATAGTGTTGTTTCGGTATTGAGGTGTAGATCAAAGTCATAGTTCATCCAAGGTATTCTTATCCTTAAGTTTAGTTCTTCAGAGTTCTTTAGTTTTCTTTTATTTTCTTTCAGATCCTAACTTTTTTATGATTATTGATTATGTGTTTAAGTTTCTTGAAACTTAAGGTTCTTTTTGGTAAGTTTCTTCTTTGATGGTTTAGTTCTTTTTTTTTTCATCCCTTTTCTTTAGAAACTCATGGTTTTTACTGCTGATTTTAGGAGTTTTCCAAATATCGTTCTTGTGTCCATATTCCGGTTTTTGGTAAGGAAAATAGGTTAGATTATATGTGTTTATATGTTTATGTTATGATATGTTTTATGCTATGATATGTATATGTATAAATATGTTTTGTAGTTGCTTGGGCATATGACTTGCTTAGATAGCAAGCCCCAAGAATTTTTATCATTTTCATGGTTTAGAGTTATGATTTACACTACCTCGATTAGTAGACAGAGGACCTAGATGGTTTTATCACATACCATGTTAATGAGTTAATGACCATTAATATTGTAGTCCTATATGATATACGTTTTTATAGTCATATGTTTTATAGTATATGTTTATGATATAGTCTTATGTTTATGATTTATAATATAAGTTGTTCGTAGATTTTTCCTTGCTGGGCAATAGGCTCATTCCTTTCTTTTTAGAATGATGCAGGAAAATGAATGTGGAAGACGGAAATGATTCGTGGAAACTTGGCATGTGTGTTGAGGATGAATGAATTGAATGGACTGCTGGAAGATCGAGGATGACATTGTTGAAAGTCTTTAAATTTATGTTTTGATGTATTTCCGCACTTAGTATTTTAAACAATTGATTTAAAGTTTATGTTTATGTTTTATAACAATGGGATCCCATACCATATTTTGTATTTCATACAATATTTTGGGTTTTAAATAAATTTATGTTATTTCATATGATTGTATTTCAAAATAGTAGTTATGTCATAGTAGTTTTAATGGTCCAAGGTCTTAGAAATAGTCGAGGCATTACAAAAACATTTGATCCTTGAGGTTTGAGTCAAGATTTTGTGGAAATTGAAAGCTTATAAGCTTATGGAAACTTAACTAGGTCGAACTTAATCAGAGGTAACTCAGTTATTTAAGTTTTAGTTTTGGTTTTTATTGATGCAGTTTTTCGCCAACAGTGTATTAAGAAATTAAATAGGTAGATTAGTGCTGAATTATAAATCGTAATGAAATAATAAACACTCTCTTGAACACGCACAACTTTTACATGGTTCAGTGGTTTAAATCCACCTAGTCCACGAGTCAATATTATTACTTCTCTCTCTCTCTCTCTCTCTCTCTCTCTCTCTCTCTCTCTATTTCTGCAATGTTTTGGTAATATGAAAATGGTCGTCCCCTTGCCTCTCCAATATTCCTAGTATTTATAGGGGACATGGACAGGTTTGGGTAACCACGTGAATCAACCGCATGAATAAATATGACATCTATTTAGTACAAATTATTTCCATTGACATTGGGATATAATTTTATAATATAATAGAATATACTCCTGCTATCTTGGATAATAAATGATAGATATGTGATACAGCCTTGCCATTAATAAGCGTATAAAGAGCCTCCGAATCTCTTGGGATCCTTCAGTTAGCGTTCTGAAAAAGTTTCCACGAACTAAATATCTCACATGAGCTCGTGTTCAACGACTATTTGAACCCTAGCTTGTAGTAAGCTTAGACCGCCCAAAGTTGGATCTGGTTATTATAAGTCTCGAACTCAATTGTTATATTGAGAGGCGATTTGATAATAACATGTGTACCGTGCTGTCCAGCTTCCCAACTCGAGTTGTTCACATCACTGTTAGCGATATATTCTACTTCGCTATTTTTCCACATATTCATCTGCCAGTTGTACCTGAGCTAACTAATTAAACTCGTGCTAATTTCAGGGTACGACATTTGCCTCCTAAGCTCCTGCTTGTGCTTGATGTCGTCACTTTCTGAAATGTACAGTATGGGCTTTTAGGCTTCTTCCATGTAAAATTGTGCCTGCCCACTACTCAAGTACTGGACACGTGGCTGCTTGCAATTGGCGTCTGTTTGGGTTTCGAGGACTGTGACAATTGTCTTGTCAATTTTTTGCCGCCATATGGTTCATTTAATCTAGGCCTTTGGATCTTGAGCTAACCCCATCAGATGGCCCGAATTAGTTCCTGAAGTTTACGTATGAATAGGGTGATCAGGCCTAAACCTTAGCACCTTTGCATTCAAAAACTTTCCTGTCAAAAAAAAAATTTCCCTTTTTCTCTCACACTCTTTCAAAAAACCTTCACCGCCTTTCAAACTTTCAGAAGCTTTCAAGGAGCTTCCTGTGGACATATCAACATCCTTTTTGAACGAACATATAATCTGTAAGTATTTCCTCACCTAGTTTTAACTTTTTCAATTCATTATTTTCCAATGAGATTTTTACTTCAAAAAATGCTCTTTGTTCAATATTGTTTAGGCTATGTCTGAGTGTAGATAGAAAATAGGGTTCATTTTGGGCTAAATGAATGAAGTTAGACTTGTTTAGAAATAAGGTACTCATAAAACTGGGCATATTTTTTTGGATTTTTCTAAGAAATTTCTAATGGTAAATCGGTTTGTATACTAGTTTGGTGTGTAGAAGCCGAAGGGGTTTTAGGTTTAATTTTAGGTAGCTTAAAGGTTACGATTCCTTAGTCAGTTTGGCATTAAACCTCTTTCAAAAGGAAAGTAGTGGGTCTGACGAATCTGACACACGAATCTTGAAGTTTCTGGGAATTTTAAGAAATCGAGGCGCGTCACCTAGGACCACGCGTGAAACCATGCATTAAGGTTAGGACAAAGCTTAGCACATATAATTTTTCAAATCTCAAAAGTAAACCACTTAAACCTTTGCACTTATGTACCTCCACAACCCTAGCTAGAAATTATCTTAGGTCCCCTACTAATAAGCCGCTTTGTCGTTAGGCGATCTGAAAATTGGGACCCGCGCGAGCTCCTCTCTTCAGAACCAAAATAAAGGCAAGTAGGTTTCCCCTGAGTCTCCCATCCCTCACTTCAGACCTATGGTGGAGAGAGAGATCGTGGTCGAACCCAATGCATTCTTTGAGGCCAAGCACATAGTCTCCTGGATAACTACTAAAGGGAAGGGGAACAAAATCTTGCTGACTCACAGGATTGAGATGGAAGTTGACGGTCTTATTACCCGACCTGTGCTGGAGGGAGAGGGGATCTATGCCCCTCTCCAAGATGACTACGGGGCTTGGAGTGATGAGCCCCTGAAGGCTGGTGCCTTTCTCCCGTTGGACCAGTATTTCGTAGATTTTTTGAACTACGTCAAACTGGCTCCATTCCAGCTCCCCCCAAACTCATACACGGTTTTGGTGGGGTTAAAGTATTTTTTTTTTAGGCACGAGTGGGAGGTCCCCACTCTGGTAGACATTATGTATTTCTTTTTTCTTAAGACCAGTCCCAACCAGAGGGGGCGAGGTGATTGTTTTTACTACCTCACTCATTTCCCAAACTCCGCTTCCATCATCGACCTCCCCAGCCACACAAATGACTATAAGGATTTATTCTTTATGTCAAATGGGTTCGAGTACTGCGACCATCGATACTTCAATCGCCCTTGTAAGTCTTCTTTCTTTTTTAATTCAGCACTTGAACTTTTTACCACTTATGCACTATATATATAATATTTTTTTGTTTAAAGATTCTGACTAAGTTCGCTCTTTGAGCAGCTATATTCGTGAGGAAAAAGCAGTCTGTGACCCTAGGGGGTTAGTACGAGACCCTATCTATTCTTCCTCCCGGAGAGAAAGACTATCGTCATATTGTGAACGATGCCACCATGGTGGCTTGCAACCTGATCAGCCAGATGTTTGCTCTGAGGACCCGAGCTCCTCTTCCCATCATCCCCAAGCTCCCCCTTCTCAAGAGGCCTTGCCAGCCAATGAGAACATCGAGGAGGAAGAAAACCTGGCACCGCTTGTGTGAAAAAGGTGAGCTCATGAAGATAATCAGGGGCCCAATCCTGAGCGAGCCGCGTCTGGGGAAGCAGCCAGCCCCTCCGGCCAAGGTAGCCCATACCCTTATAGAGAGTTAGACCGGGCTACTGCCAGTTATAGGCTAATTTGATTCAACCCTAACCAGCTCATTAGTCGTCACCCTACTGACCTGGACCTAAACACAACCCTCCTCTAGTGCGTGGACCATTTGGTGGTACACTATGATCATAGCTACCCCAACGGTACCATCATAGTTGATAACACTTTTCATTTTAGATCCACCATTTTTTAGGAGTATGGGACAAACTGTAGGTCTTGGCCTTCCTTGCTTCACTGTGCATATGCCCTTGGTTTTAGGCAGTACGTAGATGAGTCCAGGCCCGAGGAAAACCTAAACCCCCTAGGATCCAGGAGGTCATAGCTTTAGATTCTCCCCTACCTCCGTTAATCCCAGAGTTAGAGGGTTGTGCCTAGCCCGACCAATAACCCCAAGCTAATCATAATAGATTCCTCCCCTATCCCGGGGGGTAGGGTTCTTGCTTTTCTTCTTGTGTTTACAATACTTTAGAATAATTACTTCTGTGAACTGAATCCTCTGGTCACTCTTTTTTAGGTGAAGAGAGGGAACTTCCCGGAGCTCAGGATTTGAGGGGTGCTTTTAAGGCCAGCGGGACTGGAGCTGGCCCCGTGGTGAAGAGGCCTAGGGTGGCCAAGAAAACATCTCCAAAGACAGGAGGTACCACCAAATCTCTGTCTAAGGACAAGGATGCCAGCATTGCTCGGGAGCAGCCACCAAGAGAACTTCCCCTAGCTCCGGTAACAACAGTTACTGTCCAACAAGCTCTTCCTCCTCCTCCTCGACATATACCTCCCTCAAATCCTCAAGTGATCCAAGGTGAAGCTCTCACTGTCCAGATCCCGGTTAAGCCACACGACCTAGACAAGATCCCCGAGGCATTTCGGGGTATTGTGTTCGAGACGGCAAGCCACATGGTCGGCCATGCTTACAGAGCCAGCGCCAGAGATTTAAGGGCTATTGAGGAGGGCAGCCCTGAGGACGTCCTCGAATCTGTCATGGGGATGAACCTTACTGTGAGTCCCTTTCAATCCCCTAACCTTTTCTTTTTCTTTAGGATTTTTTAAAAAAAAAACTATGACTGACTTGCTTCATTCTTCTGCAGTTTGTCCTGGCCCAATATCGAGGCATAGCTAGCGTAAAAGCCAGGGAGGAGGAACTCCGAGCTGCCCTGGGCACCGCTCAAGAGAGTGAACAGGCTGTCAAAGCTACCCTGATTTCTTCTCAGGAGGGTGAGCAGTCTGGAAAGGTCGCCCTGTCCACCTCCTAGGCTCAGGTTGTGGAGGCGAATCGTCGTGTGGATCAGCTTTTGGCCGAAACTGAAGAACTCAAGAAAAAGTTGATCGAGGCCGAGGCTAAGGCCAATGAGGAAGCTGCATTATCCTCATCTCAAATGGAGGAGATTCTTTACCGCTGGTGGGCCTTTAACCAAGAAGGGAACTTCTCTTTCATGCAGCCCGAGCTGTGGGATCCCTTTCTTGCTCGGTTCAGGATTCGGTTTCACAAGAACCCTCAGAAACTGGCGAAGCTTCTGGAGCTGTAGAAGGGGATGGTGAGGAGGTGACTTCGCTGGAGCGAGCTGATGGAGCTCAGTGATCACCCTTTATTATTATTATTATTATTTTAAACTTTTGTAACAGTCCCTTGGGCTCAAGTCGAGGTTTTTTCTCCTCGAGATAACAATATAATTTTGAATATACACCTAACTTGTGATCTATTTGTGTTTCCCTCAGCTTATTATTTTCTCATGTTTATGAATCCTTAGACTCTTGTACATTTGAAATCTTAGGGATTGACTTTTAGATCGAGATAGATTTTATCCATATCTTAGTTCTATCCAAGATTTTGCTTGCTTATTTGTGTCATACCTATTATGAATTAGGCCTCGGACTTGGTTATGTCTAGAGTTTTTAATAAACTTAATAGCATTATACCTGTTAGAAATCATGCCTCGGACCTAGTTATATCTAGGGTTTTTAATAAACTTAATAGCATTATACCTGTTAGAAATCAAGCCTCGGACCTGGTTATATCCAGGGATTTAGTGATTTCTCAAACTTAGTTCGCCTTAGGTTTATTGAAAACTCAAACTTTAAAAAGTCGTTGAATAATCAATTTTCTGAACTCCTAAGTTTTTAATCCTTATCCGAATAAGTTGAACTTTCTCTCAAAAACTCTCCTCGGTTATGTGCCCCCCAAGGAACCAGAACGTATAAACGTTCTTGGTTACTTTTACAACATGAGCTTGTAATAATAAAACAAAGAAGTGGTTATTTAATGATCCATCTGTTATTGAATTGAGATGGCTTTTATAAATAAGCCTTACATAAATGGTAATACTTTTGATAATAATTTTTTAGATGGAGGACATTCCAGGTCCGTGGGACTATTTTTGCACTTAGGCGGGCTAGCTTGAAAGTTCCTTCGCGCAAGAATTCTATGATTTGATACGGTCCTTCCTAGTTCGGGCCTAACACACCATTTTTAGGATCTTTATTTGCCAAAAAGACCCTTCGGAGAACCAGATCGCTTAACCCGAGTCTGCGTCCTTTAACCTTTGAATTGAAATAACGAGTGATCTTTTGTTGATAATGGGTGAGCTGTAACTATGATGCCTCTCATTTTTCTTCTATCAGATCGAGGGATGACCTAAGAAGCTCGTTGTTATGATCTTGATCAAATGTAATTTTTCTGTGAGTAGCCACCATTGCCTCAATAGGAAGCATGACCTCGCTTCCGAAGGATAGCGAAAAGGGGGTATGTCCCGTGGAGGTTCTATGTGAGGTCCGGTAGGCCCAGAGTAGGAGTTGCTCGAGCCATAATCCTTTGCCTTCATCCAACCTTTTCTTCAGGCTTGCCTTCAGGGTCTTATTTATAGCCTCGACCTACCCATTGGCTTGTGGGTATGCTACTGACGAGAAACTCTTGGTTATGCCATATTTTTCACAATATTTTGTGAAGAGATCACTATCGAACTATGATCCGTTGTCTGACACAATCTTTTTTGGGAGTCCAAATCGACATACGATATTCTTCACAACGAAATCCATGACTCTCTTTGAGGTGATGGTTGCTAGAGGTTCAGCCTCTACCCACTTCGTGAAATAATCAATCGCCACTACGGCATATCGAACCCCTCCTTTTCCCATGCTGCAAATGGCCAAGGGGATGAAATCATGGTTAGCTCGACTGGGGCAACTGGGGAAACTATGGTGAAACGTTGGCATTTGTCGCACTTTTGCACATATGAGATCGAGTCTTTCGTTAAAGTGAGCCAAAAAATAGCCATGTCTCAGTACCTTCAGTGCTAGGTTTTTCCCCCCAGCGTGGTCTCCACAAAATCCTTCGTGTATTTCTTGTAAAATAGTTTTTCTCCCTCGAGCAAGACACATCGCAGGAGGGGCAATGAATGACCTCACCGATATAGGATTCCCTTAACTATTACATATCGTGGAGCTTGATAAAGTAGTTTTCTCATGTCTTTCCTATCATCAGGTAGCTTTCCAGCCATTAGGTATTCCATTGTAGGAGTCATCCAAGTTGGTCTTATGTCAATCATTCTAACCTCCACCTTTTCAACCGTTACACTCGGGCTTTCCAAGAACTCCAACGGAACTACATTCAATGTTTCAGCCTCTTTGGTTGTAGCAAGTCGAGCCAGAGCATCAACGTTGGAATTGTGCTCACAAGGTATCAGTTTAATGGAGCTAAACTCGAATTCAGACAACTCGCCAGGTAGGCCGCCATCTTGATGCCTCAAGCTTGGTATTCTCCCAATATCTGATTTACCATGAGCTGGGAATCACTATAGCATTGGATGGCTTTCGCCTTCAGCTCTTTCGCCACCCTTAGCCCTGCTAGTAAGGCCTCATACTCCGCTTCATTGTTGGATGCTTCAAACCCAAACCTGGGAGTTGTATGGAACCGATGTCCTTCAAGTGAGATTAAGATTATCCCAGCTCCTGATCTGTTTTCATTTTACTATCCATCAATGAAGATTTTCCATAATTTTTGCACTCATCCACAAAGTCAGCAAGTGCTTGGCTCTTGATTGATTTTCGTGGCATGTATAATATCTCGAACTGGCTAAGTTCGATAGCCCATTATAATAAACGTCTGGACATTTCTGGCTTTTGCAACACCTGTCTTAAAGGTTGGTCAGTTAAGATGTTAATAGATAGGACTAGAAATACGGCCTGAACTTTCTTGAAGCCAAAATGAGACAGAACGCCAGCTTCTCGATTAGTGGGTACCGTGATTCAGCTCTGAGAAGTTGCTTGCTTATGTAATATATGGGTTTCTGTGCCTGGTTTTCTTCTCGAACTAACACGGCACTAACTGCATTCTTTGTCATAGCCATGTAAAGAAACAAACACTCCCCAGACGTCGGCTTTGATAGTATGGGGGGTTCAGCTAGATGCTTTTTCAGATTGTGAAATGCCTATTCGCATTCTTCGGTCCACTCAAATTTCTTGTTTCCCCTGAGCAAGTTGTAGAATGGTAGACACTTGTTGGTGGATTTTGAAATGAAGTGGTTTAGGGCTGCAACCTTTCCAGTCAGGCTTTGTACTTCTTTACACGTCCTAGATGATGACATTTCTAGTAGCGACCTGATTTTTTCTGGATTCTCTTCTATCCCCCTCATGTTGACAATAAACCCCAGAAACTTTCCTGACGCAACTCCGAAAGTGCACTTCTGGGGATTCAGCTTCATGTCGTATTTTCTTAGTATGCCAAAACATTCTTCTAGGTTGGATACATTGTTATTGGCAGTATTTGATTTGACAAGCATATCATCGACATACACCTCCATGCTTCTCCCAATCTGGTTAGCGAACATCTTGTTGACCAACTATTGGTATGTAGCGCTGGTGTTTTTCAACCCGAACGGCATAACTTTGTAGCAATATACAATATGCTCGGTCCTGAAACTTGTTTGCTCTTGGTTTACAGGATTCATCGCGATATGGTTATATCCAGAATATGCGTCCATGAAAGACATGAGCTCGTGACCGGCTATGGCATCTACTAATTGATCAATTCTTGGTAGTGGCAAACAGTCCTTGGGACAAGCCTTGTTGAGGTTGGAGAAATTGATACAAGTTCTCCACTTCCCGTTTGGCTTCAGGACCAGGAAGGGGTTGGCAACCTAGATCGGGTATTTTTCTTCCCTGATAAACTCGCATTTTAGTAGGCAACTACTTCTTCTTCTAACGCTTCAGCTCGTACTGTCCCTAAAAGCCTCCATATTTTGGACTTTGTAGGCACACTCTTGTCCAAGTTTAAGGTATGCATTATTATACTCGGATTGATTCCCACCATATCCTCGTGCGACCAGGAGAAAACATCTAGGTTCTTTCGTAGAAACTCGACCAACTCCTTCTTCCTTTCGACTTCAAGATTTTTCCCAATCTTTACAACTCTTGAAGGTTCTTTCGAGTCGATGTTTACTTCCTCGAGCCCTTCTATTGCTTGTAGCTCAGACCTGTCTTCGCCTACCTACAGAACAATATCATCCCATTGGGCGACCTGACCATCTTCTTCTCAAGGTTCTTTCATCCCACATGTGACTTCCACCCCCTGGGACTCCTCACCTCCCTCATTTATGACCACTGCCTGCTGCCCAAGTTGTAATTTTCCCTTCATAGAAATGTTGTAGCATTCTCTGGCAGTGAGCTGGTCTCCTCTTACAGTGCATATCCCTGAGGTCGAGGGGAATTTCATTGCCAGGTTTTGGATTGAAGTGATGGATTGAAATGCCATCAGTGCAGGTCGGCCCAAAATTGCGTTATATGCAGCCGAACGATCGATTACCACGAACTCGAGTATTTTTTAGACAGTTTGTGACTCTTCTCCCAATGACTACTAGTCTGATTGTCCCTATGGTCACTGTTCCTTCACCCGAAAACACGTACATAGTCATTGAGGTCGCCTTCAAATCGGATACAAACAATCCCATCTATTCAAGGGTGGACATGAAAAGTAAATTTACGAAACTTCTGTTATCCACCAGTATTCTCTGTACCCTTCGTGTAACGCCCTAAACTCCAGGGACTGTTACGGTGCGCATTTTAAACAGTGCTAAACTCGCTAATCGAGTCATTTGGCCATAATCGTGTAACTAAGTATGGTTAGCGGCTTAGGATTAATTTTTTTTGTTAAGATATAACATTTCTCTAAAAAATTTACTGTATACATTGGGATCCCAAAAATATAATTTAAAGGTTCATTACAAGAAAATATTTACAACCAGCCGATCTAAGCGAAAAAACAGTGTTTAACCCTAGTTCCTCTTTCAACCCTCGGCCGTGGCGGTCAAGCAGTTGCATATGTACACATCGTAACCTAAGCTCTCCAACTCAAGGATGGTCCAACTTTCTTTTGCCTTTACCTGCACCACATAGCACCCATGAGTCGAAGCCCAGCAAGAAAACTCAATATGCTCATGATCAGTAATATCATGTCATCAAGTTATAACGTGCGTGCCTAGCAAATATAACCCTATTCAAGCATGCAAATAAGTTATGATAATGATGGATATATAACATCAACCGATGATCATAATAATCATCCAGGGATTTTAGCCCCAAATAGAAGAGTGACAGTTGTAATAGTCACTAAGGTGAGTTCCCTTCCCACTAACCCCGTGACGATACGGTCACCTGGGCTTTACAAATAAGTGATCCTTTCACTAGCTTAAACAAGATAGGTATTTGATGAAATAGTCACCAACATAAACCTACCAAGTTACCATAGAGTCACTAACATGGGATTCCGTTACCTTAGCCATGTGACAAAACAGTCACCTAGGCCTTTGGCCCTGGCCCTGAGCAACTAGTCATAGAACTAGCCAAGCGCTTATAATTTTTATCGAACTTAGGGTCGGTCCAGCATTAATGCTCCATATGAGTCATTCAATGCCGATGTTGATTAGATCTAATCTTTTATTAGATATGCGTTCATCACACTTATGCCACTTCTGACTCTTAGGTCGGTAACACGCACAAGTAAGCAATGCTACCAGGCATATATCATATGTCACATATTTGAGTACAGGGCATTCAGCATTCTTATGTAACAATCGCTTGCATAATTAGGTTTATGCACAAACACAGAGACTCAAGCTCTGATCAATCTCATATTTAACATTCATGGCATGCCCTAACCACATGTTTCTCGTGCATCACATGCATCACATTTGAACACTTGATATGCCTCAATAATAACCATGCATGTCATATATATAGGGTGCAATTTTCTTACCTCGGGTTCGAGCAAGAATTAGTAAAAGAACAACCCTTGAGAATGATCAATCCTTTGATCCTTTAGCATTCACCTAGTCATAACCAAATATGGAATCCCATCTATAAAATAACTCATAAAAAGGTTTAAAATCTAAAACCTCACTCCCGGGATCCATCCCGCACTCTCGGGACTCCCAATCACCCAAACAGGGTAGTGGAACCATCCCCCGAGCCCCCAAAATCACCTAAAACCCCAAAAATAGGTTTGCTAGAAAGTGGAATAGCGCTGGGGCGCTGCCCCAAGTCAGAGAGAGCCCCCTCCCTGCTCTGCCTAGCGCTGGGGCGCCACTGTCAAACCATAAATTTTTCTGGTCTTCTCCCATGCGACTTCCCCTGAAAACTAAGCTTCCAAACCAATCCCAAACATCATCCAAACATCAAATTCAACCCCAAAACTTCATCCATATCACAACCTCATCCAAACCTAAGAAAACTTACTCAAAAACCTCATTGAATCCCCAACTATCCATTTCAAACTTCTCAGCTGAAACTAATAGAAAAAACAGGATATAAACCAAAGATTTTCATGGCTGAATTTCTCACCTCAAGCTTGATTTAGACCCTCTTCAATGGTTGAACCAAGGTCCTAAGCCCTCAAGCCTTTCTCTCCTAGCTTGGATCCTCAAAGGGAGTTTAAAAATAACAAAGGAAGAAGAGGAAGGATGATGATCGAGAAGACAGAGAGAGGATGATAATGATGCTCTGTTTCCAAGGTTACCTTCAGCTGAGGGGAAAGGTGACTACGTCACTGATTTTGGTCCAAAATGACCATTATGCCCCTAGGGTCAAAACACTCTCCCAAAACCCATTAAGGGAAAAATAGTCCTCTCACCACTTATCCTGCTAATCATAACTAACGTCCTCCAATTCTCATTATTCTCAATATTATAAAATACTAAAAAATCACATCCCATTACCTTTTAATTCCCGGCAATGTTCTAATCACCAAATTACCCCGAGACTCACCCCGAGCCCCGAAACTAACCCCGTTATGACCAGACCGATAACTTGCATTCCATGATCGTCTCATGCCGAATGGCTCGAATAAATCTACATATAATGTGGTATTATTTATAATTCACCCACATGCATGAAAATACACAATCACGTCCTCAATGGGCCAAATTACCATAATGCCCTTATAATAAAATGTGGACCCATATGCATGCGTTTATCATCATATAATAATATAATTCACATAAGCATGCATATAATCATTTAATAACATGATAAATCAATTATGGCCCTCCCGGCCTCCTAATCAAGGTCCTAAACCTTATTAGGGAATTTGGGGCATTACAACTATCCCATCCTTACAGAAATTTCGTCCTCGAAATTTATCTGAACAACCCGGAATATCAATTCATCAATGTCCCTAGCTCGCGCAACAACATTGGCAAATCTGCTCAGGTATGCTCTTAGTCTCTCACCAGATTGCTGCTTTACGTTGGCCAATGAATCAGATTCAACACGAGCTTCATGTGAAGCTCATAATGCTCTTTTAAACTTGAAAGAAAATTTCTTCCACGGCTTATCGAATGCCTCTTGTATCCTGGTAGGTCCGACCAGAGTTGTAGGGATCAAGATACATCTTAGATCGAGCCCGACATTGTTGGCCATCATCATTGTGTTAAACCTCCCGAGGTGCTCAGACAGATCTGTGTTTCCATCAAAAGTCGGCATGTGCGGCATCCTAAAGGCAATAGGATATGTTGCTGCTGCAATGTTTGGAGCAAAAGGTTCGAGCTCCTCATCTGAGTCACAATCGTCCTTTCCTTACCCTGATAAGAGTCTTTTCATTTGCTCTTCCATCAAAGCCAGTCTTTCAAGGGTTTGGTCCATGGTCCCTAGGTTAGCTGGGGGCTATTCAACAACTCCCATCCTATTATACACGTTTCATGGGTTGTTGTCCCTCCAAGTTTGAGCTTGGTAAGGTGGGACATTCCCATTTTCACGTCCAATTGACGGACCTCTCTCATGCTGAGTATAGCCAACATCCTCATTCCAAGCTGGATACCTTCTTTGTGAGTTTAAATGATCGTACAGGTCGGGATGTGCTTAACTCAAGCTATTTCTTAGGTCACTCTCGGACATGCCTCCACGCTGGCTCTTCATCTAGAAACTTCTGTTTGATAAACTTACGGCTCGTGGTTAAGATCAAGGACCTGGATTCTCAGCACGCGTCCGTGGAGCGTAAGTATTTACAGACGGGGGAGCATTTCTCCTACTGTTCCCACGAGCTAAAGCATCTTGTTGAGGGAGAGGTGGTGTTGGATGTCTTACCAGTGACAGAGGATGCCTTATTGGCAAGGCTATCCTCATTCCATTAAGATGAACTAAATTAACCCGCCTCGGTTCTATTCCAACATCCCTAGTTCTTTGTGCCTGGGGTTCCGACCGTGGCACAGAGGGATTCGTTGGAGCATTTTTCCCTTGTGAGCTTTTCCCAGCCCCTCTCCGTGGGTTGTTATGGGCATTTCTAGGAATCTGTTAAGAAGGCACAGAGTTGCGGGTCGCAATCCTGACTGATCGACAGACATGCTGATGATGACCAGTGGGCTGAGCACTCTAGTGGTATCGTTCTATAGGCACAGAACTCAGAGTGGCAGTTCTGATAGAACGACTCGGTTTAGACCGGTTATTCCCGTGGGACTTATGAGACACATTTTGCCTCTTTCCGGCATTAACATCTGTTGTAAGAGGGGGTAACCAAGCCAAGACCTCTTCAATCTACCTATTTTCCCTAACGAGATGGCACCTTAACTGGGCGTTTTCCATCTCAACGGCAGTCAAATATCCTGGATTAGTATTTGGTGGGAGTGACGCCGATCTTCCAACGTCATCATGACCCACACGTTGTTTCCCAGTATGTTGTTGAACATCTGGGCCCTTTCATTGAGAACAGCAATATGATGGGCCTCCTGCCCACCAGGATGTTCCATCTCATTATCATGCATCGATCGAGTGAGCACCATGATGAAAGTCGACTGAAACTTGTGAAGCACTAATTTCCTCTCAAAGAAAGCACCAAATTGTTGACACAGTTTTTTGCCAACAGTGTATCAAGACATTAAACAGGTAGATTAGTGTTGAATTATAAACCGTAATGAAATAATAAACACTCTCTCGAACACGCACAACTTTTACGTGGTTCAGTGGTTAAAATCGACCTAGTCTACGAGTCAATATTATTACTTTTCTCTCTCTATTTTTGCAGAGTTTTGGTAATACAAAAATTTTTGTCCCCTTCCTTGTCCAATATTCCTAGTATTTATAGGGGAATTCCATGGACAAGTTTGGGTAACCGCGTCAATAAATATGGCATCTATTTAATATAGATTATCCCATTTACATTGGGATATGATTTGATAACATGATAGAATATGTGATACAACCTGGGCATTAATGAGCGTATAAAGAGCATTCGAATCTCTTGGGATCCTTCAGTATGTGTTCTGCCCAAGTTTCCACGAGCGGAATATTTCATCCGAGCTCATTTTCAACGACTATCTGAACCCTAGCTCGTAGTAAGCTTAGAGTGCCCAAAGTTGGATCTGGTTATTACAAGTCTCAAACTCAATTGTTATCCCGAGAGGCAGTCTGATAATAACATGTGTTTCATGTTGTCCAGCTCCAAAACTCGAGATGTTCACATCACTATTAGCCATATATTCTGCTTGGCTATTTTTCCACATATTCATCTGCCAGTTGTACCCAAGCAGAGTAATTGAACTCGTGCTAATTTCAGGGTACAACAATTTTGTTTAGAGTATTAAAGTTTGTTGAATTTTGGATGTTCACTTGATTTTTATAGTTGTTTACTGTGTTTCTAAAATGTTGGGACAATTATTATGGTTGAAACAGGTGAAAACTATGTTTTGGGTGGGTTTTTGGAGGATTGGCAATTCTTAAAATCGTTGGTTTTAAGAGTTCTCTATGTCGCACTGTGGCCCTGTTCTTGGGCACCGCGGCCCTTACGAACTTAGAGGGACATGCGGGTGCCTCGAACTTCCTTGGCGTTGCAGCGCCAGGTGGTTTCCCCATGGTACGTGGCTTGTGGTTTTGGGCTCGAGGACACTCTAACTTGTTGCGGCCTGTGTTTAGGTCGTGGCTCGGTTATAGTACAAGATTATTACTATAGTGAGAATGTTTTGTTAAACATGTTAAATGTGTTGTGCTTACCTATGTTATGTAAATAATTGCTTGTCTGTATATCTGATTGGGAAGCACAACTTATACGCTGAGGATTCATTGATGTTTTCTGATGATGAGCTTGGCTTAATAGTCAAGGACATATCTATTTTTAAAGACTCAACTTATCAGTCGAAGGTTAAGTACTCGACTTATTAGTCGAAGGTTAAAGAATCGACTTATCAGTCAAAGGTTAAAGACTCGACTTATCAGCCAAAGGTTAAGGACTCAAATTATCAGTCGAAGGTTAAAAGACTCGACTTATCAGTCGAATTTTAAAAGACTCGACTTATCAGTCGAAGGTTAAAAGATATGAATTAATAGTCGAAGTTTAGAAGACTCGACTTATCAGTCGAAGGTTAGAAGTGTGCCAGGCGCTGGTCGATGCAGTTGAAACTAGAAAGCGAGATTTATGCTTGAGCGGCTCTATGGCCATCTGAAATGTTAAGCATCAGACTGTTGGTTTTTATAGATCAAATCAGAGATTATACGCAGCGGAACAACAATCAAAATTGTTAATTTAACTCCACAAGATTTCTAGATCTACTTATTCACATACATATATATATTGAATCAAAGACACGAATAGAAAATTACCTCAAGTCCTTCCTTGCTGCTATCTTTTTGTATGGCAAAAATCCTTGAGATCTTACACCAAGATCTTCCAAAATGTTCTCAGCACACAAAGAACGAGTGTGGGCTCGCTATACAAAACAATAGGTAAAATCTATTTATCAGATGTTCTCAACACATGAGATCTGATAAAGTTTGGACCTAAGTTTGTGAAGAACAGTGATCTATGCTTGTACCACTGTTCTATTTCTCTCAGGGAGATTGCACAATCTGTTTTCTATCACTGAAAAGTATCGCTCTGAAAACTGATCTCCTGTATTTAATATATCCAATATATTAAAATAAAATATTAGTTATTTAAAACAATTTAAAAATAACTAATCAGTTATTAGATTTTGTTTAAATAATAATATTTTAATCGTGGAACAAAGAAACTTCTAGAAGCTTCTTGTGTGTGTAGCACAGTGACTGTGCACTGTGCTACACGTGTACCACATGCCAAGGAAGGCATGTGATTTTTCCCAAATTTTATTATTATTTAAATACCAAAATCCCAAAAATAAATTAATTCAAGATTAATTATATTTTTGTTAAATCAAATAATTAATTAATTACACATAATTATACAATAATTATGTTTGGAGCATAGAAAAATATTTTACTTATCAAATAAGTTTTTTTGCCCATTTTTGTATTTATCTTTGTCACTGTTTGTTTGAGCCATTTCGGGGATCATGGACCTATAATATTAAGCTCCAATAAATTGAAACTAAATAATTAAACTCTTTAATTATAGTAGTTAATTTATTAATTATGATATTTCTCCACTATAAATTCATAATTGAACTCTTTATGTTATAGATATACTTTTACAGAAATCTTATTCTAAGCTGTCCATTGATATAACCATCTTACAATAGTTCAACCCTCTAATTAATTAGTTTATAAATTAGAATGGAATAATTACCATTTTACCTTTCTAATTTACTTTTTATTCCTTAAGTACCATTAATTCACTAGTGAATAATTAATCTATAATCTAATTATTGATTTGAGCTCAAAATCATTCAGTTCCAGAATTAACCCTTAAGGAAACTAATATACAATCCGTTAGGAAAGATTAGATTCCGTATTGTTGATACATGTTCCCAGCCATCCATGATATTAAATCTCCAAAAACAAAATTCATTAGCCTCATTCTATGAAGAGACCTTAACGAATTAATCAAAAGATTTAATAAACATGAACAGGATTTCATGAACACTCAAGATTAAGGTTGATATATAAATGATCATCAATTATGATATGAATTACAAGTCTTTATTATTAAATGGTTTTTGGATAAATATTTTTATTCATATCAGTCCATGTCATATATAATCATATTATATAAAGCACCTTTACCGAGATGTCTTACCACATCAATAATCTGAATCTAGATTATTTGTATCAACATGATACTCAGCAAACCATACTTACAACCCCAATTAAAGAATTCCATAACTTCAATTTGTTGTTGTTGACTATTTTTATTCATTCATGTGATCTTAATTCTCTCGTACTAATACAAGATCACATCCTCAATAATAAATATGGAATTTTTCTGATATTTACAAAATTATTCAAACAATAATTTAATAATATAAATATAACAATAATAAACCATTGTATTTATTTATCCATCGAAATAATAAATGTCTTTTACATGCTTTTAGGACATACTCCTAAAAATCTCCCACTTGTACTTAAAGCAAGTAGGGCATTTCTCTCAATCCCATATTATGTACATGACCCTCGAATTTCTTTGTAGGAAGAGTCTCCGTAAAAAGGTCTGCCAGGTTATGTTTTGATGCGATTTTCAAAATGGACACATCTCCTCTATGTACGATTTCTCTGACTATGTGGTATTTGCGCTCTATATGCTTTCCCCTCTTGTGGCTTCTTGGTTCTTTAGAATTAGCCACTGCTCCACTGTTGTCACTGTAAAGAACAAGTGGTTTCTCCACTTCTGGAACCACTTCCAGATCCGTGTAGAACTTTTTTTAGCCAAACTGCTTCTTTAGCACTTCACAAGCTGCCATGTATTCAACTTCCATGGTTGAATCAACTATACTGGATTGCTTAATGCTTCTCCAGACAACTGCTCCACCACCAAGAGTGAATATTGACCCAGAAGTAGACTTTCTACTATCTTTGTCAGATTGAAAATCTGAGCCAGTGTATCCAGTAGGTTCAAGGTCACTACCTGAATATACTAGCACATAGTTCCTCATTCTCCTAAGATACTTGAGAATATGTTTCACCGCAATCCAGTGTTCCAAACCTGGATTTGACTGATAACGACTGACAATCCCTACTGCATAACATATGTCAGGTCTAGTACATAACATTGCATACATTAGGCTCCCTAAAGCTGATGCATGGGGATACTTTCTCATGTCCTCTTGCTCTTGTGGTGTCTTTGGACACTGATCTTTGGAAAGAGTAATTCCATGTCTGGTTGGTAATTGACCCATTTTGGAATTTTCCATAGAGAATCTTTCAAGCACTTTATCAATATAATTTTCTTGTGAAAGTGCCAAGAGCTTGTTATTTCTATCTCTTAGAATTTTAATGCCTAAACCATAGCTCGCTTCTCCCAAATCTTTCATTTGGAATTTGTCAGCCAACCATTTCTTTACATTTGATAATGTCTCTAAATCATTCCCAATGATTAGGATATCATCAACGTAAAGAACTAAGAAAACCACAACTTTCCCTTTGATATATTTATTAACACATGCTTCATCAACATTTTGTTTGAAGCCATATGTTTTGATAGTTTCATCAAATGTTAAGTTCCAAGTTCTTGATGCTTGTTTCAATCCATATATGGATTTCAACAACTTGCATACCTTATGATATTGATCCTTCTTAATAAACCCTTCTGGTTGTTCCATATATATGGTTTCATCATGTTGGCCATTCAGAAAGGCTGTCTTGACGTCCATTTGCCAAATCTCGTAATCATAGATGGCAGTTATGGATAAAAGTATGCGAATGGACTTAAGCATGGCCACAGGAGAAAATGTTTCTTCATAGTCTACACCTTCTCTTTGTGTGTAGCCTTTGGCCACAAACCTTGCTTTATAAGTCTCTACCTTTCCATCTGCACCCATTTTCTTCTTGTAGATCCATTTACATCCAATGGCATTAACATTGTCAGGCAGATCTACAAGTTCCCAAACTGAATTGGAATACATTGATTCCATTTCTTGATTCATGGAAGCTTGCCACTTATCAACATTAGGGTCTTCCATTGTTTCTTTAAAAGTCAATGGATCGTCCTTTTCAGTATCTGATACAAGAATGTGTGCCTCATGTTCGTAGCGAATAGGTTGTCTCACAATCCTCCCACTACGACGTTGCACTAGTTTTTCCTTTTCAGGAATTTTGGTTTCTTTGGTTGTTTTATCATTAACTGATGAAGAAGATGGAGATGAAATTTTATCTATCATTAGTTCCTCTAAAACTACTTTGCTCTGAGGTTTAAAATCATTCATATAGTCATGTTCTAAAAAGGTTGCATTCGTCGAAACAAATACCTTTTGATCACTTGGACTATAGAAATACCCACCTATTGTTTTTGGAGCATAGCCCACAAATATACACACTTCAGGACCTTGAATCCAGTTTTCCAGATTTAGGTCTTAGCACATGAGCAGGACAACCCCAAATATGGAAATGTCGTAAACTAGGTTTATTTCTATTCCATAATTCTAGTGGTGTCTTTGTCACAGCTTTGGGCGGAACTACATTGAAAATGTAATTAGTTGTTTGAAGTGCATATCCCCAAAACGATAAGGGAAGTGAAGAGTAGCTTAACATAGACCTGACCATGTCCAACAAGGTCTGGTTTCTTCTCTCTAAAACTCTGTTTTGTTGTGGTGTTCCAAGTGCAGTGAGTTAGGATAGAATACCATGCTCCAGCAAGAAATCTTTGAATTCAGAATCCAAATATTCACCACCACGGTCATATCGGAGTGTCTTTAAATATTTACCTAATTTCTATTCAGCTAAGGCTTTGAAGTCTTAAAACCTTTCAAAAGTTTCTGACTTCTTAAGCATTAGGTAAACATGACTGTATCTAGAATAGTCGTCAGTAAATGTGACAAAATATTCATAACCACCTCGAGCTTGAATGTGAATTGGACCACATACATCACTATGTATAAGCTCTAGTGGTTCTTTGGCTCTATTTCCCTTCGAAGTGAAAGGTCATTTAGTCAATTTTCCTTCTAAACAGGATTCACAAACCGGTAGGGTTCCAACTATTAGTTCCCTCAAAGGTCCATCTTTAGTTAACCGGTTTATCCTATCTAGACTACTGTATTGCACTCAAACTCTTTTAATAAAATGGTTGACTTTTGACTGAAATTTTTAGTACCTAAACTTGTGGTTAGTTTAATTACACGGTTTAAGTCCAAATGACTTGTTTAGCAAGTTAAGCACTATTTAAATTACATTGTTAAATTTTCCTCGATTAGAAGGGCGTTACAACTTGGTATCAAAGCGATTTAGGTTTAAAGGTTCTTAAAGATTGGCTGGGCATGTACACTCGTTGCTGAAGACAAGCTCGACTCAGGGTTTTGCAATTATTTATGTTAATCTGTTTTTACCTGCGTATTTGATATATGAATGTCTTATTTGCATGCTTGGTTAGAAAGCATGCATTATACTAATTGGGCCTAGCTCTTGACTATTATGTGAATGATGAAGGATGTGCTTCTTATCACTATTATCGCTATTAATATTGAAGAATGTGCTTATTATCACCCTGATGTAGCATGAATATGAACTGACTTGCTTATTTGCATGAATGATGTATGTGAAAGTTATTGAACTCTTTATTAGCACTAATATTGCATGTATATGCTTAATTTTTTGCTCTTGGACCATGGGAGTGGTGTTGGGCACTGTTATTGTTGCATAATGTGCCGAGTCATTGATTACGGATAGGCTTGGAAGTATGCTTTCAGGGAAATCAAATGAACCAGTCGACGCTAGAAGTCAGGTCAGAGACAAGGACCAAGGTCAGAACCCTCTGCTAGTACCTGAGAACTGGCAACAAGTACTTGCTGATATGCAAGCTAGGATAGCGAGGCAGGAAGAAGAAATTCGCATGTTGAGACAACAACAGGTTCCAGCTGGGAACACTACACCCGTTGTGCTACCTGTTGTGGCACCAATATTACAGCAATAGCCAGCGGCTGAAAACAGGTGGGAGCCTCTTTATGAGTACTTCAAGAAACAACACCCTTCTACCTTTGAGGGAGGGCCAGATCCACTGCAAGTAGATTCGGGCGTCCTCCCGAAATATAAATGTGGCACAGACCATTCTATCATTACCTGCCACCCCCATAAAATCTAGGATGGAGGTGGTCATACCCATCCACTGCAAGTTGAGCAGTGGATGGGTATGACCACCTCCATCCTAGATTTTATGGGGGTGGCAGGTAATGATAGAATGGTCTGTGCCACATTTATATTTCGGGAGGACGCCCGAATCTAGTGGGAAGTAGTATCCCTGACCAGAGATGTAAAGACTCTGAGCTGGGAGGAGTTCAGAGAATTGTTCAACGAGAAATACTATAACGATGTAGTCAGAGCTGGAAAGGATGATGAGCTCAGTAATCTGGTGTAGGGCACTGCGACTGTTACGGAGTACGCCCTAAAATTGGATAGGTTGGCCAAGTTCACTGCAAACTTGGTGCCAACTGATGTGATAAGAAAAGAGAGATTTTTTCGAGGGTTAAACATTACGATAGCCCGAGATGTTAAAATTACTTCAGTACCTGGAGTGACGACCTATGCTCAAGTGGTGGAGAAGGCCCTTATTGCTGAGGGCGCTGAGTACAAGATTTGGCGCAAGAACGTGGCCAGAAGGGACACTAAGAGGGTGGGACCTCCCTTTATTGGAGTTGGTAGGGGCAGAGGCCCTAGTGACCAGAAGAGGGGGACTCCAGATACCATTACAGTTCCAGGCCTAGACAGGAGGCCACGGGGTATACAGGTTGGCCATCAGGGTGGCAATGAGAGTTGGAGGACTTATCTAGAATGTGACAGATGCAGGAGACGTCATCTGGGAGAGTGTCAAGTGAAGGCTTGCTTTTTATGTGGTACAGTTAGGAACCTTAAGAAAGATTTCTCAAGGGTGAAGAAGGCAGAACCAAAGAAGGCGGACAACTTGGCTCCATCTTGAGTGTTCGTATTGACACAATCAAAGGCTGAGGCTCGACCCTCAGTAGTGACAGGTCAGCTTTCTAGTGCTAGCACTTCTTATTCTTTTTTGATTGATTCTGGGCTACACATTCCTTTGTATCTAGTAGGGTGATTGATAGGTTTTTTAGACTATGAGAATACTGTGCAGTGGGATTTGGGACTTTATTGCCTACTGGGGATCTATTAGTCTCTAGGAGATGGGTCAGATCGTTACCGGTGGAAGTGGATAGCAGAGAGCTATCAATAGATCTCGTTGAGCTATTCATGGAATACTTTGATAAGATATTAGGTATGGATTAGTTGGCCAAGTCTGGGGCAACCATCGATTGTAAGAAAAAGATGGTAACCTTTGAACATGAGAGCGAGGACTCGTTTTTATTTGTTGGAACTGTGCATGAACCCCGTACTCCTATGATTTCAACATTAAGAGCAAAAGACCTAATGCGAGGTGGTTTCATGGTATTCCTAGCCAGTGTGGTAGATACCACTAGGGTTGTGTCAGTTGGACCCGAGGAGACCAAGTTAGTTTGTGAGTTTCTGGATGTATTCCCAGAGCAGTTATCAGGATTACCGCCCCACAGAGAGATAGAGTTTGTCATTGAATTAGCACCAGGGGCAGAGTCAGTATCTAGAGAGCCATATAGGTTGGCTCCAGTAGAGTTAAAGGAACTGAAGGTTCAATTACAGGAGTTACTGGACTTGGGTTTTATCATGCCCAATTTTTCGCCATAGGGTGCACCAGTCTTATTTGTGAAGAAGAAAGATGGCTCTCTTGTTAAGATTAATGCCCTAAAAGCATGTAAAGACATTTTATTGGTTTTAAATAAAAGCACAATTTTATTATATTTGAATGTTATAATTATTGTTTGAATTAATTATATAATAATATCAAGAAGATTCTATATTCATTCATGGTCATATAATCTTGTATTAGTACGAGATAATTAAGATCATATATAATGAATAAAACAGTCAGTAACATATTAAAGTAAGGAATCTTTAATGAATGGTTACTAGTACAGTTTGCTAAGCATACGAGATGCAAGTAATCTAGATTCAGATTACTTATGTGGATAGACATCTTAGTAAAGGTGTTTTATATAATAGAGATTATATGTGACAGGACTGATGAGAATTAATTATCTTTATAAATGTGTTGTCTGACATAATGATTTAATTCTTGTCATAATAGATGAACATTTGTAGATCAGTCTAAATCATGAGTATTCATCAACTCCTATTTATGTTTATTGGATCTTTTGATTCACTAGTTAAGGTCTCTTAGAATAATGAGGCTAATGAATTTTGTTTTGGAGATTCAATATCATGGATGGCTGAGAACATGAATTACAATATTGGAATCCTTGCTTTCTTAATGGATCGAATATTGGTTCCCTTAAGGGTTGATTCTGGAACTGAAAAGTTATTGAGCTCAAATCTATAATTAGATTATAGATTAATTATTTGCTAGTGAATTAATGGTACTTAAGGATCAAGAGGTAATTAGAAGGGTTAAATGATAATTTTGACCATCTCTAATTACCAAACCAATAAATGGAGGACAGAACTACATATATTGATTATATCAATGGACTAGTAGAGAAAACTCTGTAAATATAATTATTTAAATACTTAGAGTGCAATTTCATATTTATAGTGGAGTAATCATGGAATTAATAAATAAGATTATTAGATTAAAGATTTTAATTAATAATCTGGTTTATTGGAGCTTCGTATTATAGGTCCATGGTCCCCAGATCACCTCTGTCCGACACTGTCAAGGGTAAGGATGTCAAAATAAATATTTGTTAAGAGAAAGGACTAAATTGCAAAGGAATTAATTTTCAAAGGGCTAGGAAATAATTGTTTGATAATTATGGGTAATTGATTAATTGTGAATTAATTAATTATTTAACTAAATAGTTTTTATTTTTAAAAACTTTAGGTTAACATTAATGTTACTCTTGTTTGGATTAATATAAAGAGAGAAAATAATATATATGTTATTTATAATATGATATTTATTTATTTAATTTAAAACTGATATTTTAATATAAAATTAATTTTGAATTAACTGATATTTATGTTGGAATAAATATCCTGTCTTAAAACTTGATTAAATAAACAAATGAGAAAATTAGGGCAACCCTAATAGGGTTGGACGACACATACTGTACAGTACAGTGTCTGGCGCCTAACATTAGGGTTTTTATCCCTGGGATTTGAATTTTGAATTTCAAATAAATTTTTTTAATTAGTTATTTAATTATTCATTTTAAATATGATTTAAATAGATAATGAAATGAAAATATCTAATCAGTTTTAATTTGAATTATATTTTAATTAAATAAACATTATTTAATTAGATTAAATAAATTTATAAATTTGATATATGTAATATTCAGAGAAAGGATGGTTAATCAGACTCTCTCTTTAAAGCAATAGTTTTCTCTAAGCCCAAAAACTATTCCAAACCTTCTCTCTATCAAAACTCTCTAGATCTCATGTGTTGAGTACATCTAGGGAGTCACATAAATCAACATTTTGAATCCTACGTGCCCACACACGTCCTTGTGTGTTTGAGGATTGGTCTGGTAGATCAGGGTGTGAGATCTTAGAAGACTGGATAGGTAGATCGTTGATTTATACAAAAGACTCAAGGACACTTGATAGGCTACAAGAGGTAATCCCTGATCTATTTGTATCTGATTTAATATTTATATATGTATATGATCCTGGCTTGTATGTGATTTTAATATTTATAAAAATGGTTCCATATATTCCGCTGTGTACCTTTGATTTGATCATTTAATACCAACATCTCTAAGCATGTGTATTGATTATAGAGAGCTGAACAAGCTGACTATCAAGAACATGTATCCAGAGCCAAGGATCGATGATTTATTTGATCAACTACAGGGTAAGACAGTATTTTCAAAGATTGATATTCGATATGGTTATCACCAACTGAGGATCATAGACGAGGACATTCTGAAGATGACCTTTCATACTAGGTATGGGCATTATGAGTTCTTAGTCATGTCGTCTGGATTTACTAATGCCACGGTATCCTTTATGGATCTGATGAACAGAGTGTTCAAGGATTACTTAGACAGATTTATCATAGTCTTCATCGATGACATTCTAGTTTATTCTCAGTTGGAGTTAGAACTTGACCAGCATCTCCAGTTGGTATTACAAAGGTTCAGGGAGCACAAATTGTGCGCAAAGTTCCAGAAGTGTGAGTTCTGGTTATCTTTGGTTACGTTCCCGATCACATAGTCAGCAGAGATGGAATTATGGTGGATCCGACAAAGATTGAGGCAGTCAGGGATGGGCCAAGGCCAAGGAGTGCTTCACAGATTAGGAGTTCCCTTTGATTGGCAGGATATTATCGACGTTTTGTTGAACGGTTTTCAAAGATTGCGACACCACTCACAAAACTAACACGGAAGAACTTGAAGTTTGTGTGGTCAAATATATGTGAGAACAACTTCTAGGAGTTGAAGCGGCGGTTGATCACTGCTCTGGTTCTGAGTCTTCCTTCAGATCGGGAGAAGTTTATGGTTTACTGCGATGCGTTGAAACAAGGGTTAGGTTGTGTAATTATGTAGTATGGAAAGGTGATTGCCTATGAATCACGACAATTGAAGGATTATGAACTGTGGTACCCTACCCATGATCTGGAATAAGCAGCGGTGGTCTTTGCTTTGAAGGTATAGCGGGATTGCCCTTATGAGGAGAAGTGTGAGATATACACTGATCACAAGAACTTGAAGTATTTCCTTACTCAGAGAGATCTTAATATCAAACAGAGACGTTAGCTAGAGTTGGTGAAATATTATGATTTTGAGATTCTTTACCACCCAAGGAAAGCCAACGTGGTGGCTGATGCCTTGAGCCAGAGAGGTCTGGGACAACTGTTTAGTTTGAATCAAATATCAAAGGAGTTGGCAGAGGAGATGACTAGAGCAGATATATAGTTGGTGGTGGGCCAGTTGGCTAACATCACCTTGCAGTCCACTCTCTTGGAGAGGAGTAAAGAGGGTCAAATGAATGATCCTCAGTTGAGGAGACACAGAGAGGACCTCCTAGCTGGAGTGGCTAGGGATTACACTATCTAAGAGATCGGTTTACTGAGATACATGGAACGGATATGTGTTCCGATGGACTCTACTATCAAACGAGAGATTCTGGATGAATCTTATACCACGCCGTACTCACTCCATCCTGGCACCACGAAGATTTATCAAGATTTGAAATGGCTATACTAGTTGTTATATTATCTCATATAATATAATGTTAGATTAAATAATGTGACAAAATGTGATTTGTCACACCTTGTAACATATTATTGAGAGTCACAAAATTGGACACATGTGTGTGCCCAAATGTGACATATTTTGGAGTTACAAAATCAGTTACAAATTTGTAACTCCCAAATATTACCCAATAATGTGTATATTGTGTGTTACACATTTGAGATTGGATTTCTTAAAGCCATATGTGAAATGGTTGTTAAAGATATGATTTTAACCCTAATAATATGTTTTGGGGGTTACAGAATCAATTGGGAGTGATTTGGGACCGTTTGGAAAAACAACACAATTTTATGCGTTGAAATTGGCCAATGGCCACGGCCAGGGGTGTTGGTAGCCGCGGCCTGGGGTGTTGGTGGTCGTGGCCTGGGGAACAGAGACCAGTGGTCGCAGCCACTGATACTCCTAGCCGCAGCCACAGTGGTTGGCTGACCAAAAATTCAGTTTTTTCCAACTTTTTGAACGGCTCCAAAAACATAAATAACTCCTAAATCTCATTTTTAATTCCATAAAAATCCAATTAATCATAGGTAACAGCTATGGGGGTTGGTGGAATTTGATATTCAAAGGGTACCTCAAACTGTATAAATAGGAGCCTAATGCTCACTTGTAAGACACACCATTCTCTATCCACAAAGCACTTGGCTAGAAAATACACCATAAAGGCTTGATAATTCCAGAGAGCTATTTCCAAGAGATATCCCTTAGTGCTTAGAGAATAGGGGGAAATAAGCTTCTGGACAAAGGTTTTGAACCTTGTTCAAGTTGGTAATCCCCACTACTCTACACTTTGGTTGTGTGAGAGTTTGTGTTTTTCATTGATTTTTCATTCTTTTGTTCTTATTTACTTGTATTATCATTGTTTTGAGTTTATAATCCTTTTCTTTAACATCCTTCTATTTACTTGTATTTTGAGAAATTGAGTTGTAATATTTCTTTAATCAATATTATCTTGTCTATTGTATTTTTTTTTAATAGAGTTATATTTTGGTTTTTCCATTGAGTATAATATATATTCTCTAACAATCAAAAGCTTATCCTTTTTTTCAATGGAAGGTGAGACCATCAAGATCATGAACCAAGACCTAGTGAGGTTGGATAGGTTTGATGGATCCAATTTCACTAGGTTGCAAGACAAGGTGAAATTCCTTTTGACAACACTCAAGATAGCCTACATCCTTGAGTCATCCTTGGCACCTCTAGCCGAGCATCCGACAAAGACACTCCCGAGGTGGTGGAGAAAAGAAGGAAGAGAGAAGAGGACAACCTTCTTTGTAGGGGTCATATCCTTAATGCCCTATCCGATAGGCTATATGACCTCTATACCAATACCGAATCCACGAATGAGATTTGGGACGCCTTGGAGAGTAAGTACAAGGTCGAGGAAGAAGGTACAAGAAAGGTCTTAATTTCTCAATATTTTGAATTTTATTTCATTTATGGGAAAACTCTTTTACCATGAATTCATAAGTCACAAGTGATTGTGAACAAGTTGAAAGTTCTCAAGATTAAGCTTCCTGAGGCCTTTCAAGTTGGTGCAATTGTGGAAAAATTACCACCATCTTGGAGGAGCTATAGGAAAAGAATCCTCCATAAGAATGAGGATTACACTTTGGAAGAGATCCAAAAACACATAAGAATTGAAGAGGAATCGAGAATAAGAGACATGTGTGTGAATGAGACTAAAGATGAGACTTCCAAGGCCAATGCAGTTTCATACAAGCATCCCAACGGCAACAACAACAAAAAGGGTAGTGGAAACCCTTTAGGTCCAAAGAAAGAGGATGGACAATTCAAACACGTGAGAGGTCATTGTTTTGTTTGTGGAAAATCTGTACACTATGCTAGAGAATGTAGGTACCGAAAGGATCCACATGAGAATGAGGTAAAGGAAGAAGAGATCCTAGCATGATTACCATGTTTATGTGCCTTGTTGGGAAATGATCATTTTCATGTAATAAAGCTTGTACTCTTGAAAGCTATCAATAAATTAAAGTATTATTCTATGATAATTCTTTATTTTGCTATGAGATTTGTGATATGAAACATTTGTGTGAGATATTACAAAGTTTCAAAATGAACTTGTTAAAATAATATGTAAGAGTGGCCTATTTTTCCATAATGTGATTATTTGTTTGAGAAATTCTCACATTACATTTGTGTTCACATTTTTATTTTGTGACTTACATAAAAGAAAGAAACTAAGTGAAAGTTGCTTTGAAAGAAATGTGCCTTGCTTTAGCAAGTAAATAAATCAAGATAAACATTGAGGTTTTTATCTTGATCTATTGAGAGTTTATCATGTGGCTTAGAGGACTCATGATGAACTTTGATAATTATAAGTCTAGATTTATCTTGGAGGATAAAGGACTTAATAGAAATGAAGAGATTTCTATTTTAAAGTGATTATCACTATGTAAGAAATGTGGGGGTGATGCTCCAAAGTTAATCAATTTATTTTGTTGATAATGATTGATTAATTTGGTCATCCTATCAAATAGGTGATTTGAAATTCTACATTCTAAATCACATTGGCTATATGTGCATATGTTGACGCGGTTCTTCGCCAACAGGTAATTAAGAGAATAAGAGAATGGGATTAGTGCTAAGTAATGAACCGTAACAGATGAATGATCTTGAAGTAAAATGATGATACGAATACTTTTTTAGGTGGTTCAAAGGTTAAAATCCTTCTACTCCACCAGCCAATATTATTGCTCGTTTTCTAGTATTCTTTACAGGGTATTTCTTTACACAATAGAATCCAACCATTTGCAACTCCCAGAGTCTCCATATTATAGGAGAGGGCACCTGGGGGTTGGCAAGGGGGGCCATCCCGTGACCTTCTTACCCATCATGTCACTTCTGTGACATTCATGATTAATTCCTAAAACCTAACAAATGAAGTGTGGTCTAATCAATAGGTAAGGGGGATAATGGGCCGCACGACCCAACCCAGTCGTGGGTGCCTGAACACGCACGTTTAGGCAGCGTGTCCGAGAATTCAGGGATATATTAGACACGTGATGTCTGATATATGCACGTTTATATTGCGTGGTTGACTTTATAAGGTGTCACAGCTGCCAACTCAAGCTCGTACCTCGAACTGGAGGACTTCTTAGCCCGCGGTGTCAATACTTCTGACCTGATCCCTTAGTAACCTTAGTAAGCCTTTGATTAACTCGAGCTAAAGAGGTGGGACCTGGTAACAGCAGCTCCGGGTACGTGTCATCCACGTGGCTGATAAATAATTAGGCCATACCTCAGCTCGCTAATAGCCCGTGGAGAATTAGGGCGTACATTTGCGCCCAAGCCCCTGCTCGTGGCACACGACGTCACCTAGGGCCACAATGGGGGCTTTTAGGCTTCCTTGTGGACTCTTCACATCCCACCCATTACGCAGGCATCGAATACGTGGAGCATCGTGGTTGGTGACGGTATGTCTTCCGAGAACCGCATTAAATGGCCTAGCCTATACTCGGCCGTCGTTTCGCCTTTCGAGTAGAGATCCTCGTATCCTACATCAAGGCAATCCAACGACCCTCCTTACTTGGCCTCTTACGTATATAAAAGGGGTGGCCACCTTACGCATGGGCCACCCGTTCATTTAGAAATTTTCTGATTTTCTCATCTTCTTTCTCAGTCTCAAAAAACCCTCCCTTTCTTCCGGTTACTATTCCCAGCGTTCCAGAAGTTCAGGCGCGAGAGCTCCTTTGAGGCTTTGGAATCAGCAGTTTCCACAGGACTCCAACCCAGACGACCCTTTCAGTCTCCTCACAGCAAAACACTCTGTAAATTCTCCGCTTATGCATGCTTTAAATTTCCTTTTCACTATTGCTTAGGTAAATTGTTTCTGTAACCGCATCCAATATCCTGCTGGTTTTTGTGGGTATGATAGGCGTAGGCTTTTATTCCAGGGCACTAACCGTAGAAAAAAAACCATTTAGGAATACGACTCAAAGGGTACACTTTCTGGGGAAATTTTCTGGGTAGAAATTCTATAGGCCTGTTTGAAATAACCATCTTTTAGGGTGCAAAACCGGGTAGCTTAGGGGACACGCTTCACAGGCGGTTTTGCACTGTTTGCCTACTGAAACTTTCCTTCTAAGGCAAACTTTTTCATTCTGACCCTCCTGACACACAGATTCCGAGTAATCGGGGATCCGTTGGGAGTACAGGTGCGTGTTCATAGAACCGCGTGGTCTCACTCTCCACGGGCTGAGATTACCTCAGCCCGTGTAAAGGAAACACTTCGCGTCAGATTCTTTCTTATGCTTAGGTCCCCTTTTCTAAATTTTCTTCTTTTGTTCGTTAGGCGACTAGATGGGACCAAAGAAGAACGCCCCTAAGAAGACTACTGGCAGCTCTTCTTCTCAGCAAGCCAAAGGAAAGGAGTTGGTCACGGACTCTCCAATCCCCGTTTTCGGTCCAGCCGTGGAGCAGGAGCTCGAGGTGGGACCTGACGCCTTCTTCGAGGCTGAGAGGATCGTCTTGAAGATCACCAACCAGGGGAAAGTGAATAAGATATTCCTTTCCCACAATATTGAGATTGGGAGGGGCGACCTGAACGCCTGACCTCCCCTAGAAGGCAAGCGGAGCTACGCGCCGCTTGATGAGGAATATGTGGTTTGGAGTGATGAGCACTTCAAGGCTGGGGCCTTCCTTCCGCTGGACCAGTACTTCGCGGATTTTCTCAACTACGTGAAGCTGGCTCCTTTCCAGCTCCCCCCTAACTCCTTCCGTTTGTTCGCAGGGTTGAGATATTTATTCCTGAAGCAAGAATGGGAGGTCCCCACGCCTGCGGACATCCTTTACTTTTTCTACCTCAAGGCCAGCCCAGAGCAGAGGGGGTGAGGCGATGGGTTCTACTATCTAACCCATTTTCCAAACACGGCTGCGGTCATCGAGCTGCCCAGCCACCCCAACGACTTTAAAGACCAGTTCTTCATATCCAAGGGGTTTCGCAATTGCGAATATTACTATTTCAACCGCCCTCGTAAGTACCCTTTACTCTTAGCTTGTAAGTTGACTATTGATTAGCTTCCTTTATTAGTTCCTGACTTAGAAACAATCATGCAGCCATTTTTGCGAGGACGACCAAGTCTGTGACCCTCGGGGGTCAATACGAGACACTGGCGGGGCTGCCCCCCAGCGAAAAGGACTATCACCAGCTCGTATCAGACGAGACGATGCTGGCGTGCAAGCTAATCTCCCTAGGCCAGACTTTGGCCTTGAGGAGATCGCGGGGCCTCCCTCCAGCCCGTGAGATGGCGCCCGTCCCCGAGGAGGAGGCCACGGGAGAAGAAGAGGATGAGGAGGACGAGGTGCCCCTCGTGAGGCGGAAGCGGGCGCTGGAAGTCGCCCAAGAAACAGACGTGGAGAAGGCCCGGTCCGGAGCAGCAGCCGGTCCCTCTGGGCAAGATAATCCTTATATGGACTTAGATAGGGCCACTGCAGACCTTTGGTTAGCTAGGTTCAATCCCAGCCTGTCCGTTCATTGCCATCGAAGTGACCCAGACCGCGACGTAACCTTACTCCAATGCGTCGACCAGCTCGTGCTGGATTACGAAAGTAGCCACCCTAGGGGCACTGTAGTCGTAAATAACACCATAGCTTTTAGGTCGGTCTTTTTCAAGGAGTATGGGACCAATCTTCAGTCGTGGCCCTCCCTCCGGGAGGGTATAGTAGCTCCGGGTCTTAGGAAATACATAGAAGAGTCTAGTCCCGAGCCAGATTCGGACCCAGAGCTTCTTCCAGCCCGCGAAGTCATTATCCTAGATTCCCACGCTGTGACAGTCAAAATCCCGTGATCCGTAAGGGGAAAGACCGGGTAAGCTGTGCAATCCCACACCGCCTGGGGAAGGTCAAGTGTAATGATTCTAAGACTGTGTAGGTATGGGACTACACAGTTGAAGAGGGCTTAAATGGATTGATGGGTACTACCTATATCAGGAAGGTGCATCTTCTTTTCGGTAGCCCATCACTTGAGAACTCCATGGTTAAGCGTGCTTGGCCTGGAGTAATCTAGGGATGGGTGACCTCCTGGGAAGTTTTCCCAAGAAGTGTGCAAGTGAGGACAAAGCACGCTGGAAAGACTTGTCTTGGTTTGTAGGGCCAGTCGTCATTCCAGAAAGCAGCCATAGTGACGTGGGGCGTCACATAATGGTATCAGAGCCTTGACCCAGCCGGAAGTGTGGCCGACGGGGACGTCGGGCCCGTAAGGGGGGGGTGATTGTGACAGTCAAAATCCCGTGATCCGTAAGGGGAAAGACCGGGTAAGCTGTGCAATCCCACACCGCCTGGGGAAGGTCAAGTGTAATGATTCTAAGACTGTGTAGGTATGGGACTACACAGTTGAAGAGGGCTTAAATGGATTGATGGGTACTACCTATATCAGGAAGGTGCATCTTCTTTTTGGTAGCCCATCACTTGAGAACTCCATGGTTAAGCGTGCTTGGCCTGGAGTAATCTAGGGATGGGTGACCTCCTGGGAAGTTTTCCCAAGAAGTGTGCAAGTGAGGACAAAGCACGCTAGAAAGACTTGTCTTGGTTTGTAGGGCCAGTCGTCATTCCAGAAAGCAGCCATAGTGACGTGGGGCGTCACACACGCTGCAGGTCTGGGGCCGGTGGTCGTGACCATAGATTACTCCTCTAGCTCGGAGGGTAGGATCCCTTTCAATATATACTTGAGATCTGTTTTCCCTTTAACTTTTGTTGTCTTGCATAAATATTTCTACTTGTATATTAATACTTTCTTTGTTTTGCCAGAGGATATGTCTCAGCCCGGGAGCAACGAACTGCGAGCTATGTTCCCTGGAGGGAACCCTTCCTCTGGGGCCTCCAGGCCCATGGTGAAAAAGCTCTGATTGGTGAAGAAGGTCATCGGGAGTACCTCTAAATCCCCTGCAAAGGGGAAAAACCAGGCTCCAGCAGCTCAGGAGAAAGTGCCTCCGCCCCTCCTGCAATGAAGATGCCTCCTCCTCCCCCGCGAGTTCCCGACCCTGCTCGGGAAATGGAGGTGCCCCCTGGGACCTTGTCAACCACAACCCCCAAGGTGCGCGTCCCGGTGAACCCCCGGGCTCTGGAGAAGATCCCCGACGTCTTTCGGGGGACGGTCTACGAGACGGCGAGCTACACCGTGGGCCATTACTACAATGCCGCCGAGAGGGACCTGCGGGCGATCAAGACAAGGAGCCCGGAGAACGTGATGGAGTCTTCACTGGGGATGGCTCTCACGATAAGTTGGCCTTGCCATTTGTATCTATTGCTTATTATGCATCACATGTTTGTTTTTTCCTCTAAGGCAGTTACCTTATCATCTTTTGGTTTTGCAGGGTGCCTTGGCTCTCCATCGGAGCATATCCTGATCTAGGGCTCGACTCGAGGATATGAGGGGCGAGAACTAGAAAACTTTGGCTGCCATTAAGACTGCCCAAAAGCAGGAACAGGATGCCAAGGATGCCTTGGCGACTGTGCAGGCCGAGCTGGACACATCTCGACCTAAGTTGCAGGAGGCCGAAGCTACCAAGGCTGCCCTAGCCGCCGCGAGGACTGAGCTCGAGGAGGCCAGGGCCGCTCGGGCTGCACTGGACGCCGCGAAGGCCGAGGCCAAGGCTGCCCTGGCGATGGAGAGGGCAGCCGCTAGCTCCTCCATGGAGGCTATGTTGTACCATTGCTGGGTCTTTAACCCAGATGGTGACTTCTCCTTTATGGGGGCGGATTCATGGGACAGCTTCCTGGAGAAGTTCAAAGCTCACCTTCAGCAAGAGGTGCCCTCCGAGACTGGGGAGACTTCCGCAGCCGCTGAGCAAGAGGGTGAGGTGGTGACCTCATCGGAGCAACCTGGCGGGGCCTAGGACTTTTTTTTCTTTTTACCATTCGAACATTTTTTTTTTTGTAACTTTGTATGATGTTTTTCTAACCTCGAGACAATTGTCTTTATCAATTTTTTGCTTTTAATTGATTTACCTCCTTTTGCCTTTATGCATTTTGGTAATATTCTTAGTTTTTTGTTGGTGCTGTGATTGACATTTTATGTTTTTCTAGGAAAAACATGCTAATCAATTTTGAACCAATTTCTAAGATAAGTCCTGGTTGTATCCTGGACATTAAATTAAAAACTTAGTTCGTGTTAATTTTTTATTAATATCTCGTGCTTTTTAAGAAAAACAACGATCAATCAATTTGAATTAACTTCTAAGTTTTAGGACCTGGTTATATCCAGGACGTTAATTTGAAAACTTAGTCCGCGTTAATTCTTGATTAATATCTTATGCTTTTTAAGAAAAACACTGATCAATCAATTTGAATTAACTTCTAAGTTTTAGGACCTGGTTATATCCAGGACGTTAATTTGAAAACTTAGTCTGCGTTAATTCTTGATTAATATCTTGTGCTTTTTAAGAAAAACACTGATCAATCAATTTGAATTAACTTCTAAGTTTTAGGACCTGGTTATATCCAGGACGTTAATTTTGAAAACTTAGTCTACGTTAATTCTTGATTAATATCTTGTGCTTTTTAAGAAAAGCACCGATCAATCAATTTGAATTAACTTATGAGTTTTAGGACAACTTGGTTATATCTAGGATACGACTTAGTTCGCGTTAATCCTTTATCAATATCTCGTGCTTTTTAAGAAAAACATCGATCAATCGATTTGAATCAATTTCTAAGTCTGTAGGGTGACCTGGTTATATCCAGGATACGACTTAGTTCGCATTAATCCTTTATCAATATCTCGTGCTTTTTAAGAAAACATCGATCAATCGATTTGAATCAACTTCTAAGTCTTTAGGGCGACCTGGTTGTATCCAGGCACCATATGCCCCCCAAGTAATTAGGAAAGGGTCTTTCGTGGTTACTTGAGATTACATTCGCAAATATACACAATAATGAAAAATTATTTAATTCTCATTGCTTAATAAACAAAAAATGGCCTTTCTGACTAAGCCTTACAAGGGTATTACTGATAATATTTCTTCAAATGGATGGCGTTCCAAGTTCGTGGGACTTCTTCTCCATTAAGTTGAGCTAACTTGTAGGTTCCTTCCTTTATGACCTCGATTACTTGGTATGGCCCTTCCCAGTTTGGTCCCAATACTCCATCTTTGGGGTCCTTACTGGCTAAAAAGACTCTCCTGAGGACCAGATCGCCAATGCTAAAGGCACGCTTTTGGACCTTTGCGTTGAAATAATGAGTGATTTTTTACTGGTAATGCGTGAGTTGGAGCTGTGAATCTTCTCGTCTTTCATCAATCAGGTCGAGGGACGCGCAAAGCAGTTCGTGATTGCGGTCCTGGTCGTACGCTTGGACTCTATGCGAAGATACCTTTATCTCGACAAGAAGGACTGCCTCACTCCCGAAAGCTAGGGAGAAAGGAGTATGACCCGTGGGAGTTCGATGCGAGTCCGGTATGCCCACAGTACCTGGGGGAGCTGTTCTAGCCAGACTCCCTTGGCTTCGTCCAGTCTCTTCTTAAGGCTCGCCTTTAGTGTCTTATTGACGGCCTCGACCTGTCCATTCGCCTGGAGATAGGCCACGGAGGAGAAGCTTTTTACAATGCCATATTTCTCACAGAATTCGGTGAAGAGGTCGTTGTCAAACTGCGTTCCATTGTCTGATACGATCTTTCTTGGCAGCCCGAATCGACAGATAATGCTTTTTACCACGAATTCGAGGACTCTCTTGGAAGTGATTGTTGCCAAGGGTTCTGCCTCAGCCCACTTGGTGAAGTAGCCGATAGCCACCACCGCGTAACGGACCCCTCCCTCTCCTTTAGGGACCAGTAGGGAGGACGCCAACCAAGTCGATTCCACAGACCGCGAATGGCCACGGGGACGAGATCATCTTCAGCTAAGCCGGGGGAGCTCGGGCAACTGTTGCGAATCGCTGGCACTTGTCACATTTCTTGACATAAGAGATCGAGTCCTTTGACAGAGTGGGCCAGTAATATCCTTGCCTTAAGACCTTCAGGGCCAAGCTTTGCCCCCCAGTGTGATCTCCGCAAAAACCCTCGTGCACTTCTTGCAAAATGGTCTTTGCTTCACCTGGCAGAACACATCGCAGTAGAGGCAAGGAGTACCCACGCCGGTATAATAGACCATCTACCACCGTATATCTTGGAGCTTGGTAAAGTACCCGCCTTGCGTCATTACGCTCTTCCGGTAACTTTCCTTCGGTGAGATATTCGAGGATGGGGGTCATCCAGGTTGGTCTAGCGTCGATCATCTCGACCTCCGCCTCGACTTCTATGCTTGGTTTTTCCAAGAACTCTACCGGTACTAACCCCAAAGTCCCCGTCTCCCCGGAGGTAGCGAGCTCGGTGAGGGCGTCTGCGTTGGTATTCTGCTCCCGAGGTATCTGCTCGACTAAGCCCCGTTCGAATGCGAACAGCTCGACTTTTACCTTGGCCAGGTAAGCAGCCATCTTGGTTCCCCGTGCTTGATATTCACCTAGCACCTGATTTACCACGAGCTGAGAATCACTAAAGCACTGAATGGAGGTGGCCTTCAGCTCCTGGGCCACCCTTAGCCCGGCCAGTAGAGCTTCATATTCGGCCTCATTGTTGGAAGCCTTGAATCTGAATCTCAACGCTGAGTGGAATCTATGTCCTTCTGGGGATATCAAAATGATTCTAGCCCCGGAGCCGTTCTCATTAGATGAGCCATCTACGAAGATCTTCCATGACGCCTGGGCCGAGGTGACCTGGGGTGAATCTTCCACAGGATCTTCCCGGAATCTTGTGCATTCTGCCACAAAATCTGCCAGGGCCTGGCTTTTTATTGTAGTTCACGGATTGTATAAAATCTTGAACTGGCTGAGCTCAATAGCCCACTTCAACAGACGTCTCGATGCTTCAGGTTTTTGCAAAACCTGCCTTAAAGGTTAATCGGTTATGACATGTATTGAATGGGATTGGAAATACGGCCTGAGCTTTCGGGAGGCCGTGATGAGACAGAACACCATCTTCTCCATCAACGGGTATCGGGACTCAGCCCCGAGAAGTCTCTTGCTGATGTAATAGACTGGTTTTTTAACCTGGTCTTCTTGTCGGACCAATACGGCACTAGCTGCGTCTTCTGTGACAGCTAGGTAAAGGAAAAGAGGCTCTCCTGCCGTTGGTTTGGACAATACGGGCGGCTCGGCTAGATGTGCTTTCAGGTTGAGAAAGGCACGTTCGCATTCCTCTGTCCATTCGAACTTCTTATTCCCCCGGAGTAGGTTATAGAATGGCAGGCACTTGTCGGTGGATTTAGAAATAAACTGATTAAGGGCTGCCACCCTTCCTGTCAGGCCTTGAACGTCCTTTCGCGACCGAGGTGAGGGCAGCTCGAGCAACGACCTGATCTTATCGGGGTTCACCTCGATTCCTCTAGTGTTGACAATGAACCCTAGGAATTTTCCAGATACGACCCCGAAAGTGCACTTCTGCGGGTTAAGCCTCATTCCGTACTCTCTTAGTATCTTGAAGCATTCCTCCAGGTCGGAAACATGGTTGTCGGCAGTTTCTGACTTGACCAGCATGTCATCAATGTACACTTCCATGTTCTTCCCGATCTGGTTGGCAAACATCCTGTTCACCAATCTCTGGTATGTAGCACCGGCGTTCTTCAGTCCGAACGGCATGACCTTGTAACAATAGACGTTAGTTGGGGTCATGAAGCTAGTGTGCTCCTAGTCCGCTGGATTCATGGCGATCTGATTATGGCCCGAATACGCATCCGTAAAGGACATGAGCTCGTGCCCCGCCGTGGCGTCTACCAATTGGTCGATCCTTGGCAAGGGAAAACAGTCTTTAGGGCAAGCTTTGTTTAGATCGGAGAAGTCAATGCAGGTCTGCCATTTCCCGTTGGGCTTCGGGACCAACACAGGATTGGCAACCCAGACCAGGAACTTAGCTTCGCGGATAAAGCCGTACTTTTTTAGCCGGGCTACTTCTTCTTCTAGGGCTTCAGCTCGAGTTGTTCCTAGGGGCCTCTGTTTTTGGAACTTCGCAGGCATGCTCTTATCCAAATGGAGGGTGTGCATGATGACGCTTGGACTAATTCCCACCATGTCCTCATGTGACCATGTGAACACATCCAGGTATTCCTGCAGAAACTTGATCAGCTCCGCCTTCCTCTTGCCAGAGAGGTTTTTCCCGAGCTTAACCATCCGCGAGGGATTCTGTGGATCGATTTTTACCTCCTCGAGCTCTTTGATAGCTTGGAGATCGAACTTATCCTCACCTACTCTGGGGTCAATATCATCACTCAGGATGATATTTTCCCCTTCGGTGCTCTGAGGTTTTTCAATCTTAGGATTAGGCAAAGGTTCTTGAGTTTCCTCTTCTCCACCTTGGATGGTCATCGTTAACTGCCCGGGTTATAATTTTCCCTTCATGGAAATGCTGTAGCATTCCCTGGCAGCAAGTTGATCACCACGGATCGTGCATATCCCCGTGGAAGAGGGGAATTTCAGCGCGAGGTGGCGGTGGAGGTAACGGCTTCAAAAGCTATAACTGTAGGTCGACCTAAAATGGCATTGTACGCGGCGGGACAGTCGATGACCACGAACTCGAGGTGTTTTGAGACTATCCTAGGTCCCTCTCCTAAGGTGATCACCAGCTCGATCGTCCCTATTGCCGCCGATCCTTCTCCAGAGAAACCGTAAAGCATCATGGAGGTTGCTTTCAGCTCGGCAACAGACAAACCCATCTTCTGCAGCGTGGACCGGAATAGAAGGTTTACCGAGCTTCCATTATCGACCAGCACTCTCCTAACCTTCCGATTAGCGAGCTGCATTGCTACGACCAGAGGGTCGTTATGAGGGAACTGAACGTGGCTGGCTTCTTCTTCAGTAAAAATGATTGGTTGCCTCTCCAATCGTTGCTGCTTTGGAAGATGCTGCTCGGGGACGAACTCCACTCCATTATGAGCCTTAAGTTCGTTGACGTACCTCTTTTGGACACCTTGGCCCGTGCCAGCCAAATGAGGACCTCCAGAGATCGTGGAGATCTCTCCTCCTATCACGGGAGGAGGGATGTCTTGATCTACCCGAGACCCACGCTGACTGACCGGGACTTCCGGAGCTGGTCGGCTTGCGGGAACCCTATTCCGCGCATACTGAGCCAAGGGGCCAGCTCGGATGAGAGTCTCGATCTCATCCTTCAGGTGTCTACAGTCATCGGTATTGTGGCCAACGTCGTTGTGGAACTGGCAAAACTTGGAAGGGTCTCGCTTTCCCTTCTGGTGCTTTAACAGCTCCGGCTTCTTCCAGGGGAGGTGAGCAGAGTTTGCTAGGAAGATGTTCTCCCTAGAGTGGGTGAGCTACGTATAAGTCGCGTAGACCGGCTTAAGTTTTTCTACGGACTTATTCTTCTTTGGGCCGTGTTAGTTGCCCTCACTGCTCCCCTTTCTCTTGCCTCCACCAAACTGGTTATTCTGTGTAACAGTCTAGGTCGCTGTCATGACCTCTGTTCCCACTCCAGCGGGCTGCTCGGGGACCTGGCTGGTTCCTGCAGCTGAGGCTTGCACCTCCTCCAGGTTGATCCACCCCTGGGCCCTATTTAGGAATTCGTTTACGGAGCTGACTCCTTTCCTTTGTATCTCATTCCAGAGTCCCCCTCCGACAAGGATTCCAGTCCTCAAAGCCATGAGCTTAGAGTTGTCATCTGCGTCTCTGGCCCGAGCAGCGATGTTCGCGAATCTACTCAGGTAAGCCTTCAGAGGCTCGTTGGGTTGTTGCCTTACATTGGCCAGGGTGTCGGCCTCGATGCGGGCAGCCTGGGAAGCTTGGAATTCTGTCTTGAAGTCCGTAGAGAAAGTTTTCCACGAGATGATTGACTATTTCTTACTTTGTTTAAACCACTGCCTGGCCGGCCCAGTCAAGGTGGAGGGAAATATTAAACACCTTAGATCGGGGCCAATGTTGTGAGCCATCATCAGGGTATTGAACATACCCAGGTAATCTGACGGATCTCCGTCTCCGTTGAATTTGGACAAGTGCGGCATACGGAAACTGGGCGGATATGTCGTTGCTGCTATGCTGGGGGCGAAGAGCTCAAGTTTGTCCCCTGAATCATATTCGTCTTTTTCTTTCTCTGACAGGAGCTTCCTCATTAGCTCCTCCATCTGAGCCAGGCGCTCAAGGGGTTTGTCCTGATTTCCTTGGTTGTTCCGGGGCTATTCAACAGCTCCGGATCCATTGTACACGTTTGGCGGGTTATTGTCCCTCCTATCTTGAGATAGGTTATATGGGACATTCCCGCTGTCGCGTACCTTGAACAAGTCTTCCCTTGGGCGAGCACGGCTACCGTTTCTCGCCGAGTCTCTTCTTTGGGAGTTTAGACGATCTCGGAGGTCGTCCCTTGGGGTGGCTTGAGGACTCTGCGCCGAGCTCAAGCGTTTGCGCAGGTCTCCGCTAGAAAGGTCACTGCGGCGACTTCCGGTCCAATAGCTCCCGTTTGAGAAGCTCGGAGCCCGCCTCTGGGGATGAGGATTTGAGACTTCTCTGGGTTCCCTACTACGATGGGAAGGCCATGCGGAAGGTGGATTTCTCCTACTATTGCTCCCATAAGCTGGAATATCTCGGACTAGCTGAGGAGGAGACGGATACCTTATCGGTGAAGGAGGATGCCTGACCCGGGATGCAATCCTGGTCCTGTCAGGGCGGGTTAGGTTAGGTAGGGGTTGTTCTGCTCTTCCCTCCACCGGGTCCTGTGCTCGGCGATCTGAGCGAGGCGCCGGACGATTGGCCGGGCGGGCTGTCGCTGTGAGCCCTCCCCAGATCTCCTTCAAGAATTCCCTCGAGCCCTCCTGGGCACACTCGAGGGTGGAAGTCAGCTGGGAGTTGAGGTCCGGACTGATCGGCTATACTGTTGCTCGGCCCTAGGTGGTTCCTCAAAAGTGGTCTCCCGGTGGTGCGATGAGGGAGTAGAGTTTGATGTCAGGGGTCTGATCGACCGGCTAGGCCTCGACTGATTACCCCGGCGGGACTTATGAGTCTCGCCTTGCCTCTTTCCAACGTTAGCGTCGGTTGTAAGAGGGGGTAGTCAGGCCAACACCTCCCGAATCTGTTGGTTAGCTTTCGCCAGCTGACTCCTCAGCTGTGCATTTTCCATCTCCACCGCCGTGTAGAAATTCGGTTCGGATTAGGTGGCTGGGGAGCCGAACTTCCAGTGTCATCTTGGCCTATTAGCTGCTTGCCCGGCCGCTGTTGAACCTCAGGGTTCTGATCATTGGAGATGGCGGCATGATGGGCCTCCTGCCCATCATGTTGGTCCGCCTCATTACCATGTCTTGAGCGAGTGACCACCATGGTTGGGTATTTGCGATAGCACCAATCTAACAAGCTCTCAATGAAAGCACCAAACTGTTGACGCGGTTCTTCGCCAACAGGTAATTAAGAGAATAAGAGAATGGGATTAGTGCTAAGTAATGAACCGTAACAGATGAATGATCTTGAAGTAAAATGATGATACAAATACTTTTTTAGGTGGTTCAAAGGTTAAAATCCTTCTACTCCACCAGCCAATATTATTGCTCGTTTTCTGGTATTCTTTACAAGGTATTTCTTTGCACAATAGAATCCAACCCTTTGCAACTCCCAGGGTCACCATATTTATAGGAGAGGGCACCTGGGGGTTGGCAAGGGGGGCCATCCCGTGACCTTCTTACCCATCATGTCACTTCTATGACATTCATGATTAATTCCTAAAACCTGACAAATGAAGTGTGGTCTAATCAATAGGTAAGAGGAATAATGGGCCGCACGACCCAACCCAGTCGTGGGTGCCTGAACACGCATGTTTAGGCTGCGTGTCCGAGAATTCAGGGATATATCAGACACGTGATGTCTGATATATGCACATTTATATTGCGTGGTTGACTTTATAAGGGGTCACAGCTGCCAATTCAAGCTTGTACCTCAAACTGGAGGTCTTCTTAGCCCGCGGTGTCCATACTTCTGACCTAATCCCTTAGTAAACTTAGTAAGCCTTTGGTTAACTCGAGCTAAAGAGGTGGGACCTGGTAACAGCAACTCCGGGTACGTGTCACCCACGTGGCTGATAAATAATTATGCCATACCTCATCTCGCTAATAGCCCGTGGAGAATTAGGGCGTACAGTATAGAATAGACAAATCTAGACATGTTTGGTGTCTAAAGCTATTGTTTTGTAATATTTTGATTAATGAAGGAATCAATTTAAAACATAAAGGAGAATTTTAGAAACAAATAGGTTTCTAGAATTAATATTCAAATATTTATCTTGAATATTAAACTATAAAATAGTGAGGGTGTTAACTATGGTCAAAATCACTATTTTAAAAGGGTAACTATTTTTCAAACTATGGCTAGCAAAAAAGTTTGAATAAAATAATGAGAGTGTTTAAGGATGCATGCATGGGAAAAGGAATGGAATCATTTCTACATCTCAAGGGATGGGACTTAGACTCCATCAAGAGACTCACGATTGATGGTAACCTATCTTAATACTAGTAACCAAACTAGTATTAGGTTCAGTAGGTAATAACAAGTCAATCAAGTGAATAGTAGTAGTACTCAAATTTTTTCCCATCTGAGATATGAGTACTAGTGTGTTACCAAAATGAGGGTTAAAAATGAAAGGTTTTTTAATAGAACTCATTCTTGAAAAGACAAGTATTTTAGGGTAACAAAATACTGTAAGAGTTCTACCTATATAGACCTAGGGGTGATGCCACCCCTCATGAGCATTGAGAGTCATTCTCAAAAAAAGTCTATGAATGGAATGTGCACATGGCCATTAACGGTGCAAAAGTGAGACATTGAGGTCTCAAGTGAACATAGCAAAAGTGTGTGTATTATCACCGATTTGTTATCAAGGGATAGTGGTTCAATGCTTCGGCAACCAAAATTTCAACAATCTTTGTGATAATTACACTAAGGTCAAATTCAAGTCGAAAGACATATTACTTTATGCACCAATGCAAAGGTTTCTATAGAGTGATTATTTAATCAAGTGGGGGAATATTATATTTTAATATAATGTTTGATTGATTAAATAAGTGTTACAAAAGTGATTATTTAATCTAGTGGGGGAATGTTATATTATTTCATATAATATAATGTTTGATTAAATAATGTGACAAAATGTGATTTGTCACACAATTGTGATTTGTCACACCTTGTAACATATTATTGAGAGTCACAAAATTGGACACATGTGTGTGCCCAAATGTGACATATTTTGGAATAACAAAATCAGTTACAAATTTTCAACTCCCAAATATTACCCAATAATGTGTATATTGTATGTTACACATTTGAGATTGAATTTCTTAAAGCCATATGTGAAATGGTTGTTAGAGATATGATTTTAACCCCCAATAATGTGTTTTGGATGTTACAAAATCATTTGGGAGTGATTTGGAACCATTTGGAAAAACAGCACAATTTTATGTGCTGAAATTGGCTAGCGGCCGCGACCAGGGGTGTTGGTGGCCACAACCACAGTGGTTGACTGACCAAAAATTCAATTTTTTCCAACTTTTTGAACGGCTCCAAAAACACAAATAACTCCCAAATCTCACTTTTGATTCTATAAACTTCCAATTAATTATTGGTAACAGCCATGACAGTCAGATTCCCGTGATTCGTAAGGGGAAAGACCGGGTAAGCTGTGCAATCCCACACCGCCTGGGGAAGGTCAAGTGTGATGATTCTAAGACTGTGTAGGTATGGGACTACACAGTTGAAGAGGGCTTAAATGGATTGATGGGTACTACCTATATCATGAAGGTGCATCTTCTTTTCGGTAGCCCATCACTTGAGAACTCCAAAGTTAAGCGTGCTTGACCTGGGGTAATCTAGGGATGGGTGACCTCCTGGGAAGTTTTCCTAGGAAGCGTGTGAGTGAGGACAAAGCACGCTGGAAAGACTCGTGTTGGTTTGTAGGGCCAGTCGTCATTCTAGGAAGCAGCCATAGTGACGTGGGGCGTCACACTAATGCTCACTTGTAAGACACCATTTTCCATCCATAAAGCACTTGGCTGGAAAATACACCATAGAGGCTTGATAATTCCAGACAGCTATTTCCTAGAGAGATCCCTTAGTGCTTAGAGAATAGGGGAAATAAGCTTTTGGACAAAGATTTTGAACCTTGTTCAAGTTGGTGATCTCCACTATTCTACACTATGGTTGTGTGAGAGTTTGTGTTTTTCATTGATTTTTCATTCTTTTGTTCTTATTAACTTGTATTATCATTGTTTTGAGTTTGTAGTAGGGCTATTACAACCTTTGGGTATCCCTGAGTGGAAATGGGAGGATATTACTATGGACTTCATAGTGGGGCTACCCAGAACAGTGACTCAGCATGACTCAGTATGGGTGATTTTGGACTGGTATACCAAATCAACCCATTTCTTGCCAGTGAGGACAAACTTTATAGTAGATCGGTATGCTGATCTTTATGTGAAAGAGATAGTGCGCCTTCATGGGACTCGCAGGTCCATTGTGTCAGATCGGGACCCTATTTTTACTTCCATGTTTCAGGGGAGTCTGTAGAAGGCTATGTGTACACAATTGAAGTTTAGTACTGCCTATCATCCTCAGATAGATTGTCAATATGAGAGGACGATACATATGTTAGAGGAGATGGTGCGAGCATGTGTGTTGGACTTTGAAGGGTCCTGGATTAAATATTTACCATTGATTGAGTTTTCCTACAGCAATAACTACTTGTCGACTATTGGAGAGGCTCCTTATGAGATGTTGGTAGGAAATTCATATCACCCATTCATTGGGATGAAATGGGTGAGAGGAATTATCTTGGTTCTGGAGCAGTTTAGTGAACCAATGAAGCTATTGGGAAGATTTGAGCTCGGATGCTCGCTTCCCAAAGTAGACAAAAGGGCTACGCTGATCCCAAGCATAGAGATATAGAGTTCTAGGGTGGGGACTATATTTTCCTCCGTGTTTCACCATTGAGAGGGCTGAAACAGTTTGGGAAGAAGGGAAAACAGAGCCCTAGGTTCGTGGGACCTTTTGAGATCCTAGAAAGGATTTGTTAGGTGGCCTACAAGTTGGCTTTACCCCCATCACTGTCAGGGGTTCATAATGTATTCCATATTTCAATGCTTCATAAATATGTGTCAAATGTAACACACGTATTGAGTTATGAGGATCTAGAGCTACATTCAAATTTGTCCTATGAGGAGCGAACAGTTCAAACTCCTGGATAGAAAGGGTAAGGTATTGAGGAACAAAACCAAACCTTTGGTTAAGGTATTGTGGGGGCAAACAAAGGTTAAGGAAGCAACCTGGGAATTAGAGTCAGACATGCGAGACCAGTATCCCAAGTTGTTCAGGTAAATTTTTTATGGCGAAATTTCTATAAGGAGGGGATAGTTGTAACATCCCAAAATTCCTAATAAGGCTTAGTGCCTTCATTAGGGGCACGGAAGGGAAATATTGGGATATAATGTGAATTAATTGGATATTGATGTGATTATGTGAATTTCATGTGTTATATTGTTATATAGTTGATTATGCATGTTTAGGTGTATTAAATGTGCGATACAGACCAACTTTTATTTAAAGGGGCATATTCATAATTTTGACCCGTTGAGGATCTAATTGTAATTATATGATATTATGTGATTAGGACCACATTATTATGTGGATATATTTGAGATATTCGACAGGAGTCGATCCTTTCAAACAAGATAGCAGTTTAGTCACAGCGAGGAATTTATACCCAGTTCAGGGTGAGCCAAGGGGTATTTCGGTAATTTGGTGAGTTATCGGAACTCACAAGAGTATGATTCATATTTTTGGGAGAGTTAGTAATAACCCTGGTTTAGCGGAATTAACTGGGAATTTCAATTATTATGTGAGACGGGAGTGTAATTGACATTTTCTCCCTCAAGGGGCGTTGAGAGGAGAGAGTTGCCTTGAGGGAACTTTTGTCTTTTTGGACCCTTAGGCTATTTTTCTAGGTGAGTTTATCAACTCAATGGATAAGAAATAATAGAGTAAAACAGAGCACGCTCTCTCTCTCTCTCTCTCTCTCTAAGTGATTCATAATTTCTTAGAAAATACTTGTTCCTTGAGGTTTGAGGCAAGCTTTTGTAGAAATTGAAAGCTTACAAGCTTAAGGAAACTTAGATGGGTCCAACTCAATCAGAGGTAACTCTGTTATTTGAGTTTTGGTTTTGGTGTTGTATAGAGTTTTAAAATTTGTTGAATTTTGGATGTTCACTTGAGTTTAAGAGTTGTTTACTATGGATCTAAACTGTTGGGACCATTATTATGGTCGAAACAGGTGAAAACCATGTTTTATGAGGGTTTTTGGAGGATTGGTGATTCTTAAAATCACTGATTTTCTGAGTTCTCTACGTCGCTCCGCGACCCTGTTCTTGGGTGTCGTGGCCCTTGCAAACTCAAAGGGACAAGCAGGTGCCTCGAACTGCCTTGGCATCGTAGCTCTAATAAGGGAAATGAGAAAAAAACAATGGATTTTGGGAGCTGGGAACCCATACCTAAGGGCTCGAGAATGATTCTACTACCCAGGTTAGTAGAATGCATGGTCCCGGAGGCTAGGACTTGTTTTGGAAGCCTTTATTAGGTAGTTTCCTTATAGTTATTTGTTGTTATGGCTGTGGCTAGGGTGAACCGTTAGGTTCAGGAGGAAAGGATCGTACTCGAGGGATTGTCAAACACTATTTACTCAGGACCTAAGGTAAGAATACTACACTCAGTCTGTGTTGTGGGCTTGGTCTGGAAATAGTACAAGATTATTACTATGCTGAGAATATTTTATTAAACATGTTAAATGCGCTGTGCTTACGTGTGTTATGTAATAAGTGCTTGTTTGTGTATCTGATTGGGATGCTCAACTTATAAGTTGAGGATTCATCTGTGTTATTTGATGAAGACCTTGGCTTAATAGTCAAGGACATATCTGTTTTTAAGGACTCGACTTATCAATCAGAGGTTCAGGACTCGACTTATCAGTCGAAGGTTAAATACTCGACCTATTAGTCGATGGTTAAGGACTCAACTTATGAGTCGAAGGTTAAAAGACTCGACTTATCAGTGGAAGGTTAAAAGTCTCGACTTATCTATCGAACGTTAAAAGACTTGACTTATCAGTCAAAGAATAAAAGACTCGACTTATCAATCAAAGGTTAGAAGACTCGACTTATTAGTTGAGAGCAGTGATAGCGTGCCAGGTGCTGGCCGATGTGGTTGAATTAACCATAAAGTGAGATTTACTTTTGAGCAGCTCTATGGTCGTCTGAAATGTTAAGCATCAAACCTACTTGGCCAGCTCTACGGTTGGTAATATGAAAAATTAGGCTGTAGGCCCTAGTGTGACTCTATAGTCATTTATCTGGATTGATTGCATGCAAGAGTAGGGTTATTACTGCTAGGCATGCTAATTATGAATTTGTGACCTGATAATGCACTGCTTATAAGCATGATTATGTTCTCTTACTGAGCCTCGGCTCACTGGTGCTAAATGGTGCAGGTAAAGAAAAGGAAAAATTGGACCAGCCATGAGTTGGAGAGCTTCAATGGCAGAGTGTACATATGCGGCCTGCTCTTCCGCCACGACCGAGGTTATTTGTTGGGACTAGGGTTGGACCCTAATTTTTCCACCTAGGTTGGCTTTTGTATACATTTTTGGGTTTGTAATCATTTTAAACTATGTTGGGATTCCCTGTATTGCAGTCAAACTCTTTTAATAAAATTGTTGACTTTTGACAAAAAAATTTAGTACCTAAACCTGTGGTTAGTTTTAATTACACAATTTAAGTCTGAATAACTCGTTTATCAATTTAAGCACTATTTAAATTACACGGTGTAATGGTCCTAGATTAGGAGGGTGTTACAATACACAAAACCATTTGAACTATATTCTAAAATCCCAACAAATAAGGAAGTCAAAACACTATAACCATTTTCAAAACCAAAAGTTCAACAACACAAAAAAAAAAAAAAAAAAAAAAACTACCATGTTTCTAGTACCAAAACCAAAAGTTGTAAATCCTTACTTTGACTTTCTTGATGGTGACCAAACCCTAAGCCTGTGTCCCTCTAGATTATGTCTCCAAAACCCAAACCTTGATCATCAAAACATATACTAATCTAAATAAGAAAACGAAGGAAGAAAATAGAATCTAAACTACAAATTAAGCCTTATGACCTTAGACCTTAACATTTTGTTGTTCATCTTTTCCTCTAGCACCAAAGCTTTGCCTTTTCCTTTTTTCTTTTCTTTTGATTTCGGTTTCAAGTGGCTAAATGATAAGACAACACTTCTAATCCTATTTATAGACTAGGTGGCCGAAACCCGAGTCAAAATCCTAGGTGTGAAAGTTCAAATTCTTATCCCACAAAATAAGCTTACATCCCACCATTCCTCCCTTTGTCCAACTTACACCTCATCTAAACCCTTATCCAAATGTGAACAAGAACTAAAATGGAAAGTCCTTGTCATCTTATCTCAAAAAGATGACAACAAATATTTTATTTTCTATTTTTTTTCGTTTCTTAATAAAAAGGAAAATGCTCAAGATCCACATTAGGTCTAGGTTGACATTTTCTTATCTTATTTCCATCTTTATTTTCTTAATTCAAATTAAATAAATAAAAAAAATCTCTCTCACACACACCTCTACACAAATCGGCACACGCACAAAAAATAATAAAAAAAAATGCATCTTATTCTAATCACATAATTTGTCACACCTAATAAAATGTAACACTAAAAACTATGCAAACATTACACAATTATTCCAAATAATCAATTAAATCCTAATTCACACAAAATAAAAAATTCAATTATTTTCTAAAAATGAAACAATTAAACTAAAACATAACAATTAATTAAATAAATAAAATTGGATCACTACACTTGTCAACAAGTTAAGGCCGAGCATCAGAGACAAGTTGGGTTGTTACAACCTATTAGTATCCCAGAATGGAAATGGGAAGACTGTAATGACCCAACTATTCTAAGACCTTGGACCATTAGAACTACTAAACATAGCTATTACTTTGAAGAACATATACATAAGAAATAATAATAACTTTATTAAAACTTCAACATAATATTGTGGAAATTACAAAGTAAAATAGAATTTTGGTATGGGTACCCATTGTTTAAAACATAAAACATAATTTTAAACTAAAGAAGATTGTTTACAATACTAAATGCGGAAAAATACATAGAAATATAATTTTTAAAAAAACCTAAAAATAACGTCATCCTCGATCGACTCGCAGCCTATTCATTCCATTCATCCTCAATACACAAGTCAAGCCACCAAGAATCCTCCCGCCTCTGTATCTGGTTTCCTGCATCACACTAAAAGAAAAAGGAGTGAGCCTAATGCCCAGCAAGGAAAATATACTAACACATATAACATAAAACATAAACATACGACTATAACAAAAACATATACTATAAAACATATATCACAATTCTAACCCATGTACATGGTAAACATTGGGGTTTACTAGCTAAGCAACTATAAGCCTCAAAATACATTGAGGTTTGCTAGCTAAGCAACTATAAGCCCCAAGAAACATAAAAGTATTGGGGTTTGCTATTTAAGCAACTATAAGCCCCAAAAACATATATATCATAACATAACATATTATAGCATAATTATAAAATTTAAGCATATAAAAACTATCCTATTTTCCATACCAAAACCGGGAGATTTAAGAACAAATGCGAGACTTGGAACACTCTTAAAACCAACAATAAGAATGGTGAGTATTTCTAAAGAGTAAAGAATAAATGTGGAAACTAAACCTTCAAGAAGAAACTTACCAAGAAAGATCTCTGAGTTTCAAGAACCTAATCAAGAACCAATAACAAAAGTTAGGATCTGAATAAAAAAAACTAAGAAAACTAAAGAATTTTAAAGAACTGGACTTAAAGAATAGGAATACCTTAGTTGACCTTATGGATTGGTCTAACTTCAATACCGAAATACACTAAACCTCACTTCCCAAGTATTTTATAAAGCTTAAGAATGACAAAACTTTTTCCCAACCCAAGTGTTTATCACTCTATGGTAATACTAGCACCTTGGAGGCTTTGATCACAGCTTGAAGAATGAGAGGAATGGTTGGGTACTAGGTCCTATTTATAGAGGTAAGGAGTGAAACTAACCCCTTTTTTATTTGAATAAAAATAATGAATATTAATTGAAAATATTTGAATTTTTCGTCAATCAGAGGCTTAAGACTCGGTCAAAACATTCAGAGGCAGGGCTAAGTAGTTAAGGCTTATTTTTAAATTTAAAAACAAAAGTTTCAAAAATTATCTCACTAAGGGCGATATATTGCCTCTATATGGCGATATATCGGCTCTGCGTTAGTCCCGAGCCTCCGTTCGTACGTTCGTGCAATGCCAACGTGTTTTCTGTATCCTCCGTTAGGCGATATATCGGCTCCCATGCTGCGATATATTGGCATACTTGAATATTTTAAACACGTAATTGCACTTTTTCAGCATAATTTGAATGTGATAACTACTTTGACTGAGTCATAATACAACCCTAATAGTTTCTGGTAGGTACTAAAACTTCTATTTCTTTATTTTATCATTAAAATACTTAATTCCTTAATAATCACGCTTATGACAAGTGTCATATTCTTATTGGCTCTATCTAAACTTTAGGTTATAATAAATATCATATTTAGGACTAGCAATTTTAATCAAACCTTATGTTATAATTAATATTCTTAAACTATAGGTTAAACTTATAAAATCCATAATTGTTGCTATGAGTTTCCAACTAAGTCCCGGTTTGAACAAAAATCCATGTAATCTAAAATACTATAACCACTACTAACTATCTAGCTAACTAAGTAAACATTCTCGGACTCTACAAAGACATAGCTATGGACTTTGTGGTGGGATTTCCAAGGACCACAAAGCAACACGACTCAACTTGGCTGATTATTGATTGACTCACGAAGTTTGCACATTTTCTTCCAATTAAGACAACCTATACTGCGGATCAATATGCAAAATTGTATGTAAACAAAATTATGCGACTTCACGGAGTACCAAATTCCATCATATCAAATAGAGGTTCAATTTTTACCTCAAATTTCTGGAAGAGTTTACAAAGAGCCATGGGTACCAGACAGAAATTTATTACCACATTTCATCCTCAAACTAATGGACAATCTGAGAGGATAATTTAGATCCTAGAAGACATGCTAACATCATGCGTGCTTAACTTTTCAGAGACTTGGAGTTGCTGTCTACCACTAATGGAGTTTTCTTATAACAATAGTTACCAGTCAACTATTGGGATGGCATCCTACGAGATGCTTTATGGACAGAAGTGCAGGACACCTCTTCATTGCGACAAGGTTGGTGAAAAGCAGATACTAGGTCTTGAAGTAGTTAGGGAAGCTAGTGAGGTAGTAGAAAAAATCAGGAAAATGATGCTAAATGCCTAGAGTAGACAGAAGAGTTATGCTTATCTGAAACACCGAGAAGTTGAATTCGTAGTAGGTGACCTTGTGTTTCTAAGGGTATTGCCTATGAAATTTGTGATGCGTTTCGAGAAAAAGGGTAAGCTAAGCCCAAGATATATATGTCAATTTGAGATACTGGACAAGGTTGGGCAGGTTTCCTATCACTTAGCTTTACAACCAGCCCTGACAGATATGCACACGCTTTTCACATTTCTATGCTGCGAAAGTACGTGTCAGACCCATCCTAAATGTTGAGTTACGAGCCGTTAGAGTTGAGACATGAGCTAAGCTATGACGAGCAACTGGTGCGAATAATAGAAATGGGAATCAAGGATCTGAGATTCAAGAAGATTCCATTAGTAAAGGTCATGTGGAAGAAATGTTCGGCAAGGGAAACAACATCGGAGTTGGAGGATGACATGAGAAAACAGTATCCCGAGCTTTTTACTGAGTCAAATTTCGCGGACGAAATTCCTTTTAAGGAGGGTAGATTGTAATATCCGGACACACATTTTAATTATTTATTGTTTATTTTAATTTATTTAATTGTTGTTTAATTTACTTATTTTTAATTTAATTATTTTATTTTACTATTCTTTTATTATTGTCTTGTTTGCTTGTTTAATTAGTTCCTGTCTTATTTACTATAATAATTATTCTTCTATTTATTTATTTATGAAGTTATTTATTTACGTTATTTTATCTACTTATTTATGTTTTGAATCAAGTATATGATAAATGTGTTCACATGTCTGTGTGACTAAGTCTTGGGCGTCTGGTGTGTGTGAAAGAGAAGTATGGTGAGATCATGGTGATTTGCATGAATTAATGCTTGAAAGATTGGATGAAATTATGGTGAATTGGTGAGGATTTTCTTGTTCACACTACAAGCTAAATATTTTAATTATAAAAGGGAATTGTGAGCTGAATTTTCGAAAATGCAAAGCGATGAGGATGGCAATGCGAATGTTACGATTTGCTTCTTGATTGAGTGGAATCAAGAGCTTCCTGTGAAGAGCCATTTTCGAAAATCAAGCATCATTGATGCTCTTGATTGATTTGGTGATATAAAAGGAAGGATTTTCTCTTGATTCTAGCTTGGAAATTGCAGCATTCATGGGATTTGATGATGGAAAATCTATCATGTATATAGTGCGAGATTAAGGCTAGGTTCATAGAGGATTAAGAAGATTTAATAGTGATTGATTTTATGAAATCATGGATGGTGATATCATTTGAAGAACATGGCTAGAATGAGGACTAAGTTTATGCCAATGTGAATAGGATATGATTAAATTAATGGTGATTAGGAATCAATTAGTCTATGTGATGGAAGATTGGAATTAATCAACATTTATTGAGAGAATTTGATGAGAGTGTAGAAGGGTGGCCTTGGAGCCTATAAATAGAGAGAGCTTGGCTCTCATTTTTGCACAACACAAAGAAAGAGAGGGCATGAGGAATGAAAGAAAGAAAAAAAGAAAGAAAGATAGGAGGTGTGGGAAAGAAAGAGAGAACGAAAGAGAAGGTAGAGGTTTAGCTCGAGGGCTTGAGAGGTAAGATCTTGTTGGTTTGGTTTGAATTTAGTTATGAGTTTCTTCTTGGTGGTCATTGGGATGTGGTTTTGTGGTTTAGAGGTGTTCAAATTCCAAGGATTCAAAGAAGGGTAGGATTCGACTCTCGATCTCCAAAGGTATTGTTATTGTCATCGTTTTGAAGATTTTGCTCACTTAAGGTTGTTTAGGTTTAAGTTTGATTCTAAGTTTGGATTCTATGGATTTAATGGATTTTGTGCATGGCCCATGCAAAAAGGGTTTGGAAGTGTGGCTTAAATTTTGGGCATGATGTTGGTTCTTACAATAAAGATCTTATTTTATGTTTAGGGTTTGATCATTGAAGCGTAATCACTTTATTCTTTTTCAAAGACTCCACACACACGACAAGGTGAGGAGGTTAAACATGTTTGCTTGAATGCTAAAGTTTCTGGAATGCATGTTGTATGCTAATGTTTTAGGGCATGTACTTGGGAAGGTAAAATGTGGTCACAGGTAGCCGTAATGTTGACCATGGTGGTAGTAGAGAGGAACATAAGTGTTATGTCGTTGTATCTCTCTCCATTACATGCGTAGTGCGCGCATAGGTTTTATGTATGATGATTCTATGTCTTGTTAGGAGATGAGATTATGGTTTTCTATTTGAGGTTTGATTTTATGTTGATGTTTGGTTTGATTCTCCTTAGTGGGATTTAGCTCACCCCTTTTTCCCTCTCCACATGCAAGAATTGATCATGTAATGGCATGGCGAGTGCGAACCGTTCCAAGAAAGTGTATGCGCTTTGTGAGGGGACTGCATGGATGACAACGATCCTAAGAACACCATAGTTTATTATTAGTTTTATGAAATACATTTAATCTAGTTGGGACATATTTTACTTAATTTCATGTTTTGGCATTGTCTTTTATGAAACCCAGAACTGGATCATTTATAAAGATTGATTTCTTTAGCATTTGAAATGTTTGTTCAAAGAATATGTCCTAGTTAAAATTAGGGTGATATATAGATTAGATGTTTATTGAGAAATTTGTTGATTTCTATTTTTTGATAAAAATGTAGTTCTCTATGGCATCTAACCCCATCCTCTCTCTACTCTCCAAAGAGCTTCTCATAGGATAAAATTCATGGGAAGTCCAACATCGACATCGTGTCGATCGACGACAACTCTAAGTTTGTGATAGCTGAGGAATCCCCTGAAAATCTAGTTGAAAGAGCACCCAAGTCTGGCTATGACAACTATGAGCATTGACAAACGAAAAACAACAAGGCTAAGGCATACATGCTGGCTAGCATGTCAAACTCGCTGATAACGAACCTGGAAGACGTCTAGCCTTGCTCCTATTTTTCTGAGATTCACCAAAAACTACTTCTAGAACAAGTTGAAGTACAAGATTACTCAATTGCTGAACGAACTTCAGATGTATGAAGTGATTAATGGTGGTCTAAGCAAAGAAGGAGAGAAGAAGACTCCTACTACTGCAATTGTTACCGAGGGTGCCTAGGCCAAAGCTAACCTAGCTTCTGCTCCAAAGATCAAGAAAAGAAAGAGTGGATAGACCAACAACCCTAAACCTACCAAGGCTACAAAACCAGAAGGTGATGTGAAGTCTGCAAAGGGAAAGAAGAAATGCAAGAAAGAGAAAGGTGCATGTTTCCATTGTAAGGAGAAAGATCATTGGAAGAAGGACTGTCCAAAGCTGCTAGTAGCTAGAAACCAAGGTAATGATAGTTTTTCATTTTTCTTAGACACATGTGTTTTGGAAGATGATAAATTTGTTTGGATTGTTGATTCAGGATCCACTAACCATGTATGCATTTCTTTACAACTACTTAGCCAATGGGATGAGGTGAAAGATAGCGAGCTAAAGCTGAGAGTTGGGAACAGAGTGCTCGTCAAAGTCAAGGCCAAAGGACAAACTCGTCTAATCTTTGGAACTAAATTATTTTTTAGAAAATGTTTATTTTATTCCAAACTTTAGCCCTAATTTAATTTCGGTTTCTTTATTACATGAACAACAATTTGTTGTAACTCTTACAAGCTTTAATATATCTTATTCTTTCAATGTATGTGAATTGTTTGTTGCATGTATGGAAAACAGGCTTTATGTTCTGCGACCAAATGAACCCTACGCGCTAAAAAATGAATTATTGAAGTAGCAAAACCTAGGACCGAAAAATGACAAAAGATCGATAACGATAATATGACATATCTGTTGACCCAAGATTTGGCCAACTGACACGGAGTCAAAATGTGATTGATGTGAATGAATGTATAGAGAAGAACGTATGGCAAAAACAGTAAATCGCACAAGAATTTTTATAGTGGTTCGGACCCAGGATCTGGTAATGACCTACGTCCACTTAGACTGATATTGATTTTAGAATCAGAAGAGTGATCAAAGAACTAGGGTTCAATAAGTTTCACTAACCTCTGAAGAACAATACAAGTTTACTAGGAGAATTACTATAGTTTCGAATGATTCAAAAGCCAAAAGTCCCTCCCTTGACCTATCTCTTGCTATTTATAGGCTCAAGGGGGGTTACAAAAGATTGTTACAGATATTCTCCCATGAATAATCGGGTACTCAAGAGATTGAGCGAGATAAATTCGGGATTACAAAGATCTTCCCATAAATGTTGCCTTGTACACGGAACCATCGACCAGACTGGTCGCGGGTAAGACGGGCTTACCCTGCTTCTACTGTGTCTTCTGGTCGATACTCTAGCAGACGCTTCCAGGTGTCAGCCACGTGTCCAGGGATTATTTGCCACGTCATCAATGCTAATTTATTGGATAACAATATCTATGGCACTTACATCTTGGTCACATTAGCTTTGATACGATTCAAAGACTTACAAAGGACGGGCCTTTGAGGGAACTTGCCATTGGTGAATGACCTGTCTGCGAGTCTTGTCTAGAGAGAAAAATAATGAAGCGTCCATTCTCTACAAAGGCCAAATAACCGATCCAGCTAGTGCATTCAGATGTTTGTGGACCTCTAAATGTACAAGCGAGGGGTGGTTTTGAGTACTTCGTCACTTTCATTGACGATTACTCTAGATACTCACCTCTTTACCTAATGCATAGGAAATCAAAAACATATACAAAGTTTAAGGAATTCCTTGCAATGGCTCAAAAATAATTATGTAAAATGTTAAAGATCTTATGTTCTGATAGGGGTGGAAATATTTGGATATGCAGTTCAAAGATCAATTAAATGAACTAGGAATTCTATCTCAACTTACTGCCCCAGGCATCCCACGACAAAATGGTGTTGTGGAACATCAAAATCACACATTTTTGGAAATTGTTAGGTCTATGCTAAGTTACTAGACTTTTCCCACATCATTCACAGGACACGCGATAGAGACCGCAAACGACATCCTAAATTTTGTCTTTTCAAAATCAGTTCCTGAAACACCTCTAGAATGATGGAATGGTCGTAAACCTAGTTTGCGTCACTACAGAATCTAGGGGGTCCCGCCCATGTCCTGAGGAAAAATGTAGGAAAACTAGAACTGTAAATTGAAGTTTTCATGTTTGTTGGCTATCCTAAAGGTACTCGGGGTGGTCTGATAAGTTCAATTTTGATCATATATTTTTAATTTCCTTAGGCTTAGAAAGTGTTAGTTTTTAGTTATTTTAATGATTTTAATTTTGTTTTTGGTATTTTGTGATTTTTGGGTAAAAAATAATTTTAAGAGTAAATATACACATTAATTAATATAAAAATAAGTTGAGTTTGAATTAATATTTATATGGATTTACTTTAATATATTTTTTATTTTGAAATATTTAATTTTGATTTAATTTATTTGGTTTTATAGGAAATTGTGTATTTTTATGAAGAAAATAAAATATTGAAATCTGAGTTAGAGCTGGAGCTAAAACTTTATGAACGATTTTGACACTATTCCAGCCTTATTTTGAAAATTCATCAAGAAATAGTAGTTGTAGATATTTTTATTAGATTTCCAAAACATTTTGAATCATCTAATTTGAAGTTATATCGAGGGAGATATGGCCAAAATACGATTAGGTGCGTGAGAAAAATTAGTTTCTTGAAGAAGACGAAAAAAATAGATTTTAAATCTAATTTTGCAACCAAATAGCAGATATTCTTACTCGAAATTCAAAAATTGGAGATATCACAATAATATTAAAAACAAATTAATATCTATTAGTTTAAGTTTAAGTTTTAGATTTTAAATTTTAAATTTTAAAAATTAATATCTATTGCACATGATTTACACTGACTAGTTAATCTACGATATGATCAACTTACACAATCTGATGTGATGTCTTATCCAAGACTTGGACCAAGTAGATAAGACCGAATGTGTTTTATTACATCGGACTGCACCGATATTGATTATAGATAGATAAGTAAAGTATCGTTATTATCTAATTTAGTCATATCATAAAGTTGACCATAGGTCAATTCAATCCCAATTCTGAGTGATTAATATTCTACTAATTATATTATTCAAGTCCTTAGATTTGTTCGTTACCAGCTTACCCTACGAACTAGCCCATACTTACATATTGGAGACTTGGTAGTATAATTGAGTGGGAGTGTTTGTCATAGATATGAAATTTATAGCTTCTGTCTAAGAAGTGAAATGATGATTTCCTTATAGCTTAGTTCAAGCGTTAAATGGTAAAGATCTAATTTTTGTAATTAAGTTTACAGAATTATCATTTACAAGGAACTTAGTGGCATTTAAGGATAATATATAAATGAGGGGTAAAACAGTAATTAGCACCCGTCTCATTATTAGATCATCTATGGAGGTTTGAATGAAGGTAATGGTTGTAACATTGGATAAAGTAACGCCCTGAAATGCCTAACACAATAATATTCATGGACAAGCGTGTCGGGAGGGCACGTGGAGTAATTATGTGTTATTTAATTTAATAAGTATGTGACTATGTGAATTATATGAGTTATAAAATGACATGACTGTGTTATGCATGTTTGTGTGTATTAAATATGCTTAAAGGCCATCTTTTGTGTAATGCCCCAAATTTCCTAATAAGGTTTAAGACCTTGATTAGGAGGTCGGGAGGGCCATAATTGATTTATTATGATATTTAATGATTATATGCATGTTTATGTGGATTATATTATTATATGATGGTGAATGCATGCATATGGGTTCATATTTTAATTGCAAGGGCATTTTGGTAATTTGGTCGTTGGGGGCGTGATTGTGTATTTTCATGCATATGGGTGAATTATAAATATTACCACATTATATGTGGATTGGCTCGAGCCATTCGGCATGAGACGATCATGAAATGCAAGTGTTCGGTCTAGTCATAACGGGTTTAAGTTCGAGGCTCGGGGTGAGTCTCGGGGTCATTTTGATGACTAGAACATTACTGGGAATAAAAGGGTAATGGGATATGATTTAATGATATTTGAGATTTTTGGAATAACGGGAATTTGTGGGTGTTAATTATAATTAACGAGATAGGCGGGAAAGGATAATTTTACCCTTGGGAGTGTTTAGAAGCCTTTATTTGACCTAGGGGAAAAATAGTCTTTTCACCCCTAAGATATATATATCAGCCCTTTGAGTTTAGAAGGCTGTGGAATTGTTAAAAAACAGAGCATCATCAACCTTCTTTCTCTCCCTCACCCGTGCACCATTTTCCCTCTTTCTCTCTTTGGAATTTTGAAGCCAATTTGAAGGAATAAGCTAGGAAATCAAGGTTTGAGCTTAGGAACTTGATTCAGCCATTGAAGGGGATTGAAAACCAAGCTTGAGGTAAGGAAACTCAGCCATGAAAGTCTTGTTATACCCTATTTTCTTTTAAGTTTCAGCTTGTGATTTCTTGGTGGTTAGTTGGAATTAATGGAAGTTTGGTTGGTGTTTAACTTGGGTTTTGATGAGGGTGAGTTGTAGATGAAGTTTAGTGGTTGAATTGGGTGTTAGGTTGATGTTTGGGATTGGTTTGAAGGGCTGGTTTTGAGGAGAAACGCAGGGGAAGAAATATGGTTTCTTGCTGTTTTGTGTAATGTGTCGCGGCATGGCTATGGTGAGCCACGACCTGTGTGGATTTCTGGGGAGGTTTCGCCTCTGTCTGAGGGTGAGCCGCGGCATGGCTAGGGAGGGCCGCGACCCATAAGGGCATTTTTGGCCAGAAATGGGCTTTTGACTTGGGGATGCTAGCTTTAGGCCTCGGGGTTGATCCTACTACCCGGTTAAGTGTGGATTGATGTCTCGAAGGCTAGATATTGGTTTGGGAACCTTTGTTTTCATTTTCATTGATGAATCCTACATTTTTGGTTATGACTAGGTGACCGCTAAAGGACTAAAAGTTGATCGTTCTCAAGGGTCGTTCTTTTAATCATTCTTGCTCGAACCCGAGGTAAGAAAACTACACCACATATGTGACATGCATGGTTATGTTTGATGCATGTTGGATGTTTAAATATAAACATTGATAGCATAATGAATGCTTGGAAATTTTGCCCATTTGCATATGATTATTATTGAGGCATGCTGGATGGTTAAATGTGATGCATGTGATGCACGAGAAACATGTGATTAGGGCATGCCATGAATGATGAATATGGTATTGGTCAAAGCTTGAGCCTCTGTGTTTGTGCATGATCATTATTATGCCTGCAACTGTTAGGTAAGCATGCTGAATGTTCTACTTTTGGATAAATGACATATTGATAGCATTGCTTACTTGTGCATGGCTCTGACTAACTAGTCAGAATTGGCAAAGGTGTCAGTATCAACTGTGAAGCTGTGACTCACTAGTCAGGTTCGGCAGTGGTACTGGGCACCGATCACATTGTGCTGACTCACTAATCAGGCCGGCCTTAGCGTGTTCCACGCAAGCCAACAAAGATTAGATCTAATCGACTTTCTGCATTGGATGACTCAAAGATCATTAATGCCGGACCGACCTCAAGTTCGATGAATATTATAAGCGCTTGAAGTCTAGTGGCTTACCTAGCAGCCACTCTTCCATTTGAATTAGTGACCTGCTTGTCAGTCACTCAGTATGGTTTACCAGAACCTGTTGAAGGCTAGTGGCTCACCCAACAGCCACTCTTCCATTTGAATTAGTGACTTGCTTGTTAGTCACTCAGTATGGTTTACCAGAACCTCAAGTGATATTCACTCATCTGATCAGAGCTATGAGCTCTGTATGATCATTTTGATCATCATATGCATGGCTATGGGCACCAGCCCCGTAGTGACTTGCTTGTTGGTCACTCAGCATGGTTTACCAGAACCTCAAGTGTTGAGACACTCATCTGATTTGGATTGACTTGATAGTCATCCAATCAGAAGGGCAGGATTTCTTATCCTGGATACCCCAGCATTGGTTTGAATTCATTTGCATGCTTGAATAAAGCTGTGTTTGCTAGGCATGCCAGATATGATTTGATATCATGATATGTCTGTTCATGAGCATATGAGTTTTCTTGCTGGGCTTCGGCTCACGGGTGCTTTGAGGTGTAGGTAAAGGCAAAAGGAAGCTGGACCATCCTTGAGTTAGAGAGCTTAGGTGATGACGTGTACATATGCAGCTGCTCGACCAATACTTGGGCGAGGTTTGAAAGAGGAACTATGGTTAAACCCTGTTTTGCCGCTTAGAACGACCTGTTGTAAATATTCTCTTGTAATAGACTCTGAAATTATATTTTTGGGATCCCAATGTATATAGTAAACGTTCTAGTGAAACGTTATATCTTAACCAAAATTTTTAATCCCTAAACCGCTAATCATACCTAGTTACACGTGTACGGCCAAACGACTCGATTAGCGAGTTTAGCACTGTTTGCAATGTGCACTGTAGCGGTCCCTGGAGTTGGGGCGTTACATTTTGTCAAAAATGGGCATTTTCGTAATTTTGACTCGTTGAGGGTATAATTGTAATTTTATATTCTATGTGCTTATGAGCACATTATTATGTGGATATAATTGTGATATTCGACATGAGTTGATCCTTTTGAGCAATTTAGTGGAAAAGTCACAACGAGGATTTATACCCTGCTCGGGGTGAGCCAAGGGGTATTTTGGTAACTTTAAGTGTTTTGGGAATTAATGGAATATGAGATATTGTTTGGAAAAATAATAATGTTTGGATAATTAGTAGATTTATTTTTTTATTAAGGGTATAATTTGAGGTTTAGTGGGAAATTAGGCTAAATGACCAAAATGTTGGAGGGTTGATTGAGCTAGGGGCAAAATAGACATTTGACCCATGTGGTAATGAATTTTGGCGAGTCAATTGGAGGGTTGATTGAGCTAGGGGAAAAATAGACATTTGACCCATGTGGTAATGAATTTTGGCTAAGTGTGGGAATGCAGCAGCTACTCATGTTCAAGTGGCTTTTGGTTCTCACTTAGTTGTTCTCGAGGGCACTCAAGGACTTAGCCATTCATCTTGCATCTTGGTGGGATTTGTGCAATTCAGAGGAATTTAAGTTTTGCACATGGGGATTGGCAACTGCTAGGAGTCCATTTCACATAGGGAATTCGAAAATCACAGCAATGTAACTTTCTGTCTTAGTTTCCTTGATGTTCTTCCAAGTGCTTGCTAAGTTTTGGGTTTAAGGAAAATTATGAGAATTTGGTGTTTCTAGGAACTTTTGTGTTGTAATTGATGGTGGAAATGCAATTTTAAGCTATTTTGAAGCTTGGGAGTTAGTCAAAAACTGGGAAGTGGGCTTGAATTCTCGGATTTGGGTAAGCTTCTAAGATTTAAACTCAAAATGTGTGATTTGTGAAGTTGATGTGTTTATGTTCAAGTTTTTGGTATTTTGAAGCTTGGGGTAGATTTTAATAGTGAATTGGGGGATGAATTATGGTCAAATTGTTATTGGAAGTCTATTTGAATCGATTTTGGGTTTGGTTTAAGAGCTTGAAAATCACGGAATTCGCAAGGGTATGATTTGGGGAAGAACACTTGAGTTATGGGCTCATTTTGTGTTTCTGCAGACCTAGCACAACCGCGATAGGGTGTGGCGCGACCACGTTAGTCTCTCAGAAACCATGGAATTTGATTTCAATTTGGGGTTTTAAGGTCTTTGGCACAACCGCGCTGTGGTAGGGCGTGACCACGCTAGGTGCCCCAAATGTGTGTTTGTATTTGCTGGATTGTTCGACTATAGAGTCGTAATCGACAATAAGCATGTGTAATTTTGGTTGTATGGCGGGGCCATTCTAGGAGTGCGATATGCGCTTTTTCGGCATAGAGGCTGTATAAATGAATTATATGCTCGCTTAAGTTTTATTATAACTGTGAAGTATGTTATTTGATATTTACATTCTGTTGATTATCTATTTTTGTTAATTGGGTTTTCATGCTAGGCATTGGCTCACGAGTCCTATGTTGTGCAGGCAAGGGCAAAGGAAAGCTAGACCATCCATGAGTTGAAGAGCTGTAGGGGTGGTGTGCACATATGCAGTCTGCTCGACCGCCACGACTAGCCATGATACACACATCATGAGCCTAACCCACATAGTGTGGACCATCCATGATAGGGCTTTATTTGCATTTTATTTTTTAAATAATTTAATTAAGAAAATAAGCCCATGGATGTGTCTATAAGTAGAATGTTATAGCTAGGGTTTTCAGATAAGACAGTTTTTGGTAAGTGCTCAATCATAGAAAACCCTATAATTACACTCTTCTAACCACTCTCTCTCTCTTCTTCTCTTCAAGATCTCTATCTCATGTGTTGAGAACCAGCCCACACTAGTTCTTGGTTGATTAAAGGCTTGGTAAGGAAGACTATGTTGCTGATCCAGTTCAAGTTCTTGATTATACTCTTCTACTACCAAGATTCAAGGGTTAGAGAACCTGAAGGAATGAGTTGTTCCAGTTCCGATGCGTAATGTATGTTTCAAATAACTTTACTTTGTTTTTATGTTTCATAGGAGCATGTTCTAGGAATTTAAATGTTTGTTTGATAATATGTGAATTACATGAAAATAAACAAGATCCGGTAATATCTATATGTTGTGATTGGTTAAATACATGGTGAAATTGGTTAGGCACGAAAAAGTGCCAAACCATAACAATTTCACAAAAGTCAACATGTGAGAGTTGACTTTCGATATAGGCATTTATAAATCAACTTTTGGGGTCCAAATTATTTCTTTGGAGTATATAAGAGTACCCAAAAAGTTTGGGAGAATTTAGGGTTATTTTGAGACAAGTTTGGAGTGCCAAGTCAAAGGCTTCGACAACGTGTCACCTCTAGGAGGTGACGCGTCACTCAGCCAAGAAACAATAGACCATGCGACGTATCGCCTAGCAGGCGATACATCACCTAGTGCCAAGCAACGTGTCGCCCTGGGATGTCCATACAATTCCGTACAGTGACATGTTTTGGCTCCAAAATTCAAATTAAAATGCTTTAATCTCATTGGTTGAGTCTAATGTGATTCCTATACTATTTAAAGGGGTCATTTGAGTTCATTGGTGACTTGATCACTCACCTCTCTTTCTCTCTAAAAAGCTCTCGCTCTCTCTCTCTCTATCTTTCTCTCTCTAGCTCTCAAGGTTACTAGTTTTCTCCAAGATCTTCATCAAGAAAGCTTGACTTGCATGAAGATTCAAGGCTTGTAAATCCCAATCCATTCTATTGTAGTAGCTTCAAGCAATCTCAATGGGGAGGCTTGGAGTAAAGATTTTCGGACAACAAATATCAATTTGTGTCAAGCCTTGTAACATTCATTGATTCACGTGAAATCATAGACTTATGATTTTATGTAACTAAGGTTCTACAACTCAAAGATCCATCCTATCACTTGATATTATTTGTGTTATTTTTATTATAAATTCATGTTATATTTATTTAATCTTTAAGTTTTAAGATTTGCATTCATACTTTGAATACGTTTCTTTAAGTTTCAAGATTTGGATTCATACTTTGAATATGTTTATTTAATTATCAAGATTCACATTCATACTATGAATATGGTTCTTGATTAGTATTTATGGTTTGAAATATTGAATTAATTGTGACAACCCAAAAATATACAAGACCAAAACTATGCAGAAAAAAAAACTAACTTTTACTTTAGTTCATCTTATCGAAAATCCATATAAAAAAAACTTTTAAATGATCGTGTGCCCACACTTTTAGTTTAGCAAACTGAAATACAATTAATTATCCAAAGAGTTATAATATAGTAATTATCCCAACAATCATATCAAATTTGTCTTTTCAAAATGGCGATCCATCAAAACCATCCACAAATTGGGCCACATGTACATATCCGCAAGCAGACTCTGGCGCTCACCGTTCCATCTTGCTCTTACCTACAACATGAATAACTAGGTAAGAAACATAGCTTAGTAAGAATATTCTTACAACACAAGTATACTAAACCCCGATAACGGGCTGACCTAAGGTAGTTACTACTACTGGTCACTAGGGTATTGGATAAGTTCCAACCCTATCACATAATTTTCTCAGACAATAGCCATATCATAAACTAACACTTTGGTTGTACCTAACAACCAATTTCACACATATCATAAAATCTGCACTCAGAAAATTCCTAAAACATTCAAGATATATAATTACACAATTTAATCAATTCAAACAAACACAAAGGATCTTGGCTCCAACCCGGATTCACTCTTAACGTCTTGGCTCCAACCCGGACTATATTACCGCTGCCCAGGCTCCAATTTTGTACCGCTTCGTTCTGGCCGAATCGACTACAATTTCATATCATGACACCACGTGCCCTAGGAAACTTACTTGAGTCAGCCAAAATTCGAACTTGGAGAATTTGGTGTACAACTTCTTCTCACATAATCATTGTAAGATCAGTTCCAAGTGCTTGGCGTGTTCCTCCTAGTTTCACAAGTATATGAGTATATCATATATAAATACGATCACGAATTTGTCCAGATACTCACTCAGTACCATGTGCATAAGATCCATGAATGTCGCAGGCACATTGGTCAGTCCAAAAGACATTACCACGAACTCGTAGTGGCCATACCGAGTTAGGATTGCGGACTTGGGAATATCCGATTCTTTCACCTTCAATTGGCGGTAGTTGGATCTTAAATCGATCTTCGAGAATAATGATGCTCCCTGTAGTTGGTCGAATAGATCATCTATTCTGGGCAATGGGTATCAGTTCTTGATTGTTACCTTGCTAAGTTCGCAGTAGTCTATACACATCCTCATGAAGCCTTCTTTCTTTTTCACAAATAATACTGGGGCTCCCCATGGAGAATGACATGGTCGTATAAATATTTTATCCAAATAGTCTTACAATTTTGCTTGCAGTTCTTTAAGCTCCACCGGTGCCATCCAGTATGGTGCCTTTGAAATAGGTGCGGTACCAGGAATTAACTCGATCTCAAACTCTACTTCTCGGTCTGGGGTGTCCCTGGAAGATCCTCAGGAAATACTTCTAGAAATTTTCACACCACTGCTACCTCGGTTGGTTGTAGCTTAGTCTCTCTATCCTTGTCTATTACATTCGCCAAGTACCCGATACATCCATCATCCAATAGTTTCCTCACCTTCAAAGTGGAGATCATAGCGAAATTCTTCTCTTGAGTTATGCCTTGAAACTCAAATGGTTCTTCCCCAAGTGGATAAAAATTCACCCTCCTTCATTTGCAATTCACCACCATTCTGTATTTGGTTAGCCAATCCATACCAAAGATAATATTATATTCATGTAAATCTAATACTAACAAGTCTACCGTCAACTCTTTGCCTTCTACCCAAACTGGTACGACTCTAACCCAAGATCGTACCGGCATGTCCTATCCCGAAGGTAAGGATACACCACATATAGTTGTAGGCTCAGACTTTCTATCTATGTTTTCAAGAAAGGATGCAACAATAAAAGAATGAGATGCACCAGTGTCCATCAATGCATATGATGAGTTATTAGCCATAGGAAGTTGACTTGACACCATGTTGGAAGTCCCAACTCCTTTATCACCCTGGGTGAGTGCATAAACTCACGGTGCAACTCCAATTGGCTTTGGTTGGTCTTTCCTTCCTTCTGACCAAGATTCAGGCAATGCTTGGAGAAATGTCCAAGTTTTCCATAGGTGAAGAAAATACTGTTGTTACACTCACCTAGGTGGCGTCAGTTTCATTTATTACATTGTGGCCAATAATTGTTCTCTTGCCTTGTTTGCTTATTGAAGTTTGAACTTCGGTTTGGCGGATCCATTCTTTGTTTATTATTCCCACCATTGGATATCCTAGAGCTGTCTTGAGTATTGGTCTTCTCCATATTTCGATTGCCTCTAGATGCAAACCTCCCAGAAGGTCCGCTCTAGTAATTATAGTATCTTCCTGGGCATTTGAAACTTGTGCTCATTCTTCAGCTCTGCAGGGCTCCTTCTTCTCTTGTACTAACCATGCATCTTGGCAGATTTCTCTACAACTTCATCATAAGTATCCGGGCTGGTCTTCCCTGTATCCACTAACTGAGATATCTCTATTTTTAACCCATTCATGAATTTTCATACCCGGTTGGCTTTAGTTTTTACTAGATCTAGAGCAAATCTTGAGAGTTGGTCAAACTTACGCACGTACTCCTGTACGCTAGATGACCCTTGTACCAATTTGGAGAACTCAACCACTTTCCGATATTTCACTATCTGGTTATAGTATTTAGCATTGAACAAGTTTAAAAATTCAGTCCATTCCATCTGTGCAGCATTAAACCCCTTCTTAGCAATGTTCCCCAAATGCGGGCACCCTTTCTCAACATGTACATCACACAGATCACCTTCTCTCTTTCAGTGGCCTCAACAAAGTCAAAGATCCTTTCCAGTACACTGAACCATTCTTCTGCCATCAAGGGGTCCGAAGTCCCTTAGAACATGAGTGGGTTTTGTCTACCAAACCATTCAGAGATCAATTTTGGCAGTTCTGCTCTGGGTGCATCTGCTAGCGGATTTGCTACCACCGATGGATCTTCTTATGTTAGTGCTTCATATTGTTCTAGAATGTCTTCCTGGGGTGTTGGGGGTGCAAGGTTGTTTTGCACCTCTGGAAGTCTTCGCAATAATGTCTCAAAAATTTGAGCATTCACCACATTCTACACACGTACAATACTTCTCAGGTCCCCCACCCAAGCCACCAAATCTAGTTCCGGATGTATTCCTTATCCTCGACCTCTTCCTCAACCTCGACTGCTTCCCCTGCCTCGGTCATGACCTACATCTTGGTCAACAGCTGCTCTCTCGGCTGGGTCTTATGGATTAACAGCTTGACCTCCCCTCGCTTGAGTGTTAAAAGTCATCTCAAGCCCCTATATAACATGTATAGTAAGGAAGATTACTAACATAACAATAACTGAGTATACAAGTTTTTCTCACACACAAAAAAACAACAAACAACTCAAAACAGTTAGTTATAGCATTCAGGGGTACAAACTAGAAATACAAAATGATCATGACATATCATGCCACGGAGTTTGAGTTAGCAAAACTATAAATACAAAAGAGAGTCCTAACTACATGTTGGGTTTCTACATTCGTGTGCTACAACTATACAAAAGTTTTACAACTTAGTAAGTTTGCAAAGTCTTTACAAAAGTATCAACAAGACTTCACAGCAAAAACCTAATCTATCATATCCATTAGCACAACGAGCTCTATATCGTTATCCTCGTCGGTCTGCTCGGGGTCTGATGCCTCACCTCAAGATATGCCTTCAACCAAGCAGACACACTAATCCATGATCCAAAATCTATCTCAATCTGCATACGGAATTAATCCCACGTATCATGAACTAGCCTCCAACATTTGTGCTGAAACCATATATGTGTCAAGCTTCTCAGGAAAGTCCTGGCATATCTCACTCTCAGTCGTGAATGTGTGTTAGCCTTACCAAAGACCAATGTCATGTGATGCGTCCATCACCAAATGGCATGCTGATACTCCCAATCGTACTCAAAGTGTCGAGGATTCTCATCATTAAAGAGTATATAGTAATCGATCCTGGGCATAGGGATCATGGGTAGGTCCTCTATCATAGGGTCACCTATCTCAGGCATCTTAGCAATAACCTACAATTTATAGAATCTATGTTGAGTAAAGCAAGCAAAGTCAAAGATTCTAAAAGACAATACTTACAGTGAGTGTCTACTGAATCAGCTCAACTCGAGCTATGATACCACTTGTTACAACCCGAAAATATACAAGACCAAAATTATGCGAAAATTAAAAAAAAATAACTTTTACTTTAGTTCATCTTATTGAAAATCCATATAAAAGAAAACTTTTTAAAGATCGTGTGCGCACAATTTTAGTTTAGCAAACTGAAATACAAGTAATTATCCAAAGAGTTATAATATAGTAATTATCCCAAAAATCATATCGAGTTTTCAACTTTCTCTTTCAAAATGCCAATCCATCAAAACCATCCCCAGGTCGAGCCACATGTACATATCCGCAAGTAGACTCCGGCACTCACCGTTCCATCTTTCTCTTGCCTACAACATGAATAACTAGGTAAGCAACAAAGGTTAGTAAGCATACCCTTACAACACAAGTAACCCCGATAACGGGCTGACCTAAGGTGGTTACTATTGGGGTTTTATGCCATAATTAAAACTCAATTTCTTTGTAATCTCATTTATTATCAATAAAAGAATAGAAATCATTTTTTGACTTGGTCAATCACTTTGCTCACATGTTTTATTTTCAGGATTACTTATTTAACATAAACTTATATTAAATCTCGAGCATATAGCTAATCGTATTTATAGTGACGTAATCACAGTGGAATATAAATATGATTATATGTTCAAAATAAGTTAGTCCTAAGATTAGTTAGTGCACAGGATTTACACTGACTTGCCAATCTACGATATGTTCTACTTACACATCACAGCGTTATGTTCTTTCCAGAACATTAGCAAAGCAAATAAGATCGGATGTATTTGTTACATCGGACTAGATCGATATTGACAGTAGATAGGATAAGTAAACATACCGTTATTATCTAATCTAGTCATATCATATAGTTGACCATAGGTCAATTCAATCTCAATTCTGAGTGGTTAGTATTCTAACTGATTGTATTATTTGAGTTCTTTGACTTGTTCGTTACTAGCTTACTCTACGAACTAGCCCATACTTACATCTTGGGAACTCAGTACTATAATTGAGTGGGAGTGTTAATCATAGATATGAACATCTCTAGCTTCTGATGAAGAAGTGAAATATTTGTTTCCTTTTAGTTTGGTTCGAGGTGCTAAATGATAGAGATCTTAAAACGGTAATTTAGTCTCATCTCATTGTAGACCGTCTATAGAGGATTGAGTCACAATTATGGTTGTAACAATGGATAATTAATAACGTATCTATATTTTCTATAGAGCATTCCATGAATTCAAGAGTGCGATTCCGAGTCTTTAGTGCAGTCATAAGGAATTAATAAGTTAGTAAATTTATTTGTTAGATTTATGATAACTTATTGGAGCTCGATTTCATAGGCCCATGGTCCACGCTGTAGCTTGGATAAAATCCTCTAGATAGTCTTAATTAATTGATTTAATTATCAATTAGAATTATCAAATTTGACTAGGTCAATTTTGGATAGTTTCAGAGAGTTGTGTAATTTAGAGAAGAAAAGAGAAATTATGGCAGATTTATTAATTAAGATAAATTGGTATTTAAATTAATAAATAAGTTTAAATCATGGTTCAAATTATAAATAATTAATTTGATAAAGGATTTAAATAATTATTTAATTAATTAAATCAATAGAAAATTATACAGGGCTTGATTTTAAGTCCAATGAGCTTATAATCAAATAGGAAATTTCACGGGCCTAAAGCTCATAATAATTTCGACCTAGGGCTATTACTTGGCTATTATTCTTTTTTTAAATAAATAAATGACCTAAATGAGTCTATAAAATGAATGTTAAGTGAGAGTTGAAATCAAATGATAGACACTGGTTTTCTGATAGGTTTTAGATTCTCTATAAACATAAGTCCTTTTCTAAGCCTTATTCTTCTTTTCTCTTCTTCTCTCTATATCTATCTCATGTGTTCAGAATTGCCCACTCTACTCTAGGTGATTCTAAGGATACTTGGGAAGGCTGTGAAGAAAATTGAAGATCGGTTCATTTTCTTGGTAATACTCTGCGACACAAAGGATACAAGGGTTAGAGAAACTGAAGGAATGACTTTATTATTCCGCTGCGTATAATGTAAGTATTTTTATCATAATTTCTATTTGAATTCAATTTTAGAAACATGTTCTAGGTTATCTCATATTAATTTGTTTAATATTAGATCTACATGAAAATAAATAAAGATCATGTATAAGTTTCCTAACAATTGGCCTCAAAGATTTTGGTAATCTTTATTTTTATGCATGAACATGTTAAAAATTAGATTATTTAACGTGTTTGAATAATTGGATGGTTTTTCATGTTTTTTATGAAGCATATTGATTTTATTTGATTATTAGTAATTTTTAGGTTATTTTGTTGTATTTTCTATGCCATTAATTTGTATGTATGCTTTAGTTTGTGTAAAACTTGTTAAAAATTAATTACAAAATGGTTTTGGTTTGAAAAATTGCACAAAAAAATTTCCGGAAATTTTTTGGCCTGGCAGCCCATGCGTGCGCGCACCCTGCGCGCGCACCTCACTTCCACCGCACGCATCACTCGCACATGCCCGCGCACCTGCATGCAATGCCCAGCCACTAGCGCAGTGAACAGTAAAGGTACTGTTCATCCATATATTTTTTAATTAAAGAAAATAAAAATTATGAAAATTGATTATTTATAATCAAAGCCATAAATATCAGATTTGTTTTTGCATTTAAAAATGTGTTTTAAAATAAGATATTTTTGTTGGTTGAGATTAAAATAATTAAATATTTTTACAAATATTCAAATTCAAATTTAAAAATATACTAACAACTAAATTTTAATATATTAAAATATTAGAATTAAGATATCACATATTTAAGATATTTTCTTTTAAATACTTGTTATTTTTATTAAATCTTTCATTGAAAATATAAATATTCGTTTATTCTATAGTATTTAATATTTAAATTATTCAAATTTTGAAATTTATTAGTTATATATTTTCATGGATATTTGAATTTGTTTAATTGTTTTGAGATATTTTAGGGTTGTTATAACTATTAATATTTTCTTTTTTTAAAATGGTTAGAATATTAACTTATAGTTGTAACAACACAAGATATTTTTTGAAAAAAAAGTTAAGATATTGATTTTAAAATTTAAAATTGGTTAAATTTTGAAAAAAATCAACAACAAAAAATTCAACCAATTAATAAAATATTTTTTTTAATAAATGGGATTTAAATTAAGTTTGGTTAATTGTTGATAAATCATATTTAAATTAAATTAATATATTTTTTTCAATTTAACCTAATCCAAGTTGATTGTTGATAAATGAAATTTAAATTAACTATTATTAATTATTGATAAATTTCATTTTAATTTGGCTTATTTTTTTGTGAAAATTTGATTAATTCGAATTTTTGATAAATTCTAGAAAATTAATTGTGGTATTTTTGCAAATGAAATAAATTGTGGTATTTTTGTATAAATTCATAGAATTGCTCATATAGTAATATGATTAGGCTCATCCAATTATAACATATCTGTTTGCACTATATGTGGTATTTTTGCAATTGGGCATAGAAGCATATAGTGGCCCATATGTTTGTTAGATATTCATAAAATGTAAAGTTTAAATTCCTCACCTGTGTGTGATTCCACTTGTGAAGGCCCATTTACTTTGCATGACTATAGTGGGCCTAATCAATTAATAACAATTAATAAAACGAAGGTTTACATTCTAGTCTTTTGGAGCTTATATGGAAGATTAGGGGCCTTTGTAGTGGGAACGACATACTGGACCCAACCCTCCTCCATACAAGCCCAATTGTTAAGGCCCATTTACCTGAGTTGGACTTAATTGTATAAGTTCATTATATTAGTTAAACCTAAATATTGATTAGCGACAAATTAATTCTAAATTAATTGAATTTGTTTCAATGTGACACTTTAGAATTAATAGGAAATTATAGAACTTTGGTTTTAAAAATTTAATCTTTTTAATTTTTTGAGAACCATAGTCATTAATTTTCTAAACATAAATAATAAAAATACTATTTATTTTTTATTTTACAATTTGCTTATTTTAAGAATTATATTCGATCCCCACCACTGGTTTAATAAAGTCGATAACTTAATGGGGCCTCGAGACGCTTTGATTCGTCCCCCTACGGAAGGTGTTCATTAGTTATTTTGACAAGGTTAGATTTTGAAAGATAGATAATTATAAGTCAAATTCTTCTAGACTCACCCCTACGGTGACTACTAGGACTAAATCTATGATTATCGAAAGTGTGGGTCTAGCTCATAAAATAAGAGATTTTGTTTTCTTATTTTGATCGAATAGTAGGTTGTTAATAATTATGTCCATTATTAAATAAGTTTACAACTTTATTTAACTAGTGATATTTTTTACTCTCTCTAACCGGGACAAGGATATCATAGATTAGTTAAAAATCTAAAGAAATAGAGATATAATTATTTTGGTATTTTTTCTCGTATCTTACATATTTTTTTATATATGTTGTGCAATTTCTTGAAATTTGTGTGAATAGGAGTTTTATTAAGCAAATGTGATTGATTTCTATTTTATTGATAATTTGTAGTTTTAAGTTAAGTAGTGTTTGTGTCTACTCCCATCCTTTCTCAAATTTCGATGGAGAAAATCACTGGAGAAAACTTCCTTAATTGGAAGCAGAATATCAACATAGAGTTGATTTGTGACAACTCTGAGTTCGTCATGATTGAGGAATCCCCAGAACGAGCATTGTGTCTGCACGCTCGTGATGGCACCGTCAATGCTCGTGATGGCACCGTAAATGCTTGGATAGCACTGTCTCCGCATATACGTGATGACACCTTGAATGCTCGAATGGCATTGTGTCCGCACATTCGTGATAAACGCAACTATGGTCTGACGCAGCTCATGAACGAGCTTCAGATTTTTGAGCCTATCATGGGTGGACCAAGTAAGGGAGGAGAAAGGAAGACAACTACTACTACTGCTACTGATCCAGCTAAGGCTGAAGCTAACCAAGCTTCATCTTTGGAAGCTGAAAATAAGAGGAAATGTGAAAAAAATAACAACCCCAAGCCTGCAAAGGCTGCAAAGACGAGTGCACAACCAAATGCACAGGCACCTAAGGGGAATAACAAGAAAAAAAAGAAAGGTAAATGTAAGTGTTTTCATTGCAAAGAGAAGGGTCATTGGAAATAGGATTGCCCCAAGTTTCTAGCAACTAAAAACAAAGGTAATGACTATAGTTAATTTATCTTAGAAACATGTGTTTTAGAGAATGATAAATTCGTTTGGATTATTGATTCTGGTTCTATTAACCATGTTTGTAACTCTTTATAGCTTCTTGAATTGTGGGAGGAAGTTGACGAAGGCGGCTTAAAGCTTAGAGTTGGGAACGGAGCGTTCGTTGCGGTCCAAGCTAGCGAAAGAGCTCGTCTAAAGTTCGGAAATAAATTTTTACTTTTAAATGATGTATTTTTTATTCCGGATTTTAGTATAAATTTAATTTCAGTTTCCATATTGCAATTAGAACAATTTTTTATGACTTTCACAAATTCTAATATATCTATTTCCTTCAATGGATCACAATTGTGTATTGCATATTTGGAAAACAGGCTTTATATTCTGCGACCTAACGAACCCCTCACGCTTAACAATGATTTATTCAAAGTAGCTAAACCGAGGACCAATAAATGTCAAAAGACCGATAACGATAATATGACGTATTTATGGCACTTGAGACTAGGTCACATTGGCTATGATAGGACTCAAAGACTTACAAAGGACGGGCCTTTGAGGGAACTCACCTTAGGTGAATTACCTGTCTGTGAATCTTGTCTAGAAGGAAAACTGACCAAGCATCCATTCTCTGCAAAGGGTGATAGGGCCAAAGAACTACTTGAACTTGTGCATTCAGATGTTTATGGACCTTTGAATGTACAAGCCAAGGGTGGTTTTGAGAATTTCGTCACTTTCATTGATGATTACTCTAGATACTCATGTCTTTACCTAATGCATAGGAAATCAGAAACATTTTTAAAGTTTCAGGAATTCCTAGCGATGGCTCAGAACCAATTAGGTAAAATGTTAAAGATCTTGTGATCTGATAGGGGCGGAGAATATTTGGATATGCAGTTCCATGATCATTTAACTAAACTTGGGATTTTGTCACAACTTACTGCCCCAGGTACTCTGCAACAAAATGGTTTAGCGGAACGCCGGAACGAAACTTTATTGGAAATGGTTAGATGCATGCTTAGTGACTCAACTCTACCAACTTCATTTGGGGACATGCAATTGAAACCGTAAACGACATTCTCAATGTCGTGCCATCTAAATCAATCCCCAAAACACCTTTAGAACGCTGGAATGGTCGTGAACCTAGTTTACGCCATTATAGAATCCAGGGATGTACCGCCCATGTCCTAAGCAAGAAGGAAGGAAAGCTAGAACCGCGAACTAAAGTTTGCATGTTTGTTGGCTATCCTAAAGGTACTCGGGGTGGACTTTTCTATAGTCATTCAGAAAAGAAAGTGTTTACTTCTACGAATGCTACTTTTCTAGAAAATGATTATGTCCAAAACTTCAAACCACGCAGCAAAGTAGTTTTAGAGGAGATGGTTAAAGAATTGACTCCAAACATTTTTCCATCATCATCAATTCGAGTTAATGATGAAATGTCCAACTGACGCAAGTTGATTTAAATGAAGAAAGTACCACTGTTCTTGAGCAAACAGTCACGGAGCCTCGTCGTAGTGGGAGGGTTTCTAGGAACCCAGTTCTCTATGGTTTGGATGGTGAAACCAATATGGTTGTTGGTGACACTAGTGATGATGATCTGTTTTCTTTCAAATAGGCAATGGCTAGCCCTGAAAATGAACCATGGCTCGAAGCCATGAAACAAGAAATGGAGTCCATGTACTCAAATTCTGTCTCGGATTTTATGGAAGCACCTAGTGACTTTAGGGCCATTAGGTGCAAGTGGATCTACAAGTAGAAATGAGGTGTTGATGGAAATATTGAGACTTATAAAGGTCGATTAATGGCAAAGGGTTATACCCAAAGAGAAGGTGTGGACTATGAGGAAACTTTTATTCCGGTAGCCATGCTCAAGTCCATTCGCATCCTCCTATCCATAGCAGCCACTCTCGACTATGAGATCTGGCAAATGGGCGTCAAGACAGCTTTTCTTAATGGGAAGCTTGACGAAGTCATTTATATGGATCAGCCAAAAGGATTTAAAGTAGCTGGACAAGAAGTAAAAGTTTGCGAGTTAAATAAGTCCATCTATGGACTTAAGCAAGCTTCCCGTACCTGGAACCTTAGGTTTGATGAAATAATCAAAACCTATGGCTTTGAACAAAATATTGATGAGCCTTGTGTTTATCAACTGAAGGCAAATCAAATAGTGGTATTGTTGGTTCTTTATGTAGATGATATCTTACTCATTGGAAACAATGTTAAGATATTGTCAGATGTGAAGAATTGGCTGAACACTCAATTCCAGATGAAGAATTTGGGTGAAGCAAGTTATTTTCTAGGCATCCAGATCATTAGAGATAGAAAGAACAGACTCTTAGCTCTATCTAAAGCAGCTTACATAGATAAAGTGCTTGAATGATTCTCAATGACAAATTCCAAGAAAGGACATTTATCGTCCTACCATGGAATTCATCTTTCAAAGAAGCAATCTCCCCAGACTCTTGAAGAGGAAGATGCAATGAGAAAAGTTCATTACGCATCTGCAGTTACAAGTCTGATGTATGCCATGTTGTGTACTAGACTAGATATCTGCTATGCAGTGGGAGTAGTGAGCAGGTATCAGTCAAACCTAGGACCGAAACATTGGATAGCAATTAATCATATCTTGAAGTATTTAAGGCAGACTAGGGATTATATGTTAGTCTATAAGGGTGGTGTTTTGAACCCTGTAGGCTACACCGATTCAGATTTTCAGACTGATGTCGATGACAGGAAGTCTACTTCTGGAATAGTGTTTACTCTTGGGGGTGAAGTTGTTATATGAAGAAGCGTAAAGCAGTCTGCATTCACAAATTCCACCATGGAGGCTGAGTACATAGTCGCATTATAAGAACCTAAAGAAATAGTCTGGCTAAAGAAGTTCTATTCGGATCTTGGTGTTATTCTAGAAATGGATAAACTGCTTGTGTTGTTTTGTGACAGTACAGGAGCGATAGCCAAATCAAAAGAACATCAAAGTCACGAGAGGAGTAAGCATATAGAAAGGAAGTATCACATTATTCGAGAATATGTGGCCATGGGAGATGTGAAGGTTATGAAGATTGCATCTGAAGACAATCTTCTAGATCCGTTTACGAAGACACTACCAGAAGCTGCATTTGATAAGCATATCAAGGAAATGGGATTAGTAGAATTTAGGAATTAGTTTCAGTTAGTGCAAGTGGGAGTTTGTTGGGGTTTTATGCCCTAATTAAAACTCAATTTCTTTGTAATCTCATTAATTATCAATAAAATAATAGAATTCACTTTTTGACTTGGTTAATCACTTTGCTTAGATGTTTTATTTTCATGATTGTTTGTTTAATATAAACTTCTATTAAATTCCGAGCATATAGCTAATCGTATTTATAGTGACATAATCACAGTGGAATATAAATATGATTATATGTTCAAAATAAGTTAGTCCTAAGAATAGTCAGTGCACGGGATTTACACTGACTTGCCAATCTACAATATGTTCTACTTACACATCACAGTGTTATGTTCTTTCCAGAACATTAGCAAAGTAGATAAGATCAAATGTATTTGTTACATCGGACTGGACCGATATTGTCAGTAGACAGGATAAGTAAACATACTGTTATTATCTATTCTAGTCATATCATATAGTTGACCATAGGTCAATTCAATGTCAATTCTGAGTGGTTAGTATTCTAACTGATTGTATTATTTGAGTTCTTTGACTTGGTCGTTACCAGCTTACCCTACGGACTAGCCCATACTTACATCTTGGGAACTCAGTACTATAATTGAGTGGGAGTGTTAATCATAGATATGAACATCTATAGCTTCTGATGAATAAGTGAAATATTGGTTTCCTTTTAGTTTGGTTCGAGGTGCAAAATGATAGAGATCTCATTTCAGTAATTAATATTAGTTTACTGAAATATCATTAACAAGGAACTAAGTGTTTTAAGGATAAAATGCAATGAGGGGTAAAACAGTATTTTAGTCTCATCTCATTGTAGACCGTCTATAGAGGATTGAGTCACAATTATGGTTATAACAATGGATAATTAATAACGTGTCTATATTTATTATAGAGTGTTCTATGAATTCAAGAGTGCAATTCGGAGTCTTTAGTGGAGTCACGAGGAATTAATACGTTAGTAAATTTATTTGTTAGATTTATGATAACTTATTGGAGCTTGATTTCATAGGCCATGGTCCCCACTGTACCTTGGATAAAATCATCTAGATAGTCTCAATTAATTAATTTAATTATCAATTAGAATTATCAAAGTTGATCAGGTCAATTTTGGATAGTTTCAAAGAGTTATGTAATTTAGAGAAGAAAAGAGATATTAGGGCAGATTTATTAATTAAGATAAATTGGTATCTAAATTAATAAATAATTTTAAATCAAAGTTCAAATTATAAATAATTAATTTGATAAAAGATTTAAATAATTATTTAATTAATTAAATCAATAGAAAATAATACATGCCTTAATTTTAAGTCCAATGGGCTTATAATCAAATGGGAAATTTCACGGGCCTAAAGCTCATGATAATTTCGACCTAGGGCTGTTAATTGGCTATTATTTTATTGATTTTTTAATTAAATAAATGACCTAAATGAGTCTATAAAAGGAATGTTAAGTGAGAGTTGAAATGAGATGACAAACACTGGTTTATTGATAGGTTTTAGATTCTCTCTAAACATAAGTCATTTTCTAAGCCTTATTCTTCTTTTCTCTTCTTCTCTCTGTATCTATCTCATGTGTTGAGAATTGTCCACTCTAGTCTAGATGATTCTAAGGATACTTTGGAAGACTGTGAATAAAATTGAAGATCGGTTCAGTTTCTTGGTAATACTCTGCGACAGAAAGGATACAAGGGTTAGAGATACTTAAGGAATGACTCTATTATTCCGCTGCGTATAATGTAAGTATTCTTATCCTAATTTCTCTTTGAATTCAATTTTAGAAACATGTTCTATATTATCTCATATTATTTTGTTTAATATTAGATCTACATAAGATCCTGTATAAGTTTCCAAACAGTTACTACTACTGATAACTAGGGTATGGGATAAGTTCCAACCTTATCACACAATTTTCTTAAATAATAGCCATATCAGAAACTAACACTTTTGTTGTATCTAACAACCAATTTCACACATATCATAAAACTGGCACTCAAAAAAATCCCAGAACATTCAAGATATATAATTACACAATTTAATCAATTCAAACAAACACAAAGGATCCTGGCTCCAACCCAGACTATAATACCGCTGCCCAGGCTCCAACCCAGACCATTTCATTTTTATCCTGGTTCCAACCCGAACTATGTCTTACCCTTGTCCTGGCTCCAACCTGGACTTATCTTACCATGTCCTGGCTCCAACCCGGACTATATGTTACCATGCGCTGGCTCCAACTTGGACTATATTTTATCATGTCCTGACTCCAACTCAGACTATATTTTATGATGTTCGAGCTCCAACCCATACTATATTTTACCATATCCAAGCTCCAACCCATACGGTATTACACTAAGGTTCTAGCTCCAACCCAAACCCACTTACCATTAATCTGCATAATGCATAAGCATTGCAAAGGTGGGTATCAAGCATACCCTGGTCTTAATGATCCAAACAAAACTAGTGTAATCTACAACTAAAATCACACGCTAGTATATTCATGTTATAGCCAAGAAAGGGAAAGGCTAACTTACCCGGATTCCTTAGCTTCTAACTAAATCCTTAATACCGCTAATCGTTTTCCTCTTGGCAGTTACTATAATTAATATAGTGTACTCGGATTAAACTATGGCATATACTTACAGCTAATATTCTATAATAGTTTCACTCCATCAATACTCATAGACTCTATACAGTAGTCTCCTACACACTTCATAATGTATAAAAGTCGGATTTTCGTTTTAGTCTTTAAATTATCGTAGGAATTGGTCTCAAAGTAGCATGCTCTCCATACCGTGTGATTTAATATTTCTTCATGAAGAAACTATTTTATTTGATAATTACGTACTCTCGCTTAGAATCAAAAGAGTTAAAAAATCTCTTTTTTAGAAAAAATACCATAATATTTTCCCTCTTTTATGGTATTTTTTAAAAGAAGGGAAATTGGACCCTTAATTTATTAAAATGGTAAAAATCATATTTTATTTATCTCAAACTTATTTAGATTGGTTTAATATCCTAAGCCCTTAATTAATTCCATAAAAAGAACAAATTTTCATTTTTCACATTTTTACTCTTGTGACTTTTAATTAAGTGACAAAAGTTCATTTTCAAACCTTTGCCACATCTCGACTTTTTGGCCAAAACCCCTGAAATTTTTTCCACTTATTCCTTGCCATAATTACAAGAACTAGGCGAAAATCTCATGTCAAAACTCGTTTCAAATTGAGAGAACCAACCTTCCAAAAACCTCATTTCGTTATGGTCAGTATTTTACATTTTTCAGATTTTAGGGCAAATTTTAAAAATTTATTTCTCTTAAACCATAACGTATTTTTCTCTAAACTTTATAGGGACCTTTATAAATATATAAACTATTGTCCTATAAAATCTCATAAGTTTTAGGATAGTATAACTAACTCAAATATTGAATAAAATCTGGTAGTGCATGCTATAAAGTATTTTTTTTTCCAAATTTGCATCACAATGCCAAAAAGTGCATAACTTGAGCTTAAAAATACCTTTTTGTGATTTTACAAAGCCTAACAATAAGTACTCTCAAAGTACCACACAACTACATGATTTATTTTCACAAAGAGAGACAATAAAGTATAGTCTGACCCGTTGGAAGTCAAGACAACGAATTTTGGCCGCATGCATTTTTACTCATAACAATATTACCAAGATTTCAAGCATAAACATAGGCCACAAGCATGCATGTAAATCATCATACCACACTAAACACATTACTACATTCCAAATTAAGGATTAAACACAAAAATTACACTTGCAACTCAGATTTACCAATCATACACAAAGTTAACCCAAAATCCCAAGATTTTTACCTTTTGTTGTTCTAGGTTTAGGGTTTGTGTTCTCCTAAGCTTTGAATCTGTTGGGTTTTATGCCCTTATAAAACTACATTTCTTATGTAATTCATTCATTATCAATAAATTAGTAGAAATCATTTTGTGCAATCAAATTGAGTTGTTTAGATGTTTTATTACATGATTAATTATTATTAATAAAAACGTTTATAAAATCTTGAACATATGTATAGCTATAATTATAGTGACTCGTTCACAGTGGATTATAATTGTAATTATATGTTCAAAAGAATTTTGTCCTAAGATTAAATCAGTACACTGGAATTTTACTGATTGGGTAATCTACGATACATCTGGTGTGGTGTCATATCCAGGACATTGACCAAGTAGATAAGATTGGATGTATTTTATTACATTGGACTGAATCGATATTGATTATTGAGGAGATAATTAAGTATCATTATTATCTATTCTAATCATATCACAACGTTGACCATAGGTCAATTCAATCTTAATTCTGAATGATTAATATTCTGCTAATTGTATTATTCAAGTCTTTTGATTTGTTCGTTACCAGCTTACCCTACGGACTAGCTCATACTTACATATTGGAGATTTGGTAGCATAATTGAGTGGGAGTATTTATCATAGATATGAAATCTATAGCTTCTGTTTAAGAAGTGAAACGATAATTTCCTTATAGCTTGGTTCAAGTGTTAAATAATAGAGTACTCATTTCTGAATTAAATTTACGAAAATATCATTTACAAGGAACTTAGTGGGAGTTAAGGATAACTTACCAATGAGGGATAAAACGGTAATTTGCACATGTCTCATTAGTAGATTATCTATAGAGGATTGAATGACGGTTATGGTTATAACAATGGATAACATATTTACATTTGGTGTAAAACATTTTATGAATTCAAGAGTGCAATTCTGAGTCTATAGTGGAGTCATAATGAATTAATAAGGTAGTTAGATTATTTGTTGTACATAAACTCACGGTAACTTATTGGAGCTTGAGTTCATGGATCCATGGCCCTCATGTCATCTCTTATCAAAATGAACCTAGTAGTCTTGAATAATTAATTTAATTATTAATTATAAAAATTTCATATTGACTAGTGCCAGGTGGCGTGTCGCTTGGGATGTCCGTACAATTCCGTATATAGATGTGTTTTGGCTCCAAAATTCAAATTAAAATGCTCTAATTTAACTGGTTGAGTCCAATGAGGTTTGTAGAGTCCAAGAACTTTACTTAGGTAAGTTAGATAGTATTATAATAGTAATAATAGTATTATCTTTATGACTGTGGATTTTTGGTTCAGACCGGGATTTATTTGGACACTCATAGTAGTACTTGCAGATTTTCTAAGTTTAACCTATAGTTTAGGAATATTAATTTTAACCTAAGGTTTGATTAATATGACTGATATTGAAGATAATATTTATTATACTATAAGGTTTAGATAAGAACCAATTAGATAATAGCACATGTTATGTATAGGTTTATTAATGATTAAGTATTTTGAGGATTTAATTTATTAAGGTTAAAATTTGAATACTTTAAGGTCAGTCAGCAGCTTTGAAATTGTTAGAGGGCTTAGTCAAGGCTATTTACTCAATTCAAATTAAGCTAAAAATGTGTAATTTCGTGTTTAAATATTCAGCGTATGTCGATATATCGCAGCTATAGGGGTCGATATATCGTAGTATGAAGATACGGAAAACACGAAACGATGCACGATTGCCTCGGGCATAATGGTCCAGGACATATATCGCCTATAAGGGGCAATATATCGCCTCCCTCAGCATATTTTGAAAGTTTTCAAAAATGTTTTTCATTCAAACCTTCAACCCCTTGATAAGTCCACCACCTTTCTGAACGAGTCTTCAGCCTCTGCTGAACGATAATTCAAATTATTTTCACTTAAAAAAGCCATTATTTTTATTCAAGTTAAATGAGATCTTTTCATTCCTAAACTCTATAAATAGGACCTAGTACCCAGCCATTTATTCATCTATTACTCTAAGTTCAGAGGCTGCAAGTTGCTAGGTGAGTGTGAGAGTGTAAACACTTGGGTTGGGAATTATAAGCTTGATCATTATAAGCTTATCAAACACTTGGGGAAGTAAGGTTTATTCACATTTCGGTACAAGGTTTAGATTGGTCATATAAGTATTCAAGGTATTTCCAAACTCTAGTCCATTTCTGTACTATTGTTCTTTAAAATTCTCATAGTCTTCTACTCATTCTAATCTTATTCTTATTCTTGGTTAGGAAATCCAAATTCTTAAGCACAAGGTTTTTGGTAAGTATGTTTTGATAGCATAGTTCCTTCTTCACCTTCATTTCTTTTCTTCATTATACTCACCATATTATAAATGGTTTTTAGGAGTGTTCCAAGGTCCCAAATCAGTTCTCATATCCCGGTTATTTTGGTAAGGAAAATAGGATAGGATTTATGTGTTATATGCTTTTATATGTTATCTTATGATTTTATGTTATGTAATATGTTATGTTAAGTATGATTGTAGACTTGGGCATATGACCTATACAACTAACAAGCCCCAAATAGATTATGGGCATATGACTTGCTTAGCTAGCAAGACCCCACTAATCTAATGGGCATATGACTTGTTTAGTTTATGGGACCCCAAGTAATAATGGCCATTATAGTATGTATGTGACATAAGTATTATGGTATGTTTTTATGTTGCATTATGAATTTTTATGTATATGGCTATATGTTAGATTTTCCTTGCTGGGCATTAGGCTCACTCCTTTTTGTTTATATGTGCAGGAAAATAGTTCTAGTGGCGGGAAAGGTTCTTGGAAGCTTGGGGAATGTGTATTGAGGCGGAATGGATTCAAAGAACCGAGAGTTTCGATTTGAGGATGTAGTTTTGTTTCTTATGGTTTTTATATGTATTTTTCCGCATTTTGTTATGTAATATTTTTTGTTAAATTATCATTATGTCATGTTTTGGTTTTAAAACAATGGGATCCCATATCCTAACTTAAATTTTATGTAAGTTTGACCTTTTGTTTTTTTTTAAGTTTTAATAAAGTTATGATCTTATCACTTGTAAGTGTTATTAAGAATTAGTGTTTATGTATAGTTTTCGTTAATGGTCCAAAAGTCTAGAGTAGTTGGGTCATTACAGTTGGTATCAGAGCAACGGTTTTCTTCGCATAGAGTTCTCCTCGATACACACACTCAAAGCTCCGAATCTGACCGCCAAGTAAGTATTTAAGTTATAAGTTATTTTGCTTATGTGTATAGCTAACAATTTTAGTATTTATGTTTTCAGTTAAGTATGAACGGAGCATTAAGAAATGAGGATATCTGAGCCATTAAGGCTTTAAAAAGAGTAAGGGAACCAAGAAACACCATAGGAACACTAGAGAGAATCACTCGGAGATTGATTTTGTTCCACAAGGAGATAGACCATCTTCAGATTACTAAGAAAATCATGATGAGAGCTGCAGAACAATATGTCCTAGTAATTAGGCTTTTAAAATATTTTCCTTCAGTAATTTCAACTTTAGAAGAAATATGGGAGACTATAAATAATGATGATGAAGTAGCCCTAAGATATTATTCTCTCATACTTAAGTTCACCTATAATTTAGAGTTTCAATTCACTAATGAGCAAAAACATAGGATATTCTTGAATATTCCCCGAGGAAATTTTGAGGCTCAAGACAATGAGGATTATGAAGAACTAGATGATGACATGCTAGATGAAGAATCGGATGTAGAAGATCCTGATTTTTTAGAATAGTTAGTTTTTCATTGTTTGTTTTATTTATTTCTTTATTTTATAGTGGTAATAAGTGAAAACTATTTTTCCAAATTAATATCATGTTATTTTATTATCATATATGAGTTTGATTTTATTTTTGCAATCGTAATAAAATACTAAATAAAATGAATAATGACTAAGTTCGGTGAGGGTGGATACAAATCAATGAACCAAGTTTCCTTGTTGAGAGTTAGGGGGCCTTAGTAGTGGGAACGATTTTACTGATCCCAGCCCTCCCTCAATATGGTTAACTTTGGAACAAAGATGAGTTTCGAGCCTGAGAATTAAGTCATATAGGATAATTAGAAACAAACTTAGAAAATAAAGATGGCTTGTTTTTCTAAGTATAGAAACCCACTCTAAATAATGAATAAAGGCTTACATAATTTTTTTTCATAAGAAGTCATAATTAATAGGTCCGAGTTATGTTTGTTTTAGAATAAGTTTTGCCTTAGAGCCTATTAGGGAAAGTTCTAACATGTTCTCGACTGTTAGAACTTTCGGTGAAGATGTCGCTCCGAAGATCTGCACGCACCAACGGAAAAACCTCCAACGCTGTTCCAGCGACCAATGAAGCCCCTCCAGTTCGCAGAAGGGGAGTGCGTGCTACTACTAGCCGCAACGCGCCAGCACCACCAGCTGACAACACTGCAGAGATCGCTAGACTGTGACAACAAGTCGAGGAACTTTTGCAGCAACAACGCCAACAGGCTCAAACTCAGACTCAGCCTTCACCGCAGCTGCAGCCGCAGCAAATGGCCTCAGTACCCCAACAAGTTGGTCCATATGGGGGATGGCCAGTGACGAACTATGCGCCGTATCCGGTACATCACTTGGAGCCAGTGTATGAGAGGTTCCGCAAGCAACACGCTCCAAACTTCGAAGGGACTACAGACCCCTTTGAGGCAGAAGAATGGCTAAGGAATGTGGAGCCGATTCTGACGCACATGAATCTCAGTAATGTGGACCGCATATCCTGCATCTCGTCATTACTCAAGAAGGATGCCAGGATATGGTGGGACTTGGTCCAACAACAACGGTAACAGCTAGAAAAGACAGCATCCGAATAACAAGCAATTCGACAGCGATAAGAGGGCACGTACGAATAATGGGGGAAATAGGCAGGGTTACGTGGAATACCCACCATGTGCTAAGTGTCAGAAGAAGCATCCTGGAGAATGTCGCGCAAACACAAAGGAATGTTTTAGCTGTGGTCAGGAAGGACACCGGAAAAGAGATTGTCCTCAGCGCAAGCCAGAAGGAAAGAAAGACGATAAGATGGTTCCTACTAGGGTTTTTACTTTAACCCAAGGAGAGGCTGATGCTAGCAATAAGGTGGTCACAGGTCAGGTTTCTATCCTCAATAACTTATGCTATGTATTATTTGATTCGGGAGCCACTCATTCATATATCTCGTTAGGAATGATAGAAAAACTAGACAAACCTTGTGAAAGATTTAGAACTAGGTTTGTAACCGAGTTGCCTTCGGGCAAAGTAGTTCTATCATCACGAATAGTACGAGGCGTACCAATCAAGATTGAGGACATAGAACTAGAAGGAGACCTGATAGAACTGGTGATCAAGGACTTCGACGTAATACTAGGCATGGACTGGCTAGCACGGCATGGCGCAACCATCGACTGTAAACGCAAGAAGGTGATGTTTGAGACCCCCGACGACCAAAGACTATACTTCATGGGACAATCTTCAGGATTACGCACCCCGTTAGTATCATCTCTCAAAGCTCAGAGAATGATGGAGAAAGGATGTCAAGCGTTCTTAGCCAGCATCACAAATGTAGAAAGGACGACACCACTTAAGGTTGGAGATGTCCGTGTTATACAAGAATTTCCAGAGGTATTTCCCGATGACTTGCCAGGATTGCCGCCAACTCGGGAAATAGACTTCATGATAGGATTAGTACCGAGCACCGAGCCTATCTCTAAGGCACCATACCGGATGGTACCTACAGAACTCAAGGAACTAAAGACGCAGCTACAAGAACTCTTAGACTTGGGTTTTATTAGGCCAAGCCATTCTCCATGGGGAGCTCCGGTGCTATTCATGAAGAAGAAGGACGGAAGCATGCGGATGTGCATAGACTATCGTGAGCTGAACAAAGTAATGATTAAGAACAAGTATCTGCTACCTCGGATCGACGATTTGTTTGATCAACTCCGAGGTGCAACTGTATTTTCAAAGATCGATTTACGGTCCGGTTATCATCAGCTCAAGGTAAAGGGAGAAGATATTCCTAAGACAGCCTTTAGGACTCGTTATGGACATTACAAGTTCTTGGTTATGTCCTTTGGTCTTACCAACGCACCAGCCGCGTTTATGGACTTAATGAATAGGGTCTTCAAAGACTACTTAGATAAATTCGTCGTTGTGTTCATCAACGATATCTTAGTATACTCCAAGGATGAAGTAGAGCACGAGGAACATTTGAGGTTTATTTTGACGCGATTGAAGGAGCATCAACTCAACGCAAAGTTCAAGAAATGCGAATTTCGACTTTCGCAAGTGGCGTTCCTCGGGCACATTATATCGAAAGACGGAGTTGCAGTAGACCCATCAAAGGTAAAGGCCATGAAGGATTGGCCCAGACCAAAGAACGCATCTGAAGTAAGAAGCTTTCTAGGGTTAGCAGGTTATTATAGGAAGTTTGTAGAGGGCTTTTCAAAGATAGCCACTCCGCTCACCAACCTTACTCGGAAACAACAAATATTTAACTGGAATGATAAGTGTGAAGAAAGCTTCCAATTGCTCAAGGATAAGCTTTGCTCAGCACCAGTACTTAGTGTACCGACACCCAGCGATAAGTTCATTGTCTACTGCAATGCATCAAAGCAAGGATTGGGTTGCATGCTGATGCAAAATGACAAGGTGATAGCCTACACCTCACGACAATTGAAGGAGTACGAGCAGCGCTATCCAACTCACGATATGGAGTTGGCAGCGGTGGTCTTTGCATTAAAAATCTGGCACCATTATCTTTACGGAGAACGGTGCGAGATTTATACGGACCACAAGAGTTTAAAGTACTTCTTTACTCAAAAGGAGCTCAACATGAGGCAGCGCAGGTGGTTGGAGTTAGTAAAGGATTACGACTGCGAAATCCTATACCACCCAGGAAAGGCGAACGTAGTTGCCGATGCACTTAGTAGGAAAAGTTATGAGAATTTAGCAGCTTTATCTGGAATAGAAAAGCCGCTACAGCAGGAGCTTATCAGTGCCGGAATAGAAGTAGTTGTAGGCAAGCTGGCTAACTTGTCTATCCAATCGAATTTGCTAGAGGACATATGGATTGGTCAGAGACATGATGACACACTAGCAGCACATATGGATGCAGTCAGAGAAGGCAAGGATATAGATTTCTCAATATTTAGCCAAGGTTTATTGAGATATAAGGATCGGGTATGCGTGCCAAATGACCAAAGTATTAGGAGGACGATTCTAGAAGAAGCGCACAGCACCCCGTACTCAGTTCACCCAGGGTCTACCAAGATGACTCATGATGTTAAGGCAGTATACTGGTGGGCAAGGATGAAGAAGGACATAGCAGAGTTTACATCTAAGTGTCTTATATGCCAGCAAGTGAAAGCAGAGCATCAGCGGCCTGCAGGTTTATTGCAACCGCTTAGCGTACCAGAATGGAAGTGGGACGATATAGCTATGGATTTCGTGACGGGTTTTCCAAGGACGAATAAGCAGCATTATTCCGCTTGGATAGTAATAGATAGACTAACCAAGTCGGCTCATTTCCTTCCTGTTAAGACTTCATACACAACAGACCAATACGCAGACATCTACATCCAAGAGATTGTACGGTTGCATGGAGTCCCCAAGACGATAGTGTCAGATAGAGGATCAGTGTTTACGTCGAGATTTTGGGGAAGTTTACAGCAAGCTATGGGTACTAAGTTAAGTCTTAGTACAGCTTTTCATCCTCAGACAGATGGGCAGTCCGAGTGTACGATTCAGATTTTAGAGGATATGTTACGCGCGTGTGTACTTGATTTTGGAGGATCATGGAATAAGTACTTGCCGTTGATAGAGTTCTCCTACAACAATAGCTACCAGTCAATGATCGGGATGGCACCTTATGAGTTGCTATATGGAAGAAGGTGCCGATCGCCGTTGCACTGGGACGAGGTAGGAAAAAGGCAGCTTCTAGGTCCCGAAGCTGTTAGACAAGCTCAAGAAGCAGTAGCGCTTATTAGACAGCGATGCTTGCTGCTCAAAGCCGTCAGAAAAGCTATGCGGATGCCAAGCGACGCGATGTAGAATTCCAAGTTGGAGATCAAGTCTTCCTAAAGATATCTCCTATGAAAGGTGTAAAGCAGTTTGGGAAGAAAGGCAAGCTTAGTCCCTGATTCATAGGTCCTTTTGAGATATTGGACAAAGAGGGAGCAGTTGCGTATAGACTAGCCTTACCACTTGCACTAGTCGATAGTCACAACGTGTTCCACATCTCGATGTTACGCAAATATGTGTCAGACCCAACTCACGTCCTCAAGTACGATACGATAGCACCCCAGAAAGACTTAAGTTACAAGGAACGACCGGTTAGCATCCTGGATAGGGGGATGAAGCAGTTATGGTCCAAGAGCTTTCCTATAGTCAAAGTCCTATGGAGTAATAGTTCTGAACGAGAGGCAACGTGGGAGTTGGAGGAGGACATGCAAGGCCGATATCCGGAGTTATTTGGTAAGTAAATTTCGAGGACGAAATTCTTTTTAGTAGGGGAGAATTGTAGAGTCCAAGAACTTTACTTAGGTAAGTTAGATAGTAGTATAATAGTAATAATAGTATTATCTTTATGACTGTGGATTTTTGGTTCAGACCGGGATTTATTTGGACACTCATAGTAGTACTTGCAGATTTTCTAAGTTTAACCTATAGTTTAGGAATATTAATTTTAACCTAAGGTTTGATTAATATGACTGATATTGAGGATAATATTTATTATACTATAAGGTTTAGATAAGAACCAATTAGATAATAGCACATGTTATGTATAGGTTTATTAATGATTAAGTATTTTGAGAATTTAATTTATTAAGGTTAAAATTTGAATACTCTAAGGTCAGTCAGCAGCTTTGAAAACGTTAGAGGGCTTAGTCACGGTTGTTTACTCAATTCAAATTAAGCTAAAAATGTGTAATTTCGTGTTTAAATATTCAGCGTATGCCGATATATCGCAGCTATAGGGGGCGATATATCGCAGTACGAAGATACGGAAAACACGAAACGATGCACGATTGCCTCGGGCATAATGGTCCAGGCGATATATCGCCTCCCTCAGCATATTTTGAAAGTTTTCAAAAACATTTTTCATTTAAACCTTCAACCTCTTGATAAGTCCAGCACCTTTCTGAATGAGTCTTCAGCCTCTGCTGAACGATAATTCAAATTATTTTCACTTAAAAGGCCATTATTTTTATTCAAGTTAAATGAGATCTTTTCATTCCTAAACTCTATAAATAGGACCTAGTACCCAGCCATTTATTCATCTATTACTCTAAGTTCAGAGGCTGCAAGTTGCTAGGTGAGTGTGAGAGTGTAAACACTTGGGTTGGGAATTATAAGCTTGATCATTATAAGCTTATCAAACACTTGGGGAAGTAAGGTTTATTCACATTTCGGTACAAGGTTTAGATTGGTCATATAAGTCTTCAAGGTATTTCCAAACTCTAGTCCATTTCTGTACTATTGTTTTTTAAAATTCTCATAGTCTTCTACTCATTCTAATCTTATTCTTATTCTTGGTTAGGAAATCCAAATTCTTAAGCACAAGGATTTTGGTAAGTATATTTTGATAGCATAGTTCCTTCTTCACCTTCATTTCTTTTCTTCAATATACTCACCATATTATAAATGGTTTTTAGGAGTGTTCCAAGGTCCCAAATCAGTTCTCATATCCCGGTTATTTTGGTAAGGAAAATAGGATAGGATTTATGTGTTATATGCTTTTATATGTTATCTTATGATTATATGTTATGTTAAGTATGATTGTAGACTTGGGCATATGACCTATACAACTAACAAGTCCCAAATAGATTATGGGCATATGACTTGCTTAGCTAGCAAGACCCCACTAATCTAATGGGCATATGACTTGTTTAGTTTATGGGACCCCAAGTAATAATGGTCATTATAGTATGTATGTGACATAAGTGTTATGGTATGTTTTTATGTTGCATTATGAATTTTTATGTATATGGCTATATGCTAGATTTTCCTTGCTGGGCATTAGGCTCACTCCTTTTTGTTTATATGTGCAGGAAAATAGTTCTAGTGGCGGGAAAGGTTCTTGGAAGCTTGGGGAATGTGTATTGAGGCGGAATGGATTCAAAGAATCGAGAGTTTCGATTTGAGGATGTAGTTTTTGTTTCTTATGGTTTTTATATGTATTTTTCCGCATTTTGTTATGTAATCTTTTTTGTTAAATTATCATTATGTCATGTTTTGGTTTTAAAATAATGGGATCCCATATCCTAACTTAAATTTTATGTAAGTTTGACCTTTTTTTTTTTTTTAAGTTTTAATAAAGTTATGATCTTATCACTTGTAAGTGTTATTAAGAATTAGTGTTTATGTATAGTTTTCGTTAATGGTCCAAAAGTCTAGAGTAGTTAGGTCATTACAAGGTTCCTATACTATTTAAAAAGGGGTCATTTGAGTTAATTGATGACTTGATCACTCACCTCTCTCTCTCTCTAGCTCTCAAGGTTTCTAGTTTTCCCCAAGATCTTCATCAAGAAAGTTTGACTTGCACGAAGATTCAAGGCTTGTAAATCACAATCTCGTTCCATTGTAGTAGCTTCAAGCAATCTCAAAGAGGAGGCTAGGAATAGATATTTTTGGACAACAAATATCAACTTGTGTCAAGTCTTGTAACAACCATTGATTCACATAAAATCATATACTTATGATTTTATGTAACTAAGGTTCTACAACTCAAATGTTCATTCTATCACTTGATCTTATTTGTGTTGTTTTCATTCTAAATTCATGTTATATTTATTTAATCTTTAAGTTTCAAGATTTTCATTCTTACTTTGAATATGTTTCTTTAAGTTTCAAGATTTGCATTCATACTTTGAATATGTTTCTTTAATTATCAAGATTTGCATTCATACTATGAATATGGTTCTTGATTGGTCTCTAGGGTTTGAAATATTGAATTAATTTCCATTATTCATTGTCGGATTAGAAATTGTATGTCCTACACTAATGAGAACAATTAATCTGCTCCAATTTAGCTACATCATTTTCGAAATTAACAAGGGAAAAATCATCAATCATCAAGCTTGATTGAATCATATTGTCACCATAAATGCGATCTTTTATTCTTTCATTGACATTCATGGCTATCAAGATTATGTCCACACACACCTTCTCTCACACTCCCAAGGTGTTCACACAACAAGCACACACACACAAATCATATAAAAGGTAATTAAGAACAATTAATTAATAAACAATAATTAATATAAGAAAAATAAATCAAATAGATTAAATAATAATTAAATGGCAAGTAATTAAAATAAAATGATAAAAATAAATAAATGTATAAATATTAATTTGTGTGACCAAATATTACATATGAATTAGGTATTTAAGTGCTACAAAGTGTAAATCTTAGGTATTTTCAGCAAATACCCCTAAGAATTATAAAAATTTGTCTATTTGTTCTACTCTCATTAGGTGTTTTTAGCTATTTGTCAATTAAAAGTGTAAAGAGCCAACATTGACTGATCAAAGAGATTTGTAGAAGTTGATGACATCAGATGGTTCAAGATTCTCAAAGTCCCATAGGGAAATTTGAACACTTTAAAGAGGACAGAGCACAATGTTACTATTTGATTACTTTTTTAATGTGGTTCATCTTACTCCCAAGTTGTTTTACTTGAAATATTTTTTTTCCTCTATTTAATTATTTGACAAGTTATCCAGCAAAATAAAAATAAATAAATCATTTAACAAATGGTGTGGTACGTAGTATGGTATTTTATTCACAAATAGAAAATAGCTATTTTTTTAAAGGAAAGTGAACTATCATTAATGGACAGAAGATCAGGAAAACTCAATGAGTCCCAATCTTATAAAGTAGATGACTCAAGCAACAAAGGAGATGACTCAAACAACAACAAACTATGTCGATTACAATGATAAAGCAAAGCCCGATAACATAGTCATTCCTTACAGTGACATGCAATGACATAGGAACAAGAATAGGAAACCAGACCAAAACTTCTTTACAAACTCAAACACATCAATCAATTATTTGCATTGTAAAGATTTTACAATCAAGCAACATTGCTCTAAACCAAATCGACAAAACCACCCAAGTGTGAATGAAACAGGGGACATATCAAACAAAAAAGGCACATGCCGAGGTCTCAAAGACAGAGTAATAAAACATCATTATTACAACAAAGCAACCAAATTGGAAAGCACACAAAAATCAAACATAAAATAACACTAAAAAAACTAAAAAAGAACCAAACACATCAACATAAAAAAGGAAAAAGCATTGCTATAAGGAACCCATGGTGTCAAACAATACCTTACATGGATTGGGGCAATTTAGTATCGAGTCTCACTTTCAAACTCCAAGGAGACCGAACTCTGAACTGTGAAAACCACTAAATGTTGACATCAGAAATGCAACCCCACCTTCAAATCACACGCATCAAAGAAACCGAAACCCACCCCATTGCAAGCCCCAAAACAATGGCCCTAAGACGCCACCCCCACCACCACGACACCAGGAAAGTTGTCAACTATATTTCAAAAGTTAGAGAAGTGACTCGTCAGAGAGGAAAGGAAAGAATCACCACCAAAAGCCACTAGCAGCTAGCACACCATCGTCCAATAACCCCAGATTCAACTAGTGTGCACGCTAGGTAAGGGCATCTCAAATGAAGCACCATCATCGCCAAGGGAGGTGTTAGCAACACTTTGGCTGAGAGAAGCCAAAAACACAAAACTTGAGCCTAGACGGAGAGGCGGCTGACAGAAACCCTAAGGGGAGGAGAAAGCATTTATCAAATTTTCACTCTATTCAAATAGAATTAGAATGGGGTATTATTATAATTGATGTAGAGCCATCAATGATGAGTTGATTTTGTTTGATTACAAAATAAAATAAAAACTACTATAAGTTGATCGGATAAGCTAACTCTTTTTTTTTCAATTTATATTTTTAAATAAGAAATTTGTTGACGCGGTTTTTCGCCAACAATGTATTGAAGAAATAATAAGGTTGAATTAGTGCTTAATGATAAATCGAAATATGAAATGAATTCAAAAGAACACAAATCTTTTTACGTGGTTCAGTGGTTAAAATCCACCTAGTCCACGAGTCTATATTATTGTTGTTTCTCTCTCTATTTTGGCAGAGTTTCGGTATTACAGAATAATTGTCCCTTCCCCTATCCAATATTCTTAGTATTTATAGAGAAATTCCTTGGACGGGTCTAGGTAACTACATGAGTCAATCACAAATTTACATATTCATTACATTTAATACAAATAATTCTCATTTATACTGGGATATGATTTGATCATAAAATAAATGGTCTCCTAATATCTGGGACATTAAATATAACAGTCTGGTCATAAATAATCGTATAAAAGTACATGCGTCTTTGGGGATTCGCGAGTATGCAATATATTCGAATTATCACGAGCTGGATATCTCTCTGAGCTCGTACTTCGGCAGCCATTTGAATATCATGAGCTCGTGCTTTCACAACCTTCATATCTGTAGCTTGGGTTAAACCCAGGACGCCTAACATCACTCGTGGCCAGGTGAAACCAGAATTGCTTACGTGGATGATAAACATATGTCATTTCCTTGGTTATTTCTCCGCATATTTATTTGTCAGTTGTACCCGAACTGAGTGAAGGACTCGTACTGAAATTAGGGTACAACAAATTAAAGTAAATATGTTTTTCTTTCGTTGTTTTTTAAAAAAAAAAAAACAAATGGATAGTCTTATTTTTAATTCTTTTAAAGAGTATTTGTTGTCTGCTATTTTAATGACCCAAAAAGAAAAAAAAATCGAGTTATTAAAGTTAGTTTTTTTTTTTAAATTATCTAGATATTTAATTGAATTTTTTCCTTGGTACTTCTCACATTCTCATAATAGGAAATGGAACCGCTCTCGAGCGGCTCTTTTTTTTTCGAAAGGATTACATTTGTCTCATATAATAAATTAAAATAGGAAAATTTTATTAATATAGGAGTCGTTCGGTAAAACTTTTAAACTCAATTTGTTGTTTATTTAAATAAAAAAAGTAAAAATATAGTACAGAAAAATGATCAGTAATTTTTTTTTATTTTATAAAAATTTTGAGAACATTTTTTATATACTTTTTAAAAAAAAAAGAAAACTGATATTTTCTATTATCTCCTATATTAGTTTGATATTTTTCATCATAATGCCATTTTTCTCTCATCCCTCTTTGATAGACATCTTTTCCGGAGAGAGTAGTGCAAAACCTCAGACTTAACAGCGACAATGGCTAAGAATCTGATCTAAAGATACATCTCATTCCCATCAGCACAAACTAATTTTAGCATGCTGTGTTAGGAATTCATTTATTTGGGGCCACAATTATATATATTATATGTGTGTTGAGTCATCATATAAATAAGTCAAATTTATGTGATTTATTTTGGAATAAAGTTTATGACTTAAGGGTATGATTGTCATGATTTTAATATGTGGATATCATAAGCACAATTTCTAATTTGATGATGGGCCAAATTAGAAATAATCAATAAATATTAGTTACTGTTTTGGCAGTTGTTAATAAATAGGTAATAGTCTCTAATTTGCAGTACGTACCATTTCACTCTTGAAAAAAGATTTGACTGCAAATTCGGAAGATCATAGCCTTTGTACAATCGATTCGATGGACACCGGTACGCTTCTGTTAATCTTTGGTTATTCATTGTTTGATTTATCATGAATTAATTAATTAGAACTAAATTCATATTAAGTTATTACTACATGCTGGCCATAATTGTCGGCGATTGAAAATAGGAGTTAATGGAAACTTACATCAGCATCGTTGGTCATCTCGATGATCATTCATCGAAGTTCATGGCGGTGTCCATTGATTTGCTGGAGTTCATGGACTTAAAGGCGTTTTTCAATTTTGTAAGACAAAAATCAAAAGCGATTACTGAACATCTATTTTATTTTTTAAAATCATTAAAACAAAAATAAAAATACTAATTTTCTTTTGTTGTTTAAACAATCAACATATAAAAATATTCCCCAATAACACCACAACAAATGTAGCAAAAAAATAATAATAAACAAATAATTTAAATACATGAAAATATTTAAATAGCATTATATAATTTACATTATATTATTAATTTATTTATACTAAATCATTAATATTGTTGTTTTCACCATTATCATGTATATATACATAATAATTAATAACTTTTTATTTAAGTATAATTCTTTAACGTTTAATCATTACTATTCCATCACTCCACCATTGAACACCATAAAACATAGAAACATGAACTTACATATCATATATAAACTCATAATCCACCTAACAAAAATGGAACAAAAAATATAGATTAAAAATATTGTTTCTACTGGTTTGGATCGATTGTATCCTCGTTGTGGAGGATGAAGAGAATGAGAATTTTTGGAGAAAAAAATTGTTGACGGATAATGAGAATGAAGGAAGAAAATATAGAAGTTCAAAGAAATTTTGTGAGGATTAGAGAAGAGTATATATAAAGCATATAATTTGTAAAGATTAATGGATTTATTATTATATAATTAATAAACATTGCTTCGAATTATTATCATCATTATTAATAAATTACATCAATTAAATCTCCATCAAAAAAATGTAAATTTGGTTGAAATATTAATTGTAGAAGTAATTACTTTTTTTCTTCATTTGTCCTTTAATGCTCAACGGTTTTGGATGACTTTTGATTTTGTATTCTCCTCTTCATAGAAAATCTAGACATAATGTACAGAACGATGACAGACTGTGCAATATTAATCAAAGCCATTTGATCTGATGATCAATGCTTTTTGAAATTCGATAAAATCTTGCAAACAACTTCAAAATAATGCTTTACCAAATTCTCTTACAATAATGCTTTACCAAATTCTCTCACAAAAATTAACATATCACTTATCACAAGACACACTATAACATGTCATCCTCTTTTAAAGTGAAACAATGAAGACTTGAAAAAAGAACTACAAATCACAATTATATATATATAGTTAGAAAATAATATAAAGAACTACAAATCACAATTATATATATATATATATCCGGTTAGAAAATAATAAGTTGACTCAATGGAAATATATAAACTATTACAACTCTAGACAAAATAGTACAAATAAACAAAGATTGATTAAATAAGATTATAACTCTATGATTGAAATTACAAATAAAATAAGAGAAGTGGAAGAAGAGAATAGAGAAATGCAACTCTAAACAAAAGTTACAAATAAAGTAATAGTGTTTGAAACAAAAGAAATAAAAAGATTACAACTCTAAACATGAAATACAAGTAAATAGAAAAGAAGAATAAGATGAAAAGCAATTGTAGAAAAGAAATAACAAGAACAAAAAAAAAAACACTCTCACTCACACTACCAAAGTGAAGAGTATTGGGGATCATCAACTTAAACAAGGTTTGCAACCTTTGTCCAAAACCTTATTTTCTCCTAACTCAAGCACTAAGGGAACTCTCACAATTTGGAAATAGCTCTGTGGAATAATCAAACCTCTAGAGGTTTTCTAGCCAAGTACTTTAGTGGATAGAAAATATTGTGTCTTACAAGTGAGCAATAGGCTCCTATTTATAGAGTTTTGAGACACCCTTTGAATTTCAAATTCCACCAACCCCCATGATTGTTACCAATGTTTACTTGGATGTTTATGGAATTAAAAATGAGTTTTGGGAGTTACATGAGCTGTTGGAACCGTTCAAAATTGAAAAGGTGTCAGCCTCACTGGCCACAGCCAGAGCCAATACTAGTTGCAGCCGTAAGCCTCTGTTCCACAGGCCGCGGCCAGGAACAATAGTGGTCGCGACCACAACTCATTTTCAGCACAATTTTTTGTGCAATTTTCCAAACGGTTCCAAACAACTCCCAATTGATTTTGTAACTCTCAAACACATTATTGGTGTTAAAACCAAGTCTCCAACAGTCATTTCACTTATGGCTTTGAGAAATTCAAATCAATATTGTGTAACAATAAATGTACACAATAATTGGCAATATTTGGGAGTTACAAATTTGTTACTGAAATTGTAACTCTTAAATATGTTACACATTTGTATTACACATTATCCAAATGTTGTAACTCTCATTTGTATGTTACAACATGTGACACTCTTTGTCACATTTATTTAATCTAAAACATTATATTATAAAATAATATAACATTCCCCAGCTAGATTAAATAGTTATCTATTGTAACACTTATTTAATAAATCAACATTATATTTTAAAATATAACATATCCCTCACTTGATTAAATAATAACTCTCTATTATAGAAGTCATTTGTGATGACCCGACTAACTTAAAGACCTCGGATCATTAAAAACTACTAAGCATAACTACTATTTTGTAATACATGCATAAAACAATAGAACTTTATTATAAAAAAAATCCAAAATACGGGAACCATTGTTATTACATAAGGAAAACAAAACCTTTAATTAATTGTTCAAATACTAAATGCGGAAATAAAACATAGTTACAAAATTAAAAATACTTGAAACAAAACATCATCATCGATCTTTCCCATTAGTCCATTCATTCAGTCCTCGCCCAATACACATGCCAAAGTTTCCATGAATCAATCCCGCCTTCCAAGCTTATTTTCCTGCACCATCTAAAATAAAAAGGAATGAACATAATGCCCAGCAAGGAAAATCTACTAAAACATATCATAAATCATAAAATGTATGACGTAAAAAACATAAATCATAAAACATAGGACTACAATATTAATGGCCATTAACTCATTACTGTAGTATGTGATGGAAACCATCTAGGTCATCTTGCTACTATTTAGAGGTAGGTTTAAACACAAATATAGTATATAATAAACCATCTAGGTCCTCTTGTGTAACGACCAAAAATTGCTAATAAGGCTTAGGGTCTTGATTAGCATGTCGGGAGGGCATAATTGGTACATGTATGTTTAATTGGTTAAATGCGTGACTACGTGGCATGCATGATTAATATTTATACGAATATGTGATATGCATATTTATGAATATTGGATATGCATGTGGGCCCTTTATAGCTTATAAGAGCATATTTGTAATTTTGGCCCGTTGAGGGCATAAATGTGATTATATGTGATAAAAGATTGAGACCACATTATTATGTGGATATATTTGCAGTATATGGCTCGAGACGGTCCTAGTGAGCGAACTAGCGAAATAGTCACAACGGGGTTTAATACCTGGCTCGGGGGGAGTCTAGGGGTATTTTGGGAATTATTAGATAATGAATAGGTATTTGGTAATTAATTGGATGGTGTGATTAATGGGTAAATATTATGAACACTTGAGGAATTCGGAGGAACTGGGGGAAAAGACTATTTTACCCTTAGAACAATTAGATGGCTTAGTAATTAGGGAAGGGCATTTTGGTCATTGTATTTGTTGAGGATGTGATCAACTAAGGACCTAGAGGTATTCAGAACTCACTAGACATATTAGAAAGACCCCAAACTCTCTCTCTCTCTCTCTCTCTCTCTCTCTCTCTCCCTCTTCTCTTACACGATTTCTCCTTCTCTCTCTTGCTCTTGGAGAGTTCTTGTTGAATTGAAGGTTAATGCTTAGGAAAATTCTGTTGGGAAGTCTTGAGGAATTGAAGCATCTAACTAGGAGATTCAATTGGGAAACTTAGGAAATTAAGCTCAAGGGTACAAGGTTTGAAGCTTGCGAGGATTCAACTAACAATTGAGGTAAGTTCTTGTCCTTAATTATGATATAGAATTCTAGTTGTTGAGGTAGAAATAAGCTGGATATTGAGTGATGAATTTCTACTGAATTGAGATAGTGATTTCAGTATTGTTGACGTCGTTTTTCATCAACTTAAATCGTAGAGCAATTAAAAAATGTAAACTATGAAGCGAATGGATGATGAAGAGAAACAAGAAGATTTTTACGTGGTTCAGCAGTTAATTCTGCCTAGTCTACGAGTCTATATTATTAAGACTTGGAGTTTTCTGGAAATTCTTCAGAGATGAATTACCCAGAGTTTTCTCTCAAGAAATCAGATATCAGAGCATCGGTCTCTTACAAGTGGTGATTCCTTCTCTATTTATAGGGAAGGTTACAGAGTTCATTCCCATATATTTCGAGAAGATATTCTGTATATCAATTGAAATAATGATATTAAATGCAATATCTCCTATATTCATGGAAACGTCCCATGAAAATCGGGAACGGATAACAGATTAAATGGTATCCCTTAAATATTGGGATTACACAACAATAAATATGTTCACATGTAATGGGCTATCCTAGGTGACTCATCAAGTCTTCGAGATTAGCAATTGGCATTGTGCCTGTCAAGACTTATGGAACTTGTAACGACCCAAAATCACTAATGAGGCTTAAGGGCCTTGATTAGTGTGCCAGGAGGGCATAATTGGTTTATGTGTGAATTTATTAAGTTTAATGCGTGATTATATAATAAGCATGCTTGTATGGTTATATGAATGTTAATGTGATTACATGTTATAATTGTGAGAACCACATTATTATGTGGGTAAATCTACAGCATGTGACTTGAGGCGATCCTAGGAAGCTAGTTAGCGGGAAAGTCACAACGAGGCTTAATACTTGACTTGGAGCAAGTCAAGGTGTATTTCAGGTATTAGATGATTATTTGGGTTATCGGGTTATGAAAATAAATAATTGGAGTTATATTTGAGGTTAGGAAGCTTAGGTGGGAATACTAAGGAATTTTACCATTTTTCCCTCGGGGACGTTTCTGGCACCCCAAGCCTCAGGATTGACTTAATTAACTAAGGTTAGACTAAGTAAAATAGAAAACAGTAGAATAAAAATCCAAACCGACCCTTTTTTATCCTTTCTTCCTTCTCTTATGTCTCTCAAGAAAACTACTAGAACTTGAGGATTTTAGCTGGGAATTTAGTGAATTGGGCTAGAGTTTGGAAGGATTAGTCCAGTGTTCAGCTAAGGATTCAGTCAGGAACTAAGGTAAGATATAAGCTTGAAGCATGGTGATTAAAATTTCATGTTATAGCTGGGTTTTGAAGTGTTTATGAACATTGGTGTTGAAGGGAAGAATTGAGGCTTGAAAGCTTGGGTTTTAGCTCAGAAATTGTTAAGGAAGTGGTTCATCAAAGAAGGTAAGCTTCAATTCGTAATTTAGAGTTTAAATTCTGAGTTTGCATGACTAGTTTTAGTGTTCTTGAGTATGTGAGTTTTAGAAATTGAAATGAGATTTTAATGAGTTTTAAAGCTAGGGTTTTGTTGGATTATGTTGCTAGAATCATGTTAGAGATCTTGTGATCAATTGGTTTTGGAATTAGGGTGCTTTAGGGTGGTTTTGAGCAAGGTTAGGATGTTAGGAATGGTGGATTTTCTAGGCACAAAGGGCTGGGCCGCGGCTCTGTTCTAGAGTGTCACAGCACTGCGAAGCGAAGAAGAGCCAGGGAGGCTCTGCAGTGGGGAAGCGCCGCGGCGCGTGTTTGTCTTCAGAGAGGCCTAGCCTCTGTTCTAGGGGTGGGTCGCGGCATGGGTTTCAAGGGCCGCAGCCCTTAAGGGTATTTTTGGTCTCTTGGAGGTTTTAAGCGCGGGAACCTAACCTAGGGTGCTTGGGATCGAATCTACTACCGTGCTTGGTGGAATTCGATGTTCCGGAGATTAGAACTTTGCCTAGAAGCCCTTCTTTACAATTATTGATGGTATCCCATATCTTGGTTGTGACTAGGTACTAAGCTAGGGCTCGGGAATCATATCGTGCTCAAGAGGCATCGCTCGTAATCATTGCACTTGGAAACTAAAGGTAAGAAAACTTCACCCAGTTGTCGATTTACTATGGGACTAAGGGTTCCCTAATCTGTATGCTTTATATAGGATGGTATTATGCCATGCAAATAGTAAACAAACAGCCTAAGAGTGCCGGAGTTTACATTAGCGCACAGGGCGCGGCTTGGCCACTGGTCGCTAAGGACAACTTATTATGCACTGAGTTCGGTTTAAGAGGGTCGGAGTCAGTAGGCTAAATCTAGGGTGCGACCTAAGGTGTCGACCCTGAATAATATGTGATTTGACTGTTGTTATTGGTTGATGAATTAGTCGCACTGTTGAGTGTTGATTGGCTGAATCTTTGATTTTATCTACGTGTTATGTGATTAATGTGATATGCTAAGTATATGGTCATGCTTAAAGAGTTACTCAACTGTTATCATTGCTCGTTATATGATGTTATGTTTTCTTGCTGAGCCTTGGCTCACGGGTGCTTCATGGTGTAGGTAAAGGCAAGGGCAAGATTGATCAGCCCTGACTTGGAGAGCTATGAGAGCAGAATGTACATGAACAGCTGCTCAGCCGCCACGGTTGAGGGGAGACAGGGACAAGAGAACCATAAACATTTGTTTTGCCTTTAGAATGGCTAGTGGTGGTTTGTACACTGTCAATTTTGTAAATCGACTTTTAAACGTTGTTTCTTTTGGGATCCCACGTGTAAAATGTTTAGTAATATAAAATGTGTCTTTAGAGTCCAAAACATTTGAACCCTAGCTCGTCGATGGTTTCAGTAACACGTTTTTAATTAAATGACTTGATTAGCAAGTCTTGCACCTTTATAAATATACAGTGTAGCGGTCTTGGCTATCTAGGGCGTTACAGAATTGTTACGAACTTGCCACCCAACTTCAGGCCATGCTCAGGATAGGTAGGTACTGTTGAAGCTGTCACACCCGAGCTTGCACTTCCCAAGTTCGGACTGCTTTATCTGAAGACAATCGGTAAAAGATATATCCCAATGTCGTGCCATTTCGAACTCAGAAAATATCCCGAGGTTACACATCTTCGAGGTCGTTGTTTTACTTCAGAGATTTTACTGCTGGACCATATGATGTTTTCATACATTTCGAGCTCACACCTGACGAGCCTAGTTTTCGGGGTCATAACCTCTTGTCTCAAAATCTGAGTGTATCATTTTGCCCCCTCAAAAGTATCAATTTGAATCCTATGAGAAGGAAACTTTTGAACTGCTCCAAGCTGAGAAGACAAAGAAACGTTGGCCTCGTCGACTCCGTGAGATCATTTTTGCAACCGATTATTCGGTCATCAATCTCTCTGTTTTCGCCGACTGCATTGTGTAAGTCTCTGTTCATAGCTTCATAGGCCCGTGTATATACATTGTTTTCATGCATGTTTATATTGTTGCACTGTTGGTTCACTCACTAGTTTTGCACAATAGAGTGTTTCAGCTGATAAATATTAGTCTTAAGTTCTAATATCATGGGTTCCAAACCCAGATTCTGTGTAAAAGACCCAAATACGGTTCTTTTACTAAGTTTTTGAATTTTGGATGACATATCTTGTACATCAAGATATTGGGTACAAAATTAGGGTTTTATAAATTGCACGTTTCCCAAAAATATCACTTTTTGAGTAACCGCCAACTTTTTTCCCTGAAATATCGGGATCTTCAAAAATAAATCCACCTTCCTTCCTTTCCGTGGAATACACGCTCCGAGACTGGCCTCGTCCTTTGGATAGAGTTTGCCCCGTAGCCTCGATCATTCAAGCTTAAGTTATCCTAATTTTCATTCTTGATTTCTTATTTCCCTGACCCTCACCCTTTTGCTCTTTTTCTAGATGCCGCAGAACTCGGGAAAGCGGTGGGGGTCAAAGCTCACAATTCCTTACTCACCGAAGGCTCCGAACCCGGAGTCACCTTTCACCCGGAACCAGTGTCTGATTCGAGAGCACCAACTAAAGCACGAGCAAGAAGATACTCGAGACCACTTTCGTCGTCAAATCGACAAGGTCGAGGAGAGGAAAAGGAAGAGACTTAGGGTCTCCATCTACCCAAATCTAGACCCCGAGCACAGACCAATTCCCATCGATCCCACTCTTAGAGTGACAATCACCTTCAAGCCTGGGGACCTTCACTTTTCATTGATGGGAGAACCATCAAATCCCCCTTCCACCTTGCAATCAACCTCCATTCCCACCTTGAGGGAAGAATTTTTCAAGGCCGAGCACTACTGGAGGAAGAATTCTTCAAGGCCGAGCACTACTGGAACTTTGTTTCTTCACTGGGGCAGATCTCAAGGATTTTGTCCCGCCACGGGATCAGACTATCAGGCTCGCCGAAGTGTCGAGCCCCGACTCCCACGAGCGAAGTTTTTGCGCTCCGAGAGATGGGAACCCCGACAACAAGCTAAAGTACGCGTCCTGGAGCCGAGAGCACATGAAGGCAGGGGCTTTATTTCCCTTAAAGTCCTTTTTCAAGGGCTTTTTAGACTTTGTTGGGCTCACCCCTTTCCATCTCAACACCAATTCGTATAGGGTTTTGTCTACTCTGAGGTCGCTTTACCACGAGCTAAAGTGGGAAAAACCTTCACCAAAGGAGATCTTGTATCTCTTTTGCTTGAAAAGCAATCCCTCCCGAGCTCGGGGAGGGGACGACTTCTACTACCTTTCAAGCTATCCCAAGGAGAAGAAAATCTTTGAGGATCTACCCAACTATCCCCCAGATTTCAAGAAGGCTTTCTTTTGGACGGATGGCCTTGCTCCTTCCAGACACTACTCATTCAGGCGAATCCGTAAGTACATAAAAAATTTCTTCTTTTGGGCTCGAGTTTTTGCTTGCTCGTACCAGTCATAATATGTTCATTTTTCCAGCCAACTACCGTCGACCCACTCCACCGAGGAGATGAAAAAGCGTAAGGAGGCTTTGCTCCAACCTCCCTACGGCAGGCGCTCCCTTTCCTACCTTCTTCATGAAGATAGGCTTCGAGCCTGTGGCCTTTTGGAGAAGGATTAGTCCACGTTCGACTAGTCCATCAAAAAAATACCAAGTGGGAGTTCGTACCTCTCCCAACTGGCAGCCTTCCTCCGAGGCAAAGTGCTAAGCCACAATCCCCAGCTCGACGTCCCAGGAGTCCGCAATCGGGGAATGAGGCCAATGATAAGGCCTCAAGCTCGAGCAACAGAGGTATGGTCATCCTTTGCTCAGACTTATGGTCTCCCTCACTGCTTAAGTATAAGCCTGATAGATTAGTCTTGTGTGAGGATGTTAGGGACCATTTTTATGTATGGTCCTGGGTAGATGAGAGGGTTCATAGGTTCGATAGTTGGCTCGGGAAGTATGACACTATGTATAGTCTGAACGAGGTATGGAATGGAATAGCCATTCAATACGGAACAAATGACTATAGAGACCTTTTGAGGTTGACTTCCACGTATAGGGAAGGTACTCCCCCCGCCTCCTCTAAAGATGGGGGAATTACGTGGTCGCCGAGCAAGAGCTCGGGGGAGAGTTCCAGTTAGGTTTCTCTCTACTTGTCCTTTTATTCCTTGCCTGTTTGCGTCATGCTAACTTTTTGTCTTGGAATATCTTATAATGCGGTGTAATTGTGCAGGTGCTATGGACTCCAACCTTAACACCATGCTCGCCAGTGGCGAGGGGGCCCAGAGGAGTAAGCGTCTGAGGGGCTCGCGAAAGTCAGACTGACCCGCCAAGGTCCTTAAGAGGACTGAGAAAACTCATCCACTAGCTCCCACTATTACGAGTCCAACTGTGGATCCAAATCCTCAGGTAGAAACGTCCACTACGGTCATTCCTCCCTTGCCTCCTCCGATCATGGTTCACTCAACGCTCAGCACACCTCCGAAAAAGCCCTCGGCCTCCAAAACACGCATGTTGTCGATATCTACTCACGTCGATGAGTATGTAGTCAACAATGTTGTCGGGCCTCATGGGGCTACACTTGGTTCGGACATTCTGTCCCGGGTGGGCCAGAGCTTTAGCGGCTTTGACGCTCCTCAGTGGCAATTTTTGAACAATGCTCGGGATTGCAACACACTTTACGATAAGAGTGTCGAGCTCATTGCTGCAGTAACTTCTCTCATCTTATTATTAGTTGTACTTGTGCTTAATGTATGTTCTAATTTGATTTCTTTGTGTGTCAAGATCTTGTTGTCTCTGCTCAGCTTAATTATAAGTTGAACAATGAGGTCCATTCGAGCATGTCCTATGCCCAAGAGTCGAAGGATATCCAACTTAAGCTTACTGATGAGCTCAAGGCCGCAAAGGCAAAGATGGAGGCTGAAGCTGAACAGATGAAGGCCAAGATAGCTGAGCTCGAGAAGGTAAATTCCCAGCTCGCTGAGCTTGAGAGGATCAATGCCAAGCTTGAGGAGGAGAAAGTGGCCACTTTCGAGATAATGGAGGGCAAAAAGGCTCGTCTTCTTGCAGAGTTCAAGGAGAAGAAGGATCGGGCGGTCAACCTAGCCATGTATAGGATCTGGGCCAGTAATGCTGACCTTGATACCAGCTTCCTAGGCTCTTTCGAGGAAGAACTCGTGGCCAAATGGCAGGCTCGGCTCGACGCGGAGGAAGCTGCTCGGGAGGAGGCAAAGAAGGCCAAGGAGGATGCTGAGAAGGCTAAGGAGGATGCTCCTCCCTCCTAAATCTCTACCCGGGGGCTGCGTCCCTCTGAACCTTTTGTAATAGTTTTTATTTTCTATTTTTTATGCCCTTGGGGCCAAGATAATTTATAGCTTGTGTAAGAGCTATTTTTTCTTTTATTCATGATATTTATAATACCGTTTTTTACTTTACTTTAATATTGCTTTACATTTCTTAAGATGAAACATTTCAAGCATTTTATATTAAAGTGCCCTTATGCCTGTTTATTCATAAAAACATATGGTGGATTTTAAGCTCGAGCTTCAATGCATTCATGCACAGTTTGCTTGATATATCCATATCTGATCTCGTTATTTTTCAAGGTCGAAACTTACTTTTACCATGCACCCGAAAGTACTTATATGGTGTGTAACGTAGGTGGTTTAGTTATATCTTGCTTTTTTAGTTACTTTTCCTCATCCTCGGGTAGCTCCCCAAGGTTATGAGGTCGAAACTATCTTTTCGCAAGATATTCCAGCCTCAATCTCGACTCGACTTGAAGTAGGTTTATTTATGTTCCAACTTACTGTCATTAGTTTTGCCTGGTTTGTTCCAAACCTATTTAGGTCGTGTTTTTGGTTCGTAGTCCATACACTTTTATTTTTGATCTAGTTATGTCTTAGATCGCACATTTGGTTATATCCAAACACTTTTATTTTTAATAATTTGGTTATGTCCAAACTATCTTAGCTCGTGTATTTGGTTATATCCAAACACTTTTATGCTTTTCGTATATGCTATTTTATTTTTTCAAGCTGACGGTATATATACCACTAATGTCTTAGCTCGCGTATTTGGTTATATCCAAACACTTTTATGCTTTTCATATATGCTATTTTATTTTTTCAAGCTGACGGTATATATACCACTAATGCCCCATTAATATCCTATGAATGTGACCATAGGTTATTAAATCAAGAGAGTTTGCAAAAAATACAGCATATTGAAACGAAAACGAAGTTTATTCAGAATTGAACAATTTATTAACAGAAACATAGCAAAGATAAACAATCATGGTTACAGGTGTCATTGTTCCTACACTATTGATAGTAAGGTTGCAGATGTTCGCCATTCCATGCTCGTGGTACCAAATTCCCATTCAATATTGCCAATTTGTAGATGCCAGGTCGGATAACTGATTCGATCTGATAAGGTCCTTCCCAATTAGGCCCAAGCACACCAGCAGCTGGGTCCCTTGTAGCCAAGAACACACGCCTCAGCACCAAATCGCCCACACCGAATTTTCTATGTCGAACCCTCTTATTGAAATACCGGGTAGCTCGCTGCTAGTATGCAGCATTTTTTAGCTGAGCCTCATCCCTTCTTTCTTCAATCAGGTCTAAACTTACATCGAGCTGGTATTGGTTCGAGGCTTGGTCATAAGCGTGGGTTCAGATTGTGGGTATTTCGACCTCGATTGGCAGCATAGCCTCGCATCCATATGCCAGAGAAAAAGGGGTATCTCCCGTTGAAGTACGGGCTGTGGTTCGATATGCCCACAAAACTTGGGGCAACTCTTCGGGCCATTTCCCTTTAGCTTCTTCCAATTTTTTCTTCAGAGAACTCTTCAGGTTTTTATTTACATCCTCGACTTGGCCATTCAGTTGGGGATGGGCCACGGAGGAGAAGCTTTTTATTATCCCATTTTTCTCGCAAAAGCTGGTAAACAAGTCGCTATCGAATTGAGTAACGTTATCGGACACTATCTTCCTTGGCATCCCATATCGGCAGATAATGTTCTTTACCACGAAGTCCAAGACTTTTTTTGAGGTAATTTTCGCCAGAGGTTCAGCCTCGGTCCACTTCGTATAGTAATCTACTGCGACTACTGCGTACTTGACTCTGCCTTGCCAGTTGGCAATGAGCCTATGAGGTTGATTCCCTAGACCGCAAATGGCCATGGGGAGGCCATCATAGTTAGCTCGGAAGGTGGAGCTCGAGGGATTGTGGCGAACCATTGACACTTATCGCATTTCTTGACGTAATCAAACAAATATTCTTTGATGGTAGGCCAGAAGAACCCTTGGCGTATGATTTTCTTGGATAGGCTATGCCCCCCTGTGTGGTCTCCATAGAATCCTTCATGAATCTCTTCTATGATCTTCTTAGCCTCTGGTGGAGTCACACATCGGAGTAATGGCATAGAGTATCCTCTTCTATATAGCCTTCCATCCACAATGGTGTACCTGGGAATCTGATACATTAGTTTTCGAGCCTTGGTCCGTTCTTCTGGGAGAATGCCGGTTTCAAGGTACTCAATTATCGGGGTCATCTAGGTTGGCTCAGAGTTAATCATGCAGACATCTTCCTGTTCAGGCTCGCATATACTGGGTGTCGATAGATGTTCGATTGGCACGACATTCAGCTCGTCGACCTCAGTGGATGTGGCGAGCCTGGCTAAGGCGTCTGCATTCGAATTTTTTTCTCGGGGAGCCTGTTATATCATGTAAAATTCGAAATGCTCGAGTGTTGCCTTTGCTTTTTCTATATATGCAGCCATTATCATCCCACGAGCCTGGTATTCCCCTAAGATTTGGTTGACCACCAATTGGGAGTCACTGTAGCAATGTATCGCCTTAGCCTTGAGTTCCTTGGCTATTCGAAGTCCTGCCAGTAGATCTTCATATTCAGCCTCGTTATTTGACGCTTCGAAGTCAAATCTCAAAGCGGAGTGAAATTGACTTCCTGTTGGGGTGATCAGTATTATTCCTACCCCCAACCCATTTTCATTAGAAGACCCATCAACATAAAGTTTCCACAGCTCGCAGGCTAGGGTTATAACTTCATCGTTAGTCATTCCAGTGCATTCCACTATGAAGTCTGTCAGGGCCTGTCCTCTTATGGTTGTCCTCAGATGGTAGGTGATCTCGAATTTTCTGAGTTCAATGGCCCATTTTAGTAATCGGCCTGAGGCTTCTGGCTTGGATAAGACTTGTCGTAGTGGTTGATCGGTCAGCACATGGATGGGGTGTGCCTAGAAGTAAGGTCAGAGCTTTCAAGATGAGTGGATTAGGCTGAGAGCCAACTTCTCCATTAGGGGGTATCTCGATTCTGCCCCCAGTAACCTTTTGTTGACATAGTATACTGGCTTTTGCACCTTCTGTTCTTCTCGGACGAGCATGGCGCTAATGGCGTGCTCGGTCGTAGCGAGATATAGGTACAAAACTTCTCCCGTGATAAGTTTCGACAAGATAGGAGGTTCTGTGAGGTGCTTCTTGAGCTCCTAAAAAGCTAGTGCGCATACTTCTGCCCACTCGAATTTTTTGCCTCCCCTCAAAAGGTTGAAAAATGGAAGACAATGGTCTGTAGATTTCGAGATAAACCTACTCAGTGTCACCATCCGTCCAGTCAAACTTTGGACATCCTTATGATTTCGAGGTGAGGGCATGCCAATTAGAGCTTGGATCTTGTCAGGATTAGCTTCTATTCCCCGGGCATTCACAATGAAACCTAGGAACTTCCCTGATGACACTCCAAAAAAGCACTTTTGGGGGTTGAGCTTCATATCGTACTTCCGTAACGCGGCAAAGCACTCTTCAAGGTCGTTCACATGGTTATTGTTATGTTTAGATTTAACTAACATATCATCAACATAAACTTCCATGTTATTAGCTATCTGTTCGGAGAACATCATGTTTACGAGCCGTTGGTATGTGGCTCCAGCATTCTTGAGTCCGAACGGCATGACATTGTAGCAATATAGTCCTTTGTCAGTCACAAAACTCATATGCTCTTGGTCTGGGGCATGCTTGGCGATTTGGTTATATCCAGAATAAGCATCCATGAACGACATAAGTCCATGCCCATCTGTGGCATCTATGAGCTGGTCAATCTGAGGTAGGGGAAGCAGTCCTTAGGGCAAGCCTTATTGAGGGCTAAGTAATCAATACATGTTTGCCATGTCCCGTTAGGTTTCGGAACTAGGACCGGGTTGGCGACCCAATCGGGGTAAAAGGCATCTCATATGAATCGGTTTGCCTTTAACCTGTTGACCTCTTCCTTTAGGGCCTTCTTTCTGTCGTCGTCCAGGAGTCTTCACTTTTGCTGCTTCGGGGGGAAGCTCTTGTCAATATTTAGAGCGTGGCTTACCACATTCGGATTTATCCCTACCATGTTTGAATGTGACCATGCGAAAACATCCTGGTTCTTTTTCAAAAAGCTATTTCGTTTCTTCCGAAAGGTTTTTCCCTACCTTCATTGTCCTCGGGGGGTCTACTTCTTCGAGCTTGACCTCTTCGAGCTCTTCTAATGGCTCGAGGTCAACTCTTTCCTCTATTCTTGGATCAATTTCTTCGTCTATCTTGAAGACTGTCCCATCCTTATTCTGAATTATGACAAGTGTTTGTGCACTTGTCTGTTTCTTTCCTCTAATAGAAATGCTATAGCATTCCCTTCCTACGAGCTGGTCTCCTTTCAGTGTCCCGATGCCACTAGAAGTCGGGAACTTGATGGCCAAGTGCCTCACAGACGAAACTGCCCCCAGCCCTACTAGGGCGGGTCTCCCGAGTAATACGTTGTAGGCTGATGGTAGATCCATTGCTACAAATTCCATCATCTTGGTTGTCGAGACCGGGAAGTCTCCCAAGGTTACAGGGAGTTCAATGGATCCCATATAAGCAATCCCTTCTCCTGAAAAGCCATACAATGTCGTTGCACAGGCCTTTAGGTCATGAAGCGTGAGTTCCATCTTTTCTAAGGTGGCCTTATAGAGGATATTCACTGAGCTCCCGTTATCAACCAGGACTCGGTGAACCCTCTTGTTCGTGAGCTGAAGGGTGATGACCAATGGGTCATTGTGAGGATACTGCACATGAGATGCATCATCCTCAGTAAAAGTGATAGGTTAAGATTTAACCCTCTGCTGTTTTGGAGCCCTGGGTTCGGGTTCGTAAGGGGACTTGTCACCAATTTTTAGCTCATTCATGTATCGTTTATGGGTGTTCCTACCCGATCCTGCAATATGCGGTCCCCTCGAGATGGTTACGACATCTTCTCCATCAATCGGAGGGGTTCGCTCGTCCTCCCTTGCTCGGGAGTTGCTGTTTTGGGCAGGCGGTGCTGCTGCTGCCCTCTGGCTGGTAGAAGCCCGATTGGGGTTTTGGTTCCTTACATATTGCCTAAAATACCCTCTCGAGATCAGGCCTTCAATCTCGTCCTTTAGTTGCCTGCATTCATCGGTTGTATGTCCGATATCTCTATGGAATCTATAGTATTTGCCAGAGTCTCTCTTCGCTTTCTGGTTCCTCATGGGGTCCGGACGCCTAAAAGGGACCTGGTTTTCATTAGCCAGTTAGATATTCTCCCGAGACTCATTGAGCTCAATATACACTTTGTACACGGAGAAATATCTTTCCCCTTTCTTCTTCTTTCCTCATTCTGCCTCGGGATTATTTCCTTCATTCTTCTTTCTTTTGGAAGGGTTGTCCACAGGGGGTTTTGAGGTCGTAGGATCCGCCGAGGTCGAGGTTGAGAGCCATATTCAATGCTAACCTCGCATCTTCTACATTAACAAACCTCTAAGCTTTTCGATTGAACTCGATTAAGGACCTCACGGGTTTCCTCTGCATATCTTCCCATAGAGGGCTTCCAGGCATCACTCCGGCTCGGACAGCCATTAAATGGCCGCTGTCATTTACGTCACGAGCTCGGGCGACTTCCAAATTAAACCTTGTAAGGTAACTTTTCAATGTTTCATTCGGCTGCTGTCGGACATTAGTCAAGGCAGACGCCTTGGGCCTTATTCTGACCATGGCTTTGAATTGCTTCTTGAAATCTCTAGACAATTGATCCCAAGAAGCAATCGAATGCCTCTTATATTTTTCAAACCATTTTTTTGCTGGTACTGTGAGCGAGGCTGGAAACAGCATGCATCTAAGCTTGTAGCCCACATTACTCGCTCTCATAATTGTATTGAACATACTCAAATGACTGTATGGATCAAAATTCCCATCAAATGGTGGGACATGAGGAATTCGGAATCCCTGAGGGAACGGGTGTTGGAAATATGGGGGGCGAAGGGCTCGAGTTCTTCGTCGAACTCTTCATCCCAATCCCGACCCCGTTCACTTTGTAAGAGCCTGAACGCTCTTTCCAGTTGTTCAATCCTTTCTTGGACTGGATCCACAGGGGTTCTAACTTGAAACTGGTTATCATTGATCACAATCCCAGCTTCGCGCCTTTGCATAGGATTCTTGCGTCTATTGAGGTGATCCCTCAGATCTGGGTTCAAGGGGTTATCATTACCTCGATTATGAGTTAGGTGTTCTCGTAAATCTGGGTGATCCCTTCGACTCCCAGTATTTATACATCCCTGGTCATACATACTGACCGATCTAGTGTCTCCCGAGCCTTCACTGACATGGCTCGTCGTGCGGTTGTTTCGAGATGGGTTCCTTTCTGGTTGCCTCATCTCAATAGTATGAGACCGAGACATTTGGCTTCTCATGGGTTGGGTACCTCTATGCTCCCTAGCAGTCTCCCCATTCCCATGTTTTTTCCAAGCTCGCCTTTCCTTATCACCCCGAGTCGGTTGCGTGTTTCTCCGAGTTGGTGAGGGATACCTTATTGGCGATGGTGGGTGACTTATGGGTGATGGTGGCTGCCATCCATTACGAGGCCTAGAAGGTCCCGAGTTTGCCCAAACTGGTTCAGGAATGTTCTGTGCGTTACCAGGATTTTGGGTCCAAGCCTCTGTGGGGGCTCGGTTATTCCTTATCTCGGCTGGTATCTCTGTAGTTGAGTTGGTAGGAGCTCCAGCCCGGGTACTTCTCCGGGGCCTTGAGGGAGTCGGTTGTTCTGTAGGTGGGGGAGGTTGCTCCGATCTTCGGGTGGCAGCATTTTTGCACGGTTGCCCATGAGGCCTATGTGGAGGAACATGGACATCCCGCAGAGGCGGAGCTTGGACCTCTAGAGGAGGTGGGGCCTAAGCCGCCTACGCCTCGGCAGCCAATCTGGCCAGCTCCTCGTTACATTTCTTAGCCTCCGCCAACTGCTTTCGCAGTTGACGATTTTCAAGCTCCACAATAGGGACATATTGTTCAGGGGTGTAATACATGTCCTCGTCGTCCCTAAGGGATGGTGGTCCCCGAGAGTCGGATGAGCCACTCCTCTCATCAGGGTCTGAATTCACCATAGGATGCTTCCCAGGGCGTCGGGGGTAGTCAGCTTCCTCTAAGATTTCCTCCTCAGGAACATTGGGATCATTCACGGCCATAGTTGATTCAGGGAGGCTTCTTCAACTGAATAGACTCACGCATGTACTGCTTAATGCTCTCAATGAAAGCACCAAACTGTTGACGCCATTTTTCGTCAACTTAAATCGTAGAGCAAATAAACAATGTAAACTATGAAGCGAATGGATGATGAAGAGAAACAAGAAGATTTTTACGTGGTTCAGCAGTTAATTCTGCCTAGTCCACGAGTCTATATTATTAAGACTTGGAGTTTTCTGGAAATTCTTCAGAGATGAATTACCTAGAGTTTTCTCTCAAGAAATCTGATATCAGAGCATCGGTCTCTTACAAGTGGTGATTCCTTCTCTATTTATAGGGAAGGGTACAGAGTTCATTCCCACATATTTCGAGAAGATATTCGTTATATCAATTGAAATAATGATATTAAATGCAATATCTCCTATATACATGGAAACATCCCATGAAAATCGGGAACGAATAACAGATTAAATGGTATCCCTTAAATATTGGGATTACACAACAATAAATATGTTCACACGTAATGGGCTATCCCAGGTGGCTCATCAGGTCTTTGAGATTAGCGATCGACATTGTGGCTATCAAGACTTATGGAACTGTTACGAACTTGCCACCCAACTTCAGGCCATGCTCAAGATAGGTAGTGTTGAGGCTCAAAATTCTACGCCCTCGAAGGATCAAAGGCACGCAATAAGGTCCCATAAGCACTTAATTACGTGATGGGGCCGCGGTGCCCTCGGGCTCCCATTGTCCCGCACCAACCACGTACCTAGCGAAGCCACGCCTTAGTTGCACCTGATGGCCTCACTGGTGGAACGTCTCGCTGGGCGTGGTGGCCTCGCTGGTGGAGCGCCTCGCTGGAGGTGGTGGCCTCGCTGCACATGGTGGCCTCGCTGGTGGTGGCCTCGCTGCACATGGTGGCCACGCTAGTGGAGCGTCTCGCTGGGCGTAGTGGCCTCGCTGGTGGTGGCCTCGCTGGCGGTGGCCTCGCTGCACATGGTGGCCTTGCTGCACATGGTGGCCTCGCTGCACATGGTGGCCTCGCTGGTGGTGGCCTCGCTAGTAAGGCACCTCGCGAAATGGTGCCCCAACCATGCCTCGGCCGCGCGCATGAGGCCCAGCACCAGGTGGCCTCGCGAGATGACGTCACGCACACGCCTATTCTTCGCCCCTAACACTCCAAGTGGACGTCTCCTCTGAGGGTCAACCATAACTTCGACATTTAGAGGGAAAGGCCTAAGAATAATTCAAAAGGATCATGTTGGTACAATCTTGTACGGGGTACGACCATTAAGACCGTACGCATGATCCTGACACCCATGATAGACGAGTAGTTGGAGCATTAGGAAAGAGGACAGAATCGACACCACTACCTCCTGCACCACTACACTTGCCACTACTCATCAGACACGGGTACAGACAAGTAGTGGAGACATCCTCCTGACATCTGCTCCTGTACGGGATGTACGACCACAACCTCTGAAGCCACTCCCCTGACACAGTACATATGTACCACTTGGTCTCCTGGACCACCATGTATCTAAGGCCATTAGAGCCTACTATAAAATGGACTCTAAGACCACCTGAAAGGGGGTTGGAAATTTTACTGTAGCAGAGGTTTGAGTGTGAATGAAAGACTGAATTCTCCATTATTGTTCTATCATTGTTCTTGAGTTATTGTTCAAGTTTTTACAGCTTTCCGATTAGTGATCTTAATTTGATAATTTTTCCAACTTAACTTCGTTGACGAGTTCTCACCGTCAACAGTTTGGTGCCGTCTGTGGGAACGTTAGTTTCAAGGTACTATTCCACCATTGTTTCCGACAAGAAGAAGATGCCAAGATGCTCGAAGCGACTGAGGGAGACGCGGGAGGTAGAAGTTCACCTGAACGGAGTCCAGCTGAAGGCCTCCATGAAGGACGCTCCTCCACCCAGGGACATGGAGCCCCCGAAGGACCCTGAGGTTCACGGAGGTGATAGGGTGGCCTCATCGCCAGCCGCTCCACCTGGAGGGAGTCCTCCAAGAGCACCACCGGCAAACGCTGATGAGTTCCCTCCTCCAAAACCGCCGCAGGCACCGAACTCCGGCCGGCAAGACCCGGCTCTTCTGCCCGTAGGACTGACAAGCACCCCCGGGTCCACTCCGTGAGCTCGATTTGAAATCCCGGTTTTACGAAGAGGAGAAACGTGAGCTCCACTGCAAGAACCAAACCACCTTAGAAAACATGCAAGAAGTCCTTAACGGCCTGCTGCAGGGAAAGTCCAGCGTAACCTTGCCTAAGAGGAAGGAGAAGGGCAAGGATGGGGTGGAGACCATGGTACCGGTAGATGATGGGAGAACCCGACATTCAACTAGTAACACCCCCCGCACGAAGGAACGCGATCACCCCGAACCGCCTAAGCAGGCCCCGAAGCCAGCGCCGAGGACCAACACTGCCCCTCGCCATGAGGATGAGGTCACCTCCAAAAGAACACCCTCAGACTTGCGGGAGGAGCTCAATAAGAAGAGGGCGGGCAAAGGGACCACGCCCCCTGTGGCGCCTCGAGAAGGCAAGGGAAAGGCGGATCTCAGCCCGTCCGTTTTAAGGGACACTCTCAGCAAGAGGAGGAAGGACCTAGACACGGAGATGAGGAGTTTGCGAAGCAAGATCATCACCGCGTCAGGCGGCCAGGCCTTTGAGGAGGAATTCGACCATGAGTCGCCCTTTGTGAGAGAAATTCAGGCAATCTGGCTCCCTGCCAATTTTAAGGAGCCCAATATGACCCCTTACGAAGGGAACACGGATCTGAAATACCACCTGGATGCGTTTAATGATCTGATGAAACTGAGAGGGATCGGAAGTGGTGCCAGGTGCCATTGCTTCGCTGTTACCCTGAAAGGACCCGCCTACAAATGGTTCAAAAGACTAAGGCCGGGGTCCATCAGGTCCTGGCAGCAGTTTTCTGACGAATTCCTCCAGCAACACCATGCCGTGCGAGACTACACGATGCCTGGTACTAGCCTGGCTAACGTGAAGCAAAGGGAGAACGAAAGCCTGAAGAGCTACATTCATCGGTTCAATATGGAGGCTGCAAAAGTGGGAAGCCTAACGCGCCGAGAGTTAAAAATGGCCATTACCGCAGGAGTGCTCCCAGGAAGCAAGTTGTGGGACAACATGTTGAAGAGGAAAGTCAACGACTTAGATGACTTCTATGAGAGAACGCAGAAGTACATCCGTGTGGAGGATGGCCATGCAAACCTAAAGGCGGGGAAGGAGGAGCCCCACGCGAAGCCCCCAACTAATGACGGATCGAATGTAGCAAAGAAGAAAAGGACGTACGATGGGCCAAGAGATGACCAGCAGAGGAAAACCAAACGAGGGGGTGACCATAGGCCAACGGCTTATACTTACTATACGAACCTCACGGACACCAGGGAGCATATTTACATCACCAACGAAGATCTAGTGCCCTTCAAGAAGCCCCCACCAATGAGGAAGGATCGGTCCAAAAGGGACCCCAGTAGTACTACCAATACCACAAGGACATCGGACACACCACGGCAGAGTGTATCCATCTGAAGGAGGAAATTGAGGAGCTTATCCGCCGGGGGCACTTGGGCCGCTATGTCAGGAGAGAAAGGCAAAGGCCGAAGGGCGAGCCCACAACACCCCAGGCACAAGAGCGAGCCCCAGAGATACAGGGGGAGGTCCGAACCATTTTTGGAGGTCCAGGATTTGGGGGAGACTCTAGGAAGGGGCGAGATAGATATGCAAGGGGGAAAATGAGTTTAGAACAACGACCCCCGAAGAGTTTCAAGGGGGAAAATGACTCGATAACATTCACTGAGGAGGACGTACGGGGGGTACACTTTCCCCACAATGATCCACTGGTGTTGACAGTTCAATTGGCAAATATGCGTGTGCATCGAGTCCTAGTGGACAACGGGAGCTCGGTGGACATCCTATATCACCCTGCTTTGGAAAATATGGGACTGGGCATTCGTCACCTGAAGCCCTGCCAGTCGTCCCTATACAGATTCACAGGGGACTCAGTGCAACCCCTTGGAATGATCGAATTGACACTTACCATGGGGGAGCAACCCCGGCAGACTACAGTCATGTCTAACTTTGTTGTAGTAGATTGTGCATCAGCTTTCAACGCGGTATTGGGGATACCCTCCCTGAGAGAATTGAAAGCCATAACTTCAATATATCACTTGGTTGTCAAGTTCCCGACTCCAGGAGGGGTCGCAAGTATGAAGGGAGAACAGAAGGAGGCGAGGGAGTGCTACAACACCTCACTCCGCATGCTTGTGAAACCACGTGAGCCAATGGCCATGGTGGTACATGAGGCGCTATGTATGCCCATGGGGGGTCCACAGGAACTGGACCCTCGGGTCGTGGATGAGTCAAGAGCAGAACCAGTAGAAGAAGTAGAGGAGGTTACGGTGACGGAGGAACCCCTAAGGAAATTGAAGATAGGGAGAAGCCTGCAAGGTGACGTGAAGGAGGAGTTGACGAAATTTTTGAAAGATAATCTAGACGTGTTTGCATGGAGTCATGAGGACATGGTGGGCATAGACCCCAGTGTGATGTGTCACCACCTGAACATCTCCCCAGAAGCAAGGCCCGTCCGGCAAAAGAGGCGGGCGCTAGACCCAACAAGATACGCAGTGTTAAAGGAGGAGGTTGACAAGTTGAAGGCCAACAGTTTCATCCGTGAGTCTTTCTACCCTGTGTGGGTATCGAACCCAGTACTCGTGCCGAAGCCGAATGGGAAGTGGAGAACTTGCGTCGATTTCATGAACTTGAATAAAGCTTGTCCTAAGGACAGCTTCCCACTTCCCAGGATAGATCAGCTAGTAGATGCGACAGCAGGACATGAGTTACTAAGTTTTATGGACGCCTACTCAGGATACAATCAAATCCCAATGAACCCGACAGATGAAGAGCACACGTCATTCATTACAAAAAAAGGGCTATACTGTTACAAGGTGATGCCCTTCGGGCTCAAAAACACGGGAGCCACCTATCAAAGGCTGGTGAATAAAATGTTCGCCAATCAGATAGGAAGGAATATGGAGGTGTATGTGGATGACATGTTAGTGAAGACCAAAGTGGCAACAGAGCTCAACAAAGACCTTGGTGAGATGTTTGACACGCTCAGGAAATACTGGATGAAGTTGAACCCAGTCAAGTGCACCTTCGGGGTATCCTCAGGAAAATTCTTGGGCTTCATGGTCAATTCCAGAGGCATCGAGGCCAATCCTGACAAGATAAAGGCACTCATAGAGATGAGCCCGCCAAAGAATAAGAAGGAGGTGCAGTGCCTAACAGGAAGGGTGGCGGCCCTTAATAGGTTTATCTCAAGGTCCACCGCAAGTGCCTCCCATTCTTTGACATCCTCAAAGGAAGCAAAAAGTTCGCTTGGGATGAAAGATGTGAGGAAGCTTTTGTCAAGCTGAAAGAGCACCTGGGGAAGCCACCCCTGTTAGCAAAGCCAGAGAAGGGCGAGAAGCTATACCTGTACTTGGCATTGTCTGAGCATGCCATCAGCGCAGCCCTGGTTAAGGGAGGGAAGAAGAAGCAACAACCCGTATACTATATCAGCAAACATTTGGTGGACGTGGAGAACCGGTATCCAGAGATCGAAAAACTGGCCTATGCGCTAGTGGTGGCTTCGAGGAAGTTGAAGCCTTACTTCCATGCACATACAATTGAAGTCTTAACAGATAGTCCTCTGAGACAGGTCTTACATAAGCCAGAGACTTCAGGGAGACTAATGAAATGGTCGATTGAGCTAAGTCAGTTTGATATTGTATACACTCCGAGGGCTTCCATCAATGGACAGGTGCTGGCAGATTTTATAGTAGAACTCACCCATCAGCCGAATGAAGGAAGGAATAAAGAAGAAGAGCAGCCTGTTACGGAGGAGGAGCTAGGAGGTTCAGAGGAGTGGAGTTTGCACGTTGATGGGGCGTCAAATGAAGGAGGATCAGGAGCAGGCATCATGATGACTGGGCCCGAGGGACATAGAATGTATTGCGCAATCCGATTTGGGTTTGAGGCCTCCAATAATGAAGCAGAGTACGAGGCGCTCTTAGCTGGTCTGCGTTTGGCCCAGGAACTGAGAGTGACGCGCCTTCAAATCTTCAGCGACTCTCAATTGGTAGTATGCCAAGTAAAGGGAGAGTACCAGGCGAGGGGACCCAAGATGGCAGCATACTTGGAGAAGGTGAAGGGCTATCTGGGACGGTTGGTGGCATATACTATAGAGCAAATCCCCAGAGAAAAGAACACCCATGCCGATGCACTCGCAAAGCTGGCATCTACCAAGGATAGTGATGTCTTGGAATCAATACCTGTGGAGTACTTACCAAAACCCAGCATCGAAGGCGCGGACGTGCACATGATTAGTGTCCCGAGGGAATCATGGACCGAGCCGATCAAGAGGTACCTGAAAGAAGGAACCTTGCCTGCGGATAAAAACAAATCCCGGAGGTTGGTGTACAAGGCCGCAAGATACACCCTGGTAGATGGGGTCCTTTACAAAAGAGGATTCTCAATGCCACTCCTGCGGTGTGTAAAAGAAGAGGAGGCGTTGAAAGTGTTACAGGAGATACATGAGGGAGAGTGCGGCAACCACGAGAGCGGACCCTCCACGGCTAGGAAGGCCATGAGACAAGGATACTACTGGCCTTCCATGGAGAAAGATGCGCATGACTTTGCCATGAAATGCGAAAAATGCCAGAGGCACGCCAACTACCCTCGGAAACCCCCAAGCGAACTGACCAGCATGACCAGCCCCTGGCCCTTCACTATCTAGGGGATAGACTTGATCGGCGCTCTTCCTACAGGCAGGGGTGGAGCAAAGTACGCGGTGGTGGCAGTGGATTATTTCACTAAGTGGGTAGAAGCGGAATCCCTTGTGAAGATAACCGCCAAGCACATCACCTCTTTCATCAACAAATTCATTGTGTGTCGATATGGAGTACCCTACAAGATTATTTCCGACAATGGTACCCAGTTCGAGGGAGGAGCCTTCAATGAATATTGTAAGGAAAGAGGCATAAGGAGGAGTTTCTCTGCGGTTGTGCACCCCAGGCCAATGGGCAAGTGGAGGCCATAAACAGGGTCCTTAAGAAGAACCTGAAGACAAAGCTGGAAAAGATGAAGGGAGCCTGGGTAGATGAGCTACCAAATGTGTTGTGGGCTTACAGAACCACCCCACGCACGACTACTGGGGAATCCCCATTCTCCTTGGCCTATGGGTGCGAGGCCGTGCTCCCAGTCGAGATGCGAGTCGAGTCCCACAGGGTACAGGCATACGGAGACGAAGCCAACCGCGTAGCCCTGGCCAAAAGCTTAGACATGCTTGAGGAGAAGAGAAAAAAAGTACAAATGAGGGTGGCGGTATACCAGCAGCGCACCGCAAGGTACTACAATTCGAGGGTGCGAGAGAGAACTTTCAGAGTTGGCGACCTGGTGCTAACGAAGGTACTCCCAAACACACGAGACCCAGACGCAGGAGTGCTAGGGGCGAATTGGGAAGGGCCCTACCAGGTTGCTCAGTGCATCCCCCCGAACACTTACAAGCTGGCTCGCATGGATGACACCATCATACCCCGAGCATGGAACGCAGAGCACCTGAGAAAGTACTACCAGTAAGGCGCCCATGTCCGATGGTAAAAGAACAAGTGTGGCACGCCGCCTTGATATGATAGGAAGAATTCAAAGAGGTTACTTAGATAGCCTCCTAAGTAGGTGTGAGTCTTTTTATTTTTGTTTTATATGAAAACCTCATATGTGCCGTTGCAACTATTTGTATGAGACTATTTATTATGAATGTGATGAATGGAACTGCATGTTATGGTTAAAAATGTTCACAACCTCATGAATTATTTTCCTTCGCTACGTGGGCATCAACCAAAGTGCCTGCCAAAATAAATTTCACCAGACACTTGGGGGGCAGGATAGGAGGCGACAGCAGGTGGCTAGCAAAGGGAACCTAAAAAGGGCCCTATAACAAAGGATCCTAAAAAGGGACCCCTTGCCCTCCTAAAAACGAGGCCCCTAAAAGGGACCCTCTACCAAGAGGACCCCTAGCCCTCCTAAAAAGGAGGCCCCTAAAAAAAAAAAAGAGGACCCTCTACCAAGAGTATCCTAAAAAGGGCCCTCTATCAAGAGGAAGTAACCCAAAACCAAAGAGATCCCCTATACTAGGGCCTTAAACGAAGTCCCTACAAGGCATCCCTTGGGATCACAAGGATTAGCTACCCTTATGAACACCAAGGGAGGCCATAGGGACTTACAAAAAATGCATGGTGACGACAATAATAATAAGTCTAGAGCGGCCACCAAGCCGTCTAGCCAAAAAGGGTCCCAAAGGAGACCCTTGCAAAAATAGTACTATGAATAACGACGAGAAGGACGCTTCTCGCAAAGAAATAATAAGCGCGCGCAAGAAAAACATAAAAGGATAACTAAGACCCAAGGGGTCAAAATATCCTTATAAAAGCAACCAAGAGGCACCAAAAGAGGTCCCAGTGAACCCTCTCACATGGGCTCCAAAGGACCTCCAGCCTGATAGATAAAAGAGGGGAACCAACCAAACCCCATCATACAGGCTTAAAAAGGCTTCAAATGCAATAGAACAAGAAATAAATAGCAACATATGTATTTATACATTAGAAAAAAAAAAAGGAGTTCTCGGGATAGTACAAGAGTTACCAACAAAAAAGTAGCACTGATAATGATGTTACAAAATAAAAAGAAAACAAAAAAAGAGCAAGACTACTTCAAGGCCTCCCATAGTGAGCACTCCACCAAGCTGCTTGGGCAACGGCCTGTTCGCCAAAAGAGGAGAAGTCGAAGTTGGGATCCTGCCTCCACACATTGTAAAGAGCACGATCTATAGACTTACGCTCGGTTATGATCCTCTCCGCCTCCAAAGAAGCCCTCGCCGCCTCCCAGGAAGCCCTCTCCGCCTCCAAGGAAGCGTTCTTCTCCTGAGCCGACTGTAGTTCAGCCCTAAGGGCCTCAACTTCAGTCTCCAGTTGAGTAACCCTCTCCTGCGACGCGGTCGCAGCGGCCTTGGCCCCCCGGAGCTCGCGCTCCAAGCATCTAGCCTTGCCCTTTAGCTCCTTGATCTTGGCCTTCAGCTTCTCCCTCTTCGAGTCCAAGTTGGCATACTTAGTCCGGGCCTTTGACAATTGGACCTTGGTTGCGCTAAGCTCATTTTCGAGCTCCTGGACCTGGGCCATGAGGCCGTCCCTCTCGGCAGTAGATGCGGAGAGGACGCCAGACGTGTCAGCATGCCGAAGAGACACGATGTAGACCTGCACAAGAAAGTCAATGGCGTCAACAATAAGTAACAGAAAGAAAAACACATGTACACCTATACATAATATTAATCAACGCAAGGCGCAAGACCTCACCCAGGCCGCGGCACGCCTTAGGGTCTCCCCAAGGTCTGGTTGAGTCACATTCCCTAGACCCCTCCAGTCGGAGGCAGGGAGGCCCGAGGCTATTTGAACGAAACGCTGCCCATAAGCTGAAGCCATCCTAGTCACCCAAGGCTCTGCCTCCGCGCTAGGAACATCTGGTTGGACAGGAACAGATGACCCACTCGCCGAAGCAGGAGGAGGCATAGGGAAGGGGAAAAACTGGGACCCTAGTGCATTAGAAGGGGGCTCCGCGAGGTTGACATAATCAGCATCCGGTAAGCCAATATCATGAGGGACCGGAGGGAAGGCGTCATTGCCATCAAGGCCAGGAGGAGCGTAACATCCCGCTGTGGCCTGCCGGTCCAGAGATTGACAGGCCATGTCCTGGTCATGGGAACCGTAAGGAGGGCATCCTCCGGGGGACAGGGAGCGCTGATGAGACCCCCCACATTCGAGGGGAACATCCTCCATCTCCTCCTCAGCCTCACCATCGTGTAGGGACGGCCCAGCCGGCATAGCCATAGCCTTCTTAGACCCAGTAACTGACCACAGGAACTTGGGGTCAGAGACCGGGGACAGCTGGTAGCGGTTGAGGTTCGCCACAGTAAATAGGACCGCCGCCTTCTTCAGGACGGAGTCCGCACTAATGAGCTTGTTGATGGCCTCCGCCTCCGGCCCAATGACCGAAGGATCAGCAAATTGCCCTGCATGATCCACGCCAATGTCAGTACAAGCAAGAGTACGAAACAGTAAGTTCTATTAAGAAAAAGAGAGAAACCAGGATACTTACTAGGGCCGGCGCAGAAGTCTTCACGAACCGAAAGAGGGCCCTCTACCCAGAAAAAGTCTTGTTTCCAAGGCCCTGTGTTGGACACTGAGCCCTCTATCAAGGGGAGCTCATTGGCCTTCTGTAGGTAGTAAAAGCCCTTGGACTTGTGCACTCCCATGAGGTTATACAGGGAATGCACCTCATGCACCGCCGGGGCTCGTTGGGCGTTTTCCTTAAACCAAATGAAGAGGCAACTTAAAGTCAACCAACTGTTGGGTGACAGTTGAAGAGGGGCCAAGTCGAAGTAATTAAGAACCGCCACGAAAAACGGGGGCAGAGGAATGGTGCCACCTGCCTTCAGAATCTGCTCACTCAAAGCCACAAAACCCTTCGCAGGGCGGTCAGCCCGGCATGCCTCCTTAGGAGCATATAGGGCATATTCTGGTGCAATGCGGTAGTGCTTCACGATCCCCTTCAATTTGTTCGGAGACACACGGGACACTAGGCTGGATGCCAGTAGAGGGGCCTCGTCCTCTTCCTGGACGGACACCTGCCTGCGTGCTTTCGGCATATCTGCAAAATCAAAAGAAATATGTGAGGAAGAGACCGAACACTTAACCCTCCATTTTTTCTTCCTAGCAAGAGTTTTCCATTGAGGGAGCGATGGCGGAAGCACTAAGCTAGGATAAACTGAGACTAGGGGCTGGGGAAAGGAGCTAGCAGCCCCATGACCGTCATCAGGCGAGGAGGGAGTGGGAGGTTTTGGCGGAATGTGTCCCTCCATAAATTCTAACTCCCACCGCAATTCAAAAAGGGTCGTCCTAAGACGCGCTATATGGTCACTAAGGCCCAGGGGTGAAGGTCCTCTATCTCCTCTCGACACCGAGTCAATTTCGCTCTCCACCACCCAAATTTTACGCCTAAGATCGGCCATGCACTCGAGGTGGCGGATGCGGGCTTGCCTTAAAGAGTCATAGTCCTGGTGAGGGTTGCCCTCAGGGGACTCTGAGTCTGAGGACAGGTCAATAAACTCAGCCTTTGGGGGTATGTCGGACGGGCCGTCACTGGCCATGAAACCACGTCCCAACAGCAAAAAGGTGCTCACGTATAAACGGGGGGAAGGCTACAAAACACAAAGGAATAGGCTTAATACCTCTAGATGCAAACGCCCTAAATGGCCTACTACAGGGTATATAAAAAAAAAAAAACAAGGAGGAGGGGCGTGCATATGGTCAAACTCACTACAAGCTCAGACTAATGTACCCCATCCCGAGTATTGCTAGTTTGGACCCGACAAAATAAAAAATAAATAAATAAAAGGGAGAAGGAAAGAAAATATACCTCAAGCGATTAAGAAAGCGAAGGCGGGATCCAAAGAAGGTCAGGGAGCAAAAAGCACCACAGAGTCGAAAGTGCGCGTCTGCAAGAATGAACCAGAAAGATGTGTTAGTCATAAAATAGACACACCAAGAAATTAGCTCATATATATAAAAATAAATAAATAAAAAAAAAATAATGAAACTATGGAAAAAGTGTGGTTGTGGGGGATTGAACCCTTTACCTCTTGAAAGGAGCAAGGGTCTAAATGCCACTAAGCTAAGGAGATGAAGTGTAAATATTAGGCCATGCATGAGGGCCTATTTATAGGAATCATGGTGAATAGTCTACAAGAGCACCCAAAGGTACTCTACTAGACTGGGGGGCAAGTGTTGAGGATCAAAATTCTACGCCCTCGAAGGATCAAAGGCACACACTAAGGTCCTATAAGCACTTAATTATGTGATGGGGCCGCGATGCCCTCGGGCTCCCATTGTCCCGCACCAACCACGTACCTAGCGAAGCCACGCCTTAGTTGCACCTGATGGCCTCGCTGGTGGAACGTCTCGCTGGGCGTGGTGGCCTCGCTGGTGGAGCGCCTCGCTGGAGGTGGTGGCCTCGCTGCACATGGTGGCCTCGCTGGTGGAGCGTCTCCCTGGGCGTAGTGGCCTCGCTGCACATGGTGGCCTCGTTGGTGGTGGCCTCACTGGTGGTGGCCTCGCTGGCGGTGGCCTCGCTGCACATGGTGGGCCTTGCTAGTATGGCACATCACGAAATGGTGCCCCAACCATGCCTCGGCCGCGTGCATGACGCCCAGCACCAGGTGGCCTCGCGATATGGCGTCACGCACACACCTATTCTTCGTCCCTAACACTCCAAGTGGACGTCTCCTCTGAGGGTCAACCATAACTTCGACATTTAGAGGGAAAGGCCTAAGAATAATTCAAAAGGACCATGTTGGTACAATCTTGTACGGGGTATGACCGTTAAGACAGTACGCATGATCCTGACACCCATGATAGACGAGTAGTTGGAGCATTAGGAAAGAGGACAGAATCGACACCACTACCTCCTGCGCCACTACACCTGCCACTACTCATCAGACACGGGTACAGACAAGTAGTGGAGACATCCTCCTGACATCTGCTCCTGTACGGGATGTACGACCACAACCTCTGAAGCCACTCCCCTAACACAGTACATATGTACCACTTGGTCTCCTGGACCACCATGTATCTAAGGCCATTAGAGCCTACTATAAAATGGACTCTAAGACCACCTGAAAGGGGGTTGGAAATTTTACTGTAGCAGAGGTTTGGGTGTGAATGAAAGACTGAATTCTCCATTATTGTTCTATCATTGTTCTTGAGTTATTGTTCAAGTTTTTACAGCTTTCCGATTAGTGATCTTAATTTGATAATTTTTCCAACTTAACTTCGTTGACGAGTTCTCACCGTCAACAGGTAGGTATTGTTGAAGCTGTCACACCCGAGCTTGCACTTCCCAAGTTCAGACTGCCTATATCTGAAGACAATCGGTAAAAGATATATCCCAATGTCATGCCATTTCGAACTCATAAAATATCTTGAGGTTACACATCTTCGAGGTCGTTGTTTTACTTCAGAGATTTTACGGCTTGACCATATGATGTTTTCATACATTTCGAGCTCACACCTGATGAGCCCAATTTTCGGGGTCATAACCTCTTGTCTCGAAATCTGGGTGTAACAAGTATAATTGTTAAGGTTTTGTGATTAGAATATGTGATTAAAAGTCCTAAATTTGTAGCTAAGCTTTCTTTTAGTTGAAAGGTTTGCTAAGATTGAATTCTGGAAAATTTGGCTGGAAAATATGTTGAGCAAACTAAGAAATTCAGGGCATGAGGTGGCACGCTGCGACCCGCATGCCCAGAGTGCCCTGGGTGAGCTTTTTGCCTTGATGGCACGACGCTGCCCTAAGGGGACAAGTCACGGCTCGCCTCCTTTTAAGGCTTCGGGTTGAGTCTCTGACTTGGGGGTGCGCCGCGACCCTTAGGGTCAGGTCACGGCCTGCCTAGGGGATTTTTCCTTAGGGTGGTTTCTAGGATTGGTAAGGCTCGGAGGTTCAAACCTAAGCGCTCGGGACAATTTCTACTACCTGGTTTAGTAGAAATCGAGGTCTCGGAGGCTAGCTATTGTTTCCTAGGTATTTATTTGGATTAGAAATCGATGATTACCCATTGACCACTATGACTAGCTTTATCGCCAAGGCTCAGGACTACGAATCGTGCTCGAGATCGTTCTATTTTTCTTCGCTCAGGAATTCAAGGTAAGAAAACTGCACCCCTGTGTGGCTGTATTAGGATTGAGATTCCCTGTATTTGGATATATATATATGTGTTGTGTAACTGTGATATTGTAATGCAAAACAGCCTAAGAGAGCGGGGGCTGATGACTTGCGCATAGGACGCGGCTCGGCCATTGTGAGTCGGGGTCAGCTAAATAAACAATGGACTCAGCCTAAGTGAGCCGGAGTCAATTGAGTAAATAGAGGGCTCGACCTAAGGGCGCCGACCCTGAGCATTCATAAATTGATTAAGATATATTTCTGAACATACGCGTTTACTGTTATTAGTTTGATGTCTATGATCTGTTGAACTTTTGGATGACTGCCATATGTGTGATTGATTGCTACTATTGATTTTGTATTTTCTGTTATGGTTTTCTTGTTGGGCCTTGGGTCATGGGTGCTATGTGGTGCAAGTAAAGGCAAGGGTAAGCTAGACTAACCATGAGTTAGAGAGCTCTAGGGACGAGGTGTACATTGTCAGTTGCTCATCCGCCACGGCCGAGGGATATTACAAGGACAGAGCCTAAAATTTGTATTTTTTCATCAGAGTGGCCACTGGTTATATATAACTTTAATTGTCTTTTAAACCCTGTTTTTGGGATCCCGTTTACCAAACATCTATTTTAGTGAAAATTAATTATTTTTAATCAAAAAAATTTAACCCTAACCTGATAGTTGACCTTGAACATATTTTTATTGAAAGGACTTGGTTAGTAAGTCTTTCACTATTTCAAATACACAATGTAACGGTCTTGGTTATACAGGGCGTTACAACTTGGTATCAGAGCGATCTAGGTTTAAGGGTTCCTGAAAACTGGCTGGACATGTACACTCGTCTCTAAAGACAAGCTCGACTCAGGATTTGGTAATTGTATATATGTGATTATATGCCTAAATGTTTGAATGAAATATAAATGCTTTGTTGCATGACTAATAGAGAGCATGAGAAAGTGATAGGGTCTGGCCCTTGACTGCTGTATGACTATTATGAGGCGTGCTTATTAGCATTTTTGTTGCATGTGAATGGATGCTTAAATGCTTGTTTTCATCTTGATTGCTTATGGCTGTTTGAGTTTCAATGGAGTGTTATGGAAAGACTGTTAACATGTAATCATTGCCTGACCGTTGAGTTGTTGATTGCATATAAACTTGGATAGCTATGCGTCCAAGGCGTTCTATACGACTAGCCAGAACAGTCCCTGAGAACTAGCAGCAGATACTTGTAGATATCCAAGCCTGGTTACAGAGTCAAGAAGAGAAAATCTGCCTATTGAGATAGCAGGCTCCGTTAGGGAGTGCTGCACCTATTTTGCAACCTGCTGTGGCACCGGTTGTACAAACACTTGACGTTGGGAACAGGTGGGAGCCACTGTATGAGCAGTTCATGAGACAGCATCCTCCAACCTTTGAGGGAGGACCGGATCCACTAAAGGGCGAACAGTGGATGAGTATGATCACTTCTATCTTGGATTTTATGAGGGTGGAAGGTAATGACAGGGTGGCCTGTGCCACCTACATGCTCAGAGAGGATGCTCGCATCTAGTGGGAGGTGGCTTCACATACCAGGGACACTTCTACTTTGAGTTGGGATGGGTTCAGAGATCTCTTCAGCCAGAAATACTATAACGTTGCCGTCAGGGCGGCGAAGATGAATGAGTTTGTTAGGTTGGTACAGGGCAGCATGACAGTTACAGAGTATGCCCTGAAGTTTGACTGGCTTGCAAATTTTTCACCAGATTTAGTGTCTACTGATGCAGCAAGACAGGACAGATTTATTCAAGGGCTTAATGCTATGATAGCCCAAGATGTGAGAATCACTACAGTACATGGGGGAACAACTTATGCTCAGGCTGTTGAGAAGGCTCTTACCGCTGAAGAGGCGGAGAATTAGATCTAGAGGGAGAACGCTGCAAGACTAGAGTTTCACAGGGCGGTGCTTCCTTACTTAAGGTCCGGTAAGGGCAGAGGCCCTAGTGATTTGAAGAGGAAGACCCCTGACACTTCGACCACTGTTGGTCTTGATAGGAGGGGTCGAGGTGCTCAGGGTGGCCGCCAGGAGGCGGTGAAGCATGGAGAAGTTATCCAGAGTGCACGAGATGCAGAAAGCACCATCTGGGCGAATGTCGAGCAAAATCTTGGTACTTGTGTGGGGTGGTGGGACACCTCAAGATGGACTGCCCAACAGTGAAGAAAGAGGAATCAGTGATGGTGGACAACTTGACTCCAGCTCGAGTGTTCACCTTGACGCAGGCAGAGGCCGAGGCTAGTCCCTCGGTAGTGACATGTTAGCTTTCTAGCGCTGGCTCATCTTATACTATATTGATTGACGCTGGTGCTACACATTCGTTTGTTTCTAGTAAGGTAATTGATAGATTGTGTAGACCTAGTGAGTATTATATTGCGGGGTTTAGGACTATACTGCCTACAGGGGAACTGGTAGTTTCTAGAAGATGGATTAGAGCACTGCTAGTGATGGTAGATAGTAGGGAACTATCAGTAGATTTGATCAAGTTGAGTATGGATGACTTTGATATGATTCTAGGAATGGATTGATTGGTCAGATATGGGGCTACTATTGATTGTAGGAAGAAGATGGTGACTTTTGAGCCTGAGGGAGAGGATCCCTTTGTTTTCGTGGGTGTTGTGCATGGACCCTGCATACCCATGATATCAGTATTAAGGGCTAGGGACCTGTTACAGGGAGGTTGTATAGGTTTTCTAGCCAGTGTGGTGGATACAACTAGGATTATGCCAGCAGGGCGGGGATAGACCATACTGGTACGCGAGTTCTTAGATGTGTTTCCTGAGGATTTACCAGGACTATCGTCACGTAGGGAGATTCAGGTCGTCATCGAGTTAGTGCTGGAGATTCAGTTCGGGTTTATCAGGCCTAGCTTCTCGCCATGGGGTGCTCCGGTTTGGTTTGTGAAGAAAAAGGACGGGACTCTGAGAATGTGTATAGACTATAGGGAGTTAAACAAGTTGACCATCAAGAATAAATACCCCTTACTAAGGATTGATGGCATGTTTGATCAGTTGCAGGGAAAGACAGTATTCTCGAAGATTGATTTTCGATCACCAGCTGAGGATCAAGGATGATGATATACCGAAGACGGCCTTCTGAATGAGGTATGGGCATTATGAGTTCTTGGTCATGTCGTTTGGTCTAACCAATGCCCCAGCAGCATTCATGGACTTAATGAACAAGGTGTTCAAGGACTTCTTGGATCAGTTTGCGATTGTCTTCATCGACGAGCTCTTGGTTTACTCTGGTTCAGAGGCAGAGAATGAGCAGCATCTTCGACAGGTATTGCAGAGATTCTGAGAGCATCGGTTATATGCCAAGTTTAAGAAGTGTGAGTTCTGGTTACCAAAAGTGACTGGACACATTGTTGGTGAAGATGGAATTAAGGTGGATCCAGCTAAGATAGAAGCAGTGAGATTGGCCGAGGCCAAGGAACGCCTCAGAGGTTAAGAGCTTCCTTGGATTAGCAGGATATTACTGATGGTTTGTGGAAGGGTTCTTGAAGATTGATGCACCGATGATAGAATTGACACAGAAGAATTTGAAGTTCTTCTGGTCAAACAAGTGTGAGAATAACTTCTAGGAATTAAAGCGACGATTGATTACTACCCCGGTGTTGAGTCTTCCTTCGGAGGGAGAGAAGTTTGTGGTATATTGTGATGCATCGAGGTTGGATTTGGGATGCGTGTTGATGTAGAATGAGAAGGTTATTGCTTACGCGTCACAATAGCTGAAGGAGTATGAGCAATGGTACCCTACCCATGACCTAAAGTTGGCAGCGGTGGTATTCGCACTGAAAGTTTGGTGACATTATCTGTATGGGGAAAAGTGCGAGATATACACCGATCATAAGAGCTTGAAGTATTTCTTCACTCAGAATGACCTGAATATGAGGCTGAGACGTTGGCTGGAGTTGGTAAAGAACTATGATTGTGATATCCTTTACCACCCAGGGAAAGCCAATGTGGTGGCAGATGCACTGAGTTGAAGAGGCCCAGGACAGTTGTTTAGATCTGCACAAATATCAAAGGAGTTGGCGGAGGAGATGACTAGAGCGAGGATAGAGTTGGTTGTGGGTCGGTTGGCCAATATTACCTTGTAGTCTACCCTTCTAGGGAGGATAAGAGAGGGTCAGATGGATGATGCATAGTTGCAGGAGATCAGAGGAAATGTTCTAGCTGGAGTGGCTAAGGACTATTATATTTCAGAGACTAGTTTGTTACGGTATAAGGGTCGAATTTGTGTCCCGGTAGATGTGAGTATTAGATGAGAGATACTGGATGAATCCCATACTACACCATACTCACTCCATACGGGCACTACGAAGATGTATCAAGATCTACGAACGTTATATTGGTGGCCTGGGATGAAGAAAGATGTGGTGGAGTACGTGGCCAAGTGTTTGACCTGTCAGCAAGTGAAGGCTGAGCATCAGTAACCAACGAGGTTGCTACAGCCTTTGGGTATTCCTGAGTGGAAATGGGAAGATATTACTATGGATTTTGTGGGACGTTTACCTAGAACAATAGGGCTACATGACTCGATGTGGGTGATAGTAGATAGATACACCAAGTCAGCTCACTTTCTACTAGTGAAGATGACCTATAATGTGGATCAGTATGTGGAGCTATACGTGAGGGAGATTGTACGTATCCATGGGGTTCCCAAGTCTATTGTATCATAACGGGATCCCATATTCACCTCCAAGTTTTAGGGTGGTTTGCAAAAGGCTATGGGGACTCAGCTGAAGTTCAGTACGACCTTTCATCCTCAGACTGATGGACAGTCTGAGAGGACGATTCAGATATTGGAGGACATGCTCAGGGCGTGTGTGATATACTTTGAGGGGTCTTGGAGTAAGTACCTCCCGTTGATTGAGTTTTCATATAACAACAGTTATCAATCACGATTTCTGCGAGTTCCAGGTAGGGGACCACGTATTTCTGCGAGTCTCACCACTGTGAGGGGTGAGAAGGTTTGGGAAAAAAAGGCAAGCTGAGCCCTAGCTTCATAGGACCTTTCGAGATCCTGGAAAGGATCGGGCTAATGGCCTACAGGTTGGCACTGCCACCGTCATTATCAGGAGTTCACGACATTTTCCATATTTCTATGCTTTGGAAGTACATCTCAGATACAACTCATATGTTGAAGTATGAGGATTTGGAATTGCAGATAGATTTGTCATATGAGGAGCACGACCGGTTCAGGTCCTGGACAAAAAAGACAAGGTTCTACGGAACAAGATGATTCCTCTAGTCAAAGTATTATGGAGGAATAGCAAGGTTGAGGAAGAAACCTAGGAGCTTGAGTCAGCAATGCGGGATCAGTATCCCGAGTTATTCAGGTAAATTTCGAGGACGAAATTCTCAATAGGAGGGGATATTTGTAACGGCCCAAAATCTCTAATAAGGCTTAAGGCCTTGATTAGTGTATCGGGAGGGCATAATTGGTATATGTATGTTTAATTGGTTAAATGTGTGACTACGTGGTATGCATGATTAATATGATTATATGAATATGTGATATGCATGTTTATGAATATTGGATATGCATGTGGGCCCTTTATAGCTTATAAAGCCATATTTTTAATTTTGGCCCGTTGAGGACATAAATGTTATTATATGTGATAAAATATTGAGACCACATTATTGTGTGGATATATTTGCATTATATGGCTCGAGACGATCCTAGTGAACGGACTAGCGAAATAGTCACAGTGGGGTTTAATACGCAGCTCGAGGGGAGCCTAGGGGTATTTTTGGAAATTAGGAGAAATATTTTGGGAATTACTAGATATTTAATAGGTATTTGGTAATTAATTGGACGTTGGGATTAATTGGTAAATATTAGGAACACTTGAGGAATTAGGAGGAACTGGGGGGAAAAGACTATTTTACCCTAAGAGCAATTAGATGGCTTAGTAATTAGGGAAGGGCATTTTGGTCATTGTATTTGTTGAGGATGTGATCAGCTAAGGACCTAGAGGTATTCAAAACTCACTAGACATATTAGAAAGACCCCAAACACTCTCTCTATCTCTCTCTCTCTCTCCTTCTTCTCTTACACGATTTCTCCTTCTCTCTCTTGCTCTTGGAAAGTTCTTGTTGAATTGAAGGTTAAAGCATAGGAAAAGTTTGTTGGGAGGTCTTGAGAAATTGAAGCATCTAACCAGGGGATTTAGCTGGGAAACTTAGGAAATTAAGCTCAAGGGTAAAAGGCTAGAAGCTTGTGAGGATTCAACCAATAATTGAGGTATGTTCTTGTCCTTAATTATGATATAGAATTCTAGTTATTGGGGTAAAAATAAGCTAGATATTGAGTGATGAATTTCTACTGAATTAGGATAGTGATTTCACTATAATTGTTAAGGTTTTGTGTTTATAATATGTGATTAAAAGTCCTAAATTTGTAGCTAAGCTTGGTTTAGTTGATAGGTTTGCTGAGATTGAATTGTGAGAAATTTTGCTGGAAAAGATGTTGAGAAAACCCAGAAATTCTGGGCATGAGGGGGTACGCCACGACTCACCTCAGGGGCGCCGCGGCCCGCATGCCCAGAATGCCCTAGGTGGGCTCTCTGCCTTGAGGGTGCGCCATGGACCTAGGGGGAAAGTCGTAGTCTGCCTCCCCTTAAGGCTTGGGGGTTAAGTTTCTGACTTGGGGGCACATCGCGACCCTTAGGGTCAGATCGCAGCCCGCCTAGGGGATTTGCCTTAGGCGGTTTCTAGGATTGGTAAGGCTTGGGGGTTCGAACCTAAGTGCTCGGGATGATTTCTACTACCCGATTTAGTAGAAATCGAGGTCCCAGAGGCTAGCTATTGTTTCCTAGGTATTTATTTGGATTAGAAATTGATGATTACCCATTGGCCACTGTGACTAGGTTTATCGCCAAGGCTCAGGACTGGGGATCATGCTTGGGATCGTTCTATTTTTCTTCGCTCAGGAATTCAAGGTAAGAAAACTACACCCATGTGTGGCTGTATTGGGACTGAGATTCCCTATATTTGGATATATGTGTTGTGTAACTGTGATATTGTTATGTGAAACATCAAATGAACAGCCTATGAGAGCTGGGGTTGATGACTTACGCACAGGACGCGGCTCGGCCACTGTGAACCGGGGTCAGCTAAATAAACAATGGACTCGGCCTAAGCAAGCCAGAGTCATTGAGTAAACAGAGGGCTCGGCCTAAGGGCGTCGACCCTGAGCATTCATAAATTGATTAAGATATATTTCTGAATGTGCGTGTTTACTGTTATTAGTTTGATGCCTATGATCTGTTGAACTTTTGGATGACTGCCATATGTTTGATTGATTGCTACTATTGATTTTGTATTTGTTGTTATGGTTTTCTTGCTGGGCCTTGGCTCGCAGGTGCTATGTGGTAGGTAAAGGCAAGGGTAAGCTAGACCAACCATGAGTTGGAGAGCTCTGGGGGCGAGGTGTACATTGTCAGCTGCTCGTCCGCCACAACCGAGAGATATTATAGGGACAGAGCCTAAAATTTGTATTTTTTTCATCAGAGTGGTCACTGGTTGTATATAATTTTTTAGAATTGTAAATTATCTTTTAAACCCTGTTTTTGGGATCCCGTATACCAAACATCTATTTTAGTGAAAATTAACTATTTATAGCTGACCTTAACCTGATAGCTGATAGCTGACCTTAGGAACACATTTTTATTCAAATGACTTGATTAGCAAGTCTTGCAATATTTCAAATACACAGTGTAGCGGTCTTGGTTATCCAAGGCGTTACATCTTGCTACTATTCGAGGTAGGTTTAGACATAACTATAGTTTACGATAAAGATAAAAATCTTGGGATTTGCTTACTTGCTATCTAAGCAACCATATTTTCCAAGCGACTACAACATAAAACATATACATACATACATACATACACAGCATATAAACATAATCATAACACATAAAAATCTAACATATTTTCCTTACCAAAAACTGGGATATTGGAGACAAGAACGGGATTGGAAACTCCTCAAATCAAATAGTAAGATTATAAGTTTTCTAAAGAAAAGAAGGTGAAAAGAAGATCTAAACCATCAAGATAAGAGCTTACCGAAAATCTTAAGTTTCAAGAAACTCAAACACCTAACCAAAAGCCATTACAACAAGTTAGGATTTGGAAGAAAATGAAAAGAATAAGAGGAACTATAATGAACTAAACCTGAAGATAAAGAATACCTTAGATAGACTAGAACTACGATCTACACCTCAATACCGAAATATCACTCTATCTTACTTCCCAAGTATTTAGAAAAGCTTGGATTGGAAAGCTTTTAACCCCAAAACCCTAGTGTTTCTCTCTAGAATGAACTTAGCCGCTTGGAGGATTTGAAGAATGCTTGAATGAAGCAAATGGCTGAGTGAAAGGTCTTATTTATAGAATTCAAGGAGTAAAACTAAATCCTTTTAAAATGAATAAATAATTGAATTTTCTGTTCAACAGATGCCCAGAACTCGGTCAAAAATGTTCAAGAGCAAGTCCAAGTTGTTGAAGGCTGTTTCTAGCTCGGATTCCCTGAATTTTCAAAACATACAAGTGGAGTCGATATATCGCCGCCTATAGGCGTTATATCACCTCCCCCGTTGTCCCGATCCTTCATGTTTTCGTTTGTGCGAAGTCGACGTGTTTTCTGTATCACCCATAGGCGATATATCGACTCCTATAGCTGCGATATATCGGCATACACTAATATATCAAACACGTTTTTGCACACTTTCGGCACACTAGAATTTGTTTAAACCACTTTGACTGAGTAAAACGTGATTTTAACAGCTGAGGGAAGGTTCTAAACTTCCTAGGTTTATCCTTTATTAAATTTATTCATCTAAAATCCTTAAATCCTTAATAAATATACATGTGACAAGTGTCACATTCTTAATTGTTCTATCTAAACCTTAAGTTATAATAAATATCATTTCTAGGACCAGCTATATTAATCAAACCTTATGTTAAAATTAATATCTCTAAATTATAGGCTAAACTTATAAAACCCATAACTATCTCTATGAGTTTCCAACTAAATCCCGGCTTGAACCAATAACCATGAAAACTAACATTCTACAACACTAGCTGCTACTATCTAGCTAAGTAAAATTCTGAGACACTACATCATTGCATTGGTGCATAAAGTAAAGTGTTCTTCAACTTGAAGTTTACTATAGTGTAATTATCACAAAATTTGTCGAAAGTTTTGTTGTAGTAGGCATTGAACTATCTTTCCATGATAAAATATAAGTGATAACACATCCACCTTTGCCATGTTCACTTGAGACCTCTATGTCTCGCTTTGCACTGTTAATGGCCATGTGCACTTTCCATTCATGGACGTTCTTGAGAATACTCCCAATTCTCATGAGATGCAGCACCACCCTTAGGTCCATATAGGTAGAACTCTTACAGTATATTGTTACCAAAAATACTTGTTTTCACAATACTGAATTCTATTAAAAAAAAACCTTTCGGTTTTAACCCTTAATTTGGTAACTCACAAGTTCTCAACATCTCAGATGGGACTGTTTTGAGTGCAACTAATATTCATTTGATTGAATTGTTATTACCTATTGAACCTAACACTAGTTAAGTAACTAGTGTTAAGATAGGTTACTATCAACCACAAATCTCTTTAGGGAGTTTAAGTCTCATCCCTCGAGATGATGTAGCCACTAAATCTCTTGTTAGTGGCTTAGTAAAAGGATCCGCCAAGTTTTCATTTGTTCTCACATAGGATATTGAGATGACTCCTCTTTGAATCAATTCTCTTACATACTCATGTCTTAGACTAATGTGTCTAGACTTCCCATTATACACTATGCTATATGCTCTAGCCAATATTGCTTGGCTATCACAATGTATCAATATAGTTGATACATTCTCTTTGATTAGGGGTATCTCCGTCAAAATATCCCTTAACCATGCATTCTCTTTGTCGGTAGCAGCTAGAGCTATGAAAGCACCAAACTGTTGACGTCGTTTTTTGTCAACTTAAATCTAAATAGCACTAAACAAAGATTTAGAAAATAAGAAAAGAACAGTAGGATTTTTACATGGTTCAGCAGTTAAAATATTCCTAGTCCACGAGTCAATATTATTGATTTGTAATACCCTCACAAAGTTTTCTCAAAGCAATTCCACAGAGTATTCTCAGTACAATATTGTGCGTGACTACAAATGAAAAATACTAGGCTATTTATAGATCTGGTTGGAAGAATGTCTTCCCCTGATTCAGGGAAGTTACAAATGATTATTCTAATCTGAAATAAATGTAATTAAATAAATAATATCCCATGATAATTGGGATTTAATTATCAGATAACAATAAATCCCTAAGGAATAGGGATCTCCTAACAGCTGTTGCGTGCAAAACGCGTTGTCGATCTCAAATGCAAGGTTAACACACTTTCGAGGTCGATCAATACTTTGAGCTCTTTATTCTAGCCAGCTCATCCTCAGCTAGTGGTTTCATCGAACTCAATCTTCTGAGACCAATACCTTCGAGCTTGCAACTAAAGCTCGAATAACATCCATATGTTTCGGAGAAGATTCGTTCTTTTGAGCTTGCTGCTTAAGATCGAGCCTTTTAAACTGGTGCTCGATCGTCAACAAGAACAAGTCAGGAATCATGCAAATTTGTACAAGTGTTCATCCACTGCTTGTTATTTTCGAGCTTACGCTTTTCGAGCCTACATTTCGAGACTCATTTATTCATCCTCAAAATTTGGGTGTAACAACTGACATTACAAATAAAATAAGAGAAGAAGTGGAAGAAGAGAATGGAGAAATACAACTCTAAACAAAAGATACAAATAAAGTAATAGTGTTTGAAACAAAAGAAATAGAAAGATTACAACTCTAAACAAGAAATACAAGTAAATAGAAAAAAAAGAATAAGATGAAAAGCAATTGTAGAAAAGAAATAACAAGAACAAAAAAAAAAAAGAACACTCTTACTCACACCACCAAAGTGAAGAGCATTGGGGATCATCAACTTGAACAATTTGCAACCTTTGTCCAAAACCTTATTTCCCTCTAACTCAAGCACTAAGGGAACTCTCACAATTTGGAAATAACTCTGTGGAATAATCAAGCCTCTACATGTTTTCTAGCCAAGTGCTCTAGTGGATAGAAAATTTGTGTCTTACAAGAGAGCAATAGGCTCATATTTATAGAGTTTTGAGACACCCTTTGAATTTCAAATTCCACCAACCCCCATGGTTGTTACCAATGTTTAATTAGATGTTTATGGAATTAAAAAAGAGTTTGGGAGTTACATGAGTTGTTGGAAACGTTCAAAATTGAAAAGGAAAATTGACTTAGGCTGTCAACCTCACTGGCTGCAGCCAGAGCCATAACTGGCCGCGACCGTGAGCCTCTGTTCCACAGGCCGCGGCCAGGAACAATAGTGGCCGCGACCACAGCTCATTTTCAGCATAAATTTTTGTGCAATTTTCCAAACTGTTCCAAACAACTCCCAATTGATTTTATAACTCCCAAACACATTACTGGTGTTAAAACCAAGTCTCCAACAGCCATTTCACTTATGGCTTTGAGAAATTCAAATCAATATTGTATAACAATAAATCTACACAATAATGGGCAATATTTGGGAATTACAAATTTGTTACTGAAATTGTTACTCTCAAATATGTTACACATTTGTATTACACATTATCCAAATGTTGTAACTCTTATTTGTATGTCACAACTTTGTCATATTTATTTAATCTAAAACATTATATTATAACATAATATAACATACACATATGAGTCAACCCTTAATATTTGGTGTATATACATAAATGAGAGCATACAACACATGCAATTAATTGATATATTTTTTATGTGCCCAAAATAATACCCTTATTTCTACTACATATTTTACATAACTATATTTGCATAGCCTATGTACGTATAAGGAATGCATACATTAAAGAGATTTTAACCTTGCTAGTTCAACCTAAGTAAAGACTAATAGACCCAATAGAAAAAGGACCGAAGGATGGGTGTGAGGTAAACTTATCGATGCTTGTCTTCATGAAAATATGGTAATGTATTCTTGACAATTTAAAGTTTCATGGCAGCCCAATTGGCGGATGGTGGCTGGGGAGGTGGTGTTGGCGTTGAAGAGAACATGAGCGAGTCTTTACACGGTACGTTTGTTATGTAACTAATTTTTTATATATATATAATATATATAATCGTATTTATGTATATATTAAAATATATATTATATCTTATATAATTTAATATTAGTTTTAAAAAATAATGTCTACTGTTACGTAAACAACAACAAAAAAATTAAAAACATATCTCATATATATTTTTATTTATCTACTCTAACATATATATATAGGATAATTCTTTTTCAAGGGCTTCACTTTAGAGCATTCTGCAAATTTTCAGAAAATTAAGAATAGTTTACATTACTGAAAACTAGGTTCAAACATGTTGCTTTCCACGCGCATAAAAAAAATTAGTTACGCGTGCAACACATGTTTGAACTTAGTTTTCAGTACGGTAAACTATTCCGAAATTTCTGAAAATTTGCAGGATGCTTTAAATAGCTACAATATACACGGTCATAAAAAAAAAATCACGCTGAAAACTGTTCAGGGGTCGAGAACACTGAGAGCCCCACCGGTAGGGCTTAAAGTGAAGCCTACATAAGAGAATTCCCCTATATATATTTATATATATAGGCAAATTCTTCAGTCCCTCACAAGACTCAATCCTTCAGTGTGGGGTCCAATTTTTTGCCAATTGTCCAAATTTTATAGGAGTAAGTCTTTTTTTCACATTTGCTTTTGACTTGCAATGACCGGTTGTGTGAACGGGTTGGAAAGTTGCTAGTGATGTGGGTATAAAAAGTAGGGGCAAAAAAGTAATTCCCTGTCCAAAAATATGTACAGTTGAGGACTTGATCGTAAACTTAATATGAATTTGAGAGATATTTACGATTTTGGTAACATAAGCATCGTGCTTCCGCCAAGTGATTTATATGTTATGTTGAGTGAGACGCAACAATAACCACGTAAGTAAAACTGATATATATTTTGTAGTTGTTTTATAAGATTTTTTTAACTTTTTTCCCTGGAGAAGTTTCATTTATTCAATATTGGGATGAATGAATCACTAACTCAATTAGGTATGGAAAAATGTTATTTAGATGGTTGATTAATTAGGAGAGTCAGTACTTGCTTGCTTGCTTGATTGTTGGGGAATAAATGAAACATCTTGATGGACTGTAGGTCAGACTTAAGGAGAGTGTTCTGGAAGTTGGACGCATTGTATCTCCTCTCCCATTCGTTTCGCTCGGTGGCCAGCTTGACGTTGTCATGCACAATTCAGTTAATGTATTGCATTTGCTCAAGATGATTGTCATCAAACGACGGGAAGTTAACGATGTTATTCATTGGGAAAGGTGTGGAGTCCATTTTAGAGAGAAAAAGAGGATAGACAAGTATACATGTAGGGTGGTGGAGATTGAATTGAGATCAACACGATCCCTACACACATATATATACATATAGAAAACACAAGCATGGAGGAGTGGGTCAAGTAAGTGTAAGGTGAGGTCTTCCTGTAAATGGTGGAGTTGTTAATGCACTGTCACTTATCAAAAATAGGGTTGCACATCAGTCAAAATTACATAAAGTATGCTATTATTATAAACATAAGGAAGCAGTCACGTATTACGTGGGAAGAATTAGAATTTGTGTTTCAGCACGTCATGGTCACGTGAGTTGTGAGTGGTATTACGTGGGAGGACCTTTGGGAGCATAGTACCTGAGAAAAATAAGAATGGAGATGGAATTGACTTCCATTTTGACGGAATTGCTATTATAATTTCTCTCAAACAAAAATTCAAACATGAGGTGGTCACCATTATATATGATCTGGCACTGAATACTCGAGTGCACCATTACAAAAAAAATGAAGTCAAACAAAATTTGTTGCCAAAATAGCTAATGCCCAAAACATATTGAGTAAATTTGCTATAAGAACTTACCCGAAGAACTCGACACAAAGATGCATGGATTTATGCTTTACATCATAAAAGTGGGCACTCGGTCCTTCAAACTCACGGCAAACAACATTGCATGTAAAATCAAACACCTCCAAACCATGTCGGAAAAAATTACCAAGCTCAATCAAAATTCCCACTACTCCAAACAAAAAAATCTACCCCAAATTCGCCAGGGAGAAGAATGGACTAAATGGGAGGGAATTTTCCTTCCAAACAGTTATTGTTTGGGTTCGGAGGGACTTTTCCTTTTGAAATGAGAAGAATGGCCTAAACAGGCGAAAACACGAATCAAAAAAAGAAGAAGGTGATCGGTTACTAAGGGGTGACTAAGGGCATAACGGTACTTTGACACCAAATAAACTCAGCAACTAAATCTAACCATCCATTTTCTAAAACAATAAATCCAAAGGCTCAACATCAACACAGGACTAAGTCCTTCAAAACAAACGGAGGGATGGAAGAATTTCCCATATATATATATATATTTATACACAATCGTTTTAAAAAAATTACAACTCACTCACGCAAGAGCAATAAAAAATTGCAAAAATTAAATTGACTATCACAGGAGCAAATAAAACTTTACTCACGCAGGAGTGAAAAAATACATTATTAAAAGAAATCCTTAGAGACCATGTAATTTGTTAATTCCATATTTTGCATATTTAATTTGACAAAAATATTTTGTATTTTTTTATTATATTTGGCTATATCTAAATATATATTATTGATATATGTTTTATTTGTTTTAAATAATAAATGTATAATTGATGACAAACTTTTCTATATTAGGAAAGTTTACCAAAAATAGTATACCTTTATTATTATAAAAACAAATCTTTTTTAGCTGTCTTTTTCCAGCCAATTACCTCATTATATCTGACCATATAATTGAGTTTTATTGCATGATCGAGTTATAAAAGGGAAGTCTTGATTCCTACATCAAAGGATGGATTGTTACCAAATATAGCTCACGATTATGTAGCTACAGAATCAGGAAATCTTGTCAAATTGAATAATTCTTTTAGGAAAGTTTCCTTGTGGGTTTAGGTCGGTTTAGACCATATTTTAGTTGCTCAATATGAGTATAATGACTATAAATACTCATATTGCTTGCTAGGTTTTAGTTACCTCTTTTTGTATTTCATTCTTATTTGTAAAAGAGAGTATTTGTTTTGTAGAGGTGAGTGAGTTCGACTCTACCTCTGTTATTTAGTGTCCTTGTAATTGTTTTGAGTCTTCAAACAGTTCTACAAAGGAGGAGAACAAAGTTCAAACCTTCGGGAGAATGTTCTTCAAGCCTTCGGGAAAAGGTGGTTCAAGTCTTGCTTCGGGAGGAAGTAAGCTCACTTCAAGCAGATCGAAGGGAGTTTGTATTCTTGAAGGGTCAGCAAGGTTCATTTGTCAAGGTGGAATACATCAAGCTTGCGACATATAACAAGAGGGAGTCTATTTATGCATAAGTCAAAAACTTTGTATTTTTTAGATCTTACTAATGAATCTTATCTCTGGGCGTGGTCCCGTGGACTAGTAGCAATCTGCAAGGATTGCTGATACCACGTAAAAAAACCTTGTGTGTTTTTATTTTCTGCACTTTAGTTCTTTTCTGGTTTTCTAGTATGTAGCTACAGCATTCTGGTCTGTAGCTACAGAATATCTGTTTCAGTACCAACTTAATTATTCTGCATTTAATTAATTGATTAATTAAATAATAAGTTGGTAATTATAAAATATGGAATTTCATAATTCACGACCAAATTTCAATCCATTCATAAACATATATCATCATATATCAAAAACATGCAAATAATATCATACAACGATTAATATATATATACATAGATCGCTCTGACACCAATTTTTGAAAACTGATTTTCTGAATGCGCAGCGGAATGCGATTTATGGCTCTAGTTGATTACAAAAATTCTATATATAAAATCATTTTATATATACGATCCTATGATTTATATATATTAATCTAATAGAAGAAGATTTATCTCTTGAAGTCTATCAAGTGTCCTTGCTATCTTCTTGTATAAAAAACGATCTTCCTATCCAATCCAAGCACGCAAGACTAACACCAAAATCTTCCAGACCGTAATCTCAACACAACAAGACGTGTGTGGGCACGTAGAGATTCAATAGGACAATTTAGGACTCCATTAATATTCTCAACAAGTGATATCAATGAAGTTTGGGTAAAGAGAAGGGTTAAAACAATTTCTTCTCTATTTATTTTTCTCTGTGAGAAAACTCTCTCTTTCAGTCAGATTGTATATTACGATTTGTATCTTAAGAGAAATATAACAATATATATTTATACTAGTTATCTAGGGTTTTATTAATAAAAATAATTTTAATTAATTCAATCAAAATAGAACTTATCTATTATTATATTCAAAATATATTTAATTGAATTTAAATTGATTCAAAACCAATCTAACAACCCAGATAAGATATCTGATTTATATCAAATCAATTATCTAAATTTAAATTTCCAAAATTTAAATATTAAATTAATTTCTCAAAATAAGATGACATCATTAATTCAAAACTAATTATTTTATTTATTTAATTAATTAATAATTACTAAAATTATAATTAATTAAGTAGTAAATATATTTTCTATAATTATCTCATAATTACATATTTGCCTATAAACTAATTTTCTTGACTACCCATACTTTTTCTGTTGATGCTTTTACCCTGTACAGTGTTTATAGAACCGACGCAGAGACCTATGGACTTACAATTCTAAGCTTCAATAAATTTAGACTATTAATTAAAGCTTTTTAATATAATAGTCTTATTTATTAATCCAATATTATTCCACTAAAAATATGAGATTGCACTATTGTAATTATAGACTTATATTTATTGAGTACTTTATTAAGTGTCCATTGATTTAATCACTTCATGCAATTCAATCCTCTAATAATTGGTTCATAATTTGAGCTAGGTGAAATTATCGTTTTACCCCTCTCATTACCTCTTTATCCTTAAGTACCATTAATTCACTAGCAAACAGTTAATTTATAAAACTTTTATAAATTAGAGGCCTCAAACTGTTCAGTTCTAGAATTACCACTTAAGGAACCATTAGTCAATTTTCATATGAAGAAGGCTTGGATTCCATATCTATAAATCATGTCCCCAGCCATCTACGTTAATGAGCCCCCAAAACAAAAGTTTTTAGCTTGATCATTCTAACAGACATTAACGAGTGAATCAAATGACCCAAATAACATAAGCAGGAGTTCATGATAACTTCAGGATTTAGATCGATTTGCATATGATCATCGAGTGATATGATTATAACTATGTATAGTAAACGATATTTTAATAAAGAGTTAAATACATATCTGGTCCAGTCCTATACAATCTTACTGTATAAAGCACCTTCCACTAAGATGTCCTACTACACCAATGATTCGGATCTAGATCACATGTATTCATAATACTAGTGGACCGTACTAACATTGTTTAATTAAAAATTCCACAACTTTAATCTAAAATACAGACTATTTAATTCATTATCTATAATCTTAATCATCTCATACCAATACAAGATTATAGCTACATTAATGAATTAGGAATTTTCTTATATTTATCTAAATATTATTCAATAATAATAAATATTAATTATATATAAAAATATTTCTTTTATAAATTTCATAAATAATAAACTACTTTCATTGCTTTAAGGGTATTATGCCCAACAATAACATCCTAAAATATGTAATTTTACTCAATAATCAGGCTCTCACCTTTATCTTTCTCTTGCCAGATGTCGCAGTTCGCATATGAGAATAATTGGTGGGGATCCTCAACTCCCACCATTCCTTATCGTAAACCTTCACCTGCGAGTATAATGAGGAAATATGGAGAGAAAATATAAGCAGCCCATATAGGCATCAAATCGGGGAAATCGAAGAGGGCAAAAGAAAAAGACTCCGCCTCACTGCCTGTCCCGGGCCCACACTTATGAGTCGAATACCCCTAGCACGACCATTAAACCAAAAACTAACGATTTCCATCACTATTGCACCAAGTGAACTAAATTTCGAGATCATGTCAGAATCTTCGAGCAGACTCATTTCCTTAGTTAAATCCAGGCAACCTTAAGAAGAATCCCTCATTCCAAGTTTGATCATATAGTTAATACTACTGCCATAGTACCCAAATATAACTACTTGAAGCAGACTTATATGAATCATCAATTCGGTCTATGAAGCAAGTAACTGATATACTGTCAAGCCACGGGCTTAAGATTTTTGGGAAACTATTATGTCGAGCTTCTTTTGTTGATGAAAAGAGCAGTTACGCACCAAGCGAGAACGACCCCGTTCAAAGAGTTCGATTCAACACCTGGAGTGACAAGCATACGAGGGCTAGAGTTCTTATTCCTGTTTATCAATATTTTAAAAGCTTCACAGATTGGATTGGCCTTGCTCCATTCCAACTTCAAACCAAGTCCTATCATATTTTAGCAGCCCTTAAGTAATTATACCACGAGTTGCAATGGGTCCAACCCTCTCCAAAGGAGATTTTATATCTTTATTGTATAAAAAGCAATCCATCTCGAAAGCAAGGAGAAGACGAATTTTACTATTTTTTGAACTACCCAAAAAAAAGAAAACTTCTAGAAGACATCCCCAACCATCCTCCAAACTTCAAAACTCAGTTTTTCTAGACAAGTGGACTTCAAACATCCAAATACTATTCCTTCCAAAGAATTTGTAAGTTTCCTTCATTTTCTTGTTTGAATTCTTCTTCTGACATACTCAAATAATGACCTTCTCATATTTTCTTTAGCTGTATTCGAACAACCTGAGGCGTTGCCTATGATGCAACAATGCCGAGAAGAATTGGCTAAGCTTCTTTATGGGCAAAGGTCATTAAGTAACCTTTTGATCGAGAAGAAACTTCAAGATTGTGGTCATCTCAGAACTAATGAATCTGCCGCTGACCATCTATTTCTGATGTATGAATCGTGGATGGATGTTTTAATTCCTCCTCTGAAGGTGATATACTACCTAAGAATCTACAATCTTGACGAATTAAAAACAAGATTTAAAGAAATAACCAAGAACAAGTAAAAATTCACACCAAGAAATTTTTACAAGGTTCACCACTACACAAAGTAATGGCTAATCCTTGGGACCTAGTCCAGAAAGAAATCCACTAAGATATGAATTGCAAGTTTTACACAGTATCTCTCAATTTACAATCAACACAGTAAATCATCTATACTTGTCTCTCTTGCAACAATCCTTAGCTTGAACTAGTTGAATCTTCACACTTGAACTCTTGCAGATCCAGCTTTCTTCCAATACTCAGCTTGATGAACAATCACAGCTAGCCATGGATGAACAATCCCTCAAGATTCAGTTCTTCAACCTGTAAAAGAAAGAAAACCAAGAAACAAACTATACAAAAAACATATACCACAAAATCCACACAGAGAAAAGCAATTGACCCATATATTTATAGAACTAAGATCTAACTAACTCAAAAACCCAGCCATGCTCAAAACAGAAAATCGTTAGAGAAACTAATTAACTCCGCTACCACTGAAACACTCGAAACCTAATGATACAGTCATACTCAAAACAAAGCCACGTAAGCAAACAGTCAATTTAAAACAATGTCCAACAGCCAGATGCAACTGGCAAAACAGAAGATGAACCAAAATACTGTTAAGATACACAAAACAGATGGAACAGAGAAACTAACAGATGAGTCATGAAATTGCCAAAATACAGAATAAACAAAGTAGGACACTTACAATCTCCCTCTTGGCAATTTTATGATCAGTGCAAAAAAAATAAGAACATCAAAATAAACGAAACAACAAAACACTCAAAAACCACCCAAATCTCCCCCTCAATGATCATAAACGAGCCGACCGACGAAGTCTGCCACACATAAGCTTTCGCGGAGGAGACGAGGATTGAGCAGGAACAGAGACAGAAGGACCAGCAGAAGCAGGAGCAAACTCCCCCTGGACAGGACCCGGAGCCTTATCAGATGCAGTAGGAGACAACTCCCCCTGGGAATAAGCCGGAGAATGAGCAGACTGAGGCACTGAACCAGCCCCCTGAACAACAGAAGGAGAAATAGTCTGAACAACCTGTCGAAGACCAGCCAATTGAGCCAAAACCCTTCGTTCAAAAGCCTTGGAACGCTGTTGAGATTGCAGCAAAGAACTCTGAAGACTGTCTAACTGTGATTGCTGAGAGTAAAGCAGTTCAAACAACTTGTATTTCCAAGAGGCAGGAGGTAAACCCTTCAAAAGAGGATATTTCAGAGGCTGAGGAGGAGGAACAGGCTTTGAGGACAGAGGCTGAAACGACTTGTCAAGAATCGGAAGAGGTAAGAACACATCTTGTGAGGTAAACTTAGGATGAGAAGCCAATGTAACCTTGTGAACCAAGCAGGGATAAGGAAGAAACAACCGATGACTCTTGGTCAGAAAAGCTTGATACACCCTGTCAAAGATAAGCACAGACAAATCTAAGGTAACACCAGTGCCCACAGCATAAAGAAAACGCCCAATATCAGCAGTGACTGTAGAAGTATGAGAATTCAGAATCCAATTTGTTAGAGCAACCTTATGCAACACACGATAGAAGCTAGTTAAAGATGGAGTAGGAAAATCATTAGAAACCTCATTCCAGCAAAAATCTGATTGACCTGTCAACTCACGACCCACTTGGTTTAAATCAGAAGCATACTCAGCATTATAGATAGCATCAGTAACCAAAGGTATATTCAGTAAAGCCCTAATAGTGGATGGAGCAAAAGAAACACACTTACCCCTACAAAATATAGTAAACCGATTTGGATGCTGAGCATCAAGCAAAGATTTTTCAATATTAGAATAAAATTCTCGGACCAGATTCTGGGAAGGCATGACAAGACCAGAGACAGTGTTAACCCACTGACGAGACTCGAGAAGAGCAAGAAGCCTAGGGAAATCTTCTAACACAACAGAAGTTTCAACATGCAAACGACGAAATGACACAAAATCTTTAAACCTCTTTTCAGCAAAACGACTGACAAAAAAATAGGCAGAGTTAGGATCAGACTTACCACCAGCCGAGGATGATTTGGAATGCGGAAGTCCTGAAGGAGGACCACTAGACACCTTAGACTTCTTACGAGGAGGAGGAGAAGGTACAGGGTCAGACGTGGGCTGAGGTGGTGAAGAGGAAGACCCAGCAAGATTAATGGAGGCGCGAGTAACTCGTCTAGAAGCCTGAGCAGATAGACGAGAGGATTTTTTCTTGTGGGAAACAGACTTGACCCGAGTCCCACGGAACGAACTAGATGGAACAATGGAAGGTGAAGAGGGAATACCTGGCGAGGAAGAGACGAACGGAGGCTGAGACACAGACGACTGAGCTGGAGGACCAGACGAAGAGACGGGAAGAGCCTCGGCCATTATACTTGAAGAAACTTGGGACTGAGCTGAGACACACGAAAAAGAGATTAGACACAATGTGAGAAACAAAATAGGGCAGAATAGGGAACAAAACGGATGAACATTGTATATAAAGGAAAATCCCCAAGACCATGTTTGGCAACAAAAATAAAGGAAGCCTGTACAACAATATATCACAAAACCAATATTGAACACGTAAAAAACATGACAAAAATCCAAAAGAAAAAAAGATTCCACAGAGCCAAAAAAGATATAGCCACACACACACAAAAAAAATAGAAAAAGCAGGAGAAGAAAGGAAAAAATAGTAAAGACCAGAGAGAATAAAAAAAATGAGTGGCAAAGACAAATCTTCAAACGAAGCAAGATGATTTTGAAAAAGAGATTTCAACAGAATGTTGAGCTAGAATTCTTCCTTAGTGTGTGCATGTGTTCTCATGTGAGCTAAAAAGCTCACTCCCTCAAAAGAATTTGAAACATTTTTTTTGGTTTTTTTTTACAATTTTTTTTAAAAAAAAGACCCATTTTTTTAAAACACTCTGGGTTTTTCTGAAGAGAACCAGCAGAGGCTTTCACTCTTTGTCAGAGATGTAGCCGTCATCTTAAGTCAGAAAAGCCAAATGAGAAGGAGCAAACTACTAAATGACTAATGGACCACAAGATAGCTCTTCCCATTGCATCCAACAAAGGTAGCCTTTTCTGCTGAGAAGAATGAAGAGCTCAACTAAACAAACTGGAAATCAAACAAGAGAAAACAACCTTGCTTCAGAAGACAATGAAACCACTAGAGAAAAAAAATCTACTCTGGACAAAACTATGTCAAATCATACAAACTCCAATGCATTTTCTAAGATGAGCAAAAGTCTGTGAACTCAGTGGCTTAGTAAATAAATCAGCTAATTGGGCCTCTGTGGAAACATGGGAGAAAATAAGAATTTTGGATTCAACCAAGTCTCAAATAAAATGATAACGAATATCAATATGTTTTGTTCTGGAATGTTGCACAGGATTCTTAGAAATATTGATTGCACTTGTGCTATCACAATAGATAGTCAAAGTTTCTTGGGGAAAGCCATAGTCACTAAGCATTTTGTTCATCCAAATTAGTTGAGTACAGCAACTACCAGCAGCTATATATTCTGCTTCAGCAGTAGATAATGAAATTGAGTTTTGTTTTTTACTCAACCAAGACACAAGATTGTTCCCAAGATAAAAACACCCACCAGAAGTGCTCTTTCTATCATCTAGACTCCCTGCCCAATCAGAATCACTATAACCAACTAGAGACATATTAGTGTCACACGAATACCAAAGGCCAAACTCTAAGGTACCAGCAACATATTTCATGATTCGTTTAACAGCAGTAAAATGAGACTCAGTGGGATTAGACTGATATCTAGCACACAGACCAACACTGAAACAAAGATCTGGGCGACTAGCAGTAAGATAGAGAAGGCTACCTATCATACTACGGAACAGAGTTGGATCAACAGGTTTCCCAGATTCATCACGGGAGAGCTTTGTTGAGGTACCTATGGGTGTCTTAGCATGTTTAGAATTGTCCAGCCCAAATTTTTTCAACATGTTTAGAGCATACTTGCTCTGGGAAAGGAAAATTCCATTATCTAACTGACGAATCTGTAATCCTAGAAAGAAACTTAAATCTCCAATCATACTCATTTCAAACTCATTTTTCATAATGTTAACAAATTTAGGGATTTCATTAGGACAGGTAGAACCAAAAATGATATCATCCACGTAAATCTGAGCAATGAATATACCTTTGGAAAGATGTTTGATAAAAAGATTTTGATCAGCATTGCCCCTGATAAAACCATGTGTGAGAAGATAAGAGGTAAGTTTTTCATACCAGGCCCTTGGAGCTTGTTTGAGACCATACAAGGCCTTCTTAAGTTTGTAAACATGTTGTGGAAAATGAGGATCAATGAATCCCTGAGGTTGCTCAACATAGACTTCCTCTTGAAGTAATCCATTCAGAAAGGCACTCTTCACGTCCATTTGATGAAGTTTGATCTGTAACTGACAGGCTATAGCAAGAAGTAACCGAATTGATTCTAGGCGAGCAACAGGAGCAAAAGTTTCTTCAAAATCAATTCCTTCAACCTATTTGTATCCTTGAGCCACAAGACGAGCCTTGTTTCTTGTAACAGTTCCAAACTCATCCGATTTGTTCTTGAAAATCCATTTGGCCCCTACAATATTCTTCCCTTCTGGTCTGTCCACCAAATCCCATACCTCATTTCTCTGAAACTGTAAAAGTTCTTCTTGCATTGCTGCAACCCAATGCTCATCAGAAAGAGCTTGTTTGACATTCTTTGGCTCAATGTTAGACAGATAACACATATGAGAGATTTCATTCGCAACCTTTCTTCTGGTAACCATAGAAGCTGAAGGATCACCAATGACAACAGTAGGAGGGTGTGCTTTTTGAATCCAGGATGGAGGCCCCTTTTTGTACAGCCTGGCTGGTGAAAGTTGATGAGAAGATTCAATTGACTGTTCAGACGCTGGACTATCAACAACCACATCTTCAGATTCTCCAGATGGCTCAGTATGATCAGTAGAGGAAGGCGATGAGGGTGAACTGGAAATGTTAGGCATGGGAAGTTGTGAATGAGGAACTAAAGCAGATATTGAACCATCCTCATCATTGTCAAGATCATCAGACAAATCCTCTGTGTCATCAAAACGAACATTGACAGACTCCATGACAGTGTTAGTTCGTTTATTAAACATACGATAAGCACGACTATTAGGAGAATATCCGAGAAACATACCTTTGTCACTCTTGGAGTCAAATTTTCCAAGATAGTCTCTATCATTCAAAATATAGCAGGTACAGCCAAAAATCTTCAAGTAATTCAGATTGGGAGTTTTACCTTTCCACAATTCATAAGCTATTTGAGTAGTTCCAGTTCTGAGATGCACACGATTACTTATGTAGCATGCAGTGTTAACAGCTTCTGCCCAAAATCTTTGAGAAATCCCTTTGGCATTCAGCATAACTCTTGCCATTTCTTGAAGAGTTCTGTTCTTGCGTTCTACAACGCCATTTTGCTGTGGAGATTTTGGAGCAGAGAATTCATGAGCAATGCCCATGTGATCACAAAATTCAGCGAATAAAGCATTTTCAAACTCTTTGCCATGGTCGCTCCTGAGTCTAAACACTTTAGCTATCTTTAAGACTTTTTCATTCTGAAGCCTTAAGCACAATGCAGAAAACACTCCGAAGGTATCTGACTTCTCTCGAATAAACTGAACCCAGGTATATCTAGTGAAGTCATCAACACACACCATCACATATCTTTTTCCATTGAGACTCTCTATCTGCATAGGACCCATCAAATCAATGTGTAACAACTCAAGAGCCCTATTTGTGAGAAGCATCTTAATAGGGGGATGAGAAGATCTCACTTGTTTGCCTTGCTGGCAAGGACCACACACACGTTCTCTGCTAACTTTGAAATTAGGAACCCCTCTCACAGCTTTAAGTTTGACCAACTTCCTTAAATCTCTATAGTTCAGATGACCAAGTCTATAATGCCATAAGTCAGACTTATCTAATGTAACTCTAGAGCACACTTCAGTATTGTCCAGCATGTAGCAGTTATCATTAGACCTTGTTCCAGACAAGATAGAACACCCATCAGTAGACTTTACAAGACAAGTGGACTTGGAAAAATTCACTGTATAGTGATCATCACACAGCTGACTTATGCTTAAGAGATTTGCTTTCAGTCCCTTAACATAAAGCACATCTTTGACCACAGGAAGATTTTTAAGTATAAGATCTCCTCTCCCAAGAATTGCTCCCTTGTTGCCATCTCCAAACGTGACCAGACCTTCCGTACCTTCTTTGTAGTTATTCAGCAGCAGTTTGTTACCAGTCATGTGCTTGGAACATCCGCTATCAAAGTACCACTGATCATCCTTAAAATCAGAAAGAGATGTATGAGCTATAAGAACAGAAATACCTTTATCTTCCTGAGAACTTCCCGTTAGCTTTGGTCTCCAAACCTCCTTATACTCTTTTCTTTCAGCAAGAGATGATCTAGATGAACTAACTTGACTCCCAACCAAGTTCCTAAGGTAAGATTGAAGCAGATAACATCTTGGCCTAATATGACCACGACGATTACAGAAATGACAAATAGGAATGAACTTCTGCTTCTGTTCATTAGGAGATTTTGTGATATTAGATCTATTCCTCTGACTGCCAGAATCATCAATAACAGTGTGAGTTTTGTCTGCAGCAGTTGAACCAAGAGAGTCACCAATGGTAAGGTTGTCTCCCTTTTTGTATAACAGCTTATAACCAATAGATGTCCTGTCTCCATAGGGTTTCTGTAGATGAAGCTGATGATTTAAGGCTGCTGTTCCTGGAGGTATTGATTCCAATGATTGTTTGGCTCGAACAAGATCAGCTTGAACAGCATACAACTTCTCTTCCTTCTTTTCTAGTTCTTCAGTCAAGTGTTTTATCTCAGCTTCAAGCTTGGAGTTGGTCATGTTAAGAGAGGAATTTCGTTCTTCAAGAAGTTTAACTTTTTGAACCATAGTCAGCCACTGTTGATACATTTGCTCATAAGCAGTTTGCTGATCAAGACTATCAGCTTCAGAGCAGCTGCTCTCATTATCCCCAGCTTCATTTTCAACTTCCTCTTCTTTAGCCAAAAAAGCAATGACATTTTTCTCATGATCTGAAAACTCACTGCAACTCCCATCTTTCTCTTCTTCACTGTCACTCCACGTAGTAACAAGGGCCTTCTTCTTCCTTTTCTGAGTGTTAGCAGAGCCTGTATATGTCCATACCCATCACATTCTCTACACTGAATCCCCCTATTCTTGTTGTCTTGAGTCTGACTAGTCTTCTGATTCATAGAAAAATTCTTCTTGAAGATATTCTCTTTGTTCTTAAAAGAATTCTTCCTCATATTCTTTCTTAAAAACTTTGCATAATTCCTAGTAAGGAAAGCAACTTTCTCGTCTGTTAAAGTATCAAATGATTCTCCTTCTTGGTCACAAGTTTCCTTTAACACAAAGGCCAGGCTACCTCCAGTCTTCTCAGTCTCCTTGTCTTTCCCTTTCTTACTTTTGCTCCATCTTTTGAGGGTTAATTCATAATTCTGCAGGGAACCAATCAGTTCATCCAGGTCCATATCTTCAACATCATGCACTTCCTCAATAGACGTGAGTTTGGCTTTGAATCTTCTTGGAAGAGACCCAAGAACCTTCCTTACAAGCTTATCGTTTGAGTAGGTCTCTACCAGAGCATAGGACTCATTCGAAATATCACACAACTTTGCATGAAAATCAGCAATCGAATCTTCTTCATCCATGGTAAGATTTTCGAATTCTCTGGCTAAAGATCTCAGTCTCGACTTCTTGACAGCTGAAGTACCCTCATTCTTGATCTTCAACTTATCCCATGCTTCCTTAGCAATCTCACAATTGGCAACCACTTTCATCTGATTAGTGGAAACAGCATTGAAAATAGCATTGAGAGCTTTAGAGTTAAAATTGGCCTTCTCAATTTCTTTAGTCGTCCACTTGCTGGCAGCCTTAGCAATGTCAACATCTCCCACTTTCTCAGTTGGGGGAGTCCATCCCTCAGAAACAGTCATCCAAACTCGTTCGTCAACAGACTTAAGATAAGCTCTCATCTTTGTTTTCCAATAAGGATAGTTAGCCCCTTCAAGCATGGGAGGTCTGGTGGTAGATCCGTCTTCTCTAAACATATCCATGACTGTGAACACAACAAGAAAAAGAAACAGAAACTCTCGAAGAAGACACTAGGAGAGGGTAAGAGGATCAGCAGAACACAAAGAATCAAAGGCAACCAAATCACCCAACCTAAAACACTCAAGAAACAGTAATCAAGAATTACAAAAGCTCTGATACCAAAATGAAGGTGATATACTACCTAAGAATCTACAATCTTGACGAATTAAAAACAAGATTTAAAGAAATAACCAAGAACAAGTAAAAATTCACACCAAGAAATTTTTACAAGGTTCACCACTACACAAAGTAATGGCTAATCCTTGGGACCTAGTCCAGAAAGAAATCCACTAAGATATGAATTGCAAGTTTTACACAGTATCTCTCAATTTACAATCAACACAGTAAATCATCTATACTTGTCTCTCTTGCAACAATCCTTAGCTTGAACTAGTTGAATCTTCACACTTGAACTCTTGCAGATCCAGCTTTCTTCCAATACTCAGCTTGATGAACAATCACAGCTAGCCATGGATGAACAATCTCTCAAGATTCAGTTCTTCAACCTGTAAAAGAAAGAAAACCAAGAAACAAACTATACGAAAAACATATACCACAAAATCCACACAGAGAAAAGCAATTGACCCATATATTTATAGAACTAAGATCTAACTAACTCAAAAACCCAGCCATGCTCAAAACAGAAAATCGTTAGAGAAACTAATTAACTCTGCTACCACTGAAACACTCGAAACCTAATGATACAGTCATACTCAAAACAAAGCCACATAAGCAAACAGTCAATTTAAAACAATGTCCAACAGCCAAATGCAACTGGCAAAACAGAAGATGAACCAAAATACTGTCAAGATACACAAAACAGATGGAACAGAGAAACTAACAGATGAGTAATGAAATTGCCAAAATACAGAATAAACAAAGTAGGACACTTACATCCTCCTCCCAAATAAAAGTAAAGAAATCTAAGTACTCCAAAAGCCTTGAGCTCTAACAGGCAAAAAACTAAATCAACAACCGAATAATCTCCTTATGAAGAGCGAGTTGAATCTATTATCGAGATTACAGATGAAACTTCTTCCAATCTGAAGGCAGAGGTAATTTTAGTAATCAAGCAGAATGGTCTCCAACCCTGCTTGAACACACCCCCAATCTTCTAGTATCACTCCAAAACTTTAACTACAACTTTTTTATTTGGTTTGGGGTAGATCACTTAGTTCATAGGTTTGTTAGTGAATTTACTGAAAAACTAACCTAGTATAGTTCCGAGGATATCTGGGAATGGCCAAGGTTATACCAATATGGGACTAACGACTGGTGAGACTTTTCCAAGCTATCTCCTTACCATCCAGAAAAAGAGTCAAGTGATTCTGACATTACCCGTTTTTTTCATAAACTAAAACCTTCCCAACCCTTAATTATTAACATTCATATGAGTTGTAGTATTCAAGGTAGGTTCTTAGCCATAACTAAAAGTTTTCTTTTTATCATGATTTCCTTTTATTTCGACTCATATTTATCTATATGCTGGTGACACTATGGAGCCTTGTTGAAAAAGCATTCAGAGTACGCAGGGAAATAACATGGTGGGCCTAGTTGATTAACAACAAAAAAATTTCCACCTCTCATATAAAAAGTTTATATGTTCAAGAATACATACATGAACCATTAATATGCAATATCATTAATCATGCAACATATATATACAGGCTCATATAAATATATATATATACACGTAGATATACACGCAGACATATATATATAAACACACACGTATGTATTATAAGCACACGTATACAAATATCTAAGGACATAAATATTTACCTCTTGAAGCCTATAAAGTGTCCTTGAGTCTTTTTATGTAAAGAACGATCTTCCTATCCAACGCTTTGAGTACTCAAACCACAATCTTTCAAAGTGTTCTCTACACCTCAAGATGTACGTAGGCACATAGAGAACAAGGGTTTGTAATTTAGAAATCACAAGTTTATCTCAACACATGAGTACTTAGATTATGCCTTGGGAAAGGTTGGAATAATAGGAGGAGAAGATGAAAATTTTCTTGTCGGACAATTTTTTGAAAAAATTGTGAATCACCTTTGTCTTTCTCTTATTATCACACAATAATAATAATAATAATAATAATAATAATAATAATAATAATAATAATTGATGTAGGTAATATCTAACTTACCAAATTTAAAAAATGTATTTTCAAATTATTAATTATTTAAATAAATAAAAACAATACTGATACTTTATCAGTATCATATACACGCATGGCACAGTCCTTTGACTGTGTTATGCATGTAGCACTATTTCCATTAAGGGAATATTGTATTTTACTTATTTTCTTTTATTTATGTAAATAAATATTTCCCAAAAAATATGGTATCATCTTTTTATTAAGGAAAATATCACAACCATAATTCAAATTTAAATTTTAAATTCAAAATTCAAAATTCAAACTAATAATCATCATTATCATCATTGTTGACGCGGTTCTTCGGCAACAGATAATTAATAGAATAAAGAGTGGGATTAGTGCTAAATAATGAACCATAATAGATGAATGATCTCAAAGTAAAATGATAACACGATTACTTTTTTTAGGTGGTTCAAAGGTTAAAATCCTTCTAGTCCACCAGCCAATATTATTGCTATCTTTCTGATATTCTTTACAGGGTATTTCTTTACAAAATAGAATCCAACCCCTTACAACTCCCAAGGTCTCCATATTTATAGGGAGAGGGCAACTGGGGGTTGGCAAGGGAGGTCATCCCGTGACCTTCTTACCCATCATGTCACTTCTGTGACATTCATGATTAATTCCTAAAACCTGACAATGAAGTGTGGTCTAATCAATAGGTAAGGGGGATAATAGGCCGCACAGCCCAACCCAGTCGTGGGTGCCTAAACACGCACGTTTATGCTGCGTGTCCGAGAATTCAGGGATAGATCAGACACATGATGTATGATATATGCACGTTTACATTGCGTGGTTGACTTTATAAGGGGTCAGAGGTGCCAACTCAAGCTCACACCTCGAGCTTGATGTCCTCTCAGCTCATGGTGTCCATACTCCTAACCTGACTCTTAGTAATCTCATTAAGCCTTTGGTTACCTCGAGCTAAAGAGGTAGGACCTGGTAACAGCAGCTCCGGGTACGTGACATCCACGTGGCTGATATAATTATGCCATTTCTCAGCTCGCTAATAGCCCGTGGATATTTAGGGTGTACATTTTCCCCCCAAGCCCCTGCTCATGGTATATGACGTCACCCGGGGGCCACAGTGGGGGCTTTTAGGCTTCTCTGTGGACTCTTCACATTCCGCCCATTATGCTGACGTCGAATACGTGGAGCATCGTGGTTGGCGACGGTACGTCTTCCAAGAACCGCATTAAATGGCCTAGCCTATACTCGGCCGTCGTTTCGTCTTTCGAGTAGTGATCCTCGTATCCTACATTAAGGCAATCCAACGACCCTCCTCCTTTGGCCTTTTACGTATATAAAAGGGCTGGCCACCTTTCGCATGGGCCACCCGTTCATTTGAAAATTTTCTCATTTTCTCATCTTCTTCTTTCTTCTCAGTCTCAAAACCCTCTCTTTCTTCTGGTCACTGTTCCCAGCGTTCCAGAAATTCAGGCACGAGAGCTCCTTAGAGACTCCGATACCAGCAATCCCAGTAGGATTCCAACCCAGACGACCTTTTCAGCCTCATCACAATAAAACATTTCTGTAAGTCCTCTATTTGTGCATGTTTTAAATGTTTTCCTTCACTGTTGCTTAGGTAAATTGTCTCTGTACTCGCATGCAGTATGTTGCTAGTTTTTTGCTGGTATTTTATGCATAGGTTTTTATTCTAGGGGCATTGGCCGTAAGAAAAACCATTTAGGAGCATGACTCATAGGGTACACTTTCTGGGGAGATTTTCTGGATAAAATTTTTTGTATGCCTGTTTGGAATAACCAGTTCTTAGGGTGAAAAAACCGGGTAGCTTAGGGGACACGCTTCACAGGCGGTTTTGCACTGTTGCCTATTGAAACTTTCCTTCCAAGGCAAACTTTTACTCTGACCCTCCTAACACACGGATTCCGAGTAATCGGGGACCCGTTGGGAGTACAGGTGCGTGTTCATAGAACCGCGTGGTCTCACTCGCCACGGGCTGAGATTACCCCAGCCCGTGTAAAGGAAACACTTCGCGCCAGATTATTTCTTATACTTAGGTCGCCTTTTCTAAATTTTCTTCTTTGTTCGTTAGGCGATCAGATGGGACCTAAGAATAGCGCACCCAAGAAGAGCACGGGCAACTCGTCTTCCCAGCAAAAAGGAAAAAAGGTGGTCACAAACTCCCCGATCCCCAACTTCGGTCCAACCGTGGAGAAGGAGGTCGAGGTGGGGCCCGACGCCTTTTTCGAGGCCGAGAGGATCGCCTCGAAGGTCACCACCAAAGGGAAAGTCAACAAAATCTTTCTTTCCCACAACATTGAGATTGGGAGAGGCGCCCTGGACGCCCGACCTCCTCTTGAAGGTGAGCGGAACTGCGCGCCGCTTGACGAGGAATACGCCGCCTAGAGCGATGAGCATCTCAAGGCTGGGGCCTTCCTCCCATTGGACCAGTAGTTCGAGGATTTTCTAAATTACGTGAAGCTGGCTCCCTTCTAGCTCCCCCCTAACTCATATTGCATGCTAGTGGGGTTGAAGTATCTATTCCTGAAGCAGGAATGGGAGGTCCCCACGCCGGCGGACATTCTCTACTTCTTCTGCCTCAAGGCCAGCTCGGAACAGCGGGGGCGAGGCGACGGGTTCTACTACCTAACCCGTTTTCCAAATTCGGCTGCGGTCATCGAGCTGCCCAACCACCCCAATGACTTTAAGGACCAATTTTTTATGTCCAAGGGGTTTCGCAACTGCGAACACCATTACTTCAACCGTCCTCGTAAGTACCTTCTACTCTCAGCTCGTAAGTTGATTGCTGACTAGCTTCTTTTATTCGTTCCTGAATTAGAAACTATCATGCAGCCATTTTCGCGAGGACGGCCAAGTCAGTGACCCTTGGGGGTCAATACGAGACCTTGGCGGGGCTCCCCCCAAGTGAAAAGGATTATCGCCAGCTCGTGTCCAATGAGACGATGCTGGCGTGTAAGTTAATTTCTCCGGGCCAGACTCTGGCCTTGAGGAGACCGCGGACCATCCTCACTGCTCGCGAGATGGCGCCCATCCCTGAGGAAGAGGCCGCGGACGAGGATGAGGACAAGGAGGACGAGGATGAGGACGAAGGGGACGAGGTGCCCCTCGTGCGGCGGAAACAGGCTTTGGAGGTCGCCCAAGAAGTGAATGTGGAGAGGGCCCAGTCTGGGGCAGCAGCCGGCCCCTCCGGCCAAGGTAATCCTTATTTATTTAGGGATTTAGATAGGGCCACTGCAGACTTAAGGCTTGCTAGGTTTAACCCCAGCCAAATCGTTCACCGCCATCGAACAGACCCAGACCGCAACATCACTTTACTCCAATGTGTTGACCAGCTCGTGCTGCGTAATGAAATGGGTCGCCCTAGGGGAACGGTAGTAGTAGACAACACCCTAGCCTTTAGGTCGGCCTTATTTGAGGAGTATGGGACCAATCTTAGGTCGTGGCCCTCCCTCCTGGAGGGTGTAGTAGCTCCAGGTCTTAGGCAGTACGTAGAAGAGTCCAGTCCCGAGGCAGATCCGGACCCAGAGCCTCTTCTAGCTCGCGAAGTTGTTATCTTAGACTCCCCTACTGAAGTTCTGAGGTCGGAAGTCGTGACCATAGATTCCTCCTCTAGCTCGGAGGGTAGGACCCCTTTCAATACATACTTGTGACCTGCTTTCTCTTCTTTTGTTGATTTGCAAAAAAAAATTTACATGTATATTAATGCTTTGTTGTCTTTGCTTCAACAGAGGAGATGTCTCAGCCCGGGAACAAGGATTTGCGAGCCATGTTCCCTGGAGGGAACCCTTCCTCCGGGGCTTCCGGGCTCATGGTGAAGAGGCTTCGGACGGCGAAGAAAGCCATCGAGACTACCTCCAAGTCTCCTACAAAGGGGAAAAACCAAGCCCCGGCTGCTCAGGAGAAAGTGCCTCCGCCCCCTCCTGCAAAGGAGAAGATGCCCTCGCCTCCTCCGCGAGCCCCCGTCTCTATTCAGGAACCGGAGGTGCCCACTCGGACCTTAGCAACCATTACCCCCAAGGTGCGCGTCCCGGTCAACCCCTGGGCCTTGGAGAAAATCCCCGATGTCTTCAGGAGAACGGTCTATGAGACCGCGACCTACATGGTGGACCACTGTTACAATGCCAGCCCGAGGGATCTGCGGGAGATCGAGACAAAGAGTCCCGAGAATGTGATGGAGTCTTCATTGGGGACGACCCTCACGGTAAGTTGGCCTTGCCACTGGTACTCCCTGTTTGTTTGTATTATTACTTTTCCTAAGTGTTATCACAAAAATTTGAAAAGAATGATTTGGCAATAAAATTAACACATGGCATGAGTTAGTTGGGTGATCTGGCCTAGCAATAGCCCAATACATCAGTTAAGAAGTTGGACTGGTTGAGGGATGCATAGTCAAGGCAAATACACCTGACCAAGGAGAATATTTGGTCTAAGGGTTGCTTGGCTCAGACCCCAGTTTGAAGACCCAATTGATTTGTTTAAATCCAAGTCCAAGGAGCTCAAAGGAGGGGTTTGGATTTTGACTCAAGGGATAAAGGCAAGAGGTCCGATCGGACCTTAGCTTGGGAGCCTCTCAGGTATTTGGCTCGGATGTGTCCGAGGTGAGCCTCCCAAATGCTTGGCTCGGACGTGTCCGAGGTAGGTTTCCTGGGTGATTTGGCTCGGATCCATCCGAGGTAAGAGGCTAAGGGAAAGAGGTCCCATGCAAGCCAAGGATTGGGACTTAGGTTTCAGTTAAGGGAAGGCCACATCATGTCCGATCGGACATAGTTGGACATGCCTCGGGCTTGTCCGAGGTGAAATGCAAGGTAGGGTGCCTCGGACCACTTTGGTCCGAGGAGAAGGCATGAAAAGGATGGCTCGGACCACCTTGGTCCGAGGAGAAGACTACAAGGTTCGATCGGACCTTGATTGAAGGAAATAGGCTCGGACTTGACCGAGGTGAGATGCCAAAGAGGATGGTTCGGACCACCTTAGACCAAGGAGAAGACCATCATGTCCGATCGGACATGTCATGGAGGAGGTTACCTCGGACTTACCCGAGGTAAGGTGCAAAGGGAGTTGGCTCGGACCACCTTGGTCCGAGGAGGACCAAGCTTGCATGACCTTTGGTCCGAGGAGAGCCATGCATATACCACCTTTGGTCCACGGAAAGTTTGAAGGAGTAATCAGCATGCATGTGAGACTACGTCAAAATCCCCAGAACGACTTTGGCAAGAATTGGTCTAAGCACCCGGGAATCTCTCACTCCTCACTCAAATTGAGGAATCAGTTGTATTTTAAACATTTCTTGTAATATAAATATAAGATGAATAATAAAATATCCCGATGAAAAGGGGATATCAGTTGAGATCCCAGCCTATAAATAGAGGGTTAGGAGGATCGTAACAGGACTTTTTGGCAATTTGAGAATTGGGCTGAGTTCTAGAGAGAGAAAGTGCGTGTTTTTCTGGAGAGAACCCCTTTTTGTATTCTGGAATATTTGCACTGAAGAAACTCAGTTGACACTGGTTCATCTGATCTTGAGTGTGAATACAGTAATAAAATCTCTAAGTGGATTAGGCTATTACCGACTATCGGGGCTGAACCACTATAAAAATCTCGTGTTATTTACCTTTGTTGATTAAAACTATCTGTTGTCGTTTATATTCTCTTGAAGGCTTGTCGTATTTGACGTTCTCACGTCGTTGGCTAAAATCACAGTCAACATTTTGGTGCTTTCATTGAGAGCCTGAAGAGAAGACAGACAGTCCCTGAAGCAATATGGCGCCTAAGAACACCACCACGGCCTCCAAGAGGGCAAGCACCTCTAAGGAGCATGCTAGATCAGAGGGTCCCAACGTTCAAGATCGTGAGAATGAGCCCAGAGTCGTGTTCGAGGATGTAGTTCCAGAAGTTGAGGAGCTCCAAGAGACCATGAGCGCATTCCAGGAGGAGCTAGCTAAGTTCAATGCTAGGCAGGAGGCCTTTGCTGAGGAAATGGCCAAGCAGAGACGGGATATGGACGCTAGGAGCGAGGAGATCCGTCGACAGTAAGAGGAGGCCGACAGGCGACATCGCGAAGCTGCACTTGCTCTGGAGGCAGCTACGCAATTGACCCGAGCCAATGCTCAAGCTGCGCCTAGGGTGACACCCACCCCAGAGGCAAGGACCACAGAGGCTGGTCAAAAGAAAACTGATAGGCCAGGCAGGAATGGTGGTAACCCACCTGGTCATGAGGAAGAGGGAGTCCGATCGCCCACTGCCTCAACCCAGAGGAGGAACTCCAAGACCCCCTCAAGGAGCCACAGATCAGAGACTTCCAGGTCTGGGAGTCATAAGTCAGGCAGTAAGAAAACACCTTCTGAGCAGGGGCACAACAAAGCTCCTCGTGGCAAAGAGACTTCCCACTTCAAAGATGGACATGGGCGTGATGAAGCTGACAGTCACCACACCAACCAGTCGAAGGAGAAGAATAATAACCGACGAGGAGGAGAAGATCACCCAGCTCAAACGGGGAAGCCACCACGACATCCCAACTAGCGTAATGGAAAAGAGCATGCTCCACCTAGCAGACCTTCCGAGAAGACTCGGAGTACGGTGTTCGACCGGTTGGGAAAGAACACTGCTCAGAAGGACCTGAGGGACGGCATTGATGACAGAAGGAGGACCGTTCCGGTCAAAGGGCAGGAGCCAATCCGTCCTACCAGTCGAGTAGAAATACTCGATGATGGTATGCCAAATAGGAGTGCCCGACCAAGCGGTCCCGAGGGTGCGTCCCCAGTAGTAGCCCTGGGCATCCAAGCCCAGCTTGATGCCTTGGCGGCGGCAATCCAAAGTTTGACGAAACAACCAGTTATTGATCCGGTAGACCACAGAAATGGTAGCCCTTTTTGTGCCAGAATAAGAGCAGCCCAACCACCAAGGAAATACAAAGCACCGGTATTGCCAGTTTATACAGAAAAGGCAGACCCGGTAAGACACGTTGGAAAGTTCGAAGATCAGATGGAGCTGCTTGGGGTGAGTGATGACTACCGCTGCAGAGTCTTCCCCACCACCTTGTCAGACACTGCCCAGGAGTGGTACTGGAAGTTCAAACCAGACTCCATCACCTCTTGGGAGAGCTTTAGGAAGGAGTTCTACAGGCAGTTCAGTACTGCCCGAACCCCTCCTGTTTATGCCAACCACTTGGTGGATATTAGGCAGGGTAAAGATGAGTCTCTCAAGAAATACATTCAAAGGTTTATGAGAGAAGCCAATCGGGCTACCGCGGTTGGAGATGAAGGGAAAATGGTGGCAATCTCCTTCGGTATTATTTATCGAAGTCCTTTGTGGGACAGCATCCACCGCCATCCAATTTCAACTTTACAGCAGTTTTTTGGACCGGGCAGATAAGTATATGAAGTTGGATGATGCCATTGAGAAAGGAGAGAATGGGTTGAACAATCCGAGTGGATCAGATGATACTCCGAAGGATAGCGGAAATGATCAAGGCGGTAGTAAGAAACGTGGGAATAACGGGTCTGACCGCCGCAATGAGAAAAAGGCTAAGTCGGGAACGAATGATAAGCCAACGAAGTATGAACCTCGATTCACCAACTACACCACTCTTTCGGCGACCCGAGCGGAGATCTATCTAGCCAGTCATCAGGAGGTCCCTTACCGGAGACCCCCACCAATCAAGAAGGAAATGAGTAAGAGGGATAAGAACAAGTTCTGTCGCTTCCATGGAGACTATGGTCACGACACGAATGAGTGTAATCACCTTAAGGATGAGATAGAGTTTCTCCTCTGGTCGGGGAAATTAAAAATAAGGCAGAGAAGACCCAGGGAGAGGGGAGCAACAATAATCCTGGTTTCAAGCGGCAACGGTCCCCACCTTTGCAACCTGAACCTGTGGACTTCACATTAGATACTATATGTGGAGGGCCACATCTTGCTGGAGATAGCAACAAGGCGAGGGAGAGGTATGCTCGCACCCTTCGTCATGAGTTGGGTGCGGCATCCACCTCCGAAGTTATGACGGTGGAGGAACGACCATCTAAGAACCCAAGGTATGAAAGTGAGTGCCTCACTTTCACAGAAGAAGATGCTAAACATGTGAGGTATCCTCACAATGACCCTCTTGTTGTGACAGTCCAAATAGCTAATATGAAGGTGAAAAGATGTCTGGTTGATACGGGAAGCTCCGTAAACATTATTTATTAGTTCTCTTTTGAAAAGATGAAGCTATCCGTCAATGACTTGAAGCCTTGCTCTCGCGTCATTTATGGGTTTACTAGAGAAGGACTGTCGCCAGCTGGGACAATCAAGTTACCCATCACGACGGGAGAGGCCCCCAAGCATGAAACCGTGATGACTGAGTTTTTTATTATTGACTGCCCGTCCGCCTACAATGTGGTTATTAGTCGACCACTACTCACCAACTTGCATGCGGTAGTTTCAATTTGGCACCTATCTATGAAGTTCCCAACCAGTGCTGGCATAGGCTGTGTCCAAGGAGACCAAAGGGAAGCTAGAGAGTGCTATAATGCCTCGATAGCTAAGGCGAAGAAAGGTGCCAAGGAGAACAACATGATTGTGTGTGTTGAAAAAGAGGAGGTGGATGAGATGAATGTAGACCAGAGGTTTGTAGTGGTGAACGATGAAGATATGTTAGAGGAGTGTGGCCAGGAGAGCGCTCCTAGTTTAAAAGAGCAGAAGACCCCATCAGGTGATGAAGTCACCAAATAGGGCGTTGCCCAAAGCGAGGGAAGAGATATTGATCCTCGCTTTGGGGATTATGAGAGTGATGTGGGACCGTCTGAGGAGTTAGAGGAGATCCCTATAGATGAGAATGACCCGACAAGAGGGGTCAAGATTGGAAAAAAGTTGAAAGCTGAGGTGAGAGTACAGCTGATAGAATTCTTGCGAAGGAATCAAGATGTCTTCGCCTGGTCTCACAAGGATATGGTGGGTATCTCACCAACTGTGATCAGCCACGTGCTCAACGTGGATGAAAGATATCCAGCGGTACAGCAGAAGAGGAGGCTGCTTGACAAGGATCGAGCAAAGGCTCTTAAGGAGAAGGTAGAGCGATTGAAGGAGAACGAGTTTATTAGAGAGGCATACTACCCAGCTTGGGTTTCAAACCCAGTCTTGGTGCCCAAACCCAATGGAAAGTGGAGGACTTGTGTAGATTTTACTGATCTAAACAAAGCGTGCCCGAAGGATTGCTTTCCTTTACCGAGAATAGACCAATTGGTAGATGCAACCTCTGGTCACGAGACCTTGTCCTTCATGGATGCGTATTCGGGGTACAATCAGATCAGCATGCATCCTCCTGATGAAGAGCATACCAGCTTCCGAACGGATATAGGGCTATATTGCTATAGAGTGGTGCCCTTTGGATTGAAGAATGCAGGAGCTACCTACCAGCGCTTGGTGAATGGTATGTTTCGTGACTTAATCGGCAAGAGCATGGAGGTATACGTAGACGATATGCTGGTGAAGTCAAAGGAAGCTGAGGGGCACGTGGGAGACTTAGAGGAGTGCTTTGCAATATTGAGGAAGTATAACATGAAGTTAAACCCCCTCAAGTGTTCATTTGGAGTGGGTTCTGGAAAATTCCTTGGGTTTATTGTTAACTACCGAGGAATAGAGGCAAACCAAGAGAAGATCAAGGCTCTCATAGAGATGAAGTCTCCAACAAAAATAAAGGATGTACAAAGCTTGACTGGGCGGATTGCAGCTTTAAGCAGGTTCGTTTCGAAGTCGACGGACAAGTGCGTCCCGTTCTTTAACCTGCTTAAAGGAAGCAAGAAGTTTGAGTGGACCGCAGAGTGTGAACAAGCCTTCCAGGCGATAAAGGAGCATTTGGCCCAACCTCCTGTTCTTTCCAAGCCAGTTGATGGAGAAGACCTATTCATGTATCTAGCAGTCACGGAACACGCTGTTAGTGCTGCCTTAATACGTGAGGAGGATAAGGTGCAGCACCCGGTATATTATGTTAGCAAGCGATTGATAGGAGCGGAGTCCCGATACCCCATGATCGAGAAGTTGGCTGACTGCTTGGTACTTGCGTCACGAAAATTGCGGCCGTACTTCCAGGCACACCCCATCAAGGTCCTTACTGACCAGCCTCTTCGCCAAGTTTTACAGAAACCGGAGTCGTCTGGTCGGCTACTTAAATGGGCGGTTGAGCTAGGCCAGTTTGAAATCAAGTACCAACCGAGGACTGCTATTAAAGGTCAAGCTTTGGCAGATTTCATCGCTGAATGTACCGGAATCGTTGAGGTCCCCGACCAGCAGGAGAGTGTTATTGGACAAAAAGAAGAAATTCCTACTTGGCAACTTTTTGTTGATGGATCGTCAAATGAGCACCATTCAGGAGCTGGGATTATACTAGTCACACCAGAGAAGCACCGAATTCATTATGCACTAAGATTCGGATTTAATGCTTCTAACAATGAGACGGAATATGAGGCCCTCTTAGCAGGCTTGCGACTGGCTAGAGATGTACGTGCCCGGTCGGTAGAGATAAATAGTGATTCCCAATTGGTGGTCTATCAAGTAATGGGGGAATACCAAGCAAGGGGCCTACGCATGGTGGCATACTTAAACAAGACCAAAGATTTGCTAGCCCAGTTCGAGGAGTATACCATCAAGTTAGTACCAAGGGAGTAGAATTCCAATGTCGATGCTCTAGCAAAGCTTGCTAGTGCGAAAGATGCCGAAACTCTGAATATAGTTCCGGTAGAGTACTTGCCGGAGCTAAGCATTGATAGACAAGAGGCCATGCCGATTACGATAGCCGACACCTGGATGACTCCCATCATTGCTTACCTTGAGCAAGGGACCCTCCCAGATGGTCGTAATGAAGCAAGGAAGGTTATGAGGCAAGCTGCTAGATACACCATGGTGGATGGAGTGTTGTATAGGAGAGGATACTCCTTACCTCTACTCAGGTGCATAACGCCCGACCAGTCAAAGAACTTATTAGCTGAGGTGCATGAGGGGTTTTGTGGAGATCATGCTTGGGGGCAGAGTCTATCTAAAAAGATCTTGAGGCAAGGATTTTTCTGGCCTACTATGAACGAGGACTCTATGGAATATGTGAAAAAGTGTGACAAATGCCAAAGATTTTCTAAAGTGCCCAGAGCGCCCCCAAATGTTTTGAAGAAAATGCAAAGTCCATGGCCGTTTGCAGTGTGGGGTATTGATCTGATTGGGAAGTTGCCCAAGGGAAAAGGAGGAGTGCAGTTTGCGGTGGTCGCGGTAGATTATTTTACTAAGTGGACTGAGGCCGAGCCATTAGCCACGATCACATCGAAGAAAGTATTAGACTTTGTGGTTAAAAACATAATATGTCGCTATGGTCTACCTAAGAAGATAGTGTCTGACAATGGCACCCAGTTTGATAGCGACATATTTACTGATTTTTGCACTCGGCATGGCATAACCAAAAGTTTCTCCTCGGTAGCCCATGCTCAATCCAATGGGCAGGTTGAAGCGGTGAACAAAACATTGAAGGACACTCTAAAAAAGCGCCTGGAGCAAGCTAAGGGTGCTTGGGCAGAAGAGTTACCAGAGGTCCTTTGGTCATATAGGACTACTGCTCGGACGGCAACTGGTCATACCCCATTCTCTTTAGCATATGGGTATGAAGCCATGTTACCTGTGGAGATAGACCCACCCTCTCATAGAAGGACCGTGTACAACCAAGAGGAGAACCATCAGTTGTTAGCAGAATCATTGGACTTCCTCGAGGAAAGAAGAGAGGAGGCAAACCTCAGAGTAGCTGCTCATCAGCAAAAAGTGGCACGCTACTTCAACTCCAGAGTGCGAGATCGAAAGTTCCAGGTCGGAGATTTAGTCCTAAGAAAGGTGTTTGTTAGAGACCCAGCAGCTGGTGTGCTAGGACCAAACTGGGAAGGACCGTATCAAATTGAGCAAGTCTTACCACCCGGCACCTACAAGCTTGCTCGATTGAATGGAGAGCTGATCAGGAACTACTGGAACGGCGAGCACTTGAGAAAATATTATCAATAAATACTGCTTGCAGAGTAGTAGCTTTGTATCAAGTGCTTAACTTGTTATTTAAGTTTTTTGTTTGTGAACTGGTTATCTGCTACCCAGTCACATTATTTTGAACAATGTTATTTTGTTTGGAACTCGTTGTTAGACACGTTTTGTCACTTATTATTACGAGTAATAAAAGAGACCACGCGCAGCGTGGTCGAATCTTGCTACAAATTTTGCATATGTGTTGATTATTTTTGCTTGGCAGTGTTCAACTGTCACATTAATTTAAACAAAACAGGTCTTCAAAAAACTAAGTGTAAATGTATACCAGACAGTGTTCAACTGGTCGGTATCATGATATGAAGGACCAACGTTTAAATAATGTTTTTGTAGTGCTCAACTACTGAAATATGTTAGTATATTTTATGTGTTTCACGAGTAGTAACTACTCGAACAAATTCGGTCAAGTAGCAAGTGATCAAGGATTTATCAACCCTCAATCACTTGGGGGGCACATAGGGTATACTGGTATGTATTTCAACACAGGCAATAAGAGCACGAGCAAATATATTTGTTTTTGGGCTGACTTGTAAGTTTGGAAGTCTAAAATGGCCATTAAGCTAACTTGTTTTACAAAGCTTAAGTAACTTAGAAATTTTAAAAATTTTAAGTTAGAAACAGGTATTCGTGTAATGATAAAATTTATGCTCATAAAAAGTTAGAGCAATAAGAGCATGAGGAAGTATATTTAGTATGGACTTATGGAATGGTTAAAATTTCTAAGTTAGAAAACTAAATACTCATGTGAAATTAAAGGCATCTAAGAACTTTGCTATGTACAATAAAAACTTAAAAGTTTAAAGTTGTCGACAAAGAAAGAGTAAAGTGCTAAGTGTCAAAATAGCTCACTAGTTCGAGCAACAAAATACAAAGTAAAGCAAACTATGATGAACTACGAGAGGGAGTCACTGGCGTGCTCCTCTAGTGGGTTGATCGACCCCCTCCTCGGCATCAGCTGCCCCTCTCGCTCGGAATGATAAAGCAGAGGAGGCGGGAGTGAGTGCAGGAGGATTGGCAGCCTCTTCAGCGGCCCTTGCTTCGCATCTGGCAAGCTCCTCTGCCTGAGCCTCCTTGGAGAAACAATCAAGATTGAGAGGTTTGTTCAGCTTCCAGACCTTATAAAAGCAGTCAAAACTGGCCTCCTCAAAGCGAATCAAATCAAGCTCCTTTTCTTGTTTCAACTCTTCGTTTTCGTTGATCAGTCTCTCATTATCTCGAGCTAACCCCTTGTTCTCGAGGGACAGCTTCTCCAGTTGGGTTGTCAAGGAAGAGTTGTTTTGAGCCTGCTGTTGATTCTCCTCAGAAAGCTTCCTAAGAGACTCATCTCGTTCAGCTACAGTTCTCTCTGCTTGCTCCAGGTTGGATTTGGCTTCCACTAGTTGATCATTTAGCACCTTGATCAACTCCTTGTAGTCTACTGCTCGGAGATGAGCGTGACCGATGGTGACAAGTGACTGCATGGGAGACAAAAGGTTATTACAAGCGAAAATATTAATAATAAATTGTCTTAAGAGAAAACACTTACCTTCATCAGTTGAGCAAGCCCTCTTTTCAAGACGACTTCAACGCTAAGCCGAGGGTAGGATTCTAAGCTTTGGAGCGTTGAAGCGTCATGGCCGATCTCCTCAAGAATTCCTTTCCTAGGTCACTAATAGCACGAAAGACCTCACTCGAGCTACCCTGGTGAGTAGGAGTTAGGCTCGCAGAGGGAGGAAGCGAAGAGGGAGTCAGTGGCGGGAGTGTAGTCGGTCCCTCAGTTTGCCTCCCTTGACTGGGCGGTACTACCTTCTGAATCTTTTGCGGGGGCATAGAGCCGCTTCCGTCACCAATTTTCCTCTTTGAAGCAACGCACTCTCTGAACATGTCTGGGTCTGCAAAGGAGGAAAACACAACGTTGTTAGAGATATAAACATAATAAAATGAGTACAAGTGTGTACTATAATTTTGTTACTCTCAAATCACCAAGCTATCAAAAATATTCCTATGTTCACTAGACATGTGTTACCTGCGTTGAGGATCTGATCGAGGAACTCATCTTCGTCGTCTGAGGATGAGCTAAGTTCCCCCTCAACCTGGATAGCCTTTCCTTTCCCAGGCTGAGCGGGAATAGTAGATCTGCGCTGAGGTTCGGTCTCCCTAATGACTAAGTCGCCAGGTCTACGAGAGAGTGGAGAGGGTCCAGGAGAGAGCTGATCAGTCACTAGCTCCGTGCCCTCGTTGGACTGATCAGTCATGTTGTTCTCCCCGGTGGTACTTTCCACCGCCAGATCTTGGTCACATGGCACCAGGCCCACCATCTGAAGAAGGTCCAGAGTAACCAATTTTTTCACATATTTTTCCCTAAGACTCATCTTGGCTAACTTCTCGGCCCGCTTAAACATTCCCTTAGTAGGCAACGGTCGCTCGAATGGACCCGCACATGTAAAAGCCAAGTTGTTGGCCTCAATGTCCGATGTAAGGAAGTATTCTTTGTGATACTTCCCAGGGTTTGATTTGTGAGAGATACCATTAAGATATGTAATCCCCCTATGCCTATGGTAGAAGTGGAAGAAGCCCGTGTTGTTATGGGAAGGATTGGTCCTGAGGTCAAATAAGTAGTGCACCTCATGTGGGGTGGGCTCATCCTAACCATGCAAGAAGTAGAGGATGTACAGCGCAGAGAGTGCTTGGATCCCATTCGGTGCGATCTGGAATGGGAAAACATTGAAGTAATCCACTACAGACCGGAAGTATGGGTGTAGCGGAAGTGTTGCTCCGGCGTGCACATGGTGCCTGGACCAGGCACAGTATGTTCCACCAGGCCTATTGGCTCTTTGGTGAGAACTCGGACATATCACATTTGCCCCGCTCAAGCCTAAAGCTTCAATGTGTCTTTGGAATAGCGCGGGATTAAGTTTTGAAGCATCGCCAATGAACCAGGAAGGTTCTTCTTCTCCCTCCTTGCGTGGCTTCTGGACAGCCAAGTCCTGAATCGCAGTAGCAAATTCCTGAGAAGGCTTTGTTGGAGCTGTGGCAGTGCGAGTATGATTGCGCTTTACCACCTTCTGCACCGCTCTGCGGGCAACCTGTGGATCATGTTCCTGAGGAAGTCTGTTGGATTGCTTCACCCTCATCGTCGACTGAGAAACTTGTTGAAGGAACTGTTCCTCGTGGAGAAGATACAAAGCTGAGCGAGGGAGGATCTGGTGAGGAATCGCTATTTAGAGGAGTCTCGATTGTTTGCGGGACAGATGTATCGGAGTCCGTATGATTGTCACCTCCCCTATAGTTAGAGCGATTCATCTACAAAAATGAATAAAACATGGGGAGGTGAGTAACCATACAGAAAAATTTTCATCAAGAATAAAAGTTATTTTTATACTTAGAAAATTTTGTCTAAGTTATAAAAATATAACACATAGGGAAAAAATAATTTTAATGCCCAAGAGTGCCTAAAAAGTACTTGGGGTGTTGAAAGTTATTAAAGTTTATATAAATGGGCATTTTTGAGGTTTTCCTATGAGGCTAAATTCCTTATGCGTGTAAGTGAGCATGCTAAGGGGTTGGGTATGCATTTGGAAGGAAGGAAAGAAGGCCGAGGCCTAAGAGATTAGGTGTGGTCCGATCGGACCACGTTTTGGGCTCAAGGTGATGGCCTTACTTAATGCATCCGATCGGATGGCTAGACCCACGAAATGCTCATGACCCAAGAGGCGTTCAGCAGCCATGGGAGTCCGAGGTGACGTCCAGCCTTGCCTCCGTGCGAGCCCAGCGTGAAGTCCCCCAGGATGTCCAATCGGACGTAATACGCCCGAGAAGAAGCATGCCGTGCGGTCCAGGAGGTGGCGTGCGAGCGTCCTATCCCAAAGTGTCCGATCGGACATGGCTGGTCAAAAAAATGGTAAGTGCGTGGTAACTTACCCAGATTTCTCAATGTCCGATCGGATGTGCTGGTTTGGCTCGTCCAAGGAGATGCGCACCTTGAGGTTCGAATGGGTGGTGTCCGAAGGCTTGGTACATCTTACGCCTCCAAGGGCATTGGCTAAGCAACAACTCACCATGTCCGATCGGACATGGGATCCCAAGGAAGACAATATGTGGTCCGATCGGACCACATTCATGCCCAGATTTTTTCTTGGCAAACTAAGTGAGCAAGGCCCCTAACAATATATTCCTCCTACCTCAAACCTAAACCGTGTAAACAAAGCACTAGAATCCCTATTTTAAACACATTTCTTCATTCACACATACAAAAACAAGATCAAAGCATGGAAATAAAAAGTTTTCTTCATGTTCTTGAAAACCCATTATACTATCAAAAACCCCATAACCCATATTCATATTCATGTCAAATTAGCCCATTTTTCTTGAAATTCATATGAAATTAGAGGTAATTTCGGGTTACCCATGCCACAAACATCATCAAGACAACAAGCTAGCACATTATACAAAGCATTCATAAGAACTTCAAGAGCAAGCAAAGCTATGGGGATTCGACCATGGCATGTTTTTCTTAGAAAAATTTTGAAAAATTATAACAATGTAAAAGGCATGGGAAAGAAGACTTACTCAAGGTTGGAGGACCTTTGGTTTGCTTGAAGATTGCTTGAAGATGAAGAGTTACCCTTGAAGCTTTTGGAAATCGGCAAGGAGAAGAAGAGTCTTGGGGTTTCGGCCAAAAGGGAAGGAGGAAGATGAGAGGTTTTTAAAGATGTGATTTTTTTTCTTGTGTGAAGAAAGTGTATAGAGTTGGGTTATTTAAAGGAAAAAAAGTGGGTTTTTTATTTACTTTTGGACCTTTGGCATTCTGGGACTATTTTTCTCTCCACGATCATGGGTGGTCTTTTGCAGTGATCGTGGGTCTGCTGCATGGAAATGAACAGTTATTATTTTTTATAATGATGTCAGCTCGAGAAAAAGTTTATTATGTGAATGTATCATATAATAAACTTGGGGGGCAAATGTTATCCCAAAATTTTGAAAAGAATGATTTGGCAATAAAATTAACACATGGCATGAGTTAGTTGGGTGATCTGGCCTAGCAATAGCCCAATACATCAGTTAAGAAGTTGGACTGCTTGAGGGATGCATAGTCAAGGCAAATACACCCGACCGAGGAGAATATTTGGTCTAAGGGTTGCTTGGCTCAAACCCCAGTTTGAAGACCCAATTGATTTGTTTAAATCCAAGTCCAAGGAGCTCAAAGGAGGGGTTTGGATTTTGACTCAAGGGATCAAGGCAAGAGGTCCGATCGGACCTTAGCTTGGGAGCCTCTCAGGTATTTGGCTCGGATGTGTCCAAGGTGAGCCTCCCAAATGCTTGGCTCGGACGTGTCCGAGGTAGGTTTCCTGGGTGATTTGGCTCGGATCCATCCGAGGTAAGAGGCTAAGGGAAAGAGGTCCCATGCAAGCCAAGGATTGGGACTTAGGTTTCAGTTAAGGGAAGGCCACATCATGTCCGATCGGACATAGTTGGACATGCCTCGAGCTTGTCCGAGGTGAAATGCAAGGTAGGGTGCCTCGAACCACTTTGGTCTGAGGAGAAGGCATGAAAAGGATGGCTCGGACCACCTTGGTCCGAGGAGAAGACTACAAGGTCCGATCGGACTTTGATTGAAGGAAATAGGCTCGGACTTGACCGAGGTGAGATGCCAAAGAGGATGGTTCGGACCACCTTAGACCGAGGAGAAGACCATCATGTCCGATCGGACATGTCATGGAGGAGGTTACCTCGGACTTACCCGAGGTAAGGTGCAAAGGGAGTTGGCTCGGACCACCTTGGTCCGAGGAGGACCAAGCTTGCATGACCTTTGGTCCGAGGAGAGCCATGCATATACCACCTTTGTTCCACGGAAAGTTTGAAGGAGTAATCAGCATGCATGTGAGACTACGTCAAAATCCCCGGAACGACTTTGGCAAGAATTGGTCTAAGCACCCGGGAATCTCTCACTCCTCACTCAAATTGAGGAATCAGTTGTATTTTAAACATTTCTTGTAATATAAATATAAGATGAATAATAAAATATCCCGATGAAAAGGGGATATCAGTTGAGATCCCAGCCTATAAATAGAGGGTTAGGAGGATCGTAACAGGACTTTTTGGCAATTTGAGAATTGGGCTAAGTTCTAGAGAGAGAAAGTGCGTGTTTTTCTGGAGAGAACCCCTTTTTGTATTCTGGAATATTTGCACTGAAGAAACTCAGTTGACATTGGTTCATCTGATCTTGAGTGTGAATACAGTAATAAAATCTCTAAGTGGATTAGGCTATTACCGACTATCGGGGCTGAACCACTATAAAATCTCGTGTTATTTACCTTTGTTGATTAAAACTATCTGTTGTCGTTTATATTCTCTTGAAGGCTTGTCGTATTTGACGTTCTCACGTCGTTGGCTAAAATCATAGTCAACACTAAGGCACTTGCCTTATTATCTTTTAGTCTTGCAGGGGGCTCTGGCTCTCCATCGGAGCATAGCTCGGTCATGGGCCAGGATCGAGGAGATCAGGGGCGAACACCAGGCTGCCCAGGTCGCTCTCGCGATGGCTCAACAACAGGAAAGGAATGCCAAGGCGGCCCTGGCAACTGCTCGAGAAAACGAGAGGGTCGCCCAGGTCGAGCTGGAGGCATCCCAGACCAAGCTGCAGGAGGCCGATGCCACCAAGGCCGCCCTAGCTGCTGTGAAGATCGAGCTCGAGGAGGCCAAGGCTGCCCGGGCCACACTGGACGCCGTGAAGGTTGAGGCCGAAGAGTCCAAGGTCGCCCTGGCGGCAGAGAGGGCAGCTTCCAGCTCCTCCATGGAGGATATGTTGTACCACTGCTGGGTCTTCAATCCGGAAGGTGACTTCTCCTTTCTGGAGCCGAACGCGTGGGAGTCCTTCTTGGAGAAGTTCAAGGCTCGCCTTCAACAAGAGGTGCCCTCCAAGACCGGGGAGACTTCCACGGCCACCGAGCAGGATGGCGAGGGGGCGACCTCATCAGAGCGGCCTAGCGGGGCATAGGACTTTTCTTTTTCTTTTTATCCTCTACATTTTTTTTTTTGTAACTTAACATTATGAGGTTTTCTGACCTCGAGACAATCGATTTCTTCAACTTTTATTTTAATTGATTTACATATTTTTGCCTCTATCTTGTTTCTCTTCTATGCATTTGGTAATAATCTTAGTTTCTGTTGGTGTTGTGATTGACATTTTACGTTCTTCTGGGAAAAAATAATCTGTTAACCAACTTGAACCAACTTCTAAGAGTTAAGTCTTGGTTGTATCCAGTACATTAATTTGAAAAACTTAGTTCTTGTTAATCCTTTATTAATATCTCGTGCTTTTTTAAGAAAAACATCGATCAATCAATTTGAATTAACTTCTATGTATTTTAGGACCTAGTTGAATCCAGGACATTAATTTGGAAACTTAGTTCGCGTTAATCCTTTATTAATATCTCGTGTTTTTTAAGAAAAACATCGATCAATCAATTTGAACTAACTTCTAAGTTTTTAGGACCTGGTTGAATCCAAGACGTTAATTTGAAAACTTAGTTCGCGTTAATCCTTTATTAATATCTCGTGTTTTTTAAGAAAAACATTGATCAATCAATTTGAATTAACTTCCAAGTTTTTTAGGACCTGGTTGAATCCAGGATATAACTTAGTTTGCGTTAATCCTTTATCGATATCTCGTGTTTTTTAAGAAAAACATCGATCAATCAATTTGAACTAACTTCTAAGTCTTTTAAGATGACCTGGTTATATCCAGGACATATGCCCCCCATGTAATTAGGAAAGGGTCTTTCATGGTTACTTGACATTACATCCACAAATATACACAATAATGAAAAAAAAGATTTAATTCTCATTACTTAATAAACAAAAGATGGCCTCTGGCCAAGCCTTACAAAGGTATCACTGATAATATTTCTTCAAATGGATGGCATTCCAAGTTCTTGGGACTGCTTCTCCATTAAGCCGAGCTAACTTATAGGTTCCTTCCTTTACGACCTTGGCTATTTGGTATGGCCCTTCCCAGTTCGGTCCCAATACTCCGTCTTTGGGATCTTTACTGGCTAAGAAGACTCTTCTGAGGACCAGGTCGCCAATGCTAAGGCACATTTTCTAACCTTTGAGTTGAAATAATGAGTGATCTTTTGCTGATAGTGCGCGAGCTGTAGCTGTGAATCTTCTCGTCTTTCGTCAACCAGGTCGAGGGACGCGCAGAGCAATTCGTGATTGCGATCTTGGTCATATGCCTGGACTCTATGAAAGGCTACCTTTACTTCGACAGAAAGGACTGCCTCACTCCCGAAAGCTACGGAGAAAGGAGTATGACATGTCGGCGTTCGATGTGAGGTCCGGTATGCCCACAAAACTTGGGGGAGCTGTTCTGGCCAGACTCCCTTGGCTTCATCCAGTCTTTTCTTAAGGCTCGCCTTAAGCGTTTTATTGACGGCCTCGACCTGCCCATTCGCTTGGGGATAGGCCACGGAGGAGAAGCTTTTTACAATGTCGTGCCTCTCACAGAACTCGATGAAGAGGTCGCTGTCGAACTGCGTCCCATTGTCTAATACGATCTTCTTTGGCATCCTGAATCAACAGATAATGCTTTTGACCATGAAGTCGAGGACTCTTGTTGAAGTGATTGTTTCTAGGGGCTCTGCTTCTGCCCACTTGGTGAAGTAGTCGATAGCCACCACCGCATAACGGACCCCTCCCTTTCCAGTAGGGAGGGCGCCAACCAAGTCGATTCCCCAGACCGCGAATGGGCACTGGGATGAGATCATCTTCAGCTCAACTGGGGGAGCTCGGGCAACTGTGGCGAATCACTGGCACTTGTCACATTTTTTGACGTAAGAGACCGAGTCCTTTGACAGAGTGGGCCGATAGTATCCTTGCCTTAAGATCTTCATGGCCAAGCTTTGCCCCCCAATGTGATCTCCGCTAAAACCTTTGTGAACTTCCTGCAAAATGGTCTTTGCTTCGCCTGCAGAACACATCGTAGGAGGGGTAGAGAGTGTCCACGTCGGTATAGTACCCTGTCTACCACTGTATACCTTGGAGCCTGGTAAAGTACCCGCCTTGCGTCATTACGCTCTTTAGGTAACTTTCCTGCTGTGAGATATTCGAGGATGAGGGTCATCCAGGTCGGTCTGGCGTCGATCATCTCAACCTCCGCCCCGACTTCTTTTATGCTTGGTTTCTCCAAGAACTCTACCGGTACTAACCCCAAAGTCTCCATCTCCCCGGAGGTAGCGAGCTTTGCAAGGGCGTCTGCGTTGGCATTCTGCTCCCGAGGTATCTGCTCGATTGAGCCCCGTTCAAATTCAGACAGCTCGACTTTTACCTTGGCCAGGTAAGCAGCCATCTTGGTTCCCCGTGCTTGGTATTCACCTAGCACTTGGTTTACCACGAGCTGGGAATCGCTGTAACATTGAACGAAGCTGGCCTTCAGCTCCTGGGCCACCCTTAGCCCGGCCAGTAAAGCTTCGTATTCAACCTCGTTGTTGGATGCCTTGAATCCGAATCTCAACGCCGAGCGGAATCTATGTCCTTCTGGGGATATCAAAATGATTCCAGCCCCGGAGCCATTCTCGTTAGATGAGCCATCTACGAAGACCTTCCATGAGGCCTGGACTAAGGAGGCTTGAGGTGAATCTTCCACAGGATCTTCTCAGAATCCTGTGCATTCTGCCACAAAATCAGCCAGGGCCTGGCTTTTTATTGCAGTTCGCGGAGTGTACAAAATCTCAAACTGGCTGAGCTCAATAGCCCACTTCAATAGACGTCCCGATGCTTCAGGTTTTTGTAAAACCTGCCTTAAAGGTTGATCGGTTATGACATGTATTGAGTGGGACTGGAAATATGGCCTGAGCTTTCGAGAGGCCGTAATGAGACAGAAAGCCATCTTTTCCATCAACGGATACCAGGACTCAACTCCGAGAAGCCTCTTGCTAATGTAATAGACTGGCATCTGAGACCGGTCTTCTTCTCGGACCAATACAGCACTAGCTGCATCTTCTGTGACAGCTAGGTAAAGGAAAAGAGGCTCTCCTGCCGTTGGTTTGGACAATACGGGTGGCTCAGCTAAATGCGCTTTCAAGTCGAGGAAGGCACATTCGCACTCCTCGGTCCATTCGAACTTCTTATTCCCCCAGAGCAGGTTGTAGAATGGAAGACACTTGTCGGTAAATTTAGAGATAAACCGATTAAGGGACGCCACCCTTCCTGTCAGGCCTTGAACGTCCTTTCATGACCGAGGTGAGGGCAGCTCAAGCAACAACCTGACCTTATCGGGGTTTGCCTCGATTCCTCGGGTGTTGACGATGAAACCCAGGAATTTTCCAGATGCGACCCCGAAAGTGCACTTCTGTGGGTTAAGCCTCATGTCGTATTCTCTCAGTATCTTAAAGCATTCCTCCAGGCCGGAAACATGGTTATCGGCAGTTTTTGACTTGACCAGCATGTCATCAACGTACACTTCCATGTTCTTCCCGATCTGGTTGGCAAACATCCTGTTTACTAACCTCTGGTATGTAGCCTCGGCGTTCTTCAGCCCGAATGGCATGACTTTGTAACAATAAACGTTAGTTGGGGTCATGAAGCTAGTGTGCTCCTGGTCCGCTAGATTCATGGCGATCTGATTATAGCCCGAATATGCATCCATAAAGGACATGATCTCGTGCCCCGCCGTGGCGTCTACCAATTAGTCGATCCTTGGCAAGGGAAAACAGTCTTTGGGGCAAGCTTTGTTCAGATCGGAGAAGTCGATGCAAGTTCGCCACTTCCCGTTGGGCTTCGGGACCAACACAGGATTGGCAACCCAGACCGGGAACTTAGCCTCGCAGATAAAGCCGCACTTTAATAACCGGGCTACTTCCTCTTCTAGTGCTTCAGCTCGGGTTGTTCCTAGGCGCCTCTGTTTCTAGGATTTCGCAGGCACGTTTTTATCCAAATGGAGGGTGTGCATGATGACGCCCGGGCTAATCCCCACCATGTCCTCATGAGACCATGCGAACACATCCAGGTTCTCCTGCAGAAACTTAATCAGCTCTGCCTTCCTTTCGTCACATAAATTTTTCCCGAGCTTTACCATCTGCGAGGGATTCTGTGGATCGATATTTACCTCCTCGAGCTCTTCGATAGCTTGGAGCTCGAATTTATCCTCGCCTATTCTGGGTTCGATATCATCCCCTAAGATGATATTTTCCCCTTCGGCGTTCTGAGGTCTTTCAATCTTAGGACTAGGCACGAGTTCCTGAGATTCCTCATTTCCACCTTGGACGGTCATCGTTAACTACCCGGGTTTTAATTTTCCCTTCATAGAAATGTTGTAGCATTCCCTGGCAGCAAGTTGATCGCCACGGACCGTGCATATCCCCGTGGAAGAAGGGAATTTTAGCGCGAGGTGGCGAATGGAGGTAATGGCTTCAAACGCAATTAGTGTAGGTCGACCCAAAATGGCATTGTACGCGGCGGGACAATCGATGACCACAAACTCAAGGAATTTCGAGACTGTCCGAGGTCCTTCTCCCAAGGTGATCACCAGCTCGATCGTTCCTATTACCGCCGATCCTTCTCTAGAGAATCCGTAAAGCATCATGGAGGTGGCTTTCAGCTCGGTGACAAACAAACCCATCTTTTCCAGCATGGACCGGAACAGTAGGTTTACCGAGCTCCCATTATCAACCAGCACTCTCCTAACCCTCCGATTAGCGAGCTGCATGACTACGACCAGAGGGTCGTTATGAGGGAACTGGACGTGGCTGGCATCTTCTTTAGTAAATATGATTGGTTGCCTCTCCAATCGTTGCTGCTTCGGTAGATGCTGCTCAGGGACGAACTCCACTCAATTATGATCCTTAAGTTCGTTGACGTATCTCTTTTGGGCACCTCTGCTCGTGCCAGCCAGATGGGGACCTCCAGAGATCGTGGAGATCTCTCCTCCTATCACGGGAGGAGGGACGTCCTGATCTACCCGAGACCCGAGCTGACTGACCGGGACTTCCGGAGCTGGATGGCCTGCGGGAACTCTATTTCGCGCATACTGAGCCAAGGGTCCAACTCTGATGAGGGTTTCGATCTCATCCTTCAAGTGTCTACAATCATCAGTATTGTGGCCAATGTCATTGTGGAACCGACAAAACTTGGAAGGGTCTCCCTTACCCTTCTGGTGCTTTAACGGTTCCGGCTTCTTCCAGGGGAGGCGAGCAGAATTGGCTAGGAAGATGTTCTCCCTAGAGTGGGTGAGCTCGGTATAAGTTGCGTAGACCGGCTTAAATTTTTCTATGGACTTGTTCTTCTTTGGGACGTGCTAGTTTCCCTCACTGCTCCCATTTCTCTTGCCTCCACCAAACTGGTTATTCTGTGCAACGGTCAGGATCGCTGTCACGACCTCCGTTCCCACTCCAGCGGGCTGTTCAGGGGCCTGGTTGGCTCCCGCGGCTGAGGCTCGCGCCTCCTCCAGGTTGATCCATCCCTGGGCCCTATTTAGGAATTCATTTACAGTGCTGACTCCCTTCCTTTGTATCTCTTCCCAGAGTCCTCCACCGACGAGGATCCCAGTCCTCAAAGCCATGAGCTTGGAGCTGTCATCTGCGTCTCTGGCCCAGGCAGCGACGTTCACGAATCTGCTCAGGTAAGCCTTCAGAGGCTCATCGGGCTACTGCCTTACATTTTCTAGGGTATCGGCCTTGACACGGGCAGCCTGGGAAGCTCGGAATGCTCTCTTGAAGTCAGCAGAGAAAGCTTTCCATGAGCTGATTGACTGCTTCTTACTCTGTTTGAACCATTGTCTGGCCGACCCAGTCAAGGTGGAAGGAAATATTAGACACCTCAGCTCGGGACCAATGTTGTGGGCCATCATCAGTGTATTGAACATGCCCAGATGATCTGACGGGTCCCCGTCTCCGTTGAACTTGGACAAGTGAGGCATACGGAAACCAGGTGGATACGCCGTTGCTGCTATGCTGGGGGCGAAGAGCTCAAGTTCGTCCCCTGAATCATATTCATCTTTTTCTTTTTCTGATAGGCGCTTCCTCATCAGCTCCTCCATCTGAGCCAGACGCTCAAGGGTTTTCTTCTGACTTCCTTGGTTGTTCTGGGACTGTTCAACAGCTCCGGATCCATTGTACGCGTTTGGCGGGTTATTGTCCCTCCTATCTTGAGATAGGTTATATGGGACGTTGCCGCTGTCGCGTACTTCGGACAGGTCTTCCCTTTGGCGAGCGCGGCTACCGTTTCCAACTAGGTCTCCCCTTCGAGAGTTTAGGCGATCTCAGAGGTCGTCCCTAGGGGCAGCCTGAGGACTTTGCGCCGAGCTTAAGCGTTGGAGCAGGTCCCCGCCGGATAAATCACTTCAGTAGCTTCCGGTCAATAGCTTCCATTTGAGAAGCTCGGGGCCCGCCGCTGAGGACGAGGATCCGGGACTTCTCTAGGCGCCCGACTACGATGGGAAGGCCCGGCAGAAGGAGGATTCCTCCTGCTACTCCCATGAGCCGGAATGTCTCGGACTGGCAGGGGAGGAGACGGGTATCTTATCTGTAACGCCCTGGTTACCCCAGAACAGTTACGGTGAACGGTGGACCGGAAATTTGACCCGTTACCCGAGTCCTTTGGTCAAAAACGTGCTCTAAGTGTAATTATCAGGTTAAGGTGGAAAACTAATAAAAAGGAAATGGATATTTTCATTACAAACTGCTCTGCAGAGCTAATCAAAACATTTACAAGTTGTTCTCAGTACAAAATGGTCATTACAGTTTTAAATTTACAATCCCGCCGACCTAAGCGGCAAAAATAGGGTAAACCCCCTAGTTCCTCTGAGAACGCCTTGGCCGTGGTGGTCAAGCGGCCGCATATGTACACATCACCACCTAAGCTCTCCACTCACGCTGGGTGAGCTTTTCTTTCCCTTTACCTGCACCACATAGCACCCATGAGCCAAGGCCCAGCAAGAAAAGCATAATAAAACATGACATAATATCAACAATGATCATAATAACCATTCAGGACCAACAGTCCAAACAAATAGGTGACAGCCGCAAAAGTCACTAATATGGGGACAGCACCCTTTAGCCATGTGACAATAGGATCACTAGGCTTAACTGATAAGAGAACCTTTCATAAGTTTGAGTAGGATAGGTGTATGGTGAATAGTCACCAGCATAACCTTCCTCATGACCATAGAGTCATAACCTTGGAACAGCGTTCCCTAGCCATGTGACAAACAGTCACCGGGGCCCTATGCCCTGGCTCTGAATAACTGGTCTTAGACCAGACAAGCGCTTATAAGTTCATCAACCTTAGAGTCGGACTAGCATTAATACCCCATATGAGTCATTCAATGCTGATATCGATTAGATCTAATCTTCATTTGGCTCAACGTTCATGACGCTATGCCATTTCTGACTCCTTAGGTCAGTGTCCCTGACTAATCAGTACATATACAAGTACTTAACATCCACTAGTATTCAATAGGCAATCCATGTCCTCATTTATCAATCAACATGCCTTAATAATAATCACGCATGTCATATATACACAGGGTGCAATTCTCTTACCTCCTGTTCGAGCGAGAATTAATAGTAAGAACGACCCTTGAGAACGATCAACCTTTTGGTCCTTTAGTGGTTACCTGGTCATAACCAATTATGGGATTCCATCAATAAAATGAATAATAAAAGGTTCCCAAACCAAAACCTAGCCTCTGAGACATCAAACACTACTAAACCGGGTAGTAGGATCGACCCCGAGGCCTAAGGCTTGCATCCCCGAGCCAAAAAGCCATTTCTGGCCAAGAAGCCACTAAGGGCCGCAGCCCTCCTTAGCCATGCCACAGCCCGCCCCTCAAACAGAGGCACCCAAACCCAGCATCCATCAAGGGTCGCGGCCCTCCCTGGCCATGCCGCGGCCCAACCTCCAGTTCAGCCATAACCCCTGTTTTTCTTCCCTTGCGATTTCTCTTGGAACCAACCCTTCAAACCAAGTTTAAACACCACTCAAACCTCCAATACAACCCCTAAACTTGATCTATATCACTCCCTCATCAAAACCCAAGATAAACCCCAATCAAAACTTCCATCAATTCCAACAATCCACCATAAAAACACCAGCTGAAAACTAACACCAAAACAGAGTATACTAGTAAACCAATGGCTGGAATCTTACCTCAAACTCAGGTTGTGATGCTCTTCAATGGTGGAACACTCTCCCAAACTCCCAAGGTCTACTTCTCAAGCTTGAATCCTCAACAAGATCGCCAAAACTCACAAAGAAAATGGAAAAAGGAGAAGGTACGGGAAGCTCAAGAACTTGCTCTGTTTCTCTCATCAACTTACAGCATAAAGGAGTTTATATCTATCCTAGGGGTAAAAAGACCATTATACCCCTAGGTCATTTAAGGGTTTCTAAAGGCTCCCAAGGGCATATTTGTCCTTTCCAACCTATCTCGTTAATCATAATTAACGCTCTCCAATTCCCGCTATTCACAATAATCTCAAATGCCAATAGTTCATATCCCGTTACCCTCTAATGCCCGGTAACGCTCTAATCATTATAATCACCCCGAGACTCCTCCCGAGCCTCGAACTTAAACCTGTCATGACCAGACCGCTAATTAATAATCCAAGATCGTCTCATGCCGAATAGCTCGAACAATCCCACATTATAATGTAGTCTCAACATATATCAATGACATGCATACAAGTATACAATTATACCCTCAATGGGCCAAATTACCATCACACCCCTATAATTAAACATGTGGACCCACATGCATGCATTTAACATCATATTATAATATAATTCACATATACATGCATAATATCATTTAATGGCTTAATTAAACAAGTATGGCCCTCCCGGCCTACTAATCCCGCCATTAAACCACATCGGAGAATTCGGGGCATTACAACTATCCCCTCCTTACAGAAATTTCGTCCTCGAAATTTACCTGAACAGCTCAGGGTACTCATTTTGCATGTCTGACTCCAGCTCCCAGGTCGCATCCTCGACCTTGCTGTTCGTCCACAATACCTTAACCAAAGGTATCGTCTTGTTTCTGAGGACCTTATCTTTTCTGTCAAGTATCTGGACAGGTTGTTCCTCATAGGAGAGATCTGCCTTAAGCTCCAGATCTTCGTAGCTCAAAATATGATTAACATCAGGCACATACCTCCGAAGAGCTGAAACATGAAATACATTATGCACGACAGACAACGCCGGAGGCAAAGCCAACCTGTAAGCCACCTGACCAATCCTCTCCAGGATCTCAAATGGACCTACATATCTAGGACTCAGCTTGCCTTTCTTCCCAAACCTTCTCACCCCTTTCCATGGCGAGACTCTAAGGAAGACATAGTCTCCTACCTGGAACTCCACGTTCCTGCGTTTGGGATCTGCATAGCTCTTCTGTCTACTCTGAGAAGTAAGCATTCTAGCTCTAATCTTCTCTATAGCCCCATTGGTCCTCTGAACTGCCTCAGGACCTAAGTATCTCCTTTCACCTGCCTCATCCCAATGAATGGGAGACCTACATTTCCTACCATATAGCATCTCATAAGGTGCAACCCCAATGGTAGACTGATAACTGTTGTTGTAGGAGAACTCTATCAAAGGCAGATACTTACTTCAAGATCCACCAAAGTCCAGCACACATGCTCTCAGCATGTCTTTCAAAATCTGGATCGTCCTCTCAAATTGTCCATCTGTCTGAGAATGATAAGCAGTACTGAACTTCAATTGTGTCCACATGGCCTTCTGCAAACTCCCCCAAAACTTGGAAGTAAAAGTAGGGTCCTGATCTGACACGATCGACCTAGGCGCACCATGGAGCCGCACGATCTCTCTCACATAGAGATCTGCATACTGGTCAACTGTATAAGTAGTCCTCACTGGCAGAAAGTGAGCTGACTTGGTGTAGCGATCCACTATCACCCAAATAGAATCATGCTGACCCACAGTCCTGGATAAGCCCAATGATCATAATGTTATTAAGAATCACAACTGAATCTTTGATTAAATCAAAGATATTTAAGATCTGATGACTTGTTAAAATCCAAAAGTTGATTTAAGAAGCCTTGCAAAAAACTTTGCTTTTGACCTTTTATTTTGAATCTCTCTGGTCGAGATCTTCAAACGGTTTTGTCATGTCAGCCATTCAGAAAAGACTATTTAAACATCCATTTTAATAAATATCATAATCCATGCAAAAAACAATGGATAAGAGTATGTAAACAGATTTAAGTTTGGTTACAATTGAAGGTATTTATTCGAGTGATAAATTTCTTCTTTCTGTTTATAACCTTTGGTTATCAACCTTACTTTGAACAGTCTATACTTTCCTCTATTCTCCTCTTCATCTTCAATGTCCTTTTGGAAACTAAAGTTTAATGAACTTTAGTTGGATGTTCAAGAATCCAGATGTCATAGGAATTCCAAATTCCATTTCTAGATTCATAGTGTTTAAACCATTGTTTTAAGTTAAAAATATTTCATTACATACTAGTATGTAAATGAAACATAGTTAGATTGTTTTAGACACAACCAACTGAACTTTATGTTTGTAACGAAGTAGTTACTAATTAATGCTCCCACTACAATAAAGCTTCACAGAATTTGTGATATTATTTGGTTTTATCATTGTTAATTATCAGTAACTTGCTTACTTGACTTATAGTCATTATTTCTAGTACAAGTTAACTAGAATATAGTGATTATAATAATCATGATTCATTAAAGTAACATTTAAAAGATACAAACACTTTTATAATCTTTTATGATTATTAAATTATTTCACTAAATAACTTCATGGAAAACTTTCAATTTATTCACATAACTACTTGTGAATCCCAACTTTTAAGTTTTTGATGTTGTACAATCAAACATGTACAGAGATAACAAGTGTCAAAATTATAGAAATAATAAAGATGATAATGTTCACTCATTATCTATTTAATCTTATCCAATATGATTATATTTAATTTCCAAAATACTAATGTTGCTTAGCATTCTAGTTGTATGTGAGTTGGGTTTGAATTCCAAGTTCACATGCAAATAACGTGAATTCCAAATTCGAGTTTAGACTTCCTTTTGATCAGATCAAACATGTCTTTAAGTGATTCTTCTTTGAATGTTGTATGAAAATTTCTAGAAACTTTCTTTTGCATTCAACAAATGTAAACATATCTTAAATAAATGTCAATCAATATTGACTTACTATTTATTATCTCTTTTAGCTTTGAACATTAAAATGTTCAACATACATCTCTATGTATTAGCTAAACGATTATGTGATTTTTGAGCTTTTATAAGAGAAATGTCTTTTGGTTAACTTTAATAAATAGACTATATAAACAGGGAGAGAGCCACTGAATGGTTCTAATAAAAAGCTGTCTTTTATTTGTTTTATGTGTCTATTTAATTATAAATCAATCTAAAAAAATTAATTCACATTTATGTTTCACTTAATTGTTGTTGGAATAATGTGTCTTCTCTATGTTTTGCACAATAATGAATAATTATCATTTATACTCATTGATGAAATAAGTAGAATAAATATATTTCAGAAACAACAATTAAATTTATTAATTAAAAGAAATATTAAACTTGTTCACTCATCAATAAAGGAGTCTACAATATTGTTTCTAGAAAGACTTCTAGAAGCAATTTAAAGAAAGAACTTATCAATTTCTTTCATAATGAAAATCAACTATTTCAAAATGACTAAAAATTTAAATTGTTTTTAAAGTAAACAAAATAAATTTCTAAACTAATATTTTCTTTATTCAATTGTCTTCATCATTTCTTCTTCGTTTTGGTTTCAATACAGTTACTCTTTTTCTCAAAATATTTTTACATCCCTGAAAACAAGAACAAATGAAAAATAATATCAGTGGCATAATTTTGAATCAGCCATTCAAAATATTAAAGAAGAGTTTTTGGGCAAATCGAATTTACCCCGTATCTTAAAAATTGAGCATATGCCAGAGCATCACTCTTTATCAAGGCCCATATCTTGTATGCAGTTTCAATAACCATATATCTTTCTTTAATGTCGCCATGCATGGTCGATAACATGCATTGACGTGCCAGGTGATTCAATCTCATCCATTCACCATAATTTTCATGTGTCATCAAAGCTGGGTGAAAAACTTGGAACCTTTGGAGGTGGATCAAAGATCGCTCCGTACAAGTTCTGTGTTCCGAGGACAATGTGAATTCCTCCATAGTTAAGACTAAATGAAATCCTTTCCAAGATTCTATCAATGGGGTGTGTGTCAATTCCCAAGTTTTCAATTACTTGATCAGGATTAAGAGAATTAACCATAGTTGCTGGAATTAAATAAATAAAATATAATGAATTAAAAATATATAATAAATACTAGATATTATTTGGAAAAGTAAACATGATGCATGAATGCAACATATAAAAACACATAAAATTTATATACTAATCCACGATAAATTAATTGACCAGCCTTGGAGTAGGACATACTAATTCCAAATTAATTTTGAGACAAATCTCAATTCCATAAGTGAAAACTTAAAAACGTTTTTTTCTCTTTTGACTTATGAACTACCGCTAGTTTAGTCAAAATGTATTAGTCGTGCTTGAAAGCCTAGATACATCTTCGAAGTGTAACCCATTATTTTCAATTAATGACTAAACTCAAAAGTGTGCCTTAGGGTCAGTCAAACTTGAAATACATCATTAATTATATTCTCATAAGAGAAGTCAACCTTGAGATAAAATAAACATATTCGGAAGTCTTTCCTTAGAGATGCCGCAAAAGGAGGCGACACGAGGCCCTTTCTATGCCTCTCGGTGTTCAACCAATAATGGAGACCATGGGACTTATTGTCATAACTCACTCTCCCACTCGCTATTTTGGAAAATGGTGTTTTTTCACAAAATCAATATTTTTTATTTAGTTGTAAAAATAAATTTAATTATATTTTACCAGATGATATTCTAATAATTATTAATCCAATTAAGCAAAATAAAATGAATAAATTGTGCCCTTAATTCTAATTTTAATTATGCTTTAATTAAAAGAATATCATTTTTATTTTAATAAAATATTTTTCATTAAAATAATAAATTAACAACTTTAATTTTGATTTACCATCTTAATTAATTAAGACTAAATTTATTATTATATGAATTATCATATATAAATATATAATAAAATATAGGAAGTTCCTAATAGCATGTTTCTAAATGAATGTAATGCATGTTAATTGCATACTGTGTGGGTATATGAATGACATGTTATAATGCATGTCAACATATTAAACACTTTAATCATATTCAAACATTTATTATAAGTAAATAAAAACGAGATGGTAATTTTTGGGTATTTCTAGAAAAAAAATTACAACACTTGCAAAATATACATGAAAATGTAACCTAGACTAGCTATGGCATGATGAAGAACGCCTTGATCTCGAGCCTTGAGATGTAGTCTTGTTGAGCTAATGCCACCATTTTCCATATCCATTTTGAATTATACAACTTTTAACTATTTTAAACAAACTTTTAAAATATTTAAACTTTGAGTTTTAACACCTAAATAGTTTCTAAGGCCTAATTTGAATTTGTGTTATTTAATTAAAAAATAAAATTAAACAATTTAATTTTAATAAATTAAAATTAAAAATCATTTTAATTTTGGATATTTTAATTAAAACAATTTTAATAATGGAAGAGAATAATTAAAACATTTTAATTAAAGAAAATAATCAAAACTATTTTAATTATAGAAATTTCCAAATTAAAACCATTTTAAATCAATTTCAAAAGTTTAATTAATCAAATAATTAAAATATTTTTGGTAACAACACATTAGGATTTGCATGACACAAACCCTAGGTGTGTCATCAAAAGGAGCGGCAACAAGGGGTTCCATATGCATGGAGGAGCTTAGCCGGCCACGGTGGTGGCGAGCACGTGAGCAGCAGCAACGACGAAGACGAAGTGGTCGTATGAATCCGGACGGTGGGGAAGGCACCTTGAGGTGCGTGCCACGACAGTCAGTGTTGGTGGTGATGTTGTCCTGATTTTTCGTGTCAAACTCCGTTGAATCCAATTACAACAATTTTATAATTTCCATTTCAAAAAATAAAATTACAAAATTCCTATGCCTCGAAAATTGGCTTACATTTTTCATCTAGAAATATTAAGAACAATTCATAAACCTAAAAGCACAATTATAAACAACCCTTAAGAATCTATCATCATCAATATAAACATTCATCCATTCAAATATATATCACTTATAATATAAAAATGCACATAATCTCACACAACAATTAATAATATGCAAAGATTAATGACATGCTCCCATACCAATTGTTGGACAAACATTCAGAGTGCCCAGGGAAATAGCATGGTGGGCCCAATTGATTAACAAAAAAATTTCTACCTCTCATATAAACAGTTTATATGTTCAAGAATACATACAGGAACCATTAATATGCAATATCAGTAATCATGCAACATTTATATATACGCCCATACATGTATATATATACATAGATATACACGCATACATATATATATACACACACTTATATATTATATGCACACGTATACAAATATTTAAGGACATAAATATTTACCTCTTGAAGCCTTTCAAGTGTCCTATAGTCTTTTTGTATAAATAACGATCTTCCTATCTAACGCTTTGAGTACTCAAACCACGATCTTCCGAAGTTCTCTGCACCTCAAGATGTGGGTGGTGTTAGAGAATATATTATATTAAATAGGAATAGAGAAATCAAAATACAACTCTAAGCAAAATGTTACAATGGACAAAGATGATATATAAAAATTGTTACAACTCTATTGCAAAAATACAAGTAAATATAGATAGAGGATAATAGATATATTGATAATATAACTTAAAGCACAACAATACAAATAAACATATAAGATTGAAGCAAAAAGTAAAAGAGGTAGAAGAAGAACAATAGATAAAATCTCACACTCACACAACCAAAGTGTAGAGTAGTGGAGATCACCAACTTGAACAAGGTTCAAGACCTTTGTCCTAAAGCTATTTCCCCTTATTCTCTAATCATTAAGGGATCTCTCAATGAAATAACTCTATGGAATTATCAAGCATCTATGGTATATTTTCCAGCCAAGTGCGTGTGGATAGAAAATGGTGTATCATATAAGTAAGCATTAGATTCATATTTATAGAGTTTGAGAAACCCTTTGAATTTCAAATTTCACCAACCCCCATGACTGTTACCAATGTTTAATTAAATGTTTATGGAATTAAAATGGAGATTTGGGAGCTACTTGGGATGTTGGAACCGTTCAAATTGAAAAAAAACTGAAAAGTGAAATTGGCTGTCAGCCTCGGCCAGGGAATATCAGTGGTCGCGGCCACAACCCATTTTCAGCATAAATTTTTTTAGTTTTTCCAAAACGTTCCAAACTCTTTCCCACATGATTTTGTAACCTCCATACACCTAATGTGAGTTAAAAACATGTCTCCAACAACCATATTTCATAATGACTTTGTGAAATCCAAACTAAAATGTGTAATACACAATCTACACATTATTGAGTAATATTTGGGAGTTACAAATTTGTAACTGATTTTGTAACTCCAAAATATGTCACATTTGGGCACATACATGTGCCCAATTTTGTGACTCTCAATAATATGTTACAAGGTATGAGAAATTACATTTGTGTGACAAATCACACTATGTCACATTATTTAATCTAACATTATATTATTTAAAATAACATAACAGGTGGCCACATAGAGAACAATGATTTGTAATTTAGAAATCACAAGTTTATCTCAACACATGAGTACTTGGATTATGACTTGAGAAATATTGGAATAATAAGAGAAGAAGATGAAAAATTTATTGTCTAACAATTTTCTGAAAAAAATTCTGAATCACATTTATCTTTCTCTTATTATCACATAATATATATAAATTATATATTACATTAATAATAATAATAATAATAATAATAATAATAATATGATCGGGTAATATCTAACTTACCCAATTTAAAAAATTAATTTTAAATTATTAATTAATTAAATAAATTAAAATAAAAATAATATTGATATTTTATCAATATCATATACACACATAGCACAATACGTGTAGCACTATTCCCATCTACGGAATATTGCATTTTTCTTATTTTATATATTTAAATAAATTATTCCTACAAAATATAAATATGGTATCATCTTTTTAAAAAAGTCAAAATTAAAAATTCATAATAATAATCATTTCCATCGTCTTTTAAAAATCAATAAATACGCTACATATATCTTAATCTAATTGGTTCAAGTTATTTTTTTTAAATAGATTTTAATAGTTAAAAATAAAAAAATAATAAAGAAAATATTTTTTTTATCATTTCTTTCTCCCTTCTTCTTCCATAAGTCCGACAATTTTCCTCTCTCCTTCTTTCTTCCCCATGTCTGATGACCTTGCCTGAGCAACTCTGCACTACCCAAATGGTCGGCCAAAGAATCCTAAACCAACAGAGTAATCTACAAAATCAAACCCACAAAGGTTGAAAATCAAACCCACATAGGTTGAAAATCAAACCCAACAAACTCACAATTTTAGAAAAAAAAATGAGGCAGTGCAATCTCATTTTTTGAAAAAACCACGAATGAAGTTGTCCTTCTACACAGTCCCGACTCCCGGACTCAAATCATGCCTTGTCTGGGATGATGCATGCACTGACTTTCAACATTTCTAGACTCAATATGCAACCCTAAACTCAAGCGACCATGGCGTCCACAATCCCGAAGATTGGGAAAACTCATGAAAAGCACAGGAAGATGGAGCAGCTACATTGCAAGCCCAGCTCCTCCCCGTCGCAAGCTTATCTCCTCGCCCACAGATCCTATCAGCCATAAGCCTCAGCAGTTGTCGAGATACACGACATCTTGCCCAAACCTTTGTCGATGACAATCCCCAGCCTTGCGATGATATACAGATATGGACTAAGAAGAACAATCAGATATTTGATAGATAGAGGGGGAGAGAAATCGTAAAGAAAGAAGGGGACGATGCTGGAGAGAGAGTGAAAAAACTTTAATTACTTTTATTTTTATTAAAATATATTTTTAATTCTTCTTATAATTTTAAATCATTTTTTTAAATATAACTTGTACCAATTAAAATTAGACACGTGTTAGTGTATTTTCTTACATAATTTTAAGTTATTTATAAAGGGAAATTTGAGTTTTTATGCTTAATGAGATATACTAAATAAAAAAAATGCTAGCATTTCTAATTATTTTTAAAAAATGTCAAATCTTTTGACAATATCCAAAATACTCCTCTCATAATTTTTTCATCAACTTCCTCTTCTCTCTTCCCTCTCTCTCCCTCAACCCATTCCTCTCAACTCTCTCTCTAGAAAAAAATTCATGGGTAAGGTAAAATATAAGAGAACTCAATGTAATAGAAAGTATTCCTTGCTTAGGACACTAAAATACTGCATTTCGAACAGATCTGGGCATGATTTTTGAGTTTTTTTTTGTGATTTTTTTCAGATCTGAAACTTTGAAATTTGCAGAAAATCGACGTGATTCGATGGTGGTTTGATGGTGCTCGATGCCAGCTCGATGGGGCCTTCAAAATCAAGATTTTCATGAAAAAATCGATGTTGCTTGATGGTGGTTCGATGGTGTTCGATGCGATTCTTGCAAGATACGTAATTTTTAACTCGGGTGTCCATTTGGGGTGATTTTTTTTTTATTTTGGGTATTTTTTCAAGATCTACACGTTTGAGATGTGTATATACACATTTGGAAATGTAAATCTTGAAAAAAATGACAAATGAAAAACATACCTCATGTTCAAGATATGTTTTGGTATGTTTTCAAGTTCTAAACTTTGAAAATGTGTATGTGAATATCTAAAACGTGTAGATCTAAAAAAAATACCCAAAATAAAAAAAAATCATCTCAAACGGACATCCGAGTGAAAAATTATGTCTCTTACAAGAATTGCATCGAACCACCATCGAGCAACCATCGAACCACCATCGAGCAACATCGATTTTTTCATGAAAATATTGATTTTGAAGGCCCATCGAGGTAGCATCGAACACCATCGAGCAACCATCGATGTGGGCATAATTTTTTAGTTATTTTTCAGATTTGAAACTCTGAAATATGTAGAAAATTGACTTTGCTCGATTGTTGTTCGATGGTGCTCGATACCAGCTCGAGGAGGCCTTCAAAATCAATATTTTCATGAAAAAATCGAGTTTTCTCGACGGTGGTTCGATGGTTGCTCGATGGTAGTTCGATGCAATTCTTGTAAGAGACATAATTTTTCACTCGGGTGTCCGTTTGGGATGATTTTTTTTTATTTTGGGTATTTTTTTGAGATCTACACGTTTTAGATATTCACATACACATTTTCAAAGTTTAGAACTTGAAAACATACCAAAACATATCTTGAACATGAGGTATGTTTTTCATTTGTCATTTTTTTCAAGATTTACATTTCCCAAATGTGTATATACATATCTCAAACGTGTAGATCTTGAAAAATACCCAAAATAAAAAAAAATCATCCCAAACGGACACCCGAGTGAAGAATTACGTATCTTGCAAGAATCACATTGAACACCATCGAACCACCATCGATTTTTTCATGAAAACCTTGATTTTGAAGGCCCCATCGAACCACCATCGAACTACGTCGATTTTCTGCAGATTTCAAAGTTTCAGATCTGAAAAAAAATCGCAAAAAAAACTAAAAAATCATGCCCAGATCTGTTCGAAATGCAGTATTTTAGTATCCTAAGTAAGGAATACTTGCTATTACATTGAGTTATCTTATATTTTACCTTACCCATGAATTTTTTTCTAGAGAGAGAGTTGAGAGGAATGTGTTGAGGGAGAAAAAGGGAAGAGAAAAGAGGAAGTTGATGGAAAAATTATAAAAGTGGTATTTTGGGTATTGTCAAAAGATTTGACATTTTTTTTTAAATGATTTAAGTGCTTAGCATTTTTTTGATTTAGTATATCTCATTAAGCATAAAAACTCAAATTTTCCTTTTTGTTGACCAAAATCCAGCAGAATGTGTTATACTTTTTTTTATATAAATTTGTAGATTATAGGGTCTTTTTTATTTAATATAGTAATTGATTAAAAAAATCAAAATCAAAATCTGCAACATTACTTTGTGCATGCATCTCTGTTCCTCGGTCTAAATTCCCACCAGAGTGCTCTAAGAAAAGTCATTACGTAGATCATTATTTGTAATTTGGAAGGGATTCGCGGCTGGCTCCATTTGATTGATATCAATGACGTGTACATATATTCTCAAGTTTAATGCCATCACATTAAATGAAAAGTAAATAAATAGACTTTTCGGCCCCCAAAACAAACATTCAACTTGTAAATAATTTATCCTATTTCAAAAAAATAAATAAAAAGTATACCTAAAATTTGCATATTTTACAAATAAATAAATTAATTGATGTATGTATGTATGTGAGATGAGAAAAAAGATGTTACACTTCAGATTACAATTTCAACGAAAATATCCACGCCAACAATCATATCATATTAGAAGCAAATTTTAATTAAACAAAAGTTTTCCAACCGAATTATATATGACAATTTTTGTATAGGGTCTTCACTTTAAACCTTATTGGTAGGGCTTTCAGTGTTTCTCAACCCGTGAATAATTTTTGACGCGATTTTTTTTATGATCGTGTATATTGTAGCTATTTAGAGCATCCTGCAAATTTTCAGAAAATTCTGAATAGTTTACAGTACCGAAAACTAGGATGTTGCTTTCCACGCGCATAAAAAAATTAGTTACACGTGCAACAACATGTTTGAACCTAGTTTTCGGTACTGTAAACTATTCAGAATTTTCTGAAGATTTGCAGAATGTTTTAAACAGCTATATATATGGCAATTCTTCTATAGGACATTCACTTTAAGCCCTACCGGTGGGGCTCTCAGTGTTTCTGGACCCGTGAACAGTTTTCGGCGCGATTTTTGTATGACCGCGTATATTGTAGCTGTTTAGAGCATCCTGCAAATTTTCAGAAAATTCTGAATAGTTTACAGTACCGAAAACTAAGTTCAAACATGTTGCTTTCCACGCGCATAAAAAAAAATAGTCACGCGTGTAAGAACATGTTTGAACTTAGTTTTCGGTACTGTAAACTATTCGGAATTTTCTGAAAATTTGCAGGATCCTCTAAATAGCTACAATATACACGGTCATAAAAAAAATTGCGCCGAAAACTGTTAACGGGTCGAGAACACTAAGAACCTCACCGATAGGGCTTAAAGTGAAGCCCCTATAAGAAAATTGTTTAAACAGTTTTCGGCGCGATTTTTTTTTATGACCGTGTATATTGTAGCTATTTTGAGCATCCTGCAAATTTTCAGAAAATTCTGAATAGTTTACGGTACCGAAAACTAAGTTCAAACATGTTCTTGCACGCGTGACTAATTTTTTTTATGCACGTGGAAATCAACATGTTTGAACTTAGTTTTCGGTACTGTAAACTATTCGAAATTTTCTGAAAATTTGCAGGATGCTCTAAATAGCTATAATATACACGGTCATAAAAAAATCGTGCTGAAAACTGTTCACATGTCGAGAACATTGAAGAGTCTCACTGGTAGAGCTTAAAGTAAAGCCCCTATAGGAGAATTGTCCTATATATATATTGATAAATTATATGGTAGGGGTGCAAGTTTAGCCCATATTGGGAGGAGCATTTCTGATTTCGCTATGTATAAAAATTATAAGTCAAGTTTTTTTATATGATGATGTATATTGTAGTTATAGTAGACACCCCACCAGTTTTAAAAAAAAATTATAAATACTTTACAATGCCGAAAAGTAGATTTCAAAATAGTTAGTTGCACGCATATAAAAAAAATACGAGCGTAATTAACTATTTGAACCTTGTACTGGACATCGTAAATTATTCGAAATTTCCCGTGACAGCCATCAATTCATCCAAAATATTTTAAAAATAATTAAAAATATTAAAAAATTAAGGAAAAAATAAAAAATATTTTAATTCCTAAATGTTTAATTTTTAAATATTTTTAAAATAATTAAAAATTCATAAAAAAATAAAAATATTTTAAATTCCAAAATATTAACACAAGTATTTTTAAAACTAAAAAACACTTGTTATACCCAGATTTCGAGCCATAGTAAATATGACCTCGAAAGCTGAGTTCGCAACAAATGGTCTCGCAAGGATTGGGGTATGCTCCAGAATTGTATATCGAGTCTGCAAAGTACGATATATGATCTCGAAAGTGGTGACCTCGAAATGATCTCGATCTCGAAAGGTAGCTCTGAGAGCACCCTCATCTTCAGGAACAACTTCGGAGCAGGGGTCTCGAGCTCGATGTACTATCTCGAAAGCAATGTTAGCTCGGGAGATGTCAGTGGCTCACACAATGACGTGAAACCTGAGATGCTAAAGCCTTGGAGATACGCTATGACCACCTTGAATATCTACAAGTATTATAAACATGAGATGTAATCCTCATTTATTAATGTAAATCCCCAAGAATCATGGGATATTATTTAGTCAGTTATGCGTTTCCTGGTCTTCAGGGACGTTTCCTTTTTTATCTGATTATAGGCATTTAAAGCCATTTATTCTATTCACAAAAGAGTAACTACCCAAAATATGTGGGATAGTATTCTGCATCCTTCTCTATAAATAGAGAAGCCATGCACCATTGTAAGGGACCAAAATTCTAATCCTTGAGAGAAAACTCTGGAGAATTCATGCTAAAGAATTTTTCAAAGATAATCCTAAGATTAATAATAGAGACTCGTGGACTAGGCAGATTTAACTGCTGAACCACGTAAAAAACCATGTATTTGATTTGTTTGTTTCATTTGGCCATCGTCATTCATTGTTTTTGTGCTCTTCTTTTATCTGTTGACGAAAAACGGCGTCAACAGTTTGGTGCTTTCATTGAGAGCCTTAAGCATTCATCCCTGAGAGATTCATGGCCGCAAACAATCAGAACACCCCTGATGAAAGCTACCCAAGGCGTCCTGGAAAACAACCAATGTAGAACCCGGATGCTGATGAAAGAAGTGGGTCCTCTGATTCCCGGGGACCACCTCCACAACCAAGGGATGAGGACATGTACTACAATCCTGAGCGTTATGTTCCTATTGTAGAACTAGAAAATCGGCAATTGAAACAACTGCTGGCAGAAGCCAACAAACGGAATGAAGAGTTGACTAGGATGGCCGCAGAGGCGTAGGTGGCTCAGCCCCCGCCTCCGCGCGAAAACCAAGTCCCTCCTCCAAGGGACGTGCATGTTCCTCCCCGGAGGCCCCGTGGACGTCCACGGAAAGATGCTGCCAAAAGGAGGCCGACTCAACCTCCGGCACCAGCAGAGCCATCTGCTCCTCCTAGGCCCCGGAGGAGTACCCGAGCTCGGGTCCCGCCTAATCCACCTGTGGAAGTGCCTGCAGGTACTGAGAATAACCGAGCTCCTACCGAGGCTCGGACTCAGGTTCCTGGTAGCGCACCGAACGCGACTGACCCATCTCGGGCAAATTCTGGACCCTCTAGGCCGAGGCAAGGACGACATCCACCGTCGCCTATACGGTTCCCTCCGTCTCCCATAAGATATCCTTCACCTCCCCGCAGAAACGCTCAACCTGTTCGGGATCAGGATCAAGGGCGTACGGGGGATAGACAAGGGCACAGGGAGACTTTCCAGGAGCGGAGAGGCGCACAATCTGAGAGAAGTCAGACGTCCCGGTCTCGCACTGCGGAGACGAGGCGACATGGGAAGAACCCATCGCGAAATGACCGATCAATGAGTTTCACCAGTGACGAGTCCGGAGAGACCAGGTCCGTCAGTAAACACGACCGAGGTCGTAAAAATACTGGAAGCCGCAAGAATCGTCCTGACCTGCGAAATCATCTGAATCAGAGCAGGGGGAAGGGAGATCAGGCAAATCCGGACCTAAGGAATCACCTGAATGGGCGTAGAGATCCCTCACGGAGACGCGAGCCTGGAATCATGATCAATGATTGTCAATTCCAGACACCACCTAAGGACCCAGTCCAAGAAAGGATCGATCAGCTCGAAAAAGCCTTTAGGCTTTTAAAGAATGAACGAGGGAATGGGCGATACGAGGACTCTGATGAGGAGCTCGAGCCATTTGCTCCCAATATTTCTAGCACACAGTTTCCTCAAGGGTTCCGGATTCCTCACGTCCCAGCGTTTGAAGGAAAAATCGACCCATGTAGCCACCTGAGTACCTTCAACACTATTATGAGAGCTAGTAACGTGGGTTACGAACTCAGGTGCATGTTGTTTCCAACATCATTGGCCGGACCGGCCAAGAGTTGGTTCGAGAAGTACAAGAGACACTCGATAACTTCATGGGATCAGTTGTCTAGAGACTTCAAGAAGCAGTTCCGAGCTATGATGGGAGTCAGATTAGAGGCATCCACTTTGACTAACGTCCGACAACAGCGGGGCGAAACACTGAAAAGCTACCTGACAAGATTTAATCTAGAGGTCGCCCGAGCTCGAGATGTGGATGACAGTGGGCACCTGATGGCTATCCGAGCTGGTGTGTTACCCGGAAGTGCCCTTTGGGATGACATGCAAGGGAAACCGGTGAGGTCAATAACCGAGTTTAACAGAAGGGCGCAGAGATTTGTCAATGTAGAGGAGGCGAGGTCAACGCTGAAGGCGACCTCGCAGACCGAAACTACAACGATAAACATTAACTCCGCCTCGACCTCGGCTGACCCAGCAGCTCCACAGCCTACCTCAGAGAATCCCTCCAAGAGGAAAAAGAGCGAGGGAAATAACCCAGAGGCTGAAGGAGGGAAGAAAAAGAAAGGAGAAAGGTATTTCTCCGTATACAAAGTGCACACCGAGCTCAACGAGTCTCGGGAAAACATATACCTGGCTAATGAAAACCAGGTCCCCTTCAGGCGTCCGGACCCAATGAGAAATCAAAAATCCAAGAGGGATTCCAGCAAGTATTTCCGGTTCCACAGAGACACCGGACACACAACTGACGAATGTCGACAGCTGAAAGACGAGATCGAAGGATTGATCTCGAGAGGTTATTTCCGGCAGTATGTCAAAAACCAGAGTACTGGACAGACGACTGCGAGCCAGAGAGTAGCCGCGCCTTCGACGGCACAAAATAATAACTCCCGATCTCGGGAAGAAGACAGGCCCCCGCCGATTGATGGAGAGGACGTAATAACCATCTCGGGAGGGCCTCATCTCGCGGGAGGGGGCAGAAATGCTCAAAAGCGATACGTGAACGAGCTAAAGACAGGGGACGGGTCTCCTTATGAACCCGAACCTAGGGCACCAAAAATCCAAAGAGTTGAAACACAACCTATATCCTTCACCGAGGAGGATGCCTCGCATGTCCAGTTCCCTCATCACGATCCACTGGTCATTACCCTGCAGCTTGCCAACAAAAGAGTGCGCCGAGTTCTCATAGATAATGGGAGCTCAGTTAACATTCTTTATAAGGCAACACTAGAGAAAATGGGACTCTCCCTTCGCGACCTGAAGGCTTGTGCAACCACTTTGTACGGCTTTTCTGGAGAAGGAACTGCCTGTATGGGGTCCATCGAACTCCAAGTGACCTTGGGAGACTATCCAGTCTCGGTGACCAAGATAATGGAGTTCGTGGTAGTAGAGTTACCATCTGCCTACAATGTACTGCTCGGGAGACCCGCCCTGGTTGGGCTGGGGGCAGTGTCATCCGTAAGGCATCTGGCCCTTAAGTTCCCAACCCCAAGCGGGGTCGGAACTTTAAAAGGAGATCAATTGGCAGGGAGGGAGTGCTACATCATCTCTTTGAGGGGAAAGAAACAAACGAGCGCTCAAGCACTCGTTATCATACAAAATAAAGATGGGACGGTTTTAGAAATTGATGAGGAGATCGACCCGAGGATCGAGGAAAAAGTTGACCTCCAACCATTGGAAGAGCTCGAAGAAGTTCAGCTCGACGAAGCTGAACCCTCGAAGAAGGTAAAGGTCGGAAAACACCTCCTAGACGAAGCAAAATAGCAATTAATTTGCTTTCTGAAGAAAAACCAGGATGTCTTCGCATGGTCACACTCAGACATGGTGGGGATAAGCCCAAACGTTGCGAGCCACGCATTGATTATAGACAAAAGCTTTCCCCCGAAGCAACAAAAGCGAAGACAGCTGGACGAAGATAGAAAGAAAGCACTAAAGGAGGAAGTCGACAGGCTGAAAACAAACAATTTCATTAGGGACGCTTTTTACCCTGACTGGGTAGCCAATCCAGTGTTGGTCCCGAAGCCCAATGGGACGTGGAGAACCTGCATTGACTACTCGGACCTCAACAAGGCCTGCCCGAAAGACTGTTTTCCGCTGCCAAGAATTGACCAGCTCGTGGATGCCACGGCGGGGCATGGCCGGATGTCGTTCATGGATGCCTATTCTGGATATAACCAGATTCCCATGCATGCCCCCGACCAAGAGCATACGAGTTTCATCACAGATAAAGGGCTCTACTGCTACAATGTCATGCCATTCGGACTCAAGAATGCTGGAGCCACGTACCAGCGGCTTGTAAACATGATGTTTTCAGAGCAAATAGGGAACAACATGGAAGTTTACGTTGATGACATGCTTGTAAAGTCTCAACTTAACAAGAACCATGTTGACGATCTCGAAGAGTGCTTTGGCATACTCAGGAAATACAACATGAAGCTAAATCCTATGAAGTGCACTTTTGGGGTATCTTTGGGAAAATTTCTAGGCTTTATTGTCAACTCTCGAGGGATCGAGGCTAATCCCGACAAAATAAGGGCCCTGATTGATATGCCTTCGCCTCGGAAGCATAAAGATGTCCAAAGCTTGACTGGGAGGATGGCCGCCCTGGGCAGATTCATCTCGAAGTCAACGGATCGTGGCCTTCCATTCTTCAACTTATTGAAAGGAAGTAAGAAGTTTGAATGGACAGAGGAGTGCGAGCTGGCCTTTCAGGAGCTCAAAAAGCACTTAGCCGAACCGCCCATCCTCTCGAAGCCTGAGACGGGAGAAGTATTGTTCCTATACCTCTCAACCACCAAACACGCGATAAGCGCGGTGCTCGTTCGGGAGGAAGAGAGGGTGCAGAAACCCGTCTATTACATCAGTAAAAGATTACTGGGGGCAGAGTCAAGATATCCATTGATGGAGAAGCTTGCCCTCAGCCTAATCCACTCGTCTCACAAGCTCCGCCCCTACTTTCAGGCACATCCCATCCATGTACTGACAGATCAACCACTTAGGCAGGTCCTGTCTAAACCAGAGGCGTCAGGTCGACTCCTTAAATGGGCTGTTGAGCTCGGACAGCTCGAGATCACTTACCATCCAAGAACGACCATTAAGGCACAAGCCTTGGCAGACTTCATAGTGGAATGCACTGGTATAGCCGACGACGAGGTAATAACCACGACCCACGACCTGTGGAAACTTTACGTCGACGGCTCGTCAAATGAAAATGGAGCGGGGGCAGGAGTTATCCTGATCACTCCTGCAGGGAGCAAATTTCACTCTGCTTTAAGATTTGGCTTTAAAGCATCTAATAATGAAGCTGAATACGAGGCTCTACTTGCGGGACTACGAATAGCAAAAGAGCTCAAGGCCAAAGCTATACATTGCTACAGCGACTCCCAGCTCGTGGTTAATCAAATCTTGGGGGAGTACTAGGCTCGTGGCACAAGAATGGCAGCTTATCTGGAGAAGGCAAAATCTGCATTGGAGTATTTCGAGTTTTATGCAATCGAACAGGTTCCCCGAGAACAAACCTCAAATGCAGATGCCTTAGCTCGGCTCGCCACTTCCGCCGAAAATGAAGAGCTGAATGTTATACCCGTAGAACACCTATCAGCACCCAGCATTACTGAGCCAGATGAGGAAGATGTGTGTATGATTGAAACAGAACCAACCTGGATGAGTCCGATAGTTGATTATCTCGAAAATGGAATTCTTCCAAGAGATCGAAATCAAGCTCGAAGGTTGATGTATCAACTTCCTCGTTACACCATTCTGGATGGAAAGTTATACAGAAGAGGGTACTCCACGCCGCTGCTTAGATGTGTAACTCCTCCCGAAGCTAAGAAGATCATTGAAGAAATTCATGAAGGGTTCTGCGGAGACCATACCGGGGGGCATAGCCTTTCCAAGAAGATTATACGCCAAGGATATTTCTGGCCAACCATTAAAACGGACTCTTTCGAGTATGTGAAAAAGTGCGACAAATGCCAGAGATTCGCCACGATACCCCGAGCTCCACCTTCCGAACTGACCATGTTGACATCCCCATGGCCTTTCGCGGTATGGGGCATCGACCTCATAGGCTCACTCCCAACTGGCAAAGGTGGAGTTAAATACGCTGTGGTCGCCGTTGATTACTTCACGAAATGGACGGAGGCCGAACCATTGGCAACTATAACTTCGAAAAAGATCCTTGATTTCGTGGTAAAGAACATCGTATGCCGATACGGAGTACCGAGAAAGATCGTATCCGATAACGGGACCCAATTCGATTGCGACTTATTCACCAACTTTTGTGACAAAAACGGTATAATAAAGAGTTTTTCATCAGTGGCTCACCCTCAAGCGAATGGTCAGGTCGAAGCCGTTAACAAAACCCTCAAGAGTTCTCTAAAGAAAAAGTTAGAGGAGGCAAAGGGACGATGGCCCGAGGAATTGCCTCAAGTCCTTTGGGGATATAGGACCATAGCTCGGACCTCAACTGGGCATACCCCGTTCTCTCTAGCGTACGGCTGCGAGGCAATGTTGCCCATCGAGGTCGAAATCCCGACGATCCGAACTCAAAATTACGATCAGAGTTCCAATCATACTCAGCTCGAAGAAACCTTAGACTTGATCGAAGAAAAAAGGGAAGAGGCTCAGCTGAGAAATGATGCTTACCAGCAACGAACCACAAGATATTTCAATAAAAGGGTTCGAGACCGAAAGTTCGGAGTGGGAGACCTGAATTTGAGACGCGTATTCTTAGCCACCCGAGATCCAGCAGCTGGAGTGCTCGGGCCAAACTGGGAAGGACCATACCAGATAGAATCAGTCATCCGACCTGGCGTATACAAACTTGCGAGATTAGATGGGAGCCTGATACCACGAGCATGGAATGGCGAACACCTTAGACCATATTATCAATAGTGTAGGAAGTATTGCCTGTAACCATGAATTTCTATCTGTACTAGTTTGTTTGTTTGTTTCTGAATTTCATCAAATAAAAGGTCTGCTTTGTCTCACATGTAATGTATTTTTATTTTTGCAATCTCTCTTAATTTAATAACCTATGGTCACACTCATAGGATATTAAGGGGGCATCATTGGTATACATACCACCAGCTTAAAAAATAAAAAATATATATAAAGTATTTGGATGTAACCAAGTACGCGATTTAGATAGTTCGGACATAACCGAATTATCAAAAACAAAGTATTTGGATATAACCGAATACGCAAGCTTAGATAGTTCGAACAAAACCGAACTACCAAAATCCTAAAACGTTTGGAGTTAACCAGATGTGCAAACACAACAGGTTTGGAACAAACCAGCCAAATTATCGATCGATGATAAATGGGGGCCTAAACCTATTGAAAAATATCTCGAGATCGAGGCTGGAGTATCTGAGAAAATAGTTTCAAACTCTTAACCTCGGAACAAAAATTGAGGATGAGGAAAAGTAACTAAACAAAAAAGATAACCAAATCATTCATATTACACACCATATAAGTACTCTTGAGTTCATGGTTAAAGTAATATCCGACCTTGATAAGTAACGAGGTCGGAAGCGGATAATTTGAATAAACTATGCATGAATGCATTGAATTTCGAGCCTAAATCCAAACTATGTTTGTATGAATAAATAAACATAACCGGTTCATCAATATAAAAATGTGCAAAATATTTCGAGCCAAGAAATGTAAAGCATATAAAAGAATAGTAAAGGAAATTGTATCAGCCCCGTGGGCATAAATTAAAATAATTACAGAAATGAGGGGACGCAGCCCCGATAACTGATCTCCCCGAGGCCAGATTCAAGGAAGAGGAGTCTCCTTGGCCTTCTCAACATCAGTGGCACCGGACCCTTCAGGACGAATAGCATGACTATCCTCCTGAGCTTCCTCCGAAACGGTGCCCGGAGCAGCCTTTTCCTTCTCGAGCTGCTCAGCCTTCTCCTTCTCAAGCCGTTCAGCCTCTTCCTTCTCGAGCCGAGCATTCCATCGTTCAAGAAGCGACGCCTCGTGGGGACCCAAGAAGCTGGTGTCCAGCTCTTTGTTATAAGCCCACATCCGGTACATGGCTGAGTCGACCGCCTTTTCCTTCTTTTCTTTGTACTCGGCAGTAAGGCGAGCTTTGACATCCTCTATAAGGTCGAAGGTGGCGATCTTGTCCTTCTCAAGCTTCTTATTGGTCTCCCGAAGCTGGGTGTTATCTTTCTTTTGCTCCTCGAGTTCAGTTTTTAGCTTTCCGAGCTCCTTGGCCATATCCTCACGCTCCTTAACCACTGCCTCGAGCTTTGCAATCGCCACCTTCAGATCATCGTTCGCTCTAAGGTGGAGGTCCTTCGCCTCTTGAGCATGAGTCCTGCTCGAATGGATCTCGTTGTTCAGCTCGTAATTGAGCTGGGCAGTGAAGGCAAGAGCCTGAAAAAAGGAAGAAACCACCATTAGCCTCAAGACAGTATGAATGTAAGCAAAATGAATATAGAAGGATACTTACCGCAGCAGTGTGCTCGATACTCTTCTCGTACAGGACAGTGCGGTCTCGGATGCCAGTTAGGCACTGCCACTGGGGAGCCTCGAAACTGCCGTAGCTCTGGCCGATCCGGGACATGACATCCGAAATCAGCGTAGATCCATGAGGTCCGGCAGCGTTATCCACCACATATGAGTCCATATGGGTGGAGATGGTTAGCTTCTGAGCTCGAGAAGCAGAAGGTCTCTTGGCGAGCTGAGCAGAAGACGTTTGACCCACCACAGGAGGTTGGGATTCAACCACGACAGGGGTACCAGCCAGCGAGGCCGGTGCCACCGCAGAGACGACGGCCTGTGAGGATGGCATCGTCGTGGGGGCGCTGATCTGGCCAGTCGACGCAGCAGCAGAGCTCGAAGCCGGCGGGGGAGGAGGAGGCGTTTTCTTAGATCTCTTGGAGCCTTTCCCCGGCTGGCTGGTTTTCAGTGACCCTGCTCTGGGGCGCTTGCTCCTCTTGGCGCCTGCATTGTCGATAAGGGCGTCGAGGTCGGAGTCCATCTCGCCTGCACAAGTCACAACATAGTGAGTCAGTAAAAGAGAAATGTACATCAAGTAATTTCGGTATCAGACATATAGAGTGATGGAGGAAACCTAACTGGAACTCTCCCCCGAGCTCGAGCTTGGGGACCATGAAATTCCCCCGTCTTCAGAGTAGGCGGGGGGAGTGCCTTCCCTATAAGTAGGGGATAACCTCGAGAGGTCCCTATAGTCATTGGTCCCGTACTGCACCGCTATCCCATTCCACATCTCGTCTGTGGTGTACATGGTATCATATTTCCCGAGCCCACTATCAAACCTATGGACACAGTCGTCTATCCAACTCCATATGTAGAAGTGGTATCTATCCTGTGGGCACGAGACTAACCTATTGGGCCTGTGTTCTAGTAGTGTGGGGGACCACATCCTCGAGGTAGGAAGGACTTTACCTTCATCTGAGTCCGAGCTCGAGGCTTCATCATTGGCTTCATTCCCGGACCGCGGACTCCTCAGACGGAGTGGGAGTGTTGGCCTCCTCTCTCTCCTCGGAGGAAGGGCGCCTGTAGGCAGTGGCACCTCTTCCCAGCGTTCATATTTTTTGCTGGACCAGTCAGAGGTTGACTGGCCCTCTCCCAACAACCCGCAAGCTCGGAGCTTGTCCTCGTGTAATAGATATGAGAGAGACCTCCTGCCATGAGGAAGCTGGAGCAAGGCCTCTCTGTGCCTCGTCATTGCTTCATTGGGGGTGGGACACTTAAAATTAGCTGAAAAGCGAAACACATTTCAGCTAAATATGGTCTTGAAGGCTAAAATTCCGAGCTCAAAAAAAATAAAATAAAATAATAATAAAAATAACAAGAGTACTTACGAATCCTCCTTAACGAACGATGTCGAGACGGGGACAGACCGTATGTCCAGAAAAAAGCCTTTTTGGAGTCAGGAGGGTGGTTTGGAAGATCTTCAAAAATCTTCGTCTCTTTGGGATAGCTCGAGAGGTAGTAAAAACCATCCCCTCCCCGAGCTCGGGAGGGGTTACTTTTCAAACAAAAGAGATATAAAATCTCTTGAGGTGAGGGTCCTTTCCACTGCAGCTCATGATACAAGGACCTCAGGGCAGACAGCACCCTGTACGAATTGGTGTTGAGTTGGAATGGAGCCAACCCAACGAAATCAATGAAGTCTCTGAAAAAGGACTTCAAGGGCAGCAGAGCTCCCGCCCTTATATGTTCCTGGCTCCAGGCCGCGTATTTCACACTGGCATCGCGGCCCCCAGGGGCGAAACAGCTCCGTTCATGACTAGCCGGAGCTCGACACTTCAGGGTGTCCAACGAACTAAGGCCATGGAGGGCCAAGATGTCAGTTATTTGGTCGGTGGTGGTAACCGAGCTCTGGTAGAACTCGGCTTCGAACATCTCCCTCCTAGGCTGCGAAGACGAAGGCTCCGCCATTAAAGAAAATTGGAGTTCCCCCGGATGATATGCAACCGTGACTTTTAGCGCAAGGTCGAGGGGGATGGGCCTAGGTCCTGGGTTGGGCTCCGGATAGATGGCCTCCCGAAGAACTCTTCTCTTCTTTTCAATGACCTCGTCTATCTGACGGCGATAGTGGGCTCGAATGTCCTCTTGCTCGCGCGCAAGCTCGTATTCTTTTATCCGACGCTGATTCCGGGCGAACAACGATTCTGGGCTCAGAGATTTAGGCTCGTAAGGGATGGCTCGCAATGACCCCCACCGTCTTTCCAGATTCTGTGACATCTAACGAGAAAGAAAAAATGGTGAGGGCCATGCATGCAAGAGTCACGAGCTCGATGGTATGAGCTCGGGGATTTAGGAACAAAAAATTAAATATTGAGACCCTTACTAAAGAGTCAGAGCGTGTGTTCCACAGGATAGAAAAGGAGCGTGGATGATCTTTTGAAAATCCCAAAATTCAAGGGAAAGAAAGGTGGCGGTTATCCAGGAAGGGCATTCTTGGGTTTCGTGCGTTTGTCAAGGACAAGGGTTTTTACCCGAAAACTTAGTATACAAGAAACATGGCCTAAAATTTTCAAAACCCAGAACGTTGAAACTTCGCTCAAAAACTGGATATAAACCAGTGAGGTGAAATCCAGCAGGGGAAGTCTAGGAAACTTGAAAGCCTATCGAAACGAAACCCCCTATCTTATTATGCTAAGAACGTAAACTAGCATACACAGCAAAAACAGTATAAAAAAAAGATTATGACTGTGAGATTCTGTATCATCCAGGAAAGGCCAATGTGGTAGCTGATGCTTTGAGCCGGAAGGGTCCGGGGCAGATTCATGGTATGAGGCTGATAGCCAGAGAGTTAGCAGATGATATGACCAGAGCTGGTATAGAGTTGCTGGTGGGCCAGTTGGCTAACATTACGCTATAGTCTACGTTGTTGGAGAGAATCAAAGAGGGTCAGTTGAGTGATCCACAGCTGATCAAGATTAGAGAGGATGTTCTGGCTGGAGCGTCCAGAGATTATTCAGTGTCTGAGACAGGCTTGTTGAGATACAAAGGGCGGATATGTGTTCCGTTAGACACTGCATTGAGGCGAGAGATTCTGGATGAATCTCATACTACACCTTACTCTTTGCATCCAGGCACCACGAAAATGTATCAGGATATGAGATGGCTATATTGGTGGCCAGGGATGAAGAGAGATGTAGTAGAGTATGTGGCTAAGTGCTTGACATGTCAACAGGTCAAGGCTGAGCATCAAAGGCCGGCAGGGTCATTGCAGCCTCTGGATATTCCAGAGTGGAAGTGGGAAGACATCACAATGGATTTTGTGGTGGGCTTACCCAGGACTACTGGCCAGCATGGTTCTATTTGGGTGATAGTGGATCGCTTCACCAAATCAGCTCACTTTCTGCCAGTGAGGACCACTTATACAGTTGATCAGTATGCAGATCTCTATGTGAGGGAGATCGTGTGCCTCCATGGAGCACCTAGGTCGATCGTGTCAGATCGGGACCCCACTTTTACTTCCAAGTTCTAGGGGAGTTTGCAGAAAGCCATGGGGACACAGTTGAAGTTCAGTATAGCTTATCATCCCCAGATAGTTGGGAAATCTGAGAGGACAATTCAGATTTTGGAAGACATGCTGAGAGCATGTGTGCTGGACTTCGGTGGATCTTGGAGTAAGTATCTGCCTTTGATAGAGTTCTCCTACAACAACAGTTATCAGTCTACCATTGGAGTAGCACCTTATGAGATGCTGTATGGTAGGAAGTGCAGATCTCCCATTCATTGGGATGAGACAGGTGAAAGGAGATACTTAGGTCCTGAAGCAGTTCAGAGGACCAATGAGGCTATTGAGAAGATTAGAGCCCGAATGCTTGCTTCTCAGAGTAGACAGAAGAGCTATGCAGATCCCAAGCGCAGGAACGTAGAGTTCCAGGTAGGAGACTATGTTTTCCTCAGAGTCTCACCATGGAAAGGGGTAAAAATGTTTGGGAAGAAAGGCAAGCTGAGCCCTAGATTTGTAGGTCCATTTGAGATCCTGGAGAGGGTTGGTCAGGTGGCTTACAGATTGGCCTTGCCTCCGGCGTTGTTTGCCGTGCATAATGTATTCCATGTTTCAGCTCTTCGGAGGTATGTATCTGATGTGAGCCATATTCTGAGTTATGAGGATTTGGAGGTTGAGCCAGATCTCTCCTTTGAGGAGCAGCCAGTTCAGATACTTGACTGAAAAGATAAGGTCCTCAGGAATAAGACAATACCTTTGGTTAAGGTATTGTGGAGGAACAGCAAGGTCGAGGAAGCGACCTGGGAGTTGGAGTCAGATATGCAGAGTTAGTATCCCGAGCTGTTCAGGTAAATTTCGAGGACGAAATTTCAGTCAGGAGGGGATAGTTGTAATGCCCCGAATTCTCTGATATGGTTTAGCGGCGGTTTAGTAGGCCGGGAGAGTCGTAATTTCTTAATTACGCCATTAAATGAATATATGCATGTTTATGTGAATTATATTATGATATAATGATATATGCATGCATGTGGGTCCACATTTGATATATTATGATGTTTTGATAATTTGGCCCATTGAGGGTAAATTTGTGTATTTGGGTGCATGATGTGATTTGTGAATGAGATTCCATTATTATGGAGATATATTCGAGCCATTTGGCATGAGACGGTCATATTTAGTGGATTAGCGGTTTTGTCATAACGGGGTCAATTTTGGGGTAATAGGAATGTTTATTTGATGATAAATTGGGAATATTTGAGATCAGGGTGAAATTCTGGAAGTTTTGACTATAATGTCCCCGGGGGTATTTTTGGGACCCAGAGCATTAGGTTTTATTTGAGGTTACTTAAGCTTGAAGTAGCTGTCAGATAGAACGTACGATTAGAAAACCTCTCGTTCTCCTTCGTTAGTTCATTTTTGCCACTCGAAGCATATTTGAAGAAATCTTGAGTTCTAGGAGTCGGAATCAGGTGAGGATCGAGGCATAGCGATCCTAGGAAAGATTAGAAGCTTCTTGACCGAAGGATTTGATAGAAAAAAACCTAATCAAAGGTAATCTAAGTTTAAAGTTTTGAGTTTTTAGAGTTTCTAAGCTTTGAATTGGACTTTGTGAATTGTTGAGTTTTCGATTCGTTTGAACCTTGGGTTTTGAGGGTTTTGGTGCATTGGGAAGCTTGGGAACCTTGTTTTGATGATTGAGGAATGTTTAGGTGTGAATTTGGAGGTTTTGAGAAGTTGAAAACGCGTTTGGGAATGGCCCAGGGTTGGGGGCCGCGGCCCTTGGGTTGGGTGCCACGGCGCTTGCCTCTAGAATTTCTGGGGGCTGCGGCACAAGGTGCCAGGGCCGCGGCTCATGTGCAGGGTTGAGCCCATTTGCATGTTTTGACCCCGGGATCATGGTTTTAGGCCTTGGGATCACTCCTACTACTTGGATTAGTGAGGATTGATGTCTCGGAGGCTAAATCTTGGTTTGAGAACCTTTGATTATCATGTTATTGATGGTATCCTATAATGTGTTGTGATTAGGTAACCGCTAAAGGACTAAAAGCTAAACCGTTCTCAAGGGTCGTTCTTTTGTTCATTCTAACTCGAATCAGAGGTAAGAAAACTACACTCCAAATGTGACATGCATGGCTATTCATGAGGCATGATGGTTGTATAAATGTGGACATGAATTGATTGTGGAATACTTAGCAAATGTTGCTCACTTGTGCATGGTACTGACTCATTAGTCAGATTTGGCAAAGGTGCTAGTATCAATTGTGAAGCTGTGACTCATTAGTCAGGTTCGGCAGTGGTACTGGGCACTGGTCATATTGCGCTGACTCATTAGTCAGGACGGCCTTAGCATGTTCAACGCAAGCCAATAAAGATTAGATCTAATCAACTTTCTGCATTGAATGACTCAAAGAGCATTAATGCCGGACCGACCTCAAGTTCGATGAATATTATAAGCGCTTGAAGGCTAGTGGCTTACCTAGCAGCCACTCTTCCATTTGAATTAGTGACCTCCTTGTCAATCACTCAGTATGGTTTACTAGAACCTGTTGAAGGCTAGTGGCTTACCTAGCAGCCACTCTTCCATTTGAATTAGTGATCTGTTTGTCAGTCACTCAGTATGGTTTACCAGGACCTCAAAGTGATATTCACTCATCTGTTTGAAGGCTATGAGCTCTGTGTGATTATAATGATAATCATTTGATGATGTTTACATATAATGCCATGTTTTCTTGCTGGGCTTTGGCTCATGGGTGCTATGTGGTGCAGGTAAAGGAAAAGAAAAGCTCACCCAACCTTGAGTGGAGAGCTTAGGTGGTGATGTGTACATATGCGGCCGCTTGACCACCACGGCCAAGGAGTTCTCAGAGGAACTAGGGGGTTTACCCTATTTTTGCTGCTTAGGTCGGCGGGGTTTGAAATTTTGGAGCAGTAATGTCCTTTTTGAGTTGTAAATAACTTGTAAATGTTCTTGTGGGCCCATGAACAATTTTATGTATCAAATAAAACATATCCTTTCCTTTTTATTGGTTTTCACCTTAACTTGTTAATAACACTTAGAGCACGTTTTTAACCAAAGAACTCAGGCAATGAGTCAAATTTCTGGTTCACCGTAACTGTTCTGGGGTAACCAGGGCGTTACAAAAAGGGCAAACACCGAACCAGCGACATCTGATAGCAAGCGCCCCAAAGAAAATAGATATGAACCGAGGTTCACCAATTACACTACCCTGGTCGATAGCCGAGCTGAAGTGTATCAGGCCAGTCATACCACCGTTCCCTTTAGGCGAGCAGCCTCGATCAAGAAAGACATATCCAAAAGGGATACGACCAAGTTTTGTCATTTTCACAACGACTATGCCATGATACCAACATGTGTAACCATCTCAAGGACGAGATTGAGTTCCTTATTAGACAAGGACATCTGAGGAGATATGTACGAGCAGGGGTAGTTCTCAGCAGGAGGCTCATGGAGGCAACGAGCAGGCACCTGTACGCCAACGCTCACCTCCTCTACAGCCAGCTCCCGTCGCTGGCACATTGTTGACCATCTGGGAGGACCACATATATCATGTGACATTGGTAAGGTGAGGGAGAGATATGTCAGAACCCTATGTCACAATCAGGACATCGAAATGCTAAACAACGAGGAGCGAACTCACAAAAAAGCTCGAATAGAGGAAGAGTTGATAACTTTCTCCAAGATGGACGCACATCATGTTCGATTTCCCCACTCAGATCCTCTGGTCGTGGATGTTCAAATCGCCAACATGATGGTAAAATGAGTGTTGGTAGATATAGGAAGCTCGGTCAACATTTTGTACAAGTCTTCACTGGAAAGAATGAAATTGTCACTGTAAGATTTAGAGCCATGCAACCAAACCATCTATGGTTTTTTTGGCAAAGGGCTAGCACCAACAGGGTTGATCAGACTCCCAGTCATAGCAGGAACTGCACCACCGAATAGGACATTGCTCACTACTTTTATAGTAGTTGATTGTCCGTCCTCATACAATGCTGTGATCGGAAGGCCCATACTCATCGATATGTGAGCCATAACTTCGATCTGGCATCTGGCCATGAAGTTTCCAACCGATGCAGGAGTTGGGTGTGTGTTAGGAAACCAACAAGAAGCCAGATAATGCTACAATTCCTCGATCACAAAGGAAAGAAGAGGCAGATCGAGAAGTAGAGCCAAAAAAAGGTTGTTAGAGGTAAATCAGACGCAAGCCCGATCAGGTGAACAAGTCACCAAATAAGGCGTTTCCCAAAGTGAGGATAGGGATTTGGATCCTTGCTTTGGGGATTTTGAAGAAAACATTGGGCTTGTGGAGGACCTCAAGGAGGTCCAACTAGAAGAGAAAGATCCGACCAGGATTGTGAAAGTCAGTAAAAACTTAGAGACAACAATAAAAACCAAATTGATGGAATTTCTGAGGAGGGACCAGGAGTTCTTTGCCCGGTCGCATAAAGATATGGCTGGGATAGACCCAGCAGTGATCAACCATGTCTTAAATATAGACATAAATCATCCACCTATACAACAAAAAAGAAGGCTGCTTAACAAAGATAGATCTAAAGCCCTAAAAGAAGAAGTTGAGAAGCTAAAGAAAAATGGATTCATCAGGGTAGCGTTTTATCCATCATGGGTCTCTAATCCTGTACTAGTTCCCAAGCCAAATGGTAAGTGGAGGATGTGTGTGGATTTCACATACCTAAATAAAGCTTGCCCGAAGGATTGTTTCCCACTTCTAAGAATTGATCAGCTAGTCGATGCTACATCAGGACATGAAGTTTTATCATTCATGGATGCGTATTCTGGTTATAATCAAATTAGTATGCATCCACCTGATGAAAATCACACTATCTTTCAAACAGATACGGGACTTTACTGCTACAAAGTAATGCCCTTCGGTTTGAAAAATGCTGGTGCGACTTACTAGCGACTAGTCAACCACATGTTCAAAGAGCTGATCGGCAACAACATGGAGGTCTACGTCGACGATATGCTGGTCAAGTCAAAAAGGGCCGGTGAACACATCAAGGACCTACAAGAATGCTTCAACATCCTGAACAAATATCAAATGAAGCTAAATCCTCTAAAGTGTTCATTGGGTGTTGGATCAGGAAATTTTTTGGGATTCATAGTGAACTCGCGAGGAATCGAAGCCAATCCTGAAAAGATTCAAGCATTGATAGAGATGCAGTCACCAGCCAAAGTCAAAGATGTGCAAAGCCTGACAGGAAGAATTGTTGCCCTGAGTAGATTCATATCTAAGTCTACGGACAAGTGTGTCCCATTTTTTAATCTACTCAGAGGAAACAAAAAGTTTGAATGGACAGAGGAATTCGAACAGGATTTTCAGCGCTCAAAGCCCACATGTCGCAACCGCCAATTTTGTCCAAGCCGGGCGAATGAGAGACTTTGTACATCTACTTAGCCATAACAAAGTATGCTGCTAGTACTGTTTCAATCAAAGAGAAAGACAACATTCAAAAAGCAGTATACTACATAAGCAAAAGGCTAGTGGGAGCAGAATTACGATATCCGCCTATAGAAAAATTGGCTTACTGCTTGATATTGGCGTCTAGAAAATGGTGACCCTACTTTCAAGCTCACCCCATAATAGTGGTCACCGACCAGCCACTACGACAAGTCTTACAAAAACCAAAAGTCGCTGGTAGACTATTAAAATGGGTAGTTAAGTTGGGGCAGTTTGAAATTTCATATGCACCACGAGCAACCATAAAGGGGCAAGCCTTGGAGGATTTCATCGCTGAATTCACTGGACTCCCTGCCAACGAATCAATAATAGAGACCAATGATCAAAATCAAACCCCTGCCTGGAAACTGTTCGTAGACGGGTCCTCTAACGAGCACAACTCGGGGGCAGGGCTAATCTTAATCACCCCCGAGGGGCATTAGTTTCACTGCGCGATCAGATTCAACTTTACAACTTCCAACAATGAAGCTGAGTACGAGGCTCTACTTGCAGGATTAAGACTTGCCAAGGATATGAACATAAAGTCACTAGAAATATACAATGACTCCCAGCTAGTAGTTAACCAGATTGTTGGAGAATATCAGACTAGGGGTTTTAAGATGGTTGCTTAACAAGGCAAAGGATTTACTAGCAAAGTTCGAGAAGTATACTCTCCAGCAAGTACCTCGTGACCAAAATTCAAACACCGATGGCTTAGACAAGTTAGAAAGTGCCAAAGATGCTGATACTTTGAGAATAGTACCGGTCGAATGTTTATTAGCACCAAGCATTTAAGCAGAATAATCCTCGCTAGTAATATAAGTGTTTGATACATGGATGACTCCCATCATACAATATCTCGAACAAGGATTGTTTCTAGCAAATAGGAATAAGGCGAGGATGCTTCAAAAGAAATCAACTCAGTTTATTTTGATCGATGAAGTCTTATATAGACGAGGATACTCAATGCCTTTATTACGGCGTGTCTCTAAGGAAAATGCTAAATAATTGATGTAAGAAGTACATGAAGGTTTTTGTGGAGATCACGCTGGGGGGCAAAGTTTGTCAAAGAAAATTCTCCGGAAAGGGTATATCTGGCCTACAATGATCGAAGATTCTGTGAAATTCATTAAAAAGTGTGACAAATGCCAAGGATTTTCCAAGATACCTCGAGCAACCCCAAATGAGCTCAAGCAGATGCAAAGCCCATGGCCATTCGCTGTTTGGGGAATTGACCTAATCAAATCTTTGCCTACAGGAAAAGGGAATGTCAAGTATGCAGTAGTTGCTATTGACTACTTTACTAAGTGGGCTGAAGCTGAGCCACTCGCAACAATTACGCCAAGAAAGTATTGGATTTCTTTGTTAAAAACATTGTTTGCTGATATGGGTTTTCGAAAAAAAAATTCTCAAAATAATGGCACACAATTTGACAATGGCCTTTTCATCGATTTTTTAGAGTGGCATGGTATCACAAAGAGCTTTTTGTTAGTCGCTCATCCACAAGCCAACGAACAGGTTGAAGCTGTTAACAAAACTCTGAAGGACACACTGAATAAAAGGCTCGAAGAAGCAAAGGGAGAGTGGCCAGAACAATTGCCAGAAGTACTTTGGTCGTACAGGACATCTCACCGAACAGCAACATGCCATACACCATTTTCCTTGGCCTGTGGGTATGAAGCCATGTTACCCGTTGAGTTAGATCCACCATCACATAGAAGGTTGGCATACGACCAGAGCACGAATAATCAATTATTAATGGAGTCTTTGGACTTGGTCAATGAAAGGCGCGAGCAGGCTCAACTTTGAGTTGCAGCATACCAAGAAAAGGTCGCTCAAAATTTTAACTCTAAAGTACGTGAAAGAAAATTTGACGTGGGAGATTTGGTACTTAGAGGAGTTTTTCTTAACACTCACGATTAGGCTGCTGGAGTACTCAGACCAAACTAGGAAGGTCCATATCAAATTGAAGAAATTCTTCAACTAGGCACATACAAACTTGCTCGCTTAAATGGAGATGTAGTTCCTCGCTATGGAATGGAGAACTCATGCGCAAGTATTATCAATGAATAATTATTTTCAAATAATTGGCTTGTATTAATTTTACTTTTTACAAGTTTGTGAACAAGGACTGGCTAGTTGGATGGCTGGTCACTTATAAGTGTAAGATCAATTTTTGATCACTCGTACATACACAAATCTTGTTCATTTTATTACGAGAAATAAAAGGAACTATGCGCAACCATTTATTCTTGCCAATTATTGTATTTATTACAAGTATTTGGTCATTACGTGTGTTGTTTTGCTATATTATCATTGATCGTTTATAAGTATGCGAGTAGTAATGTTTGAACATGTATTGGTTGTGGCAAGTGACTGAGAACCTTAAGATCCTCGATTCACTTGGAGGGCATATAAGATACTAAGCAAGCAAAGCATATCAACATAAACATATGTAAACACACGAGCAAAATAAGGGAAAGCATACTACGACACTTAAGAGTATTTTTAAAAAAATTTAGTTAATTTTGTGAAATCTTAATAAAGTGTTATGCTAAGTTTGGTCATACGAGCAGATGTTATAATAACAATGAGAATATATTATAATATCACAATGAAATATCTTTACACCGCGAGCAACTGCTACTCTGAAGTAATTAAAAATATTAAAAGAAAAGTAAAGCTTCCTTAGGCAGAAAATTGTCTTAACACCGCGAACAGTTTGTTCGGGTGTTTTAATTATGTTGATGCGGTTCTTCGTCGACAGGTAATTAAGAAATTAAGAGAATAGGATTAGTGCTATGTAATGAACTGAAATAGATAAATGATCTTAAAATATACTGATGATTCCGATACTTTTTTTAGGTGGTTCAAAGGTTAAAATCCTTCTACTCCACCAGCCAATATTATTGCTATATTTCTGGTATTCTTTACAGGGTATTTCTTTAAACAATGGAATCCCACCCTTTGCAACTCCCAGGGTCTCCATATTTATAGGAGAGGACACCTGGGGGTCGGCAAGGGGGTCATCCCGTGACCTTCTTACCCATCATGTCATTCCTGTGACATTCATGATTAATTCCTAAAACTTGACAAATGAAGTGTGGTCTAATCAATAGGTAAGGGGGATAATGGGCCGCATGACCCAATCCAGTCGTGGGTGCCTGAACATGCACATTTATGCTGCGTGTCTGAGAATTCAGGGATATATCAGACACGTGATGTCTGATATATGCACGTTTACATTGCGTGGTTGACTTTATAAAGGGTCATGGCTTCCAACTCAAGCTCGGCCTCGAGCTGGATGCCTTCTTAACTCACGATCTTCATACCTCTAACTCGGATCCTTAGCGATCTTAATAAACCTTTGGTCACCTTGAGCTAAAGAGGTAGGACCTGACAACAGCAACTCCAGGCATGTGGCCTCCACGTGGCTGAGATAATTGTGCCATATCTCAGCTCGCTAATAGTCCGTGGAAAATTAGGGTGTACATTTTCCCCCCAAGCCTCTGCTCGTGGCATATGACATCACCTAGGGCCACAGTGGGGGCTTTTAGGCTTCCTTATGGACTCTTCACATCCCGCCCATTACGTAGACGTCGACTACGTGGAGCAGTGGTTGGTGACGGTACGTCTTCGGAGAACTGCATTAAATGGCCTAGCCTATACTCGGCCGTCGTTTCGCCTTTCGAGTAGAGAGCCTCGTATCCCACATCAGGGCAATCCAATGGCCCTCCTCATTTGGCCTTTTACGTATATAAAAGGGGTGGCCACCTTACACATGGGCCACCCGTTTATTTGAAAATTTTCTAAATTTCCCATCTTCTTCTTTCTTCTCATCCTCAAAAATCCCTAATTTTCTTCCGGTTACTGTTCCCAGCGTTCCAGAAGTTCAGGCGCAAGAGCTCCTTTGAGGCTTTTCCACCAGCTATTCTGACGAGGCCCTAACCCAGACAACCCCTTCATTCCCCCCACAACAAAACACTCTGTAAGTTTTCTGCTCATGCATGCTTTAAATTTCCTCTTCACTATAGCTTAGGAAAATTGTTCCTGTAGCCACATGCAACATTCTGCTGGTTTTTTGTGGGTATGATAGGCGCAGGTTTTTATTTTAGGGCATCGATCGTAGAAAAAACCATTTAGGAGCATGGCTCATAGGGTATGCTTTCTGGGGAAATTTTCTGGGTAGGATTTTTGGTATGCCTGTTTGAAATATCCAGCCTTTTGGGTGCAAAACTGGGTAGCTTGGGGGACACGCTTCACAGGCGGTTTTTGCACTGTTTGTCTACTGAAACTTTCCTTCCAAGGCAAACTGTTATCCTGACCCTCCTGACACACGAATTCCGAGTAATCGGGGATCCGTTGGGAGCACAGGCGTGTGTTCATAGAACCACGTGGTCTCACTCTCCACGGGCTGAGATTACCTCAGCTCGTGCAAAGGAAACTCTTCGCTTTAGATTCTTTCTTATACTTAGGTCGCCTTTTCTAAAATTTCTTCTTTTGTTCGCTAGGCGACTCGATGGGACCCAAGAAGAGCGCCCCTAAGAAGACCGCTGACAGCTCGTCTTCTCAACAATCCAAAGGAAAGGAGGTGGTGACGGACTCCCCCATCCCTGTTTTCGGGCCGGCCGTAGAGTAGGAGCTCGAGGTGAGACCCGGCGCTTTCTTCAAGGCTGAGAGGATCGTCTCGAAGATCACCGATCAGGGGAAAGTGACTAAAATATTCATTTCCCACAACATTGAGATTGGGAGGGGCACTCTAATCGCCCGACCTCCCTTAGAAGGCGAGTGGAGCTGCACATCGCTCGATGAAGAATACACGGCCTAGAGTGATGAGCACTTCAAGGCTGGGGCCTTCCTCCCGCTTGACCAGTATTTTGCCAACTTCCTCAATTACGTGAGGTTGGCCCCTTTCCATCTCCCCCCTAACTCGTACCATTTGTTAGCGGGGTTGAGGTACTTATTCCTGAAGTAGGAATGGGAGGTTCCCACCCCGGCGACATTCTATACTTCTTCTGCCTCAAGGCCAGCCCGGAGCAGAGGGGGCGAGGTGATGGGTTCTACTACTTGACCCGTTTTCCAAACACGGCTGCGGTCATCGAGCTGCCCAGCCACCCCAACGACTTCAAAGACCAGTTCTTCCTATCGACGGGGTTCTGCAATTGCGAACATCACTACTTCAGCCGCCCCCGTAAGTACCCCTTGCTCTTAGCTCGTGAGATGATTATTGGTTTTCTTCCTCTATTAGTTTCTGACTTGAAGAGAATCACGCAGCCATTTTCGCGAGGACGGAAAATCCGTGACCCTCGGGGGTCAATACGAGACATTGGCGAGGCTGCCCCCCAGCGAAAAGGACTACCGCCAGCTCGTGTCGGACGAGACGATGCTGGCATGCAAACTAATCTCCCCAGGCCAGACTTTTGCCTTGAGGAGACCGCGGGGCCTCCCCCCAGCTTGTGAGATAGCACCCATCCCCGAGGAGGAGGCCGTGGGAGAAGAGGAAGAGGACGAGGAGGACGAGGTGCCCATCGTGAGGTAGAAACGGGATTTGGAAGTCGCCCAACAAACAGACAAGGAGAGGGCCCGGTCCGGAGCAGCAGCCGATCCCTCTGGGCAAGGTAATCCTTACACATTTAGGGACTTAGATAGGGCCATCGCAGATCCTCGGTTAGCTAGGTTCAATCCCAACCAGCCCGTTCAACGTCATCGAAGTGATCCAGACCGCGATATAACCCTACTCCAGTGCGTCGACCAGCTCGTGCTGGATTACGAAAGTAGCCGCCCTAGGGGCACTGTAGTCGTAGATAACACCATAGCATTCAAGTCAGCCTTTTTCGAGGAGTATGGGACCAATCTTTGGTCGTGGCCCTCCCTTCGGGAGGGCACAGTAGCTCTGGGCCTTAGGCAATATGTAGAAGAGTCTAGTCCCGAGCCAGATTCGGACCCGGAACCTCTCCCAGCCCGCAAAGTCATTATCCTAGATTCACCCGCTGCAACTCTGGGGGCGATGGTCGTAACCATAGATTCCTCCTCTAGCTCGGAGGGTAGGATCCCTTTCAATATACGTGAGATTTGTTTTCCCTTTAACTTTTGTTGTCTTGCTTAAATATTTCTATTTGTATATTAATACTTTGCCTTTGCTTTCTCAGAGGAGATGTCTCAGCCCGGAGCCAATGACCTGGGAGCCATGTTCCCTGGAGGGAACCCTTCCGGGACCTCTGGGCCCTCGGTGAAAAAGCTCCGGTTGGCAAAGAAGGCCATCGGCAGTACTTCAAAGTCTCCTGCAAAGGGGAAGAATCAGGCTCCGGCAGCTCTGGAGAAGCTGCCTCCGCCTCCTCCTGTTATGAAGATGCCCCCTCCTCCCCCATGACTTCCCGACCCAGCTCGGGAAACAGAGGTGCCCCCCGGGACCCTGGCGGCCACAACCCCCGAGTTGCGTGTCCCGGTGAATCCCCAGGCTTTGGAGAAGATCCTCGATGTCTTTCGGGGAACGGTCTACGAGACGGCGAGCTACACCGTGGACCATTATTATAATGCCACCGAGAGGGACCTGAGGATGATCGAGACAAGGAGCCCGAAGAATGTGATGGAGTCGTCGCTGGGGATGGCTCTCACGGTAAGCTGACCTCGCCTTTGGTATTCCTTTCTTGCTATGCATCATATGTTTATTATTTTTTATCTAAGGCAGTTGCCTTATCATCTTTTTGGCTTTTTGCAGGGTGCCCTGGCTCTCCACCGGAGCATATCCCGATCTCGGGCCAGGCTCGATGACATGAGGGGGGAACACCAAACTGTCCTGGCCGCCCTTGAGACTGTCAAGAAGCAGGCGCAAGAGGCTAAGGATGCCTTGGCCACCGTGCAGGCCGAGCTGGACGCGTCCCGGCCTATGCTGCAGGAAGCCGAGGCTACCAAGGTCACGCTAGCTGCTGCGAGGATTGAGCTCGAGGAGGCCAGAGCTGCTTGGGCCGCACTGGACGTAGCGAAAGCCGAGGCCGAGGAGGCCAAAGCCGCCCTGGTGACGGAGAGGGCAGCCTCCAGCTCCTCCATGGAGGCTATGCTGTACCATTGCTGGGTTTATAACCCAAATGGTGACTTCTCCTCCCTGGGGGCGGATGCGTGGGAGAGCTTCTTGGAGAAATTCAAAGCTCGCCTTCAGCACGAGGCGCCCTCCGAGATCGGGGAGAACTTTGCAGCCGCTGAGTAGGAGGGCGAGGTGGTGACCTCATTGGAGCAGCCTGGCGGGGCCTAGGACTTCTTTTTCTTTGATCCTTTGTATACATTTTTTTTTGTAATTTTGTATGAGGTTTTCTAACCTTGAGACAATTGGTTTTACCAACTTCTTGCTTCTAATTGATTTGCATCATTTTATCTTCATGTGTTTTGGCAATAGTCTTAGTTTTTGTTGGTGCTGCGATTGATACTTTATGCTTTTTCTAGGAAAAAACATAATCAATTTTGAGCCAACCTCTAAGATAAGTCCTGGTTGCACCCTGGACATTGCTTTTAAAAACTTAGTTCGCGTTAATTTTTTATTAATATCTCGTGCTTTTTTCTTTTTTAAGAAAAACAACGATCAATCAATTTGAATCAACTTCTAAGTTTTAGGACCTGGTTATATCCAGGACATTAATTTGAAAACTTAGTTCGTGTTAATTCTTGATTAATATCTTGTGCTTTTTAAGAAAAACACCGATCAACCAATTTGAATCAACTTCTAAGTTTTAGGACCTGGTTATATCCAGGACGTTAATTTGAAAACTTAGTTCGTGTTAATTCTTGATTAATATCTTGTGCTTTTTAAGAAAAACACCAATCAACCAATTTGAATCAACTTCTAAGTTTTAGGACCTGGTTATATCCATGATAGGACTTAGTTCGCGTTAATCCTTTATCAATATCTCGTGTTTTTTAAGAAAAACACCGATCAATCAATTTGAATCAACTTCTAAGTATTTAAGGCGACCTGGTTATATCCAGGCACCATATGCCCCCCAAGTAATTAGGAAAGGGTCTTTCGTGGTTACTTGAGATTACATTCGCAACTATACACAATAATGAAAAAAGATTTACTTCTCATTGCTTGATAAACAAAAGATGGCCTTTCTGAATAAGCCTTACAAGGGTGTTACTGATAATATTTCTTCAAATGGATGGCGTTCCAAGTTTGTGGGACCGCTTCTCCATTAAGCCGAGCTAACTTGTAGCTTCCTTCCTTTATGACCTCGGTTATTTGATATGGCCCTTCCCAGTTTGGTCCTAATACTCCATCTTTGTGATCCCTACCGGCCAAGAAGACTCTTCTGAGAACCAGGTCACCAATGCTAAAGGCGCATTTTTTGACCTTTGAGTTGAAGTAACGAGTGATTTTTTGCTGGTAATGCGCGTGCTGGAGCTGTGAATCTTCTCGTCTTTCCTCAATCAGGTTGAGGGACGCGCATAGTAGTTTGTGGTTGTGGTCCTAGTCATACGCCTGGACTCTATGTGAGGATACCTTTATCTCGACAGGAAGGACTGCCTCACTCCCAAAAGCCAGGGAGAAAGGAGTATGACCCGTAGGAGTCCGATGCGAGGTCCGGTATGCCCACAGTACTTGGGGGAGCTGTTCTGGATAGATCCCCTTGGCTTTGTCCAGTCTCTTCTTAAGGCTCGCCTTTAGCATCTTATTGACGGCTTCAACCTGCCCATTAGCCTGGGGGTAGGCCACGGAGGAGAAACTTTTTTCAATGCCGTACCTTTCACAGAATTCGGTGAAGAGGTCGCTGTCGAACTGAGTCCCATTGTCGGATACGATTTTCTTTGGCAGCCCGAACCGACAGATAAGGCTTTTGACCACAAAGTCGAGGACTTTCTTGGAGGTGATTGTTGCCAAAGGTTCTTCCTCAGCCCACTTTGTGAAGTAGTCGATAGCCACCACAGCGTAGCGGACCCTGCCCTTTCCAGTAGGGAGGGCGCCAACCAGGTCGATTCCCCAGACCGCGAATGGCCACGGGGACGAGATCATCTTCAGCTTGACTGGGGGAGCTCGTGCAATCGTGGCGAATTGCTAGCACTTGTCACATCTCTTGACGTATGATACTGAGTCCTTCGACAGAGTGGGCCAGTAATATCCCTGCCTTAAGATTTTCAGGGCCAAGCTCTGCTCCCCAGTGTGGTCCCCACAAAAACCCTCGTGCACTTCCTACAAGATGGTCTTTGGGTCACCTGGCAGAACACATCGTAGGAGGGGTAGGGAGTGCCCACGCCGGTACAGCACCCCGTCCACCATCGTATACCTTGGAGCCTGGTACAGTATTCGCCGTGCGTCATTACGCCCCTCGGGTAACTTTCCTTCAACGAGATACTCGAGGATGGGGGTCATCCAGGTCGGTCTGGCGTCGATCATCTCGACCTCCGCCCCGACCTTTTCTATACTTGGTTTCTCCAAGAACTCTACCGGTACTAACCCCAAGGTCTCTGTCTCCCCGAAGGTAGCGAGCTTGGCGAGGGCGTCTGCGTTAGCATTCTGCTCTCTAGGTATCTGCTTGACTGAGCCTCGTTCCAATGCAGACAGCTCGACTTTCACCTTGGCCAGGTAAGCATCCATCTTGGTCCCGTGTGCTTGATATTCTCCTAGCACCTGGTTTACCACGAGCTGGGAATCGTTGAAGCATTGAACGAAGCTGGCCTTCAACTCCCGGGCTATCCTTAGCCCAGCCAGCAAAGCTTCGTATTCGGCCTCATTGTTTGATGCCTTGAATCCGAATCTCAGTGCCGAGTGGAATCTATGGCCTTCTAGGGATATCAAAATGATTCCAGCCTCGGAGCCGTTCTCATTAGATGAGCCGTCCACGAAGATCTTCCACGACGCCTGGGCCGATGTGACCTGAGGTGAATCTTCCACAAAATCCTCTCTGAATCCTGTGCATTTCGTCACAAAGTCGGCCAGGGCTTGGATTTTTATTGCAGTTCGTGGGGTGTACAAAATTTTGAACTGGCTGAGCTCAATAGCCCACTTCAACAGGTGCCTCGATGCTTCAGGTTTTTGCAAAACCTGCCTTAAAGGTTGATCGGTTATGACGATTGAGTGGGATTGGAAATACGGCCTGAGCTTTCGGGAGGCCGTGATAAGACAGAATGCCATCTTTTCCATCAACGGGTATCAGGATTCAGCCCTGAGAAGTCTCTTGCTAATGTAATAGACTGGTTTTTGAACCCGATCTTCTTCTCGGATCAATACGGCACTAGCTGCATCTTCTGTGATAGCTAGGTAAAGGAAAAGAGGCTCCCCTACCATTGGTTTGGAAAATACGGGCGACTCGGCCAGATACGCTTTCAGGTCGAGGAAGGCACTTTCGCACTCCTCTGTCCACTCGAACTTCTTATTTCCCCGGAGCAGGTTGTAGAATGGCAGGCACTTGTCAGTTGATTTAGAAATAAATCGATTAAGGGCTGCCACCCTTCCTATCAGACCTTGGACGTCCTTTTGCGACCTAGGTGAGGGAAGCTCGAGCAATGACTTGATCTTATCGGGGTTTGCCTCGATTCCTCTAGTGTTGACAATGAAACCCAGGAATTTTCCAGATGCGACCCCAAAAGTGCACTTCTGTGGGTTAAGCCTCATGCCGTACTCCCTTAGTATCTTGAAGCATTCCTCCAGGTCGGAAACATGGTGATTGGCAGTCTTCGATTTGACCAGCATGTCGTCAACATATACTTCCATGTTCTTCCCGATCTGGCTGGCGAACATCCTATTCGCCAATCTCTGGTACGTAGCACCGGCGTTCTTCAGTCCGAACGGCATGACCTTGTAACAATAGACGTTAGTTGGGGTCATGAAGCTAGTGTGCTCCTGGTCCGCCGGATTCATGGCGATCTGATTATAGCCTAAGTACACGTCCATAAAGGACATGAGCTCGTGCCCCGCCGTGGCGTCCACCAATTGGTCGATCCTTGGTAAGGGAAAATAGTCTTTGGGGTAGGCTTTGTTCAGATCGGAGAAGTCGATGCAGGTCCGCCATTTCCCGTTGGGCTTCGGGACCAGCACAGGATTGGCGACCCAAATCGGAAACTTGGCTTCACGAATAAAGCCACATTTCTTAAGCCGAGCTACTTCTTCTTCTAGGGCTTCAGCTCGAGTTGTTCCCAGGCACCTCTGTTTCTGGGACTTTGCAGGAATGCTCTTATCCAAATGAAGGGTGTGCATGATGACATTTGGACTTATTCCCACCATGTCCTCGTGTGACCATGCGAACACATCCAGGTTCTCCTGCAGGAACTTGATCAGCTTCGCCTTCCTTTTACCATAGAGGTTTTTCCCGAGCTTAACCATCCGTGAGGGATTCTGTGGATCGATATTTACTTCCTCGAGCTCTTCAATAGCTTGGAGCTCGAACTTATCCTCGCCTATTCGGGGGTCAATATCCTCACCCAGGACGATATTTTCCCCTTCGGCACTCTGAGGTTTTTCAATCTCAGGATTAGGCAAAGGTTCCTGAGATTCCTCTTCTCCACCTTGGACGACCATTGTTAACTGCCCGGGTTTCAATTTTCCCTTCATGGAAATGCTGTAGCATTCCCTGGCAGCAAGCTGATCGCCATAGACTGTGCATATCCCTGTGGAAGAAGGGAATTTCAGCGCAAGGTGGCGGACAGAGGTGATGGCTTCAAAATTTGTAAGTGTAGGTCGACCCAGAATGGCATTGTATGTGGCGGGACAATCGATGACCACGAACTCAAGGAGTTTTGAGACTATCCGAGGTCCCTCTCCTAAGGTGATCACTAGCTCGATCGTTCCTATAGCCGCTGATCCTTCTCCAGAGAAACCATAAAGCATCATGGAGGTCGCCTTCAGCTCGGCAATAGTCAAACCCATCTTTTCCAGCGTGGACCGGAATAGAAGGTTTACTGAGCTCCCATTATCGATCAACACTCTCCTAACCCTTCGATTAGCGAGCTGCACTGCTACGACCAGAGGGTCGTTATGGGGGAACTGAACGTGGCTGGCATCTTCTTCAGTAAAAATGATTGGTTGCCTTTCCAATCGCTGCTGCTTTGGCAGATGCTGTTTGGGGACGAACTCTACTCCATTATGAGCCTTAAGTTTGTTGACATACCTCTTTTGGGCACCTCTGCTCGTGCCAGCCAAATGAGGACCTCCAGAGATTGTGGAGATCTCTCCTCCTATTACTGGAGGAGGGACGTCCTGATCTACCCGAGATCCGGGCTGAGTGACCGAGACTTCTGGAGCTAGATGGGCCGTGGGAACTCTGTTCCGTGCGTATTGAGCCAAGGGGCCGGCTCGGATGAGAGTCTCGATCTCATCCTTCAGGTGTCTGCAGTCATCGGTATTGTGGCCAATGTCGTTGTGGAAACGACAAAACTTAGAGGGGTCTCGCTTCCCCTTCTGGTGCTTTAACGGCTCCGGCTTCTTCCAGGGGAGGCGGGCAGAGTTTGCTAGGAAGATGTTCTCCCTAGAGTGGGTGAGCTCCGTATAAGTCGCATAGATTGGCTTAAATTTTTCTACGGACTTATTCTTCTTTGTGCCGTGCTGGTTGCCCTCACCGTTCCCCTTTCTCTTGCCCCCACCAAACTGGTTATTCTGTGTAACGTTCTGGGTCGCTGTCACGACCTCCGCTCCCACTTTAGCGGGCTGCTCAGGGACCTGGCTGGTTCCCGCAGCTGAGGCTTGGGCCTCCTCCAAGTTGATCCACCCCTGGGCCCTATTTAGGAATTTGTTTATGGAGCTGACTCCCTTCCTTTGTATCTCATTCCAGAGTCCCCCTCCGAGGAGGATTCCAGTTCTCAAAGCCATAAGCTTGGAGCTGTCATCTGCATCTCTAGCCCGAGCAGCGACGTTCGCGAACCGGCTCAGGTAAGCCTTCAGAGGTTCGTCGGGTTGTTGCCTCACGTTGGCTAGCGAGTCGGCCTTGGCGCGGGCAGCCTGGGAAGCTCGGAATGCTCTCTTGAAGTCAGTAGAGAAAGCTTTCCAGGAGTTGATTGACTGTTTCTTATTCTGTTTGAACCACTGCCTGGCCGGCCCAGTCAGTGTGGAGGGAAATATTAAACACCTCAGCTCGGGGCCAATGTTGTGGGCCATCATCAGGCTATTGAACATACCCAGATGATCTGATGGATCTCCGTCTCCGTTGAATTTGGACAGGTGCGGCATACGGAAATCGGGCGGGTATGCCGTTGCTGCTATGCTGGGGGCGTAGAGCTCAAGTTCGTCCCCTGAATCGTATTCGTCCTTTTCTTTTTCTGACAGGAGCTTCCTCATTAGCTCCTCCATCTGAGCCGGACGCTCAAGGGTTTTGTCCTGATTTCCTTGGTTATTCCGGGGCTGTTCAACAACTCCGGATCCATTGTACATGTTTGGCGGGTTATCGTCCCTCCTATCTTGAGATAGGTTATATGGGAACTTTAACTCCTAGCTCGCTACCACCCTTGAGCGCACCCAGGAGGGCTCGAGGGAATTCTAGAAGGAGATACGGGGAGGGCTCACAGCAACAACCCGTCCTGGCCAGCCGTCCTACGCCCCACTAAGACTGCCAAGCGCAAGACCCGCAGGTTGGCAGGGCCGAGAGGCCCCTACCTAACCTAATCCGCCCTGACGAGACCAGGATTGCATCCCCGGTCAAACATCCTCCTTCACCAATAAGATATCCGTCTCCTCCTTGACCTGTCCGAGACATTCCAGCTTATGGGAGCAGTAGGACAGGTCAAGGAGGAGACGGGTATCTTATTGGTGAAGGAGGATGTTTGACCGGGGATGCAATCCTGGTCCCGTCAGGGCGGATTAGGTTAGGTAGGGGCCTCTCGGCCCTGCCAACCTGCGGGTCTTGCGCTTGGCAGTCTTAGTGGGGCGTAGGACGGCTGGCCAGGACGGGCTGTCCCTTGAGCCCTCCCCGTATCTCCTTCTATAATTCCCTCGAGCCCTCCTGGGTGCGCTCAAGGGTGGTAGCGAGCTAGGAGTTAAAGTTCGGACCGAGCGGCTATACTGTTGATCGGCCCTGGGTAGTTCTTCGAAGGTTGTCTCTCTGCGGTGCAATGAGGGAGTAGAGTTGGATGCCGAGGGTCTGGCTGATCAGCTAGGCCTGGACCAATAACCCCGGCGGGACTTATGAGTCTCGCCTTGCCTCTTTCCAACGTTAGTGTCGGTTGCAAGAGGGGGTAGTCGGGCCAACACCTCCTTAATCTGCTGGTTAGCTTTCGCCAACTGGCTCCTTAGCTGAGCATTCTCCATCTCTACTGCCATGTAAAAATTCGGGTTCAGATTAGGTGGCTGGGGCACCGAACTTCCAGTGTCATCTTGGCCTATTGGCTGCTTGCCCGGCCGCTGCTGAACTTCAAGGTTTTGCTCACCGGAGATGGCGGCATGATGGGCTTCCTGCCCATCATGTTGGTCCGCCTCGTTACCATGTCTTGAGCGAGTGATCACCATGGTTGGGTATTTGCGATAGCACCAATCTAACAAGCTCTCAACGAAAGCACCAATCTGTTGACGCGGTTCTTCGCCAACAGGTAATTAAGAAATTAAGAGAATGGGATTAGTGCTATGTAATGAACCGAAATAGATAAATGATCTTAAAATGTACTGATGATTCTGATACTTTTTTTAGGTGGTTCAAAGGTTAAAATCCTTCTACTCCACCAGCCAATATTATTGCTATATTTATGGTATTATTTACAGGGTATTTCTTTACACAATGGAATCCAACCCTTTGCAACTCCCAAGGTCTCCATATTTATAGGAGAGGACACCTGGGGGTTGGCAAGGGGGTCATCCCGTGACCTTCTAACCCATCATGTCATTCCTGTGACATTCATGATTAATTCTTGAAACCTGACAAATGAAGTGTGGTCTAATCAATAGGTAAGGGGGATAATGGGCCGCATGACCCAATCCAGTCGTGGGTGCCTGAACACGCACGTTTATGCTGCGTGTCCGAGAATTCAGGGATATATCAGACACGTGATGTTTGATATATGCACGTTTACATTGCGTGGTTGACTTTATAAAGGGTCATGGCTTCCAACTCAAGCTCGGCCTCGAGCTGGATGCCTTCTTAACTCGCGATCTTTATACCTCTGACTCGGATCCTTAGCAATCTTAATAAACCTTTGGTCACCTCGAGCTAAAGAGGTAGGACCTGACAACAGCAGCTTCGGGCATGTGGCCTCCACGTGGCTGAGATAATTGTGCCATATCTCAGCTCGCTAATAGCCCGTGGAAAATTAGGGCGTACAAATTACATAAACAAATTGTTTATTATGCAGCTGAAGGGGGGTCCTACTGAGGCTGTTGGTCGACTGAAGGTCCAGCTTCTTTGTCTGCACCATCGATGCCTATCGCCAAGGAAATTTCAGGAAAATCTGAGGCATTTTGAGCATTTTTCTCCTCCTCTAGGCGAGCCACACACTTGGCGAGTTTGGCTTGTTTTGTCTGCTCGGGAAGGTAGTCAAAGTTTTCCTCTGGATTGTTCTTCCAAAACATGTAGAAGCAGTTAAAGGTGGCTCCTCGGAACCTCTCCAAGTTTTGGGAGTTTTCCTCCTCGAGCAACATGACTCGCTCCTCTAGACTTGTGGCTTCCTTCATGCTTGCCTCCAAATCCTCTTGAATCTTGGCTGCCTCCTTGTAGTTAGTCTTGGAGGCTTCCTTAAAATTCTCCTTGGCAGCAACAACCTTGGCCAGATCGTCTTGGCTCTTCTTCAACTCCTCGGTTAAAATGGCAACTTTGTCTTCAACTTCTTTTACCTTGGCCTCCCATGACTTGGTCTCCTCGGCAGCTTCCTTAACCTTGGCTTCCCATGCCTTGATCTCCTCGGCATGCTTTACATCGACTTCCTTAGTGCAGCGCCAACTGTTATTCATGGTCAAGATACCCTGCGAACAGTAGAAGAATGAAGCTTTTAGAGCTAATCAAAGGAAATGTTGTTCGACTAAAACACAATACAGAAGAAACTTACACTAAGGAGTTCATTGAACCCACGCAGCAAGGACCTGGCTGGGTTTCAATGAAGGAAGATAGGCAAAGGCCTCCTGGCTGCGACAATGCTTACTCAATCTCTGCAGCTTGTCATGTGTTGAGCTATAGGCATTTCTCAGCAATTTTGCAGCCAAAGATTTCCCTGTCTGGTCGATGGATGGATCAATGTGAGGAGGAGGAGGAGGAGGAGGTGTAGTTGATCTAGAAGGAATGGGAGTTGGAGGGGCATTAGGTCGAGCCCTTTTTCTTGAAGGTTCCCCACTACCTTCTCCAGGGTTTCTTCTGCTCGACTTCTTCTTGCTCGCTGGAGTGTCTACACAAGCGTAGATATCGAAGGCGTCGTCGGATGGCATGACTACAAAACAAAAACAAACGACCAGATATGTCACGAAATAGTTTGGCGCAATAAAGAAACAAACTAAAAAGAAATTCTAAGTAGTATACCCGAACTATTATTATTGGTTGCTACATTATTTAAAGAACTAATGCTACACTCACTATCTGCCTCGAAGAAGTCCGAGCTAAAACTACTGGTCGTAAATTTAAAGTTTCCATCCCTATCAAATAAATGATAAGGGATAGGCAGTTTATTTAAGAGTGAGAAATCTATACCGTTCTCGTCGAAAGATTTGAGTATGGGACTAGTATATTCTAGTAGTTTTTGTTTTCCCTTCCCATGATGGGGAGGGGTATTAGTTGCTCGAGGGTTAGGGGTAGGTTCTCGAATGGTCACTCCTGTTGGTCGGTGCCTTTGGGATTGTGACACATCCTGCTGCTGACTCGGGGTTTTCTTGTCCTTCAGTGCCTTCTCCAGTGGAACTCCCCGCGATGGATTCCCTCACTTCTTGGTGAGGTTCTAAAAGGTCGACCAGCCTTAAGTTTCTCTTCGTGACCAACTCCTTGACGTTTTTTTCTATATTCGTCATGCTGGCCAGGGTCGTGGCTCTTATATCCATTTTTGGAGTGGGGTTTGGTCGGTGCCATGGACCTAGATACAACACAAAACAACTAAGGACAAGGAAAGATGAAAAATGACTGGACAAATGTCGATCATAGATTAAAAGTTTACCTCCTCGTGTGAAGGCCATGTTGTCTACAACCAAGTCGGTCGTGAGGAAGTACTCTTGGAAGTATCTTCCTACATTGGAATTGTAAGTAATGTCACTCAGGAATGTGTGAGCGGATTCTTGGTGGTAGAAATGGAAGAACCCCGTGTTGTTCTGATTGGAGTTAGATTTAAGATCGAATAGATAATTGATCTCGTGAGGGGTAGGCATAAGCCATTTTTTATGATTATATAAGATATAGATTATTGAAAGTACTCTATATCCATTGGGTGTTATTTGGAAAGGAGCGACCTTGAAATAATTGGCCACCCCCCGGAAAAAGTCGTGCAAGGGCAAGATTGCCCCCACTTCTATATGATACATCGACTAGGCGCTATGGGTGCCTCCGGGCACATTTTCCCTCTGGTCGGGTGTAGGTTTGTACAAAGTAATCCCAGGAAGCCCGTACTTCTTGGGATATTTTGCCACCATCCTGGTCGATATGACGCTAGGAGGGGCAATGTACTAGTCTTCCTTTGCTCGAGGGCCATCATGGGGACGAGCTTTGGGCTGGATATCTGGTGGTGAAAAGTTTAAAGGTTGAGGATCGCTTGACGGACCCTCGGCATTGGTTGCAGGCTGGTTGGAAGGAGAGTTTGTGGTTTTCTTTTTTCTACGAGCAATGTATTTGACACGACCCATGTTCGATTAGTTCTGTGACGGATTATAAGGAGGACTGGTCGTAGGGTTTGGGTGTGAGGCTGGAGGCTCAGAAAAAGGCAGAGAAGGCTGTTCTTGATCCTCGAATAGTAAAGAGAGAGGTCGTCATCTATTGGTGTCTCACCTCCCCATGGATCATGCATGAATATCTGAGAAGAGCAAAGGGGAAGTGAGAATCTACGACCAATAGATAGAAGAAAGATAAAAGCAAGGATAACGTTGCTCATGTATAAAAGTTAAGCTTTTATACGACCAGTAGCATCCTGATAAAAACACAATGAACATGCGAGCAGGTTGGAAAATCAGATCAAAAAGTGAATGTGAAAAGTTTTTTCGGAAAAACTTTTCAACTCCGAAATACTCAAAATTGAATTTTCACTTTGATTTTGGACCCAAAATCGGTGTACCTATACCCCATATTCCTTCTAAGAATTGTTTTGTATGATATATTACCTAAAATATCTATTCTAGCATAGTTGTTTGATGTATTTTTTCTAGAAACCCGATTACCCAAAAAATTTCTCAAGAACAGTAGAAACCCAGTTACAAAAACTCGTGAATCAGGACCAGAATACATGAAAATTGATACAAAGAAATGAGGATGGATTCGAAAACTTACTTGGAGTACGGATATTGTGGGAGAAATCATGAAAGTGTTGCTCGGAATTGCTCGAAAACGTCTCGGATCGCACTGGAGTCTCTGGGTTTTTTTTTCTTGAAGGTTTTTCTGAGTATATTCTTGAAGAGAGGGAAGGTTTAGGTAAAAAATCAAAAAAGGTGAAGAGGCTTATATTTATACTGCTCAGGGAAGTAGTGGAAGGTAATAAAGGGAATAAGGTTTTGATGCATGGGGAATCATAATAACCATCAAAACGTTTCTAGGAAACTGTAAAGGTTATGATTACTTGCCTTTTTGAAAAACTAAATACTGACATATGTGACAGGTCGGATGGATTGCTAGTCGAGTAAGTTTATTAAATGTGGATTGCATCAAAATAAACTTGGGGGCCAAATGTTTAACCAAAAAATATTTGCTTGCTGACGTGGCATGATCGGGGTGCACGTGGATAGCACATGACTGTTTAGTGATGAGTCTGGTCGACCAACGACCAGGATTGCAAGCTGCTCGATGGACTCAAGAAAGATGCTGAACAGTACAACAGTAGATATGTTGATATATGCGACCAGGTCTGATCGTAGTAACGAAGCCAGAGTTCAAATACAGTTATATGTTGGATATTTATAAGATATTTGACCCTCTTTATGTGGAACTATTATGAATTTTGTTATTATTCAAAGATTCTTGTAAAAAAGTTTAAACACGACCCATTGGCCCTTATCTACATCCTTGAGCCTATAAATAGGACTCACAGGATTCATTTAAAGAGGAGGAATCTGGTATTCAGAGAGAACGAGTGTTTTTATACACGATTTTTGTATTCCACTTTGGAGCTTGTGAAACTTAGTGAACCCTAGTTTGCTGATCGCTGATTTCAAGGTTTACATCAATAAAATCACTAAGTGGACGTAGGTTATTACCAATCTCTGGGGCCGAACCACTATAAAATATTTGTGTCGTTTAGTTCTTGCATTCAGCTTATAAATTCTTATCGTTTTAGTGACTCTATGTCGTTGGCTAAATCATCACTCAACAATATCATTCAAAATGATGATAATAATCATAGTAATAATTATGAGTCCCTTTTTCTTATTGTGCAAAATTACAAGAAAGAATTTGACATGACACCTAATTGAATTTACAATTATATACATAAAATCTAAAGTATTCACAAAAATACCTTCAACCAAGTTATTTACACAAATATTGATGCCACATCAGCATAACATATCAAATTTTGAAAATTTTTGGGAAATCCTGCATCCCGATTTTTTTAAATTTTTTTCTGGGTTGTAAAAGTTATCTTTTGGGTGCTTACGATACTGATAAGATACCAATTGACCACTTTTTTTTTATTATTAAAATCTTTATTTTTAGATCATATTGTTTCAGTTGCTTTTGATTACCTCCAAAACTTATTTGTAGACATTTTAATATACCGATTAGTTATTTTTATGTTATATTATGATATCTTACTATTTAAGATACATTTTGGTAACCTTCAAGCTTATTTAAGAAACTAATGAGTTGCCATATAATGTAATAAGTTACCATATAGTTTATTAAAAATAAATTAATTTAGTATACTATACGATAACTTTTAATAGAGTTTTTTAGTCACTCATATAATTTACATGTCTTATTATTAATATATTTTTACGTTACCTTCAAGTCTATCTTAAAAACTAATTAGTTATCATAAAGTATAAAAAGTTATTCCTATAATTCCATGTTATCACGAATAACATATTAGAAAATGATACTATTTAGTACAATGCATAGTTACTTATAAAACCTACATCTTCGTTGCTTTTTATAAATCATTTAAGATACCAATTTGATAACCCTAGGAATTAGAGTTATTTTATATTTTTAAACTTATATTTTTTTTTATTAAGAAAAGAGTAGTTTAGGGTATTTTGTAGTGTTTTTATTTTGGTTTGTAAAATATTAATTATAATGAGTTAATATTAAATATTAGTTTAATGCTTGAAAAATATATCATAAATTGTGAAATTTTGCCTTGGCAGGTGGTTGGTAGAATTTTGGACATTTTTAGAAGGATTTGAAGCTTGAAGTGAATAAGGATTTTGGGATGCTGCAGCATTGAAGCAACATTACGTTCTGTCAGCCAGCTGCTTCAAAGGCCCAGGCGGGAAAGTAATTGGCTAACTCTGGTTTTGGAATTTATGTGATTTGGGCTGAGTTGTAACTAAAATGGTTTTGGGCTCTTAAAACCTTTTGGTCCATTGGGCTTTAAAGAAAGAAGAAAAACGCAAGAAAAGAGGAAAGAGGTCGACGTGGGAAAGGACCTAAACCTATTATCATCTTTTCCCCAATTCGAAAAGAGGGGCACAACATGAAAAACATTGCAGCAGACGCCTGGTACATTAGAGACCACCCATTTTTGGAGTTAATTTTAATGTGAGAAGAAGAGAAGAACAAGGGGAAGAAGCTAGAAGACAAGGACAACTTGGAGACATCCTCCCATTGGCTTGCCTCTCTCTCTCTTTACTCTTAGTATCTTTAATTTTTCTTGTCAAATTTAGGAACATGGGCTGTTCTTATTTGGGTGTATTTGAATTATTAACAATGAAATAACTTTTTAATAGCTAGGATAGTTGAAGAACTCTATTATGTAACTTTTGGGTACTTTACTAGTAATGCTAAAGGCTAATTGTGGTTCATTCATTCAAGTGTGTCTCATGTTTAATTCTTGCTTTTGATTGATCACCATTAGTGAGTAAATGAATTAATTATGGCTGCTGAAAAGAGTGGTAATTAATGGACCTAAAACTTGAATGATGCAAGATTAAATGTTTTAATTTTAATTTTGTAAAGGTATAGAAATGTATCTTTGCCTTGCATAATCTTGAGGAATTTGATGCTTGAATATAGATTCTTGAATTTAAATTGACATAGGCGCATTTTAGTTTGATTAGAGAATTTAAATCATAATGAGTTCAACAGAAACTTATGGAAATTCATTGGAATTCTTGATTACTGAACTGCCAGTTTGTCACAACATTTACGTAGCATTGTTATCAAAATTTGCATAATAAAGGGATTTAATTATCCTAGCATGTCATTCCACCATTGTTAATCTTTGTTAATTCCTTTTACATTGTGTTTGATAATTTTAAGCTTTAATTTAGTTTCTCACTAGTTTAATTTTCAATCTCAAAGATTCACTTAATTTAGTTTTTTCTTTTAAGCCATTTTGTTGATTGTTAGTTTTGCAATTTGTGAATTAGCAATCATTGAGGACACGATATTTGGTACTTGCTACTGTATTACTTGTTGTTGAGAATGTACACTTGCACTTAGCTTTAATTTACGCGTCAGGTTTTTGGCGTCGTTGCCGGGGATTGTTAAAAGTCATTTATTGTGAAATTAAGTACTTTGCAATTTGGTTTAAAATCTTTTGTGCTAACTTCAGTGATTCTCGTACAATTTCAGATTTACACATTGCATGAACGAGAATCAAGACCCTGAACTGCTTCCCATTTATCTAAAAATAGAACATACATTTAGAAGAAGGCAAAAAGTACAAAAATCCAAAAGGGAAGTAGTGATGATGGATGTTGAGCAAGGAGCTCAACAGGAAGCCGCTTAAAGGGAAGCAAATCAAGTATGGGTTGCTCAAGAAGGAGTAGCTCAAGGGGGAGTAGCTACCAATAATGGGCAGAATGCAGTTATTGTGGTTGATGACAGAGATCGTGCTATTAGGAAATATGCTCTCTCCCTCTTTAATGAGCTAAATCCGGACATCATTAGACTAGAAATTCAGGCCACACAGTTTGAATTGAAGCCAGTTATGTTCCAAATGCTTCAAACTATTGGCCAGTTCAGTGGGATGCCAACAGAGGATCCTCACCTTCATCTTTGCTTGTTCATTGAAGTGAGTGATTCTTTCAAGCTGCTCGGAGTTACAGAGGATACCCTAAGACTGAAGCTATTCCCATACTCCTTGATAGACAGAGCGAGAGCTTGGTTGAACTCTTTGCCATCTGATTTTGTGACTACTTGGCAAGAGTTGGCAGTTTTTGATGAAGTACTTTCCTCCCACTAAAAATGCCAAGCTCTGCAATGAGATTACTTCATTTCAACAACTTGATGAATAATATTTATATGAAGCATGGGAGCGGTTCAAAGAGTTACTAAGAAAATGCCCTCCTCATGGCATTCCTCATTGCATACAAATGGAGACCTTCTATAATGGTCTAAATTCTCATACAAGAATGGTGGTTGACGCTTCGACAAATGGGGCACTTTTGGCCAAGTAATACAATGAAGCTTATGAAATTCTAGAGAGTATCTCCAACAATAACTATCAATGGCCAACTACTAAAGCACCTACGAGGAGGAAAATGGCCGGTGTTTATGAAGTTGATGCACTTACTTCATTGGCGGCCCAAGTTTCTTCTATGTCAAATATTCTTAAGAATATGCGTGTGGGTATGAGTCCACAAATGGGTCAACAAAGGGGGAAGCTTGTAGAAGTTTCTTGTGTGTATTGTGGTGATGGTCACACCTTTTACAATTGTCCCTCTAATCCTGCATCTATGTGTTAGATGGGAAATCAAAATAGAAATGGCCTTAATTCGAATTCTTACAATCAAACATGGAGGCAACACCCTAATTTCTCATGGAGCAATCAAGGGGCTAGTCCTAACACTTCATCTATGCCTCCTAGGCCTACTTATCCACCTGATTTTTCTCAACAACAAATCCCTATGCCACAAGCATCCCCACCTAGTCCATTGGAGAATATGTTAAAGGATTATATGGCAAAAACAGATGCAAAGGTCCAAAGTCAAGAACAATCTATGAGAAACTTGGAGATTCAAGTTGGACAACTTGCTAATGAGATGCAAAGTCGACCCCAAGGTTCATTGCCAAGTGACCCTATAAATCCAGGACGAGAAGGTAAAGATGAGTGCAAAGCAATCAATTTGAGAAGTGGTAAGAAGTTGAAGAATAACAAGACAAATTCTGGGCATGAGGGTGAGCCCTCTTCAATCCAAATAAATGAGGAAATTAAAAAAGATGATGAAATTTCTAGTTGTACGCCTTGTTTTTCCCACGGGCTGATTAGCGAGCTGAGCTGCAGGCCTAATCATGGTTATCTTGTGGACGCCCCCACAACCGGAGCTGGGTCGTAAGATCATACCTCCTTAGCTCGAGGTAATCTAAGGAGTCGCATCTGGTTGCTTAATGACAGAGTCCGGGCTCTGAAGACCGAAGGTCGAGTCAAGCATCCAGCCCGTAGTACGAGCTGGGGGTGAAGGCTCTGACCCTTTATAAAGTCAGCCACGCAAGGTAAACGTGCATATATCAGACATCACGTGTCTGATATATCCCTGACTTCTCGGACACGCAGCAGGAACGTGCGTATTCAGACACCCACGATTGGGTTGGGCCGTGCGGCCCATTTTCTCCTTACCAATTGATTTGACCACACTTATGTGTCAGGAATTAATCATGAATGTCACAGAGTTGATATGATAGGTAAGAAGGTCACGGGATGACCTTCTTACCAACTCCTAGGTGCCTTCTCCTATAGATATGGAGACCCTGGGAGTTAAAAAGGGTTGGATTCTCTCTTGTAAGAAATACCCTGTAATCGTATACTCAGAATATAGCAATAATATTGACTAGTGGAGTAGAAGGATTTTAACCTTCGAACCACTTAAAAAACGTGCCTTGAGTAGCCATTTCATTTTCCTAAGATCATATATATGTTTCGGTTCAACTTTAAGCACTAATCCCTTTCTCTCCTTTTCTTAATTACCTGTTGACGAAGAACCACGTCAACATTAGTGTACAAAAATATGCCTCTACCCAGAATGCTGTAGGAATGCCGCAACATAGTCACCCAAACAACTCAATTTCAAAGCAGCCACCTCTATTTCCCCAACAGTTTGAGAAGCAAAAGCAAGATGCTCAATTCAGAAATTTCTAGATGCTTTGAAGCAGATGCATATTAACATCCCACTTATGGAAGCCCTTGAACAAATGCCCAACTATGCGAAATTTTTTAAAGATATTCCTACAAAGAATAGAAGGTTGGAGGAGTTTGAAATTGTAGCTCTAACTAAGGAGTGTAGCTCATTCTTCCAGAACAAGTTGCCTCCTAAAATGAAAGATCCAAGAAGTTTCACCATTCCATGTACTATTGGAGACTCTTTTTGTGGAATGACTTTGTGTGATCTGGGTGCTAGCATAAACTTGATGCCAATGTCTGTTTTCAAGTGGTTAGGGATTGGAGATGTTAGTCCTACAACAGTTACTCTTCAACTAGCTGATAGATCCCTTGCTCACCCTGATGGTTAAATTGATGATGTGTTGGTAAGAGTTGACAAATTCATTTTCCCCTCTGACTTTATTGTTCTAGATAGTGAGGCAGATATAGAGGTGCCTATTATTTTGGGGATGCCATTTCATGCTACTGGTAAAACTTTGATTGACGTGGAAAAAGGGGAGCTCACAATGCGAGTTCAAGATGAGCAAGTGACTTTCAAGGTATTTAATCCTATACGTTCTCTAAATGAGTTGGGGGAGTGTTTGGCCATCATGTCATGACTTTAATATGGAGGAAGAGATACCCACCAAGTATAACAAGATTTTGAAGATGAAGCTACCTCCCGAAAAATTTAAGAAAGAGAATGAGCCATGGAAAAGTGTAAAAAAGGCATCGTCTCACATGCAAGAGCCACATAGAAAGAAGAAAAAGAAGCATGGTAGGAAAGCTCATTCCCAAATGTTTGAAGTGGGGCAGTAAGTGTTTTTCTCTAATCCTCAAATGAAAGCCAACTCCAAACACCTAAAATCAAGCTTCTCCGATTCATTCTCTGTAATCAAAGTCTATCCTTGTGGTGCATTGGATTTGCGTGATGAAAATTCAGGAAGAAAGTTTAAGGTGAATGGGAAAGAATATAAATTTGGGGGTAACGAGGTTAAACAACACAAGACCTCGACCACCTCACTTAATCTTTGAAAAGTCATTTGTTGAGTTGCTGTGCTTAAAGTTAAAGATATACTTGGAGAGCAGCAAATTAATTTTATACATTGATAGTATTTAATATCCTGTTTTTGTTTTTGTTTTTCACCTCCCTCCTTCACTGTCTATGTTGTGGAATTAAGTGAGTTCATGTTGTGGGGTGGCTGTGATGATTTTGATATTTTTATGGGCCAAATGAAGAGAATTTGAGCAAGTTTCAACTCAAGTTTGGGTGTATTGACGGCTGGTTTCCTGTTGAGTTGAATCCTGAAAAGTATGGGAGTGATGTTGTATCTATGCTGTCAGGCTCTTTTGTAACGCTTCAACATTGGGGTCAGGTGAAAACTGGGCAAAAAGTGAACAATTTTGAGGCAAACTTTTGGGAAAAATACAGAGAGCCATGCGATACATCGTAGGGAATGGGCGTGTGGGATCGCTGTTTTAAAAAAAAAATAACAAATAAAATAATTTTTTTATCTCTTTCATTTCACTAGCCCTAAATTTACCCTTAGTCCTTTTTCACCCTTCCTTTTCTACCCGATACCCAGCCTCCATAGCCACAAGCTCCGCCTCCCTGCAACCCCCGTACCTCCCAAACCCACCTGAACCACCACTACCTTCATCACCTCACTTGCAACCCAACACCTCCCCCGACATCACCCCCACAACCCAAAGTTCCAACCTCCCTGAACCTCACTCGCAACCCAACCCGAACCCACTCCACCATGAAACCACCCAGGCGTACCATCCAACCACGCCTCCCTTAGCTTCCCTTCACCATTCTAGCATCCACACCAGACCCCCAGATCCCATGACCTCCCTAGAACCCGAACCATAATCTGACGAAACCCAGCCAAACCCCAAAACCCCAAGCCACGAATCTCCACCAAGACAGCCATGACCCAGCTCCAACTCGACCCTAAAGCCCTAGTTCTGCCCATCTCCACCCACACTCACAGACCCGGGTCCCATTCAAGCATCTCTCATCGAGGTACGTCATTGCTTATGTGTTATGCTCACTTTGGAATTGAAATTCATTGTGGCTGGGATTTGTTGTTACTGAGATTTTGTGATTACTGTTCTTGATGGGTCACTTTTGCTCACGAATTTGAAGGGGTTAATTGTGTTCTTGATTTTGAGGTGTATTCACACATAGCCAGGGCTTTGTTTTGATCTGTGAGGTTCTTTGTGTGGATCTGTTTGATGTTGATTGCTTTCATTCCTGGGTCTACTTCTTGAGCTATTTGAGATACACTACCAGGGCATTATTTTGGTCTCTTGTCAAGCATCACAAGTCTTTTGGGTCATACTGGGGGTTGGTTTCATTATCCTTTATAGCCAAGCCTACTTGGAATTTTGCTTGTGATTACGGAGTTCCAATTTACTCAAAATGCCTAACAGTATTGCTCGAAAATTGCGCTCCCTTGAAAAGTTCCATTGTGACATCACTGAGACTTTCTTTGAAGAGACATATAGTCAGTTGAAGTATATGCCAGACAAGGGCTTTAACCTAGCAGACTCCCGTGAGGAAGAAGTACCCCCTTATGTTAGAGAGCAAATTATGGAGCTGCATTGGGAATCATTTTGTGGACTGCGTGTGCACCCCGATGAGGACGTGGTGAGGGAATTCTATGCCAACCTATTACCCTCTAGCACAGACTATGTCATTGTTGGAGAAAAGTGGGTGTTGTTCACTTCAGTTGCCATTAATGTTATCTTTGGTTTACCGGACATTGACGAAGAGAATGATGACTATGTCGCTATGCTTAAGGAGTGGGATTGGGAGCTAGCGCGCAAGGTACTGGTTGCAACCTCAGTTGTGGGTACTGAATGAAAATATTCTAAGCGGGGTTCACATACTTTCTATCGTAAATTCTTTGTACCAGCTGCTAAGTTGTGGTTCTATTTTGTGCGAAACAGCTTCATGCCCATCTCCCACAGCTCCTCCATTAGTTTGGAGCGTCTGTTCCTCATATATGTCATTATGACAATCAGAACTATTGATGTGGGCAGAATCATTCTCAGTGAAATTCGCAAATGTGTAGCCAAAAAGGCAGGGTGCCTCTTTTCCTTTTCTTGACATCTCAGTTGTGCAAGCGAGCTAATGTGCATATGGGGGCATTAGAAAGAGGGCAGTATAAACTGGGGCGTATCACACCCTTCAACATTGAGCGTGTGCTAGTTGAGGGAGCTCAAGTTCAAGACACCGATCAGAACCCACCTGGTGATGAGCCCACCGCTAATGTTGAGGATATTCCCTCTGTCTCTGCGCCTCCAAATGTTGAAGCTCACTCTGCTACCCATGCCCCCTCTAGTGCTGCTCCTGTGGTTGACCCTCACCACAACAATATGATGGAAATGATGCAGTTGATGCTGACATCAGCAGCATTAGGCTTACTAGTGCTATGCCCAAGTGTGTGACCAGTCCATAGAAAGCATAATTGAGAGGAATTTCACCAAGCCCTTCACATTCTTGTCTCAATTCCCTGATAGCATCCTATCACCATGGAGTGGAGTTAGCATCGCGGACGCTGAGGAGACTAGTGATGAGGACGCCGCTGGTGGCGATCGGTGATAGGAGGGAGTGTTCTTTGCCTTATGTTTTTATTTAGTTTGTATTTGGATTGTTTCTTGTTGTTGTAATTTATTGTTGCTGTTGTTCTTTGTTGTTTTGTGTTGGGTAGCAACGAGGACATTACCCTCTCTTAAGTTTAGTTTGGGGAGGGGGGTGTTGTTTTTAATTGCTATTATGTCATCTTAATTTCTTGTCTTAAGTTTTAGATGTTGCTTAGGGTTGTTTTGTGTCGAGTCTAGAGTTTATGTTGTATTGGAATCAATTTTTGTAATTGTTGTGTTTAAGTGCGGGGTAGCTCGATGATAAAATTTCAGAAAAAAAAAATTGCAATATTTGTTAACTCATGTGTATTAGTTTAGTACTTAAATGTTTTGGTGCTAATTCAACCATAGTGAGAACGTGTCCCAATTGAGTGTGCATAGTTTGACCATGAAATCCCCCTCCCTAGATTAAACTAAGTATTCATGAAGGTTTAAGCTTTTAGAATTGGATTGATGATTCCCTTGAGGCGAAATCCTAGGAGGATTAATGATTTAGAGAGGATTTATACAATTTTCTTGGACTGTTTGAGCTTTTCATGCTTACCTTATAATTATTATCCATAGTGACCCAACTTTGAGCTTATTGGCCTATTTTTTTCATATAACCTTAACTTTATAGCCAATCCCTTTTTGAATATCCTATTTTTATTTCTCACCAAATCTTAGGCTTAGTTTGTCTTGGATATTAATTGAGATAAGTTTGGGGAGAAGTGAGGAAAAAGTATCTTGGTTCTTGGGGTGTTCATAATTGTTAATTAATATACACTTATATGCTTGAATTTATTAATTAAGTTTATGTTTTTGTTATCTTCAATGTTTTTTATTTTAAATGTATTATATTTTTTTTAGTTTCCTTGTATTCATTCGAAAAAACAGAAAGAAAAAAAAGAATATATAGAAAATTCAAAAAAAGAAAGAAAGAAAAAAAAAAGATTTATATATTTAGTTAATTGTAAATAAATAAATTTGTATGTAGTTGCATTGTAGCTATATTTGAGCATATAAGTGTAGTATTCATAGAAGAAAGGGAATTGGGTGCTATTGAGTGAGTTGGGTGGGATTGGGTTCACTTGTAATGGGTAGAGGATAATGAATTCATTAGATCCAAGGCAAGCTAGGTTTTAAGGTTTTAGCCTACAAAATCCATCTTAATTCATATCTTTAGCCTAGCCTACATTACAACCATGTGAAGACCTATTGATCTAAATCTTTTTGCCAACTACATTAGTGGAAATGGGTTATTCAGTTCAACATACGAAAGCATGAATTAAACCTTAGGATTGTTGCTTAGATTAATCTAGGGAAGAAGGGTTGATTGGGAAGAACTATTTGTGCACTATTTTGGGAACACATTGAAAACTTGGTTGGGTTAGCATCTTAATATTTGAGGAATTTGGCTTGCCTATACACTTGAGTTATCAATTGAGTACTTGATTTGAGAGTTTTATCCCCACTTTAATATTACCGTTTTCAAATTGATTCCGAGCTTCTTGTTTTGTGTTGTTTTGTTGTGTCGTTTGTGGTGTCGTTTGTGGTGTTGGGTGTTGTTGGGTAGTTAAGTTATCAGTCGGGGCAAGCAATGAGATAAGTTTGGGGTGTGATAACTCTAGGAATTAGAGTTATTTTATGCTTTTAAACTTATATATTTTTTATTAAGAAAATAGTGGTTTAGGGTGTTTTGTAGTGTTTTTATTTTGGTTTGTAAAATATTAATTATAATGAATTAATATTAAATATTAGTTTAATGCTTAAAAAATATATCCTATATTGTAAAATTTTGCCTTAGGTGATTGGTAGAATTTTGGACATTGTTAGAAGGATTTGAAACTTGAAGGGAATCACGATTTTGGGATGCTGCAGCATTGAAGCAGCATTATGTTCTGCCAGTCAGCTGTTTCAAAGGCCCACGTGGGAAAGTAATTGGCCAACTTAGGTTTTGGGATTTATGTGATTTGGGCTGAGTAGTAACTAAAAATGGTTTTGGGCCCTTAAAAGCCATTGGTCCATTGGGCTTTAAAGAAAGAAGAAAAAAACAAGAAAAGAAAAGAAAAGAGGAAAGAGGCCCACGTGGGAAAGGACCTAAACCTATCATCATCGGCACAACCTGAAAAATATTGTAGCAGCCGCCTGGTACATTAGAGAACACCCATTTTTGAAGATGATTTTAATGTGAGAAGAAGAGAAGAACAAGGGGAAGAAGCTAGAAGACAAGGACAACTTGGAGACATCCTCCCATTGGCTTGCCTCTCTCTCTCTACTCTTAGTATCTTTAATTTTTCTTGTCAAATTTTGGAACATGGGCCTTTCTTATTTGGGTGTATTTGAATTTTTAACCATGAACTAACTTTTTAATAGCTAGGATAGTTGAAGAACTCTATTATGTAACTTTTGGGTACTTTGCTAGTAATGTTAAAGGCTAATCGTGGTTCATTCATTCAAGTGTATCTCATTAAAATTCTTGATTTTGATTGATCACCATTAATGAGTAAATGAATTAATTATGGCTGCTGAAAAGAGTGGTAATTAATGGACCTAAAACTTGAATGATGCAAGATTAAATGTTTTAATTTTAATTTTGTAAAGGTATAGAAATGTATCTTTGCCTTGCATAATCTTGAGGAATTTGATGCTTGAATATAGATTCTTGAATTTAAATTGACATAGGCGCATTTTAGTTTGATTAGAGAATTTAAATCATAATGAGTTCAACAGAAACTTATGGAAATTCATTGGAATTCTTGATTACTGAACTGCCAGTTTGTCACAACATTTACGTAGCATTGTTATCAAAATTTGCATAATAAAGGGATTTAATTATCCTAGCATGTCATTCCACCATTGTTAATCTTTGTTAATTCCTTTTACATTGTGTTTGATAATTTTAAGCTTTAATTTAGTTTCTCACTAGTTTAATTTTCAATCTCAAAGATTCACTTAATTTAGTTTTTTCTTTTAAGCCATTTTGTTGATTGTTAGTTTTGCAATTTGTGAATTAGCAATCATTGAGGACACGATATTTGGTACTTGCTACTGTATTACTTGTTGTTGAGAATGTACACTTGCACTTAGCTTTAATTTACGCAACACAATCGGTTACCTTTTGATATATGACTAAATTTTTGCCACAAATTTAAAGTAACCAACAAACTTAGTGAGTTACCAAAAGAGTATGCTTATGTTATATTTAAAAGTTACCAAACAATATCCTCAAAAATCTATTTTAAAAAAGTTACTTGAAATATTTTTAGATAACTTTAAAGTTATTTAGAATACCATATGTTATCTTTTAAATGTAAAATTGGAATACAAATTTTAGTATAATAAATTTTCTTTAAGTTTAAAATTTAGTTACTTTTTAGTCAACATAATATAAAAAGGAAACTAAATGGTTGCTTTTTATTCTGGTCATCTTCTCCAGTGACGACAAAAAAATATATGTTTCCCACATATCAAAATGATCACCTTGAAGGGTAAGTCGCGATGGTACCACTCTTAAGCTCAACCGACTAGTTGTATGGCTGGAAAAGATATTTTTAAATTAAGGGGAAGAGAAAGAATGTAAGAAACTTAAAAAAAAAAACAAGGTGGAGAGAAAGAAAGGGAGAGACGGTATCATGAAAAAAAAACTGACAATGGTACTACATTAACAATATTTATGTAAATTAAATTATGTACTATATTTTTGTAATTAAATTGTAAGAAAACGGTGTGGAATGTAAATTTCTCTATTATGAAATGTGTCATCGCTGAAAGCCAAACCTCGCGCTCACTCCCACACGCTGAAAGCCAAACCTCACGTCGAAAGCTTAAATGCAAAACAAAACTTACATTAGGTATAAAAGTACAAAATTTTGAACATATTAGGTATATTTACCACAAAAAAAGATTATGTCTATAAGTGTTGGTCCAGAATTTGGTGCTTTCATTGAGAGCTTGATATATCACCGTTGAAAAAATCAATGGCAAAAGCTGCCAAGAAAACTGGACAGGCGGTCGCCGCTGCATCGTCAAACCCGCCACCTCCTCCTCCTCCTGCAAGCGTGGCTGAGGATGAGCCACATTTAGACTTTGAGGAGGAAGAAATGGATGATGCGACGCTGAAAAGTACTCTGGGAGCGTTGCATGAAGAGCTGGCCAATCTGAGGGCCAGTCAGGAAAGTGCTGCCGAAATCATGGCGCGGCAGCAGCAAGAGATTGAACGGCAGTGTGCAAAGTTAAGTGAGAGGCAGGCGGAGATGGACCGTCGCCAGAGCGAAGCCATGGCGGCCCTCGAGGCAGCCTTGCAGTTGGCTAGGAATCAGGCTGCACCTGCCCCGCAGCCTGAACACCCTACAAATGGGCCACCCCAAAGGGGCCCTAATCCTAGCCCACCAATCCAGCCCTCAAGTCCGCAAAGGCCCGAGCAGCCTCAGGTGCCTCATGATGATGTCCCACTGGACCCTGAGGCACAGCCACCATCCCAAGTTGGTCGTGGAAATCTCCCGCAACAGAGGCAGAATAGGACCGAGCATCAGCCTCGCAGTCCTAGACGCCGTAGGGGCGATGAGCCAAACCGAGGTCAGTATCCTCCTGGTAACAGGAGGAACTCAAAGTTAGGTTCTGCGGTTCGGGGTCCCCCATGACATGATAATGCATGGGGACACAACAACCAGCGCAGGCCGCCCTCTAACGCTCGGGACGTTTCAGCCAGGGATGGAAATCGAGGGAACAGTCGATCTCACCATAGCCAATCGAGGTTCAGGGATGGCCATGGGTATAATGAGGCCGACTCAGGCAAGGGAAATGCTGGTCGGAGGAATGAAGAAAGAGGTAGAGGCGGGAGCCAGGTACCTCAAGATGACCAACCCAATGGACAGGATACTGGGGCGCAGCCTAGGCAAAATAATGTCTTCAACCGGCTCGGGGGTAGCGAGCAGCGGAGAAGAGACGAGGATTTGAGAGACGTACTCAACGATCATGCGCGAACGGCATGGCAAGAACGTCCCCCCAGCAACAGAGGCCACAGCGATTCCTGTCGCTGTACAGGCCCAGATAGATGCCCTCAACCAGGCAGTGCAACAGCTGGTCGGGGGGAGGACATCTTATATCGACCACGATAGGAGGAAAGACACTCCTTTCATCCAGAGGATAGCTATGGAAGAAACTCCAAGCAAGTTCAAAATTCTTGCACTTCCAAACTTTGACGGGTACGGAGACCTAGTCTCTCATGTCAATAAGTTTGAGATACAAATGGACATTCAGAAAGTGTTCAAAGACGCTCGGTGCAGGATCTTCCCTGCAACACTTTCTGAGGCCGCGCAGGAGTGGTTTTTTAAGTTCCCTCCTGCAAGCATAGTTTCCTGGGAGATGTTCGTAAGGGAGTTTTACGGATAGTTCTATGCAGGTCGTGTGCATCCGACCGAGGCAAACCAGCTGGTTGAAATTCGCCAGCAGGATGGAGAATCATTGAAGGACTATATCCAACCCTTCATGCGAGTAGCAGCTGGAGCAAAAATAGTGGGGGACGAAGGCAAAATGATGGCCATAACCGCAGGAGTTAAGCGCCGCTCCCCCCTCTGGAAGAGCCTCCGCAAGGATGGAGTTAGAACTACCTAGGAATTCTTGGACCGGGCTGATCGTTACATCAAGCTCGAGGAAGCCATTGCCGATGATGGAAAGCCCTCAGGCAAGGATAAGAAGGCTGCTGAGCCCGCCAAAGCCACCAATGGGTCTAAACATAACGGCAACGGCAATGGCAAGAATGGTGGAAAACGGTCGCCCAATGAGCCTTCCACCTCCGACAATAAACGAGCCAAGGGTAATCGTTATGAACCTCGGTTCACTAACTACACTGCCCTCATTGAGTCTCGGGGAGAGGTTTATCAGGCCACAAGTTCTAGTGTAACTTATAAGAAACCTGGCCCCATTTGAAAGGATATTTCGAAGAGAGACACTACCAAGTTCTGTCGTTATCATAACGACTACGAACATGACACCAACGAATGCAACCAGCTGAAAGACAAAATCGAGTTCCTTATTAGACAGGGACACTTGAGAAGATACGTACGGGCCTCGGGAAATTACCAACGAGAAGCTTCGGGTAGCAACGAGCAGGCGCCCACGCGCCAACGCTCGCCACCCTTACAGCCTGCCCCCGTGACTGGCACACTCTTAACCATTTGTGGAGGCCCGCACCTCGCGGGAAATAGCGGAATGGCTAGGGAACGATACGCTCGGACTCTGCGCCATGACCAGGACATCGAGATGATGACTGTGGAGGGTCGCGCGCCAAAAAAGGCTCGGTTAGAAGAGGGTGAAATAACCTTCTCTGATGACGATGCCCAACACGTCCGGTTCCCACATTCCGATCCGCTGGTTGTGGATATCCAGATGGCAAACATGATGGTAAAAAGAGTACTGGTCGATACAGGAAGTTCGGTGAATATCCTGTACAAGTCTTCGCTGGAACGCATGAAGTTGTCCGTTAAGGACCTGGAGCCTTGCAACCAAACGATATATGGCTTCTCTGGAGAAGGACTCCCCCCACCGGATTGATCAGAATACCAGTGACGACAGGTACAGCGCCTGCTACCAGGACATTGCTCGCTACTTTTATGGTAGTCGATTGTCCTTCGGCGTACAATGCCGTCATTGGGAAGCCTATACTGGTTGATCTTCGGGCCATCACCTCTATGTGGCACTTGGCCATGAAGTTCCCGACAGACGCAGGGGTAAGACGCGTATTGGGGAACCAGAGGGAAGCTAGAGAGTGCTACAACGCCTCAATCATAAAGGCGAAGAATGGAACACCAAGAGGCACTACCTCAGATAGGTTGCAGATGGCAGTTGATACACAAGCCCAATCCGGTGATGAAGTCACCAAATAGGGTGTTGCCCAAAGAGAGGATAAAGATCTAGATCCTCGCTTTGGGGATTTTGAAGAAAACGTTGGACCCGTTGAGGATCTGGAAGAGGTCCAACTCGACGAAAAAGACCCGACCAGAGTTGTAAAGGTCGGGAAAAACCTAGAACCAACCACGAAGCACGCATTGGTGGAATTTTTGCGGAAGAATCAGGAGGTTTTTGCCTAGTCGTATAAAGACATGGCTGGGATAGACCCTGCAGTTATCAGCCATGTCCTGAATATAGACAAGACTTTTCCACCCGTGCAACAAAAAAGAAGGCTGCTCGATAAGGATAGATCGAGAGCCTTAAAAGAAGAAGTTGAGAGATTAAAGGAGAATGGGTTCATCAGGGTGGTATTTTATCCATCGTGGGTCTCTAATCTGGTGCTGGTTCCCAAGCCTAACGACAAATGGCGAACTTGCGTGGATTTTATAGACCTCAATAAAGCCTGCCCAAAGGACTGCTTCCCACTCCTAAGAATCGACCAGCTGGTTGATGCTACTGCAGGACACGAGATCCTCTCATTCATGGATGCATATTCGGGCTACAATCAGATTAGCATGCATCCCCTTGACGAGGATCACACCAGCTTTCGGACCGATATGGGCTTATACTGTTATAAAGTAATGCCCTTCGGACTGAAAAACGCAGGTGCGACTTACCAGCGGCTAGTCAACCACATGTTTAAGGAGCTTATCGGAGTAAACATGGAGGTATACGTGGATGACATGCTGGTAAAGTCTAAGAAGGCAGAAGGACATGTGAGGGATTTACAAGAGTGCTTCGATGTATTGAACAAATACCAGATGAAGTTAAATCCCCTCAAATGTTCCTTCGGAGTTTGATCAGGGAAGTTTTTGGGGTTCATTGTAAATTCAAGAGGAATCGAGGCCAACCCCGACAAGATAAAAGCCTTGATCGACATGAAATCGCCAGAAAGGATCAAAGATGTACAAAGTTTAACTGGGAGAATCGCAGCCCTAAGTAGATTTATTTCGAAGTCAACAGACAAATGCGTCCCTTTCTTCAATCTACTTAGGGGAAATAAGAAGTTTGAATGGACAGGAGACTGCGAGCAAGCTTTCCAAGCCTTGAAAGCTCATATGGCATAGCCTCCCATCTTATCAAAACCAATCGAAGGAGAAACTTTGTTTATTTACCTGGCGATTACTGAAGTTGCTGCTAGCGCGGTACTAGTGCGAGAGGAAGAAAGCGTACAAAAAGAAGTCTACTATGTTAGCAAGAGACTGATCGGGGCAGAATTGAGATATCCACCAATCGAGAGGTTAGCATATTGCTTAATCCTGGCCTCTAGGAAGTTACGCCCTTACTTCCAAGCCCATCCTATCACAGTTTTAACTGATCAGCCCCTTCGGCAAGTCCTTCAAAAACCAGAGGCGGCTGGGCGATTATTAAAATGGGCAGTCGAGCTAGGGCAGTTCGATATAACTTATTCGCCGCGAGCAGCAGTAAAGGGACAAGTCTTGGTTGATCTTATCGCAGAGTTCACAGAACTCCCAAACAGCGAGCAGTGCGAATCGCCTAGTGCGCCTGAGCCTCAAGAGAAAGCTCCTTCGTGGAAGTTATTCACGGATGGGTCGTCCAACGAATCCCACGCAGGAGCGGGAGTGATATTGATAATGCTGGAAGGGCATCGATTTCACTGCGCTATTAGATTCGACTTCACCGCGTCAAACAATGAAGCCGCATACGAAGCATTCCTCGCTGGATTGAGAATGGCTAAAGACATGAACATAAAGACTCACAGCTGGTGGTGAATCAAGTGCTAGGAGAATATCAAGTGCGAGGCTTAAAAATGGTGGCCTACTTGAATAAAACAAAAGACCTGCTAGTCCAATTCACAGAGTACACCCTCCAGCAAATTCCGCGGGATCAGAATTCAAACGCAGACGCCTTAGCCAAACTCGCGAGCGCGAAGGATGCTGACACTTTGAACATTGTGCCAGTAGAAAGACTGAGTGAGCCAAGCATACAAGCGGTTGAGACCAATATGGAGATTCGAATGGAGGATACATAGATGGCACCTTACTTGGAGTATCTGACAAACGGTGTGCTACCAACAGATAGAAACAAAGCTAGAACTCTACAAAGGCAGGCCGCTAGGTACATACTGGTCGATGGTGTTATGTACCGAAGAGGGTATTCAATGCCACTACTCAGATGCGTTACACTTGAAAAAGCTAAGGAACTCATGAAAGAGGTGTATGAAGGCTTGTGCGGGGATCACGCTGGGGGGCAGAGTTTGGCAAAGAAAATTCTAAGGCAAGGCTACTTCTGGCCAACCATGAACGAGGATTCGATGGAGTTTGTACAAAGATGCGATAAATGTCAAAGGTTCTCCAAGATTCCACGAGCAGCCCCAAACGAGTTAAAACAGATGCAAAGTCCATAGCCTTTTGCGGTGTGGGGGATAGATTTAATTGGGTCCCTACCCACAGGAAAGGGTGGAGTAAAATACGCAGTCGTGGAAGTTGATTACTTCACCAAATGGGCCGAAGATGAGCCACTCGCTACCATCACGACCAAGAAAGTTCTTGACTTTGTTTTCAAGAGCATTGTTTGCTGGTATGGTTTGCCCCAAAAGATCGTATCAGACAACGGAACCCAATTTGACAGCGACTTATTCACCGACTTCTGCGAAAGGCATGGAGTTATTAAAAGCTTCTCATCAGTTGCGCATTCCCAAGCAAACGGGCAGGTCGAGGCCGTGAATAAAACTCTTAAGGACACCCTGAAGAAGAGGCTTGAAGACGCTAAAGGAGCATGGCCAGAGCAGCTGCCTGAAGTCCTCTGGTCGTATAGAACATCTCACCGAACAGCGACAGGTCATACCCCATTTTCCTTAGCCTACGGATATGAGGCTATGTTACCTGTCGAGTTAGATCCCCCTCACATCGACGCATAACGTACGACCAGGACCAGAATAACCAACTAATGATGGAGTCCCTAGACTCAATTGACGAGATATGGGAGAAGGCCCAACTCCGAGTTGCTACGTACCAGCAAAAAGTCGCTCGGTACTTTAACTCCAAAGTTAAAGAAAGAAAATTCAACGTCAGTGACTTGGTGCTACGACGAGTTTTCTTAAATACCCGCGACCCCACTGCTGGAGTACTCGGACCTAATTGGGAAGGACCTTACCAGATTGAAGAAATCCTTCATCTAGGCACCTACAAACTTGCACGCCTAAACGGAGATCTCGTTCCACGTTATTGGAATGGAGAACACCTGCGCAAGTACTATCAGTGAACAATCCTTTTTAAAGGACTGGCTTGTATTAAATTTTTCTTTTTACAAGTTTTACAAAGAGGGTTAGCCACGTTGTATGGATGATCGCTCGTATATGTAAGATTCTATTTTAGAATCACTCGTAAAGACATGTTTAGTCCATTTTTAATACGAGATTATAAGGGACTGTGCGCAGCCAGTCATTCTTGCCAACCTTTGTAAATTTATATTTACAAGTATTTGTTCATTACGTGTGTTGTTTTTCTGTATTACAAGTATTACTTTTTCACCCGAGCAGAAATGTTCGAACAGGTCATGGTCAAGGCAAGTGACCAAGGACCTAAAGCTCCTCGATCACTTGGGGGGCATATAAGGCACATTGATAGCAAAGCGTACCATGAGGTATGTAAACACATGAACAAAATGAGTGAAAGCATGCTAAGGTACTTAGAGTATTTTTCAAATTTTATATTTTGTTAAATCAAGCCAAAGTACTATGCTAAGTTCGGTCATACGGACAGATGTTATAGTAGATGAAAATATTATAACATTATAAAGCAATCTTTTACACTGCAAGCATCACTACTTGGATGTAACTGTTCAAATAAAAGGAAAAGTTTGCTGCCCATGCAGCAAATTCAAAAAAGATATTGTCTTTACATCACGACCCGTGGGTCGTGTAATCAAAAGAAAGAAAAAATAATAATAAAAGCTCAAGAGGCATTAGGAGCAGGAGGGTCTTTGTCAACATTCTGATTGGTCGCATCCTCAGCAACTCCTTCTTCCTCTGCGCCAGCGATGCTTGGAGAAGCAGAGATCCTTGCTCTTGCCTCCTCTTCAGCCAATTGAGCAGAGCAGCGAGCCAGCTCAGTATTTCTAACATCTTCTGAAAGATAATCGAAGTTGGCGCCCTGATTGTTTTTCCAGAAGTTGTAAAAACACCGGAGCGTCGCGTTCTTATACCTTTCCAGATCTTTGGCATTGGAAAGCTTCAGCTGCTCTACTTGGCTCTCAAGAGTAGCGATGGCCTCGTCCTTGGACTTGAGCTCCTCTCCCAGTCTCTTGCATTCTCGATATTGGACTCGGCTGGACTCCTGATACTCCTCCCTCTGCTTCCTTATAGCTTCCTTCGAAGCTTCAGCGTCCAATAGCTTTGTCACCGCAGGATCCCTCTGTTGGGTGACCGCCTCCAACTCCTTCGCATGCCTGGCCTCTGCAGCCGAAAGGTCCTCGGCTGCTTTCACCTGGTACCTCTCGATGGCCTTCGCCTGAGCCTGGTCGATGGTGGCTTGGGCGCAGGTACGAGCGGCAGTTGCAGTCAGCAATGCCTGTGGACAAAGGATAAAGTTAGAATCTGTTGCAAAGAGTAAAAGACTGAAGCCAAAAAGAGAAGAAAACACTTACGCTGGCCATTTCATTTAGGGCCCTGTTCAGAATTTGGTCGACCCCCATAGTCTCTGCCTCATCCATCGCCTCCTTGCAACGGTCGTACCTCGCGATGTGTGCAAGGTGGTCCTTGGCCGCTCGCAGGGCGCGGTTCGAGAGTTTGGCCCCGAGGGCTTCGTCTCGCTGAGTCTGTTCCTTGGCACCTGCAGGTTGAGGAGTCTTCGTCGCAGGCAGAGCTTCCTTTTCAACAGGAGCCAAAGGCTGAGTAGAAGTTTGCCCAGTTGGCACATCCTTGGAAGGATCTTCTGTTCGACCCTTCTTGGCAGGAGGTCCCTGGCTTGTTTCGCTGTTGTGTCTCCTGGACGACTTCCGTCGGACCAGAGGAACTTCTAATTCCTCCTCAGCCTGGTATAAGTAAAAAACGTTGGGAGTGGCCATATCTGCATACAAGTAAACACATGCAAATGATAAGATAAAGGCAGATAAAAACTCTTTATCAAAAACAAAAGAGGTCACAAAGTTAATACCCGAGCTACAACTACTGGTCGCTATACTATTGACTCTATTAGTCACACCTCACTATCTGGCACGAAGAAGTCTGACCCTAGATTTGGAGTATATGTAAAGTTGCCCTCCCCGTCAAACAAGTGACAGGGAATTGACAAGCTATTTAAAAGCAAAATTACTGTATCGTTTTCATCGGAGGATTCCCCTAAGTCCACAATCGACTTTGTTGCCTTTTGTTTCCCCTTGCCTTGGGGAGCAGAAGGCCCTTCTGCAGAAGGATTGCCCGTGGGTTCCCTGATTGTGACCCCCGTCGGCCTCCTTCGTGGAGGAGACGCAGGAGGTTGCTGCTAGGGAACCCCCTCGACAATGGGATCGGCTACCACGGGTCCTCTTGTTTCATGGCGAGGAGCCAAGAGGCCAGATAGCCTCAAGTTTTCATCAGTGATCAGGGACTTTACGCTTTTTTCTGCGTCTATCATCCTGGCCAGTGCATTGGACCTCAACACCGTGTCTAGTGTTGGGGTCGGGCGTAACCATGGGCCTGAAAGACAAAGAGTATTTTAAGAAAAATGAAGGAAAAATCGCTGATGAAAGGTATCGACCAGTAAAAGCAGCACTTACCTCCTCGAGCGAAGGCCAAGTTGTTGCTGGTTATGTCCGGAGTAAGGAAGTACTCCTTGTTGTACTGCCCCACGTTGGATATATGCGTGGTGTCACTCAAGAACGTCCGGTTGGTCTCCTGGTGACAAAGATGGAAGAAGCCTGTCCCATACTGCTGAGGATTGGACTTGAGGTCGAAGAGATAGTTGACCTCATGTGGGGCAGGTTCTGGCCACTTTTTAAGTTTGTACAGGATATAGAGTGCGGCCAACATTCTATATCTATTTGGAGTGATTTGGAAGGGGGCGACATCGAAATAATTGGCCACCCCCTGATAAAAAGGATGTAGAGGGAGGCTAGCCCCCGCCTCTATGTGGTACCGAGACCAAGCACTGTATACACCTCCGGGGAGGTTAGCCCTTTGGTCTGTAGCAGGAATTTTGAGAGTGACCCATGTGAGAGGATACTTCCTAAGATAGTTAGCAAGCATCCGAGGAGTCACTAGGCTGGTCGGGGAGAAATACCACTCGACATCAGGCAGATTCTGATGGCGAGGGCGGGCTCTAGTTTGGATGTTAGGGTCAGGAGCAGGATTTTCTCGGCCACTGGTCGAAGGAACCCTAGCCTGTGAATCAGGTTGGGCAGGAGAGTTTGGACTATCTTCCGATTCGGGTCTTTTCTTGCCTAAGGATTTAGAACGGGCCATTTGAGGAGGAGAAGGACGAGGTCTGGAGGAAGATCGTGAAAAAGGAATCTCGTGAATTCAGTCGGACGGTTGTTCTTCGCCTTCGAGCAGCTGGGCGAGAAGATCGTCGTCGATGGGCCGTTCACCTCCCCACAAATCTGGCATCAAAGTCTGCAAACAGAAGAATGGGGAGGTGAGGATAGAGAATTTTTAAAGGCTTTTTAGAATAACGCTGGTCGAGTATAAAAGTCAAGCTTTTATACAGCAGCATTCTAACAAAAAGCTAAATTTTTCCACACGAACAGTTTGAGAAACGGATCAAAGGGTGAAAGCAAAAAGTTTTTCATAAAAGCTTTTTCAACTCCCCTTAGGGCAGGAAAAACCTATTTTTCGACTGGCCTAAAAATCGAATTTTTACTTCAGTTTTACGTCCTAAAAGTACGATCCCAACTATCAAACTAACTCATAACTCTTTTCACCTACAAGACATTCTATTGACAAACATCTCAACCCAGAAGAAGATGAACTCAAACAGTCAACAAACAGAAGCATGCATTACGAAAATTTGAAACATAAAAGATTCGAAGACTTACCAGAAAGAAGATCGTGGAGATTGGTAAAGAGTCTTCAGAAATCAAGGTACTCTCTGGCCGAGTCTTGAAAGCGCAGAAGAACGGTCTCCAGGAGAAGATGGAAGCTCTAGTTTTAGGGTTTCTGGAATGAGTAATAGCGTGCGTAAAAAGAAAAAGAAAACTTCAGAGATGTTATATAAGTTTGTCTGTGGCATTAAAAAGGTGTAATCATCAGTTTCCCTTTTTCGAAGTATGGGGAAGCGAGATAGCCGTCGAATTATTACTGGGGAACCGAAAAGTCATGATTGGACAAGAGTAGGTTGCTTTTTCCAAAAACACACGAAGGGTTCTGACACGTATGGCGGGGTCACCGAAGGGTCGTTTCCTCAAAAGTTTATTTATTGCTCGTAATAAATAAACTTGGGGGGCAAATGTTATCCAAAAATTTGACATGATGACGTGGCAAGTGATTCACAGACACGTGGCTGACACCTGGGGGAACTCTTCTAGGGTACCGACCAGAAAGACACATTATAAGCAGTAGGCAGCCCAGTCTTTCCTGCAACCAGTCTGGTCGATGGTTCCGCATGCAACGTGACGTTCCAATAAAGATCTTTGTAAATCCCGAAAGTGACTCACACAATCTCCTAAGTATCCAATTATCTAGGAGATTATATCTGTAACATATTCATGTAATCCCCCTTGAGCCTATAAATAGAAGAAGATAGCTCAAGGAAGGGACTTTTGAGCTTGGGAATTATTTGAGACTAGAGTACTTCTATCTGAAAGATTGTATTGTTCTTCAGAGGTTAGTGAAACTCATTGAACCCTTGTTCTTTGATCACTCCTTTGATTCTCACATCAATAACAATCTAAGTGGACGTAGGTTATTACCAGACCCTGGGGCCGAACCACTATAAAACGTCGTGTTCTTATTATTTTTGTCATTCGATTCTTTTCAACGCATTCATTCACATAAAGCATATTCTGACTCCGTGTCAGTTGACCAAAATCTAGGTCAACAATAGGTATAACATTTTAATAACATTATGTATATTTACCGCAAAAAAAGAAAAAGATTGGGTACAACATTTTGGAAATTATTAAAAGTGTGTGCCTTTTGTTGCATTCTATTCATTTTATAGATAGTTAGCTGATATACTACTGATGTGTCGCTAATGTGGTGTGATTCTAGAGTCTATGCGAAAAATACATGCAAAGATAGTGGTCTGATGACAAATGACAAGAATATATGTCTGTATTGTTAACATTTGTATGTTAAGCGCCAATAAACTCGATTTTGACTAGCTTCAATTAGTTAAATAGACCATCGTGCTCTAACTATGCATATGGCTTATGGCTACATCAACAAATTGTTTTAAAATAAGCGGAATGCCACCGAATGAACATGTTTATAATGGATGATACAATTCTAGAGATTTTAACCTTATTTGTTTTTTTTTTCAATTTCTATATAAATTTATATTTTTTATTTGTTAATATACATTTTTTTATTTTAAAATCATCTTAAATATTTTTTTTTACAAAAAATTATAAGGTGGACCAATGAGGAGCTGACATGTGTACACCCTTATTTGTTTTTTTTTCCTTCTATTTTTCAAATTATTTTTATATTAATTTATATTTTTTATTAATTAATACACATTTTTATTAATTTTTTTATTTTAAAATCATTTTAAATATTTTTTTTTTCATAAAATCTAATTAGGTGAACCAATGAGGAATGACACGTGTGCACCCTTATTTTTATTTTTTCTTTTCTATTTTATATCATTTATATTTTTATTAAATTTTTATTTTAGAATCATTTTAAGTAAATTTTTATAAAAAAAATTATAAGATGGACCAATGGGGAGCTAACACGTGTACACCAAGTCAACATCTAATAGCTCTGTTAGAGTGGGCACCAACGGAACCCGACAGAAGTGGACATTGGGTACTTTTCCCATAAAAAAAATGATTGTATACTAATTTACAAGCTTTTGAAAATATTGGGTACTTTTGATACAAATTCTTTTTTTTATTAATAGTTGCACTTAAGTACCAATTTTTTTTATGGTATTAATACAAAATCTTTACTAATAGTACAATTGTTACTAAAGATTTAGCATTATTGTTGTCAAAAAATTGATTTGATACTTAAGTATAACTATTAGCAAACATTTGGTATTAATGTCGTCAAAAAAATTGATTTGGTACTTAAGTGCAACTATTATCAATAATTTGATATTATCGCTGCAAATAATCATATTAATTAATGAAGAACGATATGTGTACATAAAACATGCACCAAAACATCATTCATAGATTAATGAAGACCTAGTCCAATACAACAATTTCGATGAGCCAATAAGGTAAATTAGTGCCCAGAAGGGCGACCAATAACGACAACAAAAGCCAATAGGACTAGCATAACATGACATACACAATAAAGCCATGGCCAATAATAAAAATCATACTATCCAAGATAGTAGGTCACATAAAATACCTAAAGTATTTTATACCAAATACCACACATAGGAGAAATCCAAAAAGAAAAATACATAGTCTATAACACTAACATAAACAATAAAACTAGAAAAGCAAAAAGAACTTTACAAGTAGAATGAGGGAGAGGTTTCCAAAAAAAGGAGGGAAAACGACACCATTACTGTAAACATTGAAGGAGACCAAGCACTGCTATAGTTTCCATTGAAACACTACAAAACACATGGTGATTGAACCTCCTTAGGCAGCAATAAACCCTGAACAGGCAAAGACCCAACACCTACCCACATCTAGTGAAGGATCCCGTCGTGAGTACTACCAAACATGCCACCAAGTGCACCATCAAAGACACGTCCAAAATGAGAAAAATCATTGAAAGCAAAAAGCCATTAGGAGTTTTTTCTTTTTTTTTTTTTTAAAAAAAGTTTAATCATGCTTTTCATATTTGATCTTACATTGCTAACAAAACGCCATTAGGAGTTTTTTCTTCTTCTTCTTTTTCCTCTTATGCTTTTGTTTTTATTTTTGAATTGGTCTTTTTTTTTTCTTGATGTTTAAAGATATGAGTTGGTTACCATCACGTTTTCTCACATATGTTTAATTTATGGGCTTTTTGATACGTGTTTAATTTATAGGTAATTGGTTACCCATATTATTACAAATATAGGTAATTGATTACCATAGAATATGATATGGTAGGTAATAGGTTACCACCTTCGAAACAGTACTTTTTTTTTTTTTATCATTGATGTAGTAATTAATATATTTTGATCTTCAAAATATGCATAATTAATGAAAATAAGTTTATCGATGGAAGTAAAAAAAAACACTAAAGGGCTAATGTATTACAATATTAAAACTGATTAATGTAGTCTAATCAGTTTATTGAAATGAAATCAATATATTTTTGTTCATATCAAGTCTTGTGCCAAGTTTAGTGTCATGAGGTGCATGACGTCCCTGACTAAGTGACTATAGTGATGTTTCGCTTGCTTAAGTATCCAAATGCAACGTTCTATGGCTTCCTCAACATCAATGGTACCCTTGACAATGTTGAAAAGGGAGAATTCTTGACCATGTTTAGATATGGTTTAGGAAATTCCTAGGCATAGTTCTCCATTACTAATTTTGTGTATTGCTTGCAAATTTTGTGTTAGAAAATGAAATGCTACCATTGCCTGATATCAACTCATATCGGAATGTGGTCTCTGCTTCTTATTTTGACAGCTACTGCTCTGTTGTCATAGTGCTCACACCACCACGTTTCCGTTGCAATTTTCTCTGACTAATACGTTAGAAATATTCCTTGTACAATTGCATATTTTGCCTACACGTGTGTAATTTTGTAAAGGTCTTAGGACAACCTTGCATACCAAAATTGGTTATAAATAAAAGTTTCATCTCCTCAACACAATTGGCTGAGCATATTCAATACAAATAGTTATTTATTCATTTTTCAAAATTTGTACCAAGCAAGGTTTGGCCATCGCCAATGTTGACAGGGGGACCTCAGCCTGAAGGACAAGCTGCTCAAACAGCTAGCAACAAAACACACCAGCCAGCCTCCATTGAAGTGAACAATGGACCTCGTACAACAAACATTAATATCAGAGTCCCATCTTTTGGAAGCACTATTGGAGGACATATCGTGTAGTTATTTTGTTCATAAACTCTAGGATTGTATACTTGATCTCTTTCCTATTTTAGCTTATTTATTACCTAGTTTACCTTAGCTATTAATGTAAATATTCTTGTTGTACAAGAAAGATATAGCTTTAGCTTTGTATATATATCAAGGCTTTGGGCCCAACGTCAATAACAAAAATCAATTCCACAAATCTCTTTATGGTGGTACTCTGAAAACTGCATTAATGGTGGGCATGGTAAAGGTGGAGGTAGGACTGGCCGAGGGGGAGGAAGAAATGCAAGAAGAGGTGGTTGCGGGCAGGTCGCATACGCAGCAACCACCCCAAAGCAGTTTGCTCCGGCACCCATACATGAGTCTGATCGTATTGCCATTTCTGGTCTCTCAGATGACCGGTGGGCCACGCTTGTGAACATGCTCAACACTTCAAAAGGCCAGTCTTCTTCAACCAAAAAGTTGAGTGGTAAGTTTGATTCTACCGATCCATGGATCATTGATACCGGATGCTCAAACCACATGACTGGTAATGCTAAATTATTTACCAACTTAATTAATGTTTCTCCTAGTTCTGTTGGGCTGCCTAATGGAAAATACACCATTTCTACTAAGGAAGGCGTGATAACTTTGAGGAAAAATATGGTGCTCAATAATGTGTTATATGTTCTAGATCTTACTTGTAATTTGTTGTCGGTATCCCACTTGCTTGCCGATTTACAATATCTTGTCACTTTTACTAATAAGCTTTGCATCATACATGACCGTACTTTGAGGACTCTGATTGGAGTAGGTGAACAATGTGATGAGGTTTACTGGTTTCGCCTTTGCAACTACTTCATGCTTATCAAGAAATTTTGGGAAACAAATGCGAATTGTGGCATCAATGGCTGGGACACCCATCTCAGAAAGTAGATTTTCTTTTGTTTGATATTATTGGAAGTAATAAAAATAAAGATGCTAATGTTATCCATGCACCTTGTGATATTTGTTTGAGAGCCAGGCAAACTAGAAGTATGTTTCCTTTGAGTAATAGTATAACAACAAATGTTTTTTATTTAATCCATTATAATATATGGGGTCCGTATATGTTGCCTACTAGTTGTGGTGCTCATTATTTTTTAACCATTGTTGATGATTGCTCTCGAGCCGTATGGGTTTATTTGATGTCTACAAAATTTGAGGTGCCTCAACTTATTATAGTTTTTTGTAGAATGGTTAAAACACAATTTGATAAGCATGTAAAAATCCTACACAATGATAATGGAAAAAAAGTTACACATCCTCACCGTTTTTATGCTGACAATGGAATTATTCATCAAACCTCTTGTGTCGACATTCCACAACAAAATGGGAGGGTAGAACGTAAACATAGGCATATTCTTAATGTGACTCGGGCATTACTTTTTCAAGCTAACCTTATGCGTTCTCTTTGGGGGGAGAGTATAATGATGGCTGCCTATGTAATAAATCGAACCCCTACCCCATTGCTCAATAAGAAAACACCCCACGAAGTTCTCTTTGGTTTCCCTCCTAAGCATGATGTACTTCGCGTATTGTGTTGTCTTTGCTTTGTCAAAAATCAACCTCGTATAAAGGATAAGTTTGGTACTCACTCCTGTCAATGTGTACTTGTGAGGTATCCATTTGGTAAAAAGGGACGACGTTTGTATGACTTAGAGGAAAATGTGTTCTTTATCTCTCGAGATGTTTTTTTTTTTGTGAAAACCAATTCCCTTTTTTCCAGTGAAGTCAATTTGAACAATACTACTAATGTGTTTGAAAATAAGGAGTATTATGGCACTGTGCCTTATTTTGAGGATACTCCCTTAGCAAGGGGGAGTGAGGAGCACTCGGTTGTGGCTACAAAAATTAATGATGAGACTGAGGTGGTTGTGTAGTTTGTCACACCACCTGCAGGTGGCAGCTTGAATAGTGGGGATGTTGTGATTAATGAAGACAATTTTCCACAAGCAACTGGTCGAGGTTATCGATTAAAGAAACCTTCTAGAAAACTCAAGGACTTTATCACTAACACTGATTGAGTTATAAACCCTATCAAATCACCTATTATTGCTCCATCAAAGTCCTCAGGTACTCCTTTTCCCATTGCTTATTATGTTAATTGTGATAAATTTTTAGTGCGACACACTCATTTTTTGGCAGCAATTACTGCAGGCACTGAACCCACATCCTTTAAAGAAGTTGTTAAGGACCCTAGTTGGCGGCAAGCAATGTAGGAAGGGATAGATACTCTAGAGAGAAATAGAACTTGGACTTTATAGCACCTTCCACCAGGAAAGAAGGTGATCAGGTGTAAGTGGGTCTACAAAGTCAAGTACCGCTCTGATGGTACGATTGAACGATTAAAGGGCCGCCTAGTAGTATGAGGGAATCAACAGGTTGAAGGGATTGACTTCAATGCAACATTTTCTCCTGTAGCTAAAATGGTCATGGTTCAAACATTTTTGGCTATAGCGGTGGCAAGAATGTGGGAATTGCATCAGATGGATGTGCATAATGCCTTCCTTCATGGCGATCTTGATGAGGAAGTCTATATGCAACTACCTCCTGGTTTTACTTCTGCTGCTTCGGGTAAGGTGTGCCGATTACGTAAGTCATTGTATAGACTCCAACAAGCACCTCAAAATTGGTTTGCTAAGCTGTTGAATGCTTTGAAGGATATTGGTTTTCAACAATATTATGTTTACTACTCATTGTTTAGTTATTCCAAGGGTGATGTTGCTTTACATGTTCTTCTATATGTGGATGACCTTATAATCACATGTTCTTCTTCTTAGGCAATTAAAAAATTCAAGCAACAACTAAGTGGGCGATTCCATATGCAGGATTTGGGCATTCTCAAGTATTTTCTTGGCATTGAAGTTGCTCAAGGAAATGATGGTTTTTTTATTTCACAAAGCAAATATGTTCTCACTATTGTCAGTGAGGCTGGCTTACATGGAGCACACCCTGCATCTACACCCATGAAACAAAACCACCATCTTGCAACCATCAATGGCACTGTTTTTGACAATCCAGAAAAGTACAGGCGTCTTATAGGACTCCTAATTTACTCGACGATTACATGGCCTAAATAATGTTTTTCTGTTCATATCTTAGCACAGTTTATGGGTGATCCTCGTGTTGAACATTGGAATGCAACTTTGAGAATTTTGTAGAATTTGAAAGGTTGTCCTGGAAAGGGTATTCTGCTACACGGGGAGAGTAATTTTCAACTCTATGCCTTCTGTGATAGTGACTGGGCAAGTTGTCCTATGACTCGGTGATCATTGATGGGTTATTTTGTTTTGCTCGCTTCTTCTCCCGTGGAGGCCGAGTATAGGTCTTTCACCACTACTGCTTGTGAATTGAAGTGGTTTAAATCCCTTTTGGCTTATTTTGGATACAACATGTGCATCCCATACGATTGTTTTGTGATAGTCAAGATGCTCTCTATATAGCAGCTAATTTGGTTTCACATGAAAGAACGAAACATATAGAAATGGATTGTCACTTTGTTCGTGATTCATTGAAAGATGGCACAATTTCAACATCTCACATTCGAACCGGTGCACAACTAGTAGATATTTTGACCAAGTTTTTTGGTAAATCACAATTTCATTTACTCCTTCGCAAGTTGGGCATTTACAATCTCCATGCTCCAACTTGAGGGGGAGTATTAGAAGACATATCGTGTAGTTATTTTGTTCATAAACTCTAGGATTGTATACTTGATCTCTTTCCTATTTTAGCTTATTTGTTACCTAGTTTAGCTTAGCTATTTATGTAAATATTCTTATTATACAAGAAAGATATAGCTTTAGCTTTGTATATATATATATCAAGGCTTTGGGTCCAAATTCAATAATAGAAATCGATTCCACAAATGTCTTTAAGCACCTTGAACCAATCTTTTGCCTTGAAGCTTGATAGGAACAACTTCACACTATGGAAGACAATGGTTTCAGCCATTGTTCGCATGCAGCAACTTGATGGATATCTTAATGGAACCAAGATCTAACCGAATGAGTTCATATCATCAAATGAATCAATAGTTTAAGATGGATCAAGGGTCAATCCAGAATTCAAACAGTGGATCATCCACGACCAACTTCTCATGGGTTGGCTATATGGATCGACTTATAGCAAATGTTCTTTTTGGTCTAGACATGTGTTGACGGTGAGAACTCGTCAACATAGTTAAGTTAGAAAAATTAAAGTATAGAGCTTATCGATGAAGAACTTCAAAAATCTAAATAGAAACTTAGATAATACTTGCAGAAAGAAAATGGTGAAAAGAACTTGCATTTCTTGTGGTATGATGCTACAATGTTTTTTCCAACCCCTTTCCATGTGGAAGTGGGGTTCCTTTTATAATGGGCTCTAATGGCCCCTGATACATTGTGGTCCCAGGGACCAGATGGTACGCAAGTACACTGTCAGGATAGTTGTCTCAGGGGTAGTGGTATTGGCTCCAGTACGTGGTCAGATATCGCGAGGATGTCTGCACTACTTATTTTGTACGAATGTCAGAGGAGTGGTACCAGGCGTAGTGGTGCTGGTGGTGGTGTCGACTCTGACATCTGGTTAGAAGCATACATGCCATGTCCCCTACCCTAGTACTCCCATTACTTATCTGGCATGAGTATTTGGATCAGACATACGGGGTCTTACAGGTCGTACCCCGTATGAGCTCCGTACTTGTACGATCTTTTCGAATTATACTTGTTCTTTTACCTCTAAACGTTGGAGTTTCCATAGGTCCTCATAGAAGACACCATCTTGAGGTGCGGAGTGTGAGATACCTGATGCATGTATGGGTCGCGGCACGAGACGGGGTTCTTGGGCCCTTGGCGCAAGATGGGCCCCTCATCGTGAGACGCTCCAAAACACCTCAAGGCCTCCCATTAGATGCAGGTGATAGACTCGCGAGACGCCACTCCTAGCGAAGTGCCTGTTGGCACACGAGACATTCGTGGGCCTCCGAGGCCATCCCTCGCGAGGTCCTGGTGGCGCGGCTGAGGCAAGGTGAAGTGATCCCTCGCGAGGCCCTGGTGGCACGGCCGAGGCGAGACAAAGCCATCCCTCACGAGGCCCTGGTGGCACGGCCGAGGCGAGGCGGAATGATCCCTCGTGAGGCCCTGGTGGCACGGCTAAGGCGAGACGAAGCCATCCTTCGCGAGGCCCTGGTCACACGGCCGAGGCGAGGCAAGGCCATATGGGATGCCACGGGCACGCGAGGCGCTGGCTTGGGCAAGGTGTGCCCAGCTGCGCGAGGCCCTTTCTGCGGCAGAGACCCAAATGCGCAAATGGGGTCGTGTGACCTTCGGGGTGGCTGGATACGTGAGGCGTGGCAATGGCATATCGGTTTCGCGAAGGCGTGGAGGTAACGATCCCGCGGAGGTGCATGAGGACCTCGCGTGGCGCACCTACTGGGCTCGCAAGTCACGGGACAGGGGTCCCGTGTGGCACACTTGCTGGGGCTTCATTCAGCAAGGTTTATACACACCTAGGGGCGTAGGCACAAGTATATAATTGCGCATTTTTGGGACCTTAGCACGTGTCACAAGCGTGGAATTTTGAGCATTCACACTTGCCCCCCAGTCTAGGAGAGGACCTTTAGGTGCTCTAGTAGACTTTTCTCTTTGATTCTTATAAATAGGCCTTCATGCTTAGCCTATTATTTACACCTTACCTCTTCAGCTTAGTGGTTTTGGGATCCTTGCTCCTTTCAAGAGGTGAGGTGTTCAATCCCCCATAACCTCATTTTTGTTATCTTTTCCCTTCTTTTTTTTTATATATATATTTGAGTTCATTTCTTGTATGTCTATATCCATGCAGGCATTTGATGACTAAAACACCCTTTTCCTTTGTTTTTGCAGACACGTACTTTCGACCACTTGCCTCTATTTGAACGTGACAGTGCTTTCAGCCCTCGACCTCCTTTTGACCATGACAGCACCCAATTTTACTTGCTTGAGGTATACTTTCTTTCTCCCTTATGTTTATTGTGTCCAAATTAGCACCACTCTGGAGGGGGTATTTTGGCCTGAGCTTGTCGTGAGTTAACCCAGTTGCATGCCCTTATTCATACCCCGTAGTGGGTTATTTAGAGCACTTGTACCTAGAGGTTTTGAGCCCATTCCTTTGTGTTTTGGAGCAATCCTCTCATTTATATGTGAACCCTTTTTGCTTTCGAGACGAGGTCTCATGGCATGTGAAGGTCCATTCGACACTCCTCTGGGGGTCGAGTTTGTTGGCTTGTCTTCAGACTCGGAGTCCCCTGGGGACAATCCTCACCATGACTACGACTCCTTAAGGAAAGCCCGTATTCATCATCTTGATCATATGGCTGAACTTAGGCGTAAGATTTGGGTGGTAGAGAGTGAAATAGACTCAGTCTTGAGGGGAGATGGAGTACCTTTCCCCCCGACCTTAACGACCATGTAGCGAGCCTTAGGGTGACCCTTTTAGACTTGCAGATGGAGTTAGAGTTTATGGAGGGAAATCTCTTGCTTGAGCCTCCTACCCCGTTTTCCCCTAATGACTGTCATGGGGTCGTCCCGTCTTCTCCTCAACCCTTATTCTCGATCTACCCTTGCTTAGCGCTTTCACACCCGGTGCCTTGGTGGAAGACCCTTGCTAGGAAGAAAAAATGGAGGGTAAAGTGCCCTGTTTCCACCTCACCTTTTTCTTTTAGTTTTCCAGATATGCCGAAGAGAGGGCGACGACAGGTGACTACTGATGATCAGGACACTGGCCCCCTGTTGGCATCCACTCTAGTGTCCCATGTGTCTGAAAATAAATTGTTGGAAATAATGGAGAACTACCGTGTTGGCCCAGAATACACGTTATACGTTCCTTCGAACAAGTGTCGGGCTGACTGCCTAAATCTGGGTTACGTGGCTATGAGCGAGCATATCTTGAAAGCGGGTGGTACAATCCCATTACACCCATTTTTCATCACAGTTCTAAATTATTTTGACCTTGCTCCACTCCAACTAGCGCCCAACAGTTGGCTGACCTTGAGTTGCCTCTTCATCTTGTATATGGATTGTTTCGAGCGTGCTCCTACGACCCAAGATGTGCATTTCATGCCCTCTCCTAAGTCCAAGGGCTTTTATTTCCTACAAAAAGCCAATACTTCGGTCTCCTTGATAGAGGGCGTTGTATCCAACCCAGGGTCTTGGAAGTAGGACTTTTTCTTTGTTAAGGGTCCCCTCTCTGTTTGTGAGCACTTTCACTCTGCTCCTAGTAAGTACTTCAAGCCCCCCCCCCCCCCTATTTTTTGAGACTTACTGTTTTGGAACTTTTGTTTGTGTCGGCAACTGTGTGGATTGTGCGGAGCATTTCGCCATGCCTGGAGTTGTTGGGTCGGAGGCAAATGCAATGGATGCATTCTTCGAGGCTAACCCTGTCGAGAAAATGGCCGTACACCTCTTCACCGTGGACAAACTAAACTTTTACAAGCTGTCCCCGATTTCGGATCCTAGGTTGTTGTGGACTATTTCTGGATTAAAGAAGAAAAAGTCTGCTTCGGCTGAACATCACTCGGACAGCGTGTGCCAGAGGGGGTCTCCCTTGGACCTGGGCAACCCCACAAACCATCTTTGCCTCCCAGGGGGTGCCCTCCTTTAGCCCCTACAGACCGTGACATGGCCTCCCACTCCTAGGATCAATAGGCCATGCCGAGGGATTTCATCTGTCCTTATTCTGAGGACTTCGATGCTTTTCCTCAGACTTCCCTTGACCCTAGTCCATCGGGGGCTCATTTTTCTGATCTTCCTGCGCCCCCTCCTAATCCATCGGGGGCTCATTTTTTCGATCTTCTTGCGCCCCCTCCTGGTCCATCGGGGGCCCATTTTTCCGATCTTCCTGCGCCCCGTCCTGGTCCATCGGGGGCCCATTTTTTCGATCTTCCTGTGCCCCCTCCTCCTTCGGCGAGTGGGTCATCTGTCCTTACCCAGCCAAGTGCCCTTGGCTCAGAAGGGGCACCCTGGATGGGCCACATGGCAGCCTCTTATGGGCGACGGTATGTCCAGATCGCCACGGGCCTTTCTGAGGATGATTGGAGTGGTCTTGGGAGTTTTGCTATGTCGGAGCTCGGGGAGACTCTTGCGCGTTCCGCCACTTGGGTGAGTTCATGCGTCTTATGTCGGCCTTATCCCTTCTCTCTCTCTTTCTTTTTTTTTGTTGCTTATCATTGTTATTGTTATTTTTCTTGTGCAGACCTATACAGTGGCTTAGCGATTTTCCAACTCGGCTCAAGACCTCTCCACGTCGAATGCTGAGAGGGACCGTTTTACGGTCCAAGACCAGGGGATCGAGAGGGAACTTGCTGAAACCAGGCTTAAGCTAGAGAAGGCCCCGGTGAAGGCTTATTCCTCATCAAAAAAAGAATAAGAGGGCGATTGACAAGGCCACGATGCTGCAAGAAAGGGTCACTAGCTTAGAGACTGAACTTGAGGGTGCCAAGGCTACTATCGCAGCATTGCAGGGGAGGGTCGCTTCCTTAGAGGCGGAAAAGGCGGCTATTGAGTATAGATCCATAGAGCGCGCCCTTTACGGAGTATGGAGGCAGAATCCTAACTTCGATTTCTCCTCCTTTGGCGAGCATGCCGTTGCCCGGGCGACTGAGTGGAACGTCCATGGCAGGAGGCCTTGAGATTATCATTCTGCGATTTTTTCCAGTTAGTCTAATGTGGATGTATGCTCGTTCGAGCCCTATTTTGCTTGTAATTTCTCCGAGTCCTGTTATGTTATCAAAACTCTTTTTTTATATATGCATATGTGATCATTCATCTTTATTCCTCTGTGTTCGAGGTCCTTTTGAGCCCGCACAATGGGGTTCGATAGGTTCTATTTTTTATTTATCAGGCTTGAGGTCCTTTGGAGCCCATATGAAGGGGTTCAATAGATCCCTCTTTGGTGCCTCTTGATTGCTCTTATAAGAATATATTGACCCCTTGGGTTCTAGTTATCCTTTTATATATTTTTGCGCGTGCTTATTATTTCTTGTGAGAAGCGTCCTTCTCGTCATTATTCATAGTACTATTTTTGCAAGGGTCTCTTTTAGGACCCTTTTTGGCTAGACGACTTGGTGGACGCTCTAGGCTTATTGGTGGGTGCACTTCCTGAGGCCTTTCCTTTCATGGGAGCATCTGTCTTTATTTGGAGGCTTTTCTTGTAGGACCTTTTGGCCTCCTTGATGTTCACAAGGGTAGCTAATCCTTTTGAACTCAAGTGATGCCTTACAAGGTCTTCTTCCTATTTAAAAGGGTTCATCACATTTTTTTTTATATATATAAGGGCCTCGTTTAGGGTCCTGATATAAGGGGTCCTTTTAGGATCCTCCTGATAAGGGGTCCTTTTTAGGTTCCCTCTGATATAAGGGGTCCTTTTAGGATCCTCCTGATAGGGGGTCCTTTTTAGGTTCCCTCTGATATGAGGGGTCCTTTTAGGATCCTTTTGATATTAGGGGTCCTTTTAGGATCCTTTTTGTATAAGGGTCCCTTTTTTTTTTATACATATATATGAGGGTGTTGTTTAGGATCTTGAGATAAGGAGTCCTTTTTAGGGTCCTCCTGATAAGGGGGTCCTTTTAGGATCCTCTTGATAGGGGGTCCTTTTAGGATCCTCTTCTTTTCTATATATTTTTCCTCCTGTCCTACCCCCCCAAGTGCTTGGTGAAATTTATTTCAGCAGGTACTTTGGTGGATGCTATAGAGAAGAAGAATAACACGTGAAGTTGTGAACAATTTCATTCATAGCGTGCAGGCTACAATGACATACATGAAAGGGTTACATCTAATTGGGAGGTTACCCAGGTAGTCTATTTGATTCATACCCACTAAGTTAACATAACAGGGAACAAACTAAACATAGGTCTTCTTTGCATCGGGTGTAGAAGTCTCACTGGTAGTATTTCTTGAGGTGTTCCGCATTCCATGCTCGAGGTATAACGATGTTATCTATGCGAGCCAGTTTGTAGGTGTTTGGTGGTATGCATTGAGCGACCTAGTAGGGTCCTTCCCAGTTCACCCCTAGTACCCCCGCCCCCGGGTCTCGCGTGTTGGGGAGTACTTTCCTCAGTACCAAGTCTCCTACCCTGAACATTAACTCTCGCACCCTTGAGTTGTAGTACCTCGCTGCTCGTTGCTGATATGTGGCTAACCTCAGTTGTGCCCTTTCTCTCTTGGCTTCCAGTAGGTCCAAATTCCCGACCAATGCTGTGATATTAACCTGGTCATCATATGCTTGTGTGCGGATGGAGTTAATCTTCATTTCTATCGGAAGGACAGCCTTGCAGCCGTAGGCCAAGGCGAAAGGCGTCTCCCCAGTGGTGGAACGAGGGGTGGTCCTATAGGCCTAGAGTACATTGGGGAGTTCCTCGACCTAGGCCCCTTTCAACTTTTCCAACTTTGTTTTCAAGTTCCTTTTTAGGATCTTGTTGATGGCCTCTACTTGTCCATTGGCTTGTGGGTGTACTACTGCGGAGAAACTCCTCTTGATTCCTTTTTCCTTCCAATATTCCTCAAATATCCCTCCTTCAAACTGCGTTCCATTTTTGGAGATAATCTTGTAGGGTACTCCAAATCGGCAGACAATATACTTGTTGACAAAGGTGGTGATTTTCTTAGCCGTTATGTCGACTAAAGGCTCCGCTTCCACCCACTTAGTGAAATAGTCGACTGCTACCACCGCGTATTTAGCTCATCCTTTTCCTGTTGGCAGTGCTCCAATCAAGTCAATTCCCCACACAGCGAAGGGCCACAGACTGGTTATGCTCACCAGCTCATTTGGTGACTGTCGAGGGTAATTTGCATGTCTTTGGCACTTTTCACACCTTCTCACGAAGTCGCTCGCGTCCTTCTCCATGGTTGGCCAATAATACCCTTGATGGATGGCCTTTGTTGTCGTGGACTACACCCAACATGATTTCCACATTCCCCTTCGTGTATCTCTTGCAAAATTTTAAAAGCTTGTCCCTTATCTACACACCGTAGGAGCGAGGTAGAGAAGCCTCTCTTATATAAGGTTCCATCTACTAGGGTGTACTGAGCAGCTTTGTAAGTCAGTTTACGAGAATATTTTTTGTCCAAAGGCAAGGTTTCGTCATTTAAGTACCTCACGATGGGTGCAAACCATGACTCCTCAGTGATATTGACCATATTGATTCTTTCTTCTGCTATGCTTGGCTTGGGGAGGTATTCGACCGGTATGGACTCAAGCGTGTCTTCATCTCGTGTGGAGGCGAGTTTCACGAGTGCATCACGTTGGTGTTCTGCTCCCTTGGGATCTGTTCTATGGTGTATTTTTCAAACTGATCCAAATACCCCTTCACCTTGGTGAGATATGCAGCCATTTTTGGACCTCTAGCTTGGTATTCACCCTTCACCTGAAACACTACCAGTTGTGAGTCACTAAAGACATGCAAGTGGGTCACCTTTAACTTTTTATCTAGCTGCAGGCCAGCCAACATCGCCTCATATTCTGCCTCATTGTTGGAAGCTTCGAATTCAAATCTCAAGGCACAATACATCTTGTGCCCCTCAGGTTCCGTCATCACTATGCCAGCGTCGGCTCCCCCTTTGTTAGACGCCCCGTCTACATGGAGGCTTCATTCTTCAGGGTGCTTTTCCTCTTCATGCACCGATTAATTCTCTTCTATTTCTCCCTCCTCATGGGGTCGGTATGCAAACTCGACTATAAAATCTGCAAGTGCCTGCCCGTTGATTGAGGTCTTTGGGGTGTAAGTGATGTCGAACTGACTCAATTCAATCGACCATTTTAATAACCTTCCCGAAGTCTCCAGCTTGTGCAAGACTTGACGCAAGGGGGTTTTGTGAGCACCTCAATAGCATGAGCATGAAAATAGGGCCTTAACTTTCGAGAAGCCACTATCAAGGTATATGCTAACTTCTCCATTTCTGGGTACTGAGCTTCTGCATTTATTAACCGTTTGCTCACATAGTACATGGGCTGCTGGTGCTTCTTTTCCCCCTTGACCAAGGCGACACTTATAGCATGCTTTGACACAGGTAGATACAAATACAACTTTTCCCCTTTTTCTGGCTTGGCCAAAAGGGGTGGTTTTCCAAGGTGTTCCGTTAGCTTGATGAAGGCATCCTGGCATTCATCATCCCAAGCGAACTTTTTGTTCCCTTTTAGGATGTTGAAGAAAGGGAGGCATTTGTCAGTAGACCTGGAGATAAACGTATTGAAGGCTGCTACTCTCCCTGTTAAGCACTGCACCTCCTTTTTGCTTCATGGTGGGCTCATTTCCAGCAAGGCCTTGATTTTTTTTAAGATTAGCCTCGATACCTCGGGAATTCACCATAAAACCGAAGAACTTTCCTGATGAAACTCCGAAGGTGCATTTGAGTGGATTCAACTTCATTCTAAACTTTCGAAGGGTGTCGAACATTTCCATGAGATCGTTGGTGAGATCTCCCGCCTTCTTTGTCTTTACCAACATATCATCCACATATACTTCCATATTCCTTCCTATTTGATTTGCAAACATTTTGTTCACCAGCCTTTGATAAGTAGCACCTGCGTTTTTTAAACCAAAGGGCATCACTTTGTAGCAATACAACCCCTTGTCTGTTATGAACGAAGTGTGCTCTTCATCAGCCGGGTTCATGGGTATTTGGTTGTACCCGGAATATGCATCCATGAAGCTAAGTAGTTCGTGCCCCGCTGTGGCGTCTACCAACTGGTCTATCCTAGGAAGCGGGAAGCTGTCCCTAGTGCAGGCCTTATTGAGGCTAGTAAAGTCCACACAAGTCCTCCATTTTCTGTTAGGCTTCGGGACTAGTAATGGGTTTGATACCCATAGCGGGTAAAATACCTCTCGGATGAACCCATTTTCCTTCAACTTGTCAACCTCCTCTTTTAGGGCCGCGTATCTTTTTGGGTCCAACGCTCTCCTTTTCTGCCTCACAGGCCTTGCTTTTGGGTCGATGTTCAGGTGGTGGCACATGACCGTTGGGTCTATTCCTACCATATCCTCATGACTCTAGGTGAATAAGTTGAGGTTGGCTTTCAAGAATTCTGCTAGCTTCTCCTTAACGTCACCCACAAGGTTTTTTCCTACCTTCAACTTCCTTAACGGCTCATTCATGACCGTGACTTCCTCCAACTCCTCTACTGGTTCAGCTCTGGGTTCTTCTGTGACTTGTGGGTCTAATTCATGCGAGTTCGCGCCTTCATGCACAACCATCACCATAGGCATTGATGGCTTTGTGGCCGTGCGGAGGGATGTGTTATATCATCCCTCGCTTCCTTCTGCTCTCCTTTCATGCATGCTATTGCCCCGGGAGTTGGGAATTTCATAGCTAAGTGGTATACAGAAGTTATCGCCTTCAATTCTCTTAGGGAAGGTATCCCTAATACCGCATTGAAGGCTGAGGCGTAATCTACCACAAAAAAGTTTGCCATTATGGTGGTTTGTCTGGGTTGTTCTCCCATAGTGAGGGCTAACTCGATCGCCCCTAGGGGCTGTATTGAATCTCTCGTAAATTCATACAAGGAGGTACTGCAAGGCTTTAGGTGTCAGATGTTTAACCCCATCTTCTCCAAAGCTGGGCGATGTAAGATATCCACCGAGCTTCCGTTATCCACCAAGACCCGATGCACTCTCATGTTAGCAAGCTGGACAGACAACACTAGGGGGTCATTATGGGGGAAATGTACACCTTGGGCGTCTTCCTTAGTGAAGGTTATTGAGTCATTTTCACCCTTAAAACTCTTCAGGGGGCATTGCTCCAAACTTAAGACGCACGGTGGCGGACTTCGTCTGGCCTCCTTGACATATTTATCTCGCCCCTTCCTTGATTCGCCCCCGAATCCTGGCCCTCCAAAGATGGTCCTGACCTCTCCTTGTACTTTTGGGGCCACCTCTTGCGCCCGCGGCAAGGATGCTCCTTCTTCCCGCCTTTGGTTCTCCTTGCGGACATATCTGCCCAAATGTCCCCTGTGGATAAGCTCCTCGATTTCTACCTTCAAATGGTTGCATTCCGCGGTGGTGTGGACGATATCTTTGTGATACTGGCAATATTTTCAGGGGTCTCTTTTGGACTGGTCTTTTTTCATTGGCGGGGGCCTTCTGAAAGGGACCTGGTTTTCGTTCGTAACAAAAATATGCTCTCTAGCATGGGTGAGGTCAGTATAAAAGGTGCAAGGGCCCTGTCTGCGCTCATCAGTGTGCTGATGCTTCCGGGGTCGATCATCTCTCGTTCCCTCATATACCCTCTTCTTCTTTGTACCACTTTGGCTTTCTTGGATTGAGGGTTTTGGTGGTGACTGACCTTTTCCAGCCTTAAGGCTTTTGTGACCATCTTCCACGCGAATATATTTCTGCGCCCGCTCGTAGAAATCATCCAAATCTGTGACCTCCCTCTTGAGCATGTTATCCCATAACTTGCTTCCCGAGCTTACTCTGGCTGTGATGGCCATTTTCATCTCTCTACGGGGTCAAACTCCCTACTTTGGCCACCTCCATATTGAACCTATGAATGTAGCTCTTTAGACTCTCATTTTCTCCTTGCTTCACGTTGGCAAGGCTGATGCCCGACATCGTATAGTCCCGCACGGCGTGGTGTTGCTGGAAAAATTCATCGGAAAACTGTTGCCAAGATCTGATGGACCCTGGTCTAAGTCTTTTGAACCATTTGTACGCAAGTCCTTTCAACGTGACAGTGAAGCAATGGCATCTGGCCCCACTACTAATCCCCCTTAACTTCATCAGGTCGTTAAATGCGTCCAGATGGTATTTAGGATCTATTCTCCCTTTGTATGGGGTCATATGGGGCTCCTTGAAGTTGGCTGGAAGCCGGATGGCTTGGATCTCCTTGATGAAGGGCGACTCATGGTCGAACTCATCCTCAAAGGCTTGTCCTCCAGAGGCAATGATGATTTTTCTTCGTAGGCTCCTCATTTTTGTGTCAAGGTCTTGTCTCCTCTTGTCCAGGGAGTCTCTCAGAGTGGATGGGTTAGGATCTCCCTTTCCTTTGCCTTCCCAGGGCGCCATAGGAGGCATGGTCCTTTTACCTGCCCTCTTTTTGTTGAGTTCCTCTTGTAAATCTGAGGGTGTTCTCCTTGAGGTGACCTCGACATCATTACGAGGGGCAGCGTTGGTATTTGGCTCTGGCCCCTAGGGCTGCTTCGGTGGTCCGAGATGTTCGTGCTGCTTCGTACGGGAGGTGTTACTAGTGGAGAGTCGAGTCCTTCCATCGTCTACTAGGACGGTGGTTTCTACCCCCTCTTGACCTCTCTCTTTCCGCTTCAGGAGTGCTACATTTGATCTCTATTGCAACAGACCATTTAGCACCACTTGCATATTTTCCAGGGTGGCTTCTAGCCTCTGGTTCTTACGGTGAAGTTCACGTATCTCGTCTTTGTAGAACCAAGACCTAGAACTCGAGCTCACGGAGTGGACCTGAGGGTGCTTGTCAGGTCTGCGCGTCGATGGGCCTGGATCCTGCAGGCTAGAGTTTGGCACCTGCGGCAGCCTTGGAGGTAGGAACTCACCGGCACCCCTTGCTAGGGCATCCGTTGGCCTTGGACGATCCTCCTCAAGTGGGACTGCCGGGGACGAGGCTTCCCTTTTATCTCCATGAAACTCAGGCTCCTTTGGGGCCTCCATGTTTGCGGGTGGAGGAGGATCCTTCATATAGGCTTTTAGCTGATCTCCGTCGAGATGGACCTCCACCTCCTGCAGCTCTCTCAATTGTTTCGTACGTCGTGCCATCTTTTTCTTATCGGAATCGACGGAAGAACAGTGGCTTGATACTTTTCTTCCCACAGACGGCGCCAAACTGTTGACGGTGAGAACTCGTCAACGAAGTTAAGTTTTAAAAATTAAAGTATAGAGCTTATCGATGAAGAACTTCAAAAATCTAAACAGAAACTTAGATAATACATGCAGAAAGAAAATGGTGAAAAGAACTTGTATTTCTTGTGGTATGATGCTACAGTGTTTTTTTCAACCCCCTTCCATGTGGAAGTGGGGTTCCTTTTATAATGGGCTCTAATGGCCCTTGATACATTGTGGTCCAGTGGACCAGATGGTACACAAGTACACTGTTAGGAGAGTGGTCTCAGGGGTAGTGGTGTTGGCTCAAGTACGTGGTCAGATATCGTGAGGATGTCTGCACTACTTATTTTGTACGAATGTCAGAGGAGTGGCACCAGGCGTGGTGGTGCTGGTGGTGGTGTCAACTCTGACATCTGGTTAGAAGCATACAGGCCATGTCCCCTTCCATAGTACTCCCACTACTTGTCTGGCATGAGTATTTGGATCAGACATACGGGGTCTTACAGGTCGTATCCCGTATGAGCTCCGTACTTGTACGATTTTTTTGAATTACACTTGTTCTTTTACCTTTAAACGTTGGAGTTTCTGCAGGTCCTCATAGGAGACACCATCTTGAGGTGCGGAGCGCGAGATACCTGATGCATGTATGGGTCGCGCGCGCGAGACGGGGTTCTTGGGCCCTTGGCGCAAGATGGGCCCCTCATCACGAGATGCTCCAAAACACCTCAAGGCCTCCCATAAGATGCGGGTGATAGACGTACGAGACACCACTCCTAGCGAAGCGCCTGTTGGCGCGCGGCACGTTCGTGGGCGTCCGAGGCCATCCCTCGCGAGGTCCTGGTGGCACGGCCGAGGTGAGGTGAAGCCATCCCTCATGAGGCCCTGGTGGCATGGCCGAGGCGATGCGGAGTGATCCCTCGCGAGGCCCTGGTGGCACGGCCGAGGCGAGGCGAGGCCAACCCTCGTGGGGCCTTGGTGGCACGGTCGAGGCAAGGTGAAGCCATCCTTCGCGAGGCCCTGGTGACACGGCCGAGGCGAGGCAAGGACTTTTGGGATGCCACAGGCACATGAGGCGCTGACATGGGAAAGGTGTGCCCAGCTGCGCGAGGCCCTTTCCATGGCAGAGACCCAAATGTGCAAAGGGGGTCGTGTGACCTTCGGGGTGGCTGGATACGTGAGGTGTGGCAAGGGCATATCGTTCTTGCGAAGGCGTGGAGGTAACGATCCCGCATAGGTGCATGAGGACCTCGCGTGGTGCACCTATTGGGCTCGCAAGACACAGGACGGGGGTCTCGTGTGGCACACTTGCTGGGGCTTCATTCGGCAAGGTTTATCAATACACACCTAGGGGCATAGGCACAGGTATATAATTACGCATTTTTGGGACCTTAGCACGTGTTTTGGACCTGTCACAAGCGTGGAATTTTGAGCATCCACAACGTGGAATATATACATATTGTGTTGGTATTAATTTGAATAAAATAAGGGAGGCAGCGGAAGGAGTGGTGGGATTTTAAAAATTATTAATACTGAGTGAGGATCAATACATATATCCATACATTAAATCTACACACAAAAAGAGAAGAAGATTACATCTTGTAGCCTATCAATAGTCATTGAGTCTTTTTGTATTATCAAATGATCTTCCTATCCAGCGAAGACTTCCACCATAGTCTTCCAAGTCGTTCATCAAACACACAAGGACCTGTGTGGGTACGTAAGATTCACTAGTTTGATTATTTAGGCTCTCTAGATATTCTCAACACATGAGATCTAGAGAGTTTGGAGAAGAGAGAAGGCTTTTAGAGAGTTCTAAAAAATTTCAGGCTTATAAAATTTTTTATCGATACGACTGATACGTTTGATTCAACTACTGATTAAAAAGAATCGTATCTTTTTGAACTTATAAAGATAATAAAACATTTTTATTTTCTTTTAATTTAATTAATTCAAAATTGATTCTGTTATATATTTATTTTAATCAAATTAAAACAATAATTAAATAAAGAAATAATATTTGAAATTCAAAATTCAAATTCCAGGGACATGTGACACTGTAAGTAGCGCCACTCATTATGAAAGCAAATTGAGTGGCGTGAGCCACTTATGTGTGTGTCCCTAATTTTTCTCAATTGTTTGTTTAATTAACTGTAAGACAATATATTTATTCTCAAAAGATAAATATCAGTTAATTCAAAATTAACTGTATCTTAATTTATCTGTTTGAATAATTATCTTATACTAAGATAATATTTAACTCTCTTTAATATTAATCCAAACACTAATTAATATTAATTTAAACTAATATAAAGTTTTTCAAATAAAAACTAAATAGTCAATTAATTAATTACACATAATTATCACTTAGTCCTAGACAATTAATTCCTTTGAAATTTAGTCTTTTTCTCCATTAATCTTGCCTGTGACATCTTTACCCTTGACAGTGTAGGACAGAGGCGACTCGGGGACCATGGACCTATACTACTAAGCTCTAATAAATCAGACTATTAATTAAACCCTTTAATTGAATATTATTATTTATTAATTCCATTATTACTCTACTATAAATATAGAGTTGCACTCTTAGTAGTTATAGAATTATAGTTACAGAGTATTCTTCTTGTAGTCTATTGATATAATCAATATATGTAGTTCTGTCCTTCATTTATTGGTTCGCTAATTAGAGTTGGTCAAGAATTATCGTTTTACCCTTCTAATTACCTATTGTTCCTTAAGTACTATTAGTTCACTAGTGAATAATTAATATATAATCATATTATGGATTTGAACTCAATAACTATTCAGTCTCTGAATTAACTCTTAAGGGAACCAATATTTGATCCGTTAGGAAAACATCGATTCCAATATTGTAAGATCATTGTAACTACCCAAATTTCCTAATAAGGCTTAGGATCTTGATTAGGAGGCCGAGAGAGCCATAATTGATTTATTATGACCTTGAATGATTATATGCATTATTATGTGAGTTATATCGTAATATGACTTGATATGCATGTTTAGGTGTATTAAATATTCATGTGGGCCCATTTATGTTTAATTGGGCAATTTTCATATTTTGGCCATTTTGGGCATATTTAGCATAAATGTTATATGTGTGTGGTGCTTCATTATTATTTGGTTATGCATGGGTTACTCAGCACGAGACGATCCTAGGAAGCAAGCTAGTGGGAAAGTCACAACGAGATTTATGCTTGACTCGGAGTGAGTCAAGGGGTATTTAGCACATTACCGGGATATTAAGTAATGGGAATAAATATTTGATCATAAATTGGGAGTTAGTGAGAACAGTGGGAAATTCTGGGAGTTTTGACTATTTTACCCCCGGGGGCGTTTTCGGGACCCCGAGCATTAGGATTTGCTTGAGGTTTCTTAAGCTTGAAGTAACTTGTTAAGAAATAAAAAGAACGTTCTCTTTTCCTCAAAGTTCCATTTTTGACACCCGATCACATTTTCGAAGGAAACTTGAGGTTTAGGACTCGGATTCAAGCGATGATCGTGGCATAGCGATTCTAGGGAAGATTAGAAGCTTTTTAGCCAGAGGATTTAGTTGGGAAAAGACTCAATCAGAGGTAATCCAAGTTTTAAGTTTTATGTTTTTGAGTTTTTAAGCTTTCATTGGATTTTATGTTTTGATGAGTTTTTGGATGATTTGAAGCTTGGGTTTTATTGTTGTTGGATAATTAGGATGTTTGGGAACTTTGATTTTGGGATTTGGAGATGTTTGGATAGGTTTTTAAATGGAGAAAACAAGGTTTTCAGCTGGGTTCGTGGTTGGGCTGCAGCCCTGTTCTTGGGCGCTGTACCCCAGGCTTGACGAAGAAGATGAAGGTTGCTGATGGGAAGTTAGGGCCGTGACACAAGGTGGCACTTCGTGGCACTAGGCACATGTAGAGATGGGTTCGGCCTCTGTTTGGAGGCGGCCCGTGGCACAGGTTTGGTGTGGGGCCACGACGCTAGAGGGCAGTTTTGCCCAGATTTGGTTTTTAGTCGTGGGAACTTAACTCTAAGGGCCTGTGATCGATCCTACTACCCAGTTGAGTGGGATTCGACGTCCCAGAGGCTTGGGTTGGGTCTGGAAGTATTTATTTACTCATTTTGATGAGGTTTTATATTATGGTTGTGACTAGTTATCGCTAGGGGCTTGGAAACAGGATCGTGCTTGTCGCTCAATTATTGGTAACCTGTGCTTGAACCAAAGGTAAGAAAACTGCACCCAGTATGTGATGCATGTGATGCATAAGATACATGAGATTAGGGCATGGAATGAATGTTGAATATGAGATTGATCAGAGCTTGAGTCTCTGTATTTGTACATGATTATAATTATGCTTCTGATTATTGATTAAGCATGCTAAATGCCTTATATCTGAATATTTGACATATGATATATGTCTATTTGCATTACCTCATTGAGGAAGCACTGACTTATTAGTCAGGGAAAGGCAATGGTGTCAGTATTGATGGTGAAGCTGTGACTTATCAGTCAAGATCGGTAGTAGTACTGAGCACTGGTCGTATGGTATTGGCTTATGACTCAAGAACGGTATTAGCATGTTTAACGCAAGCCAAAAAGATTAGATCTAATCGACATAAGCATTATCAACATAAGCATGAAATGCTTGACCAACCTTAAGTTCGATGAAAACAAAAGCGCTTGTCTAGTCTAAAGGCTAGTTATTTAGAGCCTGAGCCAAAAGGCTAAGGTGACCTACACGTCACATGGCTAGGAGGGTATGGGACCTCAGAGATAGACTTATCAGTCATCTACACAAAGATAGACTTATCAATCATCTACTCAGAGATAGACTTATCAATCATCTACTCAGAGATAGACTTATCAGTCATCTACACAGAGATAGACCTATCAGTCATCTACTCAGAGATAGACTTATCAGTCATCTACACATAGATAGACTCATTAGTCATCTACACAGAGATAGACTCATTAGTCATCTATTCAGAGAGCATATACCCATTGATTGACTCTTTAGTCATCTATTCAAGAAGCAGGTCCCCAAAGATTGACTCATTAGTCATCTATTCAGATGCAGGACCCCATAGTCATTTATTTGGACTTGCTTGCATACCTGATAGGGCTATTATTGCTAGGCATGCTATTATGATTCAGTGACATGTTATTACTTGTTCATAAGCATATTGAGTTTTCTTGATGAGCTTCGGCTCACGGGTGCTATGTGGTGCAGGTAAAGGCAAAAGAAAGCTGGACCATCCTTGAGTTGGAGAGCTTAGGTGACGATGTGTACATATGAGCTGCTCGATCACCACGGACGAGGGTTTAAAGAGGAACTAGGGTTAAATCCTATTTTGCCACTTAGGTCGGCTGGTTATAAATATTTGATTGTAAATAACCTTTAAATTATATTTTTGGGATCCCAATGTATACAGTAAACGTTTTAGTGAAACATTGTATCTTAACCAAATTTTTTAATCCTAAACTGTTAATCATACTTAGTTACATGATTATGGCAAAATGACTCGATTAGTGAGTTTAGCACTATTTAAAATGCACACCGTAACGGTCCTTGGGTAGTAGGGCGTTACAATCATGTTCCCAACCATTCATGATATTGAATCTCCAAAATAAAATTCACTGGCCTCATTATATTGAGAGACCTTAACGAATGGATCAAAAGATCCAATAAACATGAACATGAGTTCATAACAACTCAGGATTTAGATTTCTTGTACCCTACAAACAAGCGTGGATTCAATCACTCAGTTAGGAGTACAGTTAGCAGATGAACATGTGGACAAAAGCAAGCGAGTAGAACATCTAGCTAATGTTGATGTGAGCAGCTCGAGTTAGGACTTGGCTACTTGTGGATAATCTCTAGATTGCCTCTCATGGCAATAATCCAGTTCGAGACTTGTACTGGCCAGATTACCTTTAGGATGCTTTGAAGTTAGTCCAAACTAAAGTTCATACACTCTTCGATCACCAGTTCGATTAAGATGTTCAATCTTGTGGAAACCTGGTCAGGACGTAGCGTGAAGGATCCCTTGGGGGTCCCTTATACGCTCATTAATGCCCAGGCTATATTACACATTTATTGCCCAAGAAAATGAGAGTAATTTCCATAGGCAATCGTATCCCTATGTAAATGGGAATTATCATTGTTTACCATATTTATGCACATGGTTAATGAAACCTGTCAAGGAATATCCACTATAAATATCAAAGATAATGGACAGGAAAATGGACGACTTTTTGTAATACAGAAACTCTGCAAAAATTATGAGAAAATAATAATATTTTCTCGTGGACTAGGTGGATTTTAACCACTGAACAACATAAAATTTTGAGTGTGAGAAGTTCATATAATTCATTACGGTTTAGAAAAGAGCATTAATATCTTTATTATTGGATTTCTTAATCTACTGTTGGCGAAAAACAATGTCAATAGTTTTATGCTTTTGTTGAGAGTCCATTAGTGCTTAATCCTTTACAAGTTTCATTCAACATTCATCATGGTGATCACTTGATCAATGCACGACAACGAAATAGAGCAGCCTGGTGAGCAAGAGGTGCATCATACGGCATTCAGCAACGCCCTATAAAGCAACAGGTTGGCCAAGACGATGCTGGTAGTTCAATGGCACTCCCACCAAATCCTAATCCAGGATATCTAACAGCCATCGAGATGGAGAATTCCCAATTAAGGAGCCATCTCGCTAGGGCTAACAGGTAGATTGAGGAGGTCCTGGCTCAGTTACCCCCTCTGGAAAATGACGTCAATGTTGGAAAGAGGAAATGTGGGTCCCATAGGTCCCACAGGAATAACCGGCCCAATCCCAGTCATTTTGTCAAAACCGCAACTCCGAGCATTGTACCTTCAGAGCGAAATCAGTAGAGTGCTCAACTTGCTAATCATCACAGGAACCATCATCCCCATGTTAGTCGTTTGGTCAGAATTGCGACCCCCAGCTCCGTGCCTTCCGCACAGATTCCAAGGAATGTTCACAACAACCCAACAAGGCAAGCTGGGACAAATTCACGGAGAAAAAATGCCCTAGCGAATCCTCCCGCGCTGCGATCAGAACCACAGACACAAAGGACTCGGGAGATCGGGGTAGAACTGAGAAGAGCTAATTTAGTCTGACCTGATGGCGCAAGGATAGCCTCGCTGATATGACACCTGCCATCACTGGTTAGACATCCAACACCACCGCGCCCATAGAGAGATGCTCCAGTTCGTAGGGATAGCAGGAGAAATCCTCCCCCGTCAGTGGACATCTATGTCCCACGACCTCGCACTGATATTCCAGGTCCTCGATCTCAGCCGCGAGTCATAAGTTTCACTAATGGAAGTTACTGGATGGAGAGCCAGTGTGGAGGCAGGTCTGGAAGCAACTTGAGGAATCATATAAGTTTTGTACAAATTCCTCGTTCCGATCTACATCCTGACCTGCGTGACCATCTGAATTTACAAAGGAGGTATCCAACTCGCAATGATGATATGAGTTATACTCATCCTGGGGGAGGTTCATCTATCGTGCGCGATAATGGGAATGTCCCACCTAACAAAGCTCGAACTTGGAGGGAAAACAACCCATCAAAAACGTACAATAGGATGGGGGCTGGTGAACAGCCCCCAGCTAACCTAGAGACCAAAGATCCAACCCTTGAGGGAATGGCCTTGATGGAGGAGTAGATGAGAAAGCTTTTATCTAGAAAGGGAATTGATGATTGTAATCCCGATGAGGAGCTCGAGCCTTTCTCCCCAAACATTGTAGTAGCTCTGTATTCTGTTGGCTTTAGAATGCCAACCATGCCTACATTTGATGGAAACTCAGATCCATCCGACCACCTTAGGATGTTCAATACGCTGATGATGGCCCACAAGGATGGGTTTGACCTAAGATGTATTTTGTTCCCTGCAACTCTGACCGGACCTGCCATACAGTGGTTCAAAAAATACAAAAGACATTCGATCAGCTCGTGGAAGAAGTTGTCTTCTGATTTTAAGAGAGGGTTCCAAGCTTCAAAGGAAACTCGCATAGAGGCCGACTCATTGGCCAACATAAAACAACAACCTAGTGAGTCCTTAAAAGCATATCTTAGCAGGTTCACCCACATTGCAGCACGAGCAAGAGATGTTGATGATAGCTCCAAGCTCATGGAAATGAGAACGAGAATCATGGTAGGAGGCGATTTATGGCAGAAGATTCATCGAAAAGGAGTTAAAAGTGTAGACGAGTTATTGGCCTGGGCTCAGGAATGGATAAACTTAGAGGAGGCATCATTTGCTGTCGCAGGAACCAACCAAGTCCTTATTCAGCCTGCTGGAACGGTAACTGATGTTGCAGCTACGAATCAACCCGTTACCCAGAATAACCAAGCGAGAAACAATAAGAGGAAAGGGAATGGTGAGGGCAACCAGAGCAACACAAAGAAGAACAAGCCCGAGGAGAAATTCAGGCCCATCTATGCTACCTACACTGACCTGACAGATACACGGTAACATATTTTCCTGGCAAACTCTAATCTCCTTCCATGGAAGAAACCAGAGCCATTGAGGCACCAGCAGGCGAAGAGAGATCCTTCTAAGTTTTTCCGATATCACAATGACATCGGCCATAACACTGATGATTGTTGACAATTGAAGGACAAGATCAAAACTCTCATCTGAGCTGGACCGTTAGCCCAGTATGCTCGAAACTGAGCCACTCCCAATCATTCAACTAGGCAGAATTCTTGTCCAGAGAAACTCCAATTGGTCAACCTAGGGCTCAGATAGATCAGAGGAACCGAGTTGACCCTCCTCCAATAGTATGAGGGGATATAACCACTATTGCCGGAGGACCTCATTTTGTGGACACGAGTAGTGGGGCCCAAAAGAGGTATGTCCAGGAGCAGAAAAATCATAACGACATTGAATTTATCCCGGAGCAACGGTTTTCAAAACAACAGTGGTTGGAAATCCAACCAATCATTTTCACGGAAAAGAACTTGAGCCATGTTCAGTTCCCACGTAATGACCCGTTGGTGGTAACCGTTCAGCTTGCCAACTGAAGGGTACGAAGGATATTGGTTGATAATGGGAGCTCAGTAAATGTGATATTCAGGTCCACTCTAGAAAAGATGGGATTATCCGTAACCGATCTTAAGGTGACGTCAATGATGCTATACGGATTCTCTGGTGAAGGAACAACAACCATAGGGACAATCGGGTTGGTGGTTGCACTAGGGTATGATACACGAAATTTTACTAAAATACTCGAGTTCATTGTAATCGATTTTCTGGCTGCGTATAACACAATTTTAAGATGACCCGCACTGATGGTTTTTGAGGCCATCACCTTGATCCGACACCTGGTTATGAAGTTTCCCTCAACGTCAGGTATATGTACCGTGAGAGGAGACCAGCTCACTACCAGAGAATGCTACAACATTTTCATGAAGGGGAAATCACAACCCAGGCAGCAGGCAATGGTCATAGTCAAGGGAGGAGAGGAGCCCCGGGTAATGGAAGTTACCCATGGGATAGAAGAACCTCAAGAAGGAGATAATGAGGTCGCCCAACATAACAACATTGATCTGTGGTTAGGCGGGGATAGGTCTGAGCTCCAAGTTTTGGAAGAGCTCGAGGAAATCAGTATCGACCCAGAGACACCTTCAAGAGTTCTAAAAGTTGGGAAAAATCTGAGAGCTGAAAGAAAGAAGCTGGTGGAATTCTTGAGAAAGAATCTGGGCATCTTCGCCTGGTCACACGAACATATGGTGGGAATCAGTATGAATGTAATAATGCATTCTTTGAATTTGGACAGGAATGGGCCTGCAAAGTCCTAAAAATGAAGGCTCTTGGGGAGAGAGCGATCAGAAGCCTTAGAAGAAGAAGTAGCTCGCCTACTTAAATGTGGATTTATCAGGGAAGCAAAATATCTGACCTGGGTTGCTAACCCCATTTTGGTCCCGTAACCAAATGGGAAGTGGAGAACTTGCATTGACTTCTTCGATCTCAACAAGGCCTGTCCTAAGGACTATTTCTCATTGCCTAGAATTGATCAGCTGGTAGTCGCAACAGCTGGTCACGAGCTTATGTCTTTCATGGACGCATATTCTGGATATAACTAGATCGCGATGAACCCTACTGACCAAGACCATCCTAGCTTCATGACTGAGCATAACATATACTGCTACAAAGTTATGTCATTCAGGCTAAAGAATGACGGTGCAACATACCAATGATAGTTAACAAAATGTGCGTTAACCAGATCAAGAAAAACATGGAGGTGTATGTCAATGATATGCTTGTTAAATAAAAGACTGCCAATAACCATGTGTCTGACCTAGAAGAGTGTTTTGGCGTACTAAGGAGGTACGACATGAAGTTAAATCCCCAAAAGTGCACTTTTGGAGTCTCGTCGGGAAAGTTTCTAGGGTTTATAGACAACACAAGGGGGATAGAGGTGAATCTAGAGAAAATCATATCGTTATTGGAAATGCCTTTGCCTAGGTCGCGTAAGGAGGTGCAGAGTTTAACTGGAAAATTGCAACCCTAAACTGCTTTGTTTCAAAATCCACTGACAAATGTCTCCCATTTTACAACTTGCTCAGAGGAAACAAAAAGTTTGAGTTGATCGAAGAATGCAAACAGGCATTTCACGACCTGAAAGCCCACCTGGCTGAACCCCTCGTACTATCAAAACTGGCCTCTGGAGAATGTTTGCTCCTATATCTGGCTATGGCGGATAATGTAGTCAACACCATGTTAGTTCGAGAGGAGAATCGAGTGCAGAAACTAGTGTACTACGTAAGTAAAAGACTTCTTAGAGGTGAGTCCTGATATCATTTAATAGAAAAGCTTGCGTTTAGTCTTATTTTGGCTTCAAGAAAGCTCAGAGCATACTTTCAGTCCCACACCATCCACGTCTTAACCAATCAACCTTTAAGGCATGTCTTGCAAAAGCCTAAAACATTGGGATGTCTACTAAAGGGGCCATCAAATTCAGCTAGTTCAAGATACTATATATGCCACGCACAACGATCAAAAGTCAAGCCCTCACTGACTTCGTGGCCGAGTGCACGGATTTTCAAGCCGAGACGATAAGAGAACCGATGGAAGAGTTGTGGAAAATCTTCGTTGATGGATCCTCTAATGAGAACGCATCAGGAGCTGGGATAATTCTGATCTCACATGAGGGGCATTGATTCCATATTGCTCCCAGGTTTGGATTCGATGCATCCAACTGTCGAACTTCTTGGGGATGGCGTCAGCGGGATGACGTGTCTGTCTTGCGCTTCCCGAATGGAGAGTTCATATTCATTTTTGAAGGTAGGTATTCTTTCATGGTGGTGAGTCCATGATATATTCTGGTGTAACAAACTGGGATGCATATATGGAGCTAGAGATATCATTTGGGTCTCAAATGGTGGGATATGTTCATTGAGCTGGGCTATACACCGTAACAGCCTTTATCTAGGTTCATACGAGACATTCTTGGTCACTGTGTTGGTCCAGGCCTTTGCTTCAGGTCCGGGTTCTCACCATACTTTGGGTAATCATTATTTATTGGACCTAAGTTGGGTCTAGGCCTACTCTGAGGGTTAACAAAGCCCATTTGGTGGTGCCACGTGTCCTTGGTAGAAAATATGGACAACATTCACCCTCCCAAGTCTTCATTCGTGTTTGTGCGATGGAGACTTGCTCCTTCATCCCAATTCAATCTGTTGGGGGCCAACTGACCAACCCCAACCTTTTGAATTCCAAAGGCCTTGGGCATGTGTCTCCAGGTGGGTGGCAAGTTGACGCCACTCGCGCCCTGAATACATGTGGAACCCCTTCATTGTCCTAGGTGACTGATGCGTGTTAGCGCTTTTCTCGAGGCATCTCATCAAGGTAAATCGATGTTTTAGCACTCGAGTGGTTTAATTAATGTAAGCTCGTCCTCCGAGGCCGTCCAATGTAGTTTTTCTTGGGATACTCAATGTGAGCTGTTAGATTAGAAAGGCACGGATTACAGGTCTGTTTGTATAAATATGCATACAAACTTCTCTCTTCACTTTTATCATATTTGAATTTTCAAACCAGAGAGTGAAGAGATTTTCCTATGAATGTCCGAACTTGCAGACGAACTTCATCAACATTTATTACAACTCCAAGCCCACTTATTCCCGTCGAATCCACCTTCCATTCATCAAGAGGAGTCCTTCACCTCAACTAGCCCATCTGATAGTGTTGACGAATTGCTCTACTGCCTTCTCAAATTCAAGGTTGAGTTTTCACTGTTGATTTCGCCCTTTCATCACCAAGCTTCAAACTAAAGTTTCTCAAGTAAGTGTTTCCGACAATCTCTCTACTTTATTGCCTTAGTAGTCTCTGTTAAGATTCTGGTTGTTAGGGTAATTGCCACCATACTGGGTGGTTCTAGGTAGCATAATAAGTAGAAAAATTAGCTTTTAAGGTGATTTCCCATCAAAATGCATGTTGTGAATATTAAAGTGTGCTAGGCCGCTTCGAATCAACGAACCCGGACGCCTTACAATCGTTTAGGTAAATTTGTTCATATCTACAAAATTGTTTTCCTTTTAGTTTCCGACTTATGCTTCCGGAACCTTATTTGTTCCTGGAGCTCTGTTTGGAGGGAACTTCTCCAAGAAATTTAGGAGAGTTTCTGTACCTTAACCATTTTGTTCGGCTTTGGTGCTAACTGCTTGGTTCTTTCTTCTTCCTTCACTTCCAGGTCCCTGATCATGGTTGGTATTACTATTTTTCTGGAACATGAAGTTAAAGCAGCTTCTATGGTCCTGGAAGGGCCCAAACTCCCTACCAACAATACTTGGGAGATGGAGATAGAAGTAAACGAATTCTAGAACTACTGAATGTTCAATGAGCTCGAGAAATACTTTGACATTGAGTCAACTCAAGGACTCTTTTTCAATAGGCTAGCCCGGATAGAAGAGAAGGCCCACACCGACGTAGGTGGGTTCGGGGCCTGGAGCACGGGCCACATCAGTGCCAGGGCCAGTCTCCCATTACATGACTACTTCGTGAGGTTTCTCATGTTCGTGGGAATTTCCCCGTTCCAGATTCTCCCCAGGCGTACAAACTTCTTGCGAGGTGGTACGTGTTTTGTGCATGGAAGGAGATGGCTGAACCTACCCCCACGGAGGTATTTTACTACTACCAGCTGGAGCCACAGTTGAACTCGAAGGACAAGAAGTGAGACATGTTTTATAGGTTGAAAACTAGTAACGTTGGTATGGCACCTTCCAGTACCTGGAAGCATCCCTCTGATGTTAGACACTATTGGTTCATGACATCTGGGTTCCTCCTTGACAAAAACCCAACTCTGGTTATGGACTTCCAGCGTGTGGGTAAGTTTCACTTTCCCACTTTATGCTTCTTCTTTTCTCTTTCTTTATCTTTTGTCAGATACTCATGTCCCTTTGAACAGGTCTGTACGCCCAGACCCGGATGACTAAGTTCATCTTGGACAGGAAGAAAAAATAGGCCACCTTCAGTGCTGATGATCTGGCCGTTGGGGGGTTAGTGAACACGGACAATCTTCAGGTGGTCGGATTGCTTGCTGGCCATCAATTAACGAGTGAGTCAAAAGATCCAATAAACACAAATAGGAGTTCATGAATACTCAGGATTTATACTGATCTACAAATAATCATCTATTATGATAAGAATCAAATCGTTATGTCAAACAACAAGTTTATAAAGATAATTAATTCTTATCTGTCCTGTCATATATATTCTCTATTATATACAACACCTTTACTAAGGTGTTTATCCACATAAATAATCTGAATCTAGATCACTCGTACCCCATATGCTTAGTAAAGCGCACTTGTAACATTCATTAAAGATTATTTACTTTAATATGTTACTGACTATTTTATTCATTATTTATGATCTTAATTCTCTCGTACTAATACAAGATCATATTCTCATGAATGAATAAGGAATTTTCTTGACATTATCATATAATTAATTCAAACAATAAATATAATATTAAAATATAATAAAATTGTTCTTTTTATTTAATTTAATAAAATATATTTACATGCTTTTAGGGCATTAATCCTAATACTATAAACTTGGTTTTCCTCAAGGAAGCAAATAGTCCTTTGTGGTTGCCGTTGTGGGGCCTCTCTTCGAGGTGGATTATTCATGTGTACTCTTATTCTGGTACAACGTGACCTTGACACATGTTTTCCTGATGGCTGGGGTGGCCTAGCCTGTCCATGTCCTTGATGTGCCCCCGGTGAGCCCTCACGATCACTCCTTTGTTCGGGCCAAGCCTAATGGCTTCTACCCTGAATTCCACACTAGCACTTTGGGCAGGCCCCCTCAGGTGCCCTTCCCCCAGCTCAGCTTCCACTAGGAGCTCGCTGGGGTATGTCTCGAGCTAGAGACAAATTTCTAATAAATGATGGAGGATGCCTAATTGGAGATGCAAACCTTTTGAAAAGTTCAATATTAGAAACCCTAGATGATAATCAAGAACCTTATTCAAAGTATGAATGCAAATCTTGATAATCAAATAACCATGTTCATGGTATGAACGCAAATCTTGAAAATAATGGATTGAGTGATTAAAGATTATAAATGAACTTAAAAACATTTAATCATCAATACTAACAGCATAAACACAATAGAATGAAAAAAAAATGCAAGATTAGGGTTAGATAGATACAACCATTTGTATTGAGCCACTTGAATCTTCAAACATGGGGAACTTCTAAGGCTTATACACGAATTAACTTTGCTATCCAAAATCTTTATTCCAAGTCTTCCATTTGTTGCTTGAAGCTTCAGCCAAGTAGAATGGGATTTAGGATTGAACAATTCTTAAAAATTATGCAAGTCAAGCAATGCTTGATGAGTTTCTTGGAGAAAACTTTGGTCTTTGGGAGCTAGAGAGAGAGAGAGAGAGATAGGTTAGGGAGAGTGATCAAGTCGTCCAAAACTCTATGAGAACCCTTTTATAGTGTAGGAACCGTCATTAGATCTAACCATTAGGATTAGAGATAATTAACTCGTCACTTGGAGCTTATTTTACCCTTTTGTACGGACATGGTAGACGATACGTCGCCTGCATGTAGGCGATGTATCACCTATGGGGCTTTTGAGCCCCTTCACATTTAGGCAATGCAACACCCTTAGGAGGCGACACATCGCCACCCTCTCTGACTTTTGACCCTTCCAATGGTCCTAAAATTACTCCAAATGATACCAAACTTTTTGGGGATCCTTAGATACCTCCATGTATCACTTTAGACCCATAAAATTCACTTTTAGATGCCTACTACAAAATCTCATGTTTTCACTTCAACTTAAGTGAAAAATTGTTAAGTGTTTTGCACCTCATTGTGTAAACAACTTAACCATTATATTTAACCAATCTAAACATTCTCCCACTTGGTTAAATATAATCCTCTCTTCTTAGCTCATACAATATTGGTGCATAAAATATAGTACCTTTCGCTCGAGTAAACCTAGCGTCACAACGCTTGGAACAAATAAACCTTAATCACCTGATGCAGAGAACTCAAGGTACTTCTTGAGGACTAAGCACCTGCGAAGCAACACTAAGTTCTCGAATTCCAAAAAGATGAAAGGTTCCCAAGACCTGAGTCCTCTATACTCGGGCCCAAGCCTTAAGTTTCCTAAACTTAGTCAAACAAGACCCAAGTCGCATGTACTCGGGCACAAGCCTTAAGTTGCCTAAACTTAAGCAAACAAGACTCGAGTCCCCTGTACTCAGGAACAAGCCTTAAGTTGCCTAAAATTAAGCAAACAAGACCTGAGCCCCCTGTATTCGGGTACAAGCCTTAAGTTGCCTAAACTTAAGAAAACAAGACCCGAGTTCCCTATACTCGGGCACAAGCCTTAAGTTGCCTAAACTTATGCAAAAAAGACCCCATTCCCCTATACTGAACTCAAGTCTAAAGTTTCCTAAACTTTGACACAAAAGACCTAAGTCTCCTAGACTAGGCACGCAAGCTAGAGAACTTAGAGTTACCTCCCAATGACCTTGAGCCGCGAAGAAACACTATGTTCTCGAGTTGCCTAGACTCAAGCACAAGTCTCCTAAACTCAAACACACATACGGTGGATAAAACAGGGAAATAAATCAATTTTCACGTGATTTCGCATTACGTTAAAAATCTTGAGAAAATCATTGTACATTTATTAAGTCCAATTTGTGTTATTACTAAATGTTGTATATAAAACATTAAATAAAAGGCAAAAAATGCATGTAAATAGAGAAAAATAGTCATTCATAAAAAGAAAATAATACAATATTGCTCTGGGGCTCAAGCATTAGGTTGATTATACCACAAATGAGTGGCTCGAAGGCCTATTTACAAGAACCTAATAAAAGAAGCCATATTTTTCTCTGGGAGGAACCTTAGTGAGAAGGTCAATGACGGGATCGGCTTCAGGAACTCATTCGGCTTCCACGGCGACAACAGTAGCAGCTTGCGCAACTTCAATAGCCTGGAAGCGCTACTCGAAGAGAAAATGAGTGCCCTCAGCGTCCCTAGTGAAAAGGAGATCCATGTCCCTATTATTAAGTCAGGCAGCATAGAAGGCATCCTTGGCCAGGGTGTCCACTTCCTTCTCAAGAACAGCCATTTTCTTGCGAAGAAGTTCCACCTCCCGAGAAAGTTTCTTCTCATGATCCTTGGCGGCTAGAGCCTTTTCACGGGCCTTGGAAGCATTATCTGCTTGATGAAAGGCTTTCTTAATGGTCGTTGTAGTCTACTGTTGGGCTAGGTCAGTTTCCTCCTTGGATTTTCGGGACTCTACCTGGGCTCGAAGGACCTTGTCCGTAGCCTCCCGGACCTTCTCCTGGGATTTCTCAACTAAAACCTTGTCTCCTCTTGTGCTTTCTCCATTGCAACCTTGACCTCCTCTTGAGCTTTCCCCATGGTAACCTTGGCCTCTTAAGCCGCCTTGGTTGCAGACTACTCCAAAGCCCAAGAGCAAGCCTTCTCATCCTCCAGTGATTTCCGCAGATGGGCCAGCTCTTCCAGGGGTGTCCCAACCTTAGCTTTCAGGGCTGCGCACCTGTCTTGGCTCCACTTGAGCTCGTAGGACTTCTCCATAATTATACCTCCAAGCCGGTGGGCCACCAAATCCGTGTGAAAGAAAACTAAGGACAAATCATTGGATGGAAAAAATCACAACACAAATTCAAACAAATGTTAAAAGGCTTACCCTCAAGGAGGCATATCAGAGGGTGGAGACAAGAGAAGCCTCATTATCTTCATCCAAATGGGAGAAGCTTCAAGCAGTTCACTCGCACATTATGGAGCTAACTGCCTAAAAAAATTTTGCCACCAGCCGAGCCACAACCTCGCTGAGCTTCTTGGCAAAAAGAGTCTCCAACTCTACCCAACCAATGGGAGGATTCAAAGGTCTGGCTTTGACTAAGAGTCTTCGCGGTCTCATGGATGTTCTGATTGCCCTCCTCCATGCGTGCATCAAAGTGTTGCACCATGGCCAAATACTGCTCTAAGAGATCCCCTCGTACTTCTCTGGATAAACCAGCAAGTGAGGACGCACACCCACTGGACTCTCCTTAGCAAGAGTTCCAGCATCCTTGGGGATCTTGACCACCTCTGAATCTCCTGCACCACCAGAAAGAGACGGTGAGGATGGTACTTTAATAATGGGTGTGTCCTCCACCTGAGTTTCCTCAACTTGGACTGAGGACGTCCGCTGTTGCTTCGAGGGTGGAGAAGGTTCAACCCTTTTGCAAAGCATCTGGGATGATCCAAGCTCCCCAGTAGCTTGCCTGATGGCACAAACTACGTCAGGCAGACCCATGTGACCTAAAAGGAGAAACACAATTGTTAGTGCCAAAATAATTAACAGAAAACTAAGTAAAAAATAGTCAAAGAACGTCGAGAGCATGTGAGCTTTTTCGGGAAGCCCCACCACTGGACTGCTCCTCCAGGTGGAGCATTTAACGTGCAAACTCCCTCATTTGCCTCCCCATCTTTTGTGTTGTGTTCGTATCGTACTGAAAAAACCATCTCACATGGAAGGATATCACGTCATCTACTGGCACAAAGCCCTGAGGATGTAACATTCTCTTCGGGTGATGGAGATATAGGTCAATTAAGTCTTGATAGTATTGATACTCCTCTTGAGTCCAAGGACAGTTCGAGGTGAGACCACACCAAAGAGGCAACGGAGAAGCCCACACATGCTCGCGACTTACCCCATCTCCTACATGTTTAGGGTGATAGAAAACAAGGGGGATTAACCTTGATCTTGGGAGGACAATTCTATGCCCACCTGGAGCTCCTCCTCAGGCTCTTGGTTAGCCGAGCTTCTTGAGCTGCTTGGACATCTTGAGCATTCTCGAATCTCTCCTCCAATAGCCGATGATTATACTGGGAGTGGGCCAGTCTGTCGATGTATTGAATGTGTCGCGAAGCCAATTCACTAGACTTATTGGAGTTCCGGTACTGAGTCAAGTCTAGGTTGTTAATGCGTTGTCCCTCCTAGAGATAACCCACAACAACCAGATTCTCCTCCATAACCAGTTGGCTCAGCTCCACCTCCACGTCCAGAATAGCATTCATTGCTTCCAAGCGATCTTCCACTACAAGAAAAAATACTTTCAATAAGACTGAAAAAGTATTATCAAATCGGAGCACTTTGCATAACATTTTTCCATAGTTATATACATGTGTTATGGTATAGCCTACGATAACACTTTTGTTGTGTTATTTTAATAGTTAGATAAGTATTTCATTATGCTATTTATAAATAGAATATATAACACTTTTTTGTACTTATAAAGTAGTGTTGTGATACACTTTATAATAACACACTTTCTGCATTATAGAAAATAGTTTGCATAACATAATTTTATGCTTATAAACTAGTGTTATTGTAAAAGATACAATAACACATTTTTTGTATTATTCTAATATTTGGATAAGCTTGAATTATTATTATATAAACCTATACATTATAATTATTTTTTATTGCTTTAATTCAAACCCGCTTCATTTAATATACTTAAGACACCCTTAACATTGTACAAATATTTTTTTGAGTACCTTAACATTCAAAATTATCTAAAAAGCAATCCAAACGTCTTAAGATATTCAACATTGCCTAATTAACATAAACAAAACATTCTCATAATAGTCAACAAAATAGTCTTAAACAGTTGCATATTCAAAAGTAAAGGTAGGAATTCATGATCTTCCAAATGTCAGCACACCAAAGCCTTCCAAATCAGATTTTCTCTTGCACTTCACTTGTTGAATCTGGTAAATAAAACATAAAAGAAAAACTAATGAGGTCATGAAATATCATATCATTCATCTAAAATAGTCAATAATATCATGACACAACCAAATTTACAATAATTGAGTTTGAATAATAATGAAATTATTATATTACACACATTACTATAACTATCTATACTCAAGTGACCTTAGAACTTTAATTAAATGGTGCATAATATTAATTCAAATTGGCCCCATTATCATTTTGTCTTTCTCATCTTCCCTATCAAATCAATCAAATAATACTATCATAATCTTGAATTGCATATCGGTTAATAGTGAACAAGCATTTATATAATCAAATAACCAAATAAATACCTCTCGGAATAACCTTTTGAGAAGGTCATGCAACTGTTGAACCAACAGCTTCTCGTATAGTTTGTTAATGCATCCTCACTGGTATTATCAAACTACAGGCCAACTTATTGCTCTACACAAAGCACTACCCAAAAACAAAGGCAAAGGGTTGTGTATGCAGCTGACTCCTACTTTTGATGCCCTGATGATGCCATAAGAACAGAACACAACCACAATAAACATAGACAACATACTTATTAGCAATATATATGTTCTTCTTGATGATTTTATGTATTATCCAAACAAAAGAATTCCCCAGAAAGTGTTTACTAGTGGAAGTGCCTGCCAATCACCACCCCAAAAAAGTCCATATTAGTATGTGATGCACATTTTGGTTCAGTTGAAATTTTGCACAAACAAGTTTATCCCACAAAAAGAGAAGTTCGGAATCAAGACAAAAAAATATATTTGAACCAACCTGAACAACATCTGCTGCAACTTGGCCTCCCATGAATTGGAGACCATTGCCAAACCTGTAGAGCAGACCGGCCATTAAGGCCCATTCCAGTCATTCATATAAGCCTTGAATGATGATTTGGGTAAGTCTAGCACAGGGTAGTAAAGGAATGTGATGTTGAGGATTATAGCAAGGACAAAACAAGATACTGAGAAGTAAAAGAATGCAGTGTAGACAACCAAGTGAGGAACCCCATCTTTCAATGTATGCCATTGATCATTTGTTGCCAAGTTGAAAGTTGGTGAGAATAGAGAAAAGCAAACACCAGCAAAGCAACAAATGGACAGTCCAATGAGTGCTTTTCCCAAACACCTGTAGCAAGAGTTATAATTATTAGTTGTGATAGAGAATCTGAGATGTTTGGATTTGAATGTCAGGTGATGAACGTCCAAATATTGTTGTGTAGTATTTTTGCAACACAAGATTATCATTTTTCATCTAAATGTGAAAATTTTAATTGATTTTCCATACTGAAAATTATTGTCTTTTATAGTGCCGTCTATAGTGGTACAACTAGTTTTATGCTCATTCTCATTATCCTTAAGTGCACCATCAAACAAAACAATTTAAGTAAAAATTGCATCACTCAACAAGCTCGATGATTTTCTTTTTAGAAATGAATAAAAACAAGATAATTCTTAGATAACCTTAACTTTTAATGAACGAAACATACCCTTCTTTAGATGAAAAACCTTCAAGCTTTTCTTTATTATCAGCTGCATTAGATGAGTGGACAGCAGAAGCAAGGCAAGTTGCAACCAAGAAGCAGCCAACGCCAGGGAAAAGGATCTCGACTCTATTAATTCTATCGTCTAAAAAATAATTCAAGGTTGTTTCTGTCACCATTAAAGATCGCAACAGAAGCAAAAAATTCAGTATCTATAAGAGCAACACAGACAACCATCAACATTTAGAAATGGTCAGAGAGAGAGAGAGAACGAAAGAAAGGACCTATAACAACTGTTATGCTTACAGTGATCACATTTGTGACTGATAGGCCAACAAGAGCCCAAGCATACTAAGTTGAGAGATTTCCAAGGCTAAGTACCACCCCTCCTGCCATTGCAAACTTCACAGAAGGCCAATTATCCTGCACCAATCACCCTAACATGAATCAAAACCAATTACATACAATACAATACAACTCCATTATGGCAAACATATGAAATTTTCATTATGTTGTGTTCCTTATCACTGGTCTCTCCAAACATCACCACATTCATCAGAGAGAATAGAAAATGAATGAACTAAACTTTATCCAAATATATGCAAGTGTTGAATATTTGTGATTCAACACTTGTAATGAGCTAAAAAATATAATCAATACTTAAGAGAAAATGAATTGGATAAAATGATCTCTGTAAATGTACCAGAGATATGAGACTTTATTATTTATAGATGAATAGTACAAAGATACAAAGAGAGGGAAAAAGGAGCTGGAAACCAAGAAGTGATTAACAGAAAACTAACCACACTAATCAGCTAACTATAGCTGAACCTATATTACAGTTAGAGCTAACTAACTACATGTGCTAAAACTTAAGCCCAAGCAAAACAATCAAAACCACCCATTTTTTTTGGGATATTTAAGCCAAAGCAAAAAAATCAAAGTGACTCCTGACTTAAAGGGTGGTGATAAACCATTTTGTAGACAGAGATCATCCTATGCCTATGAGGATTCTCTTTCACTGTCAAATGGTCGGGCTACCAATTCTTTAATGTCATTGTCGAATCCAATGGTGCTTGTTCAGCAATGACAATGGTCATGGAGGGACCTGTAGTGGGGGATTTCCTAAACTAAAATGATAACTTAACACTGACTTAACTTAAGTTACAAGGTCAAATCAGAGAACACAAACAAACAAAAAAATCAAGAACAACACCATAAGAGGGCAATCTTTTTCAATAATCAATTTGTTCAAGTCTGAAACCACAGAGATAAATATTTTAAAAAATGAAAATGGGAAAGGAGTTCAAATCCATTACAGTTGTACATGGAAAAATATATCTAGCATTTTATCTTAAGTTATAGAATATACGTACCTTTGTGCATGAGTTTTATAATTGAGGCCCTGTTATTTGTTGTATAAAAGAATATATTTTTTTCTAGGAATACATTTCCATAAGTTCCCTTCAATGCATCACAAAAAAAATAAAATAATAAAGTCAACTAAAAAAACCTTACACCAAAAAAAAAAAACACATTATCTTAAATGGATAATAAAAAATAAAATATTATATGGGAAGGAAATAAGCTATTGTAGGTCATATCAAGATCAAACAAATAGATAACCTCACCTTTCTTTATGGTTGAGGATGTTGTAGAGGGAGAGAAGAGTGATTTATTGGGCATCTCACATAGTTGAGACCAACATAAAAACCAGTGGCCTGAAGGGAAGAGAGCGAGAGAGTTAGAAAGAGGAACAAGAAAAATGGGGGAAAACTCTCAAGTTTCTCCATAGATACTTGTGGGTTTAATTTCATAATACAAGTCCTTGATTTCTTAAACAAAAAAACAAACTGGCTTTCTCCTGGAGCATAGGAGCAGTTAAGAGGATAAATTAATTAGAAGATAGATGTTTTAATTAGGGCTTCATTTGTTATCAAATGAGTGGGATGACAAAAGTATAACATATTACTCAAACTAAAGAAAAACAAGTAAACAAGCAGTTGGTATGTACAGAAACTAATTAAGAACAAGAACTCTTCAAACATATACTTTAACACTGAACAAGAACTAACACATACACAATAGTTGTGCTCTCAAGCTTTCTCTCAACACATAAAACTCTATGCTCTTTCTTGTATTCTAATACTTACAACCTCTCTCTAATTTTTCTCTCTGAGTTCTCTCAATCTAAAACAATTCAAACACAAATAAATAAATATATATATATATGTATACACATATTGCTAAGCCTCTTGTTTTACGTAAGGCAGCTTGCACATTGCAAAACCAACAATAAATCACAGGGAGACTTCTCTTCTTCTTAATATTTTTTCTTTCTAATGTAGCATAAATAAGAGTACACCATAAAGGAAAACAAAATCACAAGACCAATGGAAATGTATTTTACCGAATGCTGCTTTTTCTTGGCAAGAATTTGCACCAGTTTGTATAATTTTTGAAGAACTTCCTCATTAACTCATCCACAACAACATCTTCTAACTGTGATGGCAAATATCATCAAGTCAAATTTATATAAGAGGATTAGTTAAATCCAAAGCTTTACAACCTTAATTAACAATCAGAATACCTTCAAGACAGATTGCTTATTAGCTTTCCGAATGTGAATATTGGCAAGGAGAAGAATTAGATGTTCCCTCTGGTTAGCAACATTGCCTTCCTGGTTAGAAAACACATTATGAAAATTCAGAGAAGCATCAAAATATGAGCAATGCAGAAGAAAGAGCACATAGTCCAACCATGGAAAACATAAATCATAAGTACTTGGCAAAAAAGGCATGAATAGCCAAGTAAAGTCATATCTCAACCTTTTTCTAGAGATTTTCTAGTTAAAAGCTATCTCCTCTAACATCTATTTTTTTTTATAAAAAAAAAAACCTCAGAGCCATAGATAGTTTTCCAAACCATGAAATAGTCTTAGGAAGGGTACAATAATCAAATTTAGAGCACCATAACACCAGATGAGGAAATTATTGTTAACTAGACATTTTTTGCCTTTGAAAAAGAGAGTAATGAAAAAATATTATTTTGTCAGTTAGGGACAAGTGAAGACAGCCATCTAATAGCAACACTGAAATAACAAAAGAACCATATTTTGTTCTCATAACTGCAATATGAACTTTGCTCAATACACCAGAGCATACATTTAGTTCAAATATTGTTAGATATTAAATGTTTCATGACAGCCATATGTGTGATAATTAGGAAAACCCCACTCTGAACTTTGCCACAGTTGTCTCAAACAAAATTAAGAAAAATTTATATAAGTTTCATGCAAGTCAATACCTGAAATCAAGAATTTCAACATCTAGGAGTAATTATACACAATTATGTTAGGAAAAGAGATGCTTACCGCCCATGTAAAAAGAAGGTTGACTTTTGCCCTTTCCTTTCCTGTGTTCACCAACTGAAAACAGACAAAGTCTACTAAGTAACTTTATAACAACAATATCAAATTCGTAAATTTATGACTACAATGTCATATTCTAGATCATGCCGAAATATTCACATACTTATTTAAGTTACACTTATACATAATTTAAAAATTAATAACAAAATCAATTCACACAGGAGAAAATACAAGGAATGATATTCAGCATATAATCACATCGAACAACATACATGAGCAGGGGAATTAATTTCAATAATAAAGAAGGGCAGGAAGAAGCATCTCCTTTTTAAAAAATGTAATCAAAGGACTCATTTAACAATATACCCAAGTAGTAACCTAATACTCGCTTCTCTACTTATGCTTGACATAAACAACTCAGCAGAAATTTTAGGCGACTTACTGATTGTTCAACATGGATCCAATTCATCTGCCATTGATCCCATTTTCTGCATGAAGAGGTAAGCAATCCAATTCATGAATGAAGCTTTTGAAACTCATGAAACAACTTCAGTTACTAGTTCAGATCACATCAAACAAATTAGTTTCAAACACTACTATAAATAAGTAAGCAATCTAATTCACCAGCATGCATTACAATAGTCATTATAGCTTAATCAAGGAAAATAATAATTAACGCTTTCCTTAAATATTTCATTCTAATGAGAACTTGGCTAAATATTTGTACTTATTTGGCTGCAACTTGTTGTTTTAAATTTTCACCTCAAATTTCTTGTTGGAGTGAGCTGATTTTTTTTCTGGAATTGCATTGATTCCTTGTTGCGTTGGGACACACCATTTTTTTAAGACACATGCTAGGGCTTACATGTTTTTCTGTTGTAATATCAAAGTGTACCATTGATTCGTTTTGCACCTTCTAGATATTCCTCTATTATATTTGTTGTTCTGACAGAAAACTTTTGCATTCTTCAGGAAACCTTGTTCGTGGTATAAAATGAAAGAGATGACTGGTAGTGGAATTTTCATCGGCAGTGGAGAAAATGAGGAATCAGAAGCTAGTAATGCCAGTGCTACCCCAAAATAACAGAATTGGAATACACATGTATCAGGTACAAACAATTGGTTCTGATTACAATTTACAAAACTGTGTGGTGAGTGTCGTTCTAGGGTAAACATATCAGTTAATGTTTCATTTAATGGTTAAATAATTTAGTTGAGAAAATATATTTATTTAATGCTCCGAAAATAATTTAGAAATAAAAAATTTACATAGTAGAGTTGTATAAAGACAAAAGAAAATATATCAAATACACGATGGAGATCAAAGATTAAAGAACATAAACAAATAATAATAAAAAGATTAACAATCGTGTCTTGAAATTCAACCCATTAGGGCATCGAAACCCCCCAAATGAGTCCAAAAAAGACTCACATCTCACTCAATCACAGCTCACACACTCCACATTCAACAATCCTAGATCACAGCAATCAATTTATCATCCAAAAGAAAAAATGATGCCAATAAAAGTTACTCACCCTTACACTGCAAAAGAAGATCAATCAGGGGTACCACGATGTCATCCTCGTCACCTTCCTTAAGCTAAACCCAGAAAAAATAAAAATAAATCCAAACGTACCATTTGGTTCTCGCCACTGTTCTTCCAAGTCACACGAGCCCACAACCCCGCCTTTGCTCTCCCACAATCGCGACTCCATCGCCGGCACGACCCTCGCTAGTGCGTCCCCACTGTCGCAACCATTTTCCTGTAAGCCTCGACTGTCGCAACTCATCTGTACCACAATTATAAAGTACCTAAACCAACTTATTGAAAAGTAATTCAAGGAACAAATCTCAAATTCAAATTCAAACTTTAACTAACCTCTTGCTTCACATTCTACCAGGTGAAAACATAGACAGAGAAATCCATTTACGTATATATGAGTTATAAGAATGGCACATTGATAATACTTGACATCCAGAAAAAACCATGACAGAAGACATTACTAGTAAACAAAGTAAGAACCTTTAAACAAAGAAAATCAAAGAGAAATTAGAAGCAGAGAATCAAAGAGAATAATAAAAGAGAATCAAAGATATCCACTAGATAATTAAATTACCTTATCCATTGACCATTCATACTCCAAGTCTAAGGAAAATACACTTTCTGTTTTTCTTTCCTACTTAAATGGAAAAATGTTTTTGTTGATGGATCCTTATTCCTAATCTTTCAATATAAAAAGAATAATTATATTAAAATTATATGTGGGTAGAGGTGCTGATATAAAAAGATAATTGAGATCCAATGAACTGACATATGTGAAGATTCACTTCACTTATATTAACTGGCTTTCAATAATTTATTCTCACAAGATAGAATATCTCATAAATACCAAACAAAAACAACAGAAAATCTTTCTCATAATGTAAAAGGTCATCCAAAACATTCAAAAACAATATCGTGTGGTCCATATGGTTTGGTGTCACACAACTAGTAATGAAGTCTGACACTATAATTCATCCAAATTCCCTACATCGTGAACTCTTCTCATGTTGGCACATTCAGAAACAATTGTTGTAAACTGAAATATAAGCTAATAATTGCTCTAAAGTGAAGAATTTAGAATTAATCGAGAAATAACAAACAGAGTTCAAATAAATAGATGTCTATAGCTTTTTTTTCCATTCAAACATTCAATCAAACATCATAACTACATTAATTATATAGTTAAAATGTATATTTTATAAACACTTCCATTCTCACAAATGAATCACAGATAATAGAACACCACTATCAAATACACACATTTTCAACAAAATCAGTAATACTCAATCAAATTTATTGAACTATAAGTTATTTTCTAGAAAAAAAAACTCATCGCAGAAAAAAAGAGAGAAAAATACCAAAATATTTGTTCCTGTCACTGTGAGGGAGATGGAGAGGCTGAAATGCTCGGCTTGCATGGCTCTAGGCTAGAGAAGGTGGCTGGGCAACGAAGAATGCCTAGACTGAAGGCTGGATGGAGCTAGCTGGTCTCACGCAAGGAAGAAGAAGGCTTGGCAGCACACAGGGAAGAAGAGAAGAAGAGCTGGCCTCCGATGTCGTCGTTCGCCTATGGTGTCGTGTGAGGGCTTAGGCACGCGTGGGTCAAAGCTTCGACGGCCTCTAAAGATCCCTAGCCGGTGCGCGTAGGGGAAGGTAGCGGTCGGACTCCACAAAGACACAGGCGAGAGAGAAAGAGTGAAGGAAAGAGGTTTGGTGGGAGAACGAGATTCGAGAGAGAGGAGAGAGAACGATGACGAAAAAGGAGAAGAAAAGAAAGAGAAAGAGATATCTGAATTAAGTGAGACATAGAAAATTAAAAAAGAATACAAGAAAAAGAAGAAAAAAGAAGGAAATAATGAGAGAGAAGGAGAGAGAAAGAATGGGAAGGAAAGGATAACACATTTTTTAGTCTGGCGCTTATAATTTTTTAAGGCCCGCCATTTGTTTTTCCAATTTTCACTTTACCGCTTTTTTATATTATCAATTATAATACTTTTTAAATAAGCTTATATTAATGTGTTGTATAAAGTATTATTTAGTGTAGTGTTCGAATGCCTAAACGAATGGAGAATGGCAGAAGAGACCTAACAAAAAGAAGGTACCACATAACGGAATGTGACCGGAGTCAGAGAGCAGAAACTCAGAAAACCAGGAAATACTTACCAACCCTGGAGAATTCCCGGATGAGAGTTGGGTTGGCCCGTATTGGGAAGCCATTAGTGCAGAGGAAGTGCTCCTCATAGTCCTGGGCATGGCTTTCGTTATGATGAGTGGCCTTGTGCGTTATGAAGGCATACTTCATCATGGTATAAAACCCATCGAGGTCACTTCCCATTTTCTTTGGGCAAGCCTAAAAGCTATAGAGATAAATAATCTCAGCTGGAGAAGGCTCGGGTCAGTTCCCTCTCTGATACAGGACGTACAGGCTTGCAAGGACCTGGTATCCATTCGGGCACAACTAGAATGGAACAATCCCCACGTACTTCAAAAAATTAACAAAGTACTGGCAAGGAGCAGGGATGCTCCTGCCTGGAGGTGTGACTGACTCAAGGCCTCGAGACTGTGGACACTGCGGTGTGATCATTTTGTTCCTCAGAATAGACAAAAAAGGAACTCCTCTCCAATCCCGTACTGTCTCATTATGTGCTCTAGCGCCCCAAGATGCTTTAACTTGCTAACAATATGCTCCGCCTCGAATCCCGCGGACGTGTTTAGCTTAGTGGGGTGAGGAATCAGAGCAATGTTCACCTCCTCCTCCAACATGGAGTTGGCATTCTGCACTGGCCTCTCCGCCACAGGAGCAACTTCTCTAACCACCATGGCTTGTGCTGGTATCTAGGTCGTTGCCTATCTCCCCTCCAGTTGCCTACCTCCTCCTCGGGAAATCTCAAGCAACTCCCTATCAAATGCGTAGAATCCTTGCTGGTGAACTCGTAGAGTTCCTCAGACATCTGAAAATGAAAACCAAGCAGTTAGCACTTTGACCCAAGGAAAATAGAAAAAAACACGAGAACTCCCTAAGACAACTGCTCGAGAAATGGAAAAAGGGGAGTTTTTTCTAAGAAAATGAGTGTCCCCGGATGCCTAAAATCGACCCCAAAGATACCACCAGAGATTCAAGAATGTACCGAAAAACTCAAGAACACATCGGAATCTAGACATTTCCCAGAAACCGATTGAATGTCAAATAATGCAAAAATGCAAATGACCAATAATAAATCCCAAAGCAAGGCTAAAAGAGGTAAAATTAGCCTATAAACCCCAATCGTTTCACTGGCCTAAACAAAATACAGAAAAACCCAACATATGCATAAAAACATATGAACACAGAGAAGTGATCAAGGATTACTTACTCGAAATGAAGCGTCGGTAGGAGCTGAGCCTTGTGCGAACGTGGAAGTATCGAGTTCAATTGATCCAGAAATATCTCATTCTCCTCCAATGTTCTAGGTTCAACGAATGAAGAAAGTCACTGAGAGCAATGGTGTTCTTTGTGAAACAAGAGTTTTTCAGCTTTGATTGTGGACTATTTTGAAGGCAAGTAGTGAAACATATATGGGGGTAAATTTTGAATATATACCCTGAGTGTGAACGGGAAGCAACTTAACCCTGACCGTTGATCACCTAGGGAGTAGGAATTTGAGTGTGATCTAACGGTCATGGTTTCCAAGGCGCAGATCGTGATCAAAAAGGTGAAAGGACGTCTCGGGTATGAAATAGACATCTTGGGCACGGAAGAGACCCCTCATTAAATGACATCAATTGGTGGACCCAACAATAGGGATTCGACAAGTGAAGTCACCTTTTTAGAGGTATTAGGCCCCAAGAATGACCAAACATCACAGCCCGAGTACATCCTATACAATTACTCAGCTCATGTAACGTCTCCACTATCCGAGGACGAGTGAAGACTTGGGGGAAAAATATTGTTTGTGTTTTCATAATATGACACATGGCACATATTAAGGGGTAATTGAGTCTTCACGGATGTTGATTAAGTCCCCTAGATCTTGCTATAAGCTCCACGGGAGGTAAGCCTAGCCTTGAGCTGTTGTAACGCTCTACTTCCTTAGAGCCGTTACCAAGTGAGTTTTAAAAAAAAACTTTGTGCAAATAACTCGCTAACCGAGGTTTTTAAAACAAAAGTGTGACTAAGCAAAAGTTAAGGCTGTAATCTTTTGAAAATGCTTTACTTCATTGAAAACTTCAAGTATCTAATATTTGGGATCCCAAAACAAGGTTTGTAAAATATTTACAAGTTAAAATAAGTTTGCAGCTAATTGACTATTAAAATACAGGTTAATACAGCCATTTAGAAAATGCCCCCAACCAAAGCAGTCGGGCAGGCCAAACATGTACGCGCCACTTCATGCTCTCCGTACTCATGGCTGGTTGACTTAATCTTTGCCCTTACCTGCAACACAGAGCACCCGTGAGCCGAAGCCCAGCAAGAAAACTCAAACAGCACATGTCATATGCATATTATATAATCAACCTATCAGACAATCCACAGATAACCAAGTAGTCCATTAGACTAAACAATCATTCCACGTGCTAAGTGTTACTTCCGGCCCCGCTGCCGTTCTTGGCTCCCTTGCCGTTCTCGGCACCTTTGCCGTTCTCTCTACTATAATTACATATAGTACAATTCAAATAACATTCAAACATATAACAATTCAATCAAAACTATACCATAACATGTAATACAATTTAGGGTCGAGCCCTGCATTAACACTATGGGTCCATGCCCTGTCCTACGGGTGCTACAGTTTTCTTACCTGTACCCCGAGCTTCACAATGCACCAAAGTCACGAGCACGGTCCTCAATCTCGAGCCTCTCCAAAAACCTAGTCACAACACATATAAAACACCCTTTAATACTAACCAAACCAAAACCATTTCCCGGGACCATTCCCGCACTCTCGGGACCTCTAATTCCTTAAAACAATACATTGGAACCATCCCCCGGGTCCCCGGGCAAAAGCCCTAAAAACACAATTTTTGGCTGTCAAAAAAATGGCCTAGAGCCGCGGCGCCCAGCGGCTTGCCCTCCTCCTGATGCAACCTCGCACTGCGGCGCCCAAGAACAGGGCCGCGGCGCTCCTTCGCGAACCCAGAAATCTGGGTTTTTCCCTTGCATTTCCTCGAGCCAAAACACTCCCAAATCATCCCAAACTCACACCTAAGCCCCAAAACCAATTCAAAACCCCAAATAGACCATTCAACAACCTATAAACATCATAACCCAGCTCAATTACACAATCACACCCAAAAATCCACCCTTTGAATTCAAACTTCAGAAACTTAATCCCATAGGCCAAAAACACAAACCCAAGCTTGAAAAACCTAAACCATGCCTCAAAAATCTTAAACCACAACAGATATGAAAACCCAAGGTTGTTTAAAACTCTTACCTCAATCAAGAATTCAACCTTGAGCCCTCTCCAAATCCAGCTTCAAGCCAAAACCTCTTGATTACCAAGCAAAATTCCCAAACAAAACCAGCCACAATTCTCTTTCAATCTAATGCTTAATCTCTAAAAATCAAACTTGAAACTTAAGCAAAACAGGGGGTGAATTCTTATCTCTGAAAAATCTTGACCTAAACTTGATTTTAGTTGCCCCAAGCCTCTTGATTCTCCTCCTAAATTGCCTAACTTCAGCTCCTTTCTTCCTCTCCTTCTCTTCTAGCTTTTTCTTCAATTTCTATCAAGAGCTATATTATGACTTAGTGCCAAACGTGTACCCCTTTTTCCCCAGATGAAACTTGTCTAATCCCCCTGCCAAATGACCATTTTACCCCTTCATCAAAACCCTTTGCTAACTAAACCTCAAGGGCACTCTAATCCTTTCTTCTATATTGCAATTCTACCATTTCTTTCACCTAAACTTGTTACTCTCAGCAGTAACTAATGGTTACTCAGGTTACTCAATCACCAATAACCATTAACCGCTAATTCTCTACTTAACCATGAAATTCCCAAAGTACCCCCCTAGGCTCCTCCCGAGCTGGGTATAAAAATCCCATTGTGACCCTTTTAAGTTAACTAGCTCTCTAGAACCGCCTCGGCATGTGTATCACAATAATATCACCACACTCACGTGGTACAAATCACATAATACAATTATCACATTTATGCCCTCAGCGGGCTAAAATTACCAATTTACCCCTATCATACAAACGGGGTTCACATGCATATTTATTTCACCTAAACATGCATACTAACCACATATTCATTAAATTCACATAAATTAATGCAGTATAGCAATTATTGCCCTCCAGGCACACTAATCAAGGCTCCAAGCCTTATTAGCAAATTTAGGTCGTTACAGCTGTAATTCACCACCGCTGAAGGAGTGTGTCCTCAAGGGGATGCTACTTCCCAAGGACCATATTCCAGGATATTGCTCCAAGTTTAGTATAATATCTCCTATTATGTTCCAAGACCTCCACATGTGCGAAATCCATTCTCCAGGTGTGGAGGAAAGTGGCCAGGTGTCAACACACAGTTGTCCTAGACCGCTAGCAGCCATATGACACTCATTGTTGCTCAAATTGTGGAGTCAAGTCCATATAAGCGACAAGTAGGATGTCTCACGATGTCTTCTAACATGGGAAATCGTGCAGCTGCCCGCTTGACACTGCCAGGAGCCTGTTGTCCCATAAAGTAGTATGTTGGTACATCATATTAGGCCCACTGAGATACGCAAAGGCCTACCACCAATTAACTATTAGAATTTACCATTTATTGTGTATTTAAGTTCCCATTAAAAAAGAATGATTGTAAAAAATTACCATTAGTGAAGTTAATTGCCATCAGCCATCAGTCATCTATAAATAGAGTTAGGACACACATTGTAAAGGATCCAAGATTTTTATCTTGTATTCAGAGCATTGCGAAAACGCTGCCTGAAACCTCCATAGAAGCTTGATATTTGAAAGATTTCTCATCCTAATACAAGTGACTCGTGGACTATGGCTTGTTTATAACTTGAACCACGTATAACTTCACGTCTCAGCCTTTCTTTTCTTTAAGCTTTTTCAAATTAATTGTTAGCGAAATAACTAGTCAACAGATAGCTACTGCTCTGCTGTCATAGTGCTCACACCACCAACTTTCAGTTGCAATTTTCTCTGATTAATACTTTAGAAATATTCCTGGTACAATTGCATATTTTTCCTACACGTGTACTATTTTGTAAAGATCTTAGGACTACCTTGTATGCCAAATTTGGTTATAAATAGAAGTTTCCTCTCCTCGCCACAATTGGCTGAGCATATTCAATACAAATTGTTATTTATTCATTTTTCAAACTATTTGCTTTTATTTGTAATGAAAAGTAGCAGAATGATGTCAAGTTTTTTTTCCTATAGCACGTTAGATATATACATTGAAAAAATAAATACATATTATATTTTTATATAATAAAAAATATATATTGTAATGACTTTTTTTGGAATTTGTTTTTAGTTTTTTTATTTAAAATTATGTTTTGTGTATGTGAATTTGATAATTAATTCCCATATAAAATGTTTAAATGAATGGTTTCTTAGATGGGGAATTTTTATTTTTAGGGGTTTTATGCTAACATTTTGGAAAAATGTGGGGAAATTACTTTTCCCAAAATATATGGGAAAAAAACATTAAAAACTCAAAATTTATGGAAAAATAATGCAACTAACAAAATAGGAAGCAAATCCTCCAAACCTAAAGTACAGTCAGAAAAAACAAGGGCAAAATGGACTGAATACTTCTCGATTGCCTCCGACTAAAGCTTCAGCAACAACGATCACCTCTGACTAGTTGCCCCACCCTTCCAGCAACGTTCATCCACACCTCCTCCTCCTCCTCCTCCTTCTTTTTCTTCTCCTTCTTCTTCTGCTACTACAATCTTGATATCAAATCTATTTTTTTTTCATATCTAAACATTTTTCTTAAGATTTGGAAAGTAACTAATAACATGTCTAAATTTCTAAATATTTTAGGTAAACAATTACTCATATTATTGCAAATATAATTTAATGTTCTCTTGTGTTGCAGATCGAATCTAGTTTGTTTTAGATTTATTTTTTTCTTCTTCATATATGCAATAGGAAACTGATTACCTTCACGTTTTAATGTGTATATTTCTAGATTTTTTGAGGTAGTCGGATTCCTATGTTACTAAAAATACAGCTTCATCATCTTTTTCTTCTTCTTCTTTTTGCAACTACTGTAATCTTTATATCAGAACATTTTTTTTAGATCAAAACTTTTAATTTTTAGATTTGTTTATTTTTCTTCAGATCCGATTAACTTCACGTTTTGATATATGCATATATTTTTGGATTATTTGAGGTAACCAGTTACTTAAGTTATTGAAAATACAACTTCGTCTTCTTCTTCTTCTTCTTCTTCTTCTTCTTCTTTTCAAATTTGAGATAAGTAACCGGTTACCCATATTACTGTAAATATAGGGAACTGGTTACCCCTCTTTTGGTAACAAATTATCCCTCTTAGGAAACTGGTTACCCTCATGATACCTTTTTATTTAACTTAGAAGATTTATAAAAAAAACAAAAAAATAGTTTTATAATATAATATAAATAAATAAAACAATTCAATTTTATAAAAATAACAATTAGAAAAGATTGGAAATAATAAATAAATATAAAAAAGATTTTAAAAAAATAAGCAAAAAAATAAAATAAAATGACAAAATTAACCTACCAATTTAAAAAATTTAATTAACAACAAAATTATGTCTTAATTACCAATTTATATAAAAATATGGGAAAATAAAACCAAAACTTAAGAATTTTAATAAAAATGCCATAAAATAACTTTTTTTTTTGTAGAAAAAAGTCATATTTTTGCACAAATTTTATAAAAAACAATCAAATGTGTAATTTCATCTTCTTATATTTTATGGCCAAAGTTGTTTCTTTTTTTCTATATTTTTGTAGACATCAATTTTTACACTAATTTTCAACCATTATGATTGGTTACATTGTTGTGTAGCAATTAACTTTATAGTTGAATTTAGAAATATTTTTTAATCTGAAAGACTGATTCATAATAACATTAGGCATAAAAGTGATGATGGGTATTGTTAAGATAGTGGGAGCATAGAAAGACAGAAGAGAGTGGGAGGTTAAAATTAGGGAGATTATGAAAAGTTTCATACTCATTTTGGCAAAAATTGAGAGAAGAAAATAGTGTTTACTGTTTAATTTTAAAAAATGAATAGAAAATAAATGATAAATGTGTAAATTCATATAATTATTATGTGAATTTGTATGATTTTTATAAATTTTTAAAAAATATGTAATTATACATAGTTATATATATAGCAGTGCAATCAGTTTTTATTTTTGGGTTATTTTTTACACTTAGATAGTTTTTTTTTCAATTTTTTTATATGACAATATACATTGTAGTCATTTAAAATATCTTGCAAATTTTCAAAAAAATTTAAATAATTTATAGTACTTAAAACAAGGTTCAAACAACTTGTTGCACGCATGTTTATTTTTTTGTATGCGAATGTAAAATTCAACTGTTTGAACCTTGTTTTCGATACTGTAAATTATTCATAATTTCTTTAAAATTTGTAGGATGTCTTAAATGACTATAATGTATACCGTCATATAAAAAAATTAGCAAAGTGTAGGAAATAAAAAATAGTTGCATCACCATACCCTATTTATAGTTTGTCTAACTTTTTGTTCTATTTCCAATCTAATCTCTCTTTTTCTTCGTCTTTTTTTTTCTTTTTAATATGTGAGTTGCTTTTGATATATATGTTGTATTATTGTTATTATTTATATAATTTCTATTCTTATTTTTTTTTCTTTATCCTTTAGTGATATTTATGTAGAGGTCCCTCTTTTATACAATAATTTTATTAAATTCATTTTGAAAATTAGTTCTTAATTTTTCTCAATTGTATAAATATCTATAATTTATATAAGCTATTTACTATATATATTAAAAATTCTTCAATAATGATTTGTGTAATCACTATTCATAAGTATTTTTAAAATATCAATAAATTTTTTTAATATTTTGAAAAGATATATTATTATATTAAAAAATAAAATTGTTGACGCGGTTTTTCGCCAACAGTGAATTATGAAAATAGCTGGGATGAATTAGTGCTTAATGATAAACCGCAATAAGAAAATGATACTCAAGAGCACCAAAAAAGAACTCTCAAGAACACTCGTCTTTTTTACGTGGTTCGGGGGTTAAAATCCACCTAGTCCACGAGTCTATATTATTACTGCTTTTCTCTCTAAATTTTGACAGAGTTTTTGCATTACAGAAACAATCCTCTCCTTTTTCCTATCCAAGACCTTAGTATTTATAGAGGAAATCCTTGGATAGGCATTGGGGTCATCACGTGACTTAACCCCCAGTGTTACCTGTACCACACTAATTATAAATATTACAATTTATCCTAAGGTATGGTCTAATCATTAGGTAAAACTGATCTTGGATCCTCAGGGATAATCGGACATGCCATGCTTGACCATGTACGATTATATTACGTATCCAGGTTTTCAGGGATCCGCAAACATGCCATGTCTGATCATGCACGTCTACATAACGTATTCGGGTTTCTAAGGATCCAAGGATACGTCAGGTCTCTAGCGTACTCCGAGCTGAATGCACCGTAAGCTCGTGTCATGGATGCTATGCCTTATAAACATTACAAGCTCGTGCTTATTGCTTTGCATTCCCCTGCTCGTGTTATTGACTTGGGGAATTGTGCTGCCTTTGTGGAGAAAATACAGACCTATGGATCATCTATTATAGTCCTTTACTCGCCAGCTGTACACGAGCTAAATAAAAGACTCGTGCTAAATTTTAGGATGCACATTTTCCCCCCAAGTCCCTGCTTGTGTTTTATGATGTCACCTTCTGACTTACACGGTGGGGACTTTTAAACTTCCGTCGCGATTATCTAGGCCTGCCCACTACTCGAGTATTGGACACGTGGAACACTACGATTGGTGTCTATTCGAGTTTCGAGGACTGCAATAATGGTCTGGCAAAATTTTTGCCACCGTTTCGCCTTTCAAAACACTACCCTCGGATCTTGAACTGGTCGGATCGGACGGTTCACGTTGCTTTATGCCATTTACGTATAAAAAGGGACAAGCCAATTCCACAGTTTACCAACTTTCATTCGAAAATTTTCACCATCTTCTATCTTTTGTGTTTTCAAACCTCCTTCCTTCTCAGAGAAAAGAAAAACCCCAAAGCCCTTTGTTCCAAAATCTTTCGGAGACCCAGTCATTCAGCTGCTCAGGAGTGAGTCTTCTAGACCTTATGAAATACACCTCCTCTATTGACAATCATATTGTAAGTCCTATCATTTCTCATGGGCTCTTTCGTTATAGATTTCTGCATTTTATTTACTATGCTCTTTCATGCTTCGTCGTAGTCAATATTAGGGTGTCTTCTTGATTTTTGGCACATAGGTTTCAACTTTAGGTTTACACAGAAGGTTTGGAACCTTTCCTAAAATTATGATATTCACGACATAGGATATTTTCTGGGTAGATTTGGGTAACCATTGGAAACTTTAGAAAATACCCATTCGGTATATAGAAGATGAAAGACTAGGGTTCAAAAATCAGATTGCTTAGGGAACACGATTTCTTGGGTGGTTTTTCCCTAAACTGTCCCCCAAGGACAGTAGTGGCTGGGTTTTCTAACACACGGGTCCCTTCAATACCAGGGATATGTTGGGAAACCCAGGCGCGTAGCGTAGGTAGCGTGTGGCATCAAGCAACGGGCTGAGATTAACTCAGCTCAGGCTTTAAAAACACCATTTCCCTTCGTGCTTCCTTGCCTTTACCTTTATAAAATGTTAGGTTGCCAACTAAGTGACTCGTCGTTCTTGTTCGCTAGGCGATCTAATGGCACCCAAGAAGAGCGTACCCAAGAAGAGTGCAACCAGCTCCTCGTCTCGGCAAACCAACAAGGAAAAAGGGATCGCCTCCGAATCTCCTGTTCCTCATTTCGACCATGTGGTGGAGAAGGAGGTCGTTGTTGGTCCTAATGCATTCTTCGAGGCAGAGACAATTGTCTCCAAGATCATGACCCAAGGAAGGATCAATAAGATAATGTTGTCCCATAACATCGAGGTCGGGTCCGGAATCCTCATAGCGCGACCTCCGTATGAAGGGGAAAGGAGCTGCGCGCCTCTCTAGGATGACTTCGCGGCCTGGAGCGACAAGCATTTGAAGGCGGGGACCTTCCTTCCTCTGGACCAGTACTTCGCCAACTTCCTCAACTACGTGAAGTTGGCGTCGTTTCAGCTTCCCCCGAACTCATACCGACTACTGGCGCAGTTGAAGTATCTCTTTCTAAAGTACGAGTGGGAGGTCCCCACTCCAGCGAACATCCTTTATTTTTTTTGCCTCAAGACCAGCCCGGAACAACGAGGGTGAGGTGATGGGTTCCATTACTTGACCCAATTCCTGAACTCGCCCTCGGTCATCGAGCTCCCCAGCCATCCCAACGACTATAAAGATCAATTCTTTATGTCGAATGGGTTCCGCAACTGCGAACACCGATACTTCAATCGTCTTCGTAAGTCTCATTTCCTTTCTTAGCTCGTGAAATCAGTCTCTTTGTATCTGGATCTACTTCTCGTGTATATACTAATTGAGTAGTATTTTTGTACAGCCATATTCGCGAGGACGAACAAATCTGCGACCCTCGGGGGTCAATATGATACGCTATCTAGGCTTCCGCCTAGTGAGAAGGACTACCGCCAACTCGTGATCGACGACACGATGTTGGTGTGTAAGTTAATTGCTGAAGGCCAAACTATGGCTTTGAGAAGAACATGGGCTAACCTCTCGGTGGTCCTCGAGCTCCCGCCATCCATGAAGGGGATGTCGAGGTCGCTGAAAGCGAGGAGCAAGAAGAAGACGAGGTACCTCTCGTGCGGAAGAGGTGGGCTCCCGAGGTTGCTCGGGACCCTGAGTTAGAGCGAGCTTCAACGGGGGCAGCAGCCAGCCCCTCCGGCCAAGGTAACCCATACCCCTATAGGGATTTAGATAGGGATCTCGCTGACCTTAGGTTAGTTAGGTTTAATCCAAACCAGCTCATCCATCGCCACCCTAGCGATCCAGACCGTAATATAACCCTGCTCCAGTGCGTGGACCACTTAGTGTTACGCCATGACATGGGCTACCCTAAAGGCACCGTTGACGTAGACAATACCCTATCCTTTAGGTCGGCCTTTTTTTAAGAGTATAGGACCAATCTCAGGTCGTGGCCCTCTCTGCTCCAGGGTACCCTTGCCCCTGGACTCAGGCTGTACATAGAGGAGTCCAGCCTCGAGATAGAACCTGAGCCTGAACCTCCCCTGATTCAGGAGATTGTAGACTTAGGTTCCACATCCCCCCAAGTGGCCCTGAGGCCGGAGGTCGTGATAATAGACTCCTATCCCAGCCCGGAGGGTAGGACCTTTTATTATACTGTACATGTATACACATTTTATGTAAACTGATGACTTTACATGTATACTAAATTCCTTCTCCTTCTTTTCAGGCGAAGAAATGGCACAACCAGGAGTTCCCAACATCCGCACGATTTTCCAGGATGGAAAAACCAGCTCGGGGCCTGTCGTGAAGGAAACCCGGTTCACAGCAAAGAAGACACCCCCTGTGATAATGACTACCTCCAAATCCCCGGCTAAGGGGAAAGGCACGAGCTCGGCAGCTCTGACTGCTGTCGCGACGGAGAAAAGGGGTCCTCCTCCACCTCCTCCTCGATTTCCACCAGCTCCTACTCGGGATCAGACAGTACAAGCTGATCCCACAGCTCCTATTGTCCCCACCACCACCGTTCGCATTCCAGTCAACCCTCAGGACTTGGAGAAGATCCCCGATACTTTTCGGGGGACTCTCTATGAGATGGTGAACCACGTGGTGGAGCATATATACAAAGCCAACTTGAGGGACCTGAGGACAATAGAAAAGAGGAGCCCGGAGAACGTCCTAATGTCTGCCTTGGGGATGACCCTCACAGTACGATAGCTTTCCTCAGTTGAACATACACATTATTTTTTCTTTTTATTTTACTCCAGTATGCGTCTAACTTGTTTCCTTATTTTTTTGTTTGCAGTCGGTCCTGGCTCAGGACCGCAGTATAGCCCGGGTCATGGCTAGGAATGAGGAGCTTCAGATTGAGCTTCAGTTTGCCCGGACCTCCCTAACTGCTGCCAAAGCCACCCTCGCAGTTGCTCAAAAAGGTGAGCTCGATGCCAAGGCTTCCCTTGCATCATCTCAAGAGAACGAGCATGCTACAAAGGTTTCCTTGGCCGCTCTTCAAGTCGAGGTCGCTGAGGCCAAAGCCAAGCAGTTGGAGGCCGAGGTTGCTGTTAAAGAGGAGAAAGCGGCCTCGCTGTCCTCCATGGAGAGCATTCTGTATCACTGTTGGGCCTTCAACCAGGGTGGTAACTTCTCCTTCCTGGCTCCTGAAGTGTGGGATCCATACCTCGAGAAGTTCAAAGCTCGGATCCTACAAGAGCAGTCTGAGACTGGGGATGCTTCTACTGCGTGCAAGCAGGAGACTGAAGAGGTTACATCCTCAGAGTGCCCTAGAGGGGCTTGATTTTCTTTTTCTTTTTTGTGAACATTCGCCATTTGGCCTAGTTTGAGGTAATTTTTCCTCGAGACAATTTTTTTTTTAATTCATATATATAACTTTTTATCTATTTTTCTTTTCCTTGATTGTCTCTCATGTTTATGCTTTTCTAGACTTGCACACTCAAAATCCTAGGAATTGATTTTTAGATCAGGATAGATATTTTGAATTTGGTTATATCCAAAATTGATGTGTTGATTTATATCATACCTGTTAAGTATCAGGCCATGGACCTGGTTATATCCATGATTTTAAATATTTCAAACTTAGTCCTTGTTAGGTTTACTGATATCTTGAGCTTCTAAGGAAGCCATCGAATTTTCAATTTTCCTAACTTCTATGTTTTGGGCCTGGTTGTATCCAGGGTTTTAAATATTTCAAACTTAGTTCGTGCCAGGCTTATTGACACCTCGTGTTTTCTTAAAAAAAAAATACTGGTTAATCAATTTTACTAACTTCTAAGTTTTGGACCTGGTTGTATCCAGGATAGTTTTGTACCTGGTTATATCTAGGATTTTAAATATTCTGATCTATCTTAGGTTATATGCCCCCCAAGTAACCAAAAAGTGAACTTTCTCGGTTACTTGGACAAATGTTATCACATGAGCTAATATATAAATAAGCTATATGTAAGACAAGAAATATATAATGATCCCTTCATTTCTTAATCAAATGGCTTTTATAACTAAGCCTTACATAGATGGGTGGTATCATCATTGATAATACTTCTTCAGGTGCATGGCATTCCAAGTCCATGGGACTGTTTCTCCACTAAGTCGAGCTAATTTGAAAGTTCCTTCACGCATGACTTCCACTATCTGATAGGGCCCTTCCCAATTCGGACCTAAAACACCATCTTTAGGGTCCTTGTTTGCCAAAAAGACCCTTCAGAGGACTAGGTCGCCCAAACCAAAACTACACCTTTTGACCTTGGAATTAAAATAACGAGTGATTTTTTGTTGGTAATGCACGAGCTGTAGTTGTGAATCCTCTCATTTCTCATCAATTAGGACGAGAGACGCATAGAGCAACTCATCATTCCACTCATGGCTGAATGTCGGGAGCCTGTGTGTGGTTACTTTTGTTTCGACGGGAAGGACGACCTCACTTTCAAAAGTCAGGGAGAAAGGGGTGTGTCCCGTGGAAGTCCGGTGGGAGGTCCGGTATGCCCATAGTACCTACGGGAGCTGCTCAGGCCAAACTCCCTTGGCCTCGTCTAACCTTTTCTTAAGACTCTCCTTGAGGGTCTTATTCACGGCCTCGACCTGCCCATTGGCCTGTGGGTACACAACCGAAGAGAAACTTTTAACTATGCTGTGCTTTTCACAGAACTCAGTGAGAGATCACTGTCGAACTGAGTTCCATTAACTGACATGATCTTCTTAGGAATCCCAAACTGGCACACAATGCTCTTAATCACAAAGTCAAGGAATCTTTCTAGGGTGATGGTTTCCAAAGGCTCGGCCTCTACACACTTCATGAAATAATCAATGGCCATCACCGCATAACGAACTCCTCCCTTTCCTGTAGGTAAAGCTCCTATCAAATCAATTCCCCATACTGCAAATGGCCACGAGGATGAGATCATTGTTAGCTTGACCGGTGAAGCTCATGAAATTGTGGTGAATCGTTGGCATTTGTCTCACTTTCGAACATAGGAGATGGAATCTTTTGTTAAAGTGGGCCAAAAATAACCCTGTCTTAATATTTTTAAGGCCAAGTTTTTCCCCCAGAATGATCCCCACAGAAGCCTTCATGCACCTCTTACAGAATAGTTTTAGCCTCCTCTGGCAGAACACACCGTAGCAGAGGCAAGGAATGGCCAAGTGGTACAAAATTCCATCCACTACTACATATCTTGGAGCTTGATAGAGTATCCTTCTCGCGTCTTTTCTTTCTTCAGGCAGCTTCCCTGTTGTAAGATATTCTATCATGGGGGTCATCTCGACCTCCATCGCGCTTCTTGCTACGCTTGGATTTTCCAAGAATTCCACCGGTACTACGTTCAAAGTCTCAGTTTCCTTGGTGGTGGCGAGCCTCGCCACAGCGTCTGCGTTAGCGTTCTGCTCGCGAGGGATCCGTTCGACGGTGCCATACTCAAATTCTGATAGCTCCTCCTTCACCTTGGCTAGGTAAGCTGCCATCTTGGTACCTCATGCTTGGTATTCCCCTAACACTTGATTGACAATGAGCTGGGAATCGCTATAACACTGGACGACCCTGGCCTTCAATTCCCTTGCTACTCTAAGCCCGGCTAACAAAGCCTCGTACACGGCTTCGTTGTTCGATGCCTCAAACCCGAATCGTAGCATGGTATGGAATCGATGCCCTTCCAGGGAGATCAATATGATGCCAGCTCTGAACTCGTTCTCGTTAGAGGAGCTGTCCATGAATATTCTCCACAACATCTGTACTAGTTCTTTCAAAAGCTCCTCTTGAAATCTGGTGCATTCAGCCATGAAATCAGCAAGGGCCTAGCTTTTGATCATTGTCTGTGGTACATATATTATTTCGAACTGGCTGAGTTCGACTACCCATTTTAAGAGATGTCCTGTCGCTTCAGGTTTTTGTAATACCTGCCTTAGAGGTTGGTCGTTCATGACATGGATTGAATGGGACTGGAAGTACAACCTAAGCTTCATGGAGGCTAATATCAGGCAGAACGCCATCTTTTCCATTAGGGGATACCATGATTTAGCTTTGAGAAGTCTTTTGCTTATATAATATACTAGTTTTTGAACCCGGTCTTCTTCCTGGATCAATACGGCACTGGCTGCATTTTCTGTCACAGCCAAATAAAGGAATAGGGGCTCCCCTACCACTGGCTTAGACAATTCTGGGGGTTTGGCCAAATGCATTTTTAGATCGAGAAATGCCTGCTCTCACTCCTCAGTCCATTCAAATTTCTTATTCCCCCAGAGCAAGTTATAGAATGGCAAGCATTTGTTAGTGGATTTTGAAATGAACCGATTAAGGGCTGCCACTCTTCCAGTCAGACTCTGGACTTCTTTATACGAGCTGGGCGAAGGCATTTCAAATAATGACCTAATTTTATCTGGATTCGCCTCTATCCCCCTTGTATTGACTATGAATCCCATAAACTTTCCCGACGCCACTCCAAAAGTACACTTTTGGGGATTCAACCTCATGCTATATTTCCTCAAGATCTCAAAACATTCATTTAGGTCAGATACATGGTTGTTTCCAGTCTTGGATTTGACTAGCATATCATCGACATACACTTCCATGTTTTTTCCGATCTGGCCAACGAACATTTTGTTAACCAACCGTTGGTAAGTAGCCCCGGCATTCTTTAATCTGAAGGGCATAACTTTTTAACAGTATACGTCTGTCGAAGTCATAAAGCTAGTATGTTCCTGGTCTGCAGGATTCATCGCGATCTGGTTATATCAAGAATACACATCCATGAAGGACATGAGCTCGTGCCCCGCAGTGGCATCTACCAACTGATCAATTCTTGGCAATGGAAAGCAATCCTTAGGACAAGCTTTGTTCAGGTCGGAGAAATCGATGTAGGTTCGCCACTTTCCGTTTGGCTTCGGGACCAAGACAGGATTCACGATCCAGATCGGATATTTTTCTTCACGAATGAACCTGCACTTTAATAACTGAGCTACTTCTTCCTCCAATGCCTCAGATTGGGTTGTTCCTAAACGTCTTTGTTTTTGGGATTTCGTAGGTATGCTTTTATCCAAGTTTAGGGTGTGCATGATCACACTCGAGATTATTCCCACCATATATTCATGAGACCAGATGAAGAAATCTAGATTCCCTTGCAAAAAATTTATCAGCTTTATTTTTCTCTCATCGTCAAGATTTTTCTCAATCTTAACGACTCTCGAAGCGTCCTTGGGATATATATTTACCTCCTTGAACTCTTCGATAGCTTGGAGTTCTGATCTATCCTCGCCCATTAGCGGATCAATATCATCACTTGGGGCGATGCCTCTATCCCTGGCTTTCTGAGGTTCTTCCGTTCCAGAAGCAACTTCTACTTCCTAGGACTCCTCGCCTTCGTCATGTATGGCCATTGTTTGCTACTTGGTTGGGATTTTCCCTTCCTGGAAATGCTATAGCATTCCCTGGTAGCAAGCCGATCGCCTTTGACAGGGCATATTCCTGCAGAGGAGGGGAATTTGATTGCTAGGTGGCGGATAGAGGTTATGGCTTCAAACGTCATCAACGAAAGTTGGCCCAAGATCGCATTATAGGCCGCTGGACAATCGATGACCACAAATTCAAGGATTTTGGAGACAATTCGTGGACCTTCACCCAATGTCACCACTAGCTCAATTGTTCCGATGGCTGCTGATCCCTCACCGGAAAATCCATATAGAATCATGGAAGTTGCCTTTAGGTCGGTTACAGACAACCCCATATTTTCTAAGGTGGACCTAAACAGTAGATTCACAGAACTTCCATTATCTACCAGTATCCTCCTAACTCTTCAGTTGGCGAGCTGAACCTTTACGACTAAAGGGTCATTGTGCAAGAATTCGACATGGCTGGCATCTTCCTCTGTAAAAATGATCGGTTGCTTCTCTAACCACTGGTTCTTTTTATAGTCGTTTCTCTGGGATGAACTCCACTCCGTTGTGGGATTTTAGCTCGTTGATATACCTCTTCTGGGCACCTCTGCTCGTGCCTGCCAGGTGAGGACCTCCAAAAATGGTTGCGATATCGCCTCCCATGATCAGAGGGGGGTTGTCTTGATTCACCTAAACTCCATTTTGATTCATTGGAGTCTCCGGAGTTGATGGAATGTTTTGTCTAGCAGGCTGTTTGGGAGTTGCTCGATTTCGGGCGTACTGAGCCAAAGGCCCTGCCCTGATGAGGGTCTCAATCTCGTCCTTTAATTGTCTGCAGTCATCAATATTATGACCAATATCATTGTGGATTCAACAAAATTTCGAGGTATCTCTCTTCGCCCTTCGATTCTTTAACTGTTCCGGCTTCTTCCACGGAAGGCGGGCATAATTCCCCAAGAAGATGCGCTCTCCACCTTTGAGCTTGGTTTAGGAACTCATCCACGGTGTTAACTCCCTTTCTCTGTAGTTCCTACCATAGGTTGCCTCCCACAAGGATCCCCGTCCTCATTGCCATGAGTTTAGAACTCTCGTCGGCGTCTTTAGCTCGTGAGGCAACGTTGGAAAACCTACTCAGGTATGCTTTCAAAGGTTCTTCCGGCTTCTACTTTACATTTCCCAGGGAGTCGGCCTTAATCCGAGCTCCCTGAGAAGCCCTGAAAGCTCTCTTGAAATCAGCAGAGAAATTCTTCCACGAACTGATAGAGTGCTTTTTGTACTGTTTGAACCATTGCTTAGCCAACTCGATCAGAGTCGAGGGGAATATTAGGCACCTTAGATCGGGTTCAATGTTGTGGGCCATCAACAGGGTGTTGAACATTCCCAAGTGGTCGGACGGATCTCCATCTCCATCAAATTTTGATAAATGGGGCATCCTGAAATCCGGTGGGTATGCGGTTGCCACAATGTTTGGGGCGAAAAGCTGGAGCTCGAGCTCATCCCCTGAATCATATTCATCTTTTTCCTTTTCTGATAGGAGTCTTTTCATCAATTCCTCCATCTGGGCTAACCTTTTGAGGGTTTGGTCTTTTATTCCTTGGTTATTCTGGGGTTGTTCCACAACTCCCGTCCTACTGTACGCGTTCGCTGGGTTGTTGTTCCTCCAAGTCCGAGCTTGGTTTGGTGGGATATTCCTGTTATCACGTACTTCGGAAGGACCTCCCTCTTGACGAGTGTAACTGACTCCATTTTGGGCTGAATTTCTCCTTTGTGAGTTTAGGCGATCTCGAAGATCGGTCTGGGAATCGACTTGAGATCTCTGAGCCGAAGTTAGGTAATTTCTCAAATCTGTATCGGACCTGCCACTTCGACGGCTCTCGATCCAATAACTCCCATTAGCGAAGCTTAGTGCTCGCGGTTGAGGATGAGGATCTGGGATACTGTCGCATGTCCGTGGGGCATAGGTAGGGGTAGCGGGAGGAGGATTTCTCCTGTTGTCCCCATAAGCATGTACATTTCACGCAAAACGAGGCAGTGTTGGATGTCTTATGGGCGATGGGGGAAGCCTAACTGGCGAGGCAATTCTTGTCTCGTCAGGATGAACCAAATTAGCCCACGGTCGTTCTGCTCCACCATTTCTAACTCTCTTCGTTTGGCGATCTGATCGTGACGCAGGAGGGTTGACTGGAACATGCTGTCTTCGTGAGTTTTCCCCAAACCTTCCCCGTGGGTTGCCATGGGCATTTCCAGGCGCATACGACAGTAGTACTGAACTTGGGGTCGAGGTCCTAACCGACCGGCTGACTTGCCAATGACCCCTGGGAGGGCCATTAGGCTGAAAATCTTGGTGATCTTGTGACATGGGCGCAGAACTTGGGGTCGAGGTCCTAACCGATTGAATTGGTTTGGATCAACCATCCTGGCGGGACTTATGAGACCCACCTTGCCTCTTTTCGACATTAACATCAGTTGCAAGAGGGGGTAGTCGAGCCAAAACCTCCTCGATTTGCTTGTTTGCTTTGGCCAAATGGCTTCTTAACTGCATGTTTTCCAGTTCTACAGCAGTCAAGTAATCCGGGTTCAGATTTGGTAGCAATGATGCCGAACTCCCATTGTCGTCGTGGCCCATCGGTTGTTTTCCCGATCGTTGCTGGATTTCAGGGCTATGCTCATCGGAAATAGCAGTATGGTGAACCTCCTACCCACCAGGCTGTTCCATTTCATTGTCGTGCCTTGATCGTGTGACCACCATGATGAACTTTGATTGGGATTTTGATGAAAGCACTAATCTGCAGCTCTCAATGAAAGCACCAAACTATTGATGAGGTTTTTCGCCAATAGTGAATTATGAATAATAGTTGGGATGAATTAGTGCTTAATGATAAACCGCAATAAGAAAATGATACTCAAGAGCACCAGAAAAGAACTCTCAAGAACACTCGTCTTTTTTACGTAGTTCGGGGGTTAAAATCCACCTAGTCCACGAGTCTATATAATTACTGTTTTTCTCTCTAAATTTTGACAGAGTTTTTGCATTACAGAAACAATCCTCTCCTTTTTCCTATCCAAGACCTTAGTATTTATAGAGGAAATCCTTGGATAGGCATTGAGGTCATCACATGACTTAACCCCCAGTGTTACCTGTACCACATTAATTATAAATATTACAATTTATCCTAAGGTATGGTCTGATCATTAGGTAAAACTGATCTTGGATCCTCAGGGATAATCGGACATGCCATGCCTAACCATGCACGATTATATTACATGTTCGGGTTTTCAGGGATCCACGGACATGCCATGTCTGACCATGCACGTCTACATAACGTATTCGGGTTTCTAAAGATCAAAGGATACGTCAGGTCTCTAGCGTACCCCGAGCTGAATGCACCGTGAGCTTGTGTCACGGATGCTATGCCTTATAAACATTACAAGCTCGTGCTTATTGCTTTGCATTCCCCCGCTCGTGTTATTGACCTAGAGAATCATGCTGCCTTTATGGAGAAAATACGGATCTATAGATAATCTATTACAGTCCTTTACTCGCCAGCTGTACACGAGCTGAATAAAAGACTCGTGCTAAATTTTAGGATGGACAAAAATAATGTAATAAAATACATAAACTAATTCAAATAATTTTATTTTTAATAATATTTACAAGAGAATAATAATTTTGATATATTTAATGAAAATATTTATAAAATGAAATTTGAAAAATAAGGGATATATTTTTTAAAATTCTTATTTCTAAAATTTAAAATGATGTTATTTTTTAAAAATATTTAAAAAAAATTAACTTATCCACATAGAGAGAGAAATTTTGAAAACTAATAAAAAAAATATTCATAAGAGAAAGACACTGAATATTTAAAATTAATTATTAAATTAGAATTTTTTTTATTGTTAACTATATATATAGTGTTAATTCTTTTTTATACATCCAAATAAATAAAATAACAATTAGATTAAGGACTAGTAAAAATTCAATAATTGGAAAGAAAAAAATATGCATAGTGATTTTGTTGGCTTTAAAATATTTTAGGACAATTTTGGTTAAATTCAAATTTTAAGTTCATAGATTTATTAATATTATTTTAATTTTTATTAAATAGAAACATATATAGGTACTTTCATAAGTAATAATAAGATTTACTTTAAAATTAAAATGCACCATATCAATTATTTACATCATAAAAGAATAGCAAAATAGGGCAACACAATATTTTCTTTAATTTTCAATATGCCAGAGAAACAGAAGAGGATGATAGTTTGTGAACAAAGTGAGAATGATACATATTAATTTTATACTTTTTAAAATGTGTTTAACTTTGTTTTTTTAGTAAAAATGAAATTAACTTTGATTTGGAGATAGAACATTATTTTGGGTATCAATTTTTTACATGTCGATATATATACATGCTATATATAGTTTAGAAATAATGTAATTATTAATAAAATAAATTCTTTTTGGCATTAAAACTATTTTTTTTTAAAATATGGCATACATGTGCCATTTCACTTGTAACTTAAATGTTCCTTCGAAATAAATTAGCACTTAATTTTGTTTGTAACAAATATATATATAAATATATGGAAGATTTCTCAATGGTTACTACTCATAGATAGGTATTAACAATTATGATGATGTGATAATATAATGACTTGGTAAAGCAAGTCACCAACAAGTAAATAATTTTTTTCTACTTTAGTTTTTTTTTTTTGCCATAATTAATGTTGTTTTCAACTAATGAGAGACACTAGCTATATGTAAAAATTAACATGTATTTGAAAAATGAAAATTTTACAATATTATATTTTCATAATAAATACACGTTTTCCATCAGATAACCGTTCCAAAAAATTAAAAAAAATCAAAATTTATTTTTAAAAATATTAATTAACAACTATAAATATGAATTATTGATTTTAATCAAACGGTTAATATTAAAGTAACAATTCATGAATAGTTATTTATATATATATATAAATAACTATCCCATATTTGTATTTATAAAATCTATTCTTTACTTTTACCATATAAGTAAAAATTTTGCAGTGATCAAGAAAAGAACATAATTTGTTTATAAGATTATTAAAAAATGTATTAATATCCTCATATTTTATTTTTAAGAAAACCATCAAACACTAGTAAAAAAAACAGAATACTTTTAAATATCTATCATAATTCATAAATCTCTCATAATAACCTACACTTTAAAAAAAAATTATTTTATTTATTAATAATATAAAATAGATTTTATATTTTATAATAATAAAAACTAGGTTGTTTCAACTAACTTTAATTAATAAAATAATAAACAAATTCAAATTACAAGAATATAGTTATTACTTTGAGATATCTGAGAGATTCGCGCGGTAGTTACGAGCGATTTGGGTTGAAGTTGTTACTGAGGCTTTATTGAAGAGTCACTAGACAGTTAACTACTGAGATTCTGATACATTCGGTCGGCTACACCCTCAATTTGACATAACTGGTCAGATGAAACCCAATTCCGGGATGCCTAGTCGGATGAAACCAAACTATGAGATGACTTGTCGGCTGAACTACGTGTCCGGTCGGGTGAGTCCCTCTCCGAGATAACCGGTCGGCCAATCCGTGCGTCTGGTCGGGTGAGACTTCAACATGACCAGACAAAAATATTCTCCGATGTAGCTGGTCGGCTATATCACGTAACTGAAGTGACTGGTCGGCCAAAACACATTACTAGTTGGCCAAAACACATTATTGGTCAGCCAAGACACATTACTAGTCGGCCAACACACATTACTAGTCGGATAACACCATTCTCTGATGTGACTAGTTGGACAAAACAACTTCCTGGTCATGTAGAATTCCTCACTGGTCGGTCAAAAGCCTTACCTGGTCGGGCAAATTACTTCCTGACCAGGTAAATTTATTGCCTGACCATTAATATCACAACTCCACTGGTCATTTTCTAACATTTGCACTTTCCTAGTTAACACATTTATTGACTATTAATGTGTCATTTACTGACCATGCATTGCCACTTATCCCATCCGATTGCCACATCATTAAACAAAATTTTGGGGATAACACAAGTATTATTTGAAATTTAAAATTCAAATTCCAGGATATGTGGCCTTGTAAGTGGTGCCACTAATGTGTGTCTTTAATCTTTCTCATTTGTTTGTTTAATTAACTTTAAGACAATATATTTATTCACAAAAAATAAATATTAGTTAATTTAAAATTAATCTTATCTTAATTTATCAGTTTGAATAATTATATTATATTAAGATAACATTTAACTCTCTTTAATATTAATCCAAACAATGGTTAATATTAATTTCAAATAATATACTTTTTCAAATAAAAAACTAATTAGTCAAATAATTAATTAATTGTACATAATTATCACTTAGCCCTTGAAAATTAATTCTTTTTGCAATTTAGTCATTTTTTTCCCATTAATCTTGCATGTGACATCTTTACCATTGATAGTGTAGGACATATGCGACTTGGGGACCATAGACCTATAATATTAATCTCTAATAAACTAGACTATTAATTAAAATCTTTAATTAAATATTCTTATTTATTAATTCCATTATTACTTCACTATAAATATGGAATTGCACTCTTTGTAATTATAAAATTATTTTTGTAGAGTATTCTCTTGTAGTCAGTTGATATAATCAATATATATAGTTATGTCCTCCGTTTATTGGTTCGCTAATTAGAGTTGGTCAAGAATTACCAATTTACCCTTCTAATTACCTCTTGTTCCTTATGTACCATTAATTCACCAGTGAATAATTAATATATAATCATATTATAGATTTGGTCTCAATAACTATTCAGTCCCAAAATTAACCCTTAAAGAAACCAATACTCGATCTATTAGGAAAGCATGGATTCCAATATTGCAAAATCATGTTCCCAACCATTCATGATATTGAATCTCCAAAACAAAAGTCACTAACCTCATTATATTAAAAGACCTTAACGAATAAATCAAAAGATCCAATAAACATGAACAAGAGTCCATGACAACTTAGGATTTAGACTAATATACAACCATCTTTTAAGATAGGAATTAAATCTTTATGAAAAATGGTAAGTTTATAAAGAAATTAATTCACATCGGTCTTGTCATATTTAATCACAATTATATATAGTACATTGATCAAGATGTCTATTCACATCAATAATCCAAATCTAGATTACTTGCATCTCATATGCTTAGTAAACCATACTATCAACCATTGATTAAAGATTCCGTACTTTAACATGTTGCTTACTATTTTATTCCTTATATATGATCTTAATTATCTCGTACGAATACAAGATCATATTCTCATAAATGAACATGGAATTTTATGATATTTATATGTAAATTATTCAAATAATAATTTCTATAATTAAATATAATACAAATTTACTTTTATTTAAATAAATAAAATATCTTTTCACATGCTTCTAGGGCACTAACCCTAACACATACTTACCTTATGCTTAAGAAGTCTTAAACTTTCACCAAGTTCAAAAACTTCAAGGCCCAGGCTGAGAAACAGTTAGGTAAAACCCTTAAAACACTTCAATCTGACTGAGGTTGAGAATACTTGGATTTGGAATTCAAGGACTTCTTGCTAAAGATTTGTACTCTACCCAACTCACAACATCTGGAACACCAATAAAAAATGGTGTTTCAGAAAGAATAAACATAACCTTATTGGATATGATCAGGTCGATGTTGAGCTACTCTGAGCTTCCACTTTCTTTTTGGAGTTACACACTTCAAACGGTGACCTACATTTTGAATGTAGTCCCATCTAAGACAATAAGCAAGGCACCATTCGAGTTATGGAATGGCACAAAACCTAGTTTGCGCCATTTCCATAAATGGGGTGCCCAACTCATGTTCTTAAACCTAAATCTGAGAAACTAGTCTTAAGGCCAGAAGTGTGTATCTTCGTTGGTTATGCTCTAGAGACTAGAGGTGGTTACTTTTATAGACAAATGGATCAAAAGATGTTTGTGTCGACAAATGCAGCGTTCCTTGAACATGACTATATAGTAAATTATAAACCTCGGAGCAAGATAGTTCTTGAGGAACTAGCCTCTAAACAAATCAACAAAAGTCCATCATCTTCATCATCAACATACAAAACAAAAGAAACCACTGTTAGGAACGAGTTTCCTAATACGCAGCGCAATGGTGGTGTGGTTGGCCCAATGTACAACAAAAATTTTGTAACATATTTAAACTACCTTTAAATATGCGGATCCATTAATATACATACATTAATCATAAACAAGATAATGATAGAATTCATACCTCTTGAAGCCTATCAAGTATCCTTGCTATCTTTTCGTATTTAGAACGATCTTCCTATCCAAGCCGCTCCCACGTACTCACACCAAGATCTTCCAAAGCGTTCTCTACACCTCAAGAAATGTGTGGGCACTTAGAGAATGAAGGATAGTTTATTTGTGATTCTACTTGATGTACTCAACACATGAGATCAAGAGAATAGGCCTGAGAATTGGTTCTTTATTTTTAGGGAGAGAAAACTATCGTTTTATTTTTCACAGAGCGAATGTTCAGAGTTGTCTCACACACCTATCTGAATATTTTTCTGATTAGTCATACTTAAAAGAAAATATTCAAATTTTAAAAAATAAATTTGTAACTGTTTTACAATTTACTTTTTAATTAATTAATTATTTTATTAATGAAAAAATCTAAAAACCAATTTTTGAATTATCCATTAATTAATTAATTAAATAAATAAAAATGAAAATCCCATCCCTAAAAATTGCCCTACACGCCACACACAGTCCATGGACTGTGTGTGAACGTGTAGCCTTCCTAATTTTTAGGGATGTTGGTTTTTCAATTTTATTTAATTATTTATTTAAACTACTTTGTCAGATAAGATCTAACAACCTGATAACTAATTCAAATTAATTATCTTTTTAATTAATTATCAAATATAATTAATTATTTGAATAAATATTAATCTTTTAAATTCAAATTCAATTTGAACTTATCAGATTATTATCTCCCACTCAAATAAAGATGTTTAATTAATTCTACCAATTAATTAAATCTAAAATTTTCGAAAATAAATATTTAATTTATTATAATTTCGAAAATTATAATTAATTAATTATTTAATTAAATTTCGAAATTACTTTAATTATTTAATATAATTTTGAAAATTATACAATAATTAAATATTAATTAATTTTGTTAACTACAACTAATTTGTAATTAATTAATTAATCACTATTATCATATAATTGCATATTTGGCCTGAAGAACAAATTTCTTCTTAAATATGTCTTTAAACTATTTTCCCTTCATATCAACTCTTACCTTGAACAGTGTTGATAGAGCCGCTATGGGGACCTATGGACCTATAATTCCAAGCTCCAATAAATTTGAGATTATTAATTAAACTCCTTAATTAAATAATCTTATTTTATTAATCTCATGATTATTCCACTATAAATATGAGACTACACTCTTGTAATTATAGACATTTCATTTATTGAGTACTTTATAATCATAAAGCGTCCATTGATATAATCATTTCATACAACTTGACCCTCTAATAATGGTTCATAATTAATCGGGAATAAAATTACCGTTTTACCATTTTAATTATCTCTTGTTTCCTTAAGTACCATTGACTCTACTAGTGAAGGTTAATTCATAACTAAATTATGAATTTGAGCTCAATAACCTTTCACTCCCAAAAGTCAACCCTTAAGAGAACCATCATTCAATCTCTTGCGAGAAGGCATAGATTCCATATCAGTATACTATGTCCCCAGCCATCTACATTAATGAGTTCCCAAAACAAAAGTTTCTAGCCTGATCATTCTGACAGACCCTAACAAGTGAATTAAAGAACTCATATAACATAAACAGGAGTTCATAGTAACTTCAGGATTAAGATCTATTTGTATATGATCATCAGTTGATATATTTAATTAATACTTCGAAACGGTATTTAACTAAGTATTAATAAACATATCTAGTCCAGTTCTATATATTCTCTAATATATAAAGCACCTCCACTAAAGTGTCCTACCACATTAGTGATCCGGATCTAGATCACATGTATTCATAATACTAGTGGACCGTACTTGCAGTAATTACTCTAAATATTCCATAACTTTATTTTACTGCGAACTATTCAAGTTCATTTATCTCAAACACAATCCTCCCGTACCAATACGTGTTTGAGATCACATATATGAACTTAGGAATTTTCCTGATATTTACTTAATATTATCACAGAATAATATAGTCTATAAAATATATGCATAACAAATTCAATTCATTTATTTATTTCATAAAAACAATGTCTACTACATATGCTTTCAGGGCACATTTCCAACAACCACAATTCCTTAAAAGGAAGCCCAGTGCATCGTTGTAGTGAGAGGATTGTATGACAATGTGTTCGCTATGAACACGAAGCATATGTCTTTGTGTCTGACACATATAAGAACGATCCATTAACCTTTAAAGAGGCAATGGATGATCCCAAAAAGGAGAAATGATAAGAATCCATGAACCAAGAAATGGAATTGACGTTTATTGTTATCCCAAAAATTGGCATATCTGACGTGGCACTAAACTTGGACATGTGGAGCAGACTGGGCGGACCCCCCGATAAGTTGGTCGGTGTATACCTGTAGGGTATATGACAAGTTACTGCTCGACATACTATCTCAATAGGCTTAGCTGCTGGGCAGGACCACCAGAAAACTTACTGATCAGTATGACAGGCAGACTAGTGGGAATATACTTACCAAATGAAAACGCGGCATGCTCACTAGGAAAGCAGCTGCGCGGTATGCTTACCAGAAACGAGGCTGCACGGTATGCTCTTCAGGAAACCCGGTATACTTGCTCGGATGAAAGCAGTTACACTCTCCGTTAACACTCCGCAAGAATCGCTCAACCACCTGCAAAGAGCACCTAACAGCCCTGAAGACTCGATCAAACCTCCTAACAAATAGGACAACAACAACCTGCGAGAAGAAAGGGATATTTCCCCATCAGATATGCTTAGGTGCAACCCTTGGGTGAGAGGAACAGTATAAATACAAACTTTCAACCACAGTGGAAGGGATATCTAGAGCCTACCGACCAGCACCGGGAATATACCGACCAGCCTGTCATGGGGGATAGACAGAAAAATAGCCTACCAGCCAGCACCAAATACATACCGAGCAACCTGGCTTGGTACTTAGCAGCGATTCTGCCTTATTATATTGTCTTTTACACATAGAAATCCACTTGTAATCCCTTGTTATCTTATGTAAACCTTCAAGATTAATACAAATCTAAGAGGACGTAGGTCATTACCAATCCTTGGGGCAGAACCTCTATAATTTATGTTGTCTTTTATCATTCATTGCTCATAGTTATAAGGTTCTTGGCTTATTTATGGTTTATTGATTTTCTAAATGAAAGCTCTCTAATTAATTATTTTAACTCCGCGTTAGTTGACCAAAAAACCAGTCAATATTTTGGTGCTTTCATTGAGAGCCTAATACAATCACTTTTTAGATTCTATTGCTGTAAGGATGGTAGTTTCAACCAGAAGGTCAAGCCAAGAGCCTCCAGAGATCGAGGCTGAATTCTCTCACGAAGTCCCATCAATGAGCAATTTCAATGGGCAGCAAAGTGACTTGCCACCTAGAAATCCATCTGGTGTTGGGGGGCAAACCGCTGGGCCTACTGCACCAGGACGCAGAGCTACTGCCTCTGCTGGAATCACCCATGCAGGAACGTCAGGTGAAGTTGCTGCATGGGGTACCGACCAGTCAGGACCAATAGCTGGAGGTCCTGGACGATATGAGCCCTACGTAGATACTGAATGTAATTCCCTGAATTCTCCAATATGGTTTAGTGGCGGTTTAGTAGGCCGGGAGGGCCGTAATTGTTTAATTACACCATTAAATGAATATATGCATGTTTATGTGAATTATATAATGATATAATGATATATGCATGCATGTGGGTCCACATTTGATATATTATGCTGTTTTGATAATTTGGCCCATTGAGGGTAATTTGTGTATTTGGGTGCATGATGTGATTTGTGAATGAGATTCCATTATTATGGAGATGTATTCAAGCTATTTGGCATGAGATGGTCATTCTTAGTGGATTAGCGATTTTTTCATAACGAGGTCAATTTTGGGGTAATAGAAATGTTTATTTGATGATAAATTTGGAATATTTGAGATCAGGTGAAATTCTGGAGGTTTTGACTATAATGTCCTCGGGGGTGTTTTCGGGACCCCGACCATTAGGTATTATTTGAGGTTACTTAAGCTTGAAGTAGCTGTCAGATAGAACGTACGATTAGAAAACCTCTCGTTCTCCTTCGTTAGTTCATTTTTGCCACCCGAAGCATAATTGAAGAAATCTTAAGTTCTAGGAATCAGAATCAAGCGAGGATCAAGACATAGCAATTCTAGGAAGGATTAGAAGCCTCTTGACCGAAGGATTTGACAGAAAACAACCTAATTGAAGGTAATCTAAGTTTAAAGTTTTGAGTTTTTAGAGTTTCTAAGCTTTGAATTGGACTTTGTGAATTGTTGTGTTTTTGATTCGTTTGAACCTTGGGTTTTGAGGGTTTTGGTGCATTGGGAAGCTTGGGAACTTTGATTTGATGATTGGGGAATGTTTAGGTGTGATTTTGGAGGCTTTGGAGTGTTTAAAACGTGTTTGGGAATGGCCTAGAGTTGAGGGCCGCAGCCCTATTCTCGGGGTGCCGCGGCCCTGCCTTGAAGAAGCAGGTGGAGTTTTTGTGCCTGCTGGGCACCGTGGCCCTTGATGGAGGGCGCCGCGGCCCTTTCCTCAGGGAACTCTGGGGGTCGCGGCCCAAGGTGCTAGGGCTGTAGCCCTTGCCCAGTTTTCGCCCCGTTTGCTCGTTTTGACCCCGGGAACCTAGTTTTAGGCCTCGGGAGTGTCCCTACTACTTGGATTAGTTTGGATTGATATCTTGGAGGCTAGATATTGGTTTGAGAACCTTTGATTATCATGTTATTAATGGTATCCCATAATTTGTTATGGTTAGGTAACCGCTAAAGGACTAAAAGCTAAACCGTTCTCAAGGGTCGTTCTTTTGTTCATTCTAGCTCGAATCAAAGGTAAGAAAACCTTACCCCAAATGTGACATGCATGATTATTCATGAGGCATGTTGGTTGTATAAATGTGGACATGAAATGATTTTGGAATACTTAGCAAATGTTGCTCACTTGTGCATGGTACTGACTCATTAGTCAGATTTGGCAAAGGTGTTACTATCAACTATGAAGCTGTGACTTATTAGTCAGGTTCGGCAGTGGTACTGGGCACTGGTCGCATTGGACTGACTCATTAGTTAGGACGGACTTAGCGTGTTCAACGCAAGCCAATAAAGATTAGATTTAATCGACTTTCTGCATTGAATGACTCAAAGAGCATTAATGCCGGACCGACCTCAAGTTCGATGAATATTATAAGCGCTTGTGTGGCTTACCCATCAGTCACTCATTTGTTAAAGTAGAGACTTACCCATCAGTCTCTCATTTGTTGAAGGCTAGTGGCTTACCCATCAGCCACTCTTCCATTTGAACTAGTGACTTATTTATCAGTCACTCAGTATGGTTTACCAGAACCTCAAGTGATATTCACTCATCTGTGTGAAAGCTTTGAGCTCAGTGTGATTATAATGATAATCATTTGATGATGTTTACATATAATGCTATGTTTTCTTGCTGGGCTTTGGCTCATGGGTGCTATGTGGTGCAGGTAAAGGAAAAGAAAAGCTCACCTAGCCTTGAGTGGAGAGCTTAGGTGGTGATGTGTACATATGCGGCCGCTTGACCACCACGGCCAAGGAGTTCTCAGAGGAACTAGGGGGTTTACCCTATTTTTGCCGCTTAGGTCGGCGGGTTTATAATTTTGGAACAGTAGTGACCTTTTTGAGTTGTAAATAACTTATAAATGTTCTTGTGGGCCCATGAACAGTTTTATGTATCAATAAAACATACCCTTTCCTTTTTATTGGTTTTCACCTTAACCTGTTAATAACACTTAGATTACGATTTTAACCAAAGGACTCAGCCAATGAGTCAAATTTCCAGTTCACCGTTCACCGTAACTGTTCTGGGGTAACCAGGGCATTACACTGAAGGACTTGGCCCTGAGATTGATCAAATGAGAGAGGCCATGGGACAAATGCAGGAACAGCTTGCTACTATGAACCAGGGGCGGGCCACTGCGCAGGAGTCCCTTAATGAAGCCTTCGAAAAACAAAGGAGAGGTTTTCAAGAGTGGATGGACCAGCATGCACGGGAGATGCAGGCCCGACAATAGGATATGGAACGCCAGACAAGGGATGCTACAGAATCTATTCACACTTACATGCAACAGCAGCCAACCCAAGGTGTGGGGACTGCAGCTGGAACTACTGCCCATAACCAGCAACGTCCTCCTGTCTTTGGTTTCGGTGAAGGAGTCATGCACAGACCAGAAACTTAGCCACATCAAGGAAGTCATGGTCCAACTAGGAGTCATCAATCTGGTCGAGGGGCCCAAGCCAACAATAATAGGCATCCATTGCCAGATGATGAACAGGTCCTACTTGGGCACTACATGGGGTTAGACCGGATAGGAAACTTTCGGCCAAGAACTCAAGGAAGTGACTGAGAAAGAAATCTGGAAGCTGCGGGTCGGGGTGGCCACCACCGTGTGCCAGTACAGAATAAAAGCGGTCAACCCCAGAACTACCAGAAACAACCTGGTCGGTAGAGACAACAGCAAGAATAACGACCAAGGTCCTGAAGAGATGAGCCAGAAGTTAGTAGTGCATACATGCCCCACTATGCTGACGGGGATGACCATGATGAGGCAGCAAGCCAAGTTCACCAGTAGAAAAACCAAGGTCAGGGGGGTAACCAGCCCGAAGGACCGTTTGTCCCACAAGGACAGGAAATTCCTAACAACCAACCACCCCGAGGCGAAGGGTTCCAGGGAGCACCTCTAGTACCAGGAAGAGCAGACAACTAGAACGCCGGGGGCAGGCCTCGACCAAATTCTGTTTTCAATCGGATGGGTCCCATGGGAGGTGAAGACCTTCGAGATGCTCTTAATCGTAGTAGGGAAAATTGGGACTCAAACAATGTAGCTCCGCCTGAGCCTGTTTGGGACCCGAGAATGGATGAGGTCCACAATGCAAACAGCCTTGGGCAGTTGCAGACCCTAACATCCAAGCCAAATTGGACTTGTTAACCCAATTAGTGAAGGACTTGATAGCCCCCAAATTAACAGATATTCAAGTAGAAAGGCAAAGAGGTTCCCCATTTTCAGAACGCATTAATCAGCTGCCCATACCTGTTAAATTCAAGATGCCAACATGGAAAATGTATACTGGGCGGGAAGACCCAGTATCCCACATACACAACTTTGAGTTGCAAATTGTCCTCCAGAGGGTTCGGGATGATACTAGGTGCAGGATCTTCCCGGCAACCCTGTCAGAAATCGCCCAGCGTTGATATTTCAAGCTACAGCCAGGATCAATCACGTCATGGGATGGTTTCGTCCGCATATTCTATTCTCAATTCTCCTTGGCAATACCCCTTCTAGCCAAGCCAAATGATTTGGTGGACATCAACCAAAGGGAGAATGAGCCTTTAAAAGATTACATTCAGTGTTTCATGCAAGAGGCCACCTAGGTAAAGTCCCTCAATGATGATGGTAAGTTGATAGGCATCAATTCGAGAGTCAAAGTAAAAAGTTTGTTTTGGAGTAGCTTGAAGAGGAAGTCAGCACGCACCACTCAAGAATTCCTTGATAGGGCAGAATAATTTATCAAGTTAGAGGAAGCTGAACAGAAGGTGGATAATCCTACCCAGGGAACTGCTGAGCAAGAGAAAACAAGTGCTGGGAACACCACCAATCCCACAGAAGGAAGTAAAAATGGGGGCAAGAGTGGCAAACGTGGTAATGGGGCTGGAAGCAGTGGTAACCATAATGACAGAAAGAAGCCTAAGACCATCGAGTAGCTGAAACCACGAGAATACGTGCCCAAATTTACTACTTACACTGTCCTAATGAAGTCTCGAGCAGATGTTTTCAATGCCACCCAGGCAGTAGTACCTTACAGGAGATCACCACCATTAAGGAAAGACGCTAGTAGACGGTATATGAATAAATTTTGTTGGTTTCACAATGACCACGGTCATGAAACCAATGAGTGCAATCACCTAAAAGAGGAAATAGAATTCCTCATTCGGTAGAATAATGCTCATCTAAAGAGGTATGTACGACCGACCACCGACCCACAGCATCAATAACCTCCTCAGCAACAACTTCCCCAATAGTATCAAAGCAATCAACCACTCTTACCACCACCAGTTGTTAGCCGGCTGGATATGATCTATGGAGGACCGCATTTGGCCGATAACAGCGGCAAACCTTGATTGCAGTTTATCTAGAGCATGGAATCTTGCCCAACAATCGTAACGAGTCTAGAAAATTGTTAAGGAAAGTTTCTTGGTACCTCATCCTGGACTGGGTCATGTACAGAAGAGGATTTTCGATGCCATTACTTAGGTGCGTCAATCAAACAGAATTAGAACAACTTCTTGAAGAGGTACATGAGGGTTTTTGTGGGAATCATGCTGGGGGGAAGAGTCTATCTACGAAAATTCTAAGGCAAGCCTACTTCTGGCCAACTATGAATGAGGACTCCATATCGCATGTTCAAAAATGTGACAAGTGTCAGAGATTTGCGAAAATCCCCCAAGCATCCCCAAACAAACTAACACAGATGCAAAGTCCATGGCCCTTTGCCATTTGGGGAATCGACCTTATTGGTCGGCTGCCAAATGGAAAAGGGGAAGTACAGTACGTGGTAGTTGCAGTGGATTACTTTACCAAATGGATGGAGGCTGAGCCACTGGCAACAATCACTTCCAAGAAAGTATTGGACTTTGCGGTCAAGAATAATTTGTAGGTTTGGTCTACCCCACAAAATAGTGTCTGACAATGGCACGCAATTTGACTGGCAGTTATTTATTGATTTCTGCACTAGACACGGCATCACAAAAAGCTTCTCAACAATCTCACACCCACAAGCAAATGGACAGGTAGAAGCAGTTAACAAGACTCTCAAAGACACTTTGAAGAAGCATTTAGAAGAGGCTAAGCGAAACTGGCCTGAGAAACTACCTGAAGTACTATAGTCCTATAGGACTACCGAGCGAACAACTACTGGAGATACCCCTTTTGCACATACATACGGGTATGAAGCGATGCTGCCCCTAGAGGTGACTCCACTATCTCACAGGCACACGACATACGACCAGGATGGTAATCACCAGTTGTTAGCTGAATCCTTGGACTTAATTGAAGAAAGACGTGAAAAGTCCAACATACGCCTGGACGCCCATCAGCAAAAAGTTGCCTAGTACTTCAATTCTAGAGTTAAGGAACAAAAATTTGACGTAGGAGACCTAGTCTTACGAAGAATATTCCCATAAACTCGAGATACTTCAGCAAAAGTACTAGGCCTCGGCTAGGATGGCCCTTACCAAGTTACAGAGATAGTACCACCCGGCACATACAAGCTAGCGTGGTATAACCAAGATCTCCAACAAGTACCTGTCCCCTGTTACTGGAATGGGGAACACCTAAGGAAGTACTACCAATAAAGATAACTTTTAAGTGATCGTTGACTGGCGGGTACAGGCACGAACTGCCCATACCACTGACCAGCTCAATTTAGCTATATTAATTATGCACAAGCACGATTTGCCCATTTATTGTAATAATTAATATTTATGAATGTAAGATACAATTGTAGTAACACAGCTTGTATGGTTAATTTTTAACCAACAAGACACGATTTTTGTCCATTTTTACAAGCCTTACTTTTTCAATGATTATCTTGCTAACTAGTGATTTATTTCATAGTTTGTCGACAATGTATGAAACCTCTATAGGTTTTGGCAAACCCAAGTTGTCCCAAACAGGTTATTATGAGCAACTCTGGTCAGTTAGCAAGTGACAAAGAGGATAACCCAATAGTTATGAATCTTGCTTGGTCATTTGGAGGGCACCATAGTCATACATGGACAAGAAGAGGAAAAAGCGTGTAATTAAAAGGACTTAGAAACATTAATTTTTATTAATGTTAAAATGCTTGCGCGTTGCTCGGTATGTACCAAGCAAAAAAAAGAGCCATAAAAAAATTTATGTATATAGGGTTGAACAGTTTTTGTTTACAACTCATTCGAGAAAATTGAATAGCTTAGATTTATAGAGCCGCATAGCTCCAAACAGAGCCGAACAACTCCAAACAAGAGTTGCACAACTCCAAACAGAGCCGCACAGCTCCAAAGCTGCTCCAATTTATAGACAAGGAAGATACCCACTCTCCTACTAGGCATTAATGGAACCTCCCATTCTACAGTCCCCTTAACTGTTGCAGGCACGTCCCTCCAGTCACGTCTCCTCAACCACCGCACATGTCAGCCCACTCTTTGATGATTGCACAATCGTTGGTACTGTTATTAAAAAAGAAGTCATCATGACACTTTATGGTATCAAAAAGAGGAGGGAAAGAGTGAAAAGTCATTTCTTGGAAACTTGAAGAAATACAAAGGCTATTAACTACACCAGATGCTATGCCACGGAGCAATGAGTATATACCCCTGACCAGGCTGGACGGGATGGTCCCCAGAAGAAAGTTTCCATGTTGCTTAGCACCATTGCAATCTTGGGGGGCAAATGTTATCCCAAAAATTGGCATATCTGACGTGGCACTATACTTGGACATGTGGAGCAGACTTGGCAGACCCCCCGGCAGGTTGGTTGGTGTATACCTGTAGGGTATACGACAAGTTACTGCTCGACATACTGTCTCCACGGGCTTAGCTGCTCGGCAGGACCACCAGAAAACTTGCTGGTCAGTACAACAGGTAAAGTAGTCGGAATACACTTGCTAAATGAATAACAATTACTGCGCGGTATGCTCACCAGGAAAGCAGCTGTGCGGTATGCTTACCAGAAAAGAGGCTGCTCGGTATACTCTCCAGGAAACCCGGTATACTTGCTCGGGTGAAAGCAATTACACTCTCCGTTAGCACTCCGTAAGAATCACCCAACCACCCGCAAAGAACGCCTAACAGCCCTGAAGACTCGGTCAAACCCCCTAACAAATAGGACAGCAACCACCTGTGAGAAGAAAGGGATATTTCCCCATCAGATATGCTTAGGTGCAACCCTTGGGTGTAAGGAACAGTATAAATACAAACTTTCCACCATAGTGGAAGGGATATATGGAGCCTACCGATCAGCATCTGGAATATACCGACCAGCCTGTCAGGGGGGATAGACAGAAAAATAGCCTACCAGCCAGCACCAGAAACATACCGAGCAGCCTGGCTTGGTACTTAGCATCGTTTCTGCCTTATTGTATTGTCTTTTACACATAGAAATCGACTTGTAATCCCTTGTGATCTTGTGTAAACCTTCAAGATTAATACAAATCTAAGAGGACGTAGGTCATTACCAATCCTTGGGGCCGAACCTCTATAATTTATGGTGTCTTTTATCATTCATTGCTCATAATTATTAGGTTCTTGGCTTATTTATGGTTCATTGATTCTCTGAATGAAAGCTCTCTAATTAATTATTTTAACTCCGTGTTAGTTGACCAAAAAACCAATTAACATTTATCAATTTAGTTTGGGAACTTGTAGACCCACCTAAAGATGCCAGGTCCATTGGATGCAAATGGATTTACAAAAGGAAAAGAGGTGTAGATGGGAAAGTAGAGACTTTCAAAGCAAGGATTGTAGCCAAAGGTTACACTCAAAGGGAAGTTGTTGATTATGAAGAGACATTCTATCCCGTCGCCATGCTAAAATCCATACACATTCTTTTATCCATAGTCGATGCTCATGACTATGAGAGATGAAAAATGGATGTCAAGACAACCTTTCTTAATGGATATCTTGAAGAAAGTATCTATATGATACAACCAAACAGGTTCGTGACAAAAGGGCAAGATTAAAAGGTTTATAGATTGTTGAAATCCATCTATGGATTAAAGCAAACATATTGATCTTGGAATCTTACCTTAGAAGATATTATTAAAACATACGAATTCGAAGAAAATATTGATGAAGTATGTGTGTATAAATATATCAAAGGAAAAAATTGGTTTTCTTAGCTCTTTGCGTAGACGATATTCTACTCATTGGTAATGATGTAGAAACTTTATCGAATGTGAATAAGTGGTTGGCTGATAAATTCCAAATGAAAGATTTGGGAGAAGAAAGCTATGTTATGGAAATCCAAATCCTCAAAGATAGGAAGAACAAGTTGCTTGCACTTTCTTAAGCGTCTTATGTTGATAAGGTGCTAGAAAGACTCTCTATGGAAAATTCCAAGAAAGGTCAGTTATTGACCAAACATGTAATTGTTATGTCTAAGGAGTAGCGTCCTAAGATACCTCCAGAAGAAGAGGATATGAGAAAGTATCCCTATGCTTCAGCAATGGGTAGTCTGATGTATGCCATGTTGTGTACAAGACCAGATATCTGCTATGCAATGGGAGTAGTCAGTCGTTATCAATTAAATCCAGGTTTGGAACAATGGATTGAGGTAAAGAACATTCTCAAGTATCTTCGGAGAACGAGAGAGTATATTCTTGTGTATTCAGGTGGTGACCTGAAACCTATAGGATACACTAATTCTGATTTCCAATTAGATAAAGATAATCGCAAGTCGACATCTGGCTCAATGTTCACTCTTGGTGGAGGAGTTGTAGTCTGAAGGAGTATTAAACAATCCAGCATTGCATATTCTACCATGAAAGTCGAATACATAGCGACTTGTGAAGCAGCTAAAGAAGTGGTATGACTCAAAAAGTTCTATAATGAACTGGAAATTGTTCCAGATTTGGACAAGGCACTAATCCTATACTGTGACAATAGTGGAGCAATAGCAAAAGAACCCAGGTGTCATAAAAGGGGCAAGCATATAGATAGGAAGTACCACCTGGTTAGAGAGATCATGCATTGAGGTGATGTGACAGTTACAAAGATAACATCGGAGCAGAACTGTAACGTCCCAAATTACCTAATAAGGCTTAGGGCCTTGATTATGGGGCTAGGATGGCAAACTATGAAAAATTATGTGATAATTATGAGTATCATTGCATGATTATGTGAGTTACATTATTATATGACTTGATATGCATGTGTTAGGTGTATTAAATATGCATATGGGCCCGTTTCTTATTAGAAAGACAATTTTCGTAATTTGGCATGTTATGGGTATATTTGGCATGTATGTGATATATGTGTGAGACCACATTATTATGTGGATATATTTGGGTTACTCGACACGAGGTGATTCTAGGGAGCAAGTTAGTGGGAAAGTCACAACGGGACCAATACTTGACTTGGGATGAGTCAAGGGGTAATTTTGGTATTTAGTACATTACCGGGATATTGGGTAATGGGAATGAATATTTGAGGATATATTGGGAGTTATTGAGATCGGGAAGAAATTCTAGGAATTTTGACTATTTTACCCTCGGGGGCATTTTTGGGACCCCAAACTTTGGGTTTTACTTAAGGTTACTTAAGCTTGAAGTAACCTAAAAGAAACTGATATACGTTCAAATACTTTTTCTCTTGCTCCCGTTATCTTTTTTTTTTTATCATTCTTTGGATTTTCGAAGGAAACTCAAGTTTTAGGACTCAAATTTAAGCAAGGTTAGAGTCATATCGATTCTAGGAAAGATTAAAAGCTTGTTAGCCGGAGGATTTAGCGAGAAACGACATAATCAGAGGTAATTTAAGCTTTGAATTTCTGAGTTTCTGTTTCCTAAAGTTTCTTAAGTTTTGAATTTGGAGTCTATGTTTTGAGGAGTTTTTTAATGGTTTGAAGCTTGGCTTTTGATGGTTTTGGGCCATTGAGATGATTGGGAACTTTGTTTTTGGGATTTGGATAGGTTTATGGAAGGTTTTAAAATGAGGAAAATGGAGGTTGTTGGCTGGCTTCGAGGTTGAGCCACGACCCAGGCTTGTTGAAGGGTGACGCTCTTGGCTATTGGCAATTTAGGACCGCGACACTTGGTAGGCGCGCCATGGCGCGCCACGCAGATAGAGAAGAGGCTGAGCCCCTGACTTGAGCGGGCTGCGGCTCAAGTGTTTGGAGCCGCGGCCCAAAAGGGAAAAAGGGTCGAAATGGGTTTTTAGTGATAGGAACTCAAACCTAAGGGCTCAGGATCAATCCTACTACCTGGTTTAGTAGGATTTGACGTCCCAGAGGCTAGGACTCGGTATGGTAGCCTTTATTTACTAATTATTGATGGGATTCTATACTTGGTTGTGACTAGGCTATCACTAGGGGCTCGGGCTCAGGATCGTGCTCGAGGGTCGTTGTTTTGTTTACATTACACTTGGACCTGAGGTAAGAAAACTACACCCATTACATGGTGTACATGATTAGGGCTTAGCCTGAATGTTGAATAAAGTTTTGATTGGGTGTTGGCCCTTGTAAATGCGCATGATTATGATTCTGCATGTGATTATTGATGAAGCATGTTGAGTGCTCTATAAATGGATATTTGTTATATGATGAATGCATGTTAGCATTATATACTTGTGAAAAGTATTGACTTATTAGTCAATGATGGCAATAGCGCTGAGCGCTGGTCGTAAAGCATTGACTTATTATTCAAGGGCAGCAATAGCACACTGAGCACTGGTCGATATGATTGGATCTAATTAGGAGCACATTACGCACTTGTTCGACCCAATGGTCGTAGAAAACTAAATCGCCAGGTATGCTGGGCCAGATCCTAAGGCGCTGAGCCCCAGATTGACTTATTAGTCATGTACTTGGGCAACGGGCCCCGATATGATTCGGTTAATCATTTATTTAGGGCATTTGGTCTTGTATGACACTGTAGTCATTTATATGAATGACACACATGCATGGGTAGTGTTATTACTACTGGCATGAAATGTGTTATTCACTGCTTATGAGCATGTTTAAGTTTTCTTGCTGGGCCTTGGCTCACGGATGCTGTGTGGTGCAAGTAAGGGAAAGAAAAGCTGGACCAGCCATGAGTTGGAGAGCTTAGGTGGGGACGTGTACATATGCAGCCGCTTGACCACCACGACCAAGGTTTCTTAGAGGAACTAGGGTTTAACCCTATTTTTTCCGCTTAGGTCGGCGGGTTGTAACTTTTGAGTTGTATTGATCATTTTGGAACTGTAAACAACTTTGTAAACGTTATTATGGGATCTCATGTATAGTTAAATGTTTTAATAAAATTTCCTTCCCTTTTAACCGGAATTTTTAACCCTAGACCGGCAATCACATTTAGATGCACGTTTATGGCCTAATGACTCGGTTAGCGAGTTAAGCACTATTTAAAATACACAGTGTAACAGTCTTGGCTAACCAAGGCCTTACAAGAACCTAGCTAACCCGTTTACCAAGACACTTCCTACTAAGTCGTTTTAGGGTCACGTGCGAAATATGGGATTGAAATACATGCCTCGTTTACTTTAAGGGCAAGTGGAAGATTGTTAGGGTTGGTACCCTAAAAACATGTAATAAGATGTTAGGGCTGGTGCCCTAAAAGCATGTAATAAGATATTTTTTTTATTGGAATTAAATAAAAGTACATTTTCCTTATAATTGAATGTTTGTAGTATTATTGAATAATTATAAATATAAAAAAAATTCATATTCATTAATGAGAGTATGATCTTCTATGAGTATGAGATGATTAAGACCATAGAAAATGAATAAAATTGTAAGCAACATATTAAAGTATGAAATCATTAATTAATGGTTGCTAGTAAGGTTTACTAAGCATTATTTTGATAATGCATGCGATCTAGATCGGGAATGCTAATATGGATAGACATCTTAGTAAATATACTTTATATAATTAGATTATATATGATTAGACCGATGCGAATTAATTTCTTTATAAACTTACCATTTGCCATAAAGATTTAATTCATATCAAAAGGATGATCATATATAGACCAATCTAAATCCTGAGTGGTCATGAGCTCCTGTTCATGTCTATTGGGTATTTTGATTCACTCGTTAATGTCTCTTAGTATAATGAGAGTAGTGACTATACGGTTTGTATGCCAAGATCATTAATAACAACGTCAACACAACATGCCAACAACTTGACGTAACAATGTTTTAGATTAAAAATTTAAAATACTCTCCATGTTCTCATTATACTACCCCAAAATATCAATTTAGTGTTTTTCCTTCCATATTTTCGAAAATAATTAGAAAACAACAAAATTATAGGAACAAATATCACTAAACTATGTGAATCAACCAGACAGCAACAAAATTTGATGAATAAATTAAACCATCAATAAGTTTCACTTAATCTGAATGGTTCTACAAATTTAAACCGGTTCATCAGAAGTTATTTAGAGGATTTTGGTGATTCAATTTTTGCGAAATTGAATGTTTGGGTTTCGTTTCTTACCAGTTTTTTGGTTTCAATTTTGCGAATTGAATGTTTTATTTTGGTTGTTGACTTGAGATCTTGCTGTGGTTTTAGGTACCATAGCTTTGCAAAGCTTGATTGTCGACATCTATGGAGATTTTCTGTTGCTATAAGGTTCTTTTATGTGGGTAATCAACGAAGGAGAAGCTTTGCAGGTTGTATTTTTTAGACGGGTTATTAGTGAATGAGTCTCGTATATGATTTTTTATCTTTGTATGTTGGATTTTCGTTGATTTTTCGTAGCTTTGATGGTATGTGTTGATGATATTTGCCGTAGTTGTTGTCGCCGACTGGAGTTTCAGTCTTCCGTGGGAGAATGCTCCATGAAGAAGAAGTCTGATAAATGTAATTATACTCATGCTACCGTAAATGTGAAAGAAAAGATGACTATATGTTTTTTTTTTTTTGCTTTATTTTGTGTATATACCATAAAACCCCTAAAAAAATGTGACTCCAATAATAAGGTGTGTCAAATTTGGCATATGCCAAAAATTGTGTTAAATTTGACACACAATAAATATTACATTTTTTATTTACTTTTTTACAACTAATTAATACAATTTCTTAATTAATTTTTTTTACTTTTTATTTATTTATTTAAATAAATATTTTTGTATACTTTCAATAAAAATTAAATGACTTTGTTGACTTTTATGAGTTAATTTGCACTTTGTGCATTAAATCACAATTATAAAAATCAAGCCAAATATAACACCGAATCATTTTTTTTACCAAATTTAGCAAAAAATTCATCCAATCAATCCGATATGGTCTTATATGGAAAAACTTTATTAAGACCAAAATTGAGGTCTTCCAATTAGATTAAAATTAAATTATCAATTTATTTTACATAAATATTAATTATTCCTACCAAAGTTCCTCGTACAAAATTATAAATATATAGCTTTATAGGGTGAGCCTTAAAATTGTTTTGAGGTGAAAAGCATTCGATGCAAGCGCAAAGTGATGCAAACATGTCAGCGGCAAATACTCATTGCCAATGACATTTTAAATATTTTAGAGAGGCTCCATTGTATTTTAATTATTTTTAATATATATATATATTTATATATATATATATATATCAGAGTACTACTATCCATTGAAAATGGGAACACATTTTCTCATTATAACACGTTTAAAATCCCCACAAAAGAATAACATAAATAGAGTCAAAATCAGAAAATAAAAGCTAAAGAGTGATAATAGCTAAATAACATAATAAATGAAAAACAGTGTGTTCAATTTATACACCTACAAATACAATTGTGTAATATAACTGAAAAGAAAAATATATATGGGGGAGTAGGTTGGAGAGGTCTCTTTTTGATCTTCTTACAGAAGTGGAGGTCTCTTTTTGATTTTCTTACAGAAGTGGTACTCTCCCTATCCATAAAGAATTTCATATCCATAACTTGAGTACATTTATATCAAATGAAAAATTCTTTGAATGTTCTTACGGTGAAAACCCACGGTTTGAATAGGGATTAATATGGAATAGTCAAAATTAACATTTCTAACTTAGAACCTCATTTTTATTAAATAATAAATTTATCACGTCAAAGGATCCTCCGAAGTTCAGACAAAATGTTGAAATTATTCTTTCATGAGTCAAAACATTTTATAAATTAAAAATGGGTCATTAATTAAGGGCTGAGTTTACAATATTAGTGAATGGTTTAGGTTTTCCACCTGAATTATTGGATATGTCAATAAATAACTTTTTTTTCCCTTTTCCAGCTATAGGATAATATCTTAATTAGTATAGTAATTGCAACCAATCATTCCCATGATTCAAATACTTTAATTACACTCAATAATCAAAATTAAGGCAATGTTTTGATCATTTTTGGATTGACCCGTTTAATAAACGAGTCGGGTTCGGGTTGACATGCTTAACACGAAACTGACCCGTAAATGACCTATAAAAAAATTACACAATTTTATTTATCATATTTTTGTATTTAAAATAAGCACATAATTTGGAAAATGGTATTTTTTTTATATATTAAATGTGTTAAACGAGTCATAAATATATTACAAATGTGTTAAATATTTCATTAACATGTTAATTGGTTAATATGTTGACCTAAATTTAACACGATCGTTATATAAACAGGTTATACGGGTCATGTCAGATCAACCCATTTATAAAGAGGTCGGGTTTGAGTTTTAGTTTTCGACACGACTAATAATGTGTTGGATTTGGATTATGAGTTTTTTTATAATACAAGAGAATTGACACGACACGAACACGAATTGCCACCCCTAGCTATACCTATATCCTATTGTCGTTTTCGGCGCGTGGATAGTTAGAAATTCAATTTAACTAATAAATATTTTTTTAGGATACTAAGTATCATACCCCAAAATAAATACAAACTGAACTACTCAGCATGAGGTATAGTTGGCAGAAAAGTGTATAGATAGAACATCTAGCTAACTCTGGAGTGAGCAGCTCGAGTCAAACTTGACAGCTTACGACAACCAGATCGCCTCTTGCGCCAACAACTTAGTTCGCGATACGCGATAGCTAGATCACCTTCGTGAATCTCTGAATGCGACCCGTGTCAGTTCACGACACCCCATCTTGAAGGAAGTGTTCAACTCATGGAAGCCTGATCCTGACGCACAGTGAAGGATTCCAAAAGACTCGGAGATTCCTTATACACTCATTAATGCTCATATATTATTCTGTATTCATTGCTCGATATTGGGGGGGGGGGGGGGGGTTATGCAAATGGGATGTTACCCAAAAAGGTGTGTTACCACATTTATGCATAGTTACCCAAAACTGTCCAGGCAGAATTCCCTATAAATACATGGGAGAATGGAAAGAAAGGGAGTGAACATTTTGTATACTAAAACTCTAGTGAAACTGTCACAGAAAATTTCACGATGAGAAACAAACAAATAAATCAGAGTGACTCATGGACTAGGTGGATTTTAAGCAGTGAACCACGTAAAAAGTGTGAGTGATCTTAATACTTTTTTATTTATCCAATTACGGTTTAGCAAAAGCCTAATCTCTATATTTTCAGATTTCTTAATTCACTGTTGGCAAAGGACCGCGTCAACAGATTGGTGTTTTCATTGACAACATATTAGGCTTAATTCCCCACGTAAGTTTCACCTAACAATCACCATGGTGGTCACCTGATTTATGTGTGACAACGAGACAGAGCAACCTGATGATCAGGAGGTTCACTGTGCGACCATCCCCACTAGAGAAGGCTCAACTACACAACGTCATTATGGAAAACAGCATGTGGACCAAGAAGATGTTGGGAGCTCAGCCTCACGCCCACCAAATCCTCATTCAGGATACCTGACAGGCATCGAGATGGAAAATGCCCAGTTAAGGAGTCATCTTGACCAGGATAACAAGTAGAATGAGGAGATCTTGGCTTGATTACCCCCTCCTACAACCGATGTGAACATTGGAATAAGGAAAAGTGGGTCCCATAGGTCCCACAGGAATAATCAACCTAATCTTAGTCATTCTGTCACAACTGCAATTCCGAGCTCCATACCTTCTGAGCGAATCTAGTGAAATACTCAACATGTTAATACTCATAGGAATCATCGACCTCATATCAGTCGGTTTGTTCAGGCTGCGACCTCGAGTTCGACACCTTCTGAACGGATCCCATGGAATGCTAAACCTACCAACCCTTGCAGGAATGATCATCCAACTCACACTCCCAGGAACTAGCCTGGCCAAATAGGGCGAGCTAGGACTGATTCGAGGAGAAGATACATCCTAGAAAATCCATTTGTCTCGTGTCCAGGACCACCGACACAGAGAAATGAACCAGTACTACCTCAAACCCGGGAAGTTGGGGTAGACCAAGGGCGAGCTAATCTAGTGTGCCCCAATGGAACAATGATATCTTCACCAATAAGACATCCTATGTCACCAATTTAGCATCCAACGCAACCTCACCCATAGGGGAGTGCTCCAGCTCGAGGGGATAGCAGGAGAAATCCTCCCCCTTCAGAGGACATTTGTAACGATCCAAAATTGCTAATAAGGCTTAAGGGCCTTGATTAGCGTGTCGGGAAGGCATAATTGGTATATGTGTGATTAAATGATTAAATGCATGATTATGTAGCATGCATGGTTAATATGATTATATGACTATGTGACATGCATGTTTGTGAATATCAGATATGCATGTGGGTCCTTTATAGCTTATAAGGGCATATTTGTAATTTTGGCCTGTTGAGGGCATACATGTGATTATATGTAATAAGTTGTTGAGACCACATTATTATGTGAATATATTTGCAGCGTATGGCTCGAGATGGTCCTAGTGAGCGGATTAGCGAAATAGTCACAGATGGGACTAATACCCGGCTTGGGAGGGGCCTAGGGGTATTTTTTTTGGGAATTTAGAGAAAATCTTGGGAATTATTAGATATTTAATAAATAGTTGGTAATTAATTGGATGAAGAGATTAATGGGTAAATATTAGGAACATTTGAGAAATTAGCCGGAACTGGGGGGAAATGACCATATTACCCTTAGGGACAACTTGAGGGCTAGTTGATTTAGAAGGGCAATAAGGTCTTTTGCCTAGAAACTGAAGGATATACTTAGGAATCACCTAGGACTAAGAAAGAAAGAAGTAGAACATCTCAAACTCTCCCATCTCTCTCACGGGTCCTATTTTTCTCTATTACACTCTCACTCTTGAAGAAACATAGAAGAACTTGGGCTTGGGAGCTAAGGAAGAAGAAGAGGCAGAAAGCTTAGGCTATGAGCTGGTATTCATTGAAGGAAAATTAAAGGGTAAGGCTGAGCTGAGGCTTGGAAGTCAGGAAGTTCAGCTGGGGGTTTAGGAGGTTAGGCTCAAGAGGTGAAGGTTGAGCTGGGAAGTGTAGCAATAACTGACGTAAATTCTGAATCTCTTGAATTTAGATAGAATTATAGGAGCTCGGTCAGTTCTGTCTCTGGTGATGTTTTTTTTTTCCACTGAATTGGATTATTGATTCTAGTATGATTGTTGGGAATTATATGATGAAAATATGTGAATAAGGGTCCAAACTCGTAGTTAGCTTGGTGTTGAATAAGGGAGGTTTGTTAGGGGAAATTTTGGGGAGAGTTGGCTGGGAGAAACATGAGAAAAACCCAGATTTTCTGGGTTCGAAGAGGGCGCCCCGCGACCCAGCTCTAGGGCACCGCGACGCGTGTGTCCAGAAGGGCCTGGGTTGGCCTCTGACTTGGAATCTCAGCGCGACCCTAAGGGGCAAGTTGCGGCTCGCCTCCCCTTTGGCTTGGGTACTTGCTCTTTGACTTGGGAGCAAGTCGCGACCCACTAAGCCAAGTCGCGACCCGCCTGGGGATTTTAGCCTTAGAATTGTTTCTAGAATTAGTAAGGCTCGGGGGTTCGAACCTAGGCGCTCAGGACAATTTCTACTACCCGGTTTGGTAGAAATTGAGGTCCCGGAGGCTAGTTTCTGTCACCTAAGTATTTATTTGGATTAGAAGTTAACAATTACCCATTGGACACTGTGACTAGGTTTGTCGCCAAGGCTCGGGACTAAGGATCGTGCTCGGGACCATTCCATTATCTCTTCTCGGAATTAAAGGTAAGAATACTGCACCCTTGTGTGGCTGTATTTGGACTGAGGTTCCCTGTATTTGAATACATATGTTGTATGATTGTGATAATTCCATGTGAGCATGAAATAAACGACCTAAGAGATCCGGGACTGATAATTTGTGCACAGTGTTAGAGAATATATATTATTGCTTCAATGGAAATGATTATAATATTACAACTCTATGCAATAATATTACAAGTAAATATAGATTGATTACATAAGGTTACAACTCTATAACTGAAAATACAAATAAACCAAAGAAAGGGAGAAGATGATGATGAAGAAGAGAATGGTGGAAATACAACTCAAAGCAAAATGTTACAAGTAAACTAAAATGTTTGAAATAAAGAAAAGAAGATTACAATCTTTGAACAAGAAATACAAGTAATAGGAACAAGAGAATAAGTAGAAAACAATGCAATAGAAAGAAGAACAGAAACAAAAGCAAACTCTCACTTACACAACCTAAGTGAAGAGGATTGGGGATCACTAAGGGATCTCTCTCAGATATTGGAAAAGCTTTCTGGAATTATCAAGCCTCAAGGTGTTTCTAGCCAAGTGCTCTAGTGGATAGAAAAGTTGTGTCATACAAGTGAGCATTAGGCTCTTATTTATAGATTTTGAGATACCCCTTTGAATTTCAAATTCCACCAACCCCCATGGCTGTTACCAATGTTTAATTGGATGTTTATGGAATTAAAATGGAGATTTGGGAGTTATTTGGGATGTTAGAACCGTTCAATTTGGAAAAAACTGAAAAATCACATAGGCTGTCAGCCTCACTGGCCGCGGCCACGACTTTTCAGTGGCCGCGACCACTGGCTTCTATCCCCCAGGCCACGGCCACTAAAAGTCAGTGGCCGCGGCCACAGGCCATTTTCAGCACAAAAAAGTCATTTTTCCAAAACGTTCCAAAACGTCCCAAATCCTTTCCCACGTGATTTTGTAACCTCCAAACACCTATTGGGAGTTAAAAACATGTCTCCAACAGTCATATATCATCATGACTTTGTGAAATCCAGTCTCAAATGTGTAACATATAATATACACATTATTGGGTAATATTTGGGAGTTACAAATTTGTAACTGATTTTGTAACTCCAAAATATGTCACATTTGGGCACACACATGTGTCTAATTTTGTGACTCTCAATAATATGTTACAAGGTGTGACAAATCACATTTGTGTGACAAATCACATTTTGTCACATTATTTAATCTAATATTATATTATATGAAATAATATAACATTCCCCCACTAGATTAAATAATCACTTTTTGTAACACTTATTTAATCAATCAAACATTATATTAAAATATAATATTCCCCCACTTGATTAAATAATCACTCTCTATAGAAACCTTTGCATTGGTGCATAAAGTAAAATGTCTTTCGACTTGAATTTTACCTTAGTGTAATTATCACAAAGTTTGTTGAAATTTTGGTTGCCGAAGCATTGAACCACTATCCCTTGATAACAAACCGGTGATAACACACACACATTTGCTGTGTTCACTTGAGACCTCAATGTCTCGCTTTTGCACCGTTAATGGCCATGTGCACATTCCATTCATAGACTTTTCTTGAGAATGACTCCTGTTGACCGCGTTTTTGGCCAACGACGTGAGAATGTCAAAAAACGACAAACCTTCAAGAGAATTCAAACGACACAGACGGTTTAATAAAGAAAATAAATAACATACACGATTTTTATAGTGGTTCAGCCCCAATATATTGGTAATAGCCTAATCCACTTAGAGATTTGATTATTTTATCTACACTCAAGATCAGATGAACCATTGTCAACTGAGTTTCTTCAGTGTAAATTCTCAGAATACAGAAGAGTTCTCTCTCAAGAAAACGCACTTTCTCTCTCTAGAAAACTCAGACCAAAACTTCAAATTTCCAAACGTCCTTTTCTGATCCCATGAGCCATGTATTTATAGGCTTAGGGTCATACATTGATATCCCTTAGGATCGGGATATTTTATTATTCGTATTATATTTAAATTACAAGAAATATTCAAAATGCAACAGAATCCCCAATTTGTGTGAAGAATGAGAGATTCCCGCGTATGCCCAGACCGATTCTTCGTGAAGCCGTTTTTGGGAATTTGACGTAGTCTGCTCTTATCTGGTTGATGAATATCACCTTCGGGTCGACCATAGTGCTCTGGTCTAGTATGCCATTTCTCTATTTGGACAATCATGCACTTGCTGGACATATGCATAAGGACTAGGCCTTTGTCTCTCCTCGGACATGTGTCCGACCACCCCTTTTGTCTCTCCTCGATCATGTGTCCGACCTTATCTTCGTCTCTCCTCGGACATGAGTCCGACCACATCTTCTCAGACATGAGTCCGACCACATATTCTCATGCGTCTGACCGGACACACTCAACAACATGGTCCACTCAGACCAACCCATGCCTCACCACAGATACAAGGCATGCACCCTCTTGATCCTTCTCCTCGAGCTAATGTCCAACCACACTTGGATTGCTCCTCGGACCAATGTCCGACCGGACACTTGGACTGCTCCTCGGACTAATGTTCGACCGGACACTTGGACTACTCCTCAGATGCACTTGGCTCGGACATGCCAGTGCTAGGCAGCAAAGTCACTCCTGGTTGGATGTAACTTACCCGGTTGGTCATAACACCTCTCAAGCAGTCAAAACTCTTCATTGATGTAAGCCAGATCACCCAACCATTCCTTGCCACTTGTCATTTCTATTGCCAGATCATCATTTTCAAATTTTGGGGAACACATTTGCCCCCAAGTTTATTATATGATACTTCACATAATAAACTTTTTTCTCCACAGTTGACGGCATTATAAAAAATAACTGTTCATCTTCCCGCCATGCAGCAGACCACGATCACTGCAAATAACTGTCCATGATCGTGGGGAGAAAAAATAGCCCCGGAATGCCAAGGGTCCAAAAATAAGTGATAACTCCCACTTTTTTCCTTTAAATAACCCCTACACTTACACATTCTCTCTTACACAAGAAAATCAAATTTTCAAAACCCTTCTTCTTCTTCTTTCTCTCTTGGCCGAAACTCCAAGGCTTCTCCTTCTCTTGGCCGAAGCTCCAAGGGACTTCAAGAGGAAGCTCTCCATTTCTTCAAGCAATCTCCAAGCAAACCAAGGGTTCTCCAAAGTTGGGTAAGTCTTCTTCTCCATGCCTTCATCTTGTTGTTATTTTTTCAAAAATTTTCATGAAAAAACATGTTGTGGCCGAAACCCCATTGAGAGTTTTTTCTTGAATTTGCTCATGAATCTTATAGATATAATGTGTTGGGTAACTATTTTGATGATGTTTGTGCTATGGGTAACCCAACATTACCCTCAATTTCATAGGAATTTCAAGAAAAATAGGTTAATTTGGTATAAACCATGATTTTTGGGGTTTTTGATGGCATAGAGGGTTTCAAGAACATTGATGAACTTTTCAACTTCTCTATTTTGATCTTGTGTTTGTGTGTTTGGATGAGAAAACATGTTTATGTTAGGGAGTTGAAGACCTTGCCTTTTCGGATTGGGTTTTATGGTTAGAGTTTGGGTATGAAAAATGGGGTAAGTTTAGAGATATGGTCGATCGGCCACCATTTTTTCTGGGTAAATATGTGATCCGATCGGACCACATATGCACTCCTCGAACCATGTGGATTCCCTCTCCTCGGATACTCCATGTCCGATCGGAACCCTTGGGCTGTTGGTGCTGGGCTCCTCGGGTGCACTCGGCTCGGATGCAGACGGATAGCACCACGCCAAGCTTGGTCCGCTCGGACCAAACTCGCACGTCTCCTCCTCGCTCACATGGTATCCGATCGGATACCTCATGACTCTTCGCACATGCTGGCCAAGCATCTCCTCGGACACGCCCTTAGCCCAAGTACATGCCTGGATCCATGCGGCTGGGGCATGCTTCTCCTTGGGCCTATGGTGTCCAACTGGACACACACGCCTAGCCCTCGTACGCGCCTCGTCGGATGCACAAGCCTTCCTTGCACTAGGCATAATTTTAAGACCAATCATGGCATCCTTCATGCTATATTTTTTAAACATTTCTTAGGCACCTTTAAGCACTAAAAATCTTTTTTCCATGCATGCTATACTTTTCCCACTTAGATCAATTTTTCTAAGTATAAAAATAAATTTTGTTCTTGTTGAATTTTATCTGTATGGTTACTCACCTCCCCATTTTTTATTTATTTTTGTAGATGAATCGCTTTGATTATAGGGGAGGTGACAACCATACGGACTCCGATACATCTATCCCGCAGTCAATCGAGACTCCTCAAAACAGCGATTCCTCATCAAAATCTTCCACCAGTCGTACTCCCGAGGATTGCCTTTGTCGCTTCAAGCGGATCCTTCCCCGTTCAGCCCTGTATTTCCTCCACGAGGAACAGTTTCTTCAACAAGCTGCACAGTCAACGATGAGGGTGAAGAAATCTAATAGACTCCCCCAGGACCAAGATCCACAAGTTGCCCGTAGAGCGGTGCAAAAGGTGGTGGAACGCGGCGAGGCCCGCACTACAACTTCTTCAGGATCGCCTTCTCAGGAGTTTGCCACCGAGGTCCAGAACTTGGCCATTCAAAAGCCACGGAAAGGGAGAGAAGAAGCACCTTCCTGGTTCATTACCCAGCCTTCAAAACTCAATCCCAAGACATTCCACAAACACATCCAAGCTTTGGGTTTGAGTGGGGTGAACGTGATATGCCCGGGCCCTCATCAGAGAGCCAACAGGCCTGGCGGAGCATACTGCACCTGGTCCAGGCACCACATTTGTAACGCCCTACATCCTTAGAGCCGTTACTAAGTGAGTTTTTTTAAGACGAAACAGTGTGCAATGAACTCGCTAACCGAGGTTTTGAACAAAAGTGTGACTGATTAAAAGTTAAGGCTGTAATCTTTGAAAATGCGTTGACTCAATAAAAACTTCTAGTATTAGACAATTGGGATCCCAAAATAAGGTTTGAAAACTATTTACATCTTGAAATAAGTTTACAGTTGATCAGTTACAAAATCATAGATTATTACAGCCATTTTCAAATAAACCCCCAACCAAAGCAGTCGGGCAGGCCAAACATGTACGCGTCGCTTCACGCTCTCCGTACTCATGGTTGGTTGACTCAGTCTTTGCCCTACCTGCAACACGGAGCACCCGTGAGCCGAAGCCCAGCAAGAAAACTCATGCAGAACATAACATATGCAAATATATATGGTTAATCATATCAGATAATCCACAAATAAACAAGTCAACCATTAGACTAAGCAAACACGGCCATGCCGCCCCAGAGCCTTACCGAAGCCTGGGGTATCGGTTCTCACCGCGAGGATAACTCATGTATCCCTTGGGTCCCACCCTGAATATAGCATAACACATGTATCCACTGGGCCCCGCCCTGACTATAGCATCCCATGTGCTAGGTGTTACTTTCGGCCCACGGCCGCCCCGGCCTACGCCGTACTCGGCCCCACGGCCGCCCCGGCCTACGCCGTACTCGGCCCTTGCCGTTCATTTCATCATAAACACACATATAGTACATTCGAAATGAACATTCACACACATCACGGTTCATTTAAGGTTAAACATTTACACATAATACAATCCGGGGCCATGCCCTACAATCACACAGTGGGGCCATGCCCTATTATCGGGTGTTACGGTTTTCTTACCTTAATTCCAAATGCTTTAAATAGAAAAATGACGGCCCCCGAGCACGATCCACTTCCCGAGCACTAGCTTAACACCTAGTCACAACCAAGATAATGGATACCAATAAGATTAATCTCAAATGAGTTTCTAAACCAAGTTCTAGTTCCCGGAACGTTGAAATTCACCAAACATTGTAAAAGACTCAACCCCGAGCACCCTAGGTTAAATTCCCAAGCCCAAATTCTCAAAATCCCAAAATTCCTTAAGCGCCGCGGCATGGCCCCCAAACAGAGCCACAAAATGCCTAGAAACAGGTAAGGGTCGCGGCCCTACAAGGACCATGCCGCGGCCCGCCCTCCATCCTCAGCACAACTTAGCCTTCAAGGGCTGTGGCCCTCCAAGAACCATGCCGCGGCCCGACCCTTCGAACCCAGAAAAACCCACCATTTTCAAGCTTAAAACCTCACCTTAAGCCATCCCAAAGCTCTCAAATCAAAACCAATTAATAATCACAACATTAGGATGGTTTAAACAACACAATTCCACCAAAAATCCAACCTAACGCTCACCAAGATCCCAATTCCAAATTTCTGAAATTTCAAACCTAAAACTCAAAACCAACCATGGAAATTCTCAATTTCAACCATCAAACTTTAATTTAAACCTTACCTCAGTTGTAGAATCATCTCCCAAAGGATCCCATGACCTATCTTCAAAGTTTCAAGCCTCAAACTCCACCTTGAAGATCAAAATCCATAAACATTCACAACCCAACAAAATCTCAGAATTTAACTTGAGAAAAAGAATTAATTGCTTACCTTTACCCTGATTTGTTCTTGATTAACTCTTGAGCTAAACCTCCAAATCCCACCATCAATTTTCAGAAATTCAAGCTTGATTTCTCCTAAGATTTCTATGGATTTCATGAAAGAAAGAGGAAAGAAAGAAGAAGAAGAAGAAGAAGAAGAAGAAGAGAGGGTGGAGGCTGGGTCGGTTTCTCTAAGTCTCCAAATGGTTTATTTGTTTTGTTTTTATAACTTAAGCTGGTTACCTCAAGGTTTGGGGTACCAAGATATCCCCGAGGCAAAAATGGTAAAATCCCCCAGTAATCCCGCCTAGACATCCTAACCTCAAATATATCTCCAATTATTTATTTTCATAACCCAATATCAAAATACTCCTTGACTTGTCCAAAGTCAATCATAATGCCTCGTTGTGACTTTTCCCCGCTATCCAGCTCTAGGATCGCCTCGTGCCGAAAGTTACAAATCACGGATATACCCACATACCACTGTGGTCTCAACAATCATCACATATTAATACAGTTATGCCCAACATGGCCAAAATTACAATTATGCCCTTCTAACACAATCCGGGCCTACATGCATACTAATATACATAGTCATGCATCTCAAATAATCAAATAGTCACATAACACGCTTTAAATCATAACCATGCATTTAACTCATAAAATCACACATAAATCCCAACATGCCCTCCTGGCACACTAATCAAGGCCCTTAAGCCTTATTAGCGATTTTGGGTCGTTACAACATTCATGCAGGAGCGACACTCCCACTACACCCCTATTTCCAGTCTATAGCGAATTATTTCAACGTCTCCCCATTCCAGATCGCACCAAATGGGATCCAGGCACTGTCCGTGCTGTATATTCTCTACTTTCTGTGAGGTTGGGACGAGCCCACCCCTCATGAGGTACACTATTTATTCGACTTCAGGACTAACCCCAGCCACAAGAACACGGGCTTCTTTCACCTCTATCACAGGCAAAAAGGGATTACATACCTTAGCGGTATTGCACACAAGTCGAACCCCGGGAAATATTATAGAGAATATTTCCTCACATCAGACATCAAAGCCAACAACTTGGCTTTTACACATGCGGGTCCGTTCCAGCGACCCTTGCCTACTCAAGGGATGTTCAATCGAGCGGAGGCGTTGGCTAGCATGAGTACCGAGGAGAAAGACGTGAAAAGATTGGTCACTGTAGATTGCCTTCAGATGGTGGGCCTGATACCGTGTGACCAAAATATGACGGTGGATAGTACCACTGGGGAGAACAACATGACTGATCAGTCTAATGCGTGCACGGAGGTAGTGACTGACCCGTTTTCTCCTGGGCCATCTCTGCTTTATCATAGACCTGGCGACCTCGTCATTAGGGAGCCTCAGTCTGAGCCTCAGCATAGATCTGCTATTCCTGCTTGGTCCGGGAAAGGAAAAGCCATCCAGATTGAGAGAGAACTCATCTCATCTTCGGATGACGAGGATGACTTCATTGATCAGATTCTCAACTCAGGTCTAGTAGTCATAGGAATATGTTTAATAACTTGGCGATTCGAGACTAATAAAATTGTAGTAGTAATATACTTATTTACATTTTATTATATATATATATATTTTTTCTAACAAATCTCATGTTTTCCCTTTTTGCAGACCCAGAGATGTTCAGGCACTGCATCGTTCCTCCTGCTCCAAAAAGGAAGTGGTCTCACTCCCCCGAGGAAGGTTTCGAGGGCAGTGCCACCAAGCCAGGGGAGACAACCTGAGGGGTCAGCTACGATCCCGCAGTTGACCCCTTCGTCACTTCCTCCATCAGCGAGCCTAACTCCCCCAGGCCCGTCCGGCCCGAGCGAGGCACTCCGAGCTGCTGACACCAAACTAAGGGGGGCAGCTGATCAGACCCTCCATGATGCATCAACGATTCAAGGCTTTGAATCTTTTCCTCGACTCAGTGTTGATGTTGTCCTAGATAGAGGGATTGCTCAGCTGACAAATGTAAGTGCTCTACCACAAGATAGATTGTTACTTACGTTAATGCTTTGTAGTAACTTTTTGTTTTTCATGCAGACGCTTATGACCTTCTGTCACGCCCAGCAGCGATCAGTCGATTACAAGGAGCTGATCAAGGTCCTAAATGATCAACTCGTGGAGGCTCGAGTGAAAACGGACGCTCTTCAGTCCAAGCTGGAACAGGTGGAGACGAATGTAACTGAGAAAAAGGAGTCTCTCAAGGGGTTGGCTGATGGGAATGATCAGCTAACCCAAGCCAACAAATCCTTGACTGATCGGCTAGACAAACTGACTCTGACAGATCCTGTCCCCAAGATCCCCTTAGAAGCCCACGCGGACCAGTCTGAGGTTATGTACTATTGGCAGCTATAAGGCTTGGCTATGCCCAAGTCAGCCCAATGGGCCCTGACTAATATGATTTATTAAGCAACATTCTTTGTATCCATTAGCGAGCAAACTATGATTACATCCCTATTGGGCCAGGATTAGTCCGGCCCAAGCCCATTGCACCTAACTGCCTATAAATAGGTCCAGTTGTGCACAATAGTGGGGATCCCAGGTTTTCTCTTGTAAGCAATTACTCTGCTCAAACTTGCAGAAAACTCCATTGTCAAAAGTTCTCTAAGCTCTAATACAACTGAGTCGTGGACTAAGGCTCATTAACGCCCCAACCACGTAAAACCTTGCTTGCATATTCTAAATCCTTTCTTTTTAAACTCTCTTATCTTTTATAATTCTAGTTTCCGAAAAACTCGGTAAACACAAATCATTACAATACTTTTTCCAAAATAACCCTAGTCGTGGCAGCCAGGTAGGCCGAACATGTACCCGTCGCTCCACGCTCTCCAACTCATGGTTGGTCGACCTTTCCCTTGCCCTTACCTGCACCATAGAGCACCCATGAGCTGAAGCCCAGCAAGAAAACTCAACGCATAGCAAATCACACATATCAATTCACAATATACAACAAAGCAGTCAACAAACTAAACACATAGCGGCCTACGTCGACCCAGGTGCTTTACCAGGCACTGGGTTTGCGATCTTCAGCGAGTGAGTGGGTATAGCACCATTGGAGGGTCTTACCCTAGCGGCTTGCACTCAGCGTGCTTAACGCCGATTCCGGCTCCTTGCCATACCCAACCTTCGTCGCTTTATGCCTTCATCATTTCTGGCCTTTGCCATTCCCTCTCTTCACCATTCTTTTACAGTCATGCATAACATAGCATAATAAATCATAAACACTCATACAAACACAAAATACAGATGACCGGGCCATGCCTTACTCTACGGGCACCAACATTTTTCTTACCTTGGTCCAAGCATGAGTTAAATATAAATGACCCTCGAGCACGATCTTGTCCCAATTCCTAGCGGTAATCTAGTCACAACCATAAAAAATATCTTCATTAGGATTCAATCCTCAAAATCAAACTCTAGGACCAATCCCATGCTCTCGAGACTTCCCACCCAACGGGGTGGTGGAACCATCCCCCGAGCCCCCAAGTCCTTTCCAAGCTCTAAAAATGAAGCTTGTTGAGATTAGCATAGCGTGGGGCGCCACAAATTAGTGTTGGGGTGCTATAGCAAGTCAAAGAGCCCCAAACCCTCCCCTGCATAGCGCTGGGGCGCCCAAACCATCACTAGGGCGCTACTTGCAAACGAAGAAACTTAATGGTTTCTCTTTTCCACCATTTCTCCGAACCTAAGCTTCTCCAACCCATTCCCCAAGTGTACCCAAGTTCCAATTGGACCCAAGACTCCAAATAAACAACATAAACAACACATATGCATAAAAAACAAACCCAACCTCACATCCAAACTCCAAATCACTCAATGATCTAAAATTGCTCAAAGCTTAAACTAAACCGAAAACTTTTCAAAACCTTAAATGAATCCCTACCTTTATAGAGGAATTCGACCTAGGCTGCCTCAAATGCCACTCCATGCTTCCATTCTCAGATTCCCAAGCTAGTGTTCCTCAAAATTCATCCCAAAAATCCAGTTTTCAAAGATTAAACTCAAAACTCACAAGATTTCCCCTGCTTCTATATGGTACCTCGAAGTAATTGGCCACCCCTCGAAAAAATTCATGGAAGGGCAAGATTGCCCCTGCTTCTATATGGTACCTCAACCAGGCACAGTAGGCGCCTCCGGGCACGTTGACCCTCTGATCGAGTGTAGGTTTGTATGAAGTAATCCCAAGAAGCCCGTACTTCTTGGGTACCTTAGCCACCATTCTAGTTGATATCATGCTCGGAGGAGCTATGTACCAAGCTACCTCTGCTCGGGGGCCATCGCGTGGACGAGCCTTAGGCTGAATATCTAGTGGCGAAAAGGGTTGAGGGTCATTGGAGGGACCCTAAGTATTGGTTGCAAGCTGGCTTGTAGGTGATTTTGTGGGTTTTCTTTTTCTGTGAGCTATGTGTTTAACACAACCCATATTCGGTTGGTTCTATGAAGGATTGTGAGAATGACTGGTCGTAGGGTTTGGATGTGATGTTAGAGGTTCTGGAAAAGATAAAGAAGGTTGTTCTTGATCCACGAACAGCAAAGTGAGAAGATCGTCATCTATTGGTCTCTCACCTCCCCAGTGATCATGCATGAATATCTGAGAAGAGCAGAGGGGAAGTGGGAATCTACGACAAATAGATAATAAAAAGAGAAAAGCAAGGATGACTCTGCTCGTGTATAAAAGTTAAGCTTTTATACAACTAGTAGCATCCTAATAAAAACACAATAAACATGCGAACAGGGTGGAAAAATGGATCAAAAAGCAAATTTGAAAATTTTCAGAAAAAAATTTCAACTTTAAATAACAGGCGGGGAAAACCCAGTTTTCCCGAAACATTCAAGATCGAATTTTCACTTTGATTTTGGACCTGAAATAAGTGTAAATATACTCCCTATTTCTTTCTAAACATTGTATTATACATTATACTTCCTAAATCCCTATTCTAGCATAGTTATTCTATGTATTTTGGCCTAAACTCAATTACCCAAAAAACTTTGAAAGAACAACGTGAACCTAGTTGTGAAAACAGGCAAATCAGGGCCAAAATACGTGAAAATTGCTATGAAAGTGAGAAGATGAAGTCGAAAATGTACTTGAAGTATGGATTTGTTGAAGAAAACATGAGGATGGTGCTTGAAGTTGATCGTAGATGCCTCAAATCGAATTGAAGAAGTTGGTTTTCTTGGAGGGTTTCTGAGTGTTCTTGAGGAGAGAGAAGGCTCGAGTAAAAAATGAAACGAAGTGAAAGGGCATATATTTATACTGATCAAAGCATTAATGCAAGGCAATAATGAAATCAAAGTTTTGAAGCATGGGGAATCGTAATAGCCGTCAAAATGTGTTTGCGAAACTGAAAGGGTGATGATAACTTATTTTTTCAAAAAAGTAAGTACTGACAGATGTGACAGGTCAGCAGGATTACTGGTCAAGTAAGTTTATTAACTACTGATCGCATTAAAATAAACTTGGGGCAAATGTTTATCCAAAAATATTTGCTTGATGACGTGGCACGATCAAGGCGCATGTGAGCAGTACGTGACTGTTTATTGATGAAAGTCTGGTCGACCAACGACCAGGAAATTAAGCTGCCCGATAGGCGTGTGGGACATGCTGAGTAACAAGGAAGCTGATGTGCCGATATATGCGACCAGATCTGCTCATGGGACCGAAGCCAAAATTCAAATACGGTTATGAGTTAGATATTTCTAGGATATTTGACTTTCTTTATATGTAAATATTAGTATTTCTATTATTATTATTTAAATATGCTTGTAGCATAAGTATAAGACGGCCCATAGGTCCATATGTACATCCTAGAGCCTATAAATAGGACTCGTGGGATCCATTTGAGAGATACGCAATAATTTCTATTAAGAGAGAACAAGTGCTCTTATACACACTTTTGAATTCCACTTTGGAGATTGAGAAACTTAGTGAACCCTAGTTTGTTGATCGCAGGTTTCAGAGTTTACATCAATAAAATCACTAAATGGACGTAGGTTGTTACCAATCTTTGGTGCCAAACCCCTATAAAATAGTTGTGTCATTTTAGTTCTTGCATTTGGTTTATTAATTCCTTCATTTTTAGTGACTCCATGTCATTGACTAAATTAAGGCTCAACAAATAATATAAGACTGTAGTTTTGAGAGTTCAACTATGAATTTCTAGTGGAATAATTCATAGTTAATAAATTAATTAATGGAACTAAGAGTTAGTGAAATTTATTAAATTATTGGAGCTTAGAACTATGGGTCCATACTGTCCCCGTACTAGCTCGATAACACAGAGGTGTGATTTTGGTGTTAAAAGGAAATAATTAAACATAATAAAGTATTATTTTTTATCTCACAAAATAATATTATTTGTGAAATAATATTTAATGGCAAATTAAATTATATTGACACTTATGTTAAATTAATTTTTATTGAAAATTAATTTAATCATATTTAATTTTGTGGTATAATTGTATACTACATAAAATAATATGATAAATGTCCAACAAATAGCATTTTATAGAGATAAAATACCACATGGCCCAAAGCCCTGTAGTTGGCGCCAACCACAGTCCAAATGGACTGTGGCCCACGTAGAGGCCCAATAAGATTTGGGCTAGGTCTTATTTCTATTGTTATATTAATAGAATATAACATCAAGAAAAAAAAAAAGAGACATCAGATGCAATTTTCACGATAGATTTTCCAAGAGAGAAAAATAGAGAGCTTTGTTCTCTCTGAATTGTGAGAAGAATACTCTCTCATGTGTTGAGATTCAAAAGTGTGTTCTTGTGTATCCTACCAAATGGCATAGACATCCACATGTCTCCTTCTCTTTGTGTGGGTCATAGTATGGAAGATGGTGGGTTAGGAGGCTAAGACGATATTTGATCTACACGTGTTCTACATCTAGAAAAGGTATTTGTAAGTTTCTATCTTATTTAGATTCATACGCATGAGAAAGATCTCATTCTTGTTATGGTTCCTAGAGTGATTCATTCTTATGCTTTAATAATTGTTATTATTGCATTGAAATATTTTCCCATGCTTGCGCTGCACTGTCAATCACATGATCAAAAACAAATAAATGGTTGCTTATATAGCTAAGGTTAAAGATGAGTTGTCTGAGTTTGAGTTTTGCTCCATAGAGCAGATACCCCACGAGCAGAATTCAAATGCTGATGTTTAAGCCTGACTTGCCACCACCAAAGAGGTAGATATATTAAACGTAGTCCCGGTGGATTTCTTAGAACAACCAAGCATAACGGAAGAACTGGTTGAGGTCGGAGTGACTGACGCAAAATTGACCTGGATAACCCCCATAGTGAATACCTCACAATGGATAAACTACCAAATTACCGAAAGGAGGCAAGAAAATTGTTATATCAAGTCCCACAATATGTTATGGTTGAAGGAATTCACTACCAATGAGGGCATTCGCTACCCCTCCTACGGTGTGTTCTTTCCGAGAAAGCGTAAACTATCCTACATGAGATACATGAAGGATTCTGCAAAGACCCGCTGGGGGCAAAACCTGACTCTGAAGATATTGAGGTAGGGATATTTTTTGCCTACGCTCAAAAAGGACTCGGCCTCATATGTCCAAAAATGTGATAAGTGCCTACACTATGCCACAATTTCTCGAACAGCACCAATGGAGCTAACCATGATTTCATTGCCCTAGCCATTCACAGTATGGGGGATCGACCTGATTGGTTCACTACCAGCAAGAAAAGGAGGAGTTCGCTATGTAGTTGTCGCCATCGACTAATTTACAAAGTGGGTTGAGGCTTAGCCTCTTGTGACCATAACCTCAAATAGAGTCCTGGTTTTCATCATGAAGAACATCATATGTCGTTTTGGGCTCCCAAAGAAGATCATTTCTGACAACGAAACTCAGTTCAATAGTGATCTTTTCACAAACTTTAGTGAGAAGTACGACATAACCAATAGTTTTTCTTCAGTGGCGTATCTGCAAGCTAATTGGCAGGTTGAGCCTGTAAATAAAACCCTAAAGGCGAGCTTAAAAAAAATGACTAGATGAATCTAAGGGATTATGGCCTAAGTAGCTCCCGCAAGTACTTTAGTCCTATACGACCTCACATCGCTCCTCCAAAGGGGACACTCCCTTCTCATTAACCTTTGGAAGTGAGGCTATGCTCCCAATTGAGGCGCTAGTGACGTCACATAGGCAGAAAACCTTCGATCAGGATCGAGACCACGACTTGCTCAATGTATCTCTAGATCTGATCGAGGAAAAATGGGAGGAGTCACAATTACAGCTCACCCATTATTAGTATAGGATTAGTCATTACTTTAACTAGAAGGTAAAATAACATAGACTCGAACTGGGTGACTTAGTTCTCCGAATGGTATTTTTGGCAAGTAAAGATCCTAAAGATGGTGTATTGGGACTGAACTAGGAAGGATCATGCCGGATCATGGAAATATTACGTGAATGAATCTTCAAACTAGCTCGGTTAAGTGAAGAGGTTGTCCCACAGACCTGGAATGCTCTACATCTTAAAAAAAATACTATCAGTAATAGGAAGACTTTGGTAAATTTTTTTTTTTTTTTGGCATTTTTCTGTGTAAGACTTATTTATAAAAGCCATTCTATTTTAATAGCATTGGATTGTTACGTAATTTAAGCGTAGAACCAATACTTTTATCTTATTCTTGTGATGTATCACATGCTCATTTTGTAAAAGCGACCTAGAATATTCATAAATTTTGATTGCTTTGGGGGAATATAACGCTGGGATAAAATTTGCAAATTTGTGAAACTTAGAATTTGGAAAATTTATTTTTCTACGGCTTTTTAAAGCTAAATTTTCAAAGAACTTCTTAATACGAACTAAATTAAGAAAATTCAAAGAAACAAAACCTAGAATTTAACTAGGAAATCCTTGATATTACCAGGTCCGAGACTTGATTCCAAATAGGTATAACACTATTAGGCGAGCAAACTCCTGGATATCACCAGGTCTGAGGCCTGATTCCTAACAGGTATAACGCTATTAGGTGAGCATCTTGGATATAACTAGGTTCAAGGCCTAATTCCTAACATGTATAATGTTATTAGCCGAGCAAATTCCTTGATATAACCAGGTCATATACCAAAATTAACTGGTCAAGCCATCTGGCATTTATCTCGATCTAAAGACAATCCATATGATTGCGAATGTACAAGGACTTAAATTCATTTGCCATCTGGTCCCCCTTCATCCCAGAGGACACCTCTTCCTCCTCGACCTCTGCCGCAGCTCTCGAAGCCTCGACTATGTCCGTGGGCTCCTTTGATAACTGGTCCTGGAACTTGGCAAGGTAGCACCCCCAAACTTCCGCGTTGAGGAATGAGAAGTCCTCTTCCTGGCTATATGCCCAAACATGATAGAACATTTCTTCTAAAGAGTTCTTCGCTTCAACAACATGCTCTTTTTCTTTGGCCTCAACCTCCACAAGCCTGTACTTGAGATTGTCGACCTATGCAAACTTCTCCTTAAGATCATTAACCTCAAGCTGAAGCTGGTCCCGTTATTGAATCATCTCCAAGGCTTGGGCTTTGGCAACTCGCTCATTTTCTTGCGAGGTCTTCAGGGCATTGTTGGCCTCATCCAAGGCTGTCCTCGTCGCATTGGCTTCCTCCAAGGTGGTCTGCACCTCCCCCGAGGTGGTCCTGGCCTCGTCAACCTCAGCTCAGACCCGAGCAATGCCATGGATATGAGCCATGCAAGACTGCAAACAAAGGATAAAGAAGGGTTAGTCTTTTAAGGTATGGGGCTGGAAGAAGAAGATCAGTATAGTACTTACCTTATGAGTCATCCCTAACGTAGAGTCGGGGACCGTCGTTGATGGTCACGACTCGATAGCCTGTAACTCTTTGACGGTGACCACACTCGTGTGCTTCATCATGAGGCTCACAATTTCCTAATTGAGTCTCGCAAGGGCTCAGGATATTTCTCCACCCCAAGGAGGGGACCTAGGATGGTGACTGCCGGGGCTTCGGTTTGGGTGACCTGTGGGACAGGAGTAGGGTCTCGAGGTGCTGGTGGAGGAGTCAGCAAGGTCATGGCTATGGACGGCTGAGGTAGCTGCTTCTTCTGGGTTGAGCTGGCACCCTTGTCTTTTGCAAGAGACTCAGTGGCGGTTCCACCTTTGGGAGCGATTTTCTTTGAAACCCTCGGCCTCTTTACTTGTGGTTTGGTCTTAAGGGCCTCCTTTAGATTCATTTCTTCGTCTACAAAAGGGTGAGCAAAATAGTCAGATCCAAGAAACGATTAATCAATATAGCATAAAGCAAAGAGTAACAGTATAAGAGCCCTACCCTCCGAACTAGAGGAGGAAACTACTATGATCGGCTCTGGATTATGAATCGGGCTAACTCTTGGATTATCAGAGGGGGAGACTCTAGTATTATTACGTTTTGGGACCTACGGGGTTCAAGCTCTTCATCTGGACTAGACTCGTTCAACCATACATATAACAAATGCAAGAAACCCACACAGTATTTAATATATATGTATAGACTGCTCTGATACCGATTGTTGGTATTAAATAATCAAACCAAAGGTGCGCAGCAGAATATATGGACCCATTTTAATAAATATTAATACTAGCCAAGATCATATACATATATAAACATTAAATAACATACAAAACAGATCAGGGATTACCTCTTCTAGCTAATCAAGTGTTATTGAATCTTTTTGTATAAAATAAACGATCTTCCTATCCTGTAATTTGAAAGCTCACACATTGATCTTCCAAACCAATCTTCAAACACACAAGGACGTGTGGGGCACAGAGGATTCAAAAGGCTGATTTATGTGACTCTCTAGATGTACTCAACACATGATATCTAGAGAGGTTTGACTGAGAGAAGAGGTTTAAAATAGTTTTCAGTTTTTGAGAAAATTATCGCTTTAGAGAGAGTCTATATTTTTAATCTCATAAAATAATTCAATGCTTGTTCTGAAAGTCACGTACTACCTAACTTATATAAAAATGATTTAATCTAATTAAATAATCTTTATTTTATTAAAATAAAATTCAAATTAAAATTGATCTGATATTTATATTTAATTATTTATTTAAATAGTAAATACAATTTTGGCCCATGTGTTTTGCAAAAGTTACTGATCAAACCCTATGTTTTGTTAAATGACAATTTGGACCCTGCGTTTTGCAAAATGAAACAAAAGAGTACCTTTGACTAGATTTTGGTCAAAGTTTTTTTAAAAATGACCAAAATGCCCTCATATTTTATTTATTAATGAATTATTTAAATAGTTCAAAATAAATATTAAATAAAAAATCTTATAAATTTATTTTTAAATAAAAAATAATTAAAAATATAAATATTTTGAATTTCAAAAATAGAATTAAGATATAAATAATCAAAATCTTTCTTAAATAAAAAAAATCAAACCTAAAATCTAATTATATTCTCAACCGAAAAAAAACCTAAAACTAATAAACCCGAAATTTATTCACCATCTTCTTCTTCTTCTTCTTCTTCTTCTTAAATGACTCCTCCATGTTTCTTGTTTGCAGGTACTTCGGCAGCTTGGTTGCAGAGCAACAATGGAGGCGCATGAAGATCTGAAGTCGACAAGGTGGCTGTTTAAGGCTCCGTGCTTTGTTAGCTTGGTTGCAGAGAACCAATGGAGGCACTGTAGTTTGGGGCTTGCAGATGGAGGCCTTCGATTGCAGACAAACCCAACCTCTTCGCAATCTTGAAGATGCAAACAGAGTCTTTCCTTTCCACTTCTTCTTCTTAGAATGCTGGGACGATGGAGACTGGTGCAACAAGCGCCAGATGGAGGTTAGATTCGGCAAGGGGGTTTGGTACGACGAGCCTGGGTCAGCAGGATCTGGTGTGAGGAGGTTAGGTCCACGGGGATCTGGTGCAATTTTTTTGTAGATGCTCAGGATGGGCAGCTTCATTTTGCAAATGATTGGCACAAATATGAGATTTCTTGAGTGATTGGGGAAAATCTGAAAGGTGGTTGGGCGAGGATGCTTGTGTGACTGGGCATATCTGAAGTTTGTTGTGCGACTGGGTTTTGAAGCTTGCATTGGGTTGTGAAGGTGCTTGTGAAGTTTGTAGTGGTTTTTGTTGATATTTTCATTGGATTTTTGCTCATGATTTATGTATGAAATTATATTGATTTTTGTTGATGTTTTTATTGGACTTCGGCTCATGAATGGAATGGATCGATTTTGTTATGTGTTTTGGATCATGATTTGTGATGTTGATGAAGTTTTTTTGTGATGTTGATGAACTCGTAAATAGAAACACTTTATATATATATATATATATATTTTAAGTGGTGATATTTGTGAACTTTTTTAAGTGATTAATTGGATGATAAATTAAATTGTGATTTGATTTAAGGTTAATTAATGGTTCTTTATGTTAATTTTTAATTAATAAATTGTTATAAGATTTTTTTATTTAAAAATTAATGTATATAATTTGACATTTATTTTTAATTATTTAAATAATTTATTAATTAATAAAATATGAGGGTATTTTGGTCATATTTAAAAAAAGGTTGACCAAAATCTGGTCCAAGGTACTCTTTTTTTCCATTTTGCAAAACGCATGGTCTAAATTGTTATTTAACAAAACACATGGTCCGATCGGTAACTTTTGCATAACACATGGTCCAAAATGGTATTTACTCTTATTTAAATCATATTTAAAAAGAATAATTAAATACCTTATTAAACAAATTTATTTGAAATTCAAAATTCAAATCTCATGGATAAAAAACCTTGAGTTAGGCGCCACACACAATGTTGTACAGTGTGTGTCGCCCAACCCTATTAGGGTTTCCCTAATTTTATAATCAACTTTTAAGACAATATATTTATCCCAACATAAATATCAGATAATTCAAAATAAACTTTATCTTAAAATATTAGTTTTAAATTAAATAAATATTTATTATTCTATCTCTTTATATTAATCCAAACAAGATTAATATTAATTATAACCTATAGTATTTCAAAATAAAAATTATATAGTTAAATAATTAATCAATTACCCATAATTATCACATAATTATTTCCTTGCCCTGGAAAATTAACTCATTTGCAATTTAGTTCTTCTCTCTACAAATCTGTCTTTTGACATCCTTACCCTTGACAGTGTAGAACAAAGGTGATCTGGCGACCATGGACCTATAATACGAAACTCCAATAAACCATATTATTAATTAAACTCTTTAATTCAATAATCTTAAATTCCATGATTACTCCATTATAAATATGGAATTGCACTCTAATTATTTATAGAATTATATTTACAGAGTTTTCTCTTGTAGTCCATTGATATAATTAATAGATGTTGTTATGTCCTCCATTATTGGTTCGTTAATTAGAGCTGGTCAAAATTACCATTTTACCCTTCTAATTACATTTTCATCCTTAAGTACCATTAATTCACTAGCAAATAATTAATCTACTATCTAATTATAAATTTGAGCTCAATAACTATTCAGTTCCAGAATTAACCCTTAAGGGAACCAATATTTGATATGTTAGGAAAGCATGGATTCTAATATTGTAATTCATGTTCCCAGCCATCCATGATTTTGAATCTCCAAAACAAAGTCATTAGCCTCATTATTCTAAGAAACATTAAGGAGTGAATTAAAAGATCCAATAAACATAAACAATAGCTCATGAATACTCGGGATTTAGACTGATTTATAAATGATCATCTATTATGATAAAAATTAAATCTTTATGTCAAACAGAAAGTTTATAAAGATAATTAATTCTCATATGTCCTGTCATATATAATATCTATTATATACAACACCTTTACTAAGATGTCTATCCACATCAATAATCTGAATCTAGATTACCCGCATCTCATATGCTTAGCAAACCATACTAGTAACCATTCATTAAAGATTCCATACTTTAATATGTTACTGGTTATTTTATTCATTATATATGTTCTTAATTCTCTCGTACTAAAACAAGATCATATTCTTCTGAATGAATAGCGAATTTTCTTGATATTATCATATAATTAATTCAAACAATAATTATAACATTCAAATATAATAAAATTGTACTTTTATTTAAAACTAATAAAATGTCTTTACATGCTTTTAGGGCATTGTTATACCCAGATTTCGAGCCATAGTAAATATGACCTCGAAAGCTGAGTTCGCAACAAATGGTCTCGCAAGGATTGGGGTATGCTCCAGAATTGTATATCGAGTCTGCAAAGTACGATATATGATCTCGAAAGTGGTGACCTCGAAATGATCTCGATCTCGAAAGGTAGCTCTGAGAGCACCCTCATCTTCAGGAACAACTTCGGAGCAGTGGTCTCGAGCTCGATGTACTATCTCGAAAGCAATGTTAGCTCGGGAGATGTCAATGGCTCGCACAATGACGTGAAACCTGAGATGCTAAAGCCTTGGAGATACGCTATGACCACCTTGAATATCTACAAGTATTATAAACATGAGATGTAATCCTCATTTATTAATGTAAATCCCCAAGAATCATGGGATATTATTTAGTCAGTTATGCGTTTCCTGGTCTTCAGGGACGTTTCCTTTTTTATCTGATTATAGGCATTTAAAGCCATTTATTCTATTCACAAAAGAGTAACTACCCAAAATATGTGGGATAGTATTCTGCATCCTTCTCTATAAATAGAGAAGCCATGCACCATTGTAAGGGACCGAAATTCTAATCCTTGAGAAAAAACTCTGGAGAATTCATGCTAAAGAATTTTTCAGAGATAATACTAAGATTAATAATAGAGACTCGTGGACTAGGCAGATTTAACTGCTGAACCACGTAAAAAACCGTGTATTTGATTTGTTTGTTTCGTTTGGCCATCGTCATTCATTGTTTTTGTGCTCTTCTTTTATCTGTTGACGAAAAACGGCGTCAACAGTTTGGTGCTTTCATTGAGAGCCTTAAGCATTCATCCCTGAGAGATTCATGGCCGCAAATAATCAGAACACCCCTGATGAAAGCTACCCAAGGCGTCCTGGAAAACAACCAATGGAGAACCCGGATGCTGATGAAAGAAGTGGGTCCTCTAATTCCCGGGGACCACCTCCACAACCAAGGGATGAGGACATGTACTACAATCCTGAGCGTTATGTTCCTATTGTAGAACTAGAAAATCGGCAATTGAAACAGCTGCTGGCAGAAGCCAACAAACGGAATGAGGAGTTGACTAGGATGGTCGCAGAGGCGCAGGTGGCTCAGCCCCCGCCTTCGCGCGAAAACCAAGTCCCTCCTCCAAGGGACGTGCATGTTCCTCCCCGGAGGCCCCGTGGACGTCCACGGAAAGATGCTGCCACAAGGAGGCCGACTCAACCTCCGGCACCAGCAGAGCCATCTGCTCCTCCTAGGCCCCGGAGGAGTACCCGAGCTCGGGTCCCGCCTAATCCACCTGTGGAAGTGCCTGCAGGTACTGAGAATAACCGAGCTCCTACCGAGGCTCGGACTCAGGTTCCTGGTAGCGCACCGAACACGACTGACCCATCTCGGGCGAATTCTGGACCCTCTAGGCCGAGGCAAGGACGGCAGCCACTGTCGCCTATACGGTTCCCTCCGTCTCCCATAAGATATCCTTCACCTCCCCGCAGAAACGCTCAACCTGTTCGGGATCAGGATCAAGGGCGTACGGGGGATAGACAAGGGCACAGGGAGACTTTCCAGGAGCGGAGAGGCGCACAATCTGAGAGAAGTCAGACGTCCCGGTCTCGCACTGCGGAGACGAGGCGACATGGGAAGAACCCATCGCGAAATGATCGATCAATGAGTTTCACCAGTGACGAGTCCAGAGAGACCAGGTCCGTCAGTAAACACGACCGAGGTCGTAAAAATACTGGAAGCCGCAAGAATCGTCCTGACCTGCGAAATCATCTGAATCAGAGCAGGGGGAAGGGAGATCAGGCAAATCCGGACCTAAGGAATCACCTGAATGGGCGTAGAGATCCCTCACGGAGACGCGAGCCTGGAATCATGATCAATGATTGTCAATTCCAGACACCACCTAAGGACCCAGTCCAAGAAAGGATCGATCAGCTCGAAAAAGCCTTTAGGCTTTTAAAGAATGAACGAGGGAATGGGCGATACGAGGACTCTGATGAGGAGCTCGAGCCATTTGCTCCCAATATTTCTAGCACACAGTTTCCTCAAGGGTTCCGGATTCCTCACGTCCCAACGTTTGAAGGAAAAATCGACCCATGTAGCCACCTGAGTACCTTCAACACTATTATGAGAGCTAGTAACGTGGGTTACGAACTCAGGTGCATGTTGTTTCCAACATCATTGGCCGGACCGGCCAAGAGTTGGTTCGAGAAGTACAAGAGACACTCGATAACTTCATGGGATCAGTTGTCTAGAGACTTCAAGAAGCAGTTCTGAGCTATGATGGGAGTCAGATCAGAGGCATCCACTTTGACTAACGTCCGACAACAGCGGGGCAAAACACTGAAAAGCTACCTGACAAGATTTAATCTAGAGGTCGCCCGAGCTCGAGATGTGGATGACAGTGGGCACCTGATGGCTATCCGAGCTGGTGTGTTACCCGGAAGTGCCCGTTGGGATGACATGCAAGGGAAACCGGTGAGGTCAATAACCGAGTTTAACAGACGGGCGCAGAGATTTGTCAATGTAGAGGAGGCGAGGTCAACGCTGAAGGCGACCTCGCAGACCGAAACTACAACGATAAACATTAACTCCGCCTCGACCTCGGCTGACCCAGCAGCTCCACAGCCTACCTTAGAGAATCCCTCCAAGAGGAAAAAGAGCGAGGGAAATAACCCAGAGGCTGAAGGAGGGAAGAAAAAGAAAGGAGAAAGGTATTTCTCCGTATACAAAGTGCACACCGAGCTCAACGAGTCTCGGGAAAACATATACCTGGCTAATGAAAACCAGGTCCCCTTCAGGCGTCCGGACCCAATGAGAAATCAAAAATCCAAGAGGGATTCCAGCAAGTATTTCCAGTTCCACAGAGACACCGGACACACAACTGACGAATGTCGACAGCTGAAAGACGAGATCGAAGAATTGATCTCGAGAGGTTATTTCCGGCAGTATGTCAAAAACCAGAGTACTGGACAGACGACTGCGAGCCAGAGAGTAGCCGCGCCTTCGACGGCACAAAATAATAACTCCCAATCTCGGGAAGAAGACAGGCCCCCGCCGATTGATGGAGAGGACGTAATAACCATCTCGGGAGGGCCTCATCTCGCGGGAGGGGGCAGAAATGCTCAAAAGCGATACGTGAACGAGCTAAAGACAGGGGACGGGTCTCCTTATGAACCCGAACCTAGGGCACCAAAAATCCAAAGAGTTGAAACACAACCTATAACCTTCACCGAGGAGGATGCCTCGCATGTCCAGTTCCCTCATCACGATCCACTGGTCATTACCCTGCAGCTTGCCAACAAAAGAGTGCGCCGAGTTCTCATAGATAATGGGAGCTCAGTTAACATTCTTTATAAGGCAACACTAGAGAAAATGGGACTCTCCCTTCGCGACCTGAAGGCTTGTGCAACCACTTTGTACGGCTTTTTTGGAGAAGGAACTGCCTGTATGGGGTCCATCGAACTCCAAGTGACCTTGGGAGACTATCCAGTCTCGGTGACCAAGATAATGGAGTTCGTGGTAGTAGAGTTACCATCTGCCTACAATGTACTGCTCGGGAGACCCGCCCTGGTTGGGCTGGGGGCAGTGTCATCCATAAGGCATCTGGCCCTTAAGTTCCCAACCCCAAGCGGGGTCGGAACTTTAAAAGGAGATCAATTGGCAGGGAGGGAGTGCTACATCATCTCTTTGAGGGGAAAGAAACAAACGAGCGCTCAAGCACTCGTTATCATACAAAATAAAGATGGGGCGGTTTTAGAAATTGATGAGGAGATCGACCCGATGATCGAGGAAAAAGTTGACCTCCAACCATTGGAAGAGCTCGAAGAAGTTCAGCTCGACGAAGCTGAACCCTCGAAGAAGGTAAAGGTCGGAAAACACCTCCTAGACGAAGCAAAATAGCAATTAATTTGCTTTCTGAAGAAAAACCAGGATGTCTTCACATGGTCACACTCAGACATGGTGGGGATAAGCCCAAACGTTGCGAGCCATGCATTGAATATAGACAAAAGCTTTCCCCCGAAGCAACAAAAGCGAAGACAGCTAGACGAGGATAGAAAGAAAGCACTAAAGGAGGAAGTCGACAGGCTGAAAACAAACAATTTCATTAGGGACGCTTTTTACCCTGACTGGGTAGCCAATCCAGTGTTGGTCCCGAAGCCCAATAGGACGTGGAGAACCTGCATTGACTACTCGGACCTCAACAAGGCCTGCCCGAAAGACTGTTTTCCGCTGCCAAGAATTGACCAGCTCGTGGATGCCACGGCGGGGCATGGCCTGATGTCGTTCATGGATGCCTATTCTGGATATAACCAGATTCCCATGCATGCCCCCGACCAAGATCATATGAGTTTCATCACAGATAAAGGGCTCTACTGCTCCAATGTCATGCCATTCGGACTCAAGAATGCTGGAACCACGTACCAGCGGCTTGTAAACATGATGTTTTCAGAGCAAATAGGGAACAACATGGAAGTTTACATTGATGACATGCTTGTAAAGTCTCAACTTAACAAGAACCATGTTGACGATCTCGAAGATTGCTTTGGCATACTCAGGAAATACAACATGAAGCTAAATCCTATGAAGTGCACTTTTGGGGTATCTTCGGGAAAATTTCTAGGCTTTATTGTCAACTCTCGAGGGATCAAGGCTAATCCTGACAAAATAAGGGCCCTGATTGATATGCCTTCGCCTCGGAAGCATAAAGATGTCCAAAGCTTGACTGGGAGGATGGCCGCCCTGGGCAGATTCATCTCGAAGTCAACGGATCGTGGCCTTCCATTCTTCAACTTATTGAAAGGAAGTAAGAAGTTTGAATGGACAGAGGAGTGCGAGCTGGCCTTTCAGGAGCTCAAAAAGCACTTAGCCGAACCGCCCATCCTCTCGAAGCCTGAGACGGGAGAAGTATTGTTCCTATACCTCTCAACCACCAAACACGCGATAAGCGCGATGCTCATTAGGGAGGAAGAGAGGGTGCAGAAACCCGTCTATTACATCAGTAAAAGATTACTGGGGGCAGAGTCAAGATATCCATTGATGGAGAAGCTTGCCCTCAGCCTAATCCACTCGTCTCGCAAGCTCCGCCCCTACTTTCAGGCACATCCCATCCATGTACTGACAGATCAACCACTTAGGCAGGTCCTGTCTAAACCAGAGGCGTCAGGTCGACTCCTTAAATGGGCTGTTGAGCTCGGACAGCTCGAGATCACTTACCATCCAAGAACGACCATTAAGGCACAAGCCTTGGCAGACTTCATAGTGGAATGCACTGGTATAGCCGACGACGAGGTAATAACCACGACCCACGAGCTGTGGAAACTTTACGTCGACAGCTCGTCAAATGAAAATGGAGCGGGGGCAGGAGTTATCCTGATCACTCCTGCAGGGAGCAAATTTCACTCTGCTTTAAGATTTGGCTTTAAAGCATCTAATAATGAAGCAGAATACGAGGCTCTACTTGCGGGACTACGAATAGCAAAAGAGCTCAAGGCCAAAGCTATACATTGCTACAGCGACTCCCAGCTCGTGGTTAATCAAATCTTGGGGGAGTACTAGGCTCGTGGCACAAGAATGGCAGCTTATCTGGAGAAGGCAAAATCCACATTGGAGTATTTCGAGTTTTATGCAATCGAACAGGTTCCCCGAGAACAAAACTCAAATGCAGATGCCTTAGCTCGGCTCGCCACTTCCGCCGAAAATGAAGAGCTAAATGTTATACCCGTAGAACACCTATTAGCACCCAGCATTACTGAGCCAGATGAGGAAGATGTGTGTATGATTGAAACAGAACCAACCTGGATGAGTCCGATAGTTAATTATCTCGAAAATGGAATTCTTCCAAGAGATCGAAATCAAGCTCGAAGGTTGATGTATCAACTTCCTCGTTACACCATTCTGGATGGAAAGTTATACAGAAGAGGGTACTCCATGCCGCTGCTTAGATGTGTAACTCCTCCCGAAGCTAAGAAGATCATTGAAAAAATTCATGAAGGGTTCTGCGGAGACCATACCGGGGGGCATAGCCTTTCCAAGAAGATTATACGCCAAGGATATTTCTGGCCAACCATTAAAATGGACTCTTTCGAGTACGTGAAAAAGTGCGACAAATGCCAGAGATTCGCCACAATACCCCGAGCTCCACCTTCCGAACTGACCATGTTGACATCCCCATGACCTTCGCGGTATGGGGCATCGACCTCATAGGCTCACTCCCAACTGGCAAAGGCGGAGTTAAATACGCTGTGGTCGCCGTTGATTACTTCACGAAATGGACGGAGGCCGAACCATTGGCAACTATAACTTCGAAAAAGATCCTTGATTTCGTGGTAAAGAACATCGTATGCCGATACGGAGTACCGAGAAAGATCGTATCCGATAACGGGACCCAATTCGATTGCGACTTATTCACCAACTTTTGTGACAAAAACGGTATAATAAAGAGTTTTTCATCAGTGGCTCACCCTCAAGCGAATGGTCAGGTCGAAGCCATTAACAAAACCCTCAAGAGTTCTCTAAAGAAAAAGTTAGAGGAGGCAAAGGGACGATGGCCCGAGGAATTGCCTCAAGTCCTTTGGGGATATAGGACCACAGCTCGGACCTCAACTGGGCATACCCCGTTCTCTCTAGCGTACGGCTGCGAGGCAATGTTGCCCATTGAGGTCGAAATCCCGACGATCCGAACTCAAAATTACGATCAGAGTTCCAATCATACTCAGCTCGAAGAAACCTTAGACTTGATCGAAGAAAAAAGGGAAGAGGCTCAGCTGAGAAATGCTGCTTACCAGCAACGAACCACAAGATATTTCAATAAAAGGGTTCGAGACCGAAAGTTCGGAGTGGGAGACCTGATTTTGAGACGCGTATTCTTAGCCACCCAAGATCTAGCAACTGGAGTGCTCGGGCCAAACTGGGAAGGACCATACCAGATAGAATCAGTCATCCGACCTGGCGTATACAAACTTGCGAGATTAGATGGGAGCCTGATACCACGAGCATGGAATGGCGAACACCTTAGACCATATTATCAATAGTGTAGGAAGTATTGCCTGTAACCATGAATTTCTATCTGTACTAGTTTGTTTGTTTGTTTGTTTCTGAATTTCATCAAATAAAAGGTCTGCTTTGTCTCACATGTAATGTATTTTTATTTTTGCAATCTCTCTTAATTTAATAACCTATGGTCACACTCATAGGATATTAAGGGGGCATCATTGGTATACATACCACCAGCTTAAAAAATAAAAAATATATATAAAGTATTTGGATGTAACCAAGTATGCGATTTAGATAGTTCAGACATAACAGAATTATCAAAAACAAAGTATTTGGATATAACCAAATATGCGAGCTTAGATAGTTCGAACAAAACTGAACTACCAAAATCCTAAAACGTTTGGAGTTAACCAGATGTGCAAACACAACAGGTTTGGAAGAAACCAGCCAAATTATCGATCGATGATAAATGGGGGCCTAAACCTATTGAAAAATATCTCGAGATCGAGGCTGGAGTATCTGAGAAAATAGTTTCAAACTCTTAACCTCGGAACAAAAATTGAGGATGAGGAAAAGTAACTAAACAAAAAAGATAACTAAATCATTCATATTACACACCATATAAGTACTCTTGAGTTCATGGTTAAAGTAATATCCGACCTTGATAAGTAATGAGGTCGGAAGCGGATAATTCGAATAAACTATGCATGAATGCATTGAATTTCGAGCCTAAATCCAAACTATGTTTGTATGAATAAATAAACATAACTGGTTCATCAATATAAAAATGTGCAAAATATTTCGAGCCAAGAAATGTAAAGCATATAAAAGAATAGTAAAGGAAATTGTATCAGCCCCGTGGGCATAAATTAAAATAATTACAGAAATGAGGGGACGCAGCCCCGATAACTGATCTCCCCAAGGCCAGATTCAAGGAAGAGGAGTCTCCTTGGCCTTCTCAGCATCAGTGGCACCGGACCCTTCAGGACGAATAGCATGACTATCCTCCTGAGCTTCCTCCGAAACGGTGCCCGGAGCAGCCTTTTCCTTCTCGAGCTGCTCAGCCTTCTCCTTCTCAAGCCGTTCAGCCTCTTCCTTCTCGAGCCGAGCATTCCATCATTCAAGAAGCGACGCCTCGTGGGGACCCAAGAAGCTGGTGTTCAGCTCTTCGTTATAAGCCCACATCCGGTACATGGCTGAGTTGATCGCCTTTTCCTTCTTTTCTTTGTACTCGGCAGTAAGGCGAGCTTTGACATCCTCTATAAGGTCGAAGGTGGCGATCTTGTCCTCCTCGAGCTTCTTATTGGTCTCCCGAAGCTGGGTGTTATCTTTCTTTTGCTCCTCGAGTTCAGTTTTCAGCTTTCCGAGCTCCTTGGCCATATCCTCACGCTCCTTAACCACTGCCTCGAGCTTAGCAATCGCCGCCTTTAGATCATCGTTCGCTCTAAGGTGGAGGTCCTTCGCCTCTTGAGCATGAGTCCTGCTCGAATGGATCTCGTTGTTCAGCTCGTAATTGAGCTGGGCAGTGAAGGCAAGAGCCTGAAAAAAGGAAGAAACCACCATTAGCCTCAGGACAGTATGAATGTAAGCAAAAGGAATATAGAAGGATACTTACCGCGGCAGTGTGCTCGATACTCTTCTCGTACAGGACAGTGCGGTCTCGGGTGCCAGTTAGGCACTGCCACTGGGGAGCCTCGAAACTGCCGTAGCTCTGGCCGATCCGGGACATGACATCCGAAATCAGCGTAGATCCATGAGGTCCGGCAGCGTTATCCACCACATATGAGTCCATATGGGTGGAGATGGTTAGCTTCTGAGCTCGAGAAGCAGAAGGTCTCTTGGCGAGCTGAGCAGAAGACGTTTGACCCACCACAGGAGGTTGGGATTCAACCACGACAGGGGTACCAGCTAGCGAGGCCGGTGCCACCGCAGAGACGACGGCCTGCGAGGATGGCATCGTCGTGGGGGCGCTGATCTGGCCAGTAGACGCAGCAGCAGAGCTCGAAGCCGGCGGGGGAGGAGGAGGAATTTTCTTAGATCTCTTGGAGCCTTTCCCCGGCTGGCTGGTTTTCAGTGACCCTGCTCTGGGGCGCTTGCTCCTCTTGGCGCCTGCATTGTCGATAAGGGCGTCGAGGTCGGAGTCCATCTCGCCTGCACAAGTCACAACACAGTGAGTCAGTAAAAGAGAAATGTACATCAAGTAATTTCGGTATCAGACATATAGAGTGATGGAGGAAACCTAACTGGAACTCTCCCCCGAGCTCGAGCTTGGGGACCATGAAATTCCCCCGTCTTCAGAGTAGGCGGGGGGAGAGCCTTCCCTATAAGTAGGGGATAACCTCGAGAGGTCCCTATAGTCATTGGTCCCGTACTGAACCACTATCCCATTCCACATCTCGTCCGTGGTGTACATGGTATCATATTTCCCGAGCCCACTATCAAACCTATGGACACAGTCGTCTACCCAACTCCATATGTAGAAGTGGTATCTATCTTGTGGGCATGAGACTAACCTATTGGGCCTGTGTTCTAGTAGTGTGGGGGACCACATCCTCGAGGTAGGAAGGACTTTACCTTCATCTGAGTCCGAGCTCGAGGCTTCATCATTGGCTTCATTCCCGGACCGCGGACTCCTCAGACGGACTGGGAGTGTTGGCCTCCTCTCTCTCCTCGGAGGAAGGGCGCCTGTAGGCAGTGGCACCTCTTCCCAGCGTTCATATTTTTTGCTGGACCAGTCAGAGGTTGACTGGCCCTCTCCCAACAACCCGCAAGCTCGGAGCTTGTCCTCGTGTAATAGATACGAGAGAGACCTCCTGCCATGAGGAAGCTGGAGTAATGCCTCTCTGTGCCTCGTCATTGCTTCATTGAGGGTGGGACGCTTAAAATTAGCTGAAAAGCGAAACACATTTCAGCTAAATATGGTCTTGAAGGCTAAAATTCCGAGCTCAAAAAAAAAAATAATAATAATAATAAAAGTAACAAGAGTACTTACGAATCCGCCTGAACGAACGATGTCGAGACGGGGACAGACCGTCTGTCCAGAAAAAAGCCTTTTTGGAGTCAGGAGGGTGGTTTGGAAGATCTTCAAAAATCTTCGTCTCTTTGGGATAGCTCGAGAGGTAGTAAAAACCATCCCCTCCCCGAGCTCGGGAGGGGTTACTTTTCAAACAAAAGAGATATAAAATCTCTTGAGGTGAGGGTCCTTTCCACTGCAGCTCGTGATACAAGGACCTCAGGGCAGACAGCACCCTGTACGAATTGGTGTTGAGTTGGAATGGAGCCAACCCAACGAAATCAATGAAGTCTCTGAAAAAGGACTTCAAGGGCAGCAGAACTCCCGACCTTATATGTTCCTGGCTCCAGGCCGCGTATTTCACACTGGCATCGCGGCCCCCAGGGGCGAAACAGCTCCGTTCTTGACTAGCCGGAGCTCGACACTTCAGGGTGTCCAACGAACTAAGGCCATGGAGGGCCAAGATGTCAGTTATTTGGTTGGCGGTGGTAACCGAGCTCTGGTAGAACTCGGCTTCGAACATCTCCCTCCTAGGCTGCGAAGACGAAGGCTCCGCCATTAAAGAAAATTGGAGTTCCCCCGGATGATATGCAACCGTGACTTTTAGCGCAGGGTCGAGGGGGATTGGCCTAGGTCCTGGGTTGGGCTCCGGATAGATGGCCTCCCGAAGAACTCTTCTCTTCTTTTCAATGACCTCATCTATCTGACGGCGATAGTGGGCTCGAATGTCTTCTTGCTCGCGCGCAAGCTCGTATTCTTTTATCCGACGCTAATTCCGGGCGAACAGCGATTCTGGGCTCGGAGATTTAGGCTCGTAAGGGATGGCTCGCAATGACCCCCACCGTCTTTCCAGATTCTGTGACATCTAACGAGAAAGAAAAAATGGTGAGGGCCATGCATGCAAGAGTCACGAGCTCGATGGTATGAGCTCGGGGATTTAGGAACAAAAAATTAAATATTGAGACCCTTACTAAAGAGTCAGAGCGTGTGTTCCACAGGATAGAAAAGGAGCGTGGATGATCTTTTGAAAATCCCGAAATTCAAGGGAAAGAAAGGTGGCGGTTAGCCAGGTAGGGCATTCTTGGGTTTCGTGCGTTTGTCAAGGACAAGGGTTTTTACCCGAAAACTTAGTATACAAGAAACATGGCCTAAAATTTTCAAAACGCAGAAAGTTGAAACTTCGCTCAAAAACTGGATATAAACCAGTGAGGTGAAATCCAGCAGGGGAAGTCTAGGAAACTTGAAAGCCTATCGAAACGAAACCCCCTATCTTATTATGCTAAGAACGTAAACTAGCATACACAGCAAAAACAGTATAAAAAAAAAAGAAAACAAAAATGGCACACTTACACAGTGATGGTGATTGCAGCGAAATCGTCGATTGGAGAAGAGGTTGCAAGAAAGAACTCACTGACTCGAACAGACCAGGATTTCTTTGTTTCTTGGGTCGAGAAAACATGCGCGGGACAGAAGTTTTTTAGGAGAGTCTCTGGTTCTCTGGTTGTTTTTCTTTTCTTGCTTATGATGAACAAACGTGAAGAAGAAGATGAAGAGGGGGGTCTTGTATATATAGGTGGAAAAATGGAATTAATCAGGAGCGTCGAATGGAATCCTCACTAGATCGAACGGATGGGGATCAGTGACAAGAAGGCGCCGAAAAGTTGTCAGATGGACGATCGTGGGCGTGTTCCCAAGGTACTCAAGTACCTAAAGTGAGCAATACCCAGCTGACACGTGACCATTTTCAAGAGTGTATGACGGTACGGTTCCCAGAAAAAGTAGTTCAAAAATTTCCTTCTCTTAGGATTCGAACAAATACTTTTGAGGGGGCAAGATGTTATACCCAGATTTCGAGCCATAGTAAATATGACCTCGAAAGCTGAGTTCGCAACAAATGGTCTCGCAAGGATTGGGGTATGCTCCAGAATTGTATATCGAGTCTGCAAAGTATGATATATGATCTCGAAAGTGGTGACCTCGAAATTATCTTGATCTCGAAAGGTAGCTCTGAGAGCACCCTCATCTTCAGGAACAACTTTGGAGCAGGGGTCTCGAGCTCGATGTACTATCTTGAAAGCAATGTTAGCTCGGGAGATGTCAGTGGCTCGCACAATGACATGAAACCTGAGATGCTAAAGCCTTGGAGATACGCTATGACCACCTTGAATATCTACAAGTATTATAAACATGAGATGTAATCCTCATTTATTAATGTAAATCCCCAAGAATCATGGGATATTATTTAGTCAGTTATGCGTTTCCTGGTCTTTAGGGACGTTTCCTTTTTTATCTGATTATAGGCATTTAAAGCCATTTATTCTATTCACAAAAGAGTAACTACCCAAAATATGTGGGATAGTATTCTGCATCCTTCTCTATAAATAGAGAAGCCATGCACCATTGTAAGGGACCGAAATTCTAATCCTTGAGAGAAAACTCTGGAGAATTCATGCTAAAGAATTTTTCAAAGATAATCCTAAGATTAATAACAGAGACTCGTGGACTAGGCAGATTTAACTGCTGAACCACGTAAAAAACCGTGTATTTGATTTGTTTGTTTCGTTTGGCCATCGTCATTCATTGTTTTTGTGCTCTTCTTTTATCTGTTGACGAAAAACGGCGTCAACAGGCATTAATCCTAACATATTATTATGTGAATTGTGTTAATTATATTATGATATGATTATGCTTGCATGTTTAAGTGTATTAAATATGCATGTGGGCCTATTTCTTATTAGAAGGGCATTGTCATAATTTTGACCCACTGAGGGTATATCTGGAACTACTTCCAGATTAGTGTAGAACTTCCTCAACCAAACCGCCTCCTTAGATGCGTCATAAGCCGCTATGTATTCGACTTCCATGGTTGAATCAGCTATGTTGGATTGTTTAATGCTTCTCTAAACAATAGCTCCTCCATCAAGAGGGAACACTGACCCAGATGTCGACTTTCGACTGTCTTTGTCTGATTGGAAATCAGAATCAGTGTATCCAGTGGGGTTCATGTCACCCCCTTAATATACAATCATATAATCTCTCGTTCTCCTAAGATACTTGAGAATGTGCTTTCCTGCATTCCAGTGTTCCAAAATAGGATTTGATTGATAAGGACTTATAATCCCAATTGCATAACATATGTCGGGCCTAGTACACAACATAGCATACATTAGACTCCCAACCGCTGAAGCATAGGGATTCTTTCTCATATCCTCTTCCTCCTGAGGTGTCTTAGGACATTGTTACTTGGAGGGAGCAATTCCATGTCTGGTCAGTAACTGACCTTTCTTGGAATTCTCCATAGAGAATCTTTCAAACACCTTATCTATATAATTAGCCTTAGAAAGTTCCAAGAGCTTGTTCTTCATATCATTTACGATTTGGATTCCCAGAACATAGCTCTCCTCGCCCAAATCTTTCATTTGGAACTTTTCGGCTAACCACTTCTTCATGTTTGACAATGTGTCTACATTGTTCCCAATGAGAAAAATGTCATCAACGTAAAGAACTAAGAAAACCACCACTTTTCCTTTGATGTATTTATACACATATGCTTCGTGGACATTATGTTCGAAGCAATATGTTTTAATTGTTTGATCGAAAGTGATATTCCAAGATCTAGATGCTTGCTTTAATCCATAAATGTATTTCAACAACTTGCACACATTTTTATCTTCCCCATTCTTTATGAACCCTTCTGGTTGTACCAGATAGATACTTTCATCAAGATAGTCATTCATAAAAGTTGTCTTGACATCCATTTTCCATATCTCATAATCATTGGCAACCGCTATGGATAAGAGGATGCGAATGGATTTGAGCATGGCCATAGGAGAAAGTGTTTCTTCATAATCAATACCATCTCTCTAAGTGTAACCTTTGGCTACTAGCCTCGCTTTGAAAGTCTCTACTTTCCTATCTACTCCATTTTTCTTCTTGTATATCCACTTACACCCTATGGGCCTAACATCTTCAGGTGGATCCACAAGTTCCCAGATAGAATTGGAATACATCGATTCCATTTCTTAGTTCATGGATTCTTGTCATTTCTCCTTTTTAGGATCATCCATTGCTTCTTTAAAGATTAATGGATCATCCTTGTCTGTATCAGAAACAACGACATGTTCCTCATGTTCGTAGTGAACAGGTTGTCACACAATCCTCCCACTATGACGTTGCACCGGGGTTTCTCTTTCAAGAATCGTGGTTTCCTCGATTTGTCATTTATCATTTAATGATGAAGATGATTGTGATGGGATCTTATCAGCTGTGAGTTCCTCCAATACTACCTTGCTCCGAGGTTTATAGTTATTCATATAGTCATGTTCAAGGAAGGCCGCATTTGTGGAGATAAATACCTTTTGATCCTTGGGACTATAGAAATAATCGCCTCTTGTCTCTGGAGCGTAGCCAATAAAATTGCACACTTCAGACCTTGAATCAAGTTTCCCTTATTTAGGTCTAAGAACATGAGCGAGACAGCCCCAAATGCAGAAATGGTGCAAACTGGGTTTGTTTCCATCCCACAATTCCAGTAGCGTTTTGCTAATGATCTTAGATGGGACCACATTCAAAATGTAAGTCATCGTTTGAAGTGCATATCCCCAGAATGAGAGAGGAAGTGATGAGTAGCTTAACATAGACCTGACCATGTCTAACAAGGTCTTGTTTCTTCTTTTAGAAACACCATTTTGTTGTGGCATTTTTGGTGCTGAGTTGGGATAGAATACCATGCTCCAGCAAGAAATCTTTGAATTCTAAATCCAAATATTCTCCACATGGATCAGATCGAAGTGTCTTAAGAGTCTTACCTAATTGCTTCTCAGCCTCAGCTTTGAATTCTTGAAACTTACCAAAGGTTTCAGATTTCCTAAGTATTAAGTAAGTATGACCATATCTTGAGTAATCATCAATAAAAGTGATGAAGTACTCATACCCACATTTTGCTTGTACATTGATTGGATCACAGACATCGCTATGTACAAGCTCCAAAGTTTCTTTGGCTCTATTGTCTTTCGCTAAGAAATGACGTTTGGTCATTTTCCCTTCTAAACAAAATTCACAAACCGGAAGACTTCCAACTCTTAGTTCTCTCAAAGGTCCATCTTTTTTAACTAATTTATCCTATCTAGACCTATATGATTAAGTCTAAGATGCCAAAGATATGTGTCATCCTCATTCTAAGCTTTTTGTCTTTTGTTACCTTATGGTTTGCTACTTTAAATAATTCTGAATTATTAAGCGTTCATTCAGTTTAATGAAAGCGTTAAAGTCCGAATATTCAATTGCATGTCTAAAGATAAATTAAGAATAATCAAATTATAAATAAAATATTCTATAGTCATTACATGCAATAAAATTCAAAATAGCTAAAAGAAAAAATAAACTAAACATTGTTTAACCAACAATAAAGTTTTCTTTTAATAAAACTAAATAATTTTAAAATAAATAGACTTTCTTCAATGCTTTCTTGAACTAGACGCTTTTCCTCTCTTTCACTTCATGAACTTCATTAGCAGCCTTCCTTGAACCGTTAGATTCATCCATCTACACAGAAAAATAAACATCATTAGTCGACCTTGAGTTAAAAAATCAGAATAACAAATCTCTTTCCACTTAGGTATAAGAACAAATAAATCATATTTACCTTTCTTATTCTTCATAAATTCAGCGATTATTTTACGCTTGGCCGATAGAATTTCATTCTCATTAAACCACATATCATATATGTATCCATACGTAGCATGGATGGCCTCCCATATATCATATGTAGATTTAAGGCTTTGTAGACTATTTTTGGTCTCTATATTTATTGATTTGAGCAAATAATACCTAGCCATATGATTTATTCTTAACCATTTGGCATACTCAAACTGATCATTCACTTAAGCATCTATTGGTGGTTCATCGATTGTTGGTGTTTTAACAGCTTCCATCAAATTCTCTCTTAACAATAACATATCAATATCATCTCTCCAAAATACTATATTTTCATCATTAAGTTCAACTACTACATTGCAGTCATTTTCAGACATTTTAACTGAAAATAAATAAAATACAATAATATTATCTTTAAAAAAATATCAATGTTTTGAAAAGTAAACATGATGCATGAATGCAACAATTATAACACATAAAAAAACTATTTACTTTTCCACGATAAAACTACCCAACAAATAAAGTACTGCCTTAGGGTCGATCAAGTTAAATTCAGATAGCTTATAAGAAAATCTTATCATTATAATTTAAAACTTAAAATAACTCTTTATTTTCTCATTTAAATATAAAGTACCATTGCTTTGGTCAAGATGCAATTATCCACTGCAAAATCTTAATTGCATCTTTGTAAGTGTAACCAATTATTTCGTAATTCATTACTTAACTTAGAGAGTGACGTCTTAGGGTCGGTCAAGCCTAAATACATCATTCCTTCCTATCTTTGTAAGAAGCCAACCTTGGTATTAATATGTCTAGAAACCTTCCTTAGAGGGACAGAAACAAAGTAGCCTCGAGGCCCTATTCATATCTCACGGTGTTGTACTAATAATGGAAACCATAGGTCACATTGAGATGTTCACCTTCTCCCACTTACAATTTTGGATTAAATATGTTTTATTAAACTAATCAATTAACTCCATGAATGTAATTAATTACTAGTTTATTAATAATCCTATGAATGTAGTTAATTACAAAATACATTTATAATTATAAAAGAGCATGTTTCTATAATTAATGTGATCTAGATAATTACCCATTACATTCATCTAACTTTACTAAAATGCTTTTTACATAAAGTTGGTTATCTTAAAGGCCTATAAAATATATTGCCTTTATTATGGTGTGAGTTACCAAGTTTTAACTAATTTAATACTTAGTAGTTTACATGCAATTGGTTTCTCCAAAATAATTCATATAAATAAATAGGACAATCCTAAATAATCATGTTTCTAAAAGATGCATGATTAATGAGAATTTGTGTGGGGTTTCATGAATGGCATGTAATTGACTAATGCATGATCATGTTATCAATCAAACATCAATGAATATTTATTTAAATAAATACAATAAATAAATAAATAAACAATAAAAGATGAACCGAGTACTATTGGGTATTTTTAAAATTTACAACCCTTCGAAAAAAAGAAGAAATAAAATTGCAATCTAAGTCTATGTAGCTTTCAAGACTTCAAGAATGATTCTCCTCTCTTTTAGGCTTTCTTGCTAATCTTTAGGAACTTTGTTATGCCCATCCTTTTAATTAGAAACAAACTTTCTAATTAATTTATTTAATTAAAGCTAACTTTTAATTAAATAACTATTTTTGTCATCTTTTTAATTTAGTTGAATTTAAATAATTAAAAAATCACATTCAAATAATTATTTAAACTTAAGATAAAATCTTAACTAACTAAACGATATTTTATTTTTCTAATAAAAATAAAATAAGATAATTAAACTTTAAAATTAATTAAACAAAAGATAATGGCACAAAATTAGGATCTAACTTAGGCACCAAGAATGGTGTCCTAGATCACTAGGGTCAGCGGCATGGAAGAGCCACTAGGGCTCGACATGGTGCAGCTGGGTGGTTGAGGAGCCGTAGGTGCTGCGCACACATGGAGCAGGAGCTCGGCCAATGCATGCACGCATATTTGCGTGCACGAGGGGTGCAGCGCAGCAGGGAGCCATGGGGCTATGACTGGGCAAGCAGCAGCCAGGCACGGGCGTGCACAGGTGTAGAGGCTCGGGCCTGTGCTTGCGCGCACGTGGTTGGGGAGGGCTCGGGCCGCTGGCTTGGCTGGTGGCTCGGGTCCTCCTTTTTCTTTGTATGCAGGTTTTTTAAAATTACATATTTAAAAAATGAAATTTACAAAAAATCTTAAGCCCTTTATGGCTTACACAAGATCTAGAAACGCAAATTCCTAACCCAATAACACCATATAATTAATGATCCATCATTCAACCATACATTCAAAAAAAAAAAAAAATCCATCCATTCAATATACATATCAACATACATATAACAAATGCAAGAAACCCAAATAGTATTAAATATATATATGTATATGTATAGACTGCTCTGATGCCAATTGTTGGTATTAAATAATCAAATCAAAGGTGCGTAATGGAATATATGGACCCATTTTAATAAATATAATACCAGTCAAGATCATATACATATATAAACATTAAACCATATGCAAAACAGATCAGGGATTACCTCTTTTAGCCTATCAAGTGTTCTTGAATCTTTTTGTATAAAATAAACGATCTTCCTATCTAGGAATCTGAAAGCTCATACAGTGATCTTCCAGACCAATCCTAAAACACACAAGGACATGTGTGGGCACATAGGATTTAAAATGTTGATTTATATGACTCTCTAGATGTATTCAACACATGAAATCTAGAGAAGTTTGACTGAGAGAAGAGGTTTAGAATAGTTTTCAGGTTTTGAGAAAACTATCGCTTTAGAGAGAGTCTGTATTTTTAATCTCATAAAAATAATTCAAAGCTTGTTCTGAAAGTCACATACTATCTGACTTATATAAAAATCATTTAATCTAATTAAATAATCTTTATTTTATTAAAAATAAAATTTAAATTAAAAATGATATGATATTTATATTTAATTATTTATTTAAATTATATTTAAAAATAATAATTAAATAATTGATTAAACAAATTTATTTGAAATTCAAAATTCAAATCCTTGAGATAAAAACACCTGAGTTAGGCGCCACACGCTGTGTTGTACAATGTGTATCGCCCAACCCTATTAGGGTTTCCCTAATTTTCTTATTTGTTTGTTTAATCAACTTTTAAGACAATATATTTATCCCAACATAAATATCAGTTAATTCAAAATTAATTTTATCTTAAAATATCAGTTTTAAATTAAATAAATAAATATCATATTCTAAATCAGATATTTATTATTCTCTCTTTATATTAATCCAAACAAGATTAACATTAATTATAACGTATAGTTTTTCAAAATAAAAACTATATAGTTAAATAATTAACTAATTCACAATTAATCAATTACCCATAATTATCAAATAATTATTTCCTTGTCCTGGAAAATTAATTCCCTTGCAATTTAGTCATTCTCTCTACAAATCTTTCTTTGGACATCCTTACCCTTGACAGTGTAGGACAGAGGTGATCTGGGGACCATAGACCTATAATACGAAGTTCCAATAAACTAGATTATTAATCAAATTCTTTAATCTAATAATCTTATTTATTAATTCCATGATTGCTCCACTGTAAATATGAAATTGTACTCTGAGTATTTATTAAATTATATTTACAGAGTTTTCTCTTGTAGTCCATTGATATAATCAATATATGTAGTTCTGTCCTCCATTATTGGTTCGTTAATTAGAGCTGGTCATAATTACCATTTTACCATTCTAATTACCTCTTCATCCTTAAGTATCATTAATTCACTAGCGAATAATTAATCTACTATCTAATTATAGATTTGAGCTCAATAACTATTTAGTTTCAGAATTAACTCTTAAGGGAACCAATATTCGATCTGTTAGGAAAGCATGGATTCTAATATTGTAATTCATGTTCCCAGCCATCCATGATTTTGAATCTCCAAAACAAAAGTCATTAGCATCATTATTCTAAGAGACTTTAACGAGTGAATCAAAAGATCCAATAAACAAAAACAATAGTTCATGAATACTCGGGATTTAGATTTGTTATCCCAAAATTTGAAAATGATGATGTGGCAATAAAATTGACATGTGGCATGGATTAGTTGGGTGATCTGGCTTAGCAGTAGCCCAATGCATCAGTGAAGAGTTTTGACTGCTTGAGAGATGTCATAACCAAGCCAAATGCACCCGAGGAGAATACTTGGGCTAAGGTGTGCCCGGTCGGACCTTGGTCCAAGGATGGCATCCCAAGTGATTGGCTCGGACCCTAGTCCGAGGAGAGGCCACAAGTGCTTGGCTCGGACCCTAGTCCGAGGAGAGGCCACAAGAGGTGTGCTTGGACCTTGGTCCGAGGATAGCCAAGGTGTGGCTCGGACCTTGGTCCGAGGAGTACCCCTAAGATGTGGCTCGGACCTTAGTCTGAGGAAGGCCAAAAGATGTGGCTCGGACCCTAGTCCGAGGAGAGCCAAGGAAGGAGTGGCTCGGACCCTAGTCCGAGGAGCCTCAATGCATGTGTTCGGACCATGGTCTGAGGAGAGCCAGAACATGTGTTCGGACCTTAGTCCGAGGAGAACCAAAGAGGGTGTGGTCGGATCTTGGTCCGAGGAGAGTAAGGGGTATGGTCCGTATGCAGGTGTCCAGCATGCATATGTCCGACCAGAAGACGATATTCATCAAACAAATGGACCAGACTACGTCAAATTCCCAGAAACGGCTTCAGCAAGAATTGGTCTGGGCATCGCGGGAATCTCTCATTCCTCACTCAAATTGAGGAATCTGTTGTATTTTGAATGTTTTGTGTAATTTAAATATAATATGAGTAATAAAATATCCTGACCCTAGGGGGATATCAGTTTAGGATCCCAAGCCTATAAATAGAGGGTTGATGGGATCAGAAAGGGACTTTTGGCAATTTGAGATTTGGTCTGAGTTCTAGAGAGAGAAAGTGTGTTTTTTCTTAAGAGAGAACCCTTTTTGTATTCCTATTTACACTGAAGAAACTCAGTTGACACTGGTTCATCTGATCTTGAGTGTGGATAAAATAATAAAATCTCTAAGTGGATTAGGCTATTACCGACTGATCGGGGCTGAACCACTATAAAATCTCTTGTGTTATTAACTTTTCTTGATTAAACTGTCTGTGTCGTTTAACTTCTCTTGAATGTTCATCGTTTTTGACGTTCTCACGTCATTGGCTAAAAACACAGTCAACATTTTTGGTGCTTTCATTGAGAGCCTGAAGAGAAGAACAGACAGTCCCTGAAGCAATATGGCGCCTAAGAACACCACTGCAGCCTCCAAGAAGACGGGTTCTGTAACGCCCCAACTCCTGAGACCGTTACAGTGTGCCTTGTAAATAGTGCTAAACTCACTAATCGAGACATTTGGCCAAAATCGTGATCTAAGTATGATTAGCGGTTTAGGGATTAAACATTTTGGTTAAGATATAACGTTTCACTAGAACGTTTAACATATACATTGGGATCTCGAAAATGCAATTCAGAGTTTATTACAGAAAATATTTACAACAGGCCGTTCTAAGCGGCAAAACAGGGTTCAACCCTAGTTCCACTTTAAACCTCGACCGTGGCGGTCGAGCAGCCGCATATGTACACGTCATCACCTAAGCCCTCCAACTCAAGGATGGTTTAGCTTCCTCTTGCCTTTACCTGCACCATATAGCACCCGTGAGCCGAAGCCCAGCAAGAAAACATAACACTTTTCATAAACATTATCAAATGATTATCATTATAATCACACTGAATATAAAGCTTTCAAACCAATGGGTGCACATCACATGATTCTAGCGGGAGAGTGGCTGTTACATAAGCCACTAGCCTCCAAGCTCTCTTTTCTAGTGGGAGAGTGGCTGTTAGGTAAGCCACTAGCCTCCAAGCTCTGTTTTCTAGCAAGAGAGTGGCTGATAGGTAAGCCACTAGCCTTCAAGCTCTGTTTTCTAGCAAGAGAGTGGCTGATAGGTAAGCCACTAGCCTTCAGGCTCTGTTTTCTAGCAAGAGAGTGGCTGATAGGTAAGCCACTAGCCTTCAGGCTCTGTTTATTCATCGACCCTCAGGATCGGTCAGGCATTAATGCTCCTTGAGTCATTCAATGCTAGTAATCGATTAGATCTAATCTCTGTTGGCTTGCGTGATTCACGCTAAGGCCGTTCTGACAAGTAAGTCAGCGCTTCCTGACCTGTGTCCAGTAACACTGCCGAGCCTGACAAGTAAGTCACAGCCTCACAGCTGATACTAACACTTTTGTCGATTCTGTATTCAGTCCATACACAAGTAAGCAATGCTATCAATATGTATCATATGCCAATTATCCAAGAATAGGGCATTCAGCATGCTTACTAAACAGTTTCTAGCACAGTCATGATCATGCATAAACTCAGAGACTCAAGCTCTGACCAATCTCATATTCATCGTTCATGGCATGCCCTATCACATGTTTCACGTGCATTACATGCATCACACTTAATTATCTAGCATGCCTCAACAACAGTCATATGCAAATGGGCAAGATTTGCCAAGCATTCATTATGCTAACAATGTTTACATTTAAACGTCCAACATGCATCAATCATAGCCATGCATGTCATACTCAATAGCCAATCAACATGCATCATAATAGCCATGCATGTCATGCTCAATAATCAACCAACATGCATCCATAATAGCCATGCATGTCACATATACACAGGGTGCAGTTTTCTTACCTCAGATTCGAGCTAGTACCAATATAAGAACGATCCTTGAGAACGATCAACCTTTAAGTCCTTAGCGGTCACCTAATCATAACCATATATGGAACACCATTAATAACATGACAATCAAAGGTTCCACACCAATATCTAGCCCCCAAGAGATCAATCCAAACTAATCCAAGTAGTAGGGACACTCCCGAGGCCCATAACTAAGTTCCCGGGGTCAAAACGAGCAAACGGGGTGAAAACAGGGCAAGGGCTGCGGCCCTAGCACCTTGGGCCGCGGCCCCCAGGGTTCTCTGAGGCAAGGTCCGCGGCGCCCTCCATCTAGGGCCGCGGCGCCCAGCAAGGCTCACTTCCTGACACCTGCTTCTTCGAACTAGGGCCGCGGCGCACAAGAGCAGGGCCGCGGCCCCCAACCCTGGGCCATTCCCAAACGCGTTTTAAACACTCCAAATCTTTCAAAAACATACCCAAACATTCCCCAATCATCAAATCAAAGTTCCTAAGCTTCCCAATACTCCAAAACCCAACCAAAAACTCAACAATTAACAAAGTCCAATTCTAAGCTTTAAAACTTTAAAAACTTCAAACTTAGATTACCTTCGATTGGGTTGTTTCTCGTCAAATCCTTTGGTTAACAAGCTTCTAATATTTCCTAGGATTGCTATGCCTCGACCCTCGCTTGATTCCAACTCCCAGAACTCAAGATTCCCTCAAAAAGGCTCAAACGGTAAAACAGACTGTTTTGAGAGAGAACGAGAAGTTTCTAACGTATGTTCTTATCTGTCAAGCTACTTCAAGCTTAAGTAACCTTAAATAAAACCTTGTGCTCGGGGTCCCGAAAACACCCCCGGGGACACTATAGTCAAAACTTCCAGAATTTCACCCTGATCTCAAATATTCCCAATCTATCACCAAATAACATTTCTATTACCCCAAAATTGACCCCGTTATGATAAAACCGCTAACTCATTATATATGACCGTCTCATGCCACATAGCTCGAATATATCTCCATAATAATGAGATCTCATTCACATATTACAATATGCACCCAATTTACAAATATGCCCTCAGCAGGCCAAATTACCAAAATGCCCTTATCATTTTAAATACTCCCATACGCATGCATTTATCATCATATAATAATATAATTCACATTAACATGCATATATTCATTTTATAACATATTAAATCAATTATGGCCCTCCCGGCCTCCTAATCAAGGTCCTAAACCTTATTAGGAAATTTGGGGCATTACAGGTTCCTTTAAGGAGCATGCTAGATCGGAAGGTCCCAGCGTTCAAGACCATGAAACTGAGCCTAGAGTCATGCTCGAGGATGTAGCTCCAGAAGTTGAAGAGCTCCAGGAGGCCATGAGCGCATTCCAGGAGGAGATGGCTCAGTTCAACGCCAGGCAGGAGGCGTTTGCTGAGGAAATGGCTAGGCAGAATGCCGCATTCGAGCAGCAGAAACGGGAGATGGACGCTAGGAGTGAGGAGATCCGTCGACAGCAGGAGGAGGCTGACAGGCGACATCACGAAGCTGCACTCGCTCTGGAGGCAGCTACGCAACTGACCCGAGCCAATGCCCAGGCGGCGCTTGGAGTGGCAGCCACCTCGGAGGCAAGGACCACAGAAGCTGGTCGTAAGAAAACTGATAGACCAGGCAAGGGTGGTAAAAACCCACCTGGCCATGAGGAGGATGGAGTCCGATCACGCACTGCCTCAACTCAAAGGGGGAACTCCAAAACCCCCTCAAAGAGCCACCGATCAGAGACTTCCAGGTCAGTGAGTCATAAGTCAGGCAGTAAGAAAACACCTTCTGAGCAGGAGCACAATAGAGCTCCTCGTGGCAATGAGACTTCCCACTTCAAAGATGGGCATGGGCATGATGAAGCTGACAGTCATCACACCAACCGGTCGAAGGAGAAGAATAATAACCAACGAGGAGGAGAGGATCGACCAGCTCAGGCAGGAAAGCCACCACGGCATCCCAACCAGCGCAATGGCAAGGAGCACACTCCACCCAGGAGACCTTTCGAGAAGACTCGGAGCACGGTGTTCGACCGGTTGGGAAAGAACACTGCTCAGAAGGACCTGAGGGACGTCATTGATGATAGAAGGAGGACCGTCCCGGTCGAAGGGCAGGAGCCAATCCGTCCTACCTGTCGAGTAGAAATACTCGATGATGGTATGCCGGATAGGAGTACCCGACCAGGCGGTCCCGAGAGTGAGTCCCCAGCAGTGGCCCCAGGCATCCAAGCCCAGCTTGATGCTTTGACAGCAGTAGTCCAGAGTTTGTCAAAACAACCAGCTGCGATTGATCCGGTAGACCACAGAAGTGGCAGCCCTTTTTGTGCTCGAATTAGAGCAGCTCAACCACCAAAGAAATATAAAGCACCGGTACTGCCAGTTTATACAGAAAAGGCAGACTCGGTAAGACACGTTGGGAAGTTTGAAGATCAGATGGAGCTGCTCGGGGTGAGTGATGACTACTGCTGCAGAGTCTTCCCCACCACGTTGTCAGACACTGCCCAGGAGTGGTACTGGAAATTCAAACCAGACTCCATCACCTCTTGGAAGAGCTTTAGGAAGGAGTTTTGCAAGCAGTTTAGTACTGCCCGAACCCCTCCTGTTTATGACAATCACTTGGTGGATATTAGGCAGGGTAAAGATGAGTCTCTCAAGAACTACATTCAAAGGTTCATGAGGGAAGCTAACCAAGCTACTGCGGTTGGAGATGAGGGGAAGATGGTGGCAATCTCTTCCGGTATTATCTATCGAAGTCCTTTGTGGGACAGCATCCATCGTCACCCAATTTCAACTTTACAACAGTTTTTAGACCGGGCAGATAAGTATATGAAGTTGGACGATGCAATTGAGAAGGGATAAAATGGATTGAACAATCCAAGCGGGTCGAATGATCCCCCCAAGAATGGTGGGAATGATCAGAATGGCGGTAAGAAACGTGGGAATAACAGGTCTGACCGCCACAATGAGAAGAAGGCTAAGTCGGGACCAAACGACAAGCCAACGAAGTACGAACCTCGATTTACCAACTACACCACTCTATCAGCAAGCCGAGCGGAGATCTATTTAGCTAGTCATCAAGAGGTTCCTTACTGGAAACCCCCACCAATCAAGAAGGAGATGAGTAAGAGAGATATGAACAAATTCTGTCGCTTCCATGGAGACTATGGTCATGACACGAATGAGTGTAATCATCTCAATGATGAGATAGAGTTCCTCCTCCGGTCGGGGAAGCTAAAAAAGTACCGACCGGAGAAGACCCAAGGAGAGGGGAGCAACAATAATCCTGGGTTCAAGCGGCAACGGTCCCCACCTTTGCAACCTGAACCTGTGGACTTCACATTAGATACTATATGTGGAGGACCACATCTTGCTGGAGACAGCAACAAGGTGAGGGAGAGGTATGCTCGCACCCTTCGTCATGAATTGGATGCGGCATCCACCTCCGAAATTATGACAGTTGAGGAGCAACCACCAAAGAACCCAAGATATGAAAGTGAGTCCCTCACTTTCACTGAAGAAGATGCTAAACACGTGAGGTATCCTCACAATGACCCTCTTGTTGTGATAGTCCAAATTGCTAATATGAAGGTGAAGAGATGTCTGGTCGATACAGGAAGCTCTGTAAACATTATTTATAAGTCCTCCTTTGAGAAAATGAAGCTATCTATCAATGACTTGAAGCCATGCTCTCACGTCATTTATGGGTTTACTGGAGAAGGATTGTCACCAGCTGGGACAATCAAGTTACCAGTCACGACGGGGGAAGCCCCCAAGCATGAAACCGTGATGACTGAGTTTTTGATTGTTGACTGCCCATCCGCCTACATTGTGGTTATTGGTCGACCACTACTCACCAACTTGCATGCAGTAGTTTCAATCTGGCACCTTTCCATGAAGTTCCTGACCAGTGCTGGCATAGGCTGTGTCCAAGGAGACCAAAGGGAGGCTAGGGAGTGCTATAATGCCTCGGTAGCTAAGGAAAAGAAAGGGGCCAAGGAGAACAACATGATTATATGTGTTGAGAAAGAGGAGGTGGATGAGATGGATGTAGACCAGAGTCTTGCAGTAGTGACCGATGAAGAGATGTTAGAGGAGTGTGGCCAGGAGAGCACTCTTGGTTTAAAAGAGCAAAAGACCCCATCCAGTGATGAAGTCACCAAATAGGGCGTTGCCCAAAGTGAGGGAAGGGATTTTGATCCTCGCTTTGGGGATTATGAAAGTGATGTGGGACCGTCCGAGGAGTTAGAGGAGGTCCCTATAGATGTGAATGACACGACGAGAGGGGTCAAGATTGGAAAAAAGTTGAAAGCTGAGGTGAGAGCACAACTGATAGAATTCTTGCGAAGGAATCAAGATGTCTTCGCCTGGTCTCACAAGGATATGGTGGGCATCTCACCAACTGTGATCAGCCACGTGCTCAATGTGGATGAAAGCTATCCAGCAGTGCAGCAGAAGAGGAGGTTGCTTGACAAGGATCGAGCAAAGGCTCTTAAGGAGGAGGTAGAGCGGTTGAAGGAGAATGGATTTATCAGAGAGGCATACTACCCTGCTTGGGTTTCAAACCCAGTGTTGGTGCCCAAACCCAATGGAAAATGGAGGACTTGTGTAGATTTTACTGATCTAAACAAAGCATGCCCGAAGGATTGCTTTCCTTTACCAAGAATAGACCAGTTGGTAGATGCAACCTCTAGTCATGAAACATTGTCCTTCATGGATGCATATTCGGGGTACAACCAGATCAGCATGCATCCTCCTGATGAAGAGCATACCAGCTTCCGAACAGATATAAGGCTATACTGCTATAGAGTCATGCCCTTCAGATTGAAGAATGCAGGAGCTACCTATCAGCGCCTGGTGAATGGTATGTTTCGTGACTTAATCAGCAAAAGCATGGAGGTGTACGTAGATGATATGCTGGTGAAGTCAAAGGAAGCTGAAGGGCACGTGCGAGACTTAGAGGAGTGCTTCGCAGTACTGAGAAAGTACAGCATGAAGTTAAACCCCCTCAAGTGCTCATTTGGAGTGGGTTCTGGAAAATTTCTTGGGTTTATTGTGAACTCCCGAGGAATAGAGGAAAACCCAGAGAAGATCAAGGCCCTCATTGAAATGAAGTCTCCAGCTAGAATAAAGGATGTGCAAAGCTTGACTGGGCGGATTGCAGCTCTAAGCAGGTTCGTTTCGAAATCAACGGACAAGTGCGTCCCGTTTTTTAACCTGCTTAGAGGAGGCAAGAATTTTGAGTGGAGCGCAGAGTGTGAACAAGCTTTCCAGGCCATAAAGGAGCATTTGGCCCAGCCTCCTATTCTTTCCAAGCTAGTTGATGGAGAAGACCTATTTCTATACCTAACAGTTACAGAGCATGCTATTAGTGCTACCGTAGTGCGTGAGGAGGATAGAGTGCAGCACCCGGTGTATTATGTTAGCAAGCAATTGATAGGAGCAGAGTCCCGGTATCCCATGATCGAGAAGTTGGCTTACTGCTTGGTACTTGCATCACGAAAATTGCGGCCATACTTCCAGGCACACCCCATTAAGGTCCTTACTGACCAACCTCTACGTCAAGTCTTACAGAAGCCGGAGTCGTCTGGTCGGCTACTTAAATGGGCGGTTGAGCTAGGCCAATTTGAAATCAAGTACCAACCGAGGACTGCTATTAAAGGCCAACCTTTGGCAGATTTCATCACTGAATGTACCGGAATCGCTGATGTTCCCGACCAGCAAGAGAGTGTTACTGGGCAGAAAGAAGAAATTCCTACTTGGCAACTTTTTGTTGATGGGTCGTCGAATGAGCATCATTCAGGAGCTAGGATTATATTAGTCACACCAGAGAAGCATCAAATTCATTGTGCACTGAGATTCGGATTTAATGCTTCTAACAATGAGGCAGAATATGAGGCCCTCCTAGCAGGCTTGCGACTGGCTAGAGATGTACGTGCCCGGTCGGTGGAAGTAAATAGCGATTCCCAATTGGTGGTCTACCAAGTATTGGGGGAATACCAGGAAAGGGGCCTATGCATGGTGGCATACTTAAACAAGACCAAAGATCTACTAGCACAATTCGAGGAGTATACCATCAAGCTAGTACCACAGGAGCAGAACTCTAATGCAGATGCTCTAGCAAAGCTTGGTAGTGCAAAAGATGCCGAAACTCTGAATATAGTACCGGTAGAATACTTGGCGGAGCCGAGCATTGATAAACAAGAGGCCATGCCGATCACGATAGCCGACACCTGGATGACTCCCATCATCGCTTACCTTGAGCAAGGGACCCTCCCAGATGACCGTAATAAAGCAAGGAAGGTTATGAGGCAAGCTGCTAGGTACACCATGATGGATGGGGTGTTGTATAGGAGAGGGTATTCCCTACCTTTACTCAGATGCATAACACCCGACCAGTCAAAGAATTTATTAGCTAAGGTGCATGAAGGGTTTTGTGGAGATCATGCTGGGGGGCAGAGTCACTCTAAAAAGATCTTGAGGCAAGGATTTTTCTGGCCTACCATGAACGAGGACTCTATGGAATATAAAAGAGGTGTGACAAATGCCAAAGATTTTCTAAAGTGCCCAGAGCACCCCCAAATGTCTTGAAGCAAATGCAAAGTCCATGGCCTTTTGCAGTGTGGGGGATTGATCTGATCGGGAAATTTCCCAAAGGGAAAGGAGGAGTGCAGTTTGCAGTGGTCGCGGTAGATTATTTTACTAAGTGGACTGAGGCCGAACCATTAGCCACGATCACATCAAAGAAAGTATTGGACTTTGTGGTTAAGAACATAATATGTCGCTATGGTCTGCCTAAGAAGATAGTGTCTGACAACGGCACCCAATTTGACAGCGACATATTTACCGATTTTTGCACTCGGCATGGTATCACAAAAAGTTTCTCCTCGGTAGCCCATCCTCAAGCCAATGGGCAGGTTGAAGCGGTAAACAAGACACTGAAGGACACTCTGAAAAAGCGTCTGGAGCGAGCTAAGGGTGCTTGGGCGGAGGAATTACCAGAAGTCCTTTGGTCATTTAGGACTACTGCTCGGACGACAACTGGTCATACCCCATTTTCTTTGGCATATGGGTATGAGGCCATGATACCTGTGGAGATAGACCCCCCATCTCATATAAGGACCATGTACAACCAAGAGAAGAATCATCAGTTACTAGCAGAATCCTTGGACTTCCTCGAGGAGAGAAGAGAGGAGGCAAACCTAAGAGTTGCTGCTCACCAGCAAAAAGTGGCCCGCTACTTCAATTCCAAAGTGCGAGATCGAAAGTTCCAGGTCGGAGATTTGGTCCTAAGAAAGGTGTTTGTTAGAGACCCAGCAGCTGGTGTGCTAGGACCAAACTGGGAAGGACCGTATCAAATTGAGCAAGTCTTGCCCCCGGCACCTACAAGCTTGCTCGGTTGAATGGAGAGTTGATCAGGAACTACTGGAATGGCGAGCACTTGAGGAAATATTATCAATAAATCGCAGAGTAGTAGCTTTGTATCAAGTGCTTAACTTGTTATTTAAGTTTTTTGTTTGTGAACTGGTTATTTGCTACCCAGTCACATTATTTTGAACAATGTTATTTTGTTTGGAACTCGTTGTTAGACACGTTTTGTCATTTATCATTACGAGTAATAAAAGAGATCACGCGCAGCGTGGTCGAATCTTGCTACAAATTTTGCATATGTGTTGATTATTCTTGCTTGGCAGTGTTCAACTGTCATTATGATTTGAACAAAACAGGTCTTCTAAAAACTAAGTGTAAATATATACCGGACAGTGTTCAACTGGTCGGTATCATGAGATGAATGACCAACGTTTAAATAATGTTTTTGTAGTGGTCAACTACTGAAATGTGTTTGTATATTTTATGTGTTTCACGAGTAGTAACTGCTCGGACAAATCCGGTCAAGTAGCAAGTGATCAAGGATTTTTCAACCCTCAATCACTTGGGGGGCACATAGGGTATACTGGTTTGTACTTCAACACAGGCAATAAGAGCACGAGCAAAGATATCTATTTTTGGGCTGACTTGTAAATTTGGAAGTCTAAAAAGGCCATTAAGCTAACTTGTTTGACAAAGCTTAAGTAACTTAGAATTTTTAAAAATTTTAAGTTAGAAATAGATATTCGTGTAATAATATAAGTTATGCTCATAAAAAGTTAGAGCAAGAAGAGCATGAGGAAGTATATTTAGTATGGACTTATGAAATGTTTAAAATTTCTAAGTTAGAAAACTAAATACTCATGTGAAATTTAAGGCATATAGGAACTTTACTATTCACAATAAAGAATTAAAAGTTTATAGCTAGTCAAAAAAGAAAAGTAAAGTGCAAGTGTCAAAATGCTCATTCTCACGAGCAAAAGTATACAAAATAAAACAAACTATGATAAAAACTAGTAAGACTACAACTAGTCATGCAGGTGTGCTCTAGCAGGATGAGGAGTCACTGGCGTGCTTCTCTGGTGGGTTGATCAACCCCCTCCTCGGCCTCAGCTGTTCCTCTTGCTCGGAATGATAATGTAGAGGAGGCTGGTGTAGGGCCAGGAGGATTGGCAGCTTCCTCAGTAGCCCTTGCTTCACATCTAGCAAGCTCCTCTGCCTAGACCTCCTTGGTGAAAAAATCGAGCTTGAGAGGTTTATTCAGTTTCCAGACCTGATAAAAGCAGTCGAAGCTAGCCTCCTCGTAGCGAGTTAAATCAAACTCCTTCTCTTGTTTCAACTCTTCATTCTCGCTGATTAGTCCTTCATTCTCACGAGCTAACTCCTTATTCTCAAGGGTCAGCTTCTCCAGTTGAGCGGTCAAGGACTGGTTGGTTTGAGCTTGCTGCTGATTCTCATCAGATAGTCTCCTAAGAGACTCATCCCGTTCAGCCACGGTCTTCTCTGCCTGCTCCAACTTGGATTTGGAGTCTTTTTCTGAGGCAGTTAGAGTCTCTACTTTAGCTTGGGCCTCCACCAGTTGATCATTCAGTACCTTGATCAACTCCTTATAATCAACTGACCGCTGCTGGGCGTGACAGAAGGTCATAAGCGTCTGCATGAAAAACAAAAAGTCATTACAAAGCATTAACGTAAGTAACAATCTATCTTATGGTGGAGTACTTACGTGTGTCAGCTGAGCAATCCCTCTATCTAGGACAGCATCGACACTAAGCCGAGGAAGAGATTCAAAGCTTTGAATCATTGATGCATCGCGGAGGGTCTGATCAGCAGACCCCCTAAGCTTGGTATCAGCAGCCCGGAGTGCCTCGCTCGAGCCAGGCGAGCCTGGAGGAGTTAGGCTCGCTGATAGAGGAAGTGACGAAGGAGTTAACGGTGGGAGTGTGGTCGACCCATCGGGTTGTCTCCCTCAGCTGGGCGGCACTGCCTTCGGAATCTTCCTCGGGGGCATGGAGCCACTTCCATCGCCAGCTTTCCTCTTTGGAGCAGAAGCAATGCACTACTTGAACATATCTGGATCTGCAAAAGAGGAAAACACAAAGTTGTTAGAGATATAAACATAATAAAATGTAGATGAGTATATTACTACTAAAATTTTGTTAGTCTCAAATCCCCAAGTTATTAAATGTATTCCTATGGTTATTGGACCTGAGTTGAGCATCTGGTCAATGAACTCGTCCTCGTCGTCCGAAGATGAGCTAAGTTCTCTCTCAATCTGGATGGCCTTTCCTTTCCCAGACTGAGAAGGAATAGCAGATCTGCGCTGAGGCTGAGGCTGAGGCTCCCTGATGACAAGGTCACCGGGCCTATGAGAAAGCAGAGAGGGTCCAGGAGAAAACTGGTCAGTCACTATCTTTGTGCCCGCATTGGACTGATCAGTTGTATTGTTCTCCCCGGTGGTACTTTCCACCGCCATATCTTGGTCACACGGTATCAGGCCCACCATCTGAAGGTAGTCCACAGTGACCAATTTTTTCACATCTTTCTCCCCAGGACTCATGCTAGCCAACTTCTCTGCTCGAACGAACATCCCTTCAGTAGGCAAGGGTCGCTCGAATGGACCCGCATGTGTAAAGGCCAAGTTGTTGGCCTTAATGTCCGATGTAAGGAAATATTCTTTGTGATACTTCCCGGGGTTTGATTTGTGAGAGATACCACTAAGGTATGTAGTCCCCCTTTGCCTGTGGTAGAGGTGGAAGAAGCCCGTGTTGTTGTGGGTGGGATTGATCCGAAATTCAAATAAGTAATGCACCTCGTGAGGGGTAGGCTCGTCCCAACCATGCAGGAAGTAGAGAATGTATAATGCAGACAATGCCTGGATCCCATTTGGTGCAATCTGGAATGGGGAGACATTGAAATAGTCCTCTATAGATCGGAAGTAGGGATGTAATGGAAGTGTCGCTTCGGTGTGGACATGATGCCTAGACCAGGCGCAGTATGCTCCACCAGGCCTATTGGCTCTCTGGTGAGAGCCCGGGCATATCACGTTCGCCCCGCTCAAACCCAAAGCCTCGATGTGTTTGTGGAACGATGCGGGATTAAGCTTTGAAGCTTCGGCAATGAACCATGAAGGTTCTTCTCCTCCCCCCTTCCATGGCTTTTGAACGGCCAAGTTCTGGATCGCGGTGGCAAATTTTTTAGAAGATGATCCTGAAGGAGTTGCAGTGCGGGCGTGACTGCGCTCCACCACCTTCTGCACCGCTCTGCGTGCAACTTGTGGGTCTTGGTCATGGGGAAGTCTGTTAGATTTCTTCACCCTCATCGTGGACTGTGGAGCTTGTTGAAGAAACTGTTCCTCGTGCAGAAGGTACAAGGCTGAGCGGGGAAGGATCCGCTTGAAGCGACGAAGCTGATCCTCGGGAGTGCAACTGGAGGAAGAGTGTGATGAAGAATCGCTGTTTTGAGGAGTCTCGATTGACTGCGGGATGGAAGTGTCGGAGTCTGTATGGTTGTCACCTCCCTTATAATCAGAGCGATTCATCTACAAAAATAAATAAAAAATGAGGAGGTGAGTAACCATACAGAGAAAGTTCAACAAGAACAAAATTTATTTTTTACACTTAGAAAATTTTATCTAAGTAGTAAAAATATAGCACACATGGGAAAAAATAATCTTAGTGCCTAAGAGTGCCTAAAGGTGCCTAAAAAGTACTTGAAGTATCTAAGGTCACTAAAATCAGCATGAATGGAAAATTTTGGGGTTGTCCGAAGAGGCTAGCACCCATGTGTACGTGTGTGCATGCCGAGGAGCAAGGTTCGACCGAGGGGTTTAAATGTGGTCCGATCGGACCACATGCTTGATCCGAGGAGGGGTTGTGCCTATTGCATCCGCTCGGATGCCTAAATGCCCAAGAAGACACGTCCGAGGGAGTGACCATCTGAGCAGCTGCCACTTGGGTCCGAAGAGCCTAGCCCCGTGCGAGTCCAAGCCTTGCACCTCCGAGGAGCCCAGCACCAAACAACCCATGATGTTCGATCGGACATGGGCGTCCGAGGAGTATAAATGTGGTCCGATCGGACCACATGTTTGCCCAAAATTTTAAGTGGCTGATCGGTCACTTCCTTACCTTACCTATTTTTCATACCCCAACTCTAACCATAAAATTCAAACCATAAGAGCAAAGCCCTAGATTCCCTAGCATAAACACATTTCTTCATTCATACATACAAAAACAAGATCAAAACATGGAAGTGGAAAGGTCTTTTCATGTTCTTGAAAGTTTCTATGCTATCAAAAACCCCAAAACCCATACTCATGATTTATATCAAATTAACCCATTTTTCTTGAAATTCCTATGAAATTAAAGGTAATGTTGGGTTACCCATAGCACAAACATTGTCAAAACCCAACAAACCAACACATTATACAAGCATTCATATGAGATTCATGAACAAACTCAACAAAAAAGCTATCAATGGGTTTCGGCCATGGCATGGGTTTTCATGAAAAAAATTTTGAAAAATAACCACAATGTAAAGACATGGAAAAGAAGACTTACTCAAGGTTGGAGAACCTTTGCTTTGCTTGGAGATGGCTTGAAGAAGTGGAGAGCTTCCCTTGAAGATCCTTGGAAATTCGGCCAAAGGAAGAAGGTAACAAAGTTTCGGCCAAGAGAGAAGAAAGAAGAAGAGAGGTTTTTAAAAAATGTGATTTGCTTGTGTGAAGAAAAATGTGTCAAACTGGGGTTATTTAAAGGGAAAAAAGTGGGGCTTATTGTTTATTTTTGGACCCTTGGCATTCCGGGACTATTTTTTCTCCCCACGATCATGGACAGTTTTTTGCAGTAATCGTGGCCTATAAGTTGTAGTCTCATGCATGGGGGAAGATGAACAGTTATTTTTTATATAATGCTGTCAACTGTGGAGAAAAAGTTTATTATGTGAATATCATATAATAAACTTGGGGGGCAAATGTTATCCCAAAATTTGAAAATGATGATGTGGCAATAAAATTGACATGTGGCATGGATTAGTTGGGTGATCTGGCTTAGCAGTAGCCCAATGCATCAGTGAAGAGTTTGGACTGCTTGAGAGATGTCATAACCAAGCCAAATGCACCCGAGGGGAATACTTGGGCTAAGGTGTGCCCGGTCGGACCTTGGTCCAAGGATGGCATCCCAAGTGACTGGCTCGGACCCTAGTCCGAGGAGAGGCCACAAGAGGTGTGCTCGGACCTTGGTCCGAGGAGAGCCAAGGTGTGGCTCGGACCTTGGTCCGAGGAGTACCCCTAAGATGTGGCTCGGACCTTAGTCCGAGGAAGGCCAAAAGATGTGGCTCGGACCCTAGTCCGAGGATAGCCAAGGAAGGAGTGGCTCGGACCCTAGTCCGAGGAGCCCCAATGCATGTGTTCGGACCATGGTCTGAGGAGAGCCAGAACATGTGTTCGGACCTTAGTCCGAGGAGAACCAAAGAGGGTGTGGTCGGATCTTGGTCCGAGGAGAGTAAGAGGTATGGTCCGTATGCAGGTGTCCAGCATGCATATGTCCGACCAGAAGACGATATTCATCAAACAAATGGACCAGACTACGTCAAATTCCCAGAAACGGCTTCAGCAAGAATCGGTCTGGGCATCGCGGGAATCTCTCATTCCTCACTCAAATTGAGGAATCTGTTGTATTTTGAATATTTTTTGTAATTTAAATATAATATGAGTAATAAAATATCCCGATCCTAGGGGGATATCAGTTTAGGATCCCAAGCCTATAAATAGAGGGTTGATGGGATCAGAAAGGGACTTTTGGCAATTTGAGATTTGGTCTGAGTTCTAGAGAGAGAAAGTGTGTTTTTTCTTGAGAGAGAACCCTTTTTGTATTCCTATTTACACTGAAGAAACTCAGTTGACACTGGTTCATCTGATCTTGAGTGTGGATAAAATAATAAAATCTCTAAGTGGATTAGGCTATTACCGACTGATCGGGGCTGAACCACTATAAAATCTCTTGTGTTATTAACTTTTCTTAATTAAACTGTCTGTGTCGTTTAACTTCTCTTGAAGGTTCATCGTTTTTTACGTTCTCACGTCGTTGGCTAAAAACACAGTCAACAAGATTGATCTATAAATGATCATCTATTATGATAAGAATTAAATCATTATGTCAAATGGCAAGTTTATAAAGATAATTAATTCTCATATATCCTGTCATATATAATATCTATTATATACAACGCCTTTACTAAGATGTCTATCCACATCAGTAATCCGAATCTAGATTTCTGGCATCTCGTATGCTTAGCAAACCGTACTAGTAACCATTAATTAAAGATTCCATACTTTAATATGTTACTGACTATTTTATTCATTATATATGATATTAATTCTCTCGTACTAAAATAAGATCATATTCTCATGAATGAATAGGAAATTTTCTTGATATTATCATATAATTAATTCAAACAATAATTATAACATTCAAATATAATAAAATTGTACTTTTATTTAAAACTAATAAAATGTCATTATATGCTTTTAGGGCATTAATCCTAACATATTATTATGTGAATTATTTAAATTGTATTATAATATGATTATGCTTGCATGTTTAAGTGTATTAAACATGCATGTGGGCCCCTTTCTTATAAGAAGGACATTTTCATAATTTTGACCCACTGAGTGTATAATTGTAAATATGTTGTTGGGGGAGAGTGAGATAACACCACCTCAAAAAATAGAATTTACACAAAAAAAATGGATTAACAGAGACTTAAAAAAGATTGAGAAATAACTTGCAAACCCAAGTAGATCAATGGTGTTCTTCAACTTTTATGAACCTTCAAAAAAATCCTAGGCAAAACCACCACTTTGAGCAAACCAAAACACATAACCAAGGCTTATACACATTGCAAAACGCTGTCCTAATACTCTACTATTGGGAAAAACTTATTCAGGATCTTATTTATTTTCATATAAATCGTATATTAAATGTATTAATATAAGAAAAACTAGAACATGTTTCTAAAATTGAATTCATACAGAGATAATGATAAGAACACTTACATTATTGTGTAGCGGAATGATTGAGTCATTCCTTCAGTTTCTCTAACCTTTGTATCCTATCTGTCGCAGGGTATCACCAAGAAACTGAACAGATCTTCAATTTTCTTCACGGCCTTCCAAAGTATCCTTAGAATCACCTAGACTAAAGTGAGCAATTCTCAACACATGAGATAGATACAATAAGAAGAAGATTAGAGAATATTGAGGCTTAGAAAATGACTTATGTTGTAGAGAGAGTCTAAAACCCTAGAGCATCAAAATTAGATCTTTTTATCATATGTTTTCAGCTCTCACTTAACATTCCTTTTATAGGCTCAATTAGGTTACTTATTTAATTAAAAAATAATAGCCAATTATCAGCCCTAGGTCAAAATTCCTATGGGTCATGGGCCCGTGAAATTTCTCTTTTAATTATAAGCTTGTTGAACTTACAATCAAGACCCGTATTATTTTCTATTGATTAATTAACTAAATAATTATTTAAATCCTTTATCAAATTAATTATTTATAATTTTAACCTTGATTTAAAATTATTTATTAATTTAGACACAAATTTATCTTAATTAATAAATCAGTCATAATTTCTCTTTTCTTCTCTAAATTACATAACTCTGTGAAACTATCCAAAAATTGACCTGGTCAACTTTGATAATTAAATCAATTAGTTGAGACTGTCTAGATTATTTTATCCAAGGTACAGTGGGGACCATGGGCCTATGAAATTAAGCTCCAATAAGTTATCATAAATTTAACAAATAAATTTACTAACTTATTAATTCCTCGTGACTCCACTGAAGGCTAAGAATTGCACTCTTGAATTCATATAACACTCTATAACAAATATAGATACGTTATTAATTATCATTGTTACAACCATAATTGTCACTCAATCCTCTATAGACGGTCTACAATGAGATGGGACTAAAATACTGTTTTACCCCTCATTGTATTTTATCCTTAAAACACTTAGTTCCTTGTAAATGATATTTTAGTAAACTAATATTGATTATTGAAATGAGATCTCTATCATTTAGCTCCTTGAACCAAACTAAAAGGAAACCATCATTTCACTTCTTCATCAGAAGATATAGATGTCCATATCTATGATTAACACTCCCACTCAATTATACTACCGAGTTCCCAAGATGTAAGTATGGGCTAGTCCGTAGGGTAAGCTGGTAACGAACAAGTCAAAGAACTCAAATAATACAATTAGTTAGAATACTAACCACTCAGAATTGAGATTGAATTGACCTATGGTCAACTATATGATATGACTAGAATAGATAATAACGGTAAGTTAACTTATCTCATCTACTGTCAATACCGGTCCTGTCCGATGTAACAAATACATCCGACCTTATCTACTATGCTAATGTTATGGAAAGAACATAACACTACAATGTGTAAGTAGATCATATCGTAGATTTCCAAGTCAGTGTAAATCCTGTGCACTGACTAATCTTAGGACTAACTTATTCTTGAACATATAATCATATGTATAGTCCACTGTAATTACGTCACTATAAATATGATTAGCTATATGCTCGTGATTTAATAGAAGTTTATATAAAACAAATAATCATGAAAATAAAACATGTGAGCAAAGTGACTGACCAAGTCAAAAAAGGATTTCTATTCTTTTATTAATAATAAAATGAGATTACAAAGAAATTGTGTTTTAATTAGGGCATAAAACCCCAACATCTATTTCCTAGCCACCATGGATGCTTGAGGCCTTCTCTTGAGGAAATGAGGATTGAGATTTAACAAGCCTTCAACTCTCAAAGTCAAGCAGTTTCTTTGAGTGTTCTTGGAGAAAAATTAGAGATCTTGGAGCTAGAGAGAGAGAGGGTAGAGAGAGATTAGAGAGAGTGATCAAGTCTTCCAAAACACTATTTTGACCCTTATATAGAGCAGGCACCATCATTAGGTCTAACCAATAGGATTAGACTTGTAAAACACGTCATTAAGAGCATTTCACGTAATTTTAGATACTGTAGTAGGAGATGTGTCGCCTGCAAGCAGACGATGCCACGCCACTTGGGTGGTGACATATCGCCACCCTCTCTGTTTTTGGACACTTACAAAGGTCCTAAAATGCTCTAAATGCTACCAAAATTTTTGGGAACTCTTAGATACGTGTATGCATCACTTTGGATCCAAAATTTTATTTTATAAGTTCCTACAATTGAAGCTCAAATTTCACATCTTCACTATGTGAATTTTACTAAGTGTTTATACCTTGCTTGTACTTTAACATTTATCATTTGTATTTAACCAATCATAACAATCCCCCACTTGGTTAAATACAAGCCTCATTCTCTCGCTTAAATAGTTTTGATGCATAAAATAAAGTGTCTTTCGGTTTGAACTTTACCTTAGTAAAAATACCACAAAGTCTTATTGAAACCATTAGTTGCTTAAAGCTTGAACCAAGTATTCCATATGATAAAATCGGTGATACCTCACACACCTCCATCACATCTTTTTTTTTCCCACTTTCTCGCTTAGCACTATCATGGCCGTGTGCTCATCTCTTCATGAACTTTCCCGGGAGAAACTCAAACTCCCATGAGAGGCAGTACCACCTCGAAGTCCACATAGGTGAAGTTCTTACAACATCTTTGTTGCCTTTATAAATGCTTGTTACACTCAACTAAATTCATTTAAAGCCCTAGGCTTAACCCTAACTCGATAACAACCAACACTAGCCATCTCTGATGGAACTCATTATAAATTTTATTGTTGAAACTATTCACTTATCAATGACTTGTTCTTACCCATTGAACTCTTTCCCTTGATTTGTACAAGTTGAGAGTTGGGTTTCCATCATTGGTGAATTTATTATTCTATGAGTTTATATCCCATCCCTTTTGAAGTAGAACTTACTAACCTTCTCACAAGAGGTTTTGTGAATGGATTCGCTAAGCTCTCACTTGTATTAACATATGAGATCGATATGATTCCACCTTGAATCAATTGTCTCACATTATATGCTCTAGCAAGTGCGGAATGGCTATCATAATGTATTGAATTTGTTGATATCATATCCGTGGTTAAAGGAATATTCATCATGAGATTCCTAAGCCACTCGACCTTTTTGTCGATTACCGCTAAAGCTATAAACTCTGCTTTTATGGTTGAGTGTGATATACAAGTTTGCTTCTTGGAGCCCCATGAGATTGCACCTCCTCCAAGAGTAAACACCCAACCGGTGGTGGAGAGATTATCTCCAACTCCCGATATCCAATTGGCATCGAAATATCCTTCAAGTATCTTTGGAAAATTTGTATAGTGAAGACTATACTCTTTGGAACCCTTAAGATAACCAATAATTCTCTCAATAGCTTTCCAATGCTTGATACTTGGATTGCTAGTAAACCTACTAAGTTTACTAACTGCATATGCAATATCCGCTCTTGTGCAATGAGTGGCATACATTAGGCTTCCTATTGCATTTTCATGTTCCAATTGAACCACCGCTCTTCCTTCATTCTTTTCAAACTTCATGTTTGAATCAAATGGCATATGTGCCTCATTTATTTTAAGATGATTGAATTTGTCGAGCACTTTCTCAACATAGTGGGTTTGACTCAACACAAAACCCCTACTATTCCTTCTAACTTTGATACCTAGAATGGTATCCACATTTCCAAGGTCTTTAATTTTGAAGTTAGAAAATAGAAACATCTTCGTTTCTATTATTCCTTTCATGCCATTACTCAAAATCAACATATCATCTATGTATAGACACATAAGTATGACTAAGTCACCACAAGTCTTATAGTATAAGCACTTGTCCACATTGTTGTATCTAAATCCATTAAAAACAATGAATTTATCAAACTTCTCATGTCATTGTTTTGGAGCTTGTTTCAAATCATATAATGATTTGACGAGTCTACACACTTTATGTTCATTTCCTTGAAGAACAAAACCTTCCGATTGTTCCATATAGGCCTCCTCCTCGAGATCCCAATTTAGGGATGTTGTTTTGACATCCATTTGGTGAACATAACTGTTATATATAGATGATAAGGCAAACAAAAACCTTATAGAAGTAGTTCTTGCTATCAATGCATATGTGTCAAAGTAATCTATTCCCTCTCTTTGTTTGAATCCTTTGGCTACTAGCCTAGCCTTGCCATCGATATGGTATTTCTTTCTAAATACCCATTTGCACCCAATATATTTGGATCCCTTTTGAAGGTCAACCAATTCCCAAGTGTAATTTGACATAATTGAATCCATTTCATCATTAATTGCCTCCTTCCATGAAGCAGAGTCTCTTGAGGACATTGCTTTTTTTAAGGTTTTGGGATCATCTTCTATTCGAAGTACTATTGGATGTTTCCAAGTAACTTCCTCATTATCACCTTCAACAATGTAACGCCCTACCTCCTTAGAGCCGTTACTAAGTAAGTTTTAAACGTGCATTTAACTCGCTAATCGAGGTTTTTAGGTCAAAAGTGTAATTAAATCATAAACAGTGAAATAAACTTTGAAAATAATTCCATTTACTACAAATCGTTGAGTGTTTGACACTTGGGATCCCAAGATACTGTTTAGAAATATTTACAATATATAATTTACAAGTTTGAGTCGACTAGACGAAAAAATCAAAGTTTTAATACAACCGTCTCCCAAAACCACTGGCCGTGGCAGCCAGGTAGACTAACACATGTACACGCCGCTTCACGCTCTCCATACTCATGGTGGTTGACTTTCTTCTTGCCCTTACCTGCACCACAGAGCACCCATGAGCCGAAGCCCAGCAAGAAAACCCTCACAAGCAAATAACATATGCACAACAAACACTTAGCATATAATCAGGCCACCAATGGGCTAAACACATACGGCCATGTCATCCCAAGCGCTTTACCAGGCCCTTGGTTTGTGGTCCACACCGTGAGGATATCCCAGGTATCCTTTAGGGTCTCACCCTGGCAACTCGCACTCCACGTTCTCAATGCTGCTCCCGGCCCCTTGCCGTACTCGGCCTTGCACTCAACGTGCCAAACGCTGTTCCCGGCCCTTTGCCATTCCCGGCCCCTGCTGACCTCGGCCTGCGCCGTTCCCAGCTCTCGTCGAACGTTTACGTAATCGTATTCACAGCATAACAAACATATAATAAATACTAACAAATTCAATCAAAGGGCTACGCCCTACAATTCAAACATATTGGGCTCAGCCCTGCATACAAGCTCTGTGGGAACAGTGGTTTTCTTACCTGTATCCCGAGCTTTCCGACGCACCAAGGCCACGACCACGGTCCTCTAACCCGAGCCTCTCCGGAGACCTAGTCACAACACATATAAAACATCCTTTAATACTAACCAATCCAAAACCACTTCCCGGGACCAATCCCACACTCTCGGAATCCCCAAATTCCTAAAACAATTCATCAGAAACATCCCCCGAACCCCCGGAGCAAAAGCTTAAAATTGCAAAATTCCATGTTCTGAAAAATAGCCTAGCGCCGCGGCGCTGCCCTAGAGGGCCGCGGCACCCAGCAAGTCAGAGAGCACTCCCCTTTCCTAGAATCAGCCTCGCGCCGCGGCGCCCAAGAACAGGGCCGCGGTGCTCCTTCGCGAGCCCATAATTCTGGGTTTTCTCTTGCATTTTCCCCGAGCCAAAACACTCCCAAATCCACCCCAAAGCATACCTAAGTCCCAAATTCAATTCAAAACCCCACATAGACCATCTAACAACTCATAAACATCAACAATAAACCCAAACACACAATCAAATCCCCAATTCACCAATTGGCTTGAAACTTTATGAAACTTAAACTAACAAACCAGAAACTTGATTCACAGTAGCTAATACATAACAGAGATGCATAAAACCCTTACCTCAAGTAGAAATTCGCCCCTGAGTCTTCTCCAAGTCCAGCTCCAAGCAAATCCCCCTTATTCCCAAACTGAATCTAAGCAAGCTTCATCCCCAAGAATCCACCAAACAGCCACACATCAACTTTCAATTTTCATACTAACACTCTAAGAAAATCAAGCTTAGAAACTTAACAAAACAGAGATAAATCCTTACCTCAGAAAAATCTTGGTTTATGATCAAGTTTAATTGCCTCCAACCACTTGATTCTCCTCCTAGGTCTCTCAAGTTTCAGCTCCCTTCTTCCTTTCCTTTCTTTCTAGTTTTCTCCTCAAACTTTCATCCAAAACAAAATATACCTAAGTGTTAAAACGTGAATGACTTCTCTTCTCAGTTGAAGTTATCTAAATCCTTGCCAAAAGACCATCTTACCCTTCCATCTAATTCATCTTCTAACTAAACCTCAAGGGCACTCTTGTCCTTTCACTTATATTACAATTCTACCATTTTCCATCTAAACTTGTTACTCTCAGCAGTTACTAATGGTTACTCAGGTTACCTAATCACCAATAACCATTAACCACAAATTCTCAACTCAACTCACGAAATTCCCCAAAGTACCCCTAGGCTCCTCCCGAGCCGGGTGTGAAACCCCGTTGTGACTTTTGAGTTATCTAGCTCTCTAGGACCGTCTCGGCATGTGCATCACATTATTATCACCACACTCACGTGGTACAAATCACACAATACAATTATCACTTTTATGCCCTCAACGGGCTAAAATTACCAATTTACCCCTAACATGCGAACGGGGCCCACATGCATATTTATACCACCTAAACATGCATTCTAATCACATATTCATTTAAGTTCATATATTAGCATATTAATTCACTTATTGCCCTCCAAGCACGCTAATCAAGGTCCTAAACCTCATTAGCAACTTGGGGTGTTACAAACAAGGTATAGTGTCTCTATTGGAGAACACTTCTCACTTGATCCCAAATCTTTGACCCTTTGGCTCCTTCTAGGCAATTAAGGTTGCTCACCAACTATTCTAGGAGTCTCCTCTTGAGGCTTTCTAGTTTGAGTTGGTTCTAGTTTTTTGTCATTGCATGACATATTTTAAAAGAACTCAACCTCTCTAGATTCAATTATTACATTAGACTCCAAGTCTAATAATCTATAAGCTTTGCTATTTTGGGCATAACCCACAAATGCACATCGTATAGCCCTTGGACCCAACTTGATCCTTTTAGGATCGGTGCTCTTGCAATAAGTAAGACACCCCACACTTTAAGATAACCAATGTTTGGTTTCTTTCCTTTCCATAACTCATATGGAAATATATTATTTTTCTTCATGGGAGTACTATTCAAAATATGACAAGCGGATAGCAAGGCTTCACCCCACAAACTAAAATTCAATTTAGAGTGTAATAACATAGCATTAATCATCTCAATAAATGTTCTATTTTTTCTTTCTGCTATACCATTTTGTTGTGGATTATAAGGGGTTGTACATTCATGAATTATTCCATGTTCTTCACAAAACAAGTTAAATTCGTTTGAAAAATATTCACCACCCCTATCACTTCTAAGCACTTTAATTTTCCTTTTAAGTTGATTTTCAACTTCTGCTTTATACACTGTAAATACATCAAATGCTTCATCTTTATTTTTAAGCAAATATGCATATGTGAACCTAGAGCAATCATCAATGAAGTAATAAAATATCTACTTCCTCCTCTATTCAACATTCTATTAAGTTCACATAAATCACTATCTCAAATCTAACTTAGAGTTCCTTTCAATACTAGGAAAATGTTTCTTTACCATTTTAGATTTAACACATTATTCACATTTGTCATGCTCAACATTATCACAATCAATTAATCCACATTTGACAACCCTTTTAATTGTGCTAAATCATATATGTGCAAGTCTAATATGCCACAAAGTAATAGAATTTGAGTCAAGCATATAACAAGAAAAAGAAACTTTATTGTTCAAATGATCAATGGATTTACAAAGTTTGAACATGTCATCACAAGCATTTCCCTTTCCCACAAAAACATTGTCTTTAGATAAAATGAGCTTGTCGAAATTTATCATAACCTTGATTCCTAGTTTGCCAAGTAAATTGTCACTCACAAGGTTTCTACTCATTTCCGGTACATACAAGACATTGGTGAGTAGAACCTTATTGCCAGATGTGAAGAACAAATCAACAATTCAATTTCCTTCAACCTTGGACCTTTTCTCATTGCCCATTTGTACCTCATGCCATTCCTTTGAAGATTCAAAGATCTTGAAAAGAGTTCTATCATAGGTAACATGAATGGTGGCACAAGTATCATACCACCACCAACTCACCTTTCCATGAATGGCATTAAACTCGCTTAGTGTTGCCACTAGCTCCTCTTGGGTTGAATTGACTCTTGCCTCATTATTTTGGCTCCTCTTGAACCTACAATCTCTAGCGAAGTGGCCATTCTCACCACACACAAAGCAAGGTCCCTTGGAAGTTTTGAATTGTCCCTCATTCTTCTTGGGCCCCAAGGGATTTTGACCCTTGCCCTTGTTCTTACCATTTCCTTTGCCCTTGTTAGGAGGGTTAGCCACCATGTTGGCCTTAGAAGTCTCTGTTGGAGATGTGCCCTGAAAGCATATGTAGTAGACATTGGTTTTATGAAATAAATAAATAAATTGAATTTGTTATGCATATATTTTATGGACTATATTATTCTATGATAATATTATGTAAATATCAGGAAAATTCCTAAGTTCATGAATGTAATCTCAAACACGTATCAGTACGAGAGGATTGTGTTTGAGATAAATGAACTTGAATAGTTCGCAGTAAAATAAAGTTATGGAATCTTTAGATTAATTACTGCAAGTACGGTCCACTAGTATTATGAATACATGTGATCTAGATCCGGATCACTAGTGTGGTAGGACACTTTAGTGGAGGTGCTTTATATATTAGAGAATATATAGAACTGGACCAGATATGTTTATTAATACTTAGTTAAATACCGTTTCGAAGTATTAATTAAATATATCAACTGATGATCATATACAAATAGATCTTAATCCTGAGGTTACTATGAACTCCTGTTTATGTTATATGAGTTCTTTGATTCACTTGTTAGGGTCTGTCAGAATGATCAGGCTAAAAACTTTTGCTTTGGGAACTCATTAATATAGATGGCTGGGGACATAGTATACAGATATGGAATCTATACCTTCTCGCAAGAGATTGAATGATGGTTCTCTTAAGGGTTGACTTTTGGGACTGAAAGGTTATTGAGCTCAAATTCATAATTTAGTTATGAATTAACCTTCACTAGTAGAGTCAATGGTACTTAAGGAAACAAGACATAATTAATAGGGTAAAACGGTAATTTTATTCCCGATTAATTATGAACCATTATTAGAGGGTCAAGTTGTATGCAATGATTATATCAATGGACGCTTTATGATTATAAAGTACTCAGTAAATGAAATGTCTATAATTACAAGAGTGCAATCTCATATTTATAGTGGAATAATCATGAGATTAATAAATTAAGATTATTTAATTAAAGAGTTTAATTGATAATCTCAAATCTATTGGAGCTTGGAATTATAGGTCCATAGGTCCCCGTAGCGGCTCTATCAACATTGTTCAAGGTAAGAGTTGATATGAAGGGAAAATAGTTTAAAGACATATTTAAGAAGAAACTTGTTCTTCAGGCCAAATATGCAATTATATGATAATAGTGATTAATTAATTAATTACAAATTAGTTGTAGTTAACAAAATTAATTAATATTTAATTATTGTATAATTTTCGAAATTATACTAAATAATTAAATTAAATTTCAAAATTTAATTAAATAATTAATTAATTGTAATTTTTGAAATTATGATTAATTAAATATTTATTTTCGAAAATTTTGGATTTAATTAATTGGTAGAATTAATTAAATATCTTTATTTGAGTGGGAGAAAATAATCTGATAAGTTCAAATTGGATTTGAATTTAAAAGATTAATATTTATTCAAATAATTAATTATATTTGATAATTAATTAAATAGATAATTAATTTGAATTCAAATTTGAATTAATTATCAGGTTGTTAGATCTTATCTGACAAAGAAATTTGAATAAATAATTAAATAAAATTTGAAAAACTAATATCCCTAGAAATTAGGAAGCTACACGTTCACACACAGTCCATAGACTGTGTGTGGCGTATAGAGCAGTATTTTTTCAGGGATGAGATTTTCAATTTTATTTGTTTAATTAATTAATTAATGGATAATTCAAAAAATTGGTTTTTGGATTTTTTCATTAATGGAATAATTAATTAATTAAAAAGTAAATTGTAAAATGGTTATAGATTTATTTTTTAAATTTTGAATATTTTCTGTTAAGTAAGACTGATCAGATTATTATTCAAAAGAAGATAAGTGAGTGTGAGACAACTCAGATTATTCGCTCTGTGAAAAATAGAACGATAGTTTTCTCTCTCCCTGAAAATAAAGAACCAATGCTCAGGCCTATTCTCTTGATCTCATGAGTTGAGTACATCAAGAAGAATCACAAATAAACTATCCTTCATTCTCTAAGTGCCCACACATTTCTTGAGGTGTAGAGAACGCTTTGGAAGATCTTGGTGTGAGTACGTGGGAGCGGCTTGGATAGGAAGATCGTTCTAAATACGAAAAGATAGCAAGGACACTTGATAGGCTTCAAGAGGTATGATTTCTATTAGTATCTTGTTTATGATTAATGTATGTATATTAATGGATCCGCATATTTAAAGGTAGTTTAAATATGTTACAAAATTTTTGTTGTACACTGGGCCAACAACACCACCTTTCCGCTGCGTATTAGGAAACTCGTTCCTAACAGTCTCTTCATTGGACTTCTCTTCATTCATATATCTAGAGCGAGATTCCTCCTCAATTCTCAAGTGCTTGAGAATTTCCTACAAAGAAATCTCTTCATTTCTATGGAGAATTTTCTTTCTATAACCTCTCCAAGAAGGAGGTAACTTGGCTATAATGGCTCCAACAAGAAATTATTCCGGCAATACAATCATAAGAGTACACAATTCATTCACAATAATTTGCAACTCATAAATTTGAAGGAGAACGGGTTTATCATCATAAAATTTAAATTCCATATATTGAGTAATAAGGAATTTCTTAGTATCTTCTTCTTCCGCTTTGTACTTCTTTTCCAAGGCCTCCCAAATCTCCTTGGCGGTCTTGTTGTTGGTGTAGAGATCATAGATCCTATCCGAGAGGGCATTGAGAATGTGACCCCTACATATCAATTCATATTCTTCGCGCTTCTTCCTTTCTTTGACAACTTCTTGTGTATCATCTTCCTTGGGCCCTTCCAAGGCTTTGAGGTCTTTACCCAAGACATAGAACACTTTCAAAGTGGTCAGCAAGAATCTAATCTTGTCTTGTCAACGAATAAAGTTAGTCCCATCAAACCTATCCAATATAACGAAGTGTTGAGTAATGAATTTCAATGCTAAAAGAGAGATAAATTCTTCCATGATATGCTATCTCAAATTTTAGAGTATTAGAATGTTGGGGGAGAGTGAGATAACACCACCTCAAAAAATAGAATCTACACAAAAAATGGATGGACAAAGACTTAAAAAATATTGAGAAAGAACTTGCAAACCCAAGCAGATCAATGGTGTTCTTCAAATTTGATGAAGCTTCAAAAACCCTAGGCAAAACCACCACTTTGATCAAATCCTTTGAGCAAACCAAGACACAAAACCAAAGCTTATACACGTTGCAAAACGTTGTCCTAATACTCTATTTCCTAGCCACCATGGATGCTTAAGGCCTTCTCCTGAGGAAATGAGGATTGAGATTTAACAAGCCTTCAACTCTAAAAGTCAACCCCTTTCTTTGAGAATTCTTGGAGAAAATTAGACATTCTTGGATCTAGAGAGAGAGGGGGGGTAGAGAGAGATTGGAGAGAGTGATCAAGTCTTCCAAAACACTATTTTGACCCTTATATAGAGTAGGCACCATCATTAGGTCTAACCAATAGGATTAGACTTGTAAAACACGTCATTAAGAGCATTTCACGTACTACAGTAGGCGATGTGTCACCTGCAAGCAAGCGATGCATTGCCTGTTAGGGTTTTTTGAAACCCTAAGCATCAGGCCACTTGGGTGGCGACGTTTCGCCACCCTCTCTGTTTTTTGACACTTCCAAAGGTCCTAAAAATGCTCCAAATGCTACCAAACTTTTTGGGAACCCTTAGATACTCTCATGCATCACTCTGGACCCGAAATTGCATTTTATAAGTGTCTACAATTGAATCTCAAATTTCACATCTTCACTATGTGAATTTTACTAAGTGTTTATACCTTGCTTGTATTTTAACACTTATCCTCTGTATTTGACCAATCATAACATATGTGGGATTTATAATTGTGACCACATTATTATGTGGATATATTTGAGTTACCCCGTACGAGGCGATCCTATTGAGCAAGTTAGCAGAAAAGTCACAACGGGGTAAAATACCCGGCTCGGGGTGACCTTAGGGGTATTTTGGTAAATTACCAGAAATTATTGAGTAACGAGAATTAATTGATGAATATTTGGTTTGATAGATTTATTTGGGATTATGTGGGGTAATTTGAGATAAGCGGAAATTATCCCAAAAGACTAAATTTCCCTTGGGAGTAACCTTTGAGGTTAAATGGGGCAAGGGGCAATGTGCTCATTTGACCATATTAGATAACAATAGGTAGCTGAACACTTAGTCACGTTCAAGCACTTTTATTAGGTTTTTGGAGCATTTTGGAAGAGCATTCACGGAGACTCCAAGGCTAGACCAAGCTGGGATTTTGAAGAGATTGAAGGGGAGTTAGGCTTGTGGAAGGGACTAGAGGTTGCTAGGACAATCACCAACCCAAAGGATTCGAAATTTCAGTGAGTAATTCCTATGTTTTAAGCTTTTGAATTACTTTGAAAGCTCTTGAGATCAAAGTTTTTTGGTTTTGGGTTATAAGAAGATTTTGTTGTAATTATGTGGTTAATTGTTGTTGTTGATGGTTCATTTAGGTTGTATGGGGTATTTTGTAGTAAAAATTTGGTTGGGAATACTAGTGATAGTTGAAATTTCGAGTCTATTGTCGCAGGGAATCGCAAGGGGAGAATTTTGGGAAGAACAGCTATGTTATGGCAATTTTTGGGTTTATGGTGACCTAGTGCGATCGCGCTAGTGTTTCAAAAAGAGTGGAATTGAAATTCCATTTGAGTCTCGAGTAGAGTGGCGCGACCGCGCCAATGCCCTGGTAAGCCAAATTTTTCTTGGGTGCGACTGCGCCAGGTGCCCCGAAAGGCTGATTTGCTGAATTTTGAGAGTAAAGCCCGGCACCTCGGGAATCCGCTTGGGGGCTCGGGGGACATTTTTAGAGCCCCGCAAACTAGGAACAGTGGTTTTGGAGTGTTAGAGTTCAAATTGGAACTCGGTATCTGGGGATGATTCTTGATGAACGTATACTTGTATTGTGACTAGGGTTTTCGCCAGGCGTAGGTCAGGGGTAGCGCTCGGGGTCATTTCATTATTCGCACGAAGCTCGAGGTAAGAAAATTGCACCTGATGCATGAGATACATGATTAGGGCTTGGCTCGGTTGTTAAATGTAAATATGATTAGGGCTTGGCCTGGTTGTGAAATGTAAATATGATTAGGGCTCAAGCCCCTGTTAATGAGCATGATTATAATTATGCATGTGAATATCTGTTTAAGCACATTGGAATGCATTGTATTTGTTTATATGATGAATATATTATATGTATGATTGTTCCTGATTGGAAAGCTCGGCTTCTAAGTCATGGTCGGCACTATGCGTGCAGAACACTGGCCATTGTGTCTAGGCCACCCTAGAAGTGGATTATGCACTTGTCTGGCTCGAATGCCACTTGAATAAATAGAAGTGCGATACACACTTGTGTGAATCTATGGTTGCATACTTGTGTAATGTGTCTGCTTGGTTACAGTTGTTGCTGTTAAGCATGTTGTTTATATTATGTTGATTATCTAAATTTGTTTAAATATGTTTTCTTGCTGAGTCGTGGCTCACGAGTGCTATGTGGTGCAGGTAAGGGTAAGGAGAAGCTTGGCTAGCCATGGGTTGGAGAGCGTTAGGGGCGGTGTGTACATATGCACTCTGCTCGACTGCCACGACCGAGATATCATAGAGGAACTAGGGTTGGACCCTGTTTTGCTGCTTAGGTCGGCTTATTTTGTAATCCCCGAGTTGTAAACGACTTTTAAACTTCTATTTTTGGGATCCCATGTAAAGACTAAAGTTATTAATGGAAATGTTTATCCCTTTGACCAAAAATTTTAATACATGAACCATTAGTTACTTAATCACATGTTTTAGTCCAAATGACTCATTTAGCGAGTCCAACACTATTTTAACACACATCGTAACAGTCCCTGATTAGTAGGGTGTTACAACTTGGTATCAGAGCTACCAAGGTTTAAGGGTTTCTGATGACGGACTAGGCATGTACACTCGCCACTAATGACAAGCTCGACTCAGGGTTTGGTAATTATTAATATAGTTATGCATGTAATTGCTTAAGTGTAATATATATGCCTTTCCTGCATTTCTAATTAGGAAGCATGAGCTATTCTGATAGGGCATGGCCCTTGATTGTGTTTACGCATGTTAAAGATGTGCTTATTAGCACAATTGCTGATTGTAAATGCTAATGAAATGCTTATTAGCATCATTATTGCTCTTGAATGCTAGAAACACTTAATAACATTATGTTATGCATATGAATGCCAGGAATGTGCTTATTAGCACTGCTCATGATTGTGAATGTTAAAAACGTGCTTATTAGCACCCTAATTGAACATGAATATGAATCGCCATGCTTATTAGCATGAATGTATATGTGTGAAGCTATTGGAATGCTTATTAGCATTGTCGATGCATGTGAATGCTTATTTGATCAGTTTTGGACCATGGTATGCCATGAAATATTGTTATTATTGCCTGATGAGCCAAGACATTGATTGTAGATAGACTTGGAAGTATGCTTCCAGGGCAATCAAATGAGCCAGCTAGCACTGAAAATTAGGTCAGAAATAACGACCAAGGTTAAAACCCTCCGCCAGTCCCTGAGAACTAGCAACAGATGCTTGCTGATATGTAATCTAGGCTACAGAGGTAGGAAGAAGAAATTCTCCAATTGAGATAGCTGCAAATTCCGGCAGGGAACGCTACGTCAGTAGCACCACCTGCTGCCATAGTACCGGCCGTACAACAGTAGCCAAAGAAAGAGAACCGTTGGGAACTGCTATATGAACAGTTCAGGAAATAGCACCCTCTGAATTTTGAGGGTAGCGCAAATCCACTCAAGGCTGAGCAATGGATGAGCATGATCACATCCATCCTACACTTTATGAGGGTGGTGGGTAATGAGAGGGTGGCTTGTGCCACGTACATGTTTTGGGAGGATACCCAAATCTGGTGGGAGGTGGTGTCCCAAACTCGGGATGTAACCACAATGAATTGGGAAGAGTTCAGAGATGTGTTTAATGAAAAATATTATAATGATGCAGTGAGAGATGCGAAGGCAGATGAATTCAATAGTCTGGTTCAGGGAAATATGTCAGTAACAAAATATGCCTTGAAGATTGATAGACTAGCCAAGTTTGCTATGGAATTGGTGCCTACGGATGTGACTATGAAGGAGAGATTTCTTAGTAAACTGAATTCTATGATAGCCCGGGATGTTAGAATTACTACAGTGCCTGGAGTGGCGAGATACGCTCAGGCAGTAGAGAGAACCCTTACTACAGTGAGCGTTGAAAATAATATATTGTGTGAGAATGCGGCCATAAGGGATACCAGGATGATGGGACCTCCCTTTACAGGATCTGGTAGGGGTGGAGGCCCTAGTGACCAGAAAAGGAAGACCCCATATGTTGTTTTAGCTTCAGGCCCCGATAAGAGGCCACGAGGTGTACTGTGGCGGCAATGAGGTCTGGAGGACGTATCCAGAGTGTGCCAGATGTAGAAGACCTCATCTAGGAGAGTGTTGGGCGAAGGCTTGCTTTTTGTGTGGAATAGTGGGGCATCTAAAGAAAGACTGCCCAAGGATGAAGAAAGATGAGCCAAAAAAGGAGGACAACTTGACTCCAGCTACAATGTTCGCACTGATGCAGGCAGAGGTTGAGGCTAGTCCCTCAGTAGTGACAGGTCAACTTTCTAGTGCTGACACTTCTTATTCTGTACTGATTGATTCTGGTGCTACACACTCCTTTGTTTCTAGTAGAGTAATTGATAGACTGTGTAGGCCATGTGATTATTATACTGTTAGGTTTGAAACCTTATTACCTACATGGGAGTTGGTGGTCTCTAGGAGATGGGTCAGATCATTACCGGCGACAGTGGATGGAAGAGAGTTGTCAGTTGATTTGATTGAGCTAGCCATGACCGACTTTAACATGATTATGGGAATGGACTGGTTAGCTAGACATAGGGCAACCATTGATTGTTAAAAGAAAATAGTAACGTTTGAGCCTGAGGGTGAGGATCCCTTTGTATTTGTTGGCACTGTTCATGGACCCTGTGTACCCATGATTTTAGCATTGAGGGCTAGAGACCTATTGCGAGGTGGTTGCATAGGATTCCTAGTCAGTGTGGTGGATACCACTCAAGTCGTGCCAGTGGGACCAAAAGAGACTAGATTGGTCTGTGAATTCCTAGATGTGTTTCCAAAGGAATTGTCAGGGTTGCTGCCACACAGAGAGATAGAATTTGTTATTGAGTTGTCACCAGGGACAGAGCCAGTGTCTAAGGCACCATACATAATGGCCCCAACAGAGTTGAAGGAACTGTAGGTATAGTTACATGAGTTGTTAGACTTGGGTTTTATTAGACCCAGTTTCTCATCATGGGGTGCGCCAGTCCTATTTGTGAAGAAGAAGGATGGTTCTCCGATGATGTGCATTGAGTACAGAGAACTGAATAAGTTAACCATTAAGAACAGGTATCCTCTGCCAAGGATAGATGACCTGTTTGATCAGTTGCACAGTAAAATGGTATTTTCAAAGATAGATCTTCGATCTGGTTATCCTAAGTTGAGGATCAAGGAGGAAGACATACCAAAGATAGCTTTTCGCACTTGGGCATTATGAGTTTCTCATCATGTCATTTGGTTTGACTAATGCCCCAAATTTTTTTATTGATCTGATGAACAGGGTGTTCAAAAATTATCTGGATCGGTTTGATATCATCTTTATCGATGATATCCTAGTTTATTCGCAGTCAGAGGGAGAGCACGAGCAACATCTTAGGTTGGTCTTACAGAGGCTGAGAGAGCACAAACTGTTTGCAAATTTTAGGAAGTGTGAGTTTTGGTTACCTCAGGTGACTTTCTTGGGTAGCATTGTTAGCAGAGATGGAATCAAGGTGGACCCATCTAAGATTGGGGCAGTCATAGATTGGCCAAGGCCAAGGTGTAACGCCCTGGGAAGCCAGGACCGTCACACTGTGTTAAATAGTGCTTAACTCGCTAAACGAGTCTTTAGGCCATAAATGTGTATCTAAGTGTTATTAACAGCCAGGGTTAAAATTTTGGTAAAAAAGGAATGGATATGTCATTAAAAATGTTAAATTGTACATGGGACACTATTGTCGTTCCTAACTGATAAGTCAGAGCTTCACGACCATCACTATTGCCGTTTCTGACTGATAAGTCAATGCGTTTCTTAAGTAAACAATGCAACCAAGCATTCATGATGCAACATATATCCATATATAGAGCACTCAACATGCTTCATCAATAATCATGTATGTCACATAATGAGTGCAGTTTTCTTACCTCAGGCTTGAGCGTAAAATAAGTTAAGAACAACCCTTGAGAATGATCCTGACCTTTGGCCCTTAGCGGTAACCTAATCATAACCAAATATAATAATCCCATAAATAAAATGAGTAATAAAAGGTTCCCGGACCAAGTCTTAGCCCCTGGGACCTCGAACTCTACCAAATCGGGTAGTAGATTTGATCCTGACCCTTAATGTTTGAAAACTCGCTCTTAAAACCAACATTGGCTCAAAAATAATAGGCGGACCACGACCTGCCCCCAAGGGCCACAGCGCACCTCCCAAACAGATAGCCCCCCTATCTAGGTGCCAGGGGCGGGCTGCGACTTGCCCTTGAGGGTCGCGGCATGCCATGCAGACAGAGCCCCAACAAAGCTTTGGGATTCGCTCAGGTCACGACACCCAAGAACTCAGTCGCGACTTTACCCCGCGAACCCAGCTCCCCTGCATTTTCTTCAATTCAAACTCAGCCTAAAATACTTCAAATCAATCCGAAAATCAAAACCAAACCTCAACACAACATTACCACCAATCTAGCAATAACATCCAAGCTTTATAACACTTAAAAAACCACCAAATACTCAATTCAAAATCTTAAACTCTCAAGTTCAAACATAACTGAAACCAATTAACAGAGTTGTAAACCTCACCTCAACTAGGAATTGAATCCTTCTAGCTGCTGCAACTCAATCTTAAACCCTAAGCCTTAAATCCTCAAGCTTGAATCCTCTAACTTTAGCCTCAAAAAACAAACCGAGAGAGAGAAAAGGAGAGTACCCTGTTTATGTGGTTCATTCCACGGTTTCCCCCCTTGCTGTGTCTATCTATAGAACCTAAAATGACTAAAATGCCCCTAGGGCCAACCTAATCCCTCAAAGCCACCCAAGGGCAATTTTGTCATTACCACCTACCTCGTTAATCATAATTAACGTCTCACAATTCCTGTTACTTCCAATATCCTCAAATAATTATCAAATCGTTTCCCATTACCCGCTCAATCCCGGTAATGTACTAAGTACCAAATTACCCATAGGCTCACCCCGAGCCCGGCAATTAACCCCGTTATGACTAAACCGCTAACTTGCTTCCTGGGATCATCTCATGACGAATAGCTCAAATATATCCACATAATAAAGTGGTCTCACCCATATATCACATACATGCACATAAATAAACAAATACAACCATATAATAATACAGCTCACATAATCACATAATAATGCATTAAATCAGTTATTGCCTTCCTGGCCTCCTAACCTAGGCACTAAGCCATATCAAGGAATTTGGGACGTTACACATGGAATGCCTCAGAGATCAGAAGCTTCCTTGGATTGGTGGGTTATTACAGGCGGTTTGTGAAGGGTTCTCAAGGATAGCTACCCTATTGACAGAGTTGACACGCAAGATCCAGAAGTTTGCGTGATCAGATAGATGTGAGAATAGCTTCCAGGAGTTGAAGCAGCGTTTGATTACCGCTCCAATTTTGAGTCTTCCGACAGATTAAGAGAAGTTTATGGTTTACTGCGATGCCTCAAGACAAGGGTTAGGTCATGTCCTTATGCAGGCAGGGAATGTAATTGCTTATGCATCATGTTAGTTGAAGGAATATGAGCAAAGGTACCCTACTCATGATCTGGAGTTAGCAACAATGGTCTTTGCATTAAAGGTATGGAGGCATTACCTTTATGGAGAGAAGTGTGAGATATACATTGACCACAAGAGTTTCAAGTACTTTTTTACACAGAAGGATTTCAATATGAGGCAAAGGTGTTGGTTAGAACTGGTGAAGGATTATGACTGTGAAATCCTTTATCATCCAGGAAAAACCAACGTGGTGGCAGATGCCTTAAATTGGAAAGGTCCGGGACAATTGTATAGTTTGAGGCAGATATCCAAGGAATTGGCAGAGGATATGGCTAGAGCAAGGATAGAGTTAGTGGTGGGCCAGTTAGCCAACATTACCCTGCAGTCTACTCTTCTAGAAAGGATAAAGGAGAGTCAGTTGAAAGAGTCACAGCTGATGAAGATTAAAGGGGATGTCCTAGCTGGAGTAGCTAGGGACTATACAGTATTAGATATGGGTTTACTGAGATACAAGAGTCGGATCTATAGATCTCCCATTTACTGGGATGAGATGGGTGAACAGAAATACTTATGTCCTGAAGCAGTTCAGAGGACCAATGAGGCCATCGAAAAGATTAGAGCTCGGATGTTTGCATCATAGAGTAAATAGAAAAGCTATTCAGACCCGAAGTGCAAGAACGTGGAGTTCCAAGTGGGACACTATGTCTTCCTTAGAGTTTCACCACTGAAGGGAGTGAAAATATTTGGGAAGAAGGGCAAGTTGAGCCCTAGATTTGTAGAACCTTTCAAGATCCTAGAGAGGATTGGTTAGGTGGCCTATAGATTGGCCTTACCTCCAACATTGTAATTCGTGCATAATGTATTTCATATTTTGATGTTACGAAAGTTTATCTCTGATGAGGCTCATGGATTGAGTTATGAAGATTTGAAGTTGCAGACAGACTTATCCTATGTGGAGTAGGCAGTCCAGATATTAGACAAGAAGGACAAAGTCCTGAGGAATAAAACCATACATTTGGTTAAGGTATTATGGGGGAATAGCAAGGTCGAGGAGGCGACCTGGAAACTAGAATCAAATATGCAAGATCAGTATCCCGAGCTGTTCAGGTAAAATTTCAAGGACGAAATTTCTGTAAGGGGGGGGTGGGATAATTGTAACGCTTCAACTTCCCTAATATGGCTTAGTGCTTTGATTATGGGGCCAAGAGGCAATAATTGAGTTAATTATGTGTTTATGTGTTATGAGCATATTATTATGTGAATTGTGTGAATTGAATTATGATATGATTATGCTTGCATGTGTTAAGTGTATTAAATATGCATGTTGGCCCGTTTCTTATTAGAATGACATTTTCGTAATTTTGACCCACTAAGGGTACAATAGTAAATATGTGTGATTTATAATTGTGACCACATTATTATGTGGATATATTTGAGTTACTTGGCACGAGGCGATCCTAGTGAGCAAGTTAGCAGAAAAGTCACAACGGGGTAAAATATTCGGCTTAGGGTGAGCTTAGGGGTATTTTTGTAATTTGGTAAATTATCGAAAATTATTGACTAAAACGAGTTAATTGATGAATATTTGGTTTGATAGATTTATTTGGAATTATGTGGGGTAATTTGAGATTAGCGGGAATTATGCCAAAAGACTAAATTGCCCTTGGGAGTAACCTTTGAGGTTAAATGGGGCAAAGGGAAATATGGTCATTTGACCACATTAGAAAGCAATAGGCAGCTGAACACTTAGTCACGTTCAAGCACTTCTATTGAGATTTTGGAGCATTTTGGAAGAGCACTCAAGGAGACTCCAAGGCTAGACCAAGCTGGAATTTTGAGGACATTGAATGGGAGTTAGGCTTGTGGAAGGGACTAGAGGTTGCTTGGACCATCACCAACCTAGGGGATTCGAAATTTCAGTGAGTAATTCCTCTGTTGTAAGGTTTTGAATTACTTTGAATGCTCTTGAGATCAAAGTCTTTTGTTTTGGGGTTTTAAGAGGTTTTTGTTGTAATTTTGTGGTTAATTGTTGTTGTTGATGGTTCATTTAGGTTGTATGGGGTATTTTGTAGTCAAAATATGGTTGGGAATACCAGTCTTAGTCAAAAATTCGGGTGAGTTGTGGTAGGGAATCGTGAAGGGAGAATTTTGGGAAGAACACCTATGTTCTGGGCAATTTTTGGGTTTCTGGTGACCTAGCGCGACTGCGCTAGGTTGTAGTGCGACCACGTTAGTGTCCTAGATAGAGTGGAATTGAAATTCCATTTGGGTCTCGAGTTGAGGGGTGCGACCGCGCTAATGCCCTAGAAAACCCAATTTTTCTATGGGCACGACCGCGCTAGGTGCCCTGAACGGCTGATTTGCTGAATTTTGAGAGTAAAGCCTGGGGGCTCGGGAATTCAGTTGAGAGACCGCTTGGGGCTCGGGGCTTTTTTAGTGCCCCGTTAACTGGGAAAAGTGGTTTTGGAGTGTTAGAGTTTAGATTGGCACTCGGGACCTAGGGTTGATTCTTGATGAACGTATACTTGTATTGTGACTAGGGTTTCCGCCAGGCTTGGGTCGGGGATAGCGCTTGGGGTCGTTTCGTTATTCGCACAAAGCTCGAGGTAAGAAAACTGCACCTGATGCGTGAGATACGTGATTAGGGCTTGACCCGGTTGTTAAATGTAAATATGATTATGGCTTGGGCCGATTGTGAAATGTAAATATGATTAGGGCTCGAGCCCCCATTAATGAACATGATTATAATTGTGCCTGTGAATCTCTGTTTAAGCACACTAGAATGAGTTGTATTTGTTTATATGATGAATATATTATATGTATGATTGTTCCTGATTGGAAAGCTCAACTTATAAGCCGTGGTTGGCACTATGCGTGCATAACGCATGCCATTATGGCTAGGCCACCCTGGAAGTGTATTATGCACTTGTTTGGCTCGGATGCCAGAAGTGTGCTACGCACTTGTTTGACTCTGTGGTCGCATACTTGTACAATGTGTCTAATTGGTTACAGTTATTACTGTTAAGCATGTTGTTTATATTCTGTTGATTATCTGAATCTGTTTAAATATGTTTTTTTGCTGAACCTTGGCTCACGAGTGTTATGTGGTGCAGGTAAAGGTAAGGAGAAGCTTGGCCAGCCATGAGTTGGAGAGCATTTGGGGCGGTGTGTACATATGCAATCTGCTCGACTACCATGGCCGAGATATCACAGAGGAACTAGGGTTGAACCCTGTTTTGCCGCTTAGGGCAGCTTATTTTGTAATCCTTGAGTTGTAAACAACTTTTCAACTTCTATTTTTGGGATCCCATGCAAAGACTAAAGTTTTTAATTGAAATGTTTATTCCTTTGACCAAAATTTTTAATACATGAACCATTAGTTACTTAATCATATGTTTTAGTACAAATGACTCGTTTAGCGATCCAACACTATTTTAAACACACGTCATAACGGTTCCTGATTAGTAGGGTGTTAGAGTGACCACGCGTTGTAACCTAGGGAAACCCCTGATACTTCGAGATTCACGTTTCAGACCCAGTACCTTTTTGGAAAAGCAGTTTAATGCAAAACAACTCGAGAAACCGTGACCCTTAAGCAACCTAGAACTGAACCTAAAAACCCTCAAATTTTGGGCAAATGTTGTACTCCAAAATAAATACGAACATAAGTAATTAGCATGGGGTACAACTGACAGACAAGCATATGAAGAAAGCGTACATATAGAACATCTAGCTAACTTTGGAGTGAGCAGCTTGAGTCAAACTTGACAGCTTACGACAACCAAATAGTTTCCAGATTGCCTCTTGCGCCAACAACTTAGTTCGAGATGCGCGATAGCTAGATCGCCTTCGTGAAACTCTGAATGTGACCCGTGTCAGTTCAGGTTAGTTCTTCGACACCCAGCTCGAAGGAACTGTTCAGCTCGCGGAAGCCTGATCATGACGCACAGTGAAAGATCCCTAAAGACTTGAAGATTCCTTATACACTCATTAATGCTCAGGTATTATTCTGTATTTATTACCGATATTGGGGGCATATAATCAATCAGCATTAATATATTTTTGTAAATGAGAAGTTACCCAAAAATGTATGCTACCACATTTATGCACGGTTACCCAAACTTCCAGACAGAATTCCTTATAAATATAGGGGAGAATGGACAGAAAGGGAGAGAACATTTTGTATACTGAAACTCTGGTGAAATTGTGACGGAAAATTTCATGGTGAGAAACAAACAAATTAATAAGAGTGACTCGTGGACTAGGTGAATTTTAACCACGTAAAAAGTGTGTGTGATCTTAATACTTTTTTATTTATCCAATTACGGTTTAGCAAAAACTTAATCTCTCTATTTTCGGATTTCTTAATCCATTGTTGGTAAAAAAAACACGTCAACACTAAATAAGACCAATGGTAAAATATGACTTGAATTTAGTGTTTTTTTTCTTCAATAAAAATAGACTTAATTTTGTAATTTATACTAAATCAAATGCCAAATTAGGATAAATTAAAAAAACACTTAGCTTTTTATAAATAATTATATATTTTTTAATAAAAAACTTTAATTTTATTAAGAATTTATATTTTTTTGGATCCTGTATTTTGTCACATTACTTGTTTGGACCTTGTCTTTAAACAAATTATTTTTTGGACTCTATATTTTATAAAATAATTCAAATAGACTCATAAATTCAATTTTGATGAAGAAAAAATTGAATATGACAACACAATTATTAGGTGGAATAATTGTGTTTTTGTTCTAAATTATTAGTTTGATCAATTATTTTGTATTTTGGTTCAAAAAACTATTATTAAAATCATGTTTAGAAGTTTATTTGAACAATTTTATATAATACATGATCAAAAAAGTAATTTATCAAAACATAAATCATAAGGTGCAATCTATAATAAAACAAAACATGAATAAAAAAAAATATAAACCTTTTTAATAATTTATGTACGAAAATTTTAAGTCACATATTCACGTATTTGAGTGGTCTTTATGGTAGACTTAAGATGTGTTTAAGACTCTTAACAAAAGCTCAACTAATTAAGGTGGCATCAATACTTGAATTTTTCTAACAATATTTTACTTTACCCCACAAAAGAAAAGAAACTACGTTTTTTTATTAAAACTACGTTATTTTCAGATGACATATGTTATTTAGATAAAAATAAAAGATTTTTTATTTTAGAAGAAAGGAAAGGAAAACTCAAGAGAGGAGAGATCTCAATTCCTCCGTCGTCGTCGTCGTGGACCAGACATTATCTCGAAGAGAATTTAAATACTATAATATATAGGGAGTATTTGAAGAGAATTAGAAAACAAAACCTATTACACAAATAAAAGAGAACGATTGTGACGATGATGGATCAATTCTCCATTAATTCTATCTATTATGCTCGTTCGTAATCAAAAGGAGGCGCGCGGAACGGTGTTCGGTGATCGGTTTGCGGAGCCCTAGAGAGGCTGAAACGAAACTCAAAAGACCATTACCACGTGGAATTTGTGGGTCCTAACATAGACAACTCAGAAAATTAAATTTAAAAAAGAAAAAAAAGAAAGAGTCAGAACCCTCTAACTCTTCTAAGGCCCACCCAACCTCAACAAACAACGAAGAAGAGAAAACGAATAACTGGAATCTACTCCAACTTCACCACCACACAAAAAACACCACCTCTCTCTCTTCTCTCTCTCTATCTCTTTATTTTATTTTTATAAATACTCACATTCACATTTATAAGAACCGATTTTGTTAGTCATTCTCTATATTAAACTTTTCTCTCTCATTCATCCGCCACCCTCTTTTCTCATTCTTCCTCTTCTACTGTTTCTCTCTCTAAAAAACCCAGGCTACACCTACTTTCTATCTCTCTCTTCTCTCACAGCAGCTTGTTCGAGTGATGGTGAAAGACGAGTGGATGCGAGCGGCCATGTCCGACGACACCCTCGTTGTGGAGCTTCTGGTTCGCCTCAAGCAGTCTCAGGCGGCGTCACCTCTCAAATCTCATCCTCAGCTGCCCACGATGTTTCCGCTAACTTGGACTGTCAGGCTTCCTAGGTCGAGAGCACTCAGGTGCGACGGCGCCGTTTCGCAAAGGAAGCAAGCCGATTCAACCAGATGTAGTCCTACCACGCCGCTTTCCTGGAGCGGTGGCGCTTCCCCTTCAGCCACCGCCGATGGCTTCGAAGAGTCCAGCCGTCCCGCCAACCGCTCCCCTTCTCACTCCAGATCCAAGGTTCTGCTCTCTTCCTCTCTTCTCTCTCTCTCGGTGGCGATGTGTTAGATTCATGGCTCCATAACGGAGCTGACTTCTTTTGTTTTTAAGTTGACCAGAATAGTACTTACTGTGGCATCAGTGGGTGGTACCTGGTAAGCTTAGCGGTTCAGATGTTGAAAGTGTTATTTTTTTCCTGGGCTGTTGTACTCACCCCTTACCGACGAGACATTCGTTCCTTAAGGAGGTGGTTCTGTGACCATCTGACCATTTTGCCCATGCTTTATTTCTTGATTTACTACCTGTTTTCCTTTTTTTAATTTAAAAAAAAATAATCCCGTGTTTTCTTATTTAGATCAGGCCCCCCTTTGTCGTACTATGCAAAAATAACTCCCGTCAGATGCGACAAGGGCTCATCTGTCTTTTTGTGCCACCCCTTTTAGATTTTCTCCTCTCGGTAATTAAAGACTCTGTCGCCGGCCTCCGCCGACGGTGATAAAATGTTGGGAATTACGGTTTATTAAATGTTGATGGACCGAAATACCCCCGTCTTCATCCGATGATGATGTCAGTATATTGTAAGCAGTTTGCGTTTTCTTCTCGCCTCTTTTACGATCTCCTCTCCCTCGGTTTTTTTCGTGGTTTTTCTCTTTGTTTGTTGACGAAATTACATCGACCCGAGTCAAAAGTTCCAATCGGGCCAAAGGTCATTTCGGGTACGAAAAGGTTTCATATGGGTGCGCTGACGTGGGCCCATCGGAAAAAGTAGAGTGGGCCCGTATGTAACGAGGCGGAGAGGGAGGGATGTTTGGAGGTTTGGCTGGTTTTGCGATGTGTAGTTCGTGGGTGTTACTTCCTTTTGGGTGTTGTTGGGAGAGACATATGATTCGGTGCGCGCGTATGTACCGGACTTTTGCGTGGAGCTTTCTTCTTTATCTCAGCTGTAGGTCCCGTTTTGTCAATGACTTTTTTTTTGTCAAAAGCGTCTCGAAAATATCAATTTTGTACCCAGTTCCATTTTCTGGATGACGATTGTGACTGTGAGCCTTCGATTTGTAGATTTGAGTTTTTGGATCCGGAGATCCGGTGGTCGAGGACGATGGTCATGATTAAGGCTCTTAAATTGATAACTAATGTTATTTTTTTTGTGTGTGGTTGTTAGATTCCACGAGTTGTCAGCAAGCAAGGAAGAGCAATTTTAATTTTATTGTTATTAATTATTTTTATATATAGATATATATTTTAGAACAAATGAGGAATGAATGGCATGTGGACATGTCACGTGACCTCAGTACGTTTTACAGAAGAACGAATGACCATTTCTTTTTCCTTTTTTAAGATATTATAAGATATTATATGTAAAGATTGGATTCCATCATGTGTTGCCACGTGGTTGATGATATGTGAGATGAAGTATAGTGGATCAAATGAATGAATTGGTAATGAGAAAAATTGATTGGAGACCGGGTACAGAATAATTGGGGCTATTGGGTACTGCAATTGGTGGTGGTATGGGAAGTTTTCATAGGATAGGAGTGACGTTCGATTTTGTTTAATATGTTAATTTTGGTTCTTTTATTATTAAAATTATTGGGTTTTGCAACTTTCCTTTTTTTGTTTTACTCCAAAGTTCGTAATTTACATATATATATATATATATTTTTTGTGTGTGTTTCGATGGAGACATTACCTGTCTGCACAATGCATTTCCAAATGTGGTGATATGTAACATTGTGACACGTTTTCTGAATAGAATAGTTTTGGGGTCTCTTTTGTTGCACGTGTGTAGGTGTAGCTTGAAACTGTGACCTTGGTAGGAAAGTGGTACTGGTTACTGGCTGAACAATCTAAAACTATGAGGGACTTGTATACGAATCCGTTCTTGGATTCTACTTATTATTTTATTGACAATGATCTTGTAATCAATTTGGACCCAACTCTCTCTCTCTCTCTCCTCTTTTCCCTTTTTCCTTTGTTGGTTCATCAGTATTCATGTTCTGCGGATTAATGAGTTTGATTTGTAAAATTTTCAAATAGTTGTGCTTGTTGGTTGTTATGAAGTCTTTACTAACCTAGTTTCCAATTTTTTTGAAAATATTTTCAGGGTACTGCTACAAATAATGAATTGGGTAGCAATACCAGTTCCAGCAGAAGATCAAGACGCAAGAAGGTGAATACTAAGGCTCGTTTATTCCTGAAATTATTCCATTCTGTCTTGTAGTTGCATATGGTTTGTCAGTAACATACTAGTTTGATTTGGAGACTTCAATTATGTTTTTAATTGAGAACTGTTGACTCTGTGCAGACATTTGCTGAACTAAAAGAGGAGGAAAGTTCACTTCTCAAAGAAAGGGTGTATTTGAGAAAGGTAGGATCATTGTGTTCCCTTCTCTCACTCTCTCTCTCTCTCCTTTATGATTGTATTTCCATTTTTTATTCATTAATTTGGGTATGGAACAGGAGTTAACAAAACTAAGGGCAACATTCAAGGAACAGCGATCTACAAATGAAAGCTTGAAGAGGATTAAGGTGGTTTAGCCTTCTTCATCCTCTTATGCTGCCAATTTGTCTTGGCCTCATTTATTATCATGTTTTCCATCTATACTCTAGGCTCCTAACCTGTAGAGGATAGGAAATGGCATTTCCTGCTGTGTACGTAGTTATGTCGTTTTTACACTCAATATAAATGATGTGTATACATGATTATTACTATAGCCCTTTAAGGAAGAACTAACCTGTGACTTTTGTAACCTTGTTTGTGGTTTTCATGTGTCCGTATACGACATTTTTTCTTCTTCTTGTGCAGCTTGAGTTTGGTGAGAATTCTGCAAAATATGTGGATGCTGATGGCCCCCTGAAGAGAGCAATTTCCACTCGACCACACCAAATAATAGCCTCTACTTTTGGAGATGTTTCTTCGAACTTGCCCATTAAGGTGATAGATCATGATCATCCAAGATCAGATTCTTCTGATGCATCAAAGGCTGTCTTGGACCGTGACAGTTTCTACTTCCTGCCAGATCTGAATTCAGTGCCAAACGAGCCAAACGATGAAGACTTGTGTATGGACATGTTTAGTAGGAGCTGATAACTCATGTTTTGATTATTTAGCTTCTCCAAATTTACAAGGTCTCTTAGCTCAAATCCGTCAAAGTTTAATGTAACAACACTGCAGAGGCCGAAAGCACACCACGTTAAGAAATTGAACTAGTCTCTTCTTTAAGTTTCTAGATGTTATCCGAAGTCTTGGAACATAGAAGGGCATTGGCAGCCTATCAATCATGGAGAAAGTTTGAGGGTCGAGTAGTGTAGTATGCAAAACTTCTTCGAAGGTCCAGTTTACTACCCTCAGGTATTCTTTGGGGTAATCCCACATATTACGTCTTATTGGATTTATGCAGACCGCTTGACCTAATTGTAACATTCTTTGTAGTTAAAAACATTAGTTGGACGACTCCTTTACAGAAATTCCGACTTTCTTAAAGGAAAACAATATTTTGGAAGCCAAAATCTAGCCATCAATTTGAATATAAAATTAGAAAATTCGTGTTACAATATTTAATATTAACAGAAATATAACTATCTAGTTTTTTTTAATTAACTTGAAATATTTTCAATTTCTAAGACTTGAAGTATAAAAAGAACAAGAAGAAAGAAATTCGTCGTGAATATATTTAATATTCATTAACTTTCGTTATAAATGAACAAATTTGTAGTCTAAGAACTTTGTTTTGTTCGTTGCTTGTGCACGACTAATTTGAACCAATAAATAGAATAACTTCTTCTCATTCTTTAGTCACGGGATAAAATAAATGGAAAAGGAATTGCATTACTCAATTTAATTGTCAAAATTTAAAATTTAGAAACAAAATGATGGAAAATTGATGTCTTGGATTATATGGTTTGTTAATTTAAACTTACTAAAAATGATTTATTTTATTATAATATTAATTTATTTTTAATATTTTTATTCTGAGTAATAAATAATAAATAAGTTTATTGTAAAACTTTTTCAAAAAATTATTTGTAGAAAAAGTTAAAAAGATAGTTTTGTTAGCTTTAGCTGTAACTTCTGTATAAATTATTCAATAAGTTATTTTCTCACTATTGACCAAATAATATTGTTGATGCGGTTTTTCGCTAACAGTGTATTAAGAAATAATATGGGTAAATTAGTGCTTAATAAACCGTAATGAAAAATAAATAAATTCACTCAAGAACACATGATTTTTATGTGGTTAAAATCCACCTAGTCCACGAGTCTATATTATTGCTGTTTTACTCTCTATTTTGGCAGAGTTTCGGTATTACAGAAAAAAATGGTCTTCTTTCCAGTCCAATATTCCCAGTATTTATAAGGGAATTTCATTGACAGGTTTGGGTAACCGCATGAGTCAATCACACATTTACACAATTATTACATTTAATACAAATAATTTCCATTTATATTGGGATATGATCTGATCACAAGGTAAATGTACTCCTAATATATGAGATATTAAATATGACAGGTTGGTCATAAATATACGTATAAAGGGATCCCGAGTCTCTGGGGATCCGCGGATATGCAATATACTAGAGTTACCACTAGCTGGATATTTCCTCCAAGCTCGTGCTTCAACAACTGTTTTAATATTCTGAGCTCGCGCTTCATAGCCTTCGTGTCCGTAGCTCGGGTTAAACCTAGGACGCCTAACACCACGCATGACCACATGAAACTGGAGTTGTCCACGTGGATAATAAACATATATCATTCCCTTGGTTATTTCTCCGTATATTTATTTGCTAGCTGTACCCGAGCTGAGTGAATGAACTCAGGCTAAAACTTTCTTGGTTGCTTTTACAAACATTAGAAACTTCTTCCTCAAGAGCCTCAGCTCGGACTGTTCCTAAGCGTCTCTATTTTTGGGATTTTGTAGGCACGTTCCTGTACAAATTTAAAGTATGCATGATTACACTAGGGCTTATTCCCACCATATCTTCATGTGACCAGGCGAAAACGTCCAGATTCTCTTGTAGAAATTGACTAGTTCCTTCTTCCTTTTATCATTAAGATTCTTCCCAATCTTTACGACCCTTGAAGCTTCATTGGGGTCAATGTTTACCTCCTCGAGCTCCTCTATAGCTTGGAGTTCGGACCTGTCTTCGCCTATTTGTGAGTCAATGTCATTGCGTTGGGTGTTGTTACTGTCTTCTTTTTGCTGAGGTTCTTCCGTCGTGCAAGTAACTTCTACTTCTCGGGACTCCTCGCCTTCGTCATTTATGACCATAGCTTACTGCCGGGGTTATGATTTTCCCTTCATAGAAATGCTATAACATTATCTGGCAGCAAGCTGATCACCTCTGACGGTGCATATTCCCGCAGCTGAGGGGAATTTTATTGCTAGGTGGCGAATAGAGGTTATGGCTTCAAATGCCATCAACGCACGTCGGCCCAAAATCGCATTGTATGCAGCTGGACAGTCGATCACCACGAACTCAAGTAACTTGGAGACAGTTCGTGAGCCTTCTCCCAATGTCACCACTAATTCGATTGTCCCGATGGCTGCTGACCCTTTACTAGAAAACCCATACAGAGTCATTGAGGTCGCCTTCAATTCTGTTACAGACAACCCCATTTTTTTCAAGGTGGACGTAAAAAGTAGATTCACAAGACTCCCGTTATCTACTAGTGTCCTCCGGACCCTCCGATTGGTGAGCTGAATGGTTATGACCAAGAGATCATTATGTGGGAATTGGACATGGCTATCATCCTCTTCTCTAAAAATGATTGGTTGTTTTTCCAATCGTTGTTGGTTTGATAATCGCTATTCTGGAATGAACTCCACTCCGTTATGGGATTTCAGTTCGTTAATGTACCTCTTCTGGGCCCCGCTACTCGTGCCTGCCAGATGAGGTCCTCCTAAAATGGTGGCTATATCTCCCCCTATTATCGGAGGAATGTAACACCCTACTACCTTAGAGCCGTTACTAAGTGAGTTTAAAACAGAAATTGTGCATTTAATTGACTCTAAGTGGTTTCTAAAACCAAAAGTGTGAATTAAACCAGAGTTTAAGGCTGTACTCTTCGAAAATGATTAGTTTCATTGAAAACGTTAAATGTAAAACATCTGGGATCCCAAAATAAGGTTTACAAAATATTTACAACTCAAAAATAGATTTACACTTGATCAGCTATCAAAAGAATGGTTAAATACAGCCATATACAAAATGCCCCCAACCAAAGCAGTCGGGCAGGCCGAACATGTACGCGCCGCCCCCACGCTCTCCATACTCATGGCCGGTTGACTGACTCCTTGCTTTTACCTGCCACACGGAGCACCCGTGAGCCGAAGCCCAGCAAGAAAACCCAAATAACACATAACATATGCAAATAATATAGCTGGCATGATTCACTGATAAATAAGAAAAACCATCATATTAAACAAGTACGGCCATGCCGCCCTAGAGGCCTTACCAAAGCCTGGGGTTTCGGTTCTCACCACGAGGATAACTCATGTATCCCTTGGGTCCCACCCTGACTATAAGCATCCCATGTGCTTGAGTGTTACTTCCGGCCCCACGGCCGTACCCGGCCTATACCGCTCTCGGCCCATGCCGTTCATTACATTATAATCACACATATAGCACATTCGAAAGAATCATTCACACACATCATGATTCATTTAAGATTAGACATTTGCACATAATACAATCTCGGGCCATGCCCTGCAATCACACAGTGGGGGCCATGCCCTATTCTCGGGTGTCACGGTTTTCTTACCTGTATTCCGTGCTCTCCGATGCACCACGGTCACGAGCACGGTCCTCTAGCACGAGCCCCTCCGAAATCCTCAAGTGAAGAATCCACCCCAACAAGCTTCCTTGAACTCCTCCTAAGCTCCCACTTCAGCCCTTCTACCCTTCTTCTTCTTTTCTTTTTGCTTGCCCTAACTCTTCTTTCTCCTTCTCTTTCTTCTCTTCAATTTCTATCAAAGCCACCAGTGAACCCAAATGCCCAAACCGTACCCCCTATATCCCAGCTGAGAGTTTCATAATCCCCTTGCCAAAAGACCAAATTACCCTTTCCTAATAATCCTTCTTAGCTAAACCTTCAAGGGCACTTAAGTCCTTTCACTTCTATTTCATTTCTACCATTTTCTATCTAAAACTTGTTACTCACAGCAGTTACAAATGGTTACCCAGGTTACTCAATTACCAATAACTAACCACTCATTCCCAACTCAACTTATAAGATTCCCGAAGTACCCTTAGGCTCCTCCCGAGCCGGGTACAACATCCCGTTGTGACTTTTAGACTAACTGGCTCACTAGGACCGTCTCGATGCGTGCATCCTGATAATAACACCACACTCACATGGCACGATCACATAATACAATTATCACAGTTGTGCTCTAAAATGGCCAAATTACAATCATGCTCATTCTAAGACAATCAGGTCTACATGCATACTAATTCACAAAGTCATGCATCTCAAATAATCAAATAGTCATATAACGTGTAATAAGTCATAATCATGCATTAAATTCATAAAAGTCACACACAGAATCCCATTATGCCCTCCAGGCACACTACTCCAGGCCCTTAAGCCTTAATACTGAATTTGGGGTCGTTACAGGGAAGGTTGTCTGATTCGCTTGAGCTCCGGTTTGACTTACTAGAGCTTTGGGAACTGACAGAGGGTTTGGTCCAGCGGGCTGATTAGGGACCCCCTGATTTCGTGCGTACTAGGCCAAAGGTCTCGCTCTAATGAGAGTTTCGATCTCATCCTTCAACTGTCGACAATCATCAGTGTTATGATCAATATCATTATGGAATCGGCAGAACTTCGAAGAATCTCTCTTCGCCCTCTGGTTCTTCAATGGTTCTGGCTTCTTCCACGAAAGGCGAGCAGAATTTGTCAGGAAGATGTGCTCCTTAGTATCTGTTAGGTCAGTATAAGTAGCGTAAACAGGTTTGAATTTCTCCCCAGACTTATTTTTCTTCGTTCCGCTCTGGTCGCCCTCACCATTTCCCTTCCTTTTGTTATTCCCCCTTGGTTATTCTGGGTAACGGTTTGAGCCATAGCTGCAACGTCCGTTACCGCTCCAACTAGCTGGACAGGGAGCTAGTTGGTTCCTGCAATGGAAGCTCGCGCCTCTTCTAGGTTAATCCATTCTTGAGCTCGGGCCAAGAATTCGTCCACACTCTTAACTCTTTTCCTTTGGAGTTCTTGCCACAGGTCGCCCCCGACGAGGATTCTTGTCCTCAGTGCCATGAGCTTGGAGCTGTCATCAGCATCCCTAGCTCGTGCAACAACATTGGCAAACCAACTTAGATATGCCTTCAATGTTTCGCCAGGTTGTTGCTTTACATTGGCCAATGAATCAGCCTCAACTCGAGCTGCTTGTGAAGCTCAGAATTCTTTTTTTTGAACTCGGAGGAAAACTTCTTCCATGAGCTTATGGAATGTCTCTTGTACTGGTTAAACTACTGCCTAGCTGGCCTGACCAGAGTTGCAGGGAATAAAATACACCTTAGATCGAGTTCGACATTGTGGGCCATCATCATGGTGTTAAATATTCCGAGGTGGTCTGACGGATCTCCATCTCCATCTCCATCAAATTTTGACAAATGTGGCATTCTGAAGCCTACCAGATATGTGGCCGCCGCAATATTTGGAGTGAAAGACTCGAGCTCATCCTCTGAGTCGCAATTGTCTTTGTCTTTTCCAAATAAAAGTCTCTTCATTTGCTCTTCCATCAGAGCTAGCCTCTCGAGGGTTTGGTCTCTGGTCCCTAGGTTACCTGGGGGCTGTTCCACAGCTCCCATCCTATCGTATGCGTTTGATGGGTTATTGTCCCTCCAAGCTCAAGCTTGAGCTTGGTTTGGTGGGGCATTCTCATTATCATGTACTATGGATGAACCTCCCTCTTGTCGAGTATAACTAACATCTTCATTCCGAGCTGGATTCCTTCTCCGCTAATTCAGGCAATCACACAAATAGGGTTGCGACTCGTATCGAGGGCTTTGCGCAGAACTCAATAGATTTCTTAGGTCGCCCTCGGATCTACCACTACGACGACTTTCGGTCCAGTAACTCCCATTTGCGAAGCTTACAGCTCGCGGTTGGGGCCGAGGATCTGGATTTTCAACACGTGTCCGTGGGATGTAAGTATTGGCAGATTGGGGGAGGATTTCTCCTACTGTCTCCATAATTTGGAATGTCCCGTGTAGGACGAGGTGGCGTCAGATGTCTTATAGGTGACGGGGGATGCCTTATTGGTGAGGCAATCTGGATCTCATCAGGGCGAACTAGATTAGCCCGCCTCTGTTATACCCCACTGTCTTTAGCTCTCTGCGCCTGGCGTTCCAATCGCGATGCGGGAGGATTTGCTGGAACATTCTGTCTCTGTGAGCTTGTCCCAGCCCCTCCCTGTGGATTTCCATGGGTATTCTTAGGAACCTGTGAAAGAGGCACCGAACTTGGGGTTGCAGTTCTAACCGATCGACTGACATGCTGATGACCCCTATGAGGGCCACTGGGTTGAGCATTCTGGCGATCACACCCTGTAGGTACAGAACTTGGGGTGGCAGTCCTGACTGATCGACTTGGTTTGGATTGATTATTCATGTGGGACTTGTGAGACCCATTTTGCCTCTTTCCGACATTAACGTTGGTTGTAAGAAGGGGTAACTGAGCCAAAACTTCCTCAATCTGCCTGTTTGCCTTAGCAAGATGACTTCTCAATTGCATGTTTTCCAATTCGACGACAGTTAGGTAGTCTGGATTTGGATTCAGTGGCAATGATGTCGAACTCCCAGTGTCGCCATGACCCGCCGGTTGTTTTCCCGGACGCTGCTGGATCTCAGGGCCATGTTTGTTCGAAACAGTGGTATGATGGGCCTCCTGCCCACCAGATTGTTCTATCTCATTATCGTGCATTGAGCGAGTGAGCACTATGATGGTAATCAACTGGGATCTTGATGAAGCACTAATTTCCCTATCAATGAAAGCACTAAACTGTTGACGCGGTTTTTCACAAACAGTGTATTAAGAAATAATATAGGTAGATTAGTGCTTAATAAACTGTAATGAAAAATAAATGAATTCACTCAAGAACACAGAATTTTTACGTGGTTCAGTGGTTAAAATCTACCTAGTCCACGAATCTATATTATTGCTGTTTCACTCTCTCTATTTTGGCAGAGTTTCGGTATTACAGAAAAAAATGGTCTTCTTTCCTGTCCAATATTCCCAGTATTTATAAGGGAATTTCATGGACAGGTTTGAGTAATCGCGTGAGTCAATCACACATTTACATAATTATTACATTTAATACAAATAATTGCCATTTATATTAGGATATGATATGATCACAAGCTAAATGTACTCCTAATATTTGAGATATTAAATATGGCAGGTTGGTCATAAATATACGTATAAATGGATCCCGAGTCTCTGGGGATCCGTGGATATGCAATATACTAGAGCTACCACGAGCTGGATATCTCCTTCAAGCTCGTGCTTCAACAGCTGTTTTAATATTCTGAGCTTGCGCTTCACAGCCTTCGTGTCCGTAGCTCGGGTTAAACCCAGGACGCCTAACACCACGCGTAATCACATGAAACTGGAGTTGTCCACGTGAATAATAAGCAGATATCATTCCCTTGGTTATTTCTCAGTATATTTATTTGCCAACTGTACCCGAGTTGAGTGAATGAACTCAGGCTAAAATTAAGGTACAACAACTATTATTGCACAATTTTTTCACGGGCCTATATTTGGTAGGAAGGAGAGAGATGAGAATGATGGATATGTTAGGAATGATAAAGAATGTAGGGAAATGGAAATGGAAATGAAATGAGTTGGTAAGTTAGAAGGAAAAAAATATTTTTTTATCCATTTGTTTGGTATAAGAAAAAAAATTAGTTTATAATATTATTATTTTACTCTTAATATATTATTAATTATATATTTTTTTAATATTTCTTTCTAATTTGTTATTTTACTTATAAAATACATATATTAAAAATTATATGAAAAAATTATACAATATTTGAATAAATCTTATAAGCTTTTAAAAGTTTTTTTTTTTGAAAAATGATACAAATTACTTCGCAATATATTAAACAAAAGTATTAATTAAATATATTTATTTTCATAATAAAAAAATTAATTTAAATTATATATATTTATATATAGAGAGAGATTTTTTTTTTAATAAAAAAGAGAGAAAAAATGATATTGTGGAGGGTGTTTATGACATTTTAATTTTTTTTTCTTTTTTTCATCTTCAATCCATCCATTCATTGTATATGTCTGGTGGGCCATGGGTGATTTCTTATCCCTCTAAATCTCTTTTCTTTTCTCTTCATTGTGTTGCCAAACAAGTAGAATGGCGCTGTCCTTCCTTCTATTTCCCTCCAAAGCCCTCCATCCCTCCCCAAATCCTTCATGCCAAACAGACGGTAAGATTCTGTTGAGTCCCACTCCACTACTGAAAAAAGAGTAAAACATACTCAAAGCAATCAATAGGAATAAAAATAAAATTACTGGACTTGTCGAAATTGGGACATACTTTTGGTTCTTTTACAGAGCACTTAAATCTCTGGTTAATTTTTACGAAACAATAATAACGTGAAATCATAAATGATAAAATAAAGGAAGCTTCTAACTTCTTATCCTGATTTGAGATGAGAGAGATATTCGAAGTGGAGACCACCTATCCGTCGTAGAGGCTGAAAAATACACAAACATAGGACACCCTTTTTTGAAAGGAGTCGGTCTATGTCTGGTGCAATAAATAAGTTGGCACGAGTAGTATGAGTATGGGTCCCACCTTAAAAATCATAACAAATATGAAGACAAAACGATACAAGACAAAAAGAATGCCCTTGCTTGACACTTGTAGCTTTAATGGAATCGGTAGAAAGAGACACAAAATTCAGACATATTGTTTTGTAATGTAACTATATAATTCATTTAATCATTTCAAGCATTTAATATATATTTATGTTGTAATTGAAAAACAAGAGCTGATGTGTCCTGTTTGCGGTACAGCCGACAAACATTTAATGGAGTTATTCATAGTTCCGAGAACACGGTACAAATCCCCAAACAGGTAGCTCGAGTCAAGCACAAGTCAACAAGACATCAATGAGACTATCTATCCTGATCTTCAGGTCACATAAGGCCTAGCTCGATCATCTCAATGTTCAATTAGTCAAACTTAGAAACCTCTAGCTCACATAGTGTGCATTTAGCTTGCTGTCGACAACTGGAGTACGGTGTCTTGAATTTCTGAAGACTCGGGGGCTTTATATGCATAATTAATATATTGTAACCCCTGCCTGATCAAGGTATAATATAATACAATCAATGTATTTATTTGTGCGTTTGGGAAGTTACCTAAGCTCGTACTTTACACAATGTAAAATGACTACCCAAATCTGTCCACTAAATCCCTATAAATAGAGAGGTAATGGACATAAAAATGGATGATGCTTTGTATGCCAAATCTTTGCAGAAATTGTCATAAAAAATTTCCTAAGAGATAAACAAACAATGATATAGACTCGTGGATTGTGTGGATTTTAACCATTGAACCACGTAAAGTTCTTGGTGTTTACTTTATACGGTTTAACTAAAACTTAATTTCAACCTCGAATTTCTTAATTCACTATTGGCGAAAAACAACGTCAACAAATTGGTTCTTTCTTTGAGAGGCTAAATAGGCTTACAAATTTTCATCCCTGAAACCTTCCTTGTAACCATGATGGTAACCCGAAGGTCAGCTCGTGAAGGTAGGTCAGAAAGGCCTAGAGACCAAAGGGAGTTTTGAGTGATCAACCTTACTGGAGAAGGCACCTCAGTGCCCAGGCATCCTGGAAAACAACCCTACACCCAGACTAGAAATAATTAGGATACAAGCAGTTCATCATCACTGCCCCACCTTGAAAATCCACATTCTGCCTATTATATAGGATTGGTCGAGCAGGAGAATGCTGAGCTCAGAAGTCATCACGCCCACACCAGCAGGTGTATTGATAATATCCTGTCCCGACTACGGCCTCCTGTAACCAATCCAAATGTCAGAAGGAGGGCAAGTAGATCTCAAGGGAATAGATCGCGTGGGCGCAGTCATGCCAATGTGAGCCATTCAATTCGAACTGCCACTCCAAGCACTATACCATCGGGACAAGCTCCAAAAAATGATCGATATGCGCACACTTATAGATATGAGTGACCTACTCATGTCCCTAGAAATGAGAAAACTGCTCATGTATCTAAGAAGCAGCCTGATCAACCTGGACAAGTTGGTGCCAATTCTAGGTGAACAAATAGAGATTAGATTCCCCCGAATCCACCAGTTTAGGTCCAACATCACTTGATCTTGCGATACCAAGATTCAAGTCCGCATTAACAACCAAACTGACTGCCTCATCAACAGGTGGTGAGTTTTGCTGAAGATAGTTATTGGACGGAAAGCCGTCATGAAGACAGGTCGGAGAGAGTTCACAACACCCACTCTCAAAGGTACGAGCCCGACCTGAGAGATCATCTAAAATATGCTCATAGTTTTTTCACTAATCGTCAGTCCGACTTATGTGAGCACTTAAACTCACATCGGAGACAACAAAGTCAGGAAACGAGCTGAGTTACACTTAGCCAAGGGAAATCCCTCATGTGAGGCGAAATGATGGGAACATCCCAATGAACCATGCTCAAGCTTGGAGGAAAGATAACCCAGATAACGCGCAACCTGGGTTGGGAGCTAATAATTAGCTCTCAAACAATCTGACAGTAAGGGATCCAATCCTAGAACGACTTGCAATGATGGAGGAACATGTAATGCCCCAAATTTCCTAATAAGGTTTAGGACCTTGATTAGGAGGCCGGGAGGGCCATAATTGATTTATTATGGTATTTAATGATTATATGCATGTTTATGTGAATTATATTATTATATGATGGTGAATGCATGCATATGGGCTCATATTTTAAATGCAAGGGCATTTTGGTAATTTGGCCGTTGGGGGCATGATTGTGTAATTTTAGGCATATGGGTGAATTATAATTTTACCACATTATATGTGGATTGGTTCAAGCCATTCGACATGAGACGATCATGAGATGCAAGTTTTCGGTCTAGTCATAACAGGATTAAGTTCGAGGCTCGGGGTGGGTCTCGGGGTCATTTTGATGATTAGAACATTACCGGGAATTAAAAGGTAATGGGGTATGATTTATTGGCATTTGAGAATGTTGAGATTAGCAGGAATTGGAGAGCGTTAATTATAATTAACGGTATAGGTTGGAAATGACGAATTTACCCTTGGGAGTGTTTAGAAGCTTTTAAATTGGCCTAGGGGCATTATGGTCTTTTGACCTTAAGGATTTATATCAGCTTTGGGGTTTGGAAGGCTGTAGAAAACAGAGCCAAAACAGAGACATCCCTCCTCCTTCCCGTACGTTACTTCTCTCCATTTTCTCCTTTGGTGTTCTTGAGCTCTAGGAGAGGTTTCAAGCTAGGAAACTCAAAGGCTGAGGTTGTGGACTTGGTTTAGCTATTGAGGGAGGTTCAAAACTGGTTTTAAGGTGAGTTCTAGTCACTAAATTCAGGTTGTGCTCTGTTTTCCTTTTGGTTTTCAGCTTGTGGGTTTTGATGTAGAAAGTGGGAATCAAGGGGAGTTTTTGTGTATGTTTGGTTGGGTTTTGATGAGGGGGAGTTATGGGTGATGTTTGGAGGTTTAAATGAGTGTTTGGAAGAGGTTATGAGTTGATTTGAAGGGCTGGTTTGAGGAAGAGGTTATGAGTTGATTTGAAGGGCTGGTTTGAGAGGAAAAACACAGGGAAAAAATTGAGGTGCGAGCTGTCTTTTTGCTAGTCTGGGCTGAGCGCCGCGGCCCTTAGCGTCTGGCAGGGAGGCCCTCTCTGTCTGGAGGGCGCGGCGCGGCGTAGCGCAGCAGGGGAGGGCCGTGACCCTTTAGGTCATTTTGGCCAGAATAGTGTTTTTAGCTTGGGGATTCAAGCCTAAGGCCTCAGGGTTGAACCTACTACCCGGTTGAGTAGTGTTTGAGGTCCCGGAGGTTAGGTTTTGGTTTGGGAACCTTTTATTATTCATTTTATTGATGGAATCCCATAATTGGTTATGACCAGGTGACCGTTAAAGGACCAAAGGACTGCTCGTTCTCAAAGGTCGTTTCTTTTATTAATTCTCGCTCGAACCCAAGGTAAGAAAACTGTACCCCATATGTGACATGCATGGCTGTGATTGATGCATGTTGGATGTCGAATGTGAACATTGATAGCATGATGAATGCTTGGCAATCTTGCCCATTTGCATATGGTTGTTATTGAGGCATGCTGGATGATTAAGTGTGATACATGTGATGCACGAGAAACATGTGATTAGGGCATGCCATGAATGATGAATATGAGAATGGACAGAGCTTGAGTCTCTGTGTTTGTGCACGATTATAATTATGCTAGCAACTGTTTAGTAAGCTGAATGCCCTGGTCTTGGATAATTGGCATATGATACACATTGATAGCATTGCTTACTTGTGCATGGTACTGACTAATTAGTCAGGTATGGCAAAGGTGCTAGTATCAACTGTGAAGCTGTGGCTCACTAGTCAGGTTCGGCAGTGGTATTGGGCACTGGTCACATCGTGCTAACTCACTAGTCATGACAACCCTAGTGTGTTTAGTGCAAGCTATGTTGGTTGGACCTAATTGACCTTCTGCATTGAATGACTCAAAGAGCATTAATGCAGGACCGACCTCAAGTTCGATGAATATAAACAAGCGTTTATCTAGCCAAAGGCTAGTCATTTAAAGCCAGGGCCAACGAGCCCCGTGACTGTTAGGTCACATGGCTATGGGTACCGGCCCCTTAGTGACATGCTTGTCAGTCACTCATTTGATAAGAGCCATTGCAGGAAAGCCTAGGTAACGGTGTTGTTACACGGCTATGGGCATTGGGCCCCTAGTGACTTGGTTGTCAGTCACTCAGTATGGTTTACCAGGACCTCAAAGTGATATTCACTCATCTGATCAGAGCTATGAGCTCTGTATGATCATTTTGATCATCATATGCATGGCTTTGGGAACTGAGGCCCCAGTGACTTGCTTGTTGGTCACTCAGCATGGTTTACCAAAACCGGTTGAAGGTTAGAGGCTTACCCAACAGCCACCCTTCTACTTGAATTAGTGACTCGCTTGTCGGTCACTCAGTATGGTTTACCAGAACCTCAAGTGTTGCGACACTCATCTGATTAGGATTGACTTGATAGTCCTCCAATCAGAAGGCCAGGACTTCTTGTCTTGGATACTCCAGCATCTGTTTGAATTCATTTGCATGCTGAATAGAGCTATGAGTGCTAGGCATGCCAGATATGATTTGATATCATGATATGATTGTTTATGAGCATATGAGTTTTCTTGCTGGGCTTCGGCTCATGGGTGCTTTGTGGTGCAGGTGAAGGCAAAAGGAAGCTGGACCATCCTTGAGTTGGAGAGCTTAGGTGATGACGTGTACATATGCAACTGCTCGACCAATACTTGGGCGAGGTTTGAAAGTGGAACTAGGGCTGAACCCTGTTTTGCCGCTTAGAACGGCCTGTAGTAAACACTTTCTTGTAATAAACTCTGAAATTATATTTTTGGGATCCCAATGTATACAGTAAACGTTCTAGTGAAACGTTATATCCTTAACCAAAGTTTTTAACCCCTAAATCGCTAGTCATACTTAGTTACACGTTTATGGCCAAATGACTCGACTAGCGAGTTTAGCACTGTTTGCAATGTGCACTGTAGCGGTCCCTGGAGTTGGGGCATTATAGAACAATGAGACTTATTTTGTCAGAAAGAAACAAGGATGACTGTGACTCTGATGAGGAGCTCGAGCCCTTTGCTCCTCATATTGCCCCAGCTCTGTATCTGCAAGGCTTCAAAATGCCACAATGGAGACCTACGACGGAACTCCTGATCTGTCAAATCACATTGGGACTTTCAGCACTTTGATGAGGGCCCATAAAGTGAATGTTGACTTGCGATGTGTCTGTTCCTGGCCATTTTGACTGGTGCGGCCAAAATGTGATTCGAGAAGTTCAAGAGGCATACAATCACCTCATGGAATCATCTATCATCAGATTTCAAGAAGCTATTTCGAGTTGCCAAGAAGATACAAGTGGAGGCCAATTCATTAGCCAACATAAAGCAACAACCGAGTGAGTATCTCAAGGCTTACATAAACTGATTCACCAATATTGCAACTCGAGCAAGAGATGCTAATGATAGTGCCAAACTCATGGCAATGCAATTTGGGATTACCATAGGAGGTGAGTTATGGAAAGAACTTTAAAGAAAAGGGGTTAAGAACACAGATGAATTCTTGGCTCGAGCTCAAGAATGGATTAACCTCAAGGAGGCAAAATCTACAGTGGCGGGAACTAGAAGTATTCCCATTCAGCCCGTTGGAGTGGTGACAAACACTGTGGCATCAGCTCAGCCAATTACCCATAACAACCAGACAGGTAATAATAACGAGATGAAAGGGAACAACGAAGGTGACCAAGAAGGGTCTAAGAAAAATAAAACTGGGGATAAATACATCTTGATTTTCACTGTGTACACTGATCTGACAGATACACATGAAAATATATACCAGGCTAACTCTGCTCGCCTCCCATGGAAGAAGCCTGAGCCCATGAAGAATCACTGGGCTAAAAGAGATCCGATTGAAGTTTTGTCATTATAATAACGACATTGGTCATACCACAAACGACTGTCGCCAGGTGAAGGATGAGATCGAGATGCTGATTCAGGCTGGACCGTTAGGACAATATGCTCAGAATTTCTCCTAAGCAACAGGTTGCTCAAAATCCGTGGCCAGCTCTGGGTAATCAGGCAAACCCACATACGACTCTTCCAGCTCCGAAAAACCCACTCATCCCACCTCTAGTGGAAGGGAGGGACAACCACGATCTCAAGTGGGCTACATTTAGCCAGAATAAGCAATGGGGTCCATAAGAGATACATATAGGAGTTGAAGACCCACGATGGTGCTGTTTATACTCCCAAGCAGTGCCTGCCAAAGAAACAAAGAACGGACAAACAACCCATCATTTTTATGGAAGATGACACTAGACACATCCAATTCCCGCACAATGATCCGCTTGTGATAACCGTTTAGCTCGCTTATAGAAAGTCTGGAGAATTATGATTGACAACGAAAGCTTAGTAAATATGCTATTCAGGTCCACATTAAAAAAAAAGGGACTCTCGGTTACTGACCTGAAAGCCTCAACAACTTTATATGGGTTCTCAGGAGAAGGGTTGGCAACAATAAGAACAATCGAGCTTGTAGTAACAATTAGTGACGAAGCTTGAGCCACGACAAAGGTGCTCGAGTTCATTGTTATAGATTGCCCAACTACGTATAATGCCATTCTAGGGCGATCTGCTTTGATAGTTTTTGAGGCAATAATTCTGTTCGCCACCTGGCCATGAAATTCCCCTCCCCTATGGGGATATATACGGTCAAAGGAGATCAACTCGCTACCAGAGGATGCTATAGCATCTTGATGAAGGGAAGAACACAATCGGGTAGCAAGCAATGGTGATCATTGAGGAGGCAAAAGAACCTCAAGTAATGGAGATCAAAGTCGCCGACCAAGAAGAAATTGACTCGCGAGTAGGCGGGGATAAGTCAGAGCTCCAAGCTCTTGAGGAACTCAAGGAATTAATCCGTAATCAGGAAGCAACTTCCAAAGTTGTAAAGATTGTAAGAAATCTCAGTATTGAATAGAAAAAGAACCTGATTGAGTTTCTGAGAAATAACCTTAAAGTCTTTGCGTGGTCACATGGTGACATGGTTGGCATCAGTCCTAAAGTGATCATGCACATGTTGAATCTGGACAGGGACATACCACCCAAGCAACAGAAGAAAAGGTTGTTGGTAAAAGAAAGAGGCGAAGCTCTAGAGGAAGAAGTAGCTCGCCTCTTAAAGTATAGGTTCATCAGGGAAGCGAAATATCTGACTTGGATAGCTAACCCCATTCTGTCCCAAAACCTAATAGAAAATGGAAAACCTGCATCGACTTCTCCGATCTCAATAAAGCCTACCCAAAGGATTTTTTTTTCCTTTGCTGAGAATTGATCAACTCGTAGATGCCACGACCGGTCACGAGCTCATGTCATTCATGGACGTGTGTTCTAGATATAACCAGATCGCAATGAACCCTGCTGACCAAGAGCATACATGTTTCACGACAGAGCGTAACGTATATTGCTACAACGTCATGTAGGTAACTGGTTTACCATGTGCACAACGAAATGCACGGGGTGGTGGGTCCAAGGATTTCAATTTTTTTTATTTAAACAAACTTTAAATAACCGGATCCATTAATATGCAAACATTAATCAATGAGATAGAAAAAGATAAGAAATTACTAGTTGTATAACTATTAAGAATCATTTCTATCTTTTTGTATCTCCTACGAACATCCAATCCAAAGTAGTCTCCAAAATGCTCAGACCAAGATATTTCAAGATGTATCTCTACATCTCAAGATGCGTGTGGGCATGTAGAGTTATGGTGAGAATTTTGTGATTCACAAGATATTCCCAACACATGAGATCTTGGAATTTTTCAGGACTGAGACAATTTTCAGGAATAGAGAAAAATAATATGATATATTTTTCACTGTGTGTGAAAGACTTCGAATTCTGTACCGACCAAAATTGCTAATAGGACATAGTGCCTTGATTAGCGTGCCGAGAGGGCATAATTGGATATATATATATGTGTTTAATTGGTTAAATGCGTAACTATGTGGTATGCATGGTTATTATGGTTATTATGATTATATGAATATATTATATGCATGTTTATGAGTGTTAAATATGCATGTGGGCCCTTTATTGTTCATAAGGGCATATCTGTAATTTTTGCCCGTTAAGGGCATAAATGTGATAAATGGTTGAGACTACATTATTATGTGGATATATTTGCAGGATATGGCTCGAGACGGTCCTAGTGAGCGGTTAAGCGAAATAGTCACAGCGGGGTTTAATACCCGACTCGGGGGGAGCCTAGGGGTATTTTTGGGAATTTAGAGAATATTTTGGGATTTATTAGATATTGAATAAGTATTTGATAATTATTTGTACACGATGGGATTACTTGGTAAATGTTAGGACCACTTGAGGAATTAGCGGGACTGGGGGAAAAGACTATTTTACCCTTATAACAAATTAAAGGGCTAAGTAATTCAAGATGGGGCATTTTAGTCATTATTTTGATTAAGGATGATATCAGCTAAGGTTCTTCACTTGCCTTTCAGAATTGGCAGCAGGTGTTTACAGATATGCAATTAAGATTGCAGAAGTAAGAGGAAGAGATCAGGTGTTTAAAACAGTAGCAGGTTCTGTCAGGGAACACCTCTTCCTTTGCTATACCAGGAGTGACATCGGTATTGGCTCAACCTAGGGATGAAAATAGGTGGGGATTTCTTTGTGGAAGATTCCAAGAATATTACCCTCCAGTCTTTGAGGGAGGCCTAGATCCATTCAGAGCTGAGTAATGGATGGGCATGATCAGTTCCATCCTCGGCAGTATGGAGGTGGTGGGTCACGATAGGGTGATCTGTGCTACATATGTATTGCGAGATGATGCCCGAACATGGTGGGAAGTAGTATCCCAGACACAAGAAACAACTGTGATGGATTGGAAAGAATTTAGGCACTTGTTTAATGAAAGGTATTACTGTGATGCAACCAAGATTGCTAAGATGAATGAGTTTCTGAACCTCGTTCAAGGAAATGCAATGGTAATAGAGTATGTTAATAGATTCGATGGGTTGTCCAAGTTTGCTTTTGATATGGTACCCACGGATGTGGCTTGGAAGGAAAGGTTTATCCAGGGATTGAATCCCAATATAGCTCAAGGCATTACAGTTGCCCCAATGTATGAAATCTTTACCTACGCTAAGGTGGTAGGGAAGGCCCTTACGGTTGAGAGCATAGGAAATTAGATTGGGAAGGAGAGTGCCGGAGAGCGTAGAGCTCAGATAATGACATCTTCATTTATTGGATCGAGCAAGAACAAAAATTGGAAACTTTACCCAAAATGCGCTCGGTGCAAGAGGCATCATCTGAAGGGATGCCGAGCAAAGGCATGTTTCTTTTGTGGAGCGGTTGGGCATCTCAAGAAGGATTGCCCAGGACGGAGGACATATGAGAAAAAAAGGGGTAGACAGCTCGACTCCAGCTCGAGAGTTCGCTCTAACACAGTAAGAGACTGAGACTGAGACTAAGACTGAGATTGAGACTGGGGCTGGTTCCTCAGCGGTGGCAGGTCAGCTTTCTAGTTCTAATTTGTGTATTGTGCTGACTGGCTTTGGTGCCATGTTGTTCTTTGTTTGTTGCATCTAGAGAGACATAGATTTGATATGAAGATTACATGGTTATGTTGTGATGGGAATTTGATACTCTATTGGTAATTTTAAGAGATGAGTTAGATTATTGTGGAGAGAAGACTCACCAGTTGATTTGATAGGGTCGGTTATGACTGACTTCGATGTGTCCCTGGATATAGATTGGTTAACCAAGTATGTGGTAATGATAGATTGCAAGGAAAGGATGGTAATCCTTGGGCTTGAAGGTGAGAAACCCTTGTATTTGTTGGAACTGTGCATGGGTGTTGTATGTTTATGATATCTGTATTTAGAGTTAGAGATCTATTGCAGGAGGATGCATAGAACTCCTAGCTAGTGCGTTGGATACCACTTAGGTCATGCCAGTGGGATCATGACAGATTGGATTAGCCTGTGAGTTTCTGGATGTGTCTCCAGGGGATTTGTCAGGATTATCATTTACACAAAGAGATAAATGGTGATTAAGTTGGTGCCAGGGACGGAACCAGGTCTAGGGCACTGTATTGAACGACTTTAGCAAAGCTGTAAGAACTAAAGGCTCAATTATTGAGTAAGACGATATTCTTCAAGGTAGATCTTTGATCTGGTTATTACCAGTTGAAGATCAGGGTGAAGGATATGCGAAGGATTGCTTTTTACAGATCAGAACCAGTTTGTAGGTTGTTATAACACCTCATTGACAAGAAAAGGTGATTTCCTATGCATCATGTTATTTGAAGGATATGACTAGAACTAGTGCAGAGTTACTGGTAGGCCAGGTGGCCAACATTATGTTTGAGTTACTCTTTTAGAGAGGATGAAAGGAAAAATAGTTAAGTGAACCATAGATGGGAAGAATTGAGGGGAATGTCTTAGCTAGATTAGCTAAGGACTATGCAGTGTCAGGTATGAGTTTATTGAGGTATAAGGATCAGACTGATATTCTGATGGACATTGGAATTAAATGGGAGATTCTGGATGAATCTCATACTACCTCTTATTCTCTTCATCCAGGCATCATGAAAATATACCAAGATTTGAAAGCTTTATATTGGTGACCTGGGATAGAGAGGGACATGACTGAATACGTGGCCAAGTTCTTAACCTGTTAGCAGGTCAAGACAGAGTATCAGAAACCAGTAAGGCCATTGCAACCTTTGTGTATTCTATAGTGGAAGTAAAGAAAATAGTGCGATAGGTTTCGCGGTGGGGCTGCCCAGGATAGTGGGTCAACATGTTTTGCTTCGAGTCATTATGGACTGGTACACAAAGTTAGCTCACTTCTATCAATAAGGACGGGTAATACAGCTGATCAGTATACCGATCTCTATGTGAGAGAGATAGTACGCCTTCTTGAGAATTCAGGGTCTATCTTATTAGATGAGGATCCTGTTATTACTTCCAAGTCTTGGGAAAAGTTACGGAAGGCAATGAGTATATAGTTGGAGTTTAATACAGTTTATTATCCTCATATTGATGGTAAATCAGATAGTGAGAGTTATCCAATTATGGAGAGGCACCTTATGAGATGTTGTAAGATGGGAAATGTTTATCACCCATTCAATGGGATGAGATGGGTGAGATATTATATTTGGATCTTGTGATAGTTTAGAAGACCATTGAGACTATTGAAAAGATTAGAACTTGGATGCTCGCTTCCTAGAGTAAATGAAAAAGTTATGTTAAGTTAAAGTGAAGGAATGCGAATTTCCAAGTGGAAGACTGTATCTTCCTTAGAGTCTCACCATGGAAGGGGTGAGGAGATAAGGGCAGGTTGAGCCCTAGATTAGTAAGACCGTTGGAAATCCTAATTAGGATAAGTCAAGTTGCTTATGGATTGGCCTTATCTTTGGCACTGTCAGCAGTATACAATGTATTTCGTAATTTCATGTTGAGGAAACCTGTGTTTGATGAGACTCATGTGTTGAGTCATGAGAATCTGGAGGTAGAGTTATCCTATGAGGAGCTAGCCAGTTAATATATGAGACAGAAAGAACAAGGTTCTGAGGAACAAAGTTGTACCTTGGGTTAAGGTATTATACAGTAACGGTAAGGTCGAGGGAGCGACTTGGAAATTGGAATCACTTATGCAGGATTGATATTCCGGGTTAGTCAGATAAAATTTCGAGGACGAAATTTCTGTAAGGAGGGGATAGTTGTAACGTCCCAAATTTCCTAATAAGGCTTAGGGCCTTGATTAGGGGGTCAGGATGGCAAATTATGGAATTATATGATATTATGTGATTACATGCATGATTATGTGAGTTATATTATTATATGATGAAAATTGCATGCATGTGGGCCCACTTTTTATTAGAAGGGCATTTTCGTAATTTTGGCCATTGAAAGCGTAATTGTATATTTATATTCATGTATGTGATATATATGGACGAGACCACATTATTATGTGGATATGGTTGAACTATTCGGCATGAGACGATCCTAGGATGTAATTTAGCGGTTTGGTCATAACGGGATTAATTACTGGACTCTGGGTGAGCCTAGGGGTAAATTGGTGTTTAGTACATTACCGGGAATAAGCGGGTAATGGGATATGATTTAATAATTATTGAGGAAATTGGGAATAATGAGAATTGGAGGTCGTTAATTATGATTAACGGGATAGGTGGGAAATTACTGTTTTGCCCTCGGTGGCTTTGAAGGATTTAATTTGGCCATAGGGGCATTTTGGTCATTTGACCAATGGATACACTCAGCCAAGGAAGGCTGTAGAGGGTTTAAGGTTGAAAACAGAGGGTTCTCTCTCTCTCTCTCTCTCTCGCTCTCTCTCGATTATTTCCTCTTCTCTCTCGGTTGGGATTTTGAAGCAAGCAAGGGGATTTGAGGCTTAAGGATTAAAGCTTGAGAGTTTAGGGTTATGTTCAACAACTGAAGGGGTTCAATTCTGGGATTGAGGTAAGGATTTTCAGGTTAATTTATGAGTTTTTACTCTGTTTTTGAGATAGTTTGTAAGCTTGAGATTATTATCTTATAGGTGGATATTGGTTGGTGTTTTAAGTGGTATTAAGCTTGAGTTTTGTTGTTTGAATGGTGATAATGTTGTGTGATGGTTGGTTATGATTTTGAGATTGTTTGGTTGAGTTTTGGTTCAGGTTTAGATTGAGAAATATGCAGGGGAGCTAGGTTTGCAGGGTCAAGTCGAAACCGAGTTCATGCAAGTCGCGACTTGAAGGTGTTCTAAAGCCTCCCCTGGGCCCTATCAAGCAGGCGCACTGCGACCCACAAGGTCAAGTCATGGCCCGCCCCTTGCACCTAGGCAGAGGACCTCTCTGATTTGGGGGCGACGCGACCCGCCTTTCTTCCTTGTGCCAGGTTGGGTTTTAATGGATTTTAATCGTGGGTTTCTAATTCTCAAGGCCCAAGATCGAATCTACTAACTGTTTTGGTAGGATTCGAGGTCTCGGGAGTGGGGTTTTAGACCATGAACCTTTTATTACTCATTTTATTGATGGGATTTCATATTTGGTTATGATTAGGTGACCGCTAAGGGACCAAAGGACATTATCGTTCTCAAGGGTCGTTCTTCATTTATTTTACGCTCAAGTCAAAGGTAAGAAAACTGCACCCAGTATGTGATGCATGTTGTTATACCCAGATTTCGAGCCATGAAAATTGTGACCTCAAAATCTGGGTTCATAATGGATGAACTCGTAAGGTCTGGAATATGATTTGAAATATAAACTTCGGGCTGGCAAAGCCGAGACGACTTCGAAGATGGTAGCCTCGAAATCCTCGCAATCTCGAAAGGTAGACCCCGGGGTACATCTGTTCTCGAGGATGACCTCGGATCAGGGGATCCGAGCCTGATGCGCGTATGAGCTCGAAGCAATGTGACTTCGAGATGTGTTATGGCTCGAAAGCCAGTAAGAAACCTGGGAGAATATGGCTTTGATAATATGGGATAATAACTTGGAATATCCTAATGAGTCATCTATAAAGAGACGCGGTATACATTTATTGCTGAAAATCCTCTACAATCAGGGGATATTATTTGATTAGTTATATGCCCCCTGGTCTTCAGGGGACGTTTCCTTTTACATCGGATTGTAGGCATTTAATGCCATTTAATCTATTTGCAAATATAGAGTAACTACTCGAAATATGTGGGATAGTATTCTGCAATCTTCTCTATAAATAGAGAGGCCATGCACTATTGTAAAGGACCGAACTTTTGTGAGCCTAAGGAAAACTCTGGAGAATTCATCCTTGAAGGATTTTCAGAGATATTCTTAAGTCTTAATAAGAAAGACTCGTGGACTAGGCAGATTTAACTGCTGAACCACGTAAAAAAGTGTTTGTATTGTCATATTTTTATTGGCCATTACTGATTATTGTTTACGTGCTCTTCTTTCACTGTTGACGAAAAACGGCGTCAACAGTTTGGTGCTTTCGTTGAGAGCCTTAAGCATTCATTCCTGAAAAAAGTCATGGAATAATCAGAATACACCTGAAGAGAATTATCCAAGACGTCCTGGGAAACAGCCGATGGAAAACCCAGATGTCGAAGAAAGGAGTGGATCCTCCGATTCTAGGGGACCACCTCCTCCACCAAGAGATGAGGATATGTACTACAATCCTGAACGATATGTTCCTATTGTGGAACTCGAGAATCGGAAACTGAAACAGCAGTTGGCAGAGGCCAACAAACGGAATGAGGAGTTGGCAAGGATAGTTGTAGAGGCGCAGGAGGCTCAGCCCCCACCTCCACGTGAAAACCAAGCCCCCCCTCCAAGGGACGTACACGTTCCTCCCCGTAGACCCTGTGGGCGTCCACAGAAAGATGCTGCCACGAGGAGGCCAGCTCAACCTCCGGCACCCACAGAGCCATCCGCTCCACCTAGGCCCTAGAGGAGTACTCGGGCTAGGGCCCCGGTTAATCCACCTGTGGAAGCACCTGGGGAAACTGAGAACAACCGAGCCCCTGCAGAGGCTCGGACTCAAGCCCCTGGGAATGCACCACACGCAACCAACCCATCTCGGGCAAACTCCGGACCGTCTAGGCCGCAAAATGGGTGGCAGCCACCGTCGCCCATACGGTTCCCTCCATCACCAATAAGATATCCTTCGCCTCCTCGCAGGAATACACAACCAGTTCGAGATCAGAGCGAAAGGCATGCGGAAAGGAGACAAGGAAATAGGGGAACTTTCCAGGAATGGAGAGGTGCCCCATCAGAAAGAAGTCAAACATCCCGGTCTCGCACAGCGGAGACGAGGCGGCATGGAAGAAATCCATCTCGAAATAACTATGCGACGAGTGTTACCAGCGACAATTCTGGAGACACCAGGTCGGTCAGCAAGCATGACCGAGGTCGTAAGAATACTGGAAGCCGCAGAAATCGCCCCGACCTGCGAGAACACCTGAATCAGAGTCGGGGTAATGTTGACCCGATAAATCCGGATCTGAGGGATCACTTGAATAAGCGTAAAGACCCTTTACGGAGACGCGAGCCTGGAATTGTGATCGATGACAACCGATTCCAAACTTTGCCTCTCGCGGACCTAGTCCAAGAGAGAATCGATCAGCTGGAAAAGGCATTCAGGCTTTTGAAAAACGAGCAGGAGCATGATCGATATGAAGATTCTGAAGAGGAGCTGGAACCATTTGCTCCCCATATTTCCAACATCCCATTTCCACAAGGGTTTCGGATCCCTCACGTCCCATTGTTCGAAGGAAAAACCGACCCATATAGTCATCTGAGTACGTTCAACACCATAATGAGGGCCAGTAACGTGGGTTACGAGCTCAGATGCATGTTATTTCTAGCATCATTGACAGGACCAGCTAAAAGCTGGTTCGAAAAATATAAGAGACATTCAATAACCTCTTGGGAGCAACTGTCTAAAGACTTCAAAAAGCAGTTCAAAGCCATGATGGGGGTTCGACCTGAGGCGTCAACCCTAACTAATGTTCGGCAACAACCAGGCGAAACATTAAAAAGTTACCTTACAAGGTTTAACTTGGAAGTCGCCTGAGCTCGGAATGTGGATGACAGTGGACACTTAATGGCTGTCCAGGCCGGAGTAATGCCAGGAAGCGCCCTCTGGGACGATATGCAAAGAAAACAGGTGAGGTCCCTAACCGAGTTTAATAGACAAGCGCTGAGGTTTGTCAATGTAGAGGAAGTGAGGTCGATACTTAATGTGACTTCCCAGCCCGAAACTACAACGATAAACGTAAACTCTGCTTCAACCTCGGCGGACCCAGTAGCTTCAAAGCTTGCTGTGGAAAACCCTTCCAAGAGAAAAAAGAACGAAGGAAGTAACCCCGAGGCCGAAGGAGGAAAGAAAAAGAAGGGGGAGAGATATTTCTCCGTGTATAGAGTATACACCGAGCTCAACGAGTCTCGGGAGAACATATACCTGGCTAATGAAAACCAGGTCCCCTTTAGGCGTCTGGACCCAATGAGAAATCAGAAATCCAAGAAGGATTCAAGCAAGTATTGCCGATTTCACAGAGACACCGGGCATACAACCGATGAATGTCGACAACTGAAGGACAAGATCGAAGGATTGATCTCGAGAGGTTACTTCAGGAAATATGTCAAAAACTAGAGTACTAGTCAGGCGGCCGCAAGCCAGAGAGTAGCCGCGCCTTCGACCGCACAAAAAAATAATTCCCGAGCTCGGGAAGAAGATAGGCCCCCGTCGATAGATGGAGAGGATGTAATAACCATCTCGGGAGGGCCTCATCCCGCAGGAGTGGGCAGGAATGTCCAAAAGAGATACGTTAACGAGCTAAAAACTGGGGATGGGTCTCCTTATGAACTCGAACCTAGGGCTCCAAAAAGCCAGAGGATTGAAACACAACCAATAACCTTCACTGAGGGAGACGCGTCCCATGTCCAGTTTCCTCACCATGATCCACTGGTCATCACTCTCCAGCTGGCCAATAAAAGGGTCCACCGAGTTCTCATAGACAATGGGAGCTCAGTTAACATCCTCTATAAAGAAATCCTCGAGAAGATGGGACTCTCCCTTCGTGACCTAAAAGCATGTGCAACTACTTTATACGGCTTTTCAGGAGAAGGGACCGCCTGTATGGGATCCATCGAGCTCCCCGTGACCTTGGGAGACTCCCCAGTCTCAGCAACCAAGATGGTGGAGTTCGTGGTAGTAGATCTACCATCAGCCTACAATGTGCTGCTCAGGAGACCCGCCCTGGTTGGGCTGGGGGCAGTCTCATCGGTAAGGCATCTGGACCTTAAGTTTCCAACCCCAAGCGGTGTTGGAACATTGAAAGGAGATCAATTGGCTGGGAGGGAGTGCTACAACATTTCCTTGAGAGGAAAGAAACAGACGAGCGCACAAACACTCGTCATTATTCAAAATAAAGACGGGACAGTCTTAGAAATTGATGAAGAGATCGATCCAAGGGTTGAGGAGAAAGCTGACCTTGAACCCTTGGAAGAGCTCGAAGAAATTCAGCTCGAAGAGACCAATCCCTCGAAAAAGGTGAAGGTTGGAAAATACCTCCAAGATGAGACAAAATAGCAACTAATTTGCTTTTTGAAGAAGAACCAGGATGTCTTCGTGTGGTCACACTCGGACATGGTGGGAATAAGTCTGAATATAGCTAGCCACGCACTGAATATAGATAAAAGCTTCCCTCCGAAGCAACAAAAGCGAAGACAATTGGACGAAGACAGAAAGAAGGCACTAAAAGAGGAGGTCGATAGGTTGAAAGCAAACCGATTCATTAGGGATGCCTTTTAACCTGACTGGGTAGCCAATCCAGTGTTGGTCCCAAAACCCAATGGGACATGGCAGACCTGTATTGACTATTCAGAGCTCAACAAAGCTTGCCCGAAAGACTATTTTCCATTACTGAGGATTGACCAGCTTGTGGATGCCACGGCGGGGCATGGCCTGATGTCCTTCATGGATGCCTATTCGGGATATAACTAGATTCCCATGCATGCCCCTGACCAAGAACATACGAGCTTCATAACGGATAAGGGGCTATACTGTTACAATGTCATGCCATTCGGGCTAAAAAATGCTGGGGCCACATACCAGCGGCTCGTGAACATGATGTTTTCAGATTAGATAAGCAACAACATGGAGGTTTATGTTGATGACATGCTTATCAAATCTCAACTTAACGATAACCATGTTGATGACCTCGAATAGTGTTTTGGCGTGCTCCGAAAGTATAACATGAACCTGAATCCTCAGAAGTGCACTTTTGGGGTATCTTCAGGAAAATTTATGGGCTTTATCGTGAACTCTCGTGGAATCGAGGCCAACCCCAACAAGATAAAGGCCCTGATTGACATGCCCTCGCCTCGAAGACACAAGGATGTCCAAAGTTTGACCGGCAGGATGGCGGCCCTAAGTAGGTTTATTTCGAAGTCTACGGACCGTTGCCTCCCATTTTTTAACCTGTTGAGAGGTGGAAAGAAGTTTGAATGGACAGAGGAGTGCGAGCTAGCATTCCAGGAACTTAAAAAGTACCTCGCCGAACCCCCTATCTTGTCAAAACCTGAAACGGGAGAAGTACTGTACCTATACCTTTCCACCACCGAACACGCAATAAGCGTAGTACTAGTTCGAGAAGAAGATAAGGTACAAAAACCCGTTTACTACATCAGTAAAAGATTACTGGGGGCAGAGACGAGATACCCCCTGATGGAGAAGCTAACGCTTAGTCTAATTCATTCATCTCGTAAACTCCGCCCCTACTTCCAAGCACATCCCATCCATGTGTTGACTGATCAACCACTTAGGCAAGTCTTGTCTAAACTAGAAGCTTCAGGTCGACTTCTTAAATGGGCTGTTGAGCTTGGATAGTTCGAGATCACCTACCACCCGAGAACGACCATTAAGGCGCAGGCGTTGGCGGACTTTATAGTGGAATGTACTGGTATGACCAACGACGAAGTCATAACCCCAGCCCACGAGCTGTGGAAACTATACGTCGATGGCTCATCCAATGAAAATGGATCGGGGGCAGGAATCATTTTGATTACCCCCGCAGGAAGCAGATTTCATTCTGCCTTGAGATTCGAATTCAAAGCGTCGAATAATGAAGCCGAATACGAGGCTTTACTCGCGGGACTTCGTGTAGCAAAAGAGCTCAAAGCCAAAGCTATACATTGCTACAGTGACTCCCAGCTTGTGGTTAATCAAATCTTGGGAGAATACCAGGCTCGTGGCACAAGGATGGCAGCTTACTTAGAGAAGGCAAAATTTGCATTAGAATGTTTCGAATTTTATGCGATCGAACAGGTTCCCCGAGAGCGGAACTCAAATGCAGATGCTTTAGCTCGGCTTGCTACCTCCGCTGAGAATGATGAACTAAACGTTGTCCCCATAGAACACCTCTCGTCACCTAGCATTAACGAGCCGGAGGAGGAAGACGTATGTATGATTGAGTCCGAGCCAACATGGATGACCCCGATAGTGGAATATCTCGAGACCGGTGTCCTAGACCGGAGAAAGGCTCGAAAGTTAATGTATCAGCTTCCCCGATACACCATAATGGACGGAAAGCTATATAGAAGGGGGTATTCCATGCCATTACTACGGTGCGTAACTCCACCCGAAGCCAAGAGGATCATCGAAGAAATTCACGAAGGATTCTGTGGAGACCATACTGGGGGGCATAGCCTGTCCAAGAAAATCATACGCCAAGGATATTTTTGGCCCACCATTAAGTCAGATTCTTTCGAATATGTAAAGAAATGCGACAAATGCCAGAGATTCGCCACGATTCCTTGAGCTCCACCATCCGAGCTGACCATGTTGACATCCCCATGGCCATTCGCAGTATGGGGAATCGACCTCATTGGCTCTCTCCCAACTGGCAAAGGTGGAGTAAAATATGCTGTAGTCGCGGTGGATTACTTCACAAAGTGGACGGAAGCTGAACCGCTGGCAACAATAACTTCCAAAAAAGTCCTTAACTTCGTGGTAAAGAACATTGTATGCCGATATGGGGTGCCGAGGAAGATTGTGTCCGATAACGGAACCCAGTTCGATAGCGACTTGTTTACCAACTTTTGTGAAAAGAATGGAATAATAAAGAGTTTTTCATCAGTGGCTCATCCTCAGGCAAATGGCCAGGTCGAGGCTGTAAACAAAACTCTTAAAAGTTCATTACAGAAAAATTTGGAGGAAGCAAAGGGACGTTGGCCCGAAGAATTGCCCCAAGTCCTATGGGGTTATAGGACCACTGCTCGAACTTCAACGGGACATACCCCGTTCTCTCTAGCATACGGATGTGAGGCTATGTTGCCTATTGAGGTCGAAATTCCAATAGTCCGAACTCGAATTTACGACCAAGACTCGAACCACACTCATCTCGAAGAAACCTTAGACTTGATCGAAGAAAAAAGAAACGAGGCTCAGCTAAGGAACGCTGCCTACCAGCAATGAGCTACCAGGTATTTCAACAAGAGGGTTCGAGATCGAAGATTCGGTGTGGGAGATCTGGTGTTAAGACGCGTATTCTTGGCGACACGAGATCCAGCAGCTGGTGTGCTCGGGCTGAATTGGGAAGGACCATACCAGATAGAGTCAGTCATCCGGTCCGGTGTGTACAAACTTGCGAGATTGGACGGGAGCCTGGTACCGCGAGCATGGAATGGCGAACACCTTAGACCTTACTATCAGTAGTATAGGAAGTGTGTTGCTTGTAACCATGATTGATTATCTGTACTAATTTTTCTATTTTCGAATTCCATTAAATAAGGATCTATTTCGTTCAATATGTTATCTCTTTTTATTTTTGCAATCTCTCTTAATTTAATAACCTATGGTCACACTCATAGGATATTAAGGGGGCATCATTGGTACATATACCATCAGCTTAAAAAATAAAATAACATACACGAAAAACATAAAAGTATTTGGATATAACCAGATACACGAGCTTAGATAGTTTGGACATAACCGAACTATCAAAAACATAAAAGTATTTGGATGTAACCAGATACGCGAGCTTAGATAGTTTGGACATAACCGAACTATCAAAAACATAAAAGTATTTGGATATAACCAGATACGCGAGTTTAGATAGTTTGGACATAACCAAACTATCAAAAGCATAAAAGTATTTGGATGTAACCAGATATGCGAGCTTAAATAGTTTGGACAACCAAATTATCAAAAGATAATAACGTTTGGATTTAACCAGATGTGCAAATTTAACAGGTTTGGAGCAAACCAGCCAAAACTAATCGACGATAAGTAGGAACCTAAACCTACTTCGAGATAAGTCGAGATTGAGGCTGGAATATCTTAAAGGAAAATAGTTTTGAACTCTTAACCTTGGAGTAAAAACCGAGGACGAGAAAAAGTAACTAAGAAAAAAGATATAACTAAACCATTCACATTACATACCATATAAGTACTTTCGAGTTCATGGTTAAAGTAATATCCGATTTTGATGAATAACGTGATCAGAAGTGGATAATTCGAACAAACTATGCGTGAATGCATCGAGTTTCGAGCTTAAATCCAAACTATGTTTGTATGAAGAAATAAACATAAACTCATTAATATAAAATATGCAAAATATTTCGAGCCAGGAAATGTAAAGCATATATAAGTTAATATAAAAAGAAATTGTATCAGCCCTGTAGGCATAAATTAAAGTAATTACAAAAATAAGGGGACGCAGCCCCAAGATAAGATTCCCCCGAGATCAGATTCAAGAAGGAGGAGTCTCCTTGGCCTTCTCAGCATCAGCAGCATTGGATCCCTCAGGACGAATAGCATGACTATCCTCCTGAGCACATTCGGAGGCGGCCTCCCGAGCAGCCTCTTCTGCCTCGAGCCGAGCATTCCACTTATCCAGAAGCTTCGCCTCAAGAGGACCTAAGAAACTAGTATCCAGGTCTTCGTTGTTGGCCCACAATCTATACATGGCTGAGTCAACCGCTTGGTCTTTCTTCTCCTTATATTCAGCAAGGAGACGAGCCTTCTCGCCCTTAATTATGTCAAAGGTAGCGGCTTGATCTTCTTTGAGCTTTTTGTTAGCCTCATGGAGCCGAGCGTTCTCCTTCTCAAGCTCCGCGAGCCTGGCATTCTCTTTCTCGAGCTCCGCGAGCCTAGTATTCAGCCTCTCAAGCTCGGACGCTTTGGCCTTAAGCTCCTCAGCTCCTGCCTCAAGCTTGTCGTTTGCTACCTTCAGGTCATCACTCGCCTTGAGTTGAAGATCCTTTTCCTCCTGAACATAAGACTTGCTCGAGTGGATCTCATTATTCAACTTATAGTTCAGCTGGGCAGTAAAGGCAAGAGACTAACAAAAGAAAAAACCGTCATTAATACCAGGACTGTGTAAATATAACAAAGAAGTAGAAGAAAACTTACTGCGGCAGCAAGCTCGATACTCTTCTCATAGAGAGCAGTGCAATCTCGAGCGTTGTTCAGGTATTTCCATTGAGGAGCTTCGAGACTGCTGAAGCTTTGGCCGATTCGGGACATGACATCCGAGCCCAGCGTAGACCCATGGGACCCAGCTGCATTGTCAATTACATACTCCTCCATGTGAGTAGAAACTGACAGCTTGTGAGTTCGAGAAGCAGAAAGCTTTCTAGGAGGCGGACCAAGTGTCGGCCGAACCACCATAGGAAGTAGGGGCCCGGTCATGATAGAGGCATCGACCTGCGAAGTCGGTGCCACGGTTGAGGCACCGACCTGCGAGGACGGCGCTGTGATGGAACTGGTAATAGGCGGAGCTGGGGGAGGAGGTGTCTTCTCGGTCCTCTTGGGGACTTTGGCAGGCCGGTCCACCTTTCGCGACCCCGCCCTGGGACGCTTACTCCTTTTGGCGCCACCACTCTCGATGATATTGTCGAGGTCGGAGTCCATCTTTCCTGCACAGTCACACCACAATGTGAATCATAACAAAAAGAGGGAATAGTATATAAGGTGATTCAAGATCGCATAGATATACAAAGCAGTGATAGAAGAAACCTAACTGGAACTCCCCCTCGAGCTCGAGCTCGGGGACCATGAAATTCCCCCATCTTCAGAGGAGGCGGGGGGAGTACCTTCCCTATAGGTGGGCGTCAACCTCAAAAGGTCCCCATAATCATTGGTCCCGTATTGGACGGCTATCCCGTTCCACACCTTGTTTAGACTGTACATGGTGTCATACTTCCCGAGCCAACTATCAAACCTATGAACTCGATCGTCTACCCGAGTCCATATATAGAAGTGGTATCTATCATACGGGCATGAAACTAACCTATCGGGTTTATGCTTTAACAAGGTGGGGGACCAAATTCTCGAGGTAAGGATGACTTTACCTTCTTCATCCGAGTCTGAGCTCGAGCCTTCGTCATTAGCCTCATTCCCCGACGGTGGACTCCTTCGGCGAGCTGGAGGTGGAGGCCTCACCTCTCTCCTCGGGGGAAGGATGCCTGTGGGCAAAGGCACCTGCTCCCAATGATCATACTTCTTGTTGGACCAGTCCGAGGTGGACTGGCCATCTCCCAAAAGCCCGCAAGCTCGGAGCTTATCCTCATGCAAAAGGCACGAGAGAGACCTCCTGCCGTAAGGGAGTTGGATCAGGGCCTCTCTATGCCCCTTCATTGCCTCGTCGGGAGTAGGACGGAGGAAATTGGCTGGAAAATAAGACACATTGAAACTAAGTACGAACCTACAAATAAGAACCCAAGCACAGAAATAAAGAAGGTTGGAATACTTACGAATCCACCTGAATGAGTAGCATCGAGACGGGGACAGGCCATCTGTCCAGAAGAAGGCTTTTTTGAAATCAGGTGGATGATTAGGGAGATCCTCAAACACCTTTTTCTCTTTGGGATAGCTCGAAAGGTAGTAAAAGCCATCTCCTCCCCGAGCTCGGGAGGGATTACTTTTCAGACAGAAGAGATACAAAATCTCTTGTGGCGAAGGTCCTTCCCACTTCAGCTCGTGGTATAGCGACCTCAGGGCAGATAGTACCCTGTAAGAATTGGTGTTGAGCTGGAATGGAGCCAACCCAACAAAATCCGTGAAGTCCTTGAAAAAAGACTTCAAAGGCAATAGCGCTCCTGCCTTCATGTGTTCTTGACTCCATGCCGCGTACCTCAGCTTGTTGTCAGGGTTCCCAGGGGCGTAGCAGCTCCGCTCGATAGCGGTCGGAGCTCGACACCTCAAGGAGCTCGACAACCTGAGGCCATGGAGGGCCAGAATATCAGTTATCTAATTTGTCGAGGTAACCGAGCTCCAATAATGCTCGGCCTCGAAGATGTCTCTCCTCGGTTGCGAGGTAGAAGGCTCCCCCATGAGTGAAAATTGGAGCTTTCCCGGGCTGTACGCAACAGTCACTGTCAGTTTAGGGTCGAGTGGGATCGGCCTGGGCCCTGAATTGGATTCTGGGTAAATAGCCTCTCGAAGGGTCCTCCTTTTCTTCTCTATGACCTCGTCAATTTGGCGGCGATAATGAGCTCGAATATCCTCCTGTTCGCGCGCGAGATCATACTTGCGAATTCGACGTTGATTCCGAGCAAACAGCGACTCCGGGCTCGGGGTTTTGGGCGAATAAGGGATAGCCAGCAACGACCCCCACCGTCTTTCCAGATTCTGTGACATCTAGCGAGAAAGAAAAAATGGTGAGGGCCATGCATGCAAGAGTTCAAAGGTTACGAGCTTGACAGGACAAGCTTGGAGCTTAGGAACGAAGCGAGTTCGAAACTAAGACCCTTATTAAAGAGTCAGAACGTGTATTCCACGAGAAAAAGGAGGAGTGTGGACATTTTTTTCGAAAATCCCGAAAATCAGGGGAAAAAGAGTGGCGGATAACCAGAAAAGGTAATCTTGGGTATCGTGCATTCTTCAAGGCCAAGGTTTTTTACCCGATATCTTAGTGTACAAGAAATGTCTTTTAAAATTTTAAAACCCAGAAAATAGAGATCTTGCTCAAACACCAAAACTGGGTATGGAGCCAGTGATGTAAACCCAGTATGGAGACGTAACGTATTGTACTAAGAAAACAAACTAGTACATTCATAGAAATAACAAGAACAATATGAACAGAAACTGGCATAAGGGAAAATAAAGATTGGACACTTACACAATAATGGCGATTGCAGAGAAATCGTTGATTGAAGGAGAGGCTGCAGATATGAGCTTACGGTCTCGAACAGATTGGCGGTCCTCTGTTTCTTCGGCTGAGGAAACATGCACAAGCAAAAAGTTCCCAGGGAGAGCTTTCTGGTTTTGTTTTTGTTCTTTCCTTTGATGAACGAAATATAGAAGGAAGATGAAGAACGAGGTCTTATATGTAGACGGTAAAAGGGGATTAATCTGGGGCGTTGAATAAAATCCTTGCAAAATCCAACGGTCAGGGATTGATGACATGATGGTACCGAAAAGGCGGCAGACGAATGATCGTGGGCAGATTTCCAAGGTACTCGAGTACCCTGAATGGGCAATACCCAATTGACACGTGCCCATTCTCAAGTATGTGACGGTACGATTCCCGAAGAAAGTAGTTCAAAAGTTTCCTTCTCATGGGATTCGAACGAATACTTTTGAGGGGGCAAGATGTTATACCCAGATTTTGAGCCATGAAAATTGTGACCTCGAAATCTGGGTTCATAATGGATGAACTTGTAAGGTCTGGAATATGATTCGAAATATAAACTTCGGGCTGGCAAAGTTGAGACGACTTCAAAGATGGTAGCCTCGAAATCCTCGCAAGCTCGAAAGGTAGACCCCGAGGTACATCTGTTCTCGAGGATGACCTCGGATCAGGGGATCCGAGCCTGATGCGCGTATGAGCTCGAAGCAATGTGACTTCGGGATGTGTTATGGCTCAAAAGCCAGTAAGAAACCTGGGAGAATATGGCTTTGATAATATGGGAGAATAACTTGGAATATCCTAATGAGTCATCTATAAAGAGACGCGGTCTACATTTATTGCTGAAAATCACCTACAATCAGGGGATATTATTTGATTAGTTATACGCCCCCTGGTCTTCAGGGGACGTTTCCTTTTACATCGGATTGCAGGCATTTAATGCCATTTAATCTATTTGCAAATATAGAGTAACTACCAGAAATATGTGGGATAGTATTCTGCAATCTTCTCTATAAATAGAGAGGCCATGCACTATTGTAAAGGACCGAACTTTTGTGAGCCTAAGGAAAACTCTGGAGAATTCATCCTTGAAGGATTTTCAGAGATATTCTTAAGTTTTAATAAGAAAGACTCGTGGACTAGGAAGATTTAACTGCTAAACCACGTAAAAACGTGTTTGTATTGTCATATTTTTATTGGCCATTACTGATTATTGTTTACGTGCTCTTCTTTCACTGTTGACGAAAAACGGTGTCAACACATGTGATGCATGCGATACATGTGATTATGGCATGGCATGAATGTGAAATATGGAATTTGCCAGAGCTTGAGTCTCTGTAATTGTGCATGATTATAATTATGCTTGTGATTATTGATTAAGCATGCTGAATGCCTTATATCTGCATATTTGACATATGATATATGTCTGTTTGCATTACCTCATTGAGGAAGCACTTACTTATTAGTCAGGGAACGACATTGGTGTCAGTATTGATTGTGAAGATGTGGCTTTTCAGTCAAGATCGACAATAGTACTGAGAACTGGTCGTATGGTATTGACTTATGATTCAAGAACAGTATTAGCGTTTTTAACGCAAGCTGAAATGATTAGATTGAATCAACATGAGCATTAAATGCTTGACCAACCCCAAGGTTGAAGAAAACTAAAGTGCTTGTCTAGTCTAATGGCTAGTTACATAGAGCCAGGGCCAAAAGGCTCAGGTGACTGAAATGTCACATGGCTTAGGGAGCGAATCCCCAGAGATAGACTTATTATTCATCTATTCAGAGAGTGACTTATAAATCTATTCAGAGAGTGACTTATTAGTCATCTATTCAGAGAGTGACTTATTAGTCATCTATTCAGATAGTGACTTATTAGTCATCTATTCAGAGAGTGATTTATTAGTCATCTATTCAGAGATTGACTGATTAGTCATCTATTTAGAGAGTGACTTATTAGTCATCTATTCAATGAGCGACTTATTAGTCATCTATACAGAGATAAACTTATTAGTCATTTATTCAGAGATAGACTTATTAGTCATCTATACAGAGATAGACTTATTATTCATCCATACAGAGATAAACTTATTAGTCATCTATATAGAGAAAGACTTATTAGCCATCTACCTCAGAGAGCAGGACACCACAATCATTTATCTGTACATGCCTGCATGCATGAATAAGATTATTACTTCTAGGCATGCTTGTTATGTTTTGGTGACACGTTATTAATTGCTTATATGCATGTGTTTGAGTTTTATTGCTGAGCTTCAGCTCACGGGTGCTATGTGGTGCTGGTAAAGGCAAAAGAAACCTAGACCATCCTTGAGTTGGAGAGCTTAGGTGACGATGTGTACATATGTGGCTACTCGACCACCACGGCTGATGGTTTAAAGAGGAACTAGGGTTAAACCCTATTTTTCCGCTTAGGTTGGATGATTGTAAATATTTTATTGTAATTAACCTTTAAAATATATTTTCGGATGTTTTAGTGAAACGTTGTATCTTTGACCAAAATTTTTAACCCTAAACCGTTAATCAAATTTAGTTACACGATTATGGCCAAATGAATCGTTTAGCACTATTTAAAATGCACAGCGTAATGATCCCTGGGTAGTAGGGCGTTATAACTTGGTAGTAGGGCGTTAGCACTGTCTCGTGCCACCTATATGCTTAGAGAGGATGTCTGTATTTGGTGGGAGGTGGCATCACAAACTCAGGATGTTTCCACTTTGAGTTGGGATGGGTTCAGAGATTTGTTTAACCATAAGTATTACAATGTTGCCATCAGGCTAGAGAAGGTGAACGAATTCACAGGGCTGGTACATGGCATCATGGCAGTTACAGAGTATGCCCTGAAGTTCGATAGGCTGGCAAAGTTTTCATCAAACTTAGTGCCTACAGATGCGACCAGGTAGGACGGGTTCATTCAAGGGCTTAATGCTATGATAGCCCTGGATGTGAGGATTACATCGGTACCTGGGCATACCACTTATGCCCAGCCTGTCGAGAAGGCTTTTACTACTGAAGAGGCGGAGAATAAGATCTAGAGGGAGAATGCTGCAAGGCGGAATGTTCGTAGGGCTATGCCTCTATTTACATCGTCTGGTAGGGGCGGAGGCCCTAGTGATTTAAAGAGAAAGACCCCTGACACTTAGACCACTACTGGTCCTGATAGGAGGGGTCGGGGTGCTTAGGGTGGCCGCCAGGGAGGTGATGAGACATGGAGAAGTTATCCAGAATGCACAAGATGCAGGAAGCGCCATCTGGGCGAATGTCGAGCAAAGGTTTGTTATCTGTGCGGGGTGGTGGGACACCTCAAGAAGGATTGCCCAACAACGAAGAAGGAGGAACCAGGGAAGGTGGACAGCTTGAATCCAGCTCGAGTGTTCACCTTGACGTAGGCAGAGGCCGAGGCTAGTCCCTCGGTAGTGACAAGTTAGCTTTCTAGCACTGGCTCTTCATATACTGTATTGATTGACTCTGGTGCTACACATTCGTTTGTTTTTAGTAAGGTAATTGATAGATTGTGTAGACCTAGTGAGTATTGTACTGCAGGGTTTTGGACTATACTGCCTACAGGGGAACTGGTAGTATCCAGGAGATGGATTAGAGCACTGCCAGTGATGGTAGATAGTAGGGAACTATAAGTAGATTTGATCGAGTTTAGTATGAATGATTTTTATATGATTCTAGGGATGGATTGGCTGGTCAGATATGAGGCTACTATAGATTGTAGGAAGAATATGGTGACGTTTGAGCCTAAGGGTGAGAATCCCTTTGTTTTCGTGGGTGCTGTGCATCGACGCCACATACCCATGATATCAGCATTGAGGGCTAGGGACCTATTATAGGGAGGTTGTATAGGTTTTCTAGTGAATGTGGTGGATACCACCAGAGTTATGCTAGTGGGGCCGGGACTGCCGCCGCATAGGGAGATCCAGTTCATCATCGAGTTAGCGCCGGGTACAGAGCCGGTGTCGAGGGCACCATATAGGATGGCTCCGGCGAAACTGAAGGAGTTAAAGATACAGTTGCAAGAGCTTCTTGGTTTGGGGTTTATCAAACCTAACTTCTTGCCATGGGGTGCCCCGGTTTTGTTTGTAAAGAAGAAGGATGGGACTCTGAGAATGTGTATAGAATACAGGGAGTTGAACAAGTTGACCATCAATAATAAATACCCTTTACCAAGGATCGATGACGTGTTCAATCAGCTGCAGGGAAAGATGGTATTCTCGAAGATTGATCTTTGATCTGGTTATCACCAACTGAGGATCAAGGATGAGGATATACCAAAGACGACCTTCCGAATGAGGTATGGGCATTATGAGTTCTTGGTCATGTCGTTTGGTTTGACCAATGCCCCAGCAGCATTCATGGATCTAATGAACAGGGTGTTCAAGGACTTCCTAGACAAGTTTGTGATTGTCTTCATCAACGACATCTTGGTTTACTCCAGTTCAGAGGCAAAGCATGAACAACATCTCCAACAGGTATTACAGAGGTTGAGAGAGCATCAGTGTATGCTAAGTTTAAGAAGTGCGAGTTCTAGCTACCAGAAGTGACATTCCTTGGACACATTGTTGGTGGAGATGGGGTTAAGGTAGATCCGACCAAGGTGGAGGCAGTTAGAGATTGGCTGGGGCCAAAGAATGCCTCAGAGGTTAGGAGCTTTCGTGGGTTAGCAGGATATTATAGGCGATTCATGGAAGGGTTTTCAAAGATTGCTGCACCGATGGCAAAATTGACACGGAAGAATCTGGAGTTCATCTGGTCAAACAAGTGTGAGAATAGTTTCCAAGAATTGAAGCGATGGCTGATTGCTGCTCCTGTGTTGAGTCTTCCTTAAGAGGGAGGGAAGTTTGTGGTATAATGTGACGCATCGAGATTGGGATTGGGATGTGTGTTGATGCAGAATGGGAAGGTTATTGCTTATGCGTCTCGGCAGCTGAAGGAGTATGAGCAGCGGTACCCTACCCATGATCTGGAGTTGGCAGCAGTGGTATTCGCACTGAAAGTTTGGCGACATTACTTGTACGGGGAGAAGTGTGAGATATACACTGATCATAAGAGTTTGAAGGATTTCTTCACCCAAAAGGACTTGAATATGAGGCAGAGATGTTGGGTGGAGTTGGTAAAGGACTATGACTGTGATATCCTTTACCACCCAGGAAAAGCCAATGTAGTGGCAGACGCGCTGAGCCGGAGGGGCCCGAGACAGTTATTTAGTTCTACACAGATATCAAAGGAGTTAGCAGAGGAGATGGCTAGAGCAAGGATAGAGCTGGTAGTGGGTCGGTTGGACAATATTACCTTGCAGTCTACCCTCTTGGAGAGGATAAGAGAGGGTCAGATGGATGATGCATAGTTTCAGGAGGTTAGAGGGAATGTCCTAGCTGGAGTGGCTAAGGACTATTCCATTTCAGAGACTAGTTTATTACTGTATAAGGATTAGATTTGTATCCCAACAGATGTGGGTATTAGACGAGAGATACTTGAGGAATCCCATACTACACCATACTCACTCCATCCAGGCACCACGAAGATGTATCAGGATTTACGGACTTTATATTGGTAGCCTGGGATGAAGAATGACGTAGTTGAGTACGTGGCTAAGTGTTTAACCTATCAGCAGGTGAAGGCTGAGCATTAGCGACCAGCGGGGTTGCTACAGCCTTTGGGTATACCCGAATGGAAGTGGGAAGACATTACTATGGATTTTGTGGGAGGTTTTACCTAGGACAGTGGGGCTGCATGACTCGGTGTGGGTGATAGTAGATAGATACACCAAGTCAGCTCACTTTTTACCAGTGATAACGACCTATATTGTGGATTAGTACGCGGAGTCGTAGGTGAGGGAGATTGTATGTCTCCATGGGGTTCCCAAATCTATAGTATCAGACCGGGATCCCATATTTACCTCCATGTTTTGGGGTGGTTTGTAGAAGGCTATGGGGACTCAACTGAAGTTCAGTACAACCTTTCATCCTCAGACAGATGGACAGTCTAAGAGGATAATTCAGGTATTGGAAGACATGCTTAGAGCGTGTGTATTAGACTTTGAGGGGTCTTGGAGTAAGTATCTCCCATTGATTGAGTTTTCATACAACAACAGTTATCAATCAACGATTGGAGTAGCTCCATATGAGATGTTATATGGGAGGAGGAGTAGATCGCCCATTCATTGGGATGAGATGGGTGAAAGGAAGTATTTGGGACCAGAGTTGGTTCAGAAGACTAGTGAAGTTGTTAAGAAGATCCGAGCTTGAATGCTCACTTCCCAGAGCAGTAGAAAAGCTATGCTGATCCTAAGTGTAGGGACGTGGAGTTCCAGGTTGGGGACCACGTGTTTTTGCGAGTGTCATCGCTGCAAGGGGTGAAGATGTTTGGGAAAAAGGGCAAGCTGAGCCCTAGATTCATAGGACCTTTTGAGATCCTGGAGAGGATCAGGCAGGTGGTCTATAGATTGGCTCTGCCACCATCGTTATTAGGGGTTCATGACGTATTCCACATATCAATGCTTTAGAAGTAATATGACTTATGTGTTAAGGTATGAGGATTTGGAGTTACAGACATATTTGTCATACGAGGAGCGATCGGTTCAGGTCCTAGAAAGGAAAGACAAGGTTCTACAGAATAAGATGATTCCTCTAGTCAAAGTGTTATGGAGGAATAGCAAGGTCGAGGAAACGACCTGGGAGCTTGAGTCAGTTATGCGGGATCAGTATCCTGAGTTATTCAAGTAAATTTTGAGGACGAAATTCTCAGTAGGAAGGGATAGTTGTAATGACCCAAATCGTTAATAGGGCTTAGTGCCTAAATTAGCGTGCCAGGAGAGCATAATTGGATATGTGCATGTTTAATTGGTTAAATGCATGACTATGTGGCATGCATGGTTATGATTATATGAATATATTATATGCATGTTTATGAGTGTTAAATATGCATGTGGGCCCTTTACTGTTTATAAGGGCATATCTATAATTTTGGCCTGTTAAGGGCATAAATGTGATTATATGTGATAAATGGTTGAGACCACATTATTATGTGGATATATTTGTAGGATATGACTCGAGACGGTCCTAGTGAGCGGTTAAGCGAAATAGTCACAACGAGGTTTAATACCTGGCTCGGGGGGAGCCTAGGGGTATTTTTTGGGAATTTAGAGAATATTTTGGGAATTATTAGATATTGAATAAGTATTTGATAATTATTTGGACATGACGAGATTACTTGGTAAATGTTAGGAACACTTGAGGAATTAGTGGGAACTGGGGGAAAAGACTATTTTACCCTTAGAGCAAATTAAAAGGCTAAGTAATTCAAGAGGGGGCATTTTAGTCATTGTTTTGATTAAGGATGAGATCAGCTAAGGTTCTAAAAGCAATCAAAACCCACTAGACAAAGGAGGAAGCCCCAAACACTCTCTCTCCCTTTCCTCCTATATGATTCTCTTTCTCTCTTATGCTTGGAGAATCCTTGATGAATTGAAGGAAAAATAGACGGAATATGAAACTTGAGCTGGGAACCTTGGAAGGAATTAAGCTGAGTTTAATTAGAAGTGTGCTGGAGAGTTAAGCCATAATTGAGGTAAGGTTATAGACCCTTGGTTGTAGAATTTTATCTTGTTCTTTTGCTAGGAACTTAGATTATTAGGTTGGAATTAGACTGAGTTGTGGGTGTTAAATTTCTACTGATTTGTGATGACAGCTTCAGTAAAATTCTTAATGTTTTATGTTTAAGATATGGGATTAAGAGTCCTACACTCATAACTGAGCTTGGTTATGGTTAGGATGCTTGTTGTAGGTTGAATTTTGAGGTTTTGGCTGGGAAGAATGCTGAGAAAACCCAGAAAATTTTAGGTTCGTGGGGGCGCATCGCGACCCACCTCATGGGTGCCGCAGCTCGCATACCCAGATTGCCCTTGGAGGGTTCTCTGTTTTGAGGGTGCGCCGCGGACCTAAGGGGGCAAGTCGCGGCCCGCCTCCCCCAGATGCATGAGGCTGTGCCTCTGACTTGGGGCGATCCGCGACCCTTAGGGCCAGGTTGCGGCTCGCCTAGGGAACTTTGGCCTAGGTTAGTCTTTAGGCTTAGGAAGGCTCGGGGGTTTGAACTTAAGCGCTCGGGACTATTTCTACTACCCGGTTTAGTAGAATTCGAGGTCCCGGAGGCTAGTTATTGTTTCCTAAGCATTTATTTGGGTTTTGAATTGATGGTTAGCCATTGATACTGTGACTAGGTTTATCTCTAAGGCTGAGGACTGAGGATTGTTCTTGGGACCGTTCTTAATTCTTCGCTCGGGAATTCGAGGTGAGAAAATTGCACACTTGTGGTTGTAAATGGGACTGAGGTTCCCAATATTTGAATATGTATACTATGTGATTGTACGATTATTATGATATATGAGAATGAACGGCCTAAGGGTGCCGGGGCTGATGATATGCGTATTGAACGCAGCTCGGCCTAAGTGAGTCGGGGTCGACTAGATAAACATAGGGCTTGGTCTAAGCGTACCAACCCTGAACACTTGTGTAACTAGCTAAGATATGAACTTGAAGTTATATGTTTACCATTGGTTAGTTTAATGCTCGTACTCTATTATATAATTTAAACTGTTTGAATTCCATTGATGCTATGTGTGTTTGCTGTTTATGGTTTTCTTGTTGGGCCTTGGCTCACGGGTACTATGTGGTGCAGGTAAAGGCAAGGGGAAGCTGGACCAACCATGAGTTGGCGAGCTCTGGGGGCAAAGTGTACATAGTCAGCTGCTCGTCCGCCATGGCTGAGGGAAAGTACAAGGACAAAGCCCTAAAACTTGCGTTTTTCCGTTAGAATGGCTTTTGGTTGTATTATCTTTGGGAGATTGTAAATTATCTCTTTAATTATATATTGTTTCCTTAAGTACTATTAACTTTACAAGTGAAGGTTATTTCATAAACTTATTTATGAATTTGAGCTCAATAACCTTTCAGTTCTAAAAGCTAACCCTTAAGAGAACCATTATTCAAATCCTCTTGGAAAGGTATAGATTCCATATCTGTATATTATCCCCAAAGCATTTACATCAATGAGTTCCCAAAACAAAAGTTTTTAGCCTGATCATTTTGACAAATCATAACGAGTGAATCAAAGAACTCAAATGACATAAAGAGGAGTTCATAATAACTTCAGGATTAAGATCAATTTTTTTATGATCATCTAATTGACATGTTTAATTAATACTTATAATACAAATGATATTCAGTTAAGTATTAATAACATATCGCGCCCTGTTCATGAATAACCACTTTATACAAAGTACCTCCACTAAGATGTCCTACTACATTAGTAATTTGGATCTAGATTACATGTAGTCATACTACTAGTATACTGCACTTACATTATGTAATCCAAAGATTCAATATAACTTTGTTTTACTACGAACTATTTAAATTCGTTCCCTACAATCTTAATCCTCTCGCACCGATACAAGATTATAGTCACAATAATGAATTTGAGAATTTTCTGATATTCATATAATATTATTCTAATAATAATAATAATAATAATAAACAAGTAATATATGCAAATATTCTTTTTAATTATTTATTTCATAAAACATTGTCCAACACATGTTTTAAAGGGCACAATTCCCAACACGTCATGCCCTTCGGGCTAAAGAATGCAGTAGCTATGTATCAAAGGCTGGTGAACAAAATTTTCGTTAACCAGATCGACCAAAACATGGAAGTGTATATCGATGACATGCTGGTCAAGTCAAGGATTGCCAATAACCGTGTGGCCAAACTAGAAGAATTTTTTGTCGTGCTAAGAAAATACGGCATGAAGCTGAATCCCCAGAAATGTATCTTTGGTGTCTCATTCGGGAAATTCTTAGGCTTCATTCAAAATTCAAGGGAGATTGAAGCCAACTAAGAGAAGATCAGATCCCTGTTAGACATGCTTTCACCTAGGTCGCGAAAGGGTGTCCAGAGTTTAATAGGAAGAATTACTGCCCTAAATCGCTTTGTATCAAAGTCCACTAATAAATGTCTCCCTTTTTATAAATTATTAAGGGGGAACACAAAATTTGAGTGGACTAACGTATGCGAGCTAGCATTTTAGGATCTGTAGAAACATCTAGTTGAACCCCCCATTCTATCAAAGCCTGTTAACGGAGAGGCTTTGTACCTTTATCTAGCTGTGACAGAAAATGTGGTCAGTGCAGGTTTAGTTTGAGAAGAGGATAGAACTCAAAAGCTGGTCTATTACACCAGGAAGAGGCTTTTGGGAGTTGAAACTCGGTATCCATTGATGGAAAGACTTGCGTTCTATCTGGTCTTCGCCTCGAGGAAGTTACGACCTTACTTCCAGTCCCACGCAATACATGTCTTAACCGATCAGCCTTTAAGGCAGATGTTACAAAAACCTGAAACATCAGGACAATTGATAAAGTGGGCCATCGAACTCAGCCAGTTCGAGATTTAAATAAACCACGATCAACCATCAAGGGGTAGACCCTAGCTAATTTTGTGGCAGAATGCACCGGTTTTTAGGACAAACTTATGAGGGAACCTATGCAAGAGTTTTGGAAACGGTTCGTGGATGGGTTGTTGTGGATATCGGAATTTTAGTCGCACAAGACTCGCACTCGTGAACCTCAGGTAAAGGCCTGGAAGGAGAGTAGCCAAGGCCGGCCTTACACCCTGCGCCAAGGGCCTCGTAAGGCATGCACCCCTCTTATAGAGCCTCGCTTCATGTACAGGCTCAGGTAGGATCACCCCTCAAAATTAACGGCACGTCTCGCACTGAGGGTCCCAAGGAGGTGGATATGCCTTTCTAGCAATAAACCACCTCGCCCCTAGGCGACTTGCGAGGTTCGGCCTCGCCCCTAAGCATCTCGCATGGCATAGCCTCGCCCCTAGGTGTCTCGCGAAGTACGGCCTCGCCAAGGCGTCTCGTGAGGCACGACCTCGCCAAGGTGTCTTGTGCCACCACCGTATCGTGAAGCATGGCCCCGCCAAGGTATCTCGTGCCACCACCATATCGCGAAGCACGGCCTCACCAAGGCACCTCATGCCACCACCGTCTCGTGAGGCACGACCTTGCCAAGGCACCTCGCACCACCACCGTCTCGCGAAGCATGACCGCACCAAGGTGTCTTGCGCCACCACCGTGTTGTGAAGCACGACTGCACCAAGGTGCCTCGCGCTACCACCATCTCGCGAAGCACGACCGCGCCAAGGTGCCTTGAGCCACCACTGTCTCAGGAGGCACGACTTTGCCAAGGCACCTCGCCCACCTGGGTCCATGCCGCAAGACGGGCCTCGCACAGCGAGGCACTCCTCACCTCGCCCAGGCATGTGTCTCGAGGCCCAAGCAACCCCGCCTCGGCTCGATGGTCTCGCGGCCCCTCGTGCCTGTGCCTCGCACACCAGAGTCAATGCTACTAGAAGGGCCTCACGCATGGAAGCACACCTCGCCTCGACGGTCTCACATTCCCTCGTGCTTATGCCTCGCACATGGGGACCGCGGGGCATTGGTCTCGCGAAGTGAGACCATCGACTCATGCAAGGCATCAAGTCTTATCGCATACATAACATGCCTTGTTGAAGAGGCCTTATCTCTCTCCCTGAGATAAGCGCCACCAATGGGGCACCTCTCTCCCTGTGGGTCTCATGGGATGTAAAGTCGAGGACCTCTTTAACACGTGTTAAAGGAAGGATAGGGAAGGCCTCACAACGATTCGGTATGAAGTCAGAAGAGGTACAGAGTGCGTTTACAAACCAAGAGGAGTTAGAGTACATGCACGATGTACACGCTAGACAGGTAGTGGTCGCACGAGTAAGGTACTTAATGTAGTCATCATCAGTCAATCTCTGACACTCGTACTAAGCAAGTAGTGGATGCACGTTCGAGCACTAAAGTGGAGGTGCTCCCACAGACTCTAACCATGTACTAGAGCCGACACCACAACCCTCTGCTCCACAATGACCTGCGCCACGACCTTGACAATGTACATACGTACAATCTTGTCCCCTGGGACCACAATGTATCAAGGGCCATTAGAGCCCCACTATAAATGGATCTCCTCCTCTCCATCCGAGGGGGGGAAATTTTTTGTAAGATCAGGCTATTCTAAGAGCCATATATGAATTTTTCTTCTTTTATTCACTTGCAATTTTCCTTCATATTTCTACAAGTTCTTTTGCGTTCATTAGTTCTGATTAGTTTTTTGAGTTTTCATCCATATTTCGTTGACGAGTTTCTGCCGTCAACAGTCATCTAACGAGCACGAGTCAGGGGTAATCATTCTGATTATGCCAGAAGGGCATCGCTTTGATACTTCTCTAAGATTCAGATTTAGCGCCTTAAATGACAAAGCTGAATATGACACTTTTCTAGCTGGAATTTGAATTGCCAATGAGTTAAAAGCGAAGGCCATCTAGTGCTTCAGTGATTCACAACTCGTTGTAAACCAAGTATTGTGAGAATAACAGGCTCGTGTGATCAAAATGGCTGGATGCATGGCTAGAGTAAAGTATGAATTGTTAGAGTTCGAGTTTTACTCCATCGAGTAGGCCCCTCACGAACATAACACAAATGCAGACGCATTAGCTTGACTTGCCACAACCAAGGAAGCAGACACGTTGAACGTAGTTCCAGTTGAATTCCAGGGAAAGCCAAGCATAGAGGGAAAATTAGTAAAGATCGAGCTAATTCATGTAGGGTCGACCTAGATGACACCAAATGTATAATACCTCACTTCTTAAAGACTACCTGAAGATCATAAGGATGCACGAAGATTGCTATACCAGAACCTAAGGTATGTCCTGGTCGAAGTAATCCTCTACATGTGAGGTCCTTCTATGCCTTTTCTCAGGTACGTCTCGCTAGAGGAAGCCCAAGCTATCTTAAAGGAAGTTCATGAGAGATTTTGTGGAGACCATGCTGGTGGGAGGGGGGGATCTAGCCATGAAGATACTCAGACAGGGTTATTTAATGCCAACCATGAAGAAAGACTCATCAACGTGTGTTCAGAGATGTGATAAATGCTAGTATTTCTCAACAATAGCTCAGGTTGCACCTGTCGTCCTTAGCATCATCTCATCACCTTGGCCATTTTCCATATAAGGAATATATTTGATCAAATCATTGCCAACGGGGAAAGGATGAGTTCACTATGCTGTGGTCACTATGGACTACTTCACAGAGTGGGTCAAAGTTGAACCATTGGCTACAATAACCTCGAAAAGAGTACTTGATTTTGTTATAAGGAACATAATTTGCTGCTACGGACTTCCAAGGAAAATCGTATTAGATAACATGACTCAGTTCAACAACAAGATGTTCACAAACTTTTGTGAAAAGTGCGGGGCAATCAAGAGTTTCTCCTTGGTGGCATATCCATAGGCTAATAGACAGGTGGAGGCGATAAATAAAACCCTAAAGGCAAGCTTAAAAAAAGGTTGGAAGACGCGAAAGGGTTGTGGCCTAAACAGCTCCGCAAGTACTTTGGGCGTACCGAACCTCTTACCGCACATCTGCTGGCTGTACACCATTTTCATTAACTTTTGGAAGTGAAGCAATGTTCCAAGTTGAAGCCCTAGTGACATCACATAGGCAAATGACTTTCAACCTGGAGCAAAACCATGACCTGCTTTAAGCATATCTAAATCTAATTGAGGAGCATTGAGAAGAATCACAGATTCAACTCGCGCATTACCAACAAAAAGTAACTCGGTACTTAAGCTTAAAATTTAAGGAAAGGAAGCTTGAGTTAGGAGATCTAGTATTAAGGAGGGTGTTCTTGGAAAATAAAGACCCTAAAGATGGCGCATTAGGACCAAACTGGGAAGGACCTTATCAGATCGTGGAAATTCTACGAGAAAGAACGTTTAAATTAGCTCGATTAAATGGAGAAGGAGATTTGCAGACTTAGAAAGCATTACATTTAAGGAAATATTATCAGTAAGTGCTTAGTCTGAGTCTGATTTTTACATCTAATTGTAAGGCTTACTTATAAAAGCCATTTATTTTTAGCTTCTTTTTATTTAATAAAATAATTATAATGGTTTCTGTGTAGCTTGAACATGATATCCAATTTCTCAATTTTTATATTGTCACCTTGTAAAAGTGACCTAGAATATTCATAAATTCTGATTGCTCAGGGGGGGGGGGGGGGGCAGATACCCATGAAAATAATTTTTAGTCTTTGAAATTTTTTGTAACTTAGAATTCAGAAGTGAAAAGTTTGGTAGCTTGAAAAAGCTCGAGTTTTCATAATAATAACGAATTTAACTAAGTTCAACAAGAAGAATCAAAGCAATAAAATCTTGGACTGAACAAGATACAAGGACTGAATATTAACATGTATACTATTAAGCTACTAAAATCCTAGATTTAACCAGGTATACGACCTAAAAACTAACTGGTCAGCTACAAAGCATGAAGTTCTAATGGCTGCCGCCAGGTCGCTCATGTTCCCCTCTGCAAAGTAACCAAGAGAGGGTTAGATAAAATTGAGTCAAGCTTGAAAAAGCACAAGTAAAGAAGGAAATCCTACCCTCTGAGATAGATGAGGAGACTAAAATAATCAGATCCGGCTTGAAGACTGAGCAAACTAATGGAGGACTAGTGAGTTCTTAGATAATGGGGTGGGTGGAGGAGACTATCACAACGATCTCAGGCATGATTTCAGACTCAAGCTCATCATCTAAGCTCAGGTCATACTTTACATGCGTAGAGAAAGGGAAAAGTGATCCAGGGGCCAAAATTATTCAGGGGCGAATAATTGTGTTGTATTGCTAAAAAATGACACTCCTAATATGCAAGGCATTATCTACAACTATTGTCTTATTAGGGAGACTCAGGTCATGATGGGAAACTAAAAGGTCGACACACTGTTGGATGGTGACATTTTGGTCTGGATCCTCAGGGTGTTTGGTCATGATCAACTTGCAAGAGGTACTGGCTGATTGAAGATGGCAGCAGCCCGATTAATGTCAGTTCCATTGTTACCTTGGCCAGAGGTACTGGCTGTTTGAAGATGGTAGCAGCCTGATTAATGTTAGTTCCATTGCTGTCCCCAATTGAGTCTGATCTAGGTCATCACTCTGAGAAGTGCGTCTATGTTGGTATTAACTTAGAAAAATATCAAAATACATAGCAAACTGTGTAGGAAAGAGATTTAAAAAAATTCATTAATACCATCCAGGATCATACATATATAGATTTATTAAATAACACATACAAGGAATAAATAACTCTCGTAGCCTATTAAGTGTCCTTGAGTCTTTTAGTAAAATCAACGATCTTCCTATCATGAAGAAAGCTCACACCTTAGCCTTCCAAGTCGATCCTCTAACACACAAGGACGTGTGTGGGCACTATGATTCACAGTTTTATTTTAGGCTCTCTAGATTTACTCAACACATGATATCTAGAGAGGTTTGAGAAGAGAGAGGCTATAGAAACTTCGTGAATTTATGGTATAGAGAATTCTATCGTTTCTTTCTTTTGAGAGAGACTGATAACCTTAGAAACAACTAACTTAAAAAAGAATCGCTTCTTTTCAGGTTTATAAAGTTAATTAACTATTTTAATAAGAGTAATGATATATGCACCCAAAATATGCACCAAAACATTACACACAGTGACATGTCACTGTTTTTTACAACAGTGGGTCCCAGTTTTAATAAATGTGATTGGCTAGACTAAACTGCCACATCACTGTGTGTAATGTTTGGGTGTATATTTTGGGTGCACATATCATTACTCTTTTAATTAATCTTTATTTAATTAAAATAAAAACTGATTAGTAGCAACCTTTTTAATTATTTAATTTAAATCATATTTAGAAGAGGAATAATTAAATAAACAAATTAATTTGAAATTCAAAATTCAAATCTCAGGAATAGAAAATATCTACATGTGGCACCACAAAGGTATATCCCTAATTTTCTCATTTGTTTGTTTAATTAATTTTAAGACAAGATAATTATCCCAAAATAAATATCAGTTATCCCAAAATAAATATCAGTTTTAATATAATAAGATAATAATTAAACTCTTCCAAATATTAATCCAAACATGATTAATATTTATTTTAATATAAAGTTTTTCAAAATAAAAACTATATAGTTAATTAATTCACAATTAATCAATTGTCCATAATTATCACATAATTATTTTCTTGCTCTAGAAATTGATTCATTTGCAATAGTCATTCTCTCTATAAATCTTCCTTGTGACATCCTTACCCTTAATAGTGTAGGACAAAGGCAACATGGGGACCATGGACCTATAATATGAAGCTCCAATAAACTAGATTATTAATTAAACTTTTTAATTCAATAGTCTTAAATTCCATGATTACTCCATTATAAATATGGAATCACACTCTAATTATTTATAGAATTATATTTACAGAGTTTTCTCTTGTAGTACATTGATATAATCAATAAATGTAGTTCTGGCCTCCATTTATTCGTTTGTTACTTAGAGTTGGTCAAAATTACCGTTTTACCCTTCTAATTACCTCTTGTTCCTTAACTGCCTTTAATTTACTAGCAAATAATTAATCTATAATAAAATTATAGATTTGAGCTCAATAACTATTAAGTTCAAGAATTAACCCTTAAGGGAACCAATATTCGATCCGTTAGGAAAACATGGATTCCATTATTGTAAAATCATGTTTCCAGCCATCATGATACTTGTTGACTGCGTTTTTAGCCAACGACGTGAGAACGTCAAATACGACAAACCTTCAAGAGAATTTAAACAACACAGACGGTTTAATAAAGAAAATAAAGAACACAAGAGATTTTTATAATGGTTCAGCCCCGATTGTCGGTAATAGCCTAATCCACTTAGAGTTGTGATTTATAGATCTGTACTCAAGATCAGATGGACTGAGTCAACTGCGTTTCTTCAGTACAGATTGCAAAAATACAAGAGTTCTTTCAAATATCAGCACTTTCTCTCTCTAGAATACTCAGACCCAAATTTTCTCTCTCTAGAAAGAAGAAGCAGAAGAAGCCCCTCTCTCATCCCATAAGCCCTCTATTTATAGGCTTAGGTTCATACATACGGTATCCCCTAGAATCGGGATATTTTATTATATTTATTACATTTAAATTACAAAGGAACATTCAAAATTCAAAATGTAACAAACCCCCCATTTGTGGGAAGAATGAGAGATTCCTGCATATCTTGTTGAAGCTGTTTCTGGGAATCTTGGCTTAGTCCTCCTCTAGCTAGTTGATCCACCTCCTACTGACCATCCATGCAAGTGCTGGTCGAACATGTTCATGGTGGTAGGACATACACTTGTTGGTCGGACGTGCATGGTGGTAGGACATGCACTTCTCTCCTCATCCTTGGGGTCTCCTAGGTCCACTCTCTTGAGTTCTCCTCGGACCAAGGTCTCTTGGGCTCTCCTCCTCGGACCTCATCCTTGGGGTCTCCTAGGATCATTCTCTTGGGGTCTCCTAGGACCACATCCTTGGGGTCTCCTAGGACCACTCTCTTGAGTTCTCCTCGGATGCACTCTCCTTAGCCCTCCTAGGATGCACTCTCCTTAGCTCTCCTAGGATGCATTCTCCTTAGCCTCCTAGGATGCACTCTCCTTAGCTCTCCTAGGATGCATTCTCCTTAGCCTCCTAGGATGCACTCTCCTTAGCTTTCCTCGGACCAAGGTGCACTTGGCTTGGTTATGACATCTTTCAAGCAGTCCAAATTCTTCGTCAGTCTACCGGGTCACCTTATCACAACTCTGAGGAGTCAATGTATTTATTGACTATTTATGTGTCTTTTACTGACCATGCACTGCCACTTGTCACCATTATTGCCACGTAATTGATCTCCAATTTTTGGGTATAACAATACTGAATCTCCAAAACAATAGTCACAAGCCTGATTATATTAAGAGACCTTAATGAATGAATCAAAATACCAACAAAAAAAAAAAAACACAAACAGGAGTTCATGATCACTCATGATTTAGGCTGATCTACAAATGATCATCTACTATGATAAGAATGAAATCTTTATGGAAAATGGTAAGTTTATAAAGATAGCTAATTCATATCGATCATGTTATATATAATCACTATTATATACAACACCTTTACCAAGATGTCTATCCACATCTGTAATGAATCTAGACTACTTGCAACTAGAGCTGTAAATGTGGGCCGGCCGGCCCGGCCCGGCCGGCCCGGCCCGGCCCACATTTTTCGTGCCTCCGGTATATTCGGGCCGGGCCGGGCCCGGCCCATATTCAATTCGTGCCGTGCTCGTGCCGGCCCATTTTTGAAAGAGTAGGCCCAGCACGGCCCATGGACCCGGCCCATGTCGTGCCGTGCTCGTGCCGTGTCGGGCCCAAGTCGGGCCGGCCCACTTTCTATATTCGGGCCCACTTTTAGGCCCACTTTTTATATTCGGCCCCAAATTTGGGCCCACTTTTAGGCCCACATTTTTTTTGCTAAAAAATGTGAGGATGGAGAATTGAACCCTCCACCTCCTCTTTAACCATCAATGGACTTACCACCAAACCAAATACATTTCTTTGTTTAAATTATAATTTTAGATATTTTTATATACTTTTTAACAATATTTTACACAAACTTATATCAAAGATAATTATTAAAATTTTAATACCTACAAAATGCTAAAAATTTAACTAACAAATCTTAAAATAAATTAATATAATTATAAAAATATAAACATTGAAAAAAATAAGACATATATTATCATTTTAATTTATTAATTATTGACAAATAAAAATTTATTATGATTATTAATGTCAAAATATCAGGTTTTTTATCGTGTCGTGCTTTCGGGCTAGTTTGTTCGTGCTTTCGTGTCGTGCCTTCGGGCTTGTCGTGCCGTGCCGTGCTAAGCCCGTGTCGTGCCGTGCTCGTGCCTCCTGGGCTCGTGCCGGTTTCGTGCCGTGCTCAAAAGCCCGGCCCGTATTTACAGCTCTACTTGCAACCTGTATGCTTAGTAAACTGTACTAGTAACCATTCATCAAAGATTCCATACTTTAATATATTACTGACTATTTTATTCATTGTATATGATCTTAATTCTCTCGTACTAATACATGATCATATACTCATAAATGAATATGAAATTTTCTTGATATTCAAACAAATTATTCAAGCAATAATTATAACATCCAAACATAATAAAATTGCACTTTTATTTAAATCAATAAAATATCTTTTTTACATGCTTTTAGGACATAAACCCTAGCAATCTCCCACTTGCCCTCAAAGCAAGTGAGGCATCTCCCTTAATCCCAAGTTGGGTACATGACTCATAAACGACTTTGCAGGAAGTGTCTTAGTAAACGAGTCTTCCAGGTTTTGTTCCGACGCTGTCTTCATAGCAGTCACATCACCTTAGTGCACAATTTCTCTTACTAGATGGTATTTCCTTTCTATATGCTTTCCTATCTTGGGGCTTATAGGATCCTTAGAGTTTTCTAATGCTCCAATTTTCTCACCATACATGATTAGTAGCTTCTCCATATTTGGAATTACTTCCAGATCAGTGTAGAGCTTCTTAATCCAATCCGCTTCTTTAGCTGCTTCACAAGCTGCCATATTAAATATGCAATGCTGGATTGTTTAATACTTCTCCAGAATACATGTAATGCCCCAATTTCTTGAGATGTTAACTGAATCATACAATAAATAATTTTGAAATAAAACACCTTTTATTTTAAGGAAATCAAACGTGACTAACAAACCGAACGTTTAAAAAAAAACTTCGGAGACTCGCAGTTATTGTAAATAAATAAAAAAACAAACATTTGAATCCAACAATAATACTTAAAACTTTATTCAAATTCATAATGAAATTTCCTAGTACGCCCGACCCCCTATGGTCGTTAAATCCTTGACTTGTACGCCTTTCACCAAAACTCTCCAACTCATTGCATTTACCTACAGCACAGTGTGCCCATGAGCCAAAGCCATGGAAGAAGAGCTGTGTAGGACACAACCTCCTTAAAACTTACATAAGAACTTAATTCAATTAAAAAATACATTAGATAATTAATTTATGAATATTAACATTAAACAATAGTCATATCTAAAGCAAAATACACATAGTGCATTAAAGAATTAAAGAACATAAGCATGCAGTTCCAACATATCATAAGTATGCTAATTTGTAACATAGACATGAATTTAAAAACATAAGAATGTCAAGCAACATATAACACATACAAGTATCAATATAATTAACATTTAGCGTAAACTACTTAAAACATGTAACATTCACTAGCATAACCATACATCAAGCATAGGTAATTTAAACATAAAAATTCTACCATTAAGAGTACGTCAAGCATACACCCTGCGTCAGGTGTCCACTTTTCTTACCTCGATAGCAGCAACGATCTACACACACTAACACGTCCCTTCAAGTATCCTTAGCGAGCCTAAACATGTCACATAACATCAAAGCCTTTAAAACTAAAACTAAACCAAAACCATATTAAAATACACCCATGTCCCTCTTAAGGATAACTCATGCCCAAAATATCCTTAAGAAAGTCTTAAATCCCTACTGCATAAAACCCCAAACCAAAAAGGTACCAATTTACATCAAAATGGTGCATTTAATTCACAAAATGTTGCATTTCTGGGCAATTGGCGCGGTCACACTAGTGTTTGGGCGTGGTCACGCCCACAGAGTGCACGAGCTTTCCAGCCAAGTAGCGGGGTTGCGCGAGGGCTGGGCATGATCGCGCTAGGGCCATTTTCAAGAAATCACAGATACAATTTTTAAACCTAGAAATCGACATAAATCGCAAAATTTTGACCCCAATTCACCAAATCAGCAATCTTAGCATGTTTCTAACTCTTGAAACCCAGATAAAATCAATACTAAACCTCTAATAATCATTCATAATCCCAGATACAATTAAATCCCTCTATTAACATCAAAACCTAAATCTATGATAAACATGAATAACACAGTTCAAAGAATTCACCTTTCAAATACCCAGGTTAAATCTTCAATATTTTGCTCCCCTTGTGCGATCCTTAGTCCACCAAATTACAAAATCCACGCTCTCCTTTGGATCTCCAAGCCTCAAAGATTTAGATCAAGAACAAGAAGGATATTCTTGGCCTGACACTCTATCGTATAATGTAAATGAAAAGTGTCTGACTATCGTATGAATTCTAAACCTAATTCCCATTATTAAGTTTATTTATGGTAATTAATCATATAAAACTAATTTAACATGCTATCCTCAATCTCTAATTTTTCCTCAATAATTATTTAAGTCCATTGTTGTAATTTCCATCAAAACTAATAATTCTACCTTAATTACACTTTCCGGCATAAAACTCATATTTCTACCTTGACCCCCATAACTCAACTTCTATCACACTTTGGCCCTTAATACTTAAAGAAACACATGTATGGATGGACTGACAAGTTCATATAATATAAATCATACACTCAAATCATGCATATCACAGCTTAAATCCTATATCACATAAAACATACAAATTACCATAATACCTGGCCCACGTCAGATTACCAAAACACCCCTTATTAACAGAAGCGGATATTGCAACTATCCCCTCCCAAAAGGAAATTTCATCCTTGAACTTTACCTGAACAATTCTGGGTATTCCTCCAACATAGCAGATTCCAACTCCCATGTTGCGTCTTCTACAGAGTCGTTCCTCCAAAGAACCTTGGCTAACCCGATCATCTTATTCCGTAACACTTTTTCCTTCTTTTCCTGAATCTTAATTGGCTTTTCTTCATAAGAAAGGTCTTCTTGCACATTCAACATCTCATAACTAAGAATATGAGATAGATTCGAGACATACTTACGTAACATGGACACATGAAAAAAATTGTGCACTCTTGCTAGTGCTGGAGGCATGGCTAACCTATAAGCCACTTGTCCAATTTTCTCCAAAATCTCGAATGGTTAGCCAAATTGAGGACTCAACTTTCTTGCCAAACCTTTCAATCCCCTTCATAGGTGAAACATGGAGGAATACACGATCACCAACTTGAAACTCGACATGTCTACGTTTAGATCAGCATAGCTCTTTTGTTGATCTTGTGAAGCAATCATGCGAGCTCTTATCTTGGCAATAACTTCATTCTCTTTTCGTACCGCTTTCGGGCCTAAATACTTACTTTCACCCATTTCATCCCAATGAATTGACGTTCTACACTTTCTTCTGTAGAGCATATCGTACGGTGCTACTCTAATAGTTGACTGATAACTATTGTTATACAAGAACTCTTTCTATGGAAGGTACTTGCTCCATGACCCATTGAAATCCAATACACACACACTCGAAGCATGTCTTCCAGAATCTATTTTGTTCTTTCCGTCTGTCCATCTATATGAGGATGGAATGCCATACTGAACTTCAACTTAGTACCCATCGCTTTCTGTAATCCTTCCCAAAACTTACACATGAATTTTAGGTCTCTATCCGAAATGATCGACTTCAAAACTCCATGAAGTCTCACAATTTCCTACACATAAAGCTCCACATACTACATTGTTGTATACATTATTTTGATAGGTATAAAGTGTGCTAATTTTGTGAATCTATCAATGATCACCCAGACCAAATCATGTTTCTTTGTGGTCTTAGGTAACACCACCATGAAGTCCATAACAATCTTTTCCCATTCCATTATGGGATATTTAATGTTTGTAACAAACCAGACGGTCTTTTGTGCTCCTCTTTGACTTGCTGGCATGTAAGGCATTTAGTGACATACTCCACTACATCCTTCTTCCTTCCAGGCCACCAATATAACATCTTCATGTCTTGGTACATTTTCGTAGTCCCTGGATGTAATGAATAAGGAGTAGTATGTGCTTCATCAAGAATCTCCTTCCAAACCTCTAGATCTGCAGGCACACATATTTGTTCCTTGTACCTCACCATCCCACTGTCAGTGAGGGTGAAATCTTTGTTAATTCCAACTTGAGTCCCTTTTTTTATACTTTTGTATTTGCGAGTCTTTATCCTTCCCTTCTTTAATCCTTTCTAATAGAGTCGAGTGTAGAGTCAAGTTCGCTAACCCCCCCATGATCAACTCTATATCCGCTCGTTCTATTTTTTCAATCAATTTAGTAGATACATCTCTTATAGCCACTACTTTCCCTTGGCTTCTTCGACTTAGGGCATCAGCTACCACATTTTCCTTCCCTGAATGATACAATATTTCAAAGTCGTAATCCTTGAACAATTCCAACCACCATCATTGCCTCATATTTAACTCCTTTTGGGTAAAGAAGTATTTCAAGCTCTTATGGTTTGTATAAATCTCACATTTCTCTCTATAGAGATAGTGTCACCATATCTTCAATGTGAACACTACTGCTGCCAATTCTAAGTCATGTGTCAGGTAGCGTTGTTCATACTCCTTTAGTTGTCTAGTTGCATATGCGATCACCTTCTCTACGTGCATCAATACAAAACTAGTCCTTGTTTCAACGCATCACAATATACTACAAATTTTTCGTTATCTATAGGCAGACTTAATACATGTGCCTTGATAAGCCTATCCTTAAACTCCTAAAAGCTCCACTCACAATCCTTAGCCCATACAAACTTTTTTCCTTTCCTGGTAACCTCCGTCAATGGCGTTGAAATCTTTGAAAACCCTTCTACAAATTTCCTATAATATCCTGCCAACCCAAGGAAACTTCTCACCTTCGAAGCATTCTTTGGTTGTGGCTAATCTTTTATAGCTTCGATCTTTACTGGGTTGAATTTTATACCTTCATTGCTAACAATGTGTCCTAAGAATGACACTTGAGTTAGCCAAAATTCACACTTCTTGAATTCCGCGTACAACTGGTGCTCCCTTAACCTTTGTAGTGTCATCTGCAAATGTTCTTCGTGTTCCTCTTCAGTTATCGAATAAACTAGAATATCATCTATGACAACTGTCACGAACTTATCCAAGTAGTCCTTGAATACTTTGTTCATGAGATCCATAATTGTCGCAAGGGCATTAGTAAGTCCAATCGACACCACCAGAAATTCATAATGGTTGTACGTTGTACGGAATGCATTTTTTGGAATATCCTCATCCTTCACCCTTAGCTGATGGTACCCCGATCTCAAGTCTATCTTCGAGAATACCGCCTTTCCTTGGAGTTGATCAAAGAGATCGTCTATCCTTGGAAAAGTGTACTTGTTCTTGATTGTGACCTTATTGAGCTCCCTATAATCAATGCACATCCTCATTGACCTGTCCTTCTTCTTTACAAACAACACTGGTGCTCCCCACAGTGAGTAACTTGGCTTAATGAACCCTAGATCAAGTAGTTCCTGCAGCTGAACTTTCAACTCCTTCAATTTTGTTGGTGCCATTCTATAAGGTGCTTTCAAGATTGGCGGTGTTTCTGATGCTAATTCAATTGTGAACTCATTCTCCCACTATGGTGGTAATCTTGGTAAATCCTCCGAAAATACATCCAAGTAATCACGTGCTATCCTGGTGTCTTTCGGTTTCTATGTCCCAGTTTTGGTCATATTGACCACGCTAGCTAAGAATCCCATACATCCATGTTGTAACATCTTTCTAGCCTCTAATGCTGAAATGATTGGTATTTGCAGTCCCGTTGTTGTCCCATGAATGCGAAAGACTCCTCTCCGTCTCGCTTGACCACCACCATTTTCTTCTTACAATCAATGGTAGCGTTATACTTTGTCAACTAATCCATTTCGAGGATGACATCAAAATCAGCCATGCTAAGCTCAATCACATCTACACATAGCTCCATACCATCTGTCCCCAAAGGCAAAGCTTTAATCCACTTCATAGATATTACCACCTCCCTGGTTGGTAACATGGTCCCAAACCCCTTAACATGCATTTCATAAGGTCTATAAATCTATCGACCATTCTCTTAGTAACAAATGAATGAATGCGACCAGAATCAATTAAAACATGAGAATCATTTCCAACAATAGAAATCTGACATGAGGCCACAGAAGTACTTAATCATTTCCAGATTTATTTCCAGAAGATCTGCCAGGCTTGCCGCCACAGTGAGAGATTGACTTTGTTATTGAGTTGGTGCCAGGGGTGGAGCCAGTAACTAGGACGCCTTACAGAATGGCTCTAGCAAAATTAAAGGAGTTGAAGATTCAGTTGCAAGAATTACTTGATTTGGGGTTCATCAGACCGAGTTTTTCACCATGGGGTGCTCCAGTGTTGTTTGTTAAGAAGAAGGATGGATCTCTTAGGATGTGCATTGGCTACAGGGAGCTGAATAAGTTAACCATTAAGAATAGGTATCCACTGCCTAGGATCGATGATTTATTTGACCAGTTACAAGGGATTACGGTATTTTCTAAGATTGATCTCCAGTCAGGTTACCATCAGCTAAGGGTTAAAGAGGAGGAAATACCAAAGACCGCTTTCCGAATGAGGTATGGACATTATGAATTTTTGGTTATATCCTTTGAATTAACCAATGCTCTAGCAGCTTTTATGGATATGATGAATAGGATTTTCAAAGATTATCTGGATAAGTTTGTGATTGTATTCATCGACGATATCTTGGTGTACTCCTAGTCAGAGACAGAGCACGAGCAGCATCTGCGGTTGCTTTTGCAGCGGTTAAGGGAGCATAAGTTATATGCTAAGTTCAGCAAGTGTGAATTTTGGCTACCGCAAGTCACGTTTCTGGGTCACATCGTCAGTAAGGAGGGGATTCTGGTTGACCTAAGTAAGATTAAGGCAGTTAGAGATTGGCCTAGACCGAGCAATGTTCCTGAGGTGAGGAGTTTTCTGGGTTTAGCAGGATACTATCGGCGGTTTGTTGAGGGGTTCTCCAGAATAACTACGCCTTTGACAGAACTGACAAAGAAGATGACAAGGTATGTCTGGATGGACAGATGTGAGAATAGTTTTAAAGAGTTGAAGCGACGACTGATCACTGCGCCAGTGTTGAGTTTGCCAACAGATAATGAGAAGTTTGTAGTTTATTGTGATGCATCCAGACAGGGTTTGGGGTGCGTGTTAATGCAAGTTGGTAAGGTGATAGCCTATGCATCGAGACAGTTAAAGGAGTATGAGCAGAGATATCCTACACATGATTTGGAGTTGGCAGCGGTGGTATTCGCACTTAAGATTTGGAGACATTATCTCTATGGTGAGAATTGCGAGATATACACCGATCATAAGAGCCTGAAGTATTTCTTTACTCAGAAGGACCTAAATATGTGTCAGAGGCGGTGGCTGGAGTTGGTTAAGGATTATGACTATGATATCCTATATCATCCTGGGAAGGCTAATGTAGTGGCTGATGCATTGAGTCGGAGAGGCCCAGGACAGTTGTTCAGTTCAAGGCAGATATCTGATAAGCTGGCTGAGGAGATGACTAGAGCGAGAATAGAGTTGGTGGTTGGCCGGTTAGCCAACATCACTCTTCAGTCTATACTTCTTGAGAGGATTAAGGAGGCGCAGGGGAAGGATTCCCGGTTAAGAGGTCACAGAGAGAATGTCTTAGTCGGAGTGACTAAGGACTTTTCCATTTCACAGATGGGGTTACTAAAGTACAAGGGTCAGATTTTTGTTCCGATGGATTCTGTTATTCGACGGGAGATTCTAGATGAATCACATACCACTCCCTACTCTTTACATCCAGGTACGACGAAGATGTACCAAGATTTGAGAGCTTTATACTGGTGGTCGGGCATGAAAAGGGATGTGGTGGATTATGTGGCCAGGTGTTTAACGTGTCAGCAGGTTAAGGCTAAGCATCAGAGGCCAGTGGGATTGCTGCAGCCTCTAGGGATTCTGGAGTGGAAGTGGGAGGACATCACCATGGACTTTGTGGTTGGTTTTCCAAGAACCGTAGGACAGTATGACTCGGTGTGGGTGATTATGTATAGGTACACCAAGTCCGCCCACTTTATGCTTGTCAGGGCGACTTATACTGTGGAGCGGTATGCTGAATTATATGTTAAGGAAATTGTTCGACTTCATGGAGCTCCGAGGTTGATAGTGTCTGACAGAGACCCCACCTTCACCTCCATGTTTTGGGAGAGCCTATAGAAGGCTATGGGCACGCAGTTACCGTTTAGTACCGCTTATCATCCTCAGACAGAAGGACAGTCTAAGAGGAAGATTCAGATATTGGAGGACATGTTGCGAGCCTGTGTACTAGACTTTGGGGGATCTTGGAGTAAGTATCTTCCTCTGATTGAGTTCTCGTATAATAACAGCTATCAAGCAACTATTGGAGTGGCTCCGTATGAGATGCTATACGGGAGGAGGTGCAGATCACCTATCCATTGGGACAAGACGGGTGAGAGAAGTTATTTGGGTCCTGAGATGGTTCAGAGAACCAATGAGGCGATTGAGAAGATCAGAGCGCGAATGCTCGCCTCCCAGAGTCGCCAGAAGAGTTATTCAGACCTGAAACGCAGGAGTGTAGAATTTCAGGTTGGTGATCATGTGTTCCTTAGGGTTTCACCTCTGAGAGGAGTGAACAGTTCGGTGTTCAGGGCAAGCTGAGCCTTAGGTTTGTTGGACCCTTTGAGATTCTGGAGCGGGTTGGGGAGGTAGCTTACGGGTTGGCGATGCCTCCAACCGTATCAGGGGTTCATAATGTTTTTCATGTGTCCATGCTCCGAAAGTATGTATCAGATTCAACTCACGTGCTGAGTTATGAGAGTTTGGAGCTGGACCAGGATTTGTCCTATGAGGAGAAGCCAGTTCAAATTCTTGACCGAAAGGATAAGGTTTTGCGGAACAAGACCATCGCCTTGGTGAAAGTGCTGTGACGGAACAACAAAGTTGAGGAGGCAACATGGGAACTTGAATCAGACATGCGGGAGCGGTATCTCGAGTTGTTCAGGTAATTTCGAGGACAAAATCTCTGTAAGGAGGGGATAGTTGTAGCGACCCAAATTTGCTAATAAGGCTTGGAGCCTAGATTAGTGTGCTTGGAGGTCAATAATTGTTATACTGTGTTAATTTATGTGAATTTAATGAATATGTGATTAGGGTGCATGTTTAAGTGATTAAATATGCATGTGGGCCCCGTTTGATTGTTAGGGGCAAATTGGTAATTTTAGCCCGTTGAGGGTATAAATGTAATATATGTAATATTGTTGATATAATTGTGAATTATTTGTGATGCCCATACCAAGACGATCTTAGGGAGCCGTTTAGCTAGAAAGTCACAACGGGGTCAAATACCTGGCTCGGGAGGAGCCTAGGGGTATTTTGGGAGTATTACAACTTGAGTTTGGGAATTTGTAAGTAATGGTTAGTGACATTTTGGTAACTTGGGTAACCATTGGTAACCATTAAGGATAGCTACTCTAGGTGGGAAAAATGGTATATTTGTAAGGGATGGGAAAGGTCTAAGATGCCCTTGAGGTTTAGTTAGAAAGAGAGTTAGATGGAAGGGCAAAAGAGTCATTTGGCTGGGATATAGATGAATTCGGCTGAGGAAAAATCATTTACGTTACCTTATTCTAAGGATAATCTGAATATTGTGTTGGGGAGCTCTAGAGGAAACTAGAGAAAAACAGAAGGGAAGGAGAGGAATTTCTGAATTTTTGTGGGATCAAGAAGGGAATTGAGGCCAGAAAACTTGGAAGATTGTTCTGCATATTGAGGTAAGGGAATTTTGTGTGATTATGTTGTGAGATTTAGCTATGAATATCATGGTTTGAGAATTGAATTGTGTGTTTTGTTTGGTGAATTCTTGGGATGGATTGTGGTTAGGTTCAGCTTGAATTTTGTGAATTAAGCTTGGAATTTGATTGAGAAAAGCAGCTCAAGGTCGAATCTTCACTTGAGGTATGGATTCCATGCATATTTGAAAGTTATTTCTGGTTTGGTTTAAGATTTTTAAAGGGAGGTTTAAGTTTTGAAGGGCTTGGTTTAAGTTTCTGAAGTTTTAAACCTAAATTGTGAATTGTAGGTTTGATTGTGTGATTGAGCTTATTGTTGATGTTTTTGAGTTGTTAGATGGTCTATGTGGGGTTTTGAATTGAATTTGGGACTTAGGTATGCTTTGGGGTTGATTTGGGAGTATTTTGGCTCTGGGAAAATGCAGGGGAAAACCCAGAATCCTAGGTTCGCGAAGGGGCGCCGCTACACTGTTCTTCTGCGCTGCGGCGCTAGGTTGCATCAGGGAAGGAGGCCACGCTGGGCGCCGCGGCCCTAGGCCATTTCTGGGCAGGGCAAAATTTAGTTTTTAGGCTTTTGCCCAGGGATCTCGGGGGACGCTTCCGCCACCTTGTGTGGGGGTCCAGGAGGTCCCGAGAGCTCGGGATTGGTTCCGGGAGATGTTCTTGAATTGGTTAGTAATGGGGATGATATTTATGTGTTGTGACTAGGTTCTCGGAGAGGCTCGGATTAGAGGACCGTGCTCGAGGGTTCAGTGCTCAGGAAGCTCGGGACTCAGGTAAGAAAACTACCGATTCCCGTAGAGCATGAGTTGTTGGGCTCGACCCTGTATGACTGTGTTGTAGGGTTTGACCCTTTGATTGAGTTTATGTATGCTTAGCTTGTTGATTAGCTTTATCATATGTGAATGTGTTGATTGTATGACATGAGCCGTGCACGGCGAAGACCGATAACGGTGAAGGCCGAGAACGGCAATGGGCCGGGAACGGCGATAGGCACGTGGAGTGCAAGGCCGAGTGCGGCAAGGGGCCAGGGCCGGAAGCAGCGTTTAGCACGCGAAGTGCGAGTTGCTAGGTTGAATCCTAAAGGATACCTGGGATATCCTCACGGTATGGACCGCGAATCCATGGCATGGTAAAACGCCTGGGACGGCATGGCCGTATGTGTTTAGCCTATAGATGGCTTGTTTAATTGATAAGTGTTGATATGCATATGTTATCTATTTGTGAGTTTTCTTGCTGGGCTTCGGCTCACAGGTGCTCTGTGGTGCAGGTAAGGGCAAGGAGAAAGTCAACCAATCATGAGTATGGCGAGTGTGAAGCGGCGTGTACATGTTTGGTCATCCTGACTGCCACAGTCAGGGGCATTTTTGGGAGATGAATGTATAAAACTGGATTTTGTCGTTTAGTCGTCTGTGATTATATTTTGAGTTGTAAATATTTCTAAACTGTATTTTGGGATCTCAAATGTTAAACTTTTATAATTTTCAATGAAATGAGATTATGACTTTGATTTTAGCTTAGTCACACTTTTGTTCTAAGAATCTCGTTTAGCGAGTTAATTGCACGATTTAAACTCACTTAGTAACGACTCTAAGGTAGTAGGGCATTACAAGACTCAATTAGGCTATTTAAATTAATTAAAAAATCAATAAAATAATAGCCATTTTGAAGCCCTAGGTCGAAATTATCATGGGCTTTAGGCCTGTGAAATTTCTCATTTGATTATAAGCCCATTGGACTTAAAATCAAGGCATGCATTATTTTCTACTGATTTAATTAATTAAATAATTGTTTAAATCCTTCATCAAATTAATTATTTATAATTTGAACCTTGATTTAAACATATTTATTAATTTAGATACAAATTTATCTTAATTAATAAATCTGCCATAATTTTTCTTTTCTCCTCAAAATTACACAACTCTATGAAACTATCCAAAATTGACCTGGTCAACTTTGATAATTCTAATTGATAATTAAATCAATTAATTGAGACTATCTAGAGGATTTTATCCAATGTACAATGGGGACCATGGCCCTATGAAATCAAGCTCCAATAAGTTATCATAAATCTAACAAATAAATTTACTAACTCATTAATTCCTCGTGACTCCACTATAGACTTGGAATTGCACTCTTGAATTCATAGAATGCTCTATAACAAATATAGATACGCTATTAATTATCCATTGTTACAACAATAATTGTCACTCAATCCTCTATAGATGGTCTACAATGAGATAGGACTAAAATACCGTTTTACCCCTCATTGTATTTTATCCTTAAAACACTTAGTTCCTTGTAAAATATATTTCAGTAAACTAATTTAATTACTGAAATGAGATCTCTATCATTTAACAACTTGAACCAAACTAAAAGGAAACCAACATTTCACTTCTTCATCAGAAGCTATAGATGTTCATATCTATGATTAACACTCCCACTCAATTATACTACTGAGTTCCCAAGATGTAAGTATGGGCTAGTCTGTAGGGTAAGCTGGTAACGAACAAGTCAAAGAAATCAAATAATACAATCAATTAGAATACTAACCACTCAGACTTGAGATTGAATTGACCTATGGTCAACTATATGATATGACTAGAATAGATAATAACGGTATGTTTACTTATCTTATCAACTGTCAATATCGGTCCTGTCGGATGTAACAAATACATCCGATCTTATCTAATTTGCTAATGTTCTGGAACGAACATAACACTGTAATGTGTAAGTAGATCATATCGTAGATTGGAAAGTCAGTGTAAATCCTGTGCACTGACTAATCTTAGGACTAACTTATTTTGAACATATAATCACATTTATATTCCACTGTGATTACGTCACTATTAATAAGATTAGCTATATGCTCGGGATTTAATAGAATTTTATATTAAACAAATAATCATGAAAATAAAACATGTGAACAAAGTGATTGACCAAGTCAAAAAATGATTTCTATTCTTTTATTGATAATAAAATGAGATTACAAAGAATTTGGGTTTTAATTAGGGCATAAAACCCCAACATTATCCTGTCTTGTCTACCCTGCATGGTCACTTCCTTTCCTCTTCTATTCATTTGAGTTATGATTCTTAGAGGTGTTCCTTTTTCGCCTCTCTTTTAGCCGCGCCTTCTTTACAAATCACGTCTTCCATTCTCTCTACAGTAAGAGCCCTTTCTAGAACCTGAGCATATGTATTGTTGCCCCCTACTGATACAATCTCCATGTCTCTGGCTATTATGGGCTTCAAGCTACAAACAAAATGGTCTACTCTTGGCATTTTAGTTGGAACTAATTCTGCCGCGAACTTGACAAGTCTGTCAAACTTCAATAATTACTCAGTCACCGTCATATTCCCCAGGCTCAAAGTAGCAAACTCTTCCACCTTTGAAGCCCGTACCGCAACATTGTAGTACTTTTCATTAAATGCTTGCTGAAATTCTACCTAGGTCATTAAAGTAACATCTCTTGCCTGAGAGATCTCTTCCCACCAGATCCTTGCGTCCTTTCTCAGCATGTTAGTTGAACAAGCTACCCTGTCATTCCTTTAAGTTGCATGAAGTCCAGATTGACCTTATCATACTCATCCATTGTTCAGCCTTCAATGGATCAATGCTCCCTTCGAACACTGGAGGATGTTTCTCCCTGAATCTTTCATACAATGGCTCCAAATGATTCCCATTTTCAGGAATAGCTGAAATCTGTGCTAAGGGTTGCTGAATGTCTTTGATTACTGATGCTGATTGAGCTTCTTGCTGCCTCAACTGCCTTAGTTCTCTTAACTCTTTTGCCTGCCTTTTCATGTCTTCTTGCATGGCAATAAACTACGCTTCCAAGCTTTGATAGGCATTTTCAAGATCCGCATCGCGCCTATTTCCCCCATCAGTTGGTAGAGGGTTGCCATTGTTGTTAACTCGCGTATTAGGGCTCGCAGCAAGTGGATTGTTGAGGTTGCGATTAACTCCAGCGTTCCTTCATACTGATCTCCTAGGAGGCATGATTTCAGTTCATTCCTAAAACCAATAGCGTATCTTAGTGCAACTTTTCCAAATCTAGAACAAAAACATGCTTTTAATCCATCAAACAAGTAATCTCTGATTATTCATAAAGCCAAAATATCTTGATATATCCATCATTCACAAAGTTCATAAACTAAAGCAATGAAAAAAAAAAAGACAGACTAAAACCAATTTGCATGCCGTGAAATGTCTACAACCACATTTTATGCACAAGAAAAGAACTTTTAAGCTTATCTAACAACTCTACAAAAATTCCTTGATCAAATGGTTCGTTAGCCAGCTTGAACCCTCATTGTCTTGCAAAAGCCAACAGTGTGCATTTATACTTAACGCCTTCCAAAGCCCTATCTTGCACTTGCTTCCATACCACTTGAAGTTCTTTCTGCATCCTTCTTGAAGAAATTGTATCTTTAAATACTTTGTACTTCTTCTCACCGCTTAATAGTCCTCCTTCCCAGACCACATCTTGAATGCGCTGGTTGACTGTCACACAATGATACATAAAATTTTGGATGCTCCATTCCGCAAAACGCCGCATCCTTATCCTTCGTACCTTTCTTATCCTACATGCAATCATCCTTTGTTGAGTCTTGTTCAAGCGAACCTTAGGGACTCTAAGCACACAAGACATACTAGCTACTCTATACATGAAGATAAAGCACTAAAACACATATGGCAAACAATCACATAATCAAAACAAACTCAAATAAATCTGATAGTGAAATAAGTCGAGCTTGTCTTCAGCGGCAATAGTACATGTCAGGATAGTCTATAGGAAACAAGACCTTTTCTCTAATACCAAAATGTAACACCCCAATTTCTTGAGACATTAACTGACTCATACAATACATAATTTTGAAATAAAACACTTTTTATTATAAAGAAATCAAACGCGACTAACAAACTGAATGTTTAAAAAAAACTCTGAAGTTTCGTAGTTATCGTAAATAAATAAAATAAAACAAACATTTGAATCCAACAATAAAAGTTTAAATTTTATTCAAATTCATAATGAAATTCCCCAATAGGTCCGACCCCTTACGGTCGTTAAATCCTCGACATGTACGCCCTCCACCAAAGCTTTCCAACTCATTGCGCTATAACCATATCTTTACCTTTCCTTGCAACACAGAGTATCCATGAGCCAAAGCCCAGCAAGAAGAGCTGTGTAGGACACAAGCCCCTTAAAACTTACCCAAGAACATATTTCAATTAAAAACAACATTAGAAAATCAATTTAGGAATATTAACATTAAACAACAATCATATCTAAAGGAAAATACACATAGTGCATTAAAGCATATAAGAACATAAGCATGCACTTCCAACATATCATAAGCATGCTAACTTGTAACATACACATGCATTTAAGAACATAAGCATGTCAAGAAACATATCACACATACAGGTATCAACATAAGTAACATTTAGCATAAACTACTTAAAACATGTAACATTCACTAGCATAACTATACATTAATCATAGGTAATTTAAACATAAAAATTCTACCATTAAGAGTATGTCAAGGGTACACCCTGTGTGCAGGTGTCCACTCTTCTTACCTCGATAGCAGCAATCGACACACACTAACACATCCCTTCAATTATCCTTAGTGAGCCTAAACATGTCACATAACATCAAAGCGTTTAAAACTCAAACTAAACCAAAAGCATATTAAAGTACACCCATGTCCCTCTTAAGGCTAACTCATGCCCAAAATATCCTTAAGAATGTCTTAAACCCCTGATGCATAAAATCCCAAACCAAGGTACCAATTTATATCAAAATGGTGCATTTAATTCACAAAATATTGCATTTATGTGCAACTGGCATGGTCGCACTAGACCCTTTTTCTAGAAATCGCAGATGCAATTTTTAATCCTAGAAATGGACCTAAATCGCAAAATTTCTACCCCAATTCATCAAATCAGTCATCTTAGCATGTTTCTAACCCTTGAAACCCAGATAAAATCAATCCTAAACCTCTAGTAAACATTCATAATCACAGATACAATTAAATCCATATTTAACATCAAAACCTAAATCTATTATAAACTTGAATAACACAGTTCAAAGAATTCACCTTTCAAATACCCAGGTTAAATATTCAATGGTTTTCTACCCATGTGCGATCGTTAGTCCACAAAAATACAAACTCCATGCTTTCCTTTGGATGTCCAAGCCTCAAAGATTCAGATCAAGAACAAGAAGGATATTCTTGGCCTGACACTCTATCGCATAATGTAAATGAAAAGTGTCTGACTATCGTATGAATTCTAAGCCTAATTCCCATTATAAATTTTATTTCTGGTAATTAATCGTATAAAACTAATTTACCATGCTATCCCCAATCTCTAATTTTTCCTCAATAATTACTTAAGCCCATTGTTGTAATTTCCATCAAAGCTAATAGTTTCAACTTCCCTTAATTACACTTTCTACCATAAAACTTATATTTCTACTTCGACCCCCATAACTCAACTTCTATCACACTTTGGCCCCTAATACTTAGAGAAGCACATGTGTCGATGGACTGATAAGTTCATATAAAATAAATCGTACACTTAAATCATGCATATCATAGCTTAAAACTACTAAACATAATACATACAAATTACCATAATTCCTTGGCCCATGTCAGATTATTAACATATCCCTTATTAACAGAAGCAGATATTACACTACAACTGCTCCACCAAGAGTGAATACTGACCCAGACGTCAACTTAGAACTGTCTTTGTCTAATTAGAAATCAAAATTAGTGTATCCAATAGGGTTTAACTGACCCCTTGAATAAACAAGCATATAATCTCTCGTTCTCCTAAGATACTTGAGAATGTGGGTGGGCACATAGAGGACAAATGCTTGTAATTTAGAAATCACAAGTTTATCTCAACACACGAGTACTTGGATTATCGCTTGAGAAATGTTGGAATAATAAGAGAAGAAGATGAGAATTTCTTGTCTGACAATTTTTTAGAATCTCTTCTGAAGCATTACACTTTTTTCCTCTTATTATCACATAATATATATATAAGTTATATATTACACCATTATTCATAATAATATAATATAATAATAATGATGATAGGAATAGATTTATGTAATATCTAACTTACCAAATTTAAAAAAATATATTTTCAAATTATTAACTAAATAAATAAAAAATATGAAAAAACCATTACTGATACTTTTTTAGTACCACACACATGCATGGCACTATTTCCATTAAGGGAATATTGCATTTTTCTTATTTTCTTTTATTTATTTATTTAATTAAATAAATAATTCCCATAAAATATGGTATCATCTTTTTTTAAGGAAAAGATCACAACCATAATTCAAATTCAAAATTCAAAATAATGATCATCATTATCATCATCTTTTAAAAATCAACACAAAACTAACCATTTTTATTTTCTCCCACTCAAATAAAATAATTAATTTCAAAATTTTATTTATTTATTATTATATATATTTAAAAAATGCAATATTTAAATAAATAAATATATTTTCAAAATTTAATAATTAATTCTAAATTAATTATTCAAACTCAATTATCATATAATTGTATATTTGACCTAAAGAATAAAATTCTTCTCAAAATTTTAAATTACAGTTTTACCCTTGTATCAGCTCTTACCTTGATATGTTGTTGATAGAGCCTTCTAGGGACCTATGGACCTATAATTTCAAGCTTTAATAAATATTAGATTATTAATCAAATCTCTTTGATTAAATAATTATATTTATAATCTCATGATTATTCCACTATAAATATGAGATTGAACTCTTGATAATTATAGACATATATTTACACAGTACTTTATTAAATAATAAAGTGTCCATTGATATAATCATTACATACAACATTAATCCTCTATTAATGGTTCATAATTAAAAGGGAATAAATTATCGTTTTACCCTTTTAACTATATCTAGTTCCTAGTGTACCATTGACTTTACTATTCAAGGTTGTATCACAACAAGTTTGCGACGCGAGCGCTCATAACCTTTCTAGTTCCAAAAGTCAACCCAATAGGGAATCATTATTCAATCTATAAGAAGGTATAAATTTCATATCTATTAAACTAGGTCCCCAGCCGTATATATCATTGAGTCCCAAAAAAAAATTGTTCTCAACCCGATCATTCTGACAAACCTTAACGCATGAATCAAAGGATCAGATAACATATATAAGAGTTCATAGTAAACTCAGGATTAAGATCATCATGTATATGATCATCGTTTGATGTGTTTGATTAATACTACGAAACGGTGTTCAAACAAGTATTAACAAATCACATCTAGTCCAGTTCTATATATCACTATATATAAAGTACCTTCATTAAAGTGTCCTACAACACTAGTGACCCGGATCTAGGTCACTTGTATTCATAATACTAGTGAACCATACTAGCAGTAATTAATCTAAAGATTCCATAACTTTATTTTACTGCGAACTGCTTTAAGTTCATTATCTCAATCTCGATCCTCTCATACCAGTATGAGATTAAGACCACATGGATGAACTTTGGAATTTTATGATATTTACTTAATATTATCAACATAATATCAGACATAGTCTATATATATAATAATTCAATTCAATTATTTATTTCATTTAAAATATTTGTCAACTACAATTGCTTTAAGGGCACTATTCCCAACAATCTCCCACTTGTCCTAAAGCAAATTGAGGCATCTCTCTCAATGTGTCACTCACATTATACTGAATGAATTTGTCTAACAAAATCTTTGTAAACAGTTTTGTTAGAAACTATTTTGAAGCTATCTTCAAGATTGTTACATCGATTATGTAAAATTGTCTTGAATTAAATGACACTTCATTTCATGTGCTTCCCTCTCATGATTTCTCAGTTCTTCTAGAATATTTATATCTCCATTGCTTTCACAATGAGTCTGAATCCCTTTCCAAAATGGTAAAGAACTCAACTAAATCAAATAGCCTATTTAACTACTCAGTAGTTGTTACATTTATGCTTCTATGGTGGAATATACTATTCCGAAATGTTCAACACATTTCTAGATTAATGTGTTTCCTCCACAGTTATAGAAACTGATTTTGATATCAATCTATGAAGATTTCTATCTAGTTGAATATCAGTTCATCCTTTGGGATTTTAGGTCATTGCCTACATACACAAACATATAATCTCTATTATATTCAAGATACTAAAAAAACCAAGTCCTTATAATTATTCAATGACTCAATCCAATATTGGATTGACAATTGCTAACTATTCCCACCGTTTACCAAATGTGAATTTGAACACATAACATTTGAACACATAATGTCTCATGTCCTTCTTTTCTTTTAAAAAATAAATGGACATTATTCTTTAGATAATACATCCTCCTAATCGGGAAGGCAAAAAGCATTTCTTGGACTTTTGCAAACTAATGTATTTAAGCTTCTTATCTATATAAGTTGCTTGAGACAATGCAAAAATATTGTTCTTTCAATCACTAACGACTCGAATGTATAGAACATATTTGGCTTTTCCAAATCTAATATTTAGAAATGTTCAGCTAACAATTTCTTTACTTTTGATAATTTTTCTACATCATTCCCAATAATCAGAATGTTGTCAACATGAAGAATAAGAATCACAACACAATCTTTGATCAAATCAAAGATATTTAAGATCTGATGGCTCGTTTAAATCCAAAGGTGGATTTAAGAAGCCTTGCAAACAACTTTGCTTTTGCTCTTTTATTTTGAATCTTTTCGGTTGAGATCTTCAAATGATTTTGTCATGTCAGCCATTCAGAAAAGACTATATAGACATCCATTTTAATAAATCTCATAATCCATGAAAAAAATAAATGGATAAGAGTATGTTAACAGATATAAGCTTGGTTACAGTAGAAGGTATTTGTTCGAGTAATAAATTTCTTCTTTCTGTTTATAGCCTTCAGTTATTAACCTTACTTTGAACAGTCTATACTTTCCTTTGTTCTCCTCTTCATCTTGAATATCTTGTTTCAAACTAAAGTTTAATGAACTTTAGTTGGATGTTCAAGAATCCAGATGTCATAGGAATTCAAAATTCCATTTCTAGATTCATGGTGTTTCAACCATTATTTTCAGTTAAAATCTTTCATTACCTACTAGCATGTGAATGAAACATAGTTAGATTGTGTTAGACACAACCAACTGAACTTTATGTTTGTAACGGAGTAGTTACTAACTAACACTCCCACTATAATAAAGCTTTACAACATTTGTGATATTCTTTGGTTTTATCATTGTTAATTATCAGTAACTCGCTTCCTTGACTCATAGTCATTATTTCTTGTAATGCCCTGGATAACGAACAGCGTTACACTATGTATTTTTAAAATAGTGCAAGACTTGCTAATCAAGTTGTTTGAACAATAGTGTCTTCCTAAAGTCAACTATCAGATTAGGGTTAAAAGATTTTGATCATAAATGGTTAGTTTTCATTAAAATAGATGTTTGGTACATGGGATCCCAAAACAGGGTTGAAGAGACACTTTACAATTCTCAAAAGTTTATACAACCTGTTTACCGAGTTTTTCGGAAACTAGAATTATAAAAGATTAAAGAGCTTAAAAGAAAGGAATTAAGAGAAGTAAACAAGGTTTTTACGTGGTTGGGGCATTAATGAGCCTTAGTCCATGAGACAATTGTATTAGAGCTTAGAAAGCTTTTGACAATGGAGTTTTCTGTAAGTTAGAGCAGAGTAATTGCTTACAATAAAAAATCCAGGATCCCCTCCTCAGTGCACCACTATTCGTATTTATAGGCGCATGAGTGCACTGGGCTTAGGCCGGGCTGGTCCGGCCCAATAAGGGTGTAAATACCATTGGCCTCTCTGATGGGAGCCCAATACAAAGGATTGAAATATGGAACATACATTAATCAAAGCCCATTGGGCTAGCCCAAACAAGATCTTATTCTAAGACATGCGACAAACTGGTGTTTCGGTCTGGGTGTTATGGGCTACGAGGAAGATTTGGGGGACAAGATCGGTCAGAGTAGTGGCGACGCAGTTCTGAACAAACGACGTACAATCCCAAGGTAGCCTCCTCTATAGGTTAATCATGGGGACAACCCCCATGCTTCTTGGGACGATGTCAGCGTTGGGGACACTTTATCATGCCAAACTCAGCCAACCAATCTAGGTACGTCTACCAAAGTCCCCCTCTGTTTACTAGGGCCCCGGTTCACTCACCAGGACCCGGGTCTATCCATGGAGGTCTCGGCCCAATCTTGGATTTGGGAGCCCCTGACTTCCTTTACCGTACATCAGGGGACATCCCGATATGCAGTCCCGGGTCTATACAACCTGCCCCGACGATGGTTCCGAATCACTCTCCCGGATGCCCTTTGGGCCTTGCCGAGACTTGGGCAGCCAATATCAGTTTTCCCTTCGCCTAATGGGCCCGGTCTGGGCCTTAACTCCCAGGAGAGCGGACCATGGGCTTAGAGTGTGGATCCGTACATTTTGGAAGAAACATGAATAACAATTACCCTCCAAGCCTTCATCTGGGCTTGTGCGGTGGAGGCTTGTATCCCTCCCGGACCATCTCAGCGCTTCCCGGTTCATTTCAAAGGCAGCGGGTCCGCGGAAGGGGGACATCGCTTGCTGAACGATCATGGAGTGAAAGCCTATTTCGATGTCCTAGACTGAATCCAAAAAGCCCGGTCCGTTTACCAGGATCCGTGTTCGTTTACCAGAGCCCCAGTCCATTTACTTCAGGGCCGTCTGAAGGCCTCCCGCTCGCTCTGCTTCATCGTGAAGGGGGTACGTGTTCCTTTGTGATTGGCACATTGAGGACACTTGAATTCAAAAGGTCAGTAAACATTCTATCGGTTACTGTGTTGGCAGTTAAATTTCAGCTCGATTTACGAAGCGTCCTATCTGCACGTATGTCTCCATTATTATCTCCGCGACAAAGAGGACCGTTGGATGGGACGACCTTTGAGGTGCTCTTCTTCTGGGCCGTTGGATCGGGGCGGCACAGATCACGCCTCTGGGGAACCGTGATCCAGTACTCAAGTAGGTCCATTAATGTCCTTGCACAAACCAGGACCATCCGATGGGGGGGGGGGGGGGATCACGCCGAACTATTAGATCAAAGCAACCTTCTGGTTCTTATAAATAACCTTAGATTTTCATTTGATATCTTTACACTCTTAGAACAAAAAAAAACACTTAAAGGACCTTTTATGTCCGAGCTCGCCGACGACATTTTCCATCATCTACTTTGCCTTCGCCATCACTTGTTCCCGACGCACCTGATCTATGTACCTTCGCCTAAGCAGACGACATCAGCTTGTCCAATAGATGAGCTTTTGCGCCACCTTCATTTGTTCAAGGCCGCAATTTTACCGTCACTGTCGCCGGAAACACACCATTTTCACGACCAGACTTTTCTAGTAAGTTTTCCTGAATTTCATTTTTATTTTCTTGCGTTAGCCATACTATCATAATTTTCTGTTTAGGCTGTTAGATCTCGCCTATGTTTAGACTGGCTCTGGGTGCATTAGAATAGGTTAGGGAAAAAAAACTAGTCCAGGTTGTCCCGGATCTTCTCAGGTTTAGGTGGTTCCTGGACAAGCGGCAATAGGTCGGCTTAGGAGAACTTCAGCTAGATCCTTTCTTTTTCATTCCCGATCAGGGTTCCGCGGCTTCTTGGTGATCCCGGACTTGATCTGGAGGGGACTCCTCCAAGCTGTTCGTAGGAGAGCCCCCGTACCTTAACCAACCTTCTTGGGTTTTGGTGCTAACTGCTTGGTTGTTTATTTTGTTCTGTTTTGCTCCCAGATCGTCAGCCATGACTTTAGGCGTTACCATCCATTCGGAAGAACATGTTAATGCGGCCCTTGTCACTCTATCATGATCCAAGGCTCCTAGTGGTAACAGATGGGAGATGGACGGGGTGCAGAACCTGTTCCAAAATTATCGGATGCTGTACACCCTAAAGAAGCATTTGGACGTGGAGTCGACTCCCGGACTGTTCTATAACCGCCTGGCCAGAAAAGAGGAGAAGGCTCACACTGGCGTGGGTGAGTTTGGGGCCTGGAACGTAGGCCACATCAGTGCGGGAGCCACTCTCCCGCTTCATGATTACTTCGCGCAATTCCTCAAGTTCATGGGGATTGCCTCGTTTCAGCTCCTGCCTCAAGCGTACCGACTGCTTGCGGGATGGCGCATCTTTTGCATAGCGAAGCAGACCCTGGATCCGACTCCGGCAGAGGTGCTGTATTTCTACAAGTTGGAGCCGCAGGTCAACGTCAAGGACAAGACCTTGGACAACTTCTACAGACTAAAACTGTGGGGTAACTACGCTGCTCCAATCAGCACATGGAAGCACCCCCCGGACGTCAGATATTAATGGTTCATGATGTCCGGGTTTCTTTTAGAAAAGAACCCCATGCTGATGCTGGACTTCCAGCGAGTGGGTAAGTGGCTTCCTATTCCCTAGTTTCTTTCTTGTTTTCACTTTTTATTCTTCATTCTCGATATATGGCCTTGGATGTCATGAACCTATGCCTAGACTCCCCTCACCCAGTTTTTCCTAGATCGGAAGAAGTTCTACTCCACGCTAAGCGCAGAGGATTTGGACGTAGGGGGCTACATCAACACCGAGAACCTCCGAGTGGTCGGGATGCTGGTGGCCAACCAAATGATCAAGGCCCCTAGCCTCCAGGGGATACAATGCGAGAAAGACCCAGCATTGAGGGAGGCGCTAGCCCTTGAGCACATCAGGGCTGTAGAGGATGCGACCCTGGCAGACACAGCCAAAAGGAAACGGGACCAGACTCAGCAGAACGAGAGTGCCACCTCTAAGGAGCTGGAAGCCCTCTTTGGCGAGGCCTAACCGAACACAGGGACCCCCGATGCTAGTGTATCAGGGCGAGGTAATTCACCTTTGCTTTTGACTTATGCTCCCCGAGTTGGGGACTTAGTTATGGATAGACTAGTTTATCGAGCCCCCCTGTTCGGGGCTGATGGGGAGACGAGACCTTCGTCTCCCATCGCTGTAGATCTGGAAACTTTCATGTACTTGTCCGGGTTTCTTCAATATGGGAACTTCTTGGACCCGAATGACATGGGAGACCGAATCCATTCCTCGTCCGGGTTTTGTAACACTTTTACGGACGTGGATGCGTCTAAGAAGAATTTCATGTTCTTATTTTCTTTATTTCTTGCATAATGCTTTCCTGTTTTCATTCGTTAAACTTTCACTAAGAGTTTTTAACACCTTGTGTAAATGAGTCGAATGTTCAGTCTCGGTTCCAACGGCCGGGACTGTTGGGGAAAAGTTGTAGAAAATGTCTCTTCTGGTGACCCGTTTTTGGGTCTTGACGACTTGGACTAGATTATTCCGGTTTTATAATATGGGCTCCAATAGCCCGAACCGCCCGAGATCTTTCTAGATTTAAACTTATCAACTCGCTTTACTCCTGTTGCTCAGGTTCCAATGTCCTAGGCCATTAGGGAGTTGATAATTATCACTAAATCTATTCATCTTGATTCTAGTGTTCAGGTTTTGACAGTCTGTACCATCAGGGATTAGCTGATTAGCTTGTTTTGAAACCTGGGTTAGGTTCCCATGGCCTGGGCCGTTTATAAGACTAATTTTAGACAACTTATACCTGGGACTCATGCTCCAATAGTCCTGTGCTATTGCAGAGATGACGCGGACAGGTATTTGGTTGTTTGGGACCACAATCGATCAACCAATTTTTAGGTATTTTATATCCCCGGGACACACATGTCCGAGTTAGGACTTGGGCTGGCCCGTATGTCCTACTGGATATCTCACCTCCCAGACTATGTGGGTCCGGGCCTGGATCAGGCCTGAGCCTTAAGTCCTATTTGGCTTGTACCCCCCAGACCTTGTCGGTCTGGGTCGGGACTAGGCCTTAGCCTTGTGACCTTTCATTAACATCCTGTTTTGTTTTTGTTCTCGAACTTATTCGTGTGAATGGATACATCCCCCTGCCCCCTTAGTGAGCCAAGACTGGTCTTGGGTCACTTTCTTATGGAGAAGGACGAGAACTTTCATTGTTTCACAATATTTCTTTATGAAGTTTTGTACACGTCATTTTCATTATTCAAGAAACCGCCCTGGGGCATACATTGTTTTACAAAGAAAATATAAAGTTGAAACATGCTCCCCTGACTACTGATAGTACTTAAGAAGATGTTTCGCGTTCCAGGCCCTTGGGACTTCAGTTCCATTGAGTCGCTTTAAGCAGTACGTTCCCGGACATACTTCATGTTGAATTTCGTATGGCCCTTCCCAGTTCAGGCCCAGAACCCCTACTCCCAGATCTTGGGTTGCAGGGAAGACTCTCCTTAGGACTAGGTCGCCGGTTCCGAACCTTCGAATTTTTACTTTTGAGTTAAAATGCCGAGCGATCTTGCCCTAGTACATCTTCAACTGAACTTTTGATTCTTCTCGGATCTCTTCGATGAGATCCAAGGATTCCTGGAGTAAGGCGTGGTTCTGGGCAGGATCATACGTGTCCCTCCTGTGGGATGGGATGACCGTTTCTACCGGGATGATGACTTTGCATTCGTACACCATGGGGTAAGGAGTGTGTCCGGTAGACGTTCATTCGGTGGTCCGGTATGCCCATAGTACGCGGGGAAACTCTTCTGGCCATTTGCTCTTGCAGGCTTGAAGTTTTTTCTTTAAGGTCCCCTTCAAGATTTTGTTGACTACCTCTGTTTGCCCGTTCGCTTGAGGTCTGGCGATTGTGGAGAAGCTCTTGATGATACCATGTCTTTCACAGAAGTCCGTGAAGTGGATGTTGTCAAACTGCTTCCTGTTGTCGGACACAATCTTGTAGGGGAGCCCGTACCGGCACACGATGTTGTTGATGACGAAGTTCAAGACCTTCTTTGAGGTTATGGTGTTCATAGGATCTGCTTCGACCCACTTGGTATAGTAGTTAACGGTCATGACAGCATACTTCACACCTCCTTTCCCGGTCGGGAGCGATCCTACAAGGTCGATTCCCCATACCGCGAAGGGCTAGGGACTTGTCATTAGAGTTATTTTCGTTGGAGGGGCTTGTGGGATCTTCGCGTACCTTTGGCACTGCTCGCATTTGTAGCCGTAATCAACACAGTCTTTTTTCATGGTTGGCCAGAAATATCCTTGGCGCAGGATTTTCTTGGACAAGCTGAGTCCGATGTATGATCTCCGCAGAAGCCTTCATGCACCTCGTGCATGATTGCGCTCATTTCGGTCCTGGACACGCATCAGAGGTACGACATGGATAACCCTCTATAATAAAGATTTCCCTCCATCATTACGTATCTATGGACCTGGTACTGAAGCTTCCTGGTTGCTGCCCTGTCCATGGGCAACCCCCCGGTTGTTAGGTATTGGATGATGGGTCCCATCCAGGATGTGGAGTAGTTTATAGCATTGACCGTGGAGGTTTAAATACTTGGTACGGAGAGATGGTTGATCGGGACTAGCCCAAAAAGCTCTGCCTCAGCATCCGTGGCCAGTTTTGCCAACGTGTTCGCAAACATGTTTTGATCCCTGGGGATCTGGCGGATGAAGTGCTTCTTGAAAGTTTGAAGCATCTCTCGCGTCTGAGTCACGTAAGCTGCCATATTTTCCCCTTTTGTCTGGTACTCTCCTGAGATCTGTCTGATAACCAACTGGGAATCACTATAGATCTCCAGGTTTGTGGCCCCTACCTCCCAGGCCAGGCGCAATCCTGTCAACATGGCCTCGTGTTTAACGTCGTTGTACGAAGCCTTAAACTGGAAATGTAGGGCATTTTGTAACTGGTGTCCCTGTGGTGACACTAGGATAATTCTGGCCCTTGCTCCATTTTCATTCGAGGTTCCGTCTACAAACACCTTCCACAAGGGTGCTGCAGGATCCACGGGATCGTCCTCTTCAGTGATCCCGGAGCATTCCACGATGAAGTTTGCTAGGGCCTGTCCCTTGATTGATATTCTAAGGATGTATGTAATGTCAAACTGACTCAGTTCCGTGGCCCACTTCAAGAGTCTTCCTGATGACTTAGGTTTTTGCAACACTTGCCGCAATGGATGGTTGATCAAAATAAACTGCCCCTGGCATGGGCCTGGAAATAAGGCCTAAGCTTCCGGGACGTGATTAGTAGGCAAAACGTTAACTTTTTTACTAGTGGATATCGTGATTCTGCACCCAATAACCTTTTGCTCACGTAATAGACCGAGAGCTGGGCCCTCCCGTCTTCCTGTACTAGCACGACGCTGATGACATGTTCGGCACGGCCAAATAGAGGTACAACGGTTCTCCCTCCACCGGTTTCGCCAATATTGGTGATCGGGCCAGATATTCTTTCAATTTTTGGAAAGCCTCTTCGCACTCAGCTGACCATTCGAACCTTTGGCTTCCCCGGAGGACGTTGAAGATTGGGATGCACTTGTCCGTGGCCTTCAAGACAAAACGACTCAAAGCGGCTATCCGCCCAGTCAGGCTCTGAACATCTTTGTGCTTCCGGGGTGAGGGCATCTCAACTAGCGCCTTGATTTTGTCTGGATTGGCTTCTATTCCCCGGTAGCTTACTATCAACACCAGGAACTTCCCAGACGATACGCTGAAGGTGCATTTTTTGGGATTCAGCTTCATCCCATACCTTTGAATGATCACGAAGGCTTCGACCAGATTGTCAGAATGTTCGTTGAAGGTCTTGGACTTGACCAGCATGTCGTCGATGTACACCTCCATGTTCCATCCCAGCTGTGCCCGGAACATTCTGTTGACTAGCCGCTGGTAGGTGGCTCCGACGTTTTTGAGTCCGAAGGGCATGACGATGTAGCAATACACCCCCTTGTCGGTTTGGAAACTGGTATGTTCCTGGTCCGCTACATGCATAGAGATCTAATTGTAGCCAGAGTAGGCGTCCATGAAACTCAAGATCTCATACTCGGATGTTGCGTCCACCATCTGATTGATCCGAGGGAGTGGGAAGTAATCTTTAGGGCAGCTTTGTTGAGATCCATGAAGTCGAGGCATGTCCACCAGGTCCCGTTTGGCTTCGATACCAGCACTGGGTTCGATACCACCAGGTCCAGTACTAGGACGTCCTGGTTCTCCTTCACTCGAGCAATGATGGCAGCCCGGACCTTTGCTTTCAAGTTCTTCCCAACTTGGATTACCTTGGTTGGGTCAGTGTCACTGATGCACACCTCTTCAATCTCCTCCATGGGTTCTAGTACGCCGTCCTCCCCTATCCGCGGATCTAGCTCATCTTCTTCCCGGAAAATCCGTCTTGCCGGGGGAGGGGGCAGGACTGGATCAACGATTTCCTCAAGAGGTTCTTCACGGACCATGTAAACGAGTCAGGCGGATACATGGTAACATTTCTATGTGCTCTTTTGATCACCAAGGACTGTTCCCACTCCTTCGTTATCGCAGGGGAATATCATGCATAGGTGGCAGATGGAGGTGATAGCCCCGAATTCGACCAATGCGGGCTGACCGAAAATGATGTTGTAAGCGGTGGGGCAGTCCACCACCACGAACGTACAAAATTTGAACTAGCTTTGCATCTCGTTCCCCAGTGTTACGGGCAACTAGATTTTTCCCATCGGGAGTATTGAATCCCCATTGAAGCCATAGATCTGGGTTGGGCACAAGGCTAGATCCGCTTTGCTCAAGCCAATTGCGATGAAGGCAGGTTTGAACAAGAGGGTTACGGAGCTTCCTTCGTCCACTAGCACTCTAGACACTATCTTATTGGCGATTTGGGCATCAATGACCTGAGGGTCATGATGCGGGAAATGGACGTTGCAGGCGTCTTCTTCCGTTAAGGTGATGGGGAGATTCATCAACTTCGGGCGTTGAGCTGGTGCTTGGACTAGGGCGCATACCTCTTGGTCGTGGTCAAGTTCGCTGAGGTAACTCTTTTGATCACTCCGGGACGGTCCCCCCAGATGGGGCCCGCCTGAGATGGTGGCTACGTGACCATCTACTTGTGGGGGCGCGATCCTGGCTGGGTAAGGCATTCCGGGTCTGGGTGCCTGCACGGTGGGGCCCCCCTGAGGGGCCTGCGATCTCGGGCCCTTTGTGTATCCTCCCTGGGGAGGTGGGTACATTCCAGGTGTGCCCGGGATAGTGGATTGTCCGGGGACCGCTGACAGTCCCGGAACTCCCACGGGCATCTTGATCCACTGGTGGAGATGTCCCAGCTTGATCAAATTTTCAATCTCTTCTTTTAGCTGCTGACATTCTTCGGTTGTGTGGCCCGCCTCCTTATGGTACGCACACTTTTTGTTAGTATCCCTTGGGGTTTTTCCTCCTTTGAACATGGGGGTTAGTTTCTGGTAATGAAGCATCCTTTCTGTGGCTAGGTAGATGTTTTCCATAGTATGCACTAGGTTGGTGTACTCTGAATATTGGGGCTCGTAGCCCCTCTTGCCCTTCTTAGATGGTTCAGACCGATTTGGGCCCCGCCGGGAGCAACACTATATCTGACTGGCGCAATTCTGTATACAGGCAAAGGGGTAAACTGGGCTGGGGCATATCCCTAAGATGCAGGGCCATAGACCGAGGGCGCAGTAAAGGATATTCCAAGTGCAGCTACCGATCCTGGCGCAATTGGGGGAGTCAGGTATTGCTGGGCCGGATACTGCGCCCCGTACCCCGGAAAGGTTTCGGCATTTGGCTGAGGTGCCGGCTGTCATCTGAATGCCTAGATTTGGGCCTCCTCCCAGATGATAAAGCCTTGGGCCCTCCTTATGAATTCCTCAAGGGTGGCCTCCTTGCTGCGCTGCATGTCATCCCAGAAGGGAAACCCCGCCTGGATTCTAGATTGCAGGGTCACCAGACACTGCCTGTCGTCCACCTTTGTTTTGGAGGCTTCCTTTGTGAAACGCTGGATGTAGGCCCTCAACGTCTCCGTGGGGAGCTGCTTGATGTTGGCGAGTGCACTGATCTGCATGTCCATCCTCATGGCGGCCACGAACTGTTTGCGGAAAGTCGACTGCAGTTCGGGCCAGGATTGGATGGATTCTGGCTTGAGTCTCTTCCACCACTCCTCTGCAGGTCCGCCTAAAGTAATAAAAAAACAGAGGCACTTGCCGTTGTCGTAGACGTGGGCTACGATCATTAACCGATTGTAGCGCGATAGATGATCTTTGGGGTCGGTGTTCCTAGTGTAGGCAGGCAGACTCGGCATCTTGAATCCTTTGGGGAGCACCACGTACAGGATGTGCTTGGCGCATGGCTCCTTTTCTTCCTCGTCGGAATCAGTGTCCGCTCCCTCCTACTTGTGGACCAGGCAGTTCATGACTTTCTTTAAGGCGGCTAGTTGTTCCATGAAATGTTTGGCTGTACCATCTTCTAGGGGAACTCTCTCATTCCTCCTGTCGTTGAGATTATTTCTCAAATCACCATCTCGGGGGCGGATCTTTTCCTTGCGAGCCCGTTCCTTTCGAGCGTTCAGCCCGTCGCGCAAGTCTACCCTGGATGTATCGTCCCCGGAGCTAAGGGCGTTCAGTTCATCATTATGCTGGCGCCCCTGGTGGCCCTTATTCACAGAAGCGCTTGGGTGGAATGACTGTTCCCATCCAATCCGCCTTGGGGCAGGCCAGGGCCTGGTGCCCTACGGGCGCATCCCTAACGGATTGATTGGGTGGCCCAGTCCTTGGACGGGACACACATTCTCTTTCCTAGGGAGAGACCAGGGACGGGTCCTGGTTTTCTAGACGGGAGGGACTTCCCTCTGGGGGTTTTCTTTGGCCTTCCCTTTCTCTTAGGCCAGGTTAAACGGGCCCTATCCGAGAGCTTGTCCCGGGGCAAGAAATGTCCTAGCCCTCTCGGGTGTGCTATTCCTAGCCTGTGGAGCAGGCGGTTGCGTTCCTAGAGGCGGAACAATTGGAGGACTAGCCGCCAAACCTTGGGCGGCTATGAAAGCTTGTAGGTCTTGGAGGGAATCTTGCATCCGTCGAGTGGCTTCCTTTTGTTCGGCAATTCTGGTCTCTTGGTCCAGGACTTGCTGTCTTAGTTTGGTCACCTCCGAGTCCTCCTGGTCAGGGTCTACTTCTTCTGGGATCGCAGGATCCTCAGCTTCGAGATCGTGGTGTTTCCCCTCATTTCCCTCCTCTTCCTCATACTCTGCTCCACCTTCATAGTTCTGCGAGTCGTCAGGCTGGGACATCTGACGAGGAGTGTCCTCAAGTTGGCTCTGAGGAAGAGGTTGGCTAGGAAGTGGCTCTCCATTGCCTTGTTCTTGGTTAGTGGGGTTGAAAGTGGTGTGTCTCGTGTTCACCGTTATCACAGACGTTCAAGATCAACTCAAACTTTCTCAGGCTCTCAATGAAAGCACCAAAATGTTTACCGAGTTTTTTGGAAACTAGAATTATATAAGATTAAAGAGCTTAAAAGAGAGGAATTAAGAGAAGTAAACAAGGTTTTTACGTGGTTGGGGCATTAATGAGCCTTAGTCCACAAGACAGTTGTATTAGAGCTTAGAAAGCTTTTGACAATGGAGTTTTCTGTAAGTTAGAGCAGAGTAATTGCTTACAATAAAAAATCCAGGATCCCCTCCTCAGTGCACCACTATTCGTATTTATAGGCGCATGAGTGCACTGGGCTTGGGCTTGGGCTGGGCTGGGCTGGTCCAGCCCAATAAGGGTGTAAATACCATTGGCTTCTTTGATGGGAGCCCAATACAAAGGATTGAAATATGAAACATACATTAATCAAAGCCCATTGGGCCAGCCCAAACAAGATTTTATTCTAAGACATGCGACAAACTGGTGTTTTAGTCTGGGTGTTATGGGCTACGAGGAAGATTTGGGGGACAAGATCGGTCAGAGTAGTGGCGGCGTAGTTCTGAACAAATGACGTACAATCCCAAGGTAGCCTCCTCTATAGGTTAATCATGGGGACAACCCCCATGCTTCTTGGGACGATGTCAGCGCCGGGGACACTTTATCACACCAAACTCGGTCATCCAATCCAGGTCCGTCTACCAAAGT